>NW_026521788.1:37568206-38798740 GCF_021234435.1 Artibeus jamaicensis | reverse complement strand
AACAAATTCAAGAAAATTGAACTGATATCAAGCATTTATCCAATCACAAGGGCCTGAAACTAGAAACCAATCTCAAGGAAAAAACTCAAAAACACACAGACTCATGGAGAATGAATAGCTATTTAATGCTATTAAATATTGAATGGGTTAAGAATTAGATCAAGGAAGAAATCAAAAAGGTTCTGGAAACAAATGAAAATGAACTCACAGCAATCCAAAAGTTATGGGACACAGTGAAGTTAGTCCTGAGAGGGAAGTTCATGACAATACAGGCCTACCTGAAAAAGATAGAAATATTTCAAATAAACAACCTATTTTCTCTTCCATATTATGTTTTAATATGTGGTAGTCCCATTTCCTTCTTCCTTCTTTGCCCTAGAGACACATCAGCAAAAGTATTGCTACACGATATTATCTGACATTTTACTGCCTATGCTTTCTGCTAGAACATTTATGGTACAATAACTTATATTTAAGTGTTTTGAGTTTATTCTGGTGTATGGTGTAAGTTGGTGGTCTAGTTTAATTTTTTTGAAACCTCCACTTACAAGAACTGTAAGAACAGCAAAAAAGACATTCCAGAGCAAGTAGAAGAAAACAAATAACCTAGATCAGAGCAGAATTAAATGACCTACAGACTAAAAAAACAGTTGTAAGGATCAATAAATCCAGGAGCTAGCTCTTTGAAAAGGTAAACAAAGTTGACAAGCCTTTAAGCACACTCATCAAGAATAAAAAGAGAGAAGACCCAAAGAAAGAAAATTAGACATGGAAGAAGAGAGATTACAACTGACACCACAGAAACAGAAAGGATTGTGAGGAAGTAGTATGAAGAGTATATGCCCCAAATTTTGAAAACCTAGGTGAAATGGACAAATTTCTAGAAAAATATAATTTTCCAAAATTGAATGAAGAAGAAGCAAAGCCTAAACAGACCAATAACAACTGACAAAATAATGCAGTAATCGAAAACTCTCAATGCACAAAAGCCCTGTACTGAATGTTTTCACAGAAGAATTTTACAAAACATTTAAGGAAGAGCTAACCCCTATCCTTTGCAGACTATTCTAAAAACTCCAAGAAGAGGGAACACTTCCAAACTCTTTTATGAAGCCAGCATCATCCTAATCCCCAAACCAGACAAGACACAAGAAAAGAAAACTACAAGCCAATCTCGCTAATGAACATAGAAGCTAAAATCCTCGACAAAGTGTTGGCAAACTGCATCTAGCAATACATTGAAAGGATCATACCCCGTGGTTAAGTGAGATTCATCTCAATAATGCAAGGATGGTAGAATATTTGCAAACCAATAAATGTAATACATCATATAAACAAAAGAAAAGACAAAAATCTCATGATCATTTTATTGATGTGGAAAAACATTAGATAAGGTACAGTACCCATTTATGACAAAGTGCTCAGATAAGTGGGAGTACAGGGATCATTCCTCAACACAATAAAGACCATGTATGAAAAACCTACAGCCAACATCATACTCAATTGGGCAAAAACTAAAATCTTTCTGACTAAGATCAGGAACCAGACAAAGATGTCCGCTTTCACCACTTCTCTTCAACATTGTATTGAAAGCCATAGCCACAGCAATCAGACAACAAGAAATAAAAAGCATACAAATTGGAAATGAGGAAGAGAGGCTGTCATTGCTTGCAGATGACATGATAGTGTATACAGTAAGTCCTTATAGACTCCACCAAATAACTACTCAACCTAATAAGTGAATTTGGCAAAACATGGAGATACAAAATCAACATTCAGAAATTGTAGGCATTCTTGTACACCAACAATGAGACATCAGAAACAGAAATCAGGAGGGAAGTCCCATTGGCTATAGCCAGAAGAAAAATTAAGTACATAGGAATAAACCTAATTGAGGAGGTGAAAGACTTGTACTCAGAAATCTACACAACACTGAAGAAAGAAATTAAGGAAGATACAAATAAATGGAAGAATATACCATATTCATGAATTGGAAGAATTAACATCATCAGAATGTTCCTATTACACAAAGCAATTCATAGATTCAATGCAATCCCTATTAAAATACCAACGACATATTTCACAGACATAGAACAAATATTTCAAATATTTACATGCATTATAAATGACCTTGAATAGCCACAGCTATTAAAAAAGAACAAAGTAGGTGGGATCACTATAACTCACATCAAACTGTACAAGTCCACAGTAATCAATATAGTCTGATAGTGGCATAAGAACAGACACATAGATCAAGAGTACAGAACAGAGAGCCCAGAAATAAATTCTTGTGTCTATGGCCAATTAATATTTGACAAAAAGGGCAGAAGCATAAAGTGGAGTAAAAATAGCCTCTTCGACAAATGGTGTTGGGAGATGTGCACAGCTACACACAAAGAAATGAAACCAGACCACCAACTAACACCACACACAATAATAAGCTCAAGATGGATAAAATACTTAAATGTAAGTTGTCATACCATAAAAGTCCTAGAAGAGAACATAAGCAGGAAAATCTCAAATATTCCATGCAGCAATGTCCCCTAGACCAAGGGACATAAAGGAAAGAAGAAACAAATGGGACTTCATCAAAATTAAAAGCTTCTACATGGCTAAAAAAAACATCAGAAAAGTGTCAAGGGAACAAACCATATGGAAAAATATATTTGCTGATGATATTTTGGACAAGGGTTTGATTTCCAAAATTTGTAAAGAACTCACAGGACTCCACACCAGGAAGACAAACAATCCAATTAAAAAGTGGGCAGAGGACCTAAACAGACACTTCACCAAGGAGGACATACAGAGGGCCTAGAGATATATGAAAGGATGCTCAGTCATCCTTTTGTGATGACTAATGATGGCTAGTCATCACTAGCCATTAGAAAAGCTCAAATTAAAACCACTGAGATACAATATCACATTGGTTAGAATGGCCATCATAAAGAAATCAACAAACAAAAGTGCTGGCAAGGTTGTGGAGAAAAGAGAACCCTAGTATATTATTGTTAGGAATGCAGACCTTTGCAGCCACTGTGGAAAACAGTATGAAATTTCCTCAGAAAACTAAAAATGGAACTGCCTTTGGACCCAAAGATGCCACTCCTGGGGTTATACCCTAAGAATCCTGAAACACTAACTCAAAAAACCTATGTACCCCAGTATTCATAGCTGCACAATTTACAATAGCCAAGTGCTGGAAGCAGGCTAGGTGCCCATCAGTAAATGATTGGATCCAAAAACTGGTATGTTTACACAATGGAATATTAAGCAGTAGAAAAAAAGAGGGATCTCCTACTTTTCAAAACAACACAGATGGAACTGGAGAGCATTATTCTGAAGTAAGCCAGGTGGTGAAAGACAAATAGCATATGATTTCACCTGTAAGTGGAACCTAATTAACAAAACAAGCAAGCAAGCAAAATATAACCAGAGGCATTGAAATTAAGAACAAACTGACAGTAACCAGATAGGGGTGGGGAAATAACATGGGGAAAAAAAGGAAAGGGTCATAAATGAACATGTACAAAGGACCCATGGACAAAGCCAGAGGTGGGTAGGATTGAATATGGGAGATGGGGGTCAGTAGTGTGGGGGACAGTGGTGGTAGGAAAATGGAGATAACTGTATTTTAACATTAATAAAAATGTGTATCAGAAAAGATACATCTATTTATGTTTAAAACATTCAATAAAATGAGTGTACAAGAAAAATACCTCAGCATAATAAAGGCCATATTTGACAAACCCTCAGCTAATATACTCAATGATGAAATACTGAACGCTTTTCCTCTAAAATCAGGAACAAGACAAAGGTATCTACTCTCACCACTCTTATTTGACATAGTTCAGGCAGCTTAAGTCAGAGAAAGAAATAAAAATCTTCTGAATTGGAAATAAAGAGGTAAAAGTATCACTGCAGATAATACAATTCTTTATGAAGAAAATCCCAAAAACACCACCAAAAACTATTACAAACAATAATCAAATGCAGTCAAATTTCAGTATACAAAATAAATGTAAAAAATCCACAGTATTCCTATATACTAACAATGAAATTTCAGAACAAGAAATGGGAAGTACAATTTCTTTTGCAATTTCGGCAGAAAGCATAAAATACCTAGAAACAAACCTAACAAAGTATGTAAAGGACCTATATACTGAAAACTACACAATAAAATGTAAAAAAGACACAATGAAATGGAAAGATATTCTGTTCATAGACTAGAATAATCAACATATTTAAAATATCCATATTACCTAAAACAATACACAGACGTAATGCAATCTCCATCAAAATCCCAATGACATGTCTTAAGTAAATAGAGCAAAATAATCATCAGTTCTAAAAGGAACCACAAAAGACCCTGAATTGCCAAAGCAATCCCAAGAAAAAAGAACAAAGCTGGGGGTATCACACTCTGTCACTTAAATCATACTACAAATGATCGATGATCAAACAGCATCGGCAGGCCCTGGCTGGTGTAGCTCAGTGGACCGAGTATGGGCCTGCGAACCAAAGGATCGCAGTTCGATTCCCAGTCAGGGCACATGCCTGGGTTGCAGGCCAGTTCCCAGCAGGGGACACATGAGAGGCAACCATACATTGATATTTCTCTCCCTCTCTCCTTCCCTTCTCCTCTGAAGATAAATAAATAAATAAAATTTTAAAACCAGCATTGGCAGAATCAGACACACAAATGAATGGAACAGAATTGAGAGCCCAGAAATAAACACACATATATATGGGCTAATAATTTTTGACAAAGGAGCGAAAAACATACAATGAAGAAAAGAAATCCTCTCAATAAATGCGCCAGAAAAAATGGAAATCACATGCAAAAGAAAGATACTAGTTATGTGTTTGTCTTCATATATAAAAACTAACTCAAAATTGATCAAAGACCTAAATATAAGATTTGAAACAATAAATTATGTAGAAGAAAACATAGGTACTAAATTTATGGGCCTTCATCTTGGAGAAGATTTTGTGAATTTCACTATAAAGGCAAAGGCTGAAAAAGAAAAAATAAGTGAATGGAACTATCAAACTGAAAAGCTTCTGCCAGCAAAAGAAACTGCTAACAAAACAAAAAGAAAACCAACAAAATCAGAGAAGCTGTTCAATGCCTGCAATCAACAGCTTTGACATGGGGTTAACATCCAAAATACATAAAGAACTCACACAACTCAACACCAAAAAAACAAACAAACAATCCAGTTAAAATATGGGAAGAAGACCTGCACAGACACTTCTCCCAAGAAGACATACATATGGCCAACAGATATTTCAAAACATGCTCAATTTCATTACCTATTTTTTATTAGGGAATAGAACATCATAAATGTTAGAATGGCTATTATCAATAAGGCAAGTAATAACAACTGTTGGAGAGGTTGTGGAGAAAAAGGAACTCTCATTCATTGCTGGTGGGAATGTAAACTGATGCAGCTACTATGGAAAACAGTATGGAGGTTCCCCCCAAAATTAAGAATAGAGTTACTATATGACCCAGCAACCCTTCGTCTGGTTATCTATCCCATAAAATTGAAAACATTTATTTGAAAAGTGTAGGCACCCCTGTGTTTATTGTAGCATTATTCACAGTGGCCAAAACATAGAAATAAACAGTGTCCTTCAATAGATGATTGGATAAAGAAAATGTAGTGCATGTACAATGGAATACTACTCAGTAATAGCAAAAATGAAATACTGCCATTTCCAACAACATGAATGGATCTTGAGAATACCATGCTAAGCAAAATATGTCTAAATGTTAAGAACCATATGATTTCATTCATATGTGAGACATAAAACTGAAATTAATAATTGAACAAACAATAGAAACAAACAAAACTCATAGACAGACAAGAGTATTGTGGTTACCAGAAGGGAGGGAGTGCAGAGGGTAGTAAAGGTAAAGTGGGTCAAACACATGATGACAGAAGATTTGACTTAAGGTAGTAGGCCTTAAGTCAAATAATGCAGAACATGTATCATAATTTTACACTTGAAACCTATATAATCTTTTAACCAGTGTCACCCCAATAAATTCTTAAAAGATAAAGAAAGACACATTATAATTTTCAAGGTTTATTTGGGCATATATTGATTTGAATCAGACAGCACCAAGCCAAATATAGTTTGAAGCACTACACCCAGAGAAGCCAGGGGAAAATTTTGTATAAAGAATACAAGGATTCTAAGAAAATAATTGATTTTGTTTGTTATTGCTCAGCAGTTACCTTATTTGAGAAAGACTTATAGACTCTTAGTTATTTGTTCACATGGGCTCCCATGCCATGTGAGGCAACTCCAGCTAATAATGATCTTTTTTGTTTAAACACTTTAACACTATATATATTCCTATTTGGCTCCAGGTCTCAGTCCATTAGATGACATTGTCACTGTGGTAGCTGATGGAAAAATAAACATAGAATCTCTAAACTCTGAAAATTAATGTAGACATTTTACTTCTCAAATTATAGCTTCATTAATAGGGTTTTTCATCCACACAGAGAAAAGCAGCTCCAGTTTTTCCTTTAAAAAGGGAAAAGAAATTGTTGAATAAGAAATCCATTGTTTGTGCAGTGGACACAGGAGTGTAGGTCATTCCTGGATGTGCCTCAAACTAGGCTCAACAGTCTGCTAGGGCTGGTGCTGATAGGATAACTTCTCCTGGTTCAGGGTCCACATGCAAGTCAAGCTCCATCTGATTGAAAATACACACAATAGTTACAGGGAGGTGAGAAGGGATGCCTAGACAGCCATCCCAGCCACCAATTCTTGTAGTGTCAAGAGTTCTCACCCTCAGCTTCTTTCCACCTACAGGCTTATCTATACTGGCTCATTTGCAGCAACACACAGGAGACACAGCACTGGCCAGCCATCTAGACTTAGGCACTAGGCCTGGCTCTGTGTGACACTGAGGGAGTACCTTTCTCTCTGTGGGCTCATGTGTCTTGGAGGCAAGACTTAAGAACCATTCAGGACTCTTTCCTCTTGACTCCTCTCCATGGAGCCTCCCTGTCATTGCTTCACATTTCACCTGCCCTGATGCATCTTGCTCTCTGGGATCTGAAACCATAATCAGGGATTATTTGTCTGGGAGTGAGGGGTTCAGTATCTCAGAATCTTCATTTTCCCTAGGTTCAGAGATTAAGTAGTAACTTCAGGCATGCTGCTGCCAGACCTATACACTATTTTAGACCTTCTCTAAAAGAAGAAAGAAACCATCTGTCTTCTCCTGGTCCACGTCCAAGCTTCCCTGAAATTCCCTGTGGCCTCTGAGGTGCATTAAACCAATCTATTCTTCAAGTAAGCTGTGGCCTAGATGCCTCACTGTACACGAATTCCAGCATAAGGACACCCATGGTATTGTCACTCTCAGGATTAATTCTGAATCTCATGACAAGACAAAGCCTGTGAATTGTCTGTGAAGTGGTCTCCTTTTCTCAGCATCTTTAATATGCTGGTGTGTTGCTGGAATGAGTTAGGGAGGTTGAACAACCCTCTTCCATCCATATTTCTGGGTAAGTCTGGATTCATCTTTTCCCTGGAGAATAATAGCTCATGCATCTAGACTTCAGGTGCAAAGGATGCTGGATTTAGGGCAAATGGGCTTCTACCCAAGACCTAGTCTGGGATGGAGTACATGCAAGATGCTCATTAGAGAGTGCCTTGGCATTAATACCTGTGCAAGGGATTGGGCAGAATTAGGATTAAGTTGAGCTTTGCTGCCCATCAGTCTCAGCTGACCCATGCTGACCTTTGGAGTTGAAAGGAACCTTTTGTGATTATATCAAGTTTATTGGGCAAAGTAAAAATGATTGGTTATCTGTCAATGCAGGCAGCTGCCTCAGGAAGGGTGTAACTTTGGCAAATCAGCTGTGCAAATGAGGGGTTCCCAGAGGGGAAGACAACTGAAAAGGCATCTTGGAAGAAGTATCTGTACTCAGCATGTTTGTGTCATTCACAACCTTTTCCCAATCTTGGTGAACAGAACAGGGCTTTGCACACCAGACCATTGATCCCTCTTCCCTTTTTAGTGGGTTATCCCATGTCTTTTGTTTTATTCTTCTTTGGACTCCTCACAACCTTTCACGTAGTTAACCATGGGTAGATGTGAGCCCTGGGTCATGTCCTGAGTCCTACTGTCATTTCATCTTTCAGCATTCATGACCTGCCCTACTGTATGGAAGGTGCCAGGTCACCAAGGCAGCACCTGCCTGCTCCAAGCTGTCCATTCAGATGTTGCTCCTCAAGAGATTTCAGGATCTCTCCCCAAAATGTCCAGGATTTTAGCGGCTCACTGGTTGCCTTTGCTGGATAGTAGCCCTCAGCTTTTTTGGTATGACTTCAGTAAATACAGATAATAGGGAAATGGGGTATGGAAGCTGTAGAAAGATAATTCTTCTGGTTTTGTCTAGTTTCCTTAGGTTTCTAGTTTCACAGCCCATAGAATGGATAAGAACTATAGACTGTGAGGTACTCATAGGTCATTGAGTCACAGCTCCACTTGTTCCCATTCAGGACAGGGACCTGTGTGTCTCTGTTCCCATTCACCCAGGGACCAAGGGAACACTCCCTACAGGTCCAGTCCAATCTTTCTGGCGTGATCTTGAACTTTAGGTAACACTTCTTTGCATGGAGCAAATTATTAGGCATCTCAAAAATGGCCCCACCTACAGTGAATCACTCTGAAGTATCCTAACAAAACAGTAAGTTTGATGTTTCATTTTGTTTTGCTTTTTTAAATATTGCTGTGTTCCCCATGAATACTTCCTGCTCCAGGCTGAAAGTTCCCTTATCTCTATGCTTTGTATTCCTGTGCTTCCTACCACACACTCACTCCTTTAGTTTGGTCTGTGATTTGTGCACTGAGAACCTACCCTCTGTGCTAACGGCACCAGCCCCTCCTTCCTTTTATCTTCACAATCTACCTCATGAGGTAAGCTGTTTAGCTCTTGGAAGAGAAAAAAACTAAGCCTCAGAGAAGTAGCATGTCCCAGAGACTAAGCAGAGATGGAAACATGGATCCCTGGCTGCCCAGTCCATGGTATCAGTTTTCATTTTTTTAAAAAAGTAAAATATACAAACATAAAAATATTTTAAATTATTTTAAGTATGTGGTCTGTCTAGAAGGTATCCAGGCATTTAATATGAAAAGTAGGGACATTTCTTGAAAAAGATACAAGATATATTGTACATAAGACAATGATGTCTCAGTCTCCTTCAAAGTAGGCTCCTTGGGACTTCACACAATTCTCCCAGTCGTCATCAGCTGCCCCATTGTATTTTCCTGAATCTCACTGATGGTCTGAAATCTCTTCCCTTTCAAAGGTGATTTTTGTTTGGGGAGAAGCCAGAAGTTACAGGGCACCAAATCTGTGCTTTTGGAGCAGTGGGGCGGGCGGGGGGTGAAGGGGGCCTGAGTCACCTGAGTGATTTGATTTTATAAAAAAACTGTACACAAAATGTGATGCATGAGCAGGTGTGTTGTCATGATGAAGGTCCCAATCACCTGTTGATCAAAGCTGCAGCCTTCTGAATTATCCAAATAGTAGTATCTGGAGAGGAATGTTCAAGCTTAATGCAAGATTTGATGCAGATTTGTTGTTCTACTTGTTCAGTCATTTTGATTGTGACAGGCACACAGTATCATGTTCACTCAGTGTGTCTACCGGTTCTGCTGACTAGTGCAGTGAAGTCATCATTGTTCATATGTGTGCGTTCCTGTCCATTCTCCTTGACTGCCAGGTTACATCAATGTGGTGCAACCCATTCTCATTATATTAACAATGGCTGGACATTTTCCTGGACAGTGGCATTAAGTACACTTACAATGTTATGCAACCACCATCACTACACACCCTAAAACTTTCTCACCATCACATATTGAAACTGTAGAAACATTAAACAATGAATTCCCCAATCTCTGGTAACCTCTATAGTATTTTCTGTATCTATAAATTTGCCTCTTTTAGGTGCCTCATACAAGTAGAATTTGTCTTTAGTATCTGACTATTTCAATAGCAAAATGTTTTCAACCTCTGTCCATGTTGTACAGTATATAAGAAATTCATTATTTTATATGGCCATATAACATTCCATAGTTTGTACAGTCACATTTTCTTTATCCATTCATGGGTTATTTTAACTTCTGAGCTATTTTGTAAATAGTGTTGTTGTAAACATTGGTGCTCATGTATCAGTTTGTGTACCTGCTTTCATTAATTTTGGGCATAAGCCTAGGAAGGGAATTGCTGAATCCTATGGAAAATCTATGTTTAATTATGTTACTATGCCATTCTATTTTCCAAAGTGGCTGTATTTTACATTCCCACAAGCAATGGGGAAAGGTTCTAATTAGAACATTCTGTCCAACACATTATTTTCGAAGTTTTTCTTTGTTTTATTTTATTTTTTTGTTGTTGTTGTTCAAGTACCATTGTCTGTATTTTCTTCCTAGCACTCCCCTCCATGTATTGTTTTAGAAAATAGCCATCCCAGTGGGCATGAAGTGGTATTGCATTATTGTTTTGATTTGCATTTTCCTAATGACTGGTGATGTTGAGCACTGGCCATTTGTACATGTTCTTTGGAGAAATGTCTTTTCAAATCCTCCCCTTGTTATTAAATCAGGTTGTTTGGTTTATTGTTATTGAGTTTTAGGTGTTTTTTAGGTATCTGTATATCAATTTCTGATCAGACATATGATTTGCAAATCTCTCTCATTCTGTGCATTATCTTTTCACTTTCTTGATAGTGTCCTTTGCACAAAAGTTGTTAATTTTCATGGAGTTTGGTGTTTCTCTTTTTTTCTACTATGGCCCTGTGGTTTTGGTTTCATATTTATAAAACCATTGCCAAATCCTAGGTCATAAAGCTTTTCCCCTGTTTCCTTCTAGAGTTCAATGGTTTTATCTCTTTCATTTAGGTCTGATCCACTTATAGTTTATTTTTGCATATATGTAAAGTAAGAGTCCAACTGCATTTTGTTGCCTGTGGACATCCAGATTTCCTACTGCCATTTGTTGAAAATACCATAATTTCCCACATTGAATAGTCTTGGTATCTATGTCAACAGTCTTTGACCATACACACAGAGATTTGTTTTGGGGATCTCTATTCTATTCTATTGGTCTACTTGTCTGGCCTTATGGCAGTAAACCACTGTTTTGATTAATATAACTTTTATTACTGCAATTAATTTTGAATTAGAAATTGTGAGTCCTCCAACTTTGGTCTTTTTCAAGATTTTTTATCTTAGCTATTTGAAATCCCTCGAGGATTCAATATAAATTTTAGGAAAATTGTTCAATTTCTGAAAAATATTTTTAAGATTGCAGAAAAGATTACATTGAATCTGTAGATAATCTTGGTAGTATTGTAAGCTTACCAATATTATCTTCCAATCCATCATTATGTTTCTCCAGTGACATACAGGTTTAATTTTTTAGCAGTGTATTGGTGTTGTCATTGTACATGTTTTTTCCTCTTTGATTAAATTTATTCATAAGTAATTTGTTCTGTTTGATGCTATTGTAAATGGAATTGATTTTATTTTTCTTTTGGGAATGCTCACTGTTTGTATATAGAAATGCAATTAATTTTTGTATGTTGATTTTGTATTCTGAAACTTTGCTGATGATATTTATTAACAAATGTTTTTTGGTGGGGGGGAATAGCGAACCTTTAGGGGTTTTTACATGAGAGTTTATATCATCCAAGAGAGAAAATTTCATTTTTTTCTTTTTTATTGAATTTATTGTGGTGACATTGGTTAACACTGTAGAATTATATAGACTTCAGGAATACAGTCATATAATACATCACCTGTATTTTGTATTGTGTGTTCACTACCCAAAGTCAAGTCTCCCTCCTTTTCAATTTGGATACATTTTTTTACTTTTGCTTGTCTAACTGTTCTGGCTATGGCTTCCAGTACTATGTTGAATAGAATGAACAAAAGCAGTATTCTTATATTTCCCCTAATCTAAAAGGGAAAGATTTTAGTCTTTTACCACCAATATTTTAATAGTGCATTTTTCATACATAGCCTTCCTCATAATGAGAACTTTTCTTTATTCATAATCTGAGTGTTTTTTATCAAGTAAGAATACTGGATTTTTATGAAATAACTTTTCTACATCAATTGACATAATCTAGTAGCTTGGCTTATTTACTCTATTAATAGAAGAGGTTACATTATGTGACATTTGTATTTGAACATTCTATGAATCCTGGAAATAAATTCTGCTTGTTGACAAGGCATAAATATTTCAATATCCTACTAAATTCAATTTGTAAGTATTTTGTTCACAATTTTTGCTTCAATGTCCCTTTGCTTTTTCTTTTTTTCTTGTTGTACAATTACAGTTTTCTGAATTTCCCCCTAACCACCACTCTATTCCTACTCCCAATCCAAACCCAACTCCCTCTCTTGCTTCCACCCTTCCCTTTGGTTTTGTCCATGTGTCCTTTATAGCAGTTCTTGACAAACCTTCCCCCATTGTCCCCTCCCTCCTAACTAGATTGTTCTTAACAATCTAGATTGTTAGATTGTTCTTAATTTCAATGTCTCTGGTTATATTTTGTTTGCTTTTTTCTTTTGTTCATTATACTCCAATTCAAGGTGAGATCATACTTGTCCCTCACCGCCTGGCATATTTCACGTAGCATAATGCTCTCCAGTTCCATCTATACTGTTGGAAGGGATAAGAGCTCCTTTTTTCTTTCTGCTGTATAGTATTCTATTGTGTAAATTCACCGCCTTTTTTGATTCACTCGTATACTGATGGGCACTTAGGTTGCTTTCAGCACTTAGCTATTGTAAATTTTACTGCTATGAACATTGGGGTGCATAGGTTCTTTTGGATTGGTGTTTGAGGGCTCTTAGGATATAATTCTAGCAGTAGAATTGCTGGACCATTTTTAGTTTTCTGAGGAAATTCCATACTGTTTTCCACAATGGCTCCACAAGTCTCCATTCCCACCAATAATGCACTAGGGTTCCCTTTTTTCCACAACCTCTCCAACACTTGTTTGTTGATTTGTTTATGATGGCCATTCTGGCTAGTGTGAAGTGGTATCTCCTTGTGGTTTTAATTTGCATGTCTCTGATGGCTAGTGATGCTGAGCATCTTTTCATATGTCTCTGGGCCCTCTTTATGTCCTCCTTGAAGAAGTGTCTGTTCACGTCTTTTGCCCATTTTTTAATTGGATTTTTTGTCTTTCTGCAGTGTAATCACGTGAGTTCTTTATATATTTTTTAGATCAAACCTTTGTCTGAGGTATCATTGGCAAATATGTTTTCCTATATAGTTTGTTCTTTTTTCATTTTAATGCTGTTTTCTTTAGCCATGCAGAAGCCTTTTAGTTTGATAAGGTCCCATTTGTCTATTCTTTCCTTTATGTCCCTTACTCTAGGGGACATATCAGTGAAGATGATGCTGCATAGAATGTCTAAGATTTTCCTGTCAATGTTTTCCTCTAGAACTTTTATGATGCCACAGCTTATACTTAAGTCCTTCATCCACCTTGAATTTATTTTTGTGTATGGTTTAAGTTGGTGCTTGAGTTTCATTTTTCTGCATGTAGTTGTCCAGATCTCCCAATATCCTTTGTTGAAGAGGCTATTTTGATTCCATTTTATGCTTTTTCCCCCTTTATCAAATATTAATTGACCATAGAGACTTGAGTTTATTTCTGGGTTCTCTATTTGGTTCCATTGGTCTATGTGTCTGTTCTTATGCCAGTACCAGGCTGTTTTGATTACAGTGACCTTGTAATACAGTTTGGTATCAGGTCTTGTGACCTGTCCTACTTTGTCTTTCTTTCTCAAAATTGCTGCAGCTATTGGGGGTCATTTATGGTTCCATATAAATTTCTGAAAAGTTGGTTCAGTATCAGTGAAATATGTCATGGGTACTTTAGTAAAAATTACATTGAATCTATAAATTGCTTTAGATGTATAGACATTTTGATTATGTTAATTTTTGCAATCTGTGAACATAGTATATGCTTCCATTTGTTTGTGTCTTCCTTAATATCTTTTTGCAATGTTGTATAGTTTTCTCGGTACAGCTCTTTCACCTCCTTGGTTAGGTTTATTCCTACGTACATGATTTACCTTGCTGTTATATCAAATGGAATTTGTTCATCATTTCTCTTTCTGACATTTTATTGTTGGTAAACAAAAATATCTTTGATTTCTGAATATTGACTTTGTACCCCACTCTTCTGCCAAATTCACTTATTATGTCGAGTACTTTTTGGTGGATTCTTTAGAATTTTTTATGTACACTATCATGTCATTTGCAAACAATGCTTCCTCCTTTTCAATTTGGATGCCTTTTATTTCTTTGTTGTATCTGATTGCTGTGGCTTGGACATCCAATACTATGTTGAATAGGAGTGGTGAAAGTAGGCATCCTTGTCTTGTTCCTGATCTTAGTGGGAAAGCTCTAAGTTTTTGCCCATTGAGTATGATGTTGGCTGTAGGTCTCTCATATATGACCTTTATTATATTCAGGAATGCTCCCTCAATTCCCACTTTGCCGTTGTTTTTATCATAAATGGGTGCTGTACCTTATCAAATGCTTTGTCCACAACTATTGATATAATCATGTGATTTTTGTCTTTCATTTTGTCTATGTGATGTATTATGTTTATTGATTTGGAATATTGTACTGTCCTTGCATCCCTGGGATAAATCCCACTTGATCATGGTGTATGACCTTTTGAATGTATTGCTGAATGTGGTTTTCCAAGATTTTGTTGAGGATTTTAGTGTCTATGTTTATTAGCGATATTGGCCTGAAGTTTTTCTTCTTTGTTGTGTCTTTACCTGGTTTTGGGATTAGGATGATGCTGGCTTCATAAAAAGAGTTTGGGAGTCTTCCACCTTCTTGAATTTTTTGGAATAATCTGTGAAAGATATGGGTTAGCTTTTCCTTAAATTCTTTGTACAATTCTCCTGTGAAACTGTCTGGTCCAGGGCTTCTGTGTGGGGAAAGCTTTTTGATTACTGCTTCAATTTTGTCAGCTGTTATTGGTCTGTTCAGGCTTTCTGCTTGTTCTTCTTTGTTTTGGAAGATTATATTTTTTCTAGAAATTGATCCATTTAACCTACTTTTTCAAATTTCTTGGCATATAGTTCTTCATAGTAATTTCTTACAACCCTTTGTATTTCTGTGGAATCAGTTCTAATTTCTTCTTTCTCACTTGATTGTGTTTGTTTGGGTCCTCTCTTTTTTTCTTGATGAGTCTGCTTAAAGGCTTGTTGATTTTGTTTATCTTTTCACAGAATCAGCTTCTGGATTTATTGATGCTTAGAATTGTGCTTTTAGTTTCTATGTCATTTAATTCTGTTCTAATCTTGGTTATTTCCTTCATTCTACTTGCTGTGGAATGTCTTTGTTGTTGTTCCTCAAGTTTTATACTCGTAGGTTTAGGTTGTTTGTTTGAAATGTTTCTATCTTTTTTAGGTAGGCCTGATAAACTTCCATCTCAGGACTGCCTTCACTGTGTCCCATAAGTTTTGGATTGTTGGGAGTTTATTTTCATTTGTTTCCAGAAACTTTTTGATTTCTTCCCTAATCTCATTCTTGACACATTCAGTGTTTAATAGCATGCTATTTAATCTCCATAAGTTTGAGTGTTTTCGAGTTTTGTCCTTGAGGCTGGTTTCTAATTTCAGTCCTTATGGTCAGAGAAAATCCTTGATATGATTTCAATTTTCTTGAATTTGTTGGATCTTGTTTTGTGTCCTATCATGTGATCTATCTTTGAAAATGTTCCATGTGCATTTGGAAAGAATGTGTATTTTGCTTCTTTGGGACAAAAGGCTCTATACATAGCACTTAAGTCCATTTGATCTAGGGTATTGTTCAATGCCACAATATTTTGTTGATTTTTTTGGAAGATATATCCATTTTTAATAGTGGGGTGTTAAAATCTCCTACTATAATAGTGTTAGAATAGATATCTTTCTTGAAGTCCTCCAAGATTTTATGTATTTGGGTGCTCCTTTGTTGGATATATTTTGTTGAATATAATATTTATGTCTTCTTTTTTAAATATATTTTATTGATAATGCCATTACAGTTGTCCCATTTCTCCCCCTTCATTCCACTCCACCCTGCATGCCCCCTCCCACCCACATTCCCTCCCTTTGTTCATGTCCATATGTCATAAGTTCTTTAGCTTCTACATTTCCCACAGTACTCTTGCCTTCCTCCTGTCTATTTTCTCCCCACTGTCTATGCTACTTATTCTCTGTACCTTCTCCCCCTCTTTCCTCCTCCCACTCCCCTGTTGCTAACCCTCCATGAGATCTTCATTTCTATGGTTCCACTCCTGATCTAGCTGTTCTCTTAGTTTGCTTTTGTTTTAGGTGTGGTTGTTAATAACTGTGAGTTTGCTGTCCTTTCACTGTTCATATTTTTTACCTTCTTTTTCTTAGATAAGTCCCTTTAACATTTCATATAATAAGGGCTTGGTGATGATGAACTCCTTGAATTTGATCTTATCTGAGAAGCACTTTATCTGTCCTTCTATTCTAAATGAAGCCTTTGCTGGATAGAGCAATGTTGGTTGTAGGTCTTCGGATTTCATGACTTGGAATACTTCTTTCCAGCCCCTTCTTGCCTGTAAGATCTCTTTAGAGAAATCCACTGACAGTCTGATGGGGACTTCTTTATAGGTGACTGTCCCCTTATCTCTTGCTGCTTCTAGGATTCTGTCATTTTAATGTTGGGTAATGTAATTCTGATGTGCCTTGGTGTGTTCCTTCTTGGGTCCACCTTCTTTAGGACTCTCTGAGCTGCCTGGGCTTCCCGGAAGTCTATTTCCTTTGCCAGATTGAAGAAGTTCTCCTTTATTATTTGTTCAAGAAGGTTTTCCACTTGTTGCTCTTCCTCTTTTTCTCCTGGTACCCCTATAATTTGGATGTTGGAATGTTTAAAGATGTCCTGGAGGTTCCTAAGCCTCTCCTCATTTTTTTGAATTCTTGTTTCTTCCTTCTTTTCTGTTTGGTTATTTCTTTCTTCCTTCTGGCCCACTTCATTGATTTGAGTCCCAGTTTTCTTTCCATTACTATTGATTCCCTGTCCATTTTTCTTTATTTTGCTTAGTGTAGCCTTCATTTTTTTCATCTAATTTGTGACTAAAATCAACCAGTTCTGTGAGCATCCTGATCACCAGTGTTTTGAACTGTGCATCTGATAGGTTGGCTATCTCTTGGCTGCTTAAAAGTGTTAGCTCTGGGGCTTTGAGCTGTTCTTCTGTTTGAGCCATAATTTTTTGGTCTGGTCCCACCTGTTACATATGAGGGGCGGAAACTTAAGTGTTCACCAGGGCAGAGAAACCCACATCACTGGGTGGTGGTGCTGTATGTGGGGGCAGGGTCAGAGAGGGAACAATGGTGCTTGCTCTGCTCTCTCTTGGATTTCAGTCCCCTCTGCTGCATCCCGCAAGTCAATCGGGACCTTCTGGTGCTGGTTCCCAGGTGGGTGCGCTTGTGTACATTTTAGGACCCTGTGGGTCTCTCTAATGAACTCTCGTGTGAGTCTGGGAGTCTCTCCCAGAACGTCTACCCCCCACAAGCTTTTTCAATCAGTGCTTTTAGGCTTTATTTCTCATTGCTGTAGCCCCAGGTTGTGCAGTCTGTCTCACTGCCTGTTTTTGCCTGGTTTATCTTCCTGTAAATGTGTGTCCACAGTCAGCCAGCCACCTTGCATGCCTCACTGGGTTGGATCTGCTCATTTCCTCCCCATGCCCAGGTCTGCCAACCACCACTTTTTTCCTGCCATGACCCCTCTCCGCCAGCTGCTAACTCTACCCTTCTTACCAGTCTGTATGAATGGTTCGTTGTCAGACTTCTGTACAGTTCAAATTCCTTTCTGTTCTGGTTGTGTTTTTGTTTCTAAATCATTGTTGTCCTTAAATTTGGTTGTGCGAGGAGGCACAGTATTTTCACCTATACCTCCATCTTGGTTGGAAGTCTCATTTATGTCTTCTTGATGAATTCTTCTCTTGAGTATTATGAAGCAACCTTCTGGGTTCCTTTTTATGGCCCTTTTTTGAAGTCTATTTTGTCTTATATGAGTATTGCTACCCTGGGTTTTTTTTCCTGCCCATTTGCTTGGAATATTTTATTCCAGCCCTTCAATTTCAGTCTGTGTAGGTCTTTTGTTCTGAGGTGGGTCTCTTATAGGCAGCTTATGTGTGGGTCATGATTTCTTATGCATTCAACTATTCTATGTCTCTTGATTGGCCTTTTAGTCCATTTATGTTTAAGGTTATTATCAATAGGGACTTATTCATTGCTATTTTTTGGTACCTGTGTTCCTCTCTCCCTCTCACTGTTTATCTTCCTTTTCTTAAAGCAGACCCTTTAGCATGTCTTGCAGAGCTGGTGTGGAGAAAGTATATTCTTTGAGGCATTTTTTGTCTAGGATTGCTTCAATATTCTTAAGGAGCATTGTAAGTACTTTTCTTATGTTGCTTGGTTTTGGTATCAGGGTAATACAGTTCTCATGGAATAAATTTGGTACTTTCCTCATCTTTAATTTTTGAAAGTTTAAGAAGTAATATTGTTATCATTTTTTAAAGTTTGATACAAAACACCACTGTAGCTTTAATTATTTAGTTATTTTTCATTATTGATTCAATCTCTTTACTACTTATAAGCCCATTTATATTTTAGTTATTTAATTATAACTTAATTTAAATTATATATTCTTAGGATTTGTCCATTTTATCTAGTTTATCTAATTTGTTGGCATGCAAATATTTATAGTATTCTTTTATAATCCTATGATTTTTATTTTTATAAAATCAGAAACAGTGTCCCACATTTATTTATTTTATTTTAGTCTTCCATTTTGTGTTATATCTGTCACATAACTTGTAAATTTTGTTGATCCTTTCAAAGAACCAATTTTTCCTTCATTAGTATTTATTTTTCTGTTTCATATATCATTCAACTCTGCTATGATCAGTATTGTTCTACTAGATTGTTTACTTTTGTTGTTTTTCTAGTTTTATAACTGTAAAGTTATATTATTAATTTGAGATTCTGTTTTATATATATTTTTCTTTTATTGATTCCGGAGAGAGAGGAAGGGAGGGAGAAAGAGCAGGAGAAACATGTTGATGTGAAAGAGACACATTGATTGGTTGCCTCTTTCATGTACTATAACTGAAAATTAAACCCACAGTCCAGGGTTGTCCCTTGATGGAGTATCATATGTGTAGCCTTTTCATTTGCAGAATGATGCCCAACCAACTGAACCACACTGACCAGGATAGATTCCTCTTTTTAATGTACTGGTTATAATGATAAATTTTCCTCTTGGCACTACTTTCACTGCATTCCATGTTTTGTTATGTTGAATTTTTATTATCATATGTCTCATGGTACCTTCTAATTTCCCTTGTGATTTTTTTGACCCGTTGGTTATTTAAAATTGTGTTATTTAATTTTGAATTTTCTAATTTTGTTCTACTACTGATTTCTAATTTCATAGTTTTGCAATTAGAAAGTTAACTTATATGATTTCCATATTTTAAAATTAGTGAAAACTTTTGTGGCCTAACATGATATCCTAGAGAATATTGCATGTGCATGTGAGGAAAATGTGCATTTTATTTCTGTTGGGTGGGCTGTTCCACATCTATGCGTTAGATTAAATGGATTGATATTGTAGCTCATGTCCTCAACTCCTATCTCTCTATTTTCTTGTATGTTGTTTGGTTGTTCTGTTCATTACTGAAAGTGAGGTATTAATATCTCCAACCTTTACTGTGTAGCCATTTATTTCTCTCTGAAATTATATCAATTTTTGCCTCATGTGTTTGGGAGTTCTGATGTTTGATGTATATCTGTTTACAATTAATTTTTATTACTTGACAACTTTATGAATATATAATATCCTTTTTCCCCTTTATAATAGTTTTTGCTTAAAGTATTTTTCTCTAATATAGTCACCCCAGCTCTCTTTGGTTTTTATTTGCCTAAATTTTCTCTCCATCTTTTCACTATCAATGTGCTTGTGTTCTTACATCAAAAGTAAGTCTCCTTAGCTTTTATTTTTGTTTTTCAGGTTCTGTTTTTGATAGGTGTGAGTTTATTGTCATTTTACTCTTTATAGTTTTTGATCCTCTTCTGTTTCATAGATGAGTCCCTTTAACATTTCATATAGTAAGGGTTTGGTGCTGATGAATTCCTTTAACTTTACTTTAGCTGGGAAGCACTGGAACAACTATAACACAATCAATAAAATGCACTTTAAAAGAAATGAGTCTCCTGTAGACAGCATACATTTAGATATTTTTAAAAATTCTTTCTGTCAATCTATGCTTTTCCTCTGGATGATTTACTCTATTTACACTTACTGTGTGGAAGGACTCACTTCTACCATTTTTGTATGCATTCTAGCTTTCATCCCTTTACTTTCCCTATTTCTGCCTACTTATACATTTGCTTTATTTTTTTGTAATAAAAGGTTTTAATACCCTTTTCACTACTTTGTGCATATTCTATTATAGATACTTTTTAAATGATTACTAGCATTAACTGTAACATGCCAAAGTTATCAATTATAATTCAATCACATACATGAACTCCCCTTTAAAGCTGCTTCCACCCCCTGTTTTGTTATCAGTGTCACTAATTACCTGTTTACAAATTAATGCCGAATAACATAAATTTCTACTGACTGTAATGCATTTTTAATTCTATAGAAAATAAAAAGTTATGTTACAAACCAATAATTTAATAACAGTTTTTACATTTGCTTTGTATTTGTCTTTACTAGAAATCATTTTATGTTCATATGGCTTCAAATTACTGTTTAAGGCCTTCCTGTATAAACCAAAGGAAGTCCCTTTACCATTTCTTGTAAACCAGGTACAGCAGAAACAAATTCTCTCAAATTTTGTTTATCTGTGAAAAACCTTAGTTTCTCCCTCACTTAATAAAGAACAATTTTAACAGTATGACATTCTCATTTGACTTTTTCTCTTTCAGCATTTTAAGTATTTCTTTTACTACCTTCTGACATCCAAGTTTTTTAATTGAAAAAGTTATTTTAATTGTTCAAGTACATTTTTCTGTCTTTTGCTCCCACCCCAGCCCATCCCCCAATGCTCCCAACCTCCCTCCTATTTCCACCCCCTCCCCTAGTTTTTGTCCATATGTCCTTTATAATTGTTCCTGTGAATCCTTCCCCTCTTCCCCTGAAATTCCCTCCTTTCTTTCTTCTGGTCATTGTCAGCCTCATCTCTGTTTCAGTGTCTTTGGTTATATTTTGCTTGTTTGTTTCTTTTGTTCTTTACATACCTGTCAAAGGTGACACCACATAGTATTTGTCCCTCACCTCCTGGCTTATTTCACTCAGCATAATGTTTTCCAGTTCAATCCACATTGTTGCAAATGCTAGGAGCTCCTTCTTTCTTTCTGCTGCATAGAATTTCATTGTAAATGTACCATAGTTTTTTTATCTATTTATCTATTGATGGGCACCTGGGTTGCTTCCAGCACTTGGCTATTGTAAATTGTGCTGCTATGAACACTGGGGTGCATAGCTTCTTGTGGATTGGTGTTTCAGGGTTTTTAGGATATAATCCTAGCAATGAAATTGCTGGGTCAAAAGGAAGATCAATTTATAGTTTTCTTAGAAAATTCCATACTGTTTTCCATAATGGTTGTACCAGTCTGCAATCCCACCAACAGTGCACTAGGGTTCCCTTTTCTCCACATCCTCTCCAACACTTGTTGCTTGCTGCTTTGTTTATGATGGCCATTCTGACCAGTGCAAACTGGTATCTCCTTGTGGTTTTAATTTGCACCTCTCTGATAGCTAGTGATACTCAGCATCTTTCCATGTGTCTCTGGATTTTCTGTATGTCCTCTTTGGAGAAGTATCTGTTAAAGTCCTTTGCTCATTTTTTAATTCAGCTGCTTCTCTTCTTAGACTGGAGTCCTGTAAATTCTTTGTATATTTTGGAGATTAAACCCTTGTCTGAGGTATGATTGGCAAATATATTTTCCCATATGGTTGATTATCTTTTTAATTTTAATACTATTTTCTTTATCTGTGCAGAAGCTTTCAATTTTGATGAGATCCCATTTGTTTATTCTTTCCTCTATGTCCCTTGCTCTAGGGGACATATCAGTAAAAATGTTGCTGCATGAAATATCTGAGGTTTTCCTGCCTATGTTCTCCTCTAGGACTTTAATGGTGTCACAGCTTATATTTAAGTCTTTTATCCACCTTAAATTTATTTTTGTGTATTGTGTAGGTTGGTGCTCGAGTTTCATTTTTTGCACATAGCTGTCCAGCTCTCCCAACACCATTTTTTGAAGAGGCCATTTTTACTTCATTTTATGTTGTTGACCTGTTTGTCAAATATTAATTGACCATAGAGACTTGGGTTCATTTCTGGGCTCTCTGTTCTGTTCCATTGTTCTATGTGCCTGTTTTTATGACAGTATCAGGTTGTTTTGATTAGAGTGGCCTTGTAATACAGTTTGATATCAGGCATTGTGATCCCTCCTACTTTGCTTTTCTATCTCAAAATTGCAGCAGCTATTTGGGGTTGTTTATAAGTTTTTGAACTGTTTATTCTATGTCTGTGAAATATACCATTGGTACTTTAATACGTATTGCATTGAATGTTTAAATTGCTTTGAGTAGTATGGACATTTTGATGATGTTAATTCTTCCAATTCATGAGCATGGTATATGTTTCCAGTTGTTTCTGTCTTCCTTGATTTCTTTCTTCAGTGTTTGTAGTTTTATGCATACAGGTCTTTTATCTCCTTCGTCAGAATTATTCCAAAGAATTTTTTTTTGCTATATCAAATGAGATTTTTATTCTTGATTTCTGCTTCTGCTGTTTCATTGTTGGTATAGAAAAATGCCTTTGATTTCTGGATATTGACTTTGTACCAACCATTTTGCCAAATTCATTTATTAGGTCAAGCAGTTTTTTGGTGGAGTCTATAGGATTTTCAATGTACAGTATCACATCATCTGCAAACAATGACAGTTTTGTTTTTTCCTTTCCAATTTGGATGCCCTTTATTTCATTTTCTTGTCTGATCTCTGTGGCTAAAACTTCCAATACTATGTTGAATAGGATTGGTGAAAGTGGAGAACATTGTCTTGTTCCTGATCTTAGTGAAAAAGCTTTTAGTGTTTGCCCATTGAGTATGATGTTGGCTGTAGGTCTCTCATATATGGCCTTTATTTTTTTTAATTTGTATTTAATTATTTTTTAAGTACATTTTTTTGTCTATTTCTCCCATCCCAGCCCCCCCTCACCCCATCTACCCTCCCCCCTCCCATTCCACCCCCAGTCCTCATCCCTGTGTCTTTCATACTTGTTCCTCAAAATCCCTCCCCATTTTTCCCCTTAAATTCCCTTCCCTCTCCCCTCTGGTCGCTGCCCACTTGTTCTCTATTTCAGTGTCTTTGTTTTTATTCTGTTTGCTTGTTTGTTTTGTTGTTTACCTTCCTGTCAAAGGTGAGATCATATGGTATTTGTCCTTCGATGCCTGGCCTATTTCACTCAGCATAATGCTTTCAAGTTCCATCCATGTTGTTGCAAAGGGTAGTAGCTCCTTCTTTCTCTCTGCTGCATAGAATTCCATTGTGTATATGCACCACAATTTTTTGATCCATTCATTTACCGATAGACACCTAGGTTGCTTCCAGCTCTTGACTATTGTAAATTGTGCTGCTATGAACATTGTGGTGCATAGGTTCTTTAAAATTGATGTTTTAGGATTCTTAGGATATAATCCTAGCAGTGGAATTGCTGGCTCAAAAGGCAGGTCCATTTTTATTTTTCTGAGAAAATTCCATACTGTTTTCCATAATGGTTGTGCCAGTCTGCAATCCCACCAACAGTGAACTAAGGTCCCCTTTTCCCCACAACCTCTCCAACATTTGTTTTTTGTTGCTTTGTTTATGATAGCCATCCTGACTGGTGTAAAGTGGTATCTCATTGTGGTTTTAATTTGCATCTCTCAGATAGCTAATGATATTGAGCATCTCTTCATGTGTCTCTGGATATCCTGTATGTCCTCTTTGGAGAAATGTCTGTTCAAGTCCTTTTCCCATTTTTTAATTAGGTTCGATGTCTTCCTACAGTGGAGTCCTGTAAGTTCTTTGTATATTTTGGAGATTAAACCTTTGTCTGAGGTATCATTGGCAAATATGTTTTCCCATACAGTTAGTTGTCTTTTTTATTTAATACTGTTTTCTTTAGCCCTGCAGAAGCTTTTTATTTTGATGAGATCCCATTTGTTTATTCTTTCCTTTATATTCCTTGCTCTAGGGGACATATCGGTAAAATTGTTGCTGCATGGAATATCTGAGATTTTCTTGCCAATGTTCTCCTCTAGGACTTTAATGGTGTCACAGCTTATATTTAAGTATTTTATCCACCTTGAATTTATTTTGGTGTATGGTGTAAGCTGGTGCTCAAGTTTCATTTTTTTGCACATAGCTGTCCAGTTCTCCCAACACCATTTGTTGAAGAGGCTATTTTTAATTCATTTTATGTTACTGTCTCCTCTATCGAATATTAATTGACTGTAGAGAGTTGGGTTGATTTCTGGGCTCTCTGTTCTGTTCCATTGGTCTATGTGCCTGGTTTTATGCCAGTACCAGGCTGTTTTGATTACAGTGGCTTTGTAATACAGTTTGATATCAGGTATTGTGATCCCTCCTACTTTGTTCTTCTTTCTCAAAAGAGCAGCTGCTATTCGGGCTCGTTTATGATTCCATATAAATTTTTGAAGTGTTTGTTCTATGTCTGTGAAATATGCCATTGGTATTTTAATAGGTATTGCATTGATCTGTATATTGCTTTGGGTAGTATGGACATTTTGATGATGTTAATTCTTCCAATCCATGAACAAGGTATATGTTTCCATTTGTTTGTGTCTTCCCTGATTTCTTTCTTCAGTGCTGTGTAGTTTTCTGCATACAGGTCTTTTACCTCCTTGGTTAGGTTTATTCCCAGATATTTTATTTTTCATTTTGCTATATCGAATGCGATTTTTTCCTTGATTTCTGCTTCTGCTGATTCATTGTTTGTATACAAAAATGCCTTTGATTTCTGGATATTGACTTTGTATCCTGCTGTTTTGCCAAGTTCACTAATTAGTTCTAGCAGTTTTTGGTAGAGTCGATAGGATTTTCCGTGTACACTATCATGTCATCTGCAAACAGTGACAGTTTTGTTTCCTCCTTTCCTATTTGGATGCCTTTTATTTCCTTTTCCTGCCTGATCGCTGTGGCCAAAACTTCTAATACTATATTGAATAGCAGTGGTGAAGGTGGACATCCTTGTCTTGTTCCTGATCTTATTGGAAAAGCTTTTAGTTTTTGCCCATTAAGTATGATATTGGCTGTAGGTCTCCCATAAATGGCCTTTATTATATGGAGGAATGCTCCCTCTATGCCCACTTTGCTGAGTGTTTTTATCATAAATGGGTGCTGTTCCTTATCAAAACCTTTTTCTGCATCTATTAATATGATGATGTGGTTTTTGTCTTTGCTTTTATTTATGTGATGAATTACATTTACTGTTTTGTGAATGTTGAACCATCCTTGCATCCCAGGGATGAATCCCACTTGGTCATGGTGTATAATCTTTTGGATATATTGTTGGATGCAATTTGCCAATATTTTGTTGAGGATTTTAGCATATATGTTCATCAGTGATACTGGCCTGAAGTTTTCTTTCTTTGTTGTATCTCTATCTGGTTTTGGAATTAGGATGATGCTGGCTTCATAATAGGAGTTTGGGAGTTTTCCATCCTTTTGGATTTTTTGGAATAGTCTGTGAAGAATGGGGGTTAGCTCTTCCTTAAATGCTTTGTAGAATTCTCCTGTGAACCCATCTGGTCCAGGGCTTTTGTGTGATGGGAGTTTTTTGATTCTGCTTCAATTTCTTTTGCTGTTATTGGTCTATTCAGGTTTTCTACTTCTTTTTCATTGAGTTTTGGGAGATTATATTTTTCTAGAAATGTGTCCATTTCCCCTAGGTTTTCAAATTTCTTGGCATACAGTTCTTCATAGTAATTTCTTACAATCCTTTCTATTTCTGTGGTATCAGTTGTAATCTCTCCTCTTTCATTTCTAATTCTGTTTATTTGTGTCTGTTCCCTCTTTTCTTGATGAGCCTACTTAAAGGCTTGTCTATTTTGTTTATCTTTTCAAAGAACCAACTCCTGGATTCATTGATCCTTAGAATTGTGCTTTCAGTCTCTATGTCATTTAGTTCTGCTCTGATCTTAGTTATTTCCTTCCTTCTACTTGCTTTGGGCCGTTTTTATTGTTGTTCCTCGAGTTCTTGCAGGCGTAGTATAAGGTTGTTTGTTTGAAATGTTTCTGTTTTCTTTAGGTAGGCCTGTATTGCTATAAACTTCCCTCTCAGGACTGCCTTTGCTGTGTCCCATAAGTTTTGGGTTGTTGTGAGATCATTTTCATTTGTTTCCAGAGACTTTTTGATTTCTTCCCTAATTTCATTCTTGACCCATTCATTGTTTAATAGCATACCATTCAGTCTCCATGATTTTGGGTGTTTGGGGTTTTTTCCTTTGGGGTGGTTTCCAGTTTCAGTCCCTTGTGGTCAGAAAAGATGCTTGGTATGATTTCAATATTCTTGAATTTGTCGAGGCTTGTTTTGTGTCCTATCATGTGGTCTATCTTTGAGAATGTTCCATGTGCATTTGGAAAGAATGTGTATTTAGCTTCTTTGGGGTGAAGAGCTCTGTATATATATCAGTTAGGTCCATTTCATCAATGGTGTTGTTTAATGCCGCAATGTCTTTGTTGATATTTTGTTTGGAAGATCTGTCCATTTTTGATAGTGGGGTGTTAAAATCCCCCACTATAATTGTGTTGCTGTCTATCTTTCTTGAATTCCTCTAAGATTTTCATTATATATTTGGGTGCTCCTCTGTTGGGTGCATATATATTTATGATGTTAATGTCTTCTTGGTGGATTGTTCCCTTGAGTATTATGAAGTGACCTTCTGGGTCACTCTTTATGGCTCTTTTTTTGAAGTCTATTTTGTCTGATATGAGAATTGCCACCCCAGCTTTTTTTCTTGTCCATTTGCTTGGAAAATTTGTTTCCAGCCTTTCACTTTTAGTCTGTTATGGTCTTTTGTCCTGAGGTGGGTCTCTTGTAGGCAGCATGTGTGGGTCATACTTTTTTGTCCATGCAGCTATTCTGTGTCTTTTGATTGGAGCATTTAATCCATTTACATTTAAGGTTATTATTGATAGGTACTTATTCATTGCCATTTTTGTACCTGTGTTCCTCTCTGTCTGTCTCTTTTCCTTCCTTTCCTTAAAGCAGACTTTTTAGTGTTCCTTGTAGAGCTGGCTTGGTGGCAGCAAATTCTTTTAGACTTCTTTTGCCTTGGAAGCTCTTTATTTGGCCTTTTATCTTGATTGAGAGCCTTGCTGGGTAAAGTAGCCTTGGTTGTACGCCTCTAGTTCTCATTACTTGGAATATTTCTTGCCAATCCCTTCTTGCTTGGAGTGCTTCCATTGAGAAGTCAGTGGCTAACCTTATTGGGACTCCCTTGTATGTTATTTCTTTTTTCTCCCTTGCTGCCTTTAAGATTCTCTCTTTGTCTTGGAATTTTGCCATTTTGATAATGATGTGTCTTGAAGTGGGCCTCCTTCGGTTCCTCTTGAATGGGACTCTGTGTGATTCCTGGATTTGTGTGACTTCTTCTTTTATCAAATTAGGGAAATTTTCTCTCATTACTCTTTCAAATATGTTTTCTATCCCTTGTTCTTCTTCTTCTCCTTCTGGTATTCCTATTATTCAGATATTATTATGTTTCATATTGTCTTGCATTTCTCTAAATCCCTCTTCATTTTTTCTGAGCCTCTTTTCCCTTTCCTATTCTTTCTGTGAGATGCTTTTTACTTTGTCCTCCAATTCACTAATCCTATCTTCTGTTTCATCTACCCTATTTTTAATGCTTTCCACTGTGTTTTTTAATTCAGAAATTGTATTCTTCATTTCCTCTTGGCCCTTGCTAATAATTTCCATTTCCTTTTTCATGTTGATATAGTTCGCAGTGAGATCATTGTAGCTCCCCTGTAGTTTCTGGTAGCTGATTGTGAGCTCTTTGAACTTCCTGATAACCAGTGCTTTGAATTCAGTATCTGATAGTTGACTTGCCTCTATTTCATCTAACATTCTTTCTGAGGATTCCTCCTTTCCTTTCATTTGGGGATTGTTTCTTTGTCTTCCCATTGTTTGTGAGACTCTTCTTGTTAGCCTCAGCTTCTTAGATTAATCTGTTTTGACACCCTGGGTTTATGGTGTGAACTTCTGTGGTGGAATGCCTGTGAATTTCAGTGGTGCAGTCTCTTGGTTATCCTGTTGTTCTCTACTTCCACCTACTCAAATATGCAGCAACTTTGCCTTCTCTCCTACAACAATGTGCAATTTGTCTCTCTGACTCTACTATTGGGAGGCCTCTTCTATGGGTCCAGCTCTGGTCTTTTTATATTTTCAACTTGATTGTGACTCTTGTGGGTAAAAGAAAGAAATGACAAGGAAAGAAATAAAAGGAAGAAAGAAAAAAGTGGTAGGGGAATGGAAGAAATAGCAATAAGTTTAGAAAGAAAAGAAAAAGAAATAAAACAGAAAATCCGGGAAAAGAGGACAAAAGTATGGAAAGATGAAACAGTAATAAAGTTTAAAAGAAATAACAGATTACTTTAAAAAAGCAAAAAGATAAAGAAAAGGAATGGAGAAGGAAGAAAGGTAAAAAAAAAAGAAAGAATAAAAATAAAATAAAGTAAAAAAACAAAAAACGCACAAACAAAAATAATCTCTCAAAAACAACATCAGAAAAGCAAATGTCACTTGTTGGCTTCAAACTAGCCCAACCGGTTTTTCTGGTTGCAGTTGGCTGAGGGTCCATTGTTGTGATTTTTTCAGCCAGCCCCTCTCAGAATCCAGACACTTGGCGCCTCTCCCCAACTCCTCACAATGGGGAACTAGGACTTCCTCACAGCGCTCCCCTCCCAGGGGTTACTGCCATAGGCTGGTTTGCTGTGTTTGCAGGCAGCTGCACCGGCCCAGTTGCCTGGTTCCCTCGGGATTGAGCACAGACCTGCCCCCGTTCAGTTGGGAAGCCCCAGGATTCCCCAGGATTGGCCTCTGCCCAATCCTGGGTTTGCTGCCAAGCTGGGTGTGAAGCAGACCAGGCTGCCGTGTCTACTGGATTCAGAGCCCCAGGCTGCACCTCTGAGTTCTCCTGGGCTGGCAACCACAGAGTCCTTGGTTGGGCCTTTGTCCTCCGCACCCTTTCCGCAAACTCTATCAAACAAGTCTCTCCTGGCCCCCCACCTTGCTTGGCCAGAAAGGGAGGGGGTTGAGGGTCTCAGCTCTTTTCCCAGGACCCCTCAGCGCCTGGGGCTTCCAGATAGTCTGAGGGGGGTGGACTGGAAGCCGGGAGCCGATCTGAGGACTGGGCGCCGACCTAGAAACTCTGTGCGCATGTCATGGCATACTGAGTGGTGTGTATCCCTTCTGCTCCTGTGTTTGTCTGGGTCCCCTGGCCAACCTCTGCCAAAAAAAAAAAAAAAAAACCTAGGGGTGGAGCAGCATCACGCTGGGTGCTGGACCCAGAACTGCATGCAGGCTGAAATCTCCTCTGCTCCCCTCTGGTTGGGTCTCTTGGCAGGTCCGGGCCCAAAGATCCTAGGGAGGGAGCTTTCTGGGCGCTGAACGTTGGCCTAGGCGCCCTCAGGCACTCGCCCAGATACACTGTGTGTCGGGCGACCAGTTCCCCAAATTGCATGCTGGCTGAAATTTCTTCCACACCTTTTTGCCTGGGCCACTCGGCCTGCCCGGCAGAAAAATCCCAGGGAGGGAGCCGTCTGGGCGCTGAACGCTGTCCCAGGTGCCGTTAGGCACTCTCCCAGACACAGTTCCCACCAGGCGCCGGACATCCAAACTATGCACAGACTGAAATCACCTCTGCTCCCCTCTGGTTGGGACACTTGGCAGGCCCCCTGCCCAAAAATCCTAGGGAGGGAGCCATCTGGGCGCTGAAGGCTATCCTGTGCGCTGTTGGGCTCTCGCCACTTGGTGCTGGTTCCTCTACCCTGCACATGCTGTTTCTCCCTGCTCCATCCCAGAGACTACTGTACAGCTGCTGTCTCCCTACCGTCGGGTTCCTCCGTGACCAATGAGGTTTCTGGTCTCTTATTTTCATATATGCTTGGCAACTGCTGGTTTGCTGGTTTCACCTCCTCCAATCAGACAGGTTTCTCTCCCTTTCGTGCTAGGAACTGGTATCTGCTCCATCCTAGTCCACCGCCATCTTGAAAGCCTCTCCAGGAACCTATATAGCCTTTATTATGTTGAGGAATGCTTCCTCTATTCACACTTTGCTGAGTGTTTTTATCATAAATGGGTGCCGTACCTTATCAAATGCTTTTTATGCATCTATTGATATGATCACGTGATTTTTGTCTTTGCTTTTATTTATGTGATGTATTACATTTACTGATTTGTGGGCATTGAACCATCCTTGCATCCCTTGAATGAATCCCACTTGGTCATGGTGTATGATCTTTTTAATGTATTATTGAATGCAATTTGCCAATATTTTGTTGAGGATTTTAGCATCTACATTCATTAGTGATATTGGCCTGAAGTTTTCTTTCTTTGTTGTGTCTTTATCTCCTTTTGGGATTACAATGATGCTGGCTTCATAAAAAAAAGTTTTGGAGTCTTCCATTATTTTGGATTTTTTTTAATAGTCTATGAAGGATAGGGTTTAGCTCTTTCTTAAATGTTTTATAGAATTCTCCTGTGAAACCATCTGGTCCAGGGCTTTTGTGTATTGGGAGTTTTTTGATTATTGCTTCAATTTCATCTGGTGTTATTGGTTTGTTCAGGCCTTCTGCTTCTTCTTCACTGAGATTTGGAAGATTATATTTTTCTAGAAATTTGTACATTTCACCTAGGTTTTCAAATTTTGGGGCAAACACTTATCATAGTAATTTCTTACATTCCTTTGTATTTCTGTGGTGTCGCCTGTAATCTCTCCTTTTTCATTAATGATTATGTTTATTTGGGTCTTCTGTCTTTTTTTCTTGATAAGCCTGCTTAAAGGCTTGTCAATTTTGTTTATCTTTTCAAAAAAACCAGCTCCTGGATTCACTGATTTTTAGAATTGTGCTTTTAGTCTCTATGTCATTTAATTCTGCTCCCATCTTGGTTCTTTCCTTCCTTCTACTTGCTCTGGGCTGTTTTTGTTGTTGTTTCTCCAGTTCTTATAGGTGTGGGGTTAGGTTTTTTGTTTGAAATGTTTCTATCTTATTTAGGTAGGCCTCTATTGCTATGAACTTCTCTCTCAGGACTGCCTTTGCTGTGTCCCATAAGTTTTGGCTTGTTGTGAGTTCATCATTGTTTGTTTCCAGAAACTTCCCTGGAAACAAATGACACTTTTTGATTTCTTCCCTAATTTCATTCTTGACCCATTCATTGTTTAATAGCATGCTCTTCAAGCTCCATGATTTTTGAGTGCTTTGTTTTTTTCCCCTTGCGGTGGTTTCTAGTTTTAGTCCCTTGTGGTCAGATAAAATGCTTGGTATGATTTTAATTCTTTTTTAAAATATTTTATTTATTTATCTTTAGAGGGGAAGGGAAGAAGAGAGAGAGAATATATTTTCTTGAATTCAAACAAGCAAACAAAATATAACCAAACACACTAAAACAGAGAACAGGCAGACAGGGACCAGAGGGGAGAGGGGACGGAATTTAAGGAGAAAAGGGGAAGGATTTACAGGAATTAGTATAAAGGACACATAGACCACAACTAAGGGGGGTGGAAATGAGAGGGAGGTGGGGAGCCTTGAGGGGGGGTGGGCTGGGATGGAAGTAAAAGACAGAAAACTGTACTTGAACAACAATTAAATAAAAAAATTTTAATATTCTCTCTTTGTCTTGGAATTTTGCCATTTTAATGATGATGTGTCTTGAAGTAGGCCTCTTTGGGTTTCTTTTGATTGGAACTCTCTGGATTTGTGTGACTTTTTCTTTCATCAGATTAGTAAAGTTTTCCTTCATGACTTTTTTCAAATAAGTTTTCTATCCCTTGCTCTTCTTCTTCTCCTTCTGGTATCCCTATTATATGGATATTATTACATTTCATATTGTGTTGAAATTCTCTTAATCCCTCTTTATTCTTTCTGAGCTTCTTTTCCTTTTCTTGCTCTTTCTGGGTGTTTTTATCTACTTTGTCCACCAGCTCACTAATCTTATCTTATGCTTCATTGATCCTGCTTTCAATTCCTTCTACTGTGTTCTTCAGCTCAGAAATTGTATTCTTCATTTTCTCCTGGACCTTGTTGATAGTTTCTATTTACTTTTTCATGTTGATATAGTTTGCAATGAGTTCATTGCAGTTTCCCTGGTAGCTCATTATGAGCTCATTGAGCTTTCTGATAACCATTACTTTGAACTCAATATCTGATAGTTGAGTTGCCTTTATTTCTTTTTTAATTTTTATTTTATTGATTATGCCATTACAATTGTTCTATTTCCCCCCTTCATTCCCCTCAACCCTGCACCCCCCACCCCTACCATTCCCCCCTTTAGTTTATGACCACATGTCTCAAGATCTTTAGATTCTATATTTCCCATACTATTCTTCCCCTCCCCCTATCTATTTTCTACCTACCTTCTATGCTACTTATTTTCTGTACCTTCTCCCCCCTTCTCCTCCTCCCACTCCCCTGTTGCTAACCCTCCATGTGATCATTTCTATGGTTCTGCTCCTGATCTAGCTGTCCTTTTAGTTTGCTTTTGTTTTAGGTGTGGTTGTTAATAACTGTGTGTTTGCTATCCTTTCACTGTTCATGTTTTTTATCTTCTTTTTCTTAGGTAAGTCCCTTTAACATTTCATATAATAAGGGCTTGGTGATGATGAACTCCTTGAATTTGATCTTATCTGAGAAGCACTTTATCTGCCCTTCCATTCTAAATGAAAGTTTTGCTGGATAGAGTAATCTTGGTTGTAGGTCTTTGGATTTCATGACTTGGAATACCTCTTTCCAGCCCCTTCTTGCCTGTAAGGTCTCTTTTGAGAAATCCGCTGACAGTCTGATGGGGACTCCTTTGTAGGTGACTGTCCCCTTAGCTCTTGCTGCTTCTAGGATTCTCTCCTTCATTTTAATCTTGGCTAATATAATTATGACGTGCCTTATTGTGTTTGTTCTTGGGTCCAACCTCTTTGGGACTCTCGGAGCTTTCTGGATTTCCTGGAAGTCAATTTCCTTTGCCAGATTGGGGAAATTCTCCTTTATTATTTGTTCAAATAAGTTTTCCACTGGTGGCTGTTGCTTTCCCCCTTCTGGTACCCCTATAATTCAGATGTTGGAGCATTTAAAGATGTCCTGGAGGCTCCTAAGTCTCTCCTCATTTTTTTGAATTCTAGTTTCTTCATATTTTCCTGTTTGGTCATTTTTTCCTTCCTTCTGGTTCAGTCCCTTGATTTGAGTCCCAGTTTCCTTTTCTTCACTATTGGTTTCCTGTGCAATTTCCTTCATTTCAATTAGTTTAGCCTTCATATGTTCCTCTAATTTGTGACTAAAATCAACCAGTTCTGTGAGCATCCTGATCACCAGTGTTTTGAAATGTGCATCTGAAAGTTTTGCTATTTCTTCATCGCTTAGAGTTATGGGGTCTGTGGCTTTGAGATCTTCCTGAGCCAGTTTTGGTCTGTTTGAATCCATTAAGTATGAGGAGCAGAGCCCTAGGTGTTCACCAGGGTTGGGCAGCCCAGATTGCTGGGTTGTGACGTTGTATCTGGGGGCGGGGTCAGATCCGTGTCATGGCGACCTCCTCTGCTGCCTCTTGCTGCTGGGGCTTGCTCGGTCCCGTCTCACTGCCCACTCCCTCGCCAGTCTATCTGCACAGGAATGGGGAAACACAGTCAACCCGCTGCCCTGCACCCTCTGGGATTGCTGGTCACTCACTGGGTCACTCACTGGGTCCGCCCGTTGCAACCCCATGCGTGGGATCCACATGCCTGAGTCCGTCTGACCAAGTTTTCCTGTGCAACCCTGCTCCCCCAGCTGCTAGCTTCGCCCCTCTTACCGGTTAGGCTGAAGAATTTGTTGTTATCAGACTTCTGAAAAGTTCAATTTTCTGTGTTCTGGCTATGTTTTCTGTTGCTAGTATTTTGTTGTCTCTAAACTTGGTTGTGTGAGAAAGCATGGCATATCCACCTATGCCTTCATCTTGGCGGAAGTCCCTATTTCATTTAGCATTCTTTTTGAGGCTTTCTGCTTTCCTTTCATTTGGGGATTGTTTCTTTTTCTTCCCATTGTTTGTGAGATTCTTCTTGTTTAGCTTCAGCTTCTTAAATTGATCTGTTCTGGCCCCCTGGGTTTATGGTGTAAACTTCTGTGGTAGAATACCTGTGAGATTCAGTGGTGTAGTCACCTTGATCTCCAGAGTTCACTGGTCTTGGGCTGTCCTTTAAGTTAGCTCTGTGTTTGTCTTTGAGTTTTGATTGTTGTTGGGTCTTTCTTTGGTGGTTCCTTCCCACCAGCTGGTTAACTGAGAGTCACTTTGTCTACCCCCTCTTGTACTTTGTTTTGCTGGTGAGAGGGGGTTGGGTTGAAGCTGGTTTTTTCATGTCTATAAGATTTTGCAGATTCCATCTTGCTCTTGTTCAGTTATTTATACTGAGTAGTTCCTCCAGGATTGAGTTGCATTTCCAGATAGGTCCTGGATTGAGGTTTTTGTGGTTTCCACTCCCTCCTTCGCCTTCTTCTGTTATTTGTTGGTGGTTCCTTTGTTATTGGATTTTCTCTCCCAGTGGGTATGCTGGTATTCATTCACCACTTCCACCTACTCTTTTTTGTGATCAGTTGGAGGGGGAAGGCAAAATGATTTGACAGCAAGAGAATATTCTATGATATTTACAGTAGCAGCCAGCAGAGAAGAGATAGGAGATCCTTTGGCTATGTATAGTGTTAACCATGATCTTCCACCCAACTAGCCACTTTTCAGATGGGATGGAAAGAAGATAAGAAGACTCTTGTTGGGGAGGGAAGGATTGGGAATTGGATCTAGAAAGCAGTGAGCTTGTGGGAGGTCAGATTATGTGGTAAGGTGAATTTAAAGGATCATAAATGGGTGTAGTGTGTGAGAGAATAGCGTTAACCACTACAGTAATAGAGTTCAGGAAACTGTGAAATGGGCTAAGATCCAGGAGGGGTGTTGTATAGTATTTACAATTGTATAGAACAGCTATTATTTACAATAATATTAGGGTAACAATCTAATGACAGAATCTATGTGACCTAGATAAGAAGAATAGGGAGTATAGGACCCTGAGTAGTGCACTCCTGAAACAGAAGTGAAGTGAAGGACAGTAAATTAGCAGTACACTATGAAAGAGAGAACAGGAAACCTGTCAAATGACACAATATATCCAGCCAGGCAAGAAAGACTATACAGAAAGAAGAGGAATACAAAAATACTATTAAAATAAAAGATCTAAGAATAAGAAAAAATAATAACACAAATATGTAATAACTTGCAGGTTCTCTATAATAGCAAAGTGGAATTTGTCTCACTGTCTTAACTGTTGGGATGTCCCCTGTTTGGGTCCAACTCTGGTCTTTTCAGAGTTCCCAGTTATTTTGTCTCACTTGTTGGTATTTAAAAAAAAAACCATGAGAAGAGAGGAAGAAGAAATAAAATTTGAAAGAAAGGAAGAAGAAATAAAAGAAGAAAGAAGAAAAGAGAGGAAAAAAGGTATTGAAAAATAAAATGGTAAAAAGAATTTTAAACATAAAAAATCACTTAAATAATTTTTTAATTACTTAAAAAAAAACTTCTTGTTGGTTTCAAACTGGCCAAACCACTTTTTCTGCTTTCTGGCTGCAGCAGGCTGAGGGGCCATTGATACTGCTTTTCTCCATTCCTGATCTACAGGCAGCCAGTCTTGGGCGCACTGTCCCCAGAGCTAGCCTGGGCCTCTCCAAGGCATCTTGGGTGTGGTATCCTGGTCTTACCACTGTGAGCTGGGGTGCGGGTGCATGTGCACTTGGCCAGGCTTCCTCGGTCCCCCGAGTGTGGGTGCACATTCTTCCCAGTGCTATGGGGGTGCTCAGGCCTTCCACTCAAACTTCTGCGCAAACTTGGATCACTGCCCATCTGAGTAGGGAGCAGGTCCAGTGGCTATTGCAGAATTCCCCAAATAGTTTTTCTTTTTGAGAAATTCCTCCTACTCAAGCCTGCCACTCCATACAGCCCAATTCTCCAGCCAGACTGGTGACTATTGGGGTCAGTGCCCATCACTGTGCTACTCTCAACTCTCCAAAGCCAGCATCCACAGACTCTGCTGGTGATGACAGCCCCTGTGTGTTTGCCACTTTGTCCTTATTCCCCTCTCTGTGACTTCAAGCAACCAGATCTTTCCCGGTGCTGCTTAAACCTTGTTTGGAAGGGGAGGGAGGAAACAGTTGATACAGCTCTCTCCCAAGGACTCTGTGGCAGATCCGGTGCACCAGGCATGGGGCTGCAGCCACCCTGGTCTCTACGCTGGTCCCTGGGACCTTATTGTCCTAAAGCATTCTGCGTACTGTTTGGGTTTTCAGTGTCCACTACAATTTCTGGTCTCTTATTTTCATATATGCCAGGGTACTGTTGGCTGTTTGCTCTGTTCCTCTGCAGATCAGCCAGGTTTTTCTCCTGTGTGTAGGGGGGAGTGGAATCTGTTCCCTCCTACCCCATCGCCATCTTCCTCCTTCTCTGACATCCAAGTTTTATGATAAAAAAAAATAATTATTGAGGACTACTTCTCTGTGGCAAGTCTCCTCTCATGATGGTTCGAATATTCTTTCTTTGTGATTGTCTCTCAAAAGTTTGATTATAATGTGTCTTGGTGTGGATCTCTTTAGTTTATTGCAATTGGATTAGCTGAGGTACTTGGACTTGCATATTTTTCACATTTTGGTCAGTTAAGTATCAAATAATGTTTCTGTTTCTTTCATTGCATCCTTTCAGGATTTTCACAATATGTATGTTGGTCTGCTTAAGGGTGTCACAGGTTCCTTAGACACTGATCTTTTTTTCTTTATACTGTGCTGTTTCTGCTCCTGGCATTCAGTAATGTCAATTTCCCTACCCTCAAATTCATGGATTTGTTTTTCCTTACTGCTCTAATCAGTTACTAAACCACTGTAATGAATTCTAAAATTTAGTTATTGCACTTTTTAGCTCCAAAATGTCTGGCTGTTTTTTAATAATTTATGCCTCTTTGTTTGTATTGTTATTTTGTACCTATATCATTTCCCCAATTTCCAATATTTGTGTGTGCTTATTTCCCCTTTCTCCTATGTAAATTTAAGATAGTTGCTTTAAGTCTTTGTCTAAAAATTCTGATGCCTTGGATTCCTGAAAGTTAGTCTGTAAATTTATTTCTTTATTTTGAATGAGCAATGTTGTCTTATATCTTTGTATGTTTGTGACTTCTTTTGTTGAAAACTAGGGTTCTTTATTTTTAAAATGTGGTAACTAAAAATCAGAATATGACATAGTTTACTAGGATACATTTACATTTGCTTGTTATTTTAGAAGTTTTAGTGGTTCAATTTTTTCAAAATTTTCACACCACTTTTGCAAAGAATGCTTCTTGTCATATGTGATCACTATTGTTTCTTTTCCTTTAGATCATATTCAGTTAATGTTAAATAAGGATGTCCCTGAATACTAGGAGCTGAAACAAACATAAAAAATACATAAAACATAAAACAAAAAAAATTACATGGACAGGCATTACATTCACTTTTGGCAGAGTGATTACTGGCTGAGCATTTATTTACCCCTTAGCTAGGCTTGCTCACAGCTAAGGGATCAGCCTAAAAGGAAAACTTAAGGAGTCTCAGGACTTTCTTATGCTTCTGCCTGGGCATGTGTGTGGATTTCTAAGTGTACCTTTCTTTACACCTGGTTCTGAACATCCTAATAAACTCCCAATGAATTAAAAAACATGTACACAATAATTTGTTTGTAAGGTCTACAATGCTTTGTCTAGTTCAAGGAGAACAGGGAACTGGGCCACTGATCAGGACCCAAAATGCCATGATGCTAGAAAGGAAGTGGAGGAAGGGAGATTAAAAATGATGCAAAACTTCCCTATAGTTTTGAAGATGGCTATTTCTTAACTGTGTTTGCTTTATGTTTCAAACCTTTCATTGTTTTCTAGAGATTTTATAAAGTTTGTGCAGACAGCACATGGTTGCTTCTTTAATGTATCAGTGGGGGAAATGAGAGTTTCAAGTTTCAGAATCTACAATTTTGCTAATATCCTTTATGCTACTAGTTTTACTCATTTAATTTTTATACTTAGAAGAAATGCTTGTTCATATATTTAAAAAAAAACACTATTAAAAGTATACAACTAAAAACTCGAGGCTCCTGACCCTATCTTCTCAACTTCTGATTCCACTCAGCAGAGGTAGCCACTTAGTAATCTTTTATATTTTTCTTCCGGTATTATAACCACATTTATAATACCATGCTTATGCTGACAAATGTTTCTTGCAGTTTCAAGTTTATACATTTTCTATTGACATCTTATTATGGGGGAGCAAAATTTAGTACTATTGTAGCTCAACTAACCAATACAGTATTTCCCCACCCACTTCAATTTTCCCAGCATAGTTATAGCTTAGGATTTTTTTCTGCCTCAAGCTTTAATAGTAGAGGTGTCCTCAAATGACTGGTGATTTTCATCTTTCCATTCTAAGAGTGAGGTGATGAGGTTTTGGTGCTCTGCTTGCCAGATGGCCATGTGATTGCTCTATCCCATATTGCCTCTTTTCTGGGAATCTCAGGTCCCAGTGATATTTTCCACTGCCCATGAGAACTTTTGCTCTTCTCTGTTACAGAATTTACACCTTACTTCAAAATCATTGCAAACTAGAAACTTTCCCAGAATAGACATGGGTTGAAGACTCTTGTTTTCTATACATCTTCTCTGGAAAAAACCTCTTCACTCAGGGAGAAAACAAAGGAAAGGAGAAATGCAAAAAAGGGTGGGAAAATGTTCCCAATACTTAGAAAAGGCATAGCCTTGCATGTAGCTTCTGACAGAAAGTCAGTGTTGTAGTCAGGTTGACAGAGTCTAGTGCTTTACCACCCAGCAGTATTGGACACAGTGATGTCACCTTGATCTGCCAAGTGACCTGGGTAGAGCAAGGGTTTTGCAGCTGCATCAAGATTTATATCTTTGATAGCCATGGAAATTTTGACAAAATTCTGGATTTGTGACAGCCTCATATTCTCATCTGTAAAAGGAGAAATCATGCCGATATCACACAGTTGTTTGGGCATTGAAAGTCTTGGATGTAAAGCCCATGCTACACTGATTCATAATAAATGATAGTCCTGATACTGTTAGAATACCTTTCCTTCATTTCATCACCCTCTGTGACAGTTTTAGATGCAGCCTAGAGAGGGCAGAATGAATTCTATAGAGGAGGAGGATGCTTGAGGGTAAGTGGGAATCCCACATATCAATAAATATGACCTTAAAATATTTATGGGCATGGTAGTCACTGGAGGTGAGAGGAATGGCTTCCTGGTGGATTCTTCTGACTGACATACCATATGAAATGTCTGGGCCAAAATTTGCAGGGAAAGAGCCCAGACCGGGGTAGTAGCCTCAGTTTCACCCTTTGCGATCCACAGAACCTTCAAAAGTCTTTAGTCAGTGAGCCTCATCTTTGCCTTCCTTAATCTGGAAATGTGCCAACCCACAATGATGTGGGATTGTACAGACCTTTGAAGCCTGGGCAGTCAGGACACATGTAAGTGCTTCCTACCTGGACAAAGGGGGTCATAACTCCTACACCCTCCAGCTTCCTCACTCTCCACTCAAGGACTAAAGTGTGAGCAATGGGATTAAGGAACTGAGAGTAGGGACTAGGGACTGGATAACATTGTGGCTTTCCTTCCTTGTTGGGGCATGACAACATCAAGACAGCACAGTCAGCCCTATTGTTGGTCCTTCCCTGGTAACAGTTCTGGGAAAGTCCTTTCATGTTCAGAGTGGCTCAGCATTCTGAGCTCATAAGAAAGAAGGAAAATAAAATTGTCTCATAGCAATCCTCCCTGACCTCAGGTCAGCAACCTTGTTGGGGCTTCAGTGAGTGGGGGACCAGGAAAGCCAATATATGAGAATCAGAATGCATTTCCCAGCCAATGCACCCTACCTCCTTCCTTATCAAACAGTCCCAACTAACATGACCAACCATCCAGGTTTGCCACCAAAAGTCAGTCCCTCATCCCCAAGCACACAGGTGGGGTAGATCACCCTTCCCACAACACACATTGATGAAAGTCACCACAAGGTGACATAGTGAGGTGACTGAGGGTGTGTGCTTGGCATCAGCTACTTGAGCTGGGGAGGAGATGACTAGCGGGCTGGCTGGAAAGTTGGGAGGCAGATATCTGCCCACTCATGGATTCATATCATCCCTCTGACTCAGGTCTCCTCTGTTTTCAGGTCAGAATATGTGGAAAACAACTGGAAGGACATTTACAAATATGTGAATGAAATGGTGAAGAAATACACAAAGTATGACTGCTATTTCCTCTTCCGGGCAGAGTACACAGCTGTTAGACTCATTGGGCGTGGGAGTCCCCTGAGTCAGAGGCACAGAGCCCAGGGCAATGTTCTGAAGCAGGAAAAAAGGACAGGTCACACTGGCTCCTTATTGGAGATCATGCCATGGTACAAGGGACACAATCTTCCCCTGAGGACTGCACAGATTAGGAAGCAGGCAAACCAGTAACAGCAGGCAAACACATGGTTAAATGGTGCTGCCTGAAAGGAAAAAGGCAAACTTACATGGCAATGTAAAGGAAAAAGCAAGATTCCTAGAAAATTAAGGGTGACTTCACAGAGGAAGTGGAAATTTGAACCAGGTCTTGAGAATGGGAAAATTCTGGGTAACAAATCCCACCCAGAGACTTTCTGCAGAATAAAGTCTGTTTGGTCTGTTGGCTGGAGAGTAGGGTCAACTCAGAGGAGGGCTGGGAGAAGAAGCTCAGCCAGACACCTTAGGATAAAGTCATAGGTTCATAATGCCAAGCCAAGGGACTTTCTGCTCTGGGCTATCGTAAGCTACAGATAATTTTTGATCCGGGTATAAGATTATCAAGCTTGTGCTGACTTGGGGTGGTGAATACACAATACAATATTCAGATGATGTATTTTATAGCATTGTACACTCAAAACCTATATAATTCTATTAGCCAATGTCACCACAATAAAGTCACTAAATTTTCTGAAACTTTTTGAAAAACTGCAGAATGAAAAAAATCAAGGTTTTGCTCCATGAAGGTAAGTCTGATAATAGTGGTTAAAATTAATTGAAACAAGAGCCATGAGTAGTATCAAGCAGAATTAGGAATTTAGGGTTGACCTGTAGATAAAGGATAATAACAAAGATTGTGGTCAGGGAGAGGACAGGCAGGCAAGTAATGAATAGCTGTGAAGAGTAAGAATAACTTTTTGGGATGAGAAAGAGGGGGGAAGACAGGAGAGGAGGAAAGGGCTGTGAAGGCCCAAAGAATTTTACAGAACAGAGAACATTTGGCAGGCCCTTTTGCAAGAGAACTAGGTGTCTACCTCCTTGTACCTGCATGGTCTCATGTCTGTGTGTGTGGACAACAGTGAGAGACTTTGAGGGTGTTGGGAGTAAAAGGCTGGAGCAGAAAGCCATCCTGGTACAGTCTTCCATAAATACCCACATCTCCATAACCTTAGAATCTTCACTAAATATATAGGAACTTTGGGAGTTGGGAAATGGGTCCAAAAGTGGAGGAGTTGTGGTGGGGAGCAGGTTAGTTGTCACACACTACTTTCTAGTTGCTCTTTAACATGAATTTGAGACTCTGTTTATGGCTTCTCATAAGGAGTGTTTTCTCCTCAGCCCCAAACTGCGGATGTCCTTTGTCACTTACTCCACACATGGCCAAACTGTCATGAAGCTAACCTCAGACAGGTAAGTGCTGCTTAATTTTATAAGGCAGGCCCAGTGGGCCAGGCCAAAGGGAGAGGAAGGCAATGAGGGGTTCCCTGAGATGGCTGATGGGAACATTCTGGTGTACAGGTTGAGCTGGGCTGGGCTTCACCCAGTGACCACCCTGACCCACTGAACCTGTTCCCCAGGCCCCTCTGAACCTGGCTTCACTAGCCAACACTGGTGCTTCTATACCATCTAAGCCTTGTCTTGTACCTGTCCAGAGTCCCTCCTTCAGCACTCTGCTGTTCCTTAGAAAGTAATGGCTGTGAGGACTCTTGGGATCTGGCAGGGCAGATGTGCAGGTCTTTTATGAATATTGGCCTCTGTTTGGCACCTGCTGTGGCGTGTCACTCTTGCTCTGGCCCAGTGAAGGTGGGAAGAGATAGATTCAGATCCAGACAGAAAGTGATGTTTTGCATTGAAGAGATAGGCTTCAGTGGAGGGGAGCTTGGTCCCATAGTGTGTCTGAGGCAGGAGCCTGTGAATGGGGTTGTGAAGACCAGGCTGGGCTGGGAGCTGTAGGAAGGCGTGACACGCCTGCATCCTAGGTGGCTGTAGGGAGGCCAATCGGTGTTCCCAAGGCCTGACAGTGGGAAGTTATGGAGCTTCTGAGTAGCTGGGAGGATAAAATTCTCATGGACACAAAAGACTGGAACCGAGTTCAGAGTGGTGAAGCACCAAAAGAGAGTTAAGGACATTTAGGACAGGCTGTATCCCAGGATTTATGGCACAAAGTGGCTGTCCAGGACTTGGACAGAATCAAGAGCAGCAGAGTGACTTAGAGACAGCCGGGCTGCAGGGGAGGGTATGATGGTGCCAGTGCATGAAGACTGCACCCACTCTCTGGCTCTGAGGTGACATGGGGAGGGGACTGGAGATTCTCACCAAGGGAAAGAGAAGGCATGGATTTGTGTCAGTGTGTGGTTTGCGTTCAGGAGTAAGAGACCTGAGTGGGTTTGAGGTGGATGAAAACAAGTCCATGGGGAGGGACTCTGGGGGTGGCAGAGAGAGTGGCTGTGGGGCTGGGCTTGGGCCTCTAGTGGAGGAGTAGCTCCTGGTGGAGAGGAAGGCAACTGCCTCCTCCAGCACACTCAGAACCTGAAAAGGACAAGCTGTGGGGAGGCCCCTGGAGAACACCCTGGGTCCTCTCTGGAAAGTGAAGGGGGGGCCATCTTTCATAAGAAACAGTGTCAGGAGTAGGCATGTGGTTCAGGGGAATAGAAAAGATGTGAAATTGTGTGGTGAGGTGGGCAGAATGTGCACCCAGGAAGACAGCTAAAAGTCAGCTCAGAGCCCTAAAGATGCCAGTTTCTCAGAAACCAGAGGACCTTGAGGGGAGCTGGGCTTTTAAGAAGGGACCAATGCCCAGGTGTTGAGAAGAGCCAGGTGAGCAATGGTAGGCAGGATTGGTGCAGAAGTGGCCAAAGGAGCCTGACAAATAGACTAATTTGCAAGCGTCTGCAGAAAAGGCAGGCTTGGGCTGGGAGCAGGTACAGTGCTTCCAAAGTCCTGCTTGGGGCAGCAGGCTGAGGATGGGCAGTTCACACAGGTGCTTGCTGTGGGTGATGAAGAAGCCAGATAGCACATGGGGCTAGGAAGCCCCCAGGGGTGATGACCAGAGTGCAAAGATTGGGAAGAGGTGGAGACACTTCAAGGACTGAGAAAGGTATTCTAAGAAGGGAAGGCCTTGCTAGGAAGAAGAGCTGGGAAAAAGGCTGGAGGGGCAGCTCTTGGGGAGCCAGCTCAGACAAAAATTAAGCCTGGGGAGCTGGGTCCTGGGATTGAGGCTGGTGAGGAAAGACAGTTCCAGCATATTGAGGGTGCTGTTGACAAAACATAAATGTTCCCAAGTATGATGTAGGTAGGGGAGGGTGTTTGTGGTGAGCTGGTCAGGGCCTGGTTATACCTCCACTGGCCATGAATCCTAGCCCTCCTCACCTCCTTGGCTGGGCCAGGTGGCACCCAGGGCAAAATCACTTCTGCCTGCAATGAGATGCCAGGCTTCAGCGTCCAGGCTTAGCTTAGTCTGTTGTATCAGGTCATCCCTGTCACATTAGGTTAGTTTGAACAGAAGCCCCCACCCATCATTCCCCAGTTCCAGCCATGCTCTCTGCTTTAATAGTGGCTGACAGGCATGTACATGAGGCAGCCTGCACACGACTGCTCTTCCACCTACATGGACAGCCTTCAGGCCACTCCCCCAAATTTGGTCTCGTTCTTCAGGATCATGTGAAGGCCAGGAACCCTAGCCCTCAAATTAAGCAGCTTGGCTACTTCCTGTAACACACATCCAGAAAGGGGAGGGTCTTGGAAGGACCCAGCAGAGAGATGTCAAAAGGCAAGGGATTAGCAAAATAACCTTTTTCAAACTCAGCCTTACCTGTTGGAGAATATGCCCACTTGATGGACCCCTTAGGAGCTTCCATATTTTCAGTCACTTCGTCGGTTTGGGATCCACACTGCATGTCCAGGGATGCTCCTCACTCTGACCATGGATGGTCAAGGCAGGGCCTTTGGGGTGGTCCCCTGGTGTTTCTGTGTGACTGAAATAGAAATAAGCTCAGAAAGAGCCAGGCCATTCCCCTGGAACCAGCAAAGGGTCTCCCCCAGCCCACCCAGTGATTGTAAGATGGGAGTCAGAGAAGGCCTGGACAAGGCCTGGTATTTCAAAGACACAGGTCAGAAGGGCCATGAAAGGGCTTCTTAAATGTGTCTCTCCCATCCTAGCAGGTCTGCACAATGCCAAATGGCACCAGAATAGCTTGGGGGCTGTTTTACAACTGTCAACTCACTTTTCCACCTCAACCCTCTTTTAAAATTATTTTCCAGAAATGAAATACAGAAAGGTCTTACCAAACTTCAGAATATAGTGCCTTCAGGAGAAATACACATGCAGGAAGGATTGAAAAAGGTACAGACTACTGGAGCTCTATTTACTGTGCTCTTTCAAGCCTTGAGTATTTGGGGATCATCTCACTACCTTCCCCCAATGTTCCTTTACTTTGTTCCAGGTAAATGAGCAGATTCAACAAGTGTACTCCAGAGGTGAGCTGACTACTGACTTCATTGTTGCCATGCCCAGGGTAGAGCTAGGCAGGGCCTCAGTGCAGTCTGGATGCACACCCACCTTGGCCACTCCCTAGTGCTGACATTGGAGCAAGTTGTTTGCCCTCTGTGTGCTGCAGGCTACTCCTCTGTGCAGTGAGGATAAACCATCCCAGTAATGATTCTCAGAACTACATGAGATCATGTGTGTGCATTCTTGGTTCTCATTAAATATGAGGTGCTTGACCTACAGTTTGGCTGTATGACAAAGAGAAAGGAAAAGCCAGGGGACTCACATCACACAGGATTCTGTTTATAGAAAAAAACAGCTGGATTTCCCCTTGCTCGTCACACTTGTGTCTCTGCCACAGTTCTGGCTCTAACTCCTGTTTGTTCAGCTTCTTCCCTTTGGCTGACTCATCCTGTGACAGTGTCTCTGACAGGAAAACACTGTGTTCAGCTCAGAATCATCTTCATCAAGATTGTAGAGTCACAGCTGTGGTCAGAAAGGATGCATGGACCTTGTGGGGAATGACAATGAGCTGGGTACAAATTGTGCTACTCAAGTGCCTCTGACCTTGAGTCTAAACCACTGGGCCCACTGATGCCAGCAGGTGTGCCCACAGGCATGATCTGGAGTGGGAACATGACTTACCACTCAGTAGGTCTGGCTTCTCCTCCCTTTGCTCATCTGAAAGGGTTTTGCTTGTCCACTTAAATAAGTTGCCTTATTTAAGGCAAACTGGAGTTGCCTTTCAGGGCAGAGGCTGAACCATCTGGTAATAATGAAAGTTCAGTAGGAAGAGACCAGAGCTGGACTCAGTCTCTCTATCTGTAAAGTGGGCCCTGGGAATGAGGCACTTTCTCCTTCTGGGGTGAAGAGCCAAGTGCTTTAGAAGCTTGGATTGCATATGAGTGGTCTGGGCAACTCTCCCTAAAAGAAGGAAATATAGGGTGCGGCCCTCTGGTCCTGGCAGCCTGCAGCAGGTCACTACAGGTACCTTTATTGACCAGGCCCTCCCTGTTTCTCCTGCAGACAAGAAGGCTGCCAGCCTGATTGTCACTATGACAGCTGGAAGATTGTTGCCAGAAACAATTCTTGAAACTGTGAGTCAGGTGAGTCCACTCCATCATTCCAAGCTCTTTGTTCCATGTCCTTTGGTGATTTATATGCAAAGCCATTTTTCTCTTAGGCTCGCAAGGCTCGGAACATGGGGGCCAAGATTTACAACGTGGGTTTAGAAGGTTATAGCCAAAAACAGGTAACTCTGAACAGGTAACAAAAGCCATACACAAGCCCATTTGGGAAATACTTTCAAAGGCAGCTGTCACAGGGTTGCCCTACTTGTATTTCCCTAAATCAGCACAAATGTTTGGACAACAGATAACCAATGTAAAAATGAATAACAAGTGTTGTGTAAAATGTGCATACCTGAGGTGTGGGTGGAAGGGCTTTCCACTCCCAGAGGCTGGACTGGTGGCAGAAACCAGGGTCTGGTCCTTGGAGTCCAGCAGGGCCTGAGGCTAGAAGCAGTCTCTTACTGCTTCCTGTGATGGAGAACTGCTGGCTGAGCTCCAACCATCTCTACTTTCTTTCAGCTGATGCAGATTATAGAAGGTTATAACAAAATGTATGAGACAAAGGATTATAACTCCGTGGATGACTTTGTTAACTCTGTGAGTGTGGGCTTAATGTGAGAGGGGAATAGAGAAGATTCTCATCATGACCCCACATTCACTTTTCCCTCACTCTGCCATTACCTCTCTCTTTTCCAGTTCGTAGAAAGTTCCTGTTTAGATGTTATGGGAAAGGAGACTTACTTTGTTTGTTTAGAAGGTAAGAGCTACAGTCACTATTCTAGACCAAGGGTGAATGTGTGTGGGTGTATGAGTATGGGTTGTGTGCCTTGTGTTTATGATTATGCGGTGAGAGTATGTGTGGTCTCAGTACGTCTAAGTGTGATGTGAGTACTCTGAGTGTGTATGGTGTGAATACAGTGTAAGTGAAAGTGGTGTTTTTATGTGTGTGTGGTGTGTGCCTGCATGAAGTGGTAGCATGAGAATATATGCTGTGTATATAGTCCATGTTTGTGTGGAGCTGTATGTCAGAGGTTGTCGTATAGGTGTATGCATGCAATTACATTTTCCCTAGTCTTACTGAAATATAGTGAACATAGAGTACTGTAACAGTTTAGGTGTCCTACTGAATGACTTGACACACATATATTGTGAAATGATCCCCATAATAAATCTCGCGTGCTTATTTATTGATGGTATTACTTTATTATTGTTCAAGTACAGTTGTCTGCATTTTCCCTCACTACTTCCCCCACTGCAGTCATCCCCACATCGCTCCCCTTATCCATCCCCTCTCTTGGTTTTGTCCATGTGTCCTTTAGAGTCATTCCTAATAACCCTTCCACTCTTTTCCCCAATTATACCCTCCCCTTCCCCTCTGGTTACTGTCAGATTGTTCTTAATTTCAATGTCTCTGGTTGTATTTTGCTTGCCTGTTTGTTTTGTTGATTAGGTTCCACTCAAAGGTGAGATCATGTGGTATTCGTCTTTCACCACCTGGCTTATTTCACTCAGCATAATGCTCTACAGTTCCATCCATGCTGTTACAAAGGGTAGAAACTTCTTCTTTCTTTCTGCTGCATAGTATTCCATTGTGTAAATGTACCATAGATATTTAATCCAGTCATTTACTGATGGACAATTATGCTGCTTCCAGCACTTGGCTAAATTGTACTGCTATGAACATTGGGGTGCATAGGTTCTTATGGATTGGTGTTTCAGGGTTCTTAGGATATAATCCCAGCAGTAGAATTGCTGGGCCAAAAGACAGTTCCATTTTTAGTTTTCTGAGGAAATTCCATACTGTTTTCCACAGAGGCTCCACCAGTCTGCACTCCCATCAACAGTGCACTAGAATTCTTTTTTCTCCACATCCTCTCCAATACTTATTGTTTGTTGATTTGTTTCTGATGGCCATTCTGACTGGTGTAAAATGCACCTCATTGTGGTTTTTAATTTGCATCTCTCTGATGGCTAGTGATGCTGAGCATCTTTTCATATACTCTGGGCCCTCCATATGTCCTCCTTGGAAAAGTGTCTGTTCAGGTCTTTTTCCCATTTTTAATTGGGTTGTTTGTCTTCCTGGAATGGACTCCTGTGAGTTCTTTATATATTTTGGAAATCAAACCCTGAACTACCATTGGCAAATATGTCTTCCTATATAGTTTGTTCCCTTTTCATTTTAATGCTGTTTTCTTTAGCCATGCAAAATCTTTTTATTTCTTAGAGGTCTCATTTGTTTATTCTTTACCTCCCTCTCTTTATGGGAAATATCAGTGAAAATAGTGCTGTATGGAGTACCTGAGATTTTCCTGCTTATGTTTTCCTCTAGGACTTTTATGGTGTCATGACTTGTATTTAAGTATTTTATCCACCTTGAATTTATTTTTCTGTGGTATAAGTTGGTGATCGAGTTTCATTTTTTTCACATGTAGTTGTTGAGATCTCCCAACACCCTTTGTTAAAGAGGCCTTTTTTACTCCATTTTAGGCTTCTGCCTTCTTTATTAAATATTAATTGACCATAGAGGCTTGGGTTTATTTCTGGGCTCTTTATTCCGTTCCATTGGTTTCTGTGTCTGTTCTTATGCCATTATCAGGTTGTGTTGATTACGGTAGCCTCATAATACAGTTTGGTGTCAGGTATTGGGATCCCTCCTATTTTGTTCTTCTTTCTCAAAATTGCTGCAGCTATTCAGGATGATTTATGGTTCCATATAAATTTTCAAAATGTTGATTCTCTATCTGTTAAATATGTCATTGGTACTTTAATATGAATTACATTAAATTTATAAATTATTTTGGGTAGTATGGACATTTTGATGATGTTAATTCTTCCAATCCATGAACATGGTACATGCTTCCATTTGTTTGTGTCTTCCTTAATTACTTTCGTCAGTGTTGTGTAGTTTTCTGAGTAAGGTCTTTTACCCCCTTGGTTAGTTTATTCCTAGTTACTTTATTTTTTGTTGTTGTTGCTATATCAAATGGGATTTTTTTTTCCTGATTTTTGTTTCTGATATTTCATCTTTGGTGTGCAAAATTTCCTTTGATTTTTGAATATTGACTTTGTATCCCACTGTTTTGTGAAATTTACATATTAGGTCAAGATTTTTTTTGGTGGAATCTATAAGATTTTCTATGTACACTATAATGTCATCTGCATACAATGACAGTTTTTGTTCTCCTTTCCAGTTAGATGCCTTTTATTTCTTCTTATTTTCTGTGGCTAGGACTTCTAATACTATGTTGAATAGGAGTCATGAAAGCAGACATCCTTGTCTTGTTCCTGATCTTAGTGGCAAAGCTTTTAGTTTTTGCATGTTGAGTATTGTATTGGCTGTAGGTCTCTAATGTATGGCCTTTATTATGTTGAGTAATGCTTCATGATTTCCCACTTTGCTAAGTGTTTCTATCATAAATGGGTGCTGTACTTTATCAAATGTTTTTTGGCATCTATTGAGATGATCATGTGGTTTTTGTTTTTGCTTTTGTTTATCTGATGTATTACATTTACTGATTTGTGAATATTGTACCATCCTTGCATCCCTGGGATGAATCTCAATTGATCATGGTATATGATCTTTTGAATGTATTGCTGGATGCTGTTTGTCAAGATTTTCTTGAGGATTTTATTATTTATGTTCATCAGTGATATTGGCCTGTAGTTTTTTCTTTGTTATGTCTTTATCTGGTTTTTTTAATTAGGATGATGCTGGCTTCATAAAAGAGTTTGGAATCTCCCACCTTCTTGAACTTTTTAGATAATTTGCAAAGGATAGGGGTCAGCTCATCCTTAAATGCCTTGTAAAATTCTCCTGTGAAACCATCCAGACCGGGCTTTTGTGTGGCAGGAGTTTTTTAGAGTGTTTCAACTTTGTCAGCTGTTATTCATCTGTTCAGTCTTTGCTTCTTCTTCATTCAGTTCTGGAAAATTATATTCTTCCAGAAACTTGTCCTTTTTACCTAGGTTTCCAAACTTCTTGGCATATAATTCTTTGTAGTAATTTCTTACATTCTTTTGTATTCCTGTGGTATTAACTGTATTCTCTACTCTTTCATCTCTGTGTTCATTTTGGTTTTCTCTTTTTTTCTTGATGAGTCTGCTTAAAGGCTTGTTGATTTTGTTTTTGTTTATAAACAACTTGCTCCTGGATATATTGGTCCTTAGAATTGTGCTTTTAGTTTCTATGTCATTTAATTCTGCTCTGATCAAGGTTATTTTCTTCCTTCTACTTGCTCTGAGCTGTCTTTGTTGTTGTTCTTCAGGTTCTTGTAGGCATAGGGTTTTTTTTAAATGTTTCTATCTTTTTTAGGTAGGCCTGTATTGCTATAAACTTCCCTCTCAGGACTGTCTTCACTGTGTTCCATAAGTTCTGGATTATTGTAAGGTCATTTTCATTTGATCCCAGAAACTTTTAATTTCTTCCTCAATCTCATTTTTGACCCATTCATTGTTTAATAGCATTAAATAGCTATTCAATCTCTATGAGTTTGTGTGTTTTGAGGTTTTTTTCCTTGAGGTAGTTTTCTAGCTTCAGGCCCTTGTGCTTTGAGAAAATGCTTGATATCAGCTCAATTTTCTTGAATTTGTTGAGGCTTGTTTTGTGTCCTATCATGTGGTCTATCTTTGAAAATGTTCCATGTGAATTTGAAAAGAATGTGTATTTTGCTTCTTTGAGATCAAAGGTTCTATATATGCATCATTTAAGTCCATTTGATCTAGGACATTGTTGAATGCCACAATATCTTGAAGTTCTGTTTGGAAGATCTATCCATTTTTGACAGTGAGGTGTTAAAATCCCCTACTATAACTGTGTTACTATCAAATCTTTCTTGAAGTCCTCCAAGATTTTCTTTATATATTTGAGGGCTCCTATGTTGGGTGCATATATATAATTTTTATGTCTTCTTGATGGATTCTTCCCTTGAGCATTATGAAGTGACCTTCTGGGTCTCTTTTTATGGCCCCTTTTTGAAGTCTATGTTGTCTGATATGAGTACTGCTGCCCTAGCTTTCTTTTCCTGTTAATTTGATTGGAATATTTAATTCCAGTCCTTCACTTTCAGTCTGTGTAGGTCTTTTATTCTGAGGTGGGTCTCTCGTAGATAGCATATGTGTGCATCATAATTTCTTATCCATTCAGGTATTTTATGTTTTTTGATCAGAGCATTTAACCCATTTATATTTAAAGTTATTGTTATACTTAGTTATTTAAATGTCAAAATGAAAATTTTAATGAAGAACTGAGAAAAATATTTTAGAAATCTCAACAACAAAACAAATAGCAAATGGAACTCAGTAAGGTATATAAAGGTAAAATGAATCAAGAATAATTAAGGGTCACTACAATAATGCTGGTCTGATACCAGATTTAAAATATCAGTGTAATTTTGCACATTAGCAAAAAGGAGAAAAAATCATGATTATCAGTTAATTTAGTAAATTTAGTTAATAGGCAACATTAAGATGGTGCTTACTGTCCATTGTATCATTGAATGTTTGGACAAATACCAAAATCACTAGTCTAACCCAAACCCTATTACAGAACACTACCAATGCCCCCAGAAAGTCTCCACATGTCCCTTGCTCCGCATCACTGCCCCCCACCCCACCAGGCAGCAACACTTGTGATTTTTTGCCTCCATTGACTGAGAAGCTTTAAAACATCTTCTCAGCTAATATGTGGTGTGAACTCTGTGTGTGCCTTCTGCATTCAGCACAGTGGTTTGGAGTTTCATCTTTCCTGTGGTTTGCTGTGTGTGATCAGGACTTTTCACCCTGGCAACAGGCTGGAGGTGACTCCTTGTCATTATTTTCCTGCATGTGACTGACCTTGAGCGGGTGTCTGTAGAGAAGCTCAGATGATGAGAGACATACACAGTGGCAGGTTGTAGGACACAGGACAGAGGAAGGCTTTGCTCTGAGATCTGCTGGCAGGCTCCTCACCAAGGATGGGGGACCTTTTGTGTTGAGGTGGCAAGCAGGGTGTATGGTGCAGGAGGACCCTGAAGAGAGTCTCTCCTGAAACCAGCCTGGGTGGCTACTGATGTTCACTATGATAAAGTTGTGCCTCTGTCCCATCCTGCTTTCTTCAGAGACAGACAGCTACCATAAGGAGTCAATCACAGATATGTACAGAGCCCTCTCAATGGGCTTTACAAGGTCAGATTTACCTGAATGTGGTTGTGTTGTACATAGTATTTCCCTACTTTATGCACAGTATTCCATTATAGGGATGAACCAAGTTTATTCCACCAGTCTCCCTGTGGAGACTTCAGTGGTTACATATTGTTCCTGTGGTTGTTACTGTGGGAAGAACTGGGGTTTGAGGTGCTGAGAACAGAAAGAGCAGCTTGTGGAAAAGCAAAACTTCTTTAACTCAAATTTACTTCTTTAAAAAATCTGAATGCCATTCCTTGCCTCCCACATAGTGAAACCTGCAGAATTAACTAGGCCCTCCTGGGAGCTACAGCACTTAGTGACAGAGGGAATCCTTCTTCAAAAGTGAAGTGGCAACAGAGGAGGCATCAGAGCCAGCAGGGAGCACAAGGCAGGAAGGAATGGTATCTGGGCAGAAGAGTGGCATGCAAGGTTCCTAAATAAGGCCAGCCCACCCAGGCTGTGCCCTTGGCTGTCAGATGACCCTGCCCTCAGTGACTGCCCTCCCTCCTGTCACACACATGGAAGAGGAGGCTGGGCACATCCTTGATCACAAGGCCATAACCATCCGGGGCATTCTTACTTGCACTCACAGCTCTATGAAGCTGAATCCCACAGGACATATCTCCTGGTACTGAGGAGGGAGGGCTTGTCCCCAGCAGAGGTGGTATAAGTGGGTCCTGGCCCTGGCACTTGCAGTCAGATATTAGCCCTGTACCTGCCATGACCTGGGGGAGATACCTGCCTTTTTTAAGCACCAGTTTTTCTCCCTGTAAAAGTGGGGTAATAATACCTAAATTAGGAGTTGCTGGGAGCATTAAGGGAGAAACTTAAACAGTGGCACATAGTTGATTGCTTAGTGGGGAATGTCACTTTGTATGAACACAGGAGTTTGATGCTTTGGCCTGTCACTGATTGCTCATTTCTGGTTCCTCCTGGCCTTTTGTTGTGGCAGGAAGATCATCCCTGCTTACAGCTCCATCTAGAGCCTGATTTTTCCACAATCGGTAGAACTTTTTCTTAGCCTACATCTAATTACACTATGGTTTCCTAGTTTAGGATTGTGCCTTGCAGAGAAACACTTTTTTACAATTCATAATCCAGCAATATAAATTGCAAACAATCCTCTGAGAAAATGAGGGGCAGCAGACCTGCTCAGGGTGACCCAACTGACAAGCAAAAGGAGCTGTGTAGAAGACAGGTCATGCTGCTCCTTCCCAGCAGCTATGGAGTGTTGGTCATGATGGGCAGGGCCCTTGTGAAGTTTGCACAGTCAGTGTGAGCCCAACAGAACAGGATTCAGAAGCAGCCTGGTGTTGTTGGCCACTGTGCATGGCACGTAGCTTAGAGACACTGAGCCTGCCCTGAATTGGCCACATGCCTGATTTCTCAGCAAAGGGCCATCAGTGGACTTTTCCCACTCTCTCTCTCACATCAGTTCTCTGCCAGACTTCAATGTGGATCAGACCCTTCCTAGGTCATGGTAGCTACCATCAGGTATTCTCCAGGGCCTAGCAGGTACAATAATGAAGAGGATGGGCCATGCTAAGCAAAGAATGACTGGCTGCAATGTGAGGGTCCTGGAGTGAAGACAGGCTCTGGGCCATGGGGAGCAACACACCTGACAGGACAGATCCCCTGACACACTGCTGATTGATATACAGAAATAAGTACACTGATATTCCTATTTTCCAAAATAAAGCCAGAAATGTGGATTATGAGGGAAAATGTGGAGACTTTTCAATGTGGGATCTTATTTTTTACAAAACTCTTCAAAGCCTAACGTTAGCAGGCCATCTTCAGCCATACCTCAAGTCTGTTTTCAAGGCACAGAATTTGCAAACATTGCCTTGGTCAAATGGTTGCCACAGGAAGAACCAAAGCAGGAAGAATTAGGATGCCAAGTGTGTGGTTTTACTGGCATTGCTGAGGAACTGTTTCTTAATTGAATTGACCTGGAAAAAAATCAAGCCAACTGGGCCAGAAGACAGAGGTGGAGGACAGTGACCTTGGACTGGCCACAGGAAGACTAGTACATTCTTCTGTTTAAACCCCAGGGGCCAAACTTACTATCTGCCCTCTCTGTGTCCCTGGTATTTACTTCAGGAAATGCCAGGAACCCAGCATCCTGGGGAAAGCCTTGGGCCCAGAAGAGTACCTTAGCATAGTAGCATCTCCACACTGACAGGAGGAAAGGCTTGGTAACTCAGGGTGGATTGGTGAGGTCCATGGAGGGTCAGCAAGAGGCAGAAGAAGAGCAGTCATCTGCTGACTTCTGGAACCTCATCTAAGACAGGACTTCTCATATGATGGAACGTCCTGTGCAGGGTACTCAGCTCCTTTCTGTCTCACCTAACCCCTACCCATGCCCCTAAGGCTGCTAGGCTACCACACACACACAGAATGACAGGGAGGAAATGGAGCCCCGTGTGTCAGAATAGGCCCTGAGGCACCCATGCCTGGGTGCTCAGCTTGATGTAAGGCAGGGATATTTTCTAGCTGTGTGGTCTGCACTTTCCTCTCATTTCTGTAAGGGAGGTCGTGGTGGAGAGCACTGCCTACACCCTTACTGGGTGTCAAAGATTTCCAGGTCAGATGCACATGACAAGATGAGGCTGGGTTCCTTGAATGTGCTCCATGGTCAGGAGCTGTGGTGAGAAGCTCCCTGAGAACTTAAGACCCACCCCAGCCCCCTCATAGTGCACCCTTAGCAAAAGTAAGTGAAGATTGGGGGTGTGGCCCAGGGAGTACACATAGTGGTTTAGACACAGCTGCTTCCCCATGAGAGTCCCCTGGGAATTCTGTTTTATGGGGTGGTCTGCCATAATTGTGACATCAGTGGATAACAGCACCCATCCCTTTCTCACACGGACATTTCTATGTTACCCTTGCAGAAGTCTACAACCTGGGTTTTAATACTCATGCCCTACAACCACATAGACTGAGTGAATATGTTTGCAGATATAATCTGGACAACAATATGGTCTACAGTAAGTAGCCCTTTGGTGCCTCTTAGTGAAAAAATTCCCACACAAGGCTATACTTCTTTTAGTCAACATCACACTCAAAGCCCTTGCTGACCATTTGCTGTGGACACTGTGATGACAGAGGCAACCTGGACAAGAGAAAGGAGGAAACTTCCTGGGAAGCCTGGTCATCTCTTTTTTCATGTGCAAAGAAGGAGGTGATCAATCCCTATCACCACAACAGCATCTGGAGCAGGGCTGTCCTCCTGCTGAGGGTGGGTTTGGGGTCTGGGTCTCCCTCACAGCTGCATTACTGCACCCTTTCCTCAGCTTTCAGTTCCTATGAGAGCTGAGTAATAAATCCCACAAGTCTAGTCTGGTGGGGAATGGAGGCAGCTTCACATCTGAGTCTGTGCCAGGTGCACTGGTAGCTTTCCCAGGAGTGTGTGCTCACCTTGGATTGAGAGAAGGTGCCATCTGCCAGGCCTGGGCCCTGCAATTTGGCACAGGCACACATTAGCATGTGACCTTGACCAAATGAGTATTTGGTTCTCAGCTTCTTTTTTCTCTTCTGTGTAAATTGGTCATTATGATCACTATAGTAACTAAGCTTCATAATATATGTAGATCAGTAATGCATGGAAGGTCTTAATTTTAAAATAAAAACACACCAGTTAATGAAAACTCTCAGGCACCAGGTAGACCTCCATGATGGCAGCACCAAGGTGGGTGTCATCTTCCCAGGGAGTACTGGGGTAGAGCTGGACTTTGTGCACCCTCCCCACTTTTCCTAGTCAGCCCCTTGATGCATTCATTTGAAATGATTATATTATGATTAACGACTTCTATTCCAGACCATCTGGTATATCTAGAGCCACTCCTGCCCCGCCAAGAACACTTTTAGGTCATATGTCCTTGTTTCCAAAGTACACAGAATGGGGCTTTGGATGGTCTTGCTACACCCCACACAATACAGGGCATAGATGGCCTCAGGGAATCAGGTTTTCCTCAGTCTATACTGTGCCAGGAGAGGTTTAGGACTGAGTATCTCTTTTACATGTATAGCTAACATTTATTGAGCCATGATTGCATGAAGTGCCTTGTATCCACTCTCACAATTAATTCTCAAAACATACTCACTGTTCCACCTTTTTTATGGGTCTACAGCCAGAGAGTGGAGCCATAAAAGAGTTTGCTTAGAGTCAGCAGCTGGTGCTGAAAGAGCTGCAACATAGACTCAGGTGATCTGATTGCCCAGTCAGGGCCTTCAGCCTCCCTGAAATGACTTTGGTTGAGGAAGATGGGACACAGCCTATTCCTCAGGAAGTGTGTTCATATGCTACCTCTGTGGTCTGTGGGTTGTGGTTCCCACCATGGAGATCACTAGTGCTTCTATCCAAGGAGGACCAAGGCCAGGGACTCTCACTGGTGAGCCCATCCCACATCCCTTGGCCCCTTTGCTGACCACATACCTGTTCCCAGCCTGGATATTATGGGAAGTGGATCATCAGGGCTGTTGATTGCCAGTACTTCCGATGCACTGATGATGATCGATTTGGTTGTTTTAATTTACATTCTGTTTTGGTTTAAATATCTAAAGAAACATTTAAGAAAATGTAGAGAAGTATAAAATAGAAAAATATAAGCCAATATTTTAATATTTTATGTTGTCTGTTTTCAGTGTATAAGATTTTTTTATTTTTTAAAGATTTTATGTATTTATTTTTAGAGGGTGGGGAAGGGAGGGAGAAAAAGACAGAGAGAAACATTAATGTATGGCTACCTCTCATATGCTCCCTATTAAGGACATGGCCCACAACCTAGGCATGTGCCCTGACTAGGAATCAAACCAGTGACCCTTTGGTTCACAGGCCAGTACTCAATCCGCTGAGCCACACCATCCAGGGCAAAGGTTTTTAATTTTAAGAAATATTTTTAAAAGGTAACTGAAGAAAATATTGGATGAAACTCTGAAGAGAAACTGTATTTTTAAAGATAGAATAGGTCACCCATTCCTAAGCAGCTGTCCCTTCCCCTTGCACTACCCTTCTGTTGCTCACTGAGGTCGCAGTACTTTTTACTCTCTGCATTTATTTTGTTTGTTGTTATTTCATTATCCATCTTTTTCTCCAATCTTTAAATCATAAGGATCTTGAGAACTGAGACTCTGCCTGCCTCATATCCATTAAACACCAGAGCAGTACACAGTACTGGGGCATGGTAGGTGCTCAGAAGAAGGAAGTAAAGAGAAGCTGGCATCTGCCAAAGTGTTACCTCTGCTTGCCAAGGGCAGTGGGAAGGGGAGATGGATAAAAGGGCATGTCCATTGACATTATTTTCATCGTTTCCTTTTAGCAAAAAAAGCCATCAATATGACAAATGAAAAACTAATTTGCCCAGGACATGTATTTGACAAGGCTGGACAGTAAGTGTTCCAAATTGGGAACCAGGTGGGCAATTTGGGGCCCCGTGAAGTGTCTAGAAAATAGAATGTCACCTCTACTGGGGCAACATGTGTCTGTCTCTGAGATGGCTCAGGGCTCCCTCTTTGATCAATCACTCCCAAGGGTGGTCATCCAAGGTTCTCAGGGATCTGCCGTGGCCTGGCTCTCACGAGGAGGGCAGGGTAGGTAAGGTAATGTGCCACAGGGATGGTACTTTTGCTTTTGGCAGCCTTCAGGAGCTAAGCCAACTTATTTCATGGATATAAATGTGGGGATGGTGACACCAAGCAGCCATGTCTCATCACTTAACCCATGGTCATGAGGGCCCCTGGTCTCATGCAGGGCTCCTCACTGTCTCGTTAGCCTCCCTTGAAAAGGTGACCCTATCTGGCCTGAACATGAGCTTTCCTTACCCATGCTGTCACCCTTTCAGGGGACCCCAATGCCTGATGTCTAGTCATTACAATGAACAGAGAGCTATTTGCTACGGTTATAGCCAAGAGTAAGAACTGTGTCACTGGGCTGGTGGTCACCATCTCTCCTTTCTGTTCTTAGGGTGGTCATCGTTGATTACAGCCTCAACAGTGGTGTCAAGTTCCAGGACTCAACTTTGAAAGTGACCAGTAGGAACTGTGTGAGTGTCAGGGTGGCACTATACAAAGCCCCTACTGGATGGAGAGACACTCTTTGGAGATAAGAGAAGGGAACAGTGACCCCAGGCAGGCCCACCAGACAGCTCCGGCAGACAGGGGCAGGATCTGACAGACCCTTGGGGGCCTTTTGATCTTAATTGGAGAGCTGTCCCCTCACTGAAGTTTGGGAAGTACCCTGAGAGTATGTCTATAAGATACCAGGGTACAGCCAGATATCTAGGCCTTGCAGAACCTCTGCTTTCTCTGTGGCCAAGGGTCACTGAAGCACACGGAGAAGCAAATTAGAGCTCTAAGCAGAACCCAGAAACTGTTCTGAGGTTCTGACCCTACTGTCTTCCACCTTTCCACCTCCCCTGGCCTGGGGCTAGTGTTAGGGATTTTAAGGTTCATCTGGATTCCAGCTGAAGTTGGGAAGGCTTGGAAGCTATGTGCTAGAGGCAGAGTTCAGAATCCTGGGGAACCCAAGCCCTCCAAATCCAGACCCCAAAATGGAGATAGGAAAGGTTGGACCAGCAGTGGCCATGCACAGTGTGTTCCCACTACACTGGATTCACTTTCCAGTGGCTCAGCACCCACTCATGACAATCAGAGCCCCTGGCTGCTGAGATGGCTTGGAGAACACAAGCTGTCATTTTGCAGATGTTATCACCCTCCCTTCAGCCTCTCCTCCTCTCTCCTGCTCCTCAGCTGGCCCTCTCTGCTAATTCCCTGTGAACTCTGCAGGAAGATTGTCCCTCTGTAGGTGGGAAACCTCAAGGTTATGGGAGGAACCAGGTGCTCAGCTCAGGGAAAGGAAGCTGCGAATGAAGTGCTCCCAGGTGCCCACCTTACAGATTCCACATCATCCAGGAACCTTAGCCCCAGAATATAATCAGGTGCCAACAGAGAGAGTTAGGCTGAACAAAGTGTGGCTTGGCAGGAGGGACTCCTGTGTCTAATTGCCACCACTCTGGTGTCCAGTGCTAGCTTGTGAGGGTCCCAACAGTGCTGACAGTCCTCCATCTGACTCTGTCTTTGCTTGTGCCTGGACATCCTGTCACAAACCAGCAGCCTGAACTGATGTCAGGAGTCCTGCCCATCAGCAGGCACATTTAGAGGAGGACTCAGGAGCAGCCTTGTAGCTGCAGGCCCAGCACAGCAGCATCACCATCAGCCCTGACTCTGCCTCCCCTTTCAGCCACCCTCTCTCCTGTCCTGGCACAGGCTCTCTCCACTGTCCCTCTGCAGCTTCACTGTCAGCACAGCCTGGGCTTAGGGAAGGTCTGTGCAGCACACAGGTCCACAGTTGCAGCATACTTTCTCTAAGATATGAATAACAAGACAGTAGTTTCCATTCTGTAAGTCCCGACATGGGTCTAACCTATGCTGGGACTTTCTACAAACTCTCTCACCCTCACAAGTGACCACTTATTTCCTCCTTACAGATGTGGGAATGGAGGCTCAGAGACATTGAATAGCTTTTCCTGGGGCTGCAGATCCTGGAGATGGGAGAGAGGCAATGAGGCGACAGAGTAGGTCTCCTGCCTCTGCATCTGCACCCCACACTCTCAGTGGGCCACAGAAGCACCTCTTCACCCATCTGAATATCTAAATTGCATGGTCCTCATACAGTCTCTGTCCTGTCCCTGAAACCTGCAGTAAGGGCTGGTTTGTAACTTCACAGAGAATTTTAGACTTTCTTGTCAGGGCTGAGCTACAGAGTGATCAGGTTTAGTGGAAAGTTCTGAGGCCAAAAGGCTCCACAGTAGCTCTGGTTCCCACCCTGGCTCCCTAGCTCCCCTGGGCCACACTGTGGATGAAGCAAACTGAGAAGGGAAGTATTTTGACAAGGCAGTAGGTGGGGTTGCCTGGTGTTGGTCCAGTGTATGGAGGCTACCAAGGCCCACCACAAGCCTCTAGCATGTGTGCATTTTGCAGAGAAAGATGTCAACTGCCCCTCCAGTCTCTTCACCGTCGGCCCCTTCTCCTGCCGGAATGCCTTCTCTTCCACGTGCCTTACTACTTAACAGGCCTCCAACACCACCACCTGCAAAGCCACCTGTTCTGCCACCTCACAATTTTCCTAAGCCTCCTCTTGACAAGACACTTGTCCTGTCAACTCATAGGCCTTTAACCTCACTACTGGCCAAGACACCTGTCCCGCCACCATGCACTCCTCCTCCTCCTCCACCACCCACCAAGTCAACAGTCCCACCAACTTGCAGTCCTCCAACATCAAGACCTACCAAACCAACTGTTTCAACACTTCACAGTTCACCATTGTCATCACCTCCCAGGCCTTCAACATCACCAACAACCAAACCACCTGCCACATCACCTCCCAGGCCTTCAACATCACCAACAACCAAACCACCTGCCACATCACCTCCCAGGCCTTCAACATCACCAACAACCAAACCACCTGCCACATCACCTCCCAGGCCTTCAACATCACCAACAACCAAACCACCTGCCACATCACCTCCCAGGCCTTCAACATCACCAACAACCAAACCACCTGCCACATCACCTCCCAGGCCTTCAACATCACCAACAACCAAACCACCTGCCACATCACCTCCCAGGCCTTCAACATCACTAACAACCAAACCACCTGCCACATCACCTCCCAGGCCTTCAACATCACCAACAACCAAACCACCTGCCACATCACCTCCCAGGCCTTCAACATCACCAACAACCAAACCACCTGCCACATCACCTCCCAGGCCTTCAACATCACCAACAACCAAACCACCTGCCACATCACCTCCCAGACCTTCAACATCACCAACAACCAAACCACCTGCCACATCACCTCCCAGGCCTTCAACATCACCAACAACCAAACCACCTGCCACATCACCTCACAGGCCTTCAACATCACCAACAACCAAACCACCTGCCACATCACCTCACAGGCCTTCAACATCACCAACAACCAAACCACCTGCCACATCACCTCACAGGCCTTCAACATCACCAACAACCAAACCACCTGCCACATCACCTCCCAGGCCTTCAACATCACCAACAACCAAACCACCTGCCACATCACCTCACAGGCCTTCAACATCACCAACAACCAAACCACCTGCCACATCACCTCCCAGGCCTTCAACATCACCAACAACCAAACCACCTGCCACATCACCTCCCAGGCCTTCAACATCACCAACAACCAAACCACCTGCCACATCACCTCACAGGCCTTCAACATCACCAACAACCAAACCACCTGCCACATCACCTCACAGGCCTTCAACATCACCAACAACCAAACCACCTGCCACATCACCTCACAGGCCTCCAACACCACCACCTGCCAAGTCACCTGTCCCATCACCTCACAAGCCTCCAACTTCACTACCCACCAAGTCACCTGTCTGGCCATCTTCCAGGCCTTTAACACCACCACCCACAAAGACACCTGTCCCACCATCTCGTAGTTCTCCAATGCCACCACCTACCAAGCCACCTGTTCTGTCACCTCCAAGGCCTTCAACATCACCACCTGCCAAGTCATCTGTCCCATCACCTCACAAGCCTCCAACTTTACCACCCACCAAGCCACCTGTCCGGCCATCTCCCAGGCCTCTAACACTACCACCCACAAAGGCACCTGTCCCACCACCTCGTGGTTCTCCAATGCCACCACCTACCAAGCCACCTGTCCCACCACCTCACAGGCCTTCAACACCACCATCTGCCAAGTCACCTGTCCCATCACCTCACAAGCCTCCAACTTTACCACCCACCAAGCCACCTGTCCGGCCATCTCCCAGGCCTCTAACACTACCACCCACAAAGGCACCTGTCCCACCACCTCGTGGTTCTCCAATGCCACCACCTACCAAGCCACCTGTCCCACCACCTCACAGGCCTTCAACATCACCACCTGCTAAGTCACCTGTCCCATCACCTCACAAGCCTCCAACTTTACCACCTACCAAGCCACTTGTCCTGCCATCTCCCAGGCCTTTAACACTACCACCCACAAAGGCACCTGTCCCACCATCTCGTGGTTCTCCAATGCCACCACCTACCAAGCCACCTGTCCCACCACCTCACAGGCCTTCAACACCACCACCTGCTAAATCACCTGTCCCGTCACCTCACAAGCCTCCAACTTCACCACCCACCAAGCCACCTGTCTGGCCATTTTCCAGGCCTTTAACACTACCACCCACAAAGGCACCTGTCCCACCACCTCTTACTCCTCCAATGCCACCGCCTAGCAAGCCACCAGTCCCGCCACCTCGTAGGCCTTCAACTTCACAACCCACCAAGCCACCTGTCCAGCCATCTCCCAGGCCTTTAACACTACCAACCACAAAGGCACCTGCCCCACCACCTCTTAGTCCTCCAATGCCACCGCCTAGCAAGCCACCTGTCCCGCCACCTCACAGGCCTTCAACACCACCACCTACCAAATCACCTGTCCCATCACCTCACAAGCCTCCAACTTCACCACCCACCAAGCCACTTGTCCCACCACCTCACAGGCCTTCAACACCACCACCTGCTAAATCACCTGTCCCATCACCTCACAAGCCTCCAACTTTACCACCTACCAAGCCACCTGTCCTGCCATCTCCCAGGCCTCTAACACTACCACCCACAAAGGCACCTGTCCCACCACCTCGTGGTTCTCCAATGCCACCACCTACCAAGCCACCTGTCCCACCACCTCACAGGCCTTCAACACCACCACCTGCTAAATCACCTGTCCCATCACCTCACAAGCCTCCAACTTCACCACCCACCAAGCCACCTGTCTGGCCATTTTCCAGGCCTTTAACACTACCACCCACAAAGGCACCTGTCCCACCACCTCGTACTCCTCCAATGCCACCGCCTACCAAGCCACCTGTACTGTCACCTCACAGGCCTTCAACATCACCACCAGTCAAGCCACCTACCCCATCACCTCCCAGGCCTCCAATGCCACCACCTACAAAGCCACCTGTCCCACCACTTCACAGGCCTCCAACCTCTCCATCTACCAAGACATCTGTCCTGCCACTTCATAGTCCTCTAGTGTCACCTTCTTCCAAGCTACCTGCCCCACCTCTTCATAGTCCTCATATGACACAACCTACCAAGCCACCTATCCCACCACCTCATAGACCTTCAATACAACCAACTGTCATTCAATCTGCTCTATCACCTCACAGGCTACCAACTACACTACCTGCCAAACCACTTGTCCCACCACCTGACAGTCTATCCATGCCACCACCAACCAAGCCGCCTGCCCCACCAACTCACAGACCTCCAACTTTATCACCTGCCAAGCCACCTTTCCAGCCACCTCACAGGCCTCCAAAGCCAAACCTTGAAAAACCACATGTCCCACCACACTTCAGTCCTCCAACACCACCACTTACCAAGCCATCTGTGCCACCACCACACAAGCCTTCAACACTACCACCCATCAGGCCACCTGTCCCTTCACCCCACAGTCCTCCAATGCTATTACCCACCAAGCCACCCATTCCATCACCTCGCAGTCCTCAAATATCACCACCCACCAAACCACAAGTGCCGCCAACTCCCAGGCCTTCAACACCACCACCTGCCCAGCCACCTGTCTTGCCACCCCACAGTCTTTCAACACCACCATCCACCATGCCACCTGTCCCACCACCTCACAGTCCTCCAACATTACCACCTGCCAAGCCACCTGTCCATCCAACTAGCAGCACTCCAGTGCCACCACCTATCCCACCACCTCACAAGCCACCAACTTCACCACCTGCCCAACCACCTGCCCTGCCATCTCCCCCACTGCCTTCCCCACAGTTCACACTCATTGTCAGCCATCTGTACTTCATTGTGCTCATCCTGGCCCTGCTCATGTTCCCGTTATTGATCTGGTGCATCTGGTGCTGCAAGAAGGTGAGTAACTACTGCCCACACAGCCCTGTAAACATTCCAAGGCAATAACATGCCTAACTACTTCATGAACCCACATGTGGGTAGGATCCAATTAACTCCAATATTGTCACATGAGTAGAAAAAGGTGCAGACTCTGTCCTACATTCCTGGGCACAGGCACTCCCTGAGCTTCTAAGGAGCCGCCTGCCTCATGCTTCCCCAGGGATATGGCCTATGTGCTGCCTTGGCCCCTGGGGAGGAGCAAGCACAGGACCCATGAGACCAACCTGGGTCTCTGCTCATCTCTAGTGCCTTTGTCCTGACTAAGGGCCAGGAAGTGCTGAGACCTATGCTGGGCACAGAGGGACAGAACTGAAGTGGCCACCAACCTTCCAGGAGCTCACAGGCTGTTATCTGGTTTGGTGCTGGTATGAGGGCACATGAGGGGAAACAATATCAACTTTATAGTTTGTGGCAAGTGCTCAATGAAACCTGAGCAACAACAAAGGACAGAGTCTGGCCCCAGGGAGGGATTGAGGCAGAGGCACTGGCTAGCTGGGATTGAAAGGACATGGGCCAGAGGGTGGGATTGAAGACAGTGGAAAGCAGAGGTGTGAAAGGATGGAGCAAACCAGCAAGAGGCAAGCAGGTTTGATCTGTGGAACCGGGGGAAGCGGGGCAGGAAAAAAACTCCTGGGTGATAGAGGGACTGTTATCTCTGAGGGCTGGGAGGCAAGGGAGGGCTGCAGGAGGAGGGAGAGGTGGTGCAGGGAGAAAGGGGTATGGGCCGGTGCTCTGTCTTCATATGATGGTGAGCAGCTGATGAAATCCACCAGCTGCGAGGCCTGTACCAGGAACCAGGATCCTCAGACTGGCTCTTTCCCTGTGGATCCCACAGGGGGCTTTCAATTCCCCCCTCACAACTGAGGTTCAGGGAAGTGAGGCCTCTTGTCCCAGACATCCAGACAGTGACATCCAGATGGACACCCCAAAGCCCATATTGTGTTCTGATGCTGACAACAGGATCCCCCTGTCAACAGGGCCTCCCAGAACCCTCCAGGCCCCTTCTACCTATACTTATGTCTCTTTAACATTCTAGACTATCAAGAAGTCACCACCAGTGCAAGATCAAGAAAAGGTAAGTCATGGTTTGCTCCTGATGTTGTCAGCAGGCCTAATGGGCACAGTGACCTTGACAAAGAGGTTTCCTGTAGCCTGGGACCATTTTCAGACCCCACACCACCAGCTCCACCCACCTGGGCAGTAAGAGCTGGGAGGAACAAGAGGGTGACAGAGGGGCATGGAGAGACAAGGAGGACCTGGAACTCACCAAATGTCACCCAGACAACTTTCCTGGCTCCCAACACAGCCTGATCCAGAGACCTAGTTCCCCCTCCAGGCTCTGGTGTACATTAAGCTCCATTTCCCTGGTCGCCTCCTTGTCTCCTACCAGGGAAAGGGCTTGGCTGGGGTGGCCTGTAGTGACCAGAGGGCTGAGGAGGGTGGAGGGAGTCTGACCTGGCACTGAGCTATGAGGGAGGCCCAGCCTCGGTGAGCACAGGGACTAAGGGTCAGGCGAGCAGGTTGGGGCTAACTCAGGGTGAGGGCTCTGAGTTAACCAGGGCTCACAGTTGTAGCCGGTGCACAGTGTCCCAGAAACAGAGGCAACATGGGTGTGGGATCTGGGGGAAAATTAGCCTCAGTCTGTGGTGGCCCCTGTGCTGGCTGCTGTGTGACCTGGGGGGGCTAAATCAGTCAGAATCAAGTGAATACAGCCCCATCACCTGCCAATGCTCACACCCTGACAGCCTCCATTACATTACACAGCTCAAGACCAGGCTTCTTCAACAAGGGCAACCTCAGCAACACCAAGGGGACTGCAATGAATTTGCTAGTCTTTCTGGAAAGAGTCATATTTGCAAAACCAAAAGAACTTCTCTTCTGATTCAGAGTGCCCATGGAGGGCACTCTCTTATGTTACAGGGTGCTACTCATTTGTCCTTGACTTCCCCCACAAACATTTGCTGAGATTCCAAAAGCTGAGAGGAATGGGGAAACTGACAGCTTGTGTCTGCACCCAGGGCTGCCAAACCAGGAAGCTGTGTTTTCTCTTTCTAGAAGCCAAAGATGTGTCACATACAGACATGCCCAACAGTGATTGTCCCTTGCTGTGGGTGCCAAGAACACAGGATACAAAGGGGAGAGGTGAGAAGGGTCCTTAGGGAGGGAGCTGTGACCCTAAGGCTAGGATATGGGAGGAGAAGGGCTTCAGGTTTATGCCACAGAGGCCTGGGACCAAGAGGTGTGGTTTATGTGAGATGAAATATAAGGGCACTGGGCTTTCATCACTTGGATCCTTACCCCACATTCTCTCCCTTGGTTTAGGGATATTGGGGGCTGGCTCACAGCCAGTCAGCCTCTGGTTCTCACAGAGATTGTTATCAACTCCACCAGTGGCCTGGGCTTCTCTGGCCAGTAGATGGATAAGTGAATACAAACTGAATCATAAACAAACTAGCATAGTCAGGGGGAAGAAACGTCCTTATCCAAGTCCCTACCACCACTGAAAGTACCCAGAACTGCCAGTGGCTCTACTGCTCTTACAGAAGTCCTTTCAGCAGAGTGAGGGAAGAGCTCACTGCATTGTCTTTGTGACTGTCTCCGATGGGGCACGAAGGGCTCCACAGAGGAGGGGACAGAAGGAAATGTCCATCACCCAGGGAGTGTGATGGTCCATCCTGGTGAGGGAGGGCCCAGCCTGGCAGCAGGCATGAGGTGACAGGGATAGAGAGGGCCAGGTCCAGTTGACTGTTTTGAGAAAGAAAGATCCCCTGGTCTCTGCCTGGCCTCGCCCTTCTCTTCCCACAGTTCTACCTTTGTTCCTGTCAGGTGTACTAGTTCCTCCTTGATTTTAAGATGGCAGCTAGAGAGCCAGTCCTGCCTCATCCCTGACAGTCGGTGTAGGGGCACAGAGAAGCCAAAACATGCTTCCACAGAGGGAGGAAACCACTTGCCAGGATCTTGTACTACTGGCTCACAGGACCCAGCCCCAACCCACCAGGGCCCAGCCCCAACCCCAGGGCCCAGAGGGTCAGAACCACAAGATTCTACAGCCATGGTGCCCATGCAGTGTGTCCAGGGGCACTTTCAGGTCTTTGTTTCTTCCTGCCTCTTCTCCACAATCCATCCTCCACCCACAGTATCAGGAATATGCCCATGAGCAGAGCATGGGTCCTCCTCCCTGCCTTCCCCTCACGTGCCCCTCAAGTACCTGCCCTCTTTCCTCCTGTTCCAACTCCTGCCTAGGTCCCCCATACCTACATATTTTGCCCCTTCAGGACCTCTCCTGGCCTCCTCTTATCTCCTCCAACATTTGAACTTTTCCTCTAAAAGGAGTACCTGACTTCTACACCAAAAATTCTGACTTGTTCCACATCTTAAATAGTCTGTGACCCAGAGTAACCTACCCCCACCCCGCCCACTGCCCCCAAACATACAAGTTGCTTGGTCCCTGCACCAGGTTAAAGCTGCACTTATGTCTCAGCAAGTTCCTGGGACATAGTCCTCGGGAGCCATAGAGAGCCACAGGAAACTGTCTCGTCTGTCCGTGCCTAGGGCTTCCTTACAACCACGTCTGCTTTTCAGGGCAAACTGGACATGTCGTGTGACTTTGTCCAAAACTGCAACCAAGTATCACTAATGTGGTGTCAGCCCAGGGACAAGGTAAGCAGGGGCATAGGGATGCTCCCCATGGGCTAGAGGCCTTGCTTTTTACCCCTGACAGTTGTTCTCTGGGACTGTGGGTCACAGAACCCTGTCTGGCATCTGACAAGGAGGATGCTCAAGACGTGGAGAAATGTGGGCTCAGATGCCTCCCTGCTATGCTGATGCTGGACATGGCATCTGTGAATTTTCTTGCATTGTCATCTCAGGAAACTCTTAGAGCATTACTTCAAATTTGCCAACTAAAATAAAAAATGGCAGGACAGCAATTTTTATTGGCCTCCCAGTCCATTGCCCCTCCCCACCAACCACTGACCCTAATGATTTGCTGGCTCCACCACTTCCATGGAGGTGTTTCTGGGTTGGTCACTCAGGTCCCAGAGGTGGTAGTGAGCATGGTGTCGGTCTCTGCCCCACACACAACCACAGTGTTGTCTGACAACACCAACTGGTTTTACCAAGTAGTAAATATTCACTTCTTGAGTCATTCCCTGTGACTTGGGAAGAAGCCAAATTGTTACACTTCTTCCTTAGAATTTAATCATAATGATAGCTAATTTTTATTGATCCCTCCAATGGGCCAGCTGGTAGCCTAAGAACTTTACACTTACTATTTTACTGTTTTAATCCTGACATTACAGGTAGGTATTAATATTTTTCAGTTTTACCATAGGGGAATTGATGCACAGACATGCTGGGTGACTTGTCTTAGGTCACAAAAGCTGGGAGTGGCAGAGCTGTACTTGAACCACAGGGCCTGGCCACCACCCTTCTCATTGCTCTGCCTCCTTTGGGTCAGCACTCCTGATCTCTTGAGTTTACCCCAAACCAGCATAAGCCTGCTATACTCAGCTCCAGGGCCCAACGAGAGTAGTGCTCCTGCCTTACCTGGGCTGCTCCGTGTTCAGACCCTTTGTTCAAATGGGCGAGGGAGCTTGGAGGATGTTCTATTCCCAGAGTCTGTAGTGAGGGCTGGCTGGCCACATTCAGGTGACACTGGCACCCAGATGATGGACAGGTGGGCATTCAGAAGTTCAGGAAGTACATTATTCTTCCTTTTTAAGAGCCATTGGGTGCTATAGCCTCCACAGCCTGTATCACATCAGAGGGTGCCCCAAATGCCCTTGCTTTAGGAGCCTGTAGCCAAATATAAGCTCTGTCGAGAGGGTTCATCATTTCTGCCCACTCTCACCAAGAAAGGATGACAATGTTCAGGCTGTGGGGGTTGTAGGGCCTCCATCATTCTTGCTTAACCAGCTCCCATTCCAGCGGGGAGCTGACCAGTTTCAGAAAAGGGATGTCAGAGTCAGGAACCTGGAGTTGCCTCATTAAGGCAGAACAGACTTCTGATGCCTGACCAAGTCCCCAGGAAGGAGCTCTGGCTGGAGTCCAGCACTCATGGAGAGGAAAGCCATCACTAAGGTTCACTGTGGTCTTAGTGGATTCTGACTCCAACCCCCTTCAGCCAAGAAGAACACATTCTTCTCGTGCTTATTCTAATGACTTCTTATGGATGTCTTCTCTCTCTTCTCTTCCCTACAGGGAAAGTGCCTGAGCATAACTCTAGTGAAACCCTACTACACACAAATGCCTTGTGGCCCAAAGATCTGCCTTGCATCCAGCCAGGAGGGCTTCCCCCTCAACAACTGCTGCAAATGGGGCCAACCCCCCCCACAAATATGTTCTCAACCATCCTCAAGAATGTTGCCACTGATCCCTCCTTCTGCCCAGATAATTCGCAGAACTACCTTGTCACTCCCACATCCATAGTCCAACCTCTAGAGAACAAAACCACCAGAATATTATAAGCCATTTGTGTACTAAATTGGACACATACTGAGTCCAATACTGAACATTGAGACTTGGTTCAAAGACCAAAGAAATTGTATTTTGTGGCTTATTAGCATGAAAGTTGGTTACCTGGTGAGCATTTCTCTCTGTGTGAGATGTACCTACACTGCTCCTGCAGGATAAAGCACCCTGGTGTCCTGTGAATATAGACCCATGACCCACAGCCTAGTCTTCATCTCTCATCATGAACTGGGACACCTGGATTTTCTTCACATTCTGCTTTTCAATAAAATCCTAAACTATTTTTAAAACAGAAATACTGGCTTTTACTAAATCTCTTGGGCAAGTTACTTAAACTCCCTGTGTTTTGCTTTTCTAGTAGAAAAGATGTGGATAATAGTGTCTTTTTTAGAGGAGGCCATGAGGTTTATGGTAGCTCAGCACATGGCCATGCCCCTGGTAAACACTCAGGTGCCAATAGCTAATGTCTCTTCTACCCCATCTCTCAGTCCGAGAAGGAGGGGAATACAAGTTCAGAGATATCCACAGTATTTTGAAAATTCGGGGTCATCAAAGTGGAGACCATGCCTATTTTTTTTTACCTTTACACAGGAGGGTGTTGGCACACATGCTCATTCTCAGTAAAGAGGGGGTTGGTCACACACGGATTCATATCCCTGGCCCACCACCCATGCAATCTCCTAGAAACCATTGGAAAAGGCCTTCGCACCTACCAGTCCTTCAGAAATGTTATTTTGCCTTCCATGCCCTTAATATTTCTCATGATATAAAGGAAATCAATGATGCCCACTTGCCTGAGTTAAAATCTGCTCCTCCTTTAAGAAAGTTGGACCACCCAATACTTCAGATCCCTTTTCATTGAATCTTTGCCAACTTCATCAAGTTTTTCCTCCACACTAATGTTTGAAGGCTATCCATGGACAAGACTTCATTTGGAAAATCCTAGACCACTCTTCATCCCAGAGTATGGATGAAGTAACCTGCTGAGCCACAGAATCAGAGAAGGACCATAATAAAGGGTAGGAGGAATGGCTATACTCTGACCATGTAACCTCTTCCTCAGGCCATGGTAGTTCTACATAAAGAAACCATATCATGGTCTAGGGTTTCTCCTGTGGAAAAGACAGAGCCCAACATGGACATTCAGCTTCCCCCAGCATTAGGAGATGCTTCCCAGGAGGCCCATGAGGTCCTTCCTGACTGGGATCATATGAGAAAGCTGCAGAGCTCGATAGTGGAATATTATTGGAATGGGGAAGGCAGGCAGGTCTTCTAGCAAGCAGCACTGAGATGTTGTCAGACCTTGTCCTCCTCTCATTGGTCCCTCTGGTCCCTAAGTAGAGATCCGGCCCGTGATTCTGAACATCTACAGAGCCAAGTCACTGGTTTTATCTGGCCAGAGAGCTTACTGGATGATTCTTCCTGATTCTGGTCCCAGCCAATAAGCAACACAAGCCTCAGAGCCACATTATATGCCCTCACTCAGGCAGAAAAGCAAATTTGTGTCCCTATCTACTGGTGAATATTCCCCCAGTTTTCTTTAACCTGAATGCCTAAGTAGAACACCCAGTAAGCCACATAGCTCATCCTAGTGCCCTGTGTACAGTGGCATCCATACAAAGAGTAACCTGGCAAATCTTCCCATCAGCAGAGCCTAGGCAGTGGCCCTGTATGACCAGGGAATTTAGTGAACAGTTATGCCTCTTTTAGGTTTCTGGCCAATGAAGTAGGATAGCTTTTGAGTCTGGCTTGCTGCTTTTTCTGAATAGGAAAATGGTTACATGTCTCCATTTACCACTAACTAGAGTCCTAGGAAGCATCACCAAAGAATCAAGACAACTACAGACCCCATTCCACAGCCACATGTGGGTATGGAACCAAGAAAGCAGTGGTATCTAACTCTTCCCATCCAGTGACACCCACTGACCTCAGAGCTCTGGAAATGGCCTCATCCAAATAGAGACTCCAACAATGAGCATTAATTACACAAGTAAACAGTGTGTTGTCCAGAGCCCCTACCTGTGCTGACTATTGAAGGACTTTCTTCCAAAACAAACCTGTACATTTAGAAAGAAGAGACAATTTAATCGAATCCATGTATATCAACAAAAAAATTCAGGTATCACAAGAATCAAGTAAACATGACAGAAACAAAGGACAGTGATAAATTTCCATAGCTGACCCTGAAGTAATAGTTATCTATGAATGTTCTCATGAAGAAATCAGAATAGTGGTCCTGAAGAATTAACCACAAGAGCACAGATGAGTAACAATGTTAAGAAAACAATGCGTTAACAAAACAAGAACATTAACAGAAATAGAAGGCTTCAAAAAGGTGAATGGAAACCAGACTTGAAGAATGCAGCGACTATAGTGGAGATTACAAGAGAACTTCTACAGTAAATCAGGCAAGTAGAAAAGTGAAACATAAGAGTGATCATTTAAAGTTATCCTGTCAGAGAAAAAAAATTGAGTGAAGACTATGAATTAAGAAACAGCGTGAATAGAAGTAATATATGAATTATAAAACCCTCAGCATGAGAGTGGAAAGAAAATGGAAAATTATTTTTAACCAATTGGGATTGAGAAGTTACCGAAGATGGAGAAAGAAAACATATCCAGATTCATGAGCCCCAAAGGGCCTCAAAACACTGGCACCTGTAAGTTCTACATTGAGACACATTAAAAGCAATCAAAATGAGTATTTTGAAAGCATCAAGGGAAAAGCAAGGCATCACATAAAGGATAGTTTTATAAGATAAATGTTACAAGAGAACCTTTGAAAGTCAGGAGATAAAGTGATTATATTTTAAATATTTTATTAAAAATGTGGAGAGAGGGAAGATGACAGCAAAGTAGGTGGGAGCTGGGCACACAAGTTCCAGCACCCAACTGGGACACTTACCTGTCCTTCTGAAGCCAACAGAATTCCAGCTGATATGAAGTTTGGAAGCCAAAGTGAGCAGAGAATGCTTTAAAATGGGTGGTAAGGAGGTACTATAGGCAGATGGGGAAAGTCCCCAGCATGATGCCTTTGGCAGTGGCTTCTCCTGTGGACAACACTGGACTTCCAAGGAGGACCAGTTCCATGATAACACCTTAATGGCTCCCTCCCTTCCCAAGATGAGAAAAAACGCAGTCCCACCCTGGGCAGCTTGAGCTTGTAAAGTCACGGGGATGGAAACAAAAAGCACAGGTGGGGCAGGGACACATGCAGCTGGCTGTACACCCAAGCCAGGGTGGTGGTCGGTGGCCCATCGGGTACAGTGCCAGAGAGTGGTCAGGACCCTAGCCACACCTGGAGCTGAGAGAAGAGGAGGGCTGCAAATGGAGTATCTGAGATAGACTCTGGACTTCCCTCACAGATTGATCAAAGGGATGCAAAGCAAGATGCTTTATATACATGCGACGTTGCAAAGGGGAGAGTGCAGGTCGCACAGCACTCCGAGGGCATGGGCTGGAAGCTGGACACCTGTGATTATTGCAGTCCAAAGTGAGCCCACTTCCAAGCAACAGCACCACAGCATAAAAACGGAACCCAACCTCCCCACTGCCTGCATGAGCCGCAAGGATCTGCAAAACGGTCCAGGCACAGTTTTTTTATGGGGGGGGGGGGGGTTGTTTCATTTTTTTTGTTGCTGTTGTTGTTTGGGGTTTTTTTGCAGCTACCAGCAGGGGGTGCTCTTCTTTTTCTTTCCTTTTATCTTTCTTTTTTTTATTCAATAGCAACACAGTAAGTCCTGGAGCTGAGAGAAAACCAGAGACAGATCTAGAAGTCAGAAGGCAAAAACCAACACCCAAGATAAAGTTTACCTTGCCCTTCACTAGAGCTCGAATTTTTAAAATTTAATTTCTCTTTCTTCCTTTCATTTATATAGGTCATCGTTATTTGTTCTGTTTGTTTTGTTGTGGCTTGTTTTTCTCTCTGTTATATTGTATCTTCTGTTCTTTCACCTCACTCATATTCCAAATAACTCACTATTCTTGGTCTTTCAGTTTTTATTCTTTTTATTCAGGTTACATATTTTCTATCATATTATTGCTATTACAAAGACCACGTAGCGCCCTCCCTGGTCTTAATCCATTTCACCATCTTCCTGAGCTTTATTACTATTCTGGTAAACTTATATGCTCTCACACTACTCTGACTTCCTATTCCTTACTTTCAGTATTGCTCCTCCATATAACCTCACATAAGTGCTCCTCTTTTTTAAGTCAGCTCACATTCTTCTCCCCCACTGATAAGAGTCTTATTTCTTTTCCTCCTTATATAAAGTATAGCTAGTTAGGCAAAATACCATGGTTATTACTGTATTGATCCAAAAGAATTCATGGTTATTCACCATTCATTGGCTCTTTAAACCTCATATAAAACTCTCCCCCTGCCTTACTCCATTTGCCTTCCCTTGCTTCTGATCAGTGGAGGGAGGAATCTAATTTGTTTTGTTTTGTTTTGTTTTCCCTTCTCTCTACCTGGGCTTTACTCCTTGCTCTTATTAGTTTTCTCCCTCCATCTTCTTAACATCATTTACTTTATGGTAGACAGCTCATATTCAATTTTTGCTTTAGTTCAATATTCTTATTCCCATTCCACCTTGATTACACTTCTTTCAGCTATTGTTGCTATTGTCCCCTGCTGTGGTTCTTCTCCAGTCTTGCTCCCATTTGTCCAGCACCTTTATAATTGTACCTCAGACCTCATAGTATATGTTCCCTTTTCTTGCCCCATTGTTCCTATCACCTGTATGTGTTTTACTTACATTTAAAATTTTGTTCTTGCTATCTCCATCTCAGTTATATACACACTCTTATCAATTCTCCTCTCTCACCATTCAATAACATTTCCCACTCCTTAGATCATTTCATATTCCTTTTGTCATATCTTTTAATATACATAAGCTCTCTTCACCTTTATCAATATTTGCTCAGTGCTGATGCAATAGAGTGGTCCCATTTGTTGGCATAGGTTTTCTTGGTAATACTGCTTGGTAATACCAGCCTGGTAATACTGCTTTGTTAACCAACACTTATACAATAGCATACAAGACAAGGTGGGAATTGTGACTACCAGTAAACCCACTCACTAGAGGAGAAAAATCATTGACATAGAAGCTACAAGCAAGTAAAGCCTGAGTATGAAAAGAAAGCCCACACGAACAGAAGAAAGGGCAACCCTAGAGTATCCAACTAGGAGATCAAAAGAATGAACCACTGAGTCACTCAGAACTCCTATCACAGAATACTACCCCATAAAGATAGCTGACAAAACAGAGCATTCTGGGTTGCAGAAATAACCAAAAGGAGCCACCTAAAATGGGGTGACAAAGAAAGAGTACCCAATCAAAAGGAATGGAAGAACCCCAGTAAAAGAGCTAAATGAATTTGAGGCAAGCAATCTATCAGACATAGAATTTTTAAAAATTGTTATAAGGATGCTCAAAAAACACAGCAACAGCTACAAGGAACTAAGTGGGAATTAAAACAACATGAAAAAGGAAATATAAAATAAAAATAAGACCCAGGAAGAATACAATATCTGAAATAAAAAGTGCACTGCTAGGAATTATAAGTCAATTGAATGAAGCAGAGGACTGAATTACTGAGCTTGGAGACAAGGTAGGAAGAAACACCCAGGCAGAAGAACTGCATGAAAAAACACTAAAAAAGCATCAGGAGAGCTTAGGGAACTTCAGACAACATGAAACATAACAACATTCAAATTGTAAGAATACAAGAAGGAAAAGAAAAGGAGCAAGGAATCAAAACTTGTTTGAAAAAATAATGACAGAGAACTTCCTTAACCTGGAGAGAGGAAAAGCTATGCAAGTGCAGGAAGCACAGAGAGTACCAAGGAAGATGAAGCCAAAGAGGCCTACTCCAAGACACATCATAATTAAAATATCAAATTCAAGACAAAGAAAGACTCTTAAAGGCAGCAAGGGAGAAACAGACTATAATATACAAGGGAGCTCCAATAAGGCGAGGACCTGACTTCTCAACAGAAACAGTACAAGTGAGATGGGAATGGCAAGAAATATTCCAAGTAATGTCAAGCAAAGGTCTGAAACCAAGACTACTCTAATGGAAGATGAGAGAGAAGGAAAGATGGTGGAAGAGTGAATGGAAGTCACACTGACCTCCTCCTAGGGCCAATCTGAAATTACAACTCAGTTGTGGAGAAACCACTCAGGACAAATAACTGAGCAATAGCCAGAGAGAAGCATATAACTTCAGACTGACAGAAGAACCAGCTTTGGCACAACCTTTCTCCTAAGGAATGCAGTAGAGACTTAAGAAGGCTGGCTGGACACCCATATGTAGCAGTGCAGTGAGATAATTAAGTTGCTTGTTAGATCCCCTGGAAAAGATTGAGGTCTAAACCCTAGGCTGGGATACCCAGCCTGGAGTACCAGAGCCCAGAAAGTGCGCAGATAACAACCAACAATGAAAAGTGGCAGGGTTGCTCTCTGCCAAAGAATGATGGCTGGGGATGAAAGGGCCATTTAAAGGTCCAACACACTAATTTTCATTTGCACCCACTTACTGTCCGCTCCCACAAAGGCCACAGCCTTTGTGGGAGCCTCCCAGGAGGCAGGAGACACCTGAGAAGAGAGGGAGAATGGAAGCCTTGGGAAGAGAACAGAGAGCAGCTGCTCGGATCCTGGTGCTTGGCCAATCCTCATACAAATCAACCATCCTACTTAGACGATTCCCCTCCTAGCAACAGCAGCCTGAGGGGAAACAAAAGCCCCAACCCCAGGAGGAATTTGGCCACACCCTACGGTGCTTAAACCTGACATCTATGTACAGAGTGACCAGATTAGATTAACAATTGAAGGGAACAGCCAGGGACAGATCATTGGAAGTATTGAACAGGCTGCCCAGTTGGGGTCAACATCTGACATCACCAGAGGCAGATCCAGAAAGAAAAAAAACAGTGGTAAATACAAGAGGCTGCCCATATAAAAGCTATTGTGGTCTTCTTCATGATTTGTGATATTTTCTTTCTTGCAGAGCTTTATAACATTCTTTTTTTCCCAGCAAGTTTGTATATATTAAGTCACTAGCTTTTATACTACAGTGTCTTTCAATTCACATATTTTTCCCCTCCCATCCCTTAGCCCATTTTACCTCCCTCTTTCCTTGCAATATTTTCTTTCCAAATTTGGTTTTCTCTCTAGCTACAATGTTTCCATTCCACACTCTTACTATTTCTCCCCCATCCAGACACACACAACCAATTTTCTTGTCAAAGGTCATGTCACATTCTTTTGACCAGCTCTTAAAATCCCGGCATTCTCTCTCCACCTTTAACAATCTTTGCTAGTTGGTTGTGGGTAGGGTAGTTGTTGCATTATTTTTTCGATTTCATCTCTAGAGCTTCACTAATTCTTTATTTTAAATATGAAATTTTACTGGTCCCCTCTCCTACTCTTTTTTTTGGTCTCAAATTTTAATTTTGCTCTCTTAGCCTGTTTTTTTTTCTTTTTGTCTTTTGTTTTTTTGTTTCTATTTCATCTTGCCCTTTCATTTTTCTTTATTACACTTTTTTTCTTTTTCCTTGCATTCCAAATCTTAATTTCTCCCTCTGTTAGCCTGGTTTTTGTTCCTCACTCTTAGTATTCCTTCTTCCACTATCATTTCAAAAATCATTCCCATTCTTCTAAATGTCTCTTAGGCTTTTTTGTTTTCTTTGTTTGTTTCTTTTTTCTTTTTTAGTCCCATACCAGCTATACGGATTTTAGCTTGTTTGTTGTTGATAGTACTGTGGTGGACCTTTCTAATTTGGCTCCTATATTCTTATTATTTACTATATTTGCCTTCTTTTTCTTTCTCACACTTATTTTATATGATTTTAATTTCTGTTTAAACCTAATATTATATGCTTCCCTTTAAATTCTTCATTCTACATTCTTCATTTCCTTTCTCTTTCATGAGGTAAATTTTACCTTCTCTTTCTGCATTGCTCCAACTCCCAACTCTTATTAGTACTCCTCCCTCTACCCTCTCAAAATTATTTTTCATTAGGTCATCTCATATCTGCTCTCCTTTCTTATAATAGTATTTATTTTATTAAACCCTTTTTAATACTAGTTCATTTGCTATTGAGAGTGGGATTATGGGGGTATATTTGGGGGTGCAAGTTTGTTTCCTGGGCTTTGTGGTTTTGTTCTAATAGCAGCTGCACAATAGCCCACAAGACGTGGTGGGCAGAGTGACCCTCAGTCAACCAGCTGGAGGGCAGGAGCCACCAAAAAAACACCCAACAACAATCAAAACCCAACTACATTCAGAGAACCAGCTTAAAAATTATAAAGGACATTCTAAGAGCATCAAGTTCAGGTGATCAAGGAGACTGTACCACTTAAATCACAGGCCTCCTACCATATAAGTTCACACCACAAAGTTAGAAAGTCAAAACATCAATTTAAGAAGGAGAAGCAAACAAGAAAAGACCCACAAATGGGAAGAAAAAGAAAAAAAACTCAATCAAGATGAAATGAGGACTCCTCAGAAATAATTCTAAATGAAATAGAGACAAGTCAACCAACAGATATAGAATTCAAACAATTGTTATAAAGAAACTTAATGAGCTGAGTACAAATTAACAAAAACTGCAGGGAAATTATGAGGACCTTACTGCAAACTATGTCAGCATAAAAACAACATAGAAGCAATCAATAAAGGCCAAGAAGAAATGAAGAATACAAGTTCTGAATTGAAGAACACAGTGGAAAAAATAAAACACAGGCCTGATGAAGCAAAGGATAGAATCAGTGAGCTGGAGGACAAGGTACACACACACACACACACACACACACACACACACACACACAAAAACCTGGAATGAGGAAAAAAAGGAAAAAAAACCCAAAAGACAAAAAGAGATAAAGGGAAAATCAGGGCAACATGAAACAGAAAAATGCCCATATAATAGGGATATCAAAAGGAGAAGAAGAGGAGCAAGGAAAGAAAACTTGTTTGAAAAAGTAACAATTGAAACTTTCCCCAATTTAATGAAAGAAAAAGCCACATAAGTTCATAAGGCAGACAAGGTCCCAATCAAGAGGAACCCAAAGAGGCCCACAGCAAGACACATCATAATTAAAAGAACTAAATGTAAAGACACAGAGAGACTCTTTTTTTTTAATGTTTAATTCTTTTTTTAAATTTATTTAATTATTGTTCAAGTACAGTTTTCTGTCTTTTACTCCCATCCCAGCCCACCCCTTCCTAGTCGTCCCCACCTCCCTCCCATTTCCACCCCCCTTAGTTGTTGTCTATGTGTCCTTTATACTAGTTTCTGTAAATTCTTCCCCTCTTTCCCCTGAAATTCCCTTCCCTCTCCCCTCTGGTCACTGTCCCCTTGTTCTCTATTTCAGTCTTTGTTTTTATTTTGCTTGCTTGTTTGTTTTGTTGTTAAGCTTCCTATTAAAGGTGAGATCATATGGTATTTGTCTTTCAACACCTGGCTTATTTCACTCAGCATAATACTTTCCAGTTCCATCCATGCTGTTGCAAAGCATAGGAGCTCCTTCTTTCTTTCTGCTGCATAGAATTCCATTGTGTGTATGTAGCATAGTTTTTGGATCCATTCATTTACTTACGGGCACCTAGGTTGCTTCCAACTCTTGGCTACTGTCAATTGTGCTGCTATGAACATTGGGGTGCATAGGTTCTTTTGGATTGGTGTTTCAGGATTCTTAGGATATAATCCCAGCAGTGGAATTTCTGTATCAAAAGACAGGTCCATTTTTAGTTTTTTAAAAAATTTTCATACTTTTTTCCATAGTGGTTGTACCAGTCTGCAATCCCACCAACAATGGATTAGGGTCCCCTCTTCTTCACAACCTCTCCAACACTTGTTGTTTGTTGCTTTGTTTATGATGGCCATTCTGACCTGTGTAAGGTGGTATCTCATTGTGGTTTTAGGACATAAAAGAAAAAAAGAAAGAATAAACAAATGGGATCTCATCAAAGAGAAGCTCTTAAAGGCGGCAAGGGAGAAGGAGGAAGTAACATATAAGAGAACCCCAATAAGGCTTGCAGCTGACTTCTCAACAGGAACATTACAAAACAGAAGGGAATGGCAAGAAATATTCCAAGTAATGAAAAGCAAAGTCCTGCAACTGAGACTACTCTATCCAGCAAGGCTTTCTATTAAAATGGAAGGAGAAATGAGAAGCTTCCTAGACAAAAGAAGGCTAAAAGTATACGCATCCATCAGCATTAGAAGCTATGCTACAGGGACTGCTTTAATAAGAGGAAGAAAAACACTGAGAGAAAAAAGAACAAAGAAACAAACGAAGTAAAAATGGCAATAAATAAGTACCCATTAATAATAACCTTAAATATAAATGGATTAAATGTTCCAATCAAAAGACATAGGGTAGCTGAATGGATAAAAAAACATGACCCACATATATGCTGCCTACCTGAGACCCACCTCAGGAAAAAATACCTACATAGACTAAAAGTAAAGGGTTGAAAGAAATATTCCAAGCAAACATACAAGGAAAAAAGTCACAGTAGCAATACTTATATCTAACAAAATAGACTTCAAAACAAAGGCCATAAAAAGAGACCCAGAAGGATACTTCATAATACTCAAGGGAAGAATCCATAAAGAAGACATAAACATTATAAACATATATGCACCCAACATAGGAGCAACCAAATATATAAGGAAAATCTGGAGGACTTCAAGAAAAATATAGACAGCAACACACTTACTAGGAACTAGGAGATTTTAACACCACACTGTGAAATATGAACAAATCTTCCAAACAAAATATCACCAATGATATTGCAGCATTGAACAATGACCTGGATCAAATAAACTTAACTGATATATATAAAGAGCCTTTCACCCAAAGAAGCAAAATACACATTCTTTTCAAATGCACATGAAATATTTTCAAAGATAGGCTACATGATAGGACACAAAACAAGCCTCAACAAATTCAAGAAAATTGAAATCATATCAAGCATTTACTTTGACCATAAGGGCCTGAAACTAGAAACGAACCTCAAGGAAAAAACTAAAAAATGCACAAATTCATGAATATTGAATAGCATGCTATTAAGCAATGAATGGGTCAAGAATGAAATCAAGGAAGAAATCAAAAAGTTTCTGGAAACAAATGAAAGTGAACTCACAACAGCCCAAAACAGATGGGACACAGTGAAGGCAATCCTAAGAGGGAAGTTCATAGCAATACAGGCCTACCTAAAAAAGGTAGAAACATTTCAAATAACCTAACCTTACACCTATAAGAACTGGAGGAACAACAACAAACACAGCCAAGAGCAAGCAGAAGAAAGAAAATAACCAAGATTAGAGCAGAACTAAATGACACAGAGACTAAAAGCACAATCCTAAGGATCAATGAATCCAGGAGTTGGTTCTTTGAAAAGATAAACAAAATGGACAATCCTATAAGTAGGCTCATCAAGAAAAGAAGAGAGAGGACTCAAATACACACAATGAGAAAGGAAAGAGGAGAGATTACAACTGATACCACAGAAATAGAAGGGATTGTAAGAAAGTATTATGAAGAACTGTATGCCAAGAAATTTGAAAACCTAGGGGAAATGGACACATTTCTAGAAAAATACAATCTTCCAAAACTCAGTGAAAAAGAAGAAAATCTAAATACACCAATAACAGCAAAAGAAATTGAAGCAGTAATAAAAAAACTCCCATCACAAAAAAGCCCTGGACCAGATGGTTTCACAGGAGAATTCTACAAAGCATTTAAGGAAGAGCTATCCCCTATTCTCCACAGACTATTCCAAAAAATCCAGAAGGATGGAAAACTCCCAAATTCTTTTTATGAAGCCAGCATCATCTTAATTCCAAAACCAGGTAGAGATACAACAAAGAAAGAAAACTTCAGCCCAATATCGCTGATGAACATAGATGCTAAAATCCTCAACAAAATATTGGCAAATCGTATCCAACAATATATCCAAAAGATTATACACCATGACCATGTGGGATTCATCCCAGGGATGCAAGGATGGTTCAACATTCGCAAAACAGTAAATATAATTCATCGCATAAACAAAAGCAAAGACAAAAATCACATGATCATACCAATAGATGTGGAAAAAGTTTTTGATAAGGTACAACACCCATTTATGATAAAAACACTCAGCAAAATGGGAATAGAGGGAGCATTCCTCAATATAATAAAGGCCATTTATGAGAGACCTACAGCCAATATCATACTTAATGGGCAAAAACTAAAAGCTTTTCCACTAAGATCAGGAACAAGACAAGGATGTCCACTTTCACCACTTCTATTCATTGTAGTATTGGAAGTTTTAGCCACAGTGATCAGGCAAGAAAAGGAAATAACAGGCATCCAAATAGGAAAGGAGGAAACAAAACTGTCACTGTTTGCAGATGACATGATAGTGTACATGGAAAATCCTATAGACTCTACCCCAAAACTGCTCAAACTAATTAATGAATTTGGCAAAACAGCAGGATACAAAGTCAATATCCAGAAATCAAAGGCATTTTTGTATACAAACAATGAATTAGCAGAAGCACAAATCAAGGAAAAAATCCCATTCGATATAGCAAAAAGAAAAATAAAATATCTGGGAATAAACCTAACCAAGGAGGTAAAAGACCTGTATGCAGAAAACTACACAGCCCTGAAGAAAGAAATCAGGGAAGACACAAACAAATGGAAACATATACCTTGTTCATGGATTGGAAGAATTAACATCATCAAAATGTCCATACTACCCAAAGCAATATACAGATTCAATGCAATACCTATTACAGTACCAATGGTGTATTTCACAGACATAGAACAAACACTTCAAAAATTTATATGGAATCATAAACGAGCCCGAATAGCAGCTGCTCTTTTGAGAAAGAAGAACAAAGTAGGAGGGATCACAATACCTGATATCAAACTGTATTACAAGGCCACTGTAATCAAAACAGCCTGGTACTGTCATAAAAACAGGCACATAGACCAATGGAACAGAACAGAGAGCCCAGAAATCAACCCAACTCTCTACAGTCAATTAACATTTGACAAAGGGGGCAGTAACATAAAATGGTGTAAAGATAGCCTCTTCAACAAATGGTGTTGGGAGAACTGGACAGCTATGTGCAAAAAAATGAAACTTGAGCACCAACTTACACCATACACTGAAATAAATTCAAGGTGGATAAAAGACTTAAATATAAGTCATGACACCATTAAAGTTCTAGAGGAGAACATCGGCAAGAAAATCTCAGATATTCCACGCAGCAACTTTTTTACTGATATGTCCCCTAGAGCAAGGAGTATAAAGGACAGAATAAACAAATGAGATCTCATCAAAATAAATAGCTTCTGCGTGGCTAAAGAAAACAGTATTAAATTAGCAAGACAACCAACTGTATGGGAAAACATATTTGCCAATGATACCTCAGACAAAGGTTTAATCTCCAAAATATACAAAGAACTTACATGACTCCACTCTAAGAAGACACCCAACCCAATTGAAAAATGGGAAAAGGACTTGAACAGACACCTCTCCAAGGAGGACATACAGAACATCCAGAGTCGCATGAAGAGATGCCCAATATCATTAGCTATCAGAGAGATGCAAATTAAAACCACAATGAGATACCACTTTACACCAGTCAGGATGGCTATCATAAACAAAGCAACAAACAACAAATGTTGGAGAGGGTGTGGGGAAAAGGAGACCTTAGTTCACTGTTGGTGGGATTGCAGACTGGTACAACCATTATGGAAAACAGTATGGAATTTTCTCAGAAAAATCAAAATCGACCTGCCTTTTGACCCAGCAATTCCACTGCTAGGATTATATCCCAAGAATCCTAAAACATCAATTTCAAAGAACCTATGCACCACAATGTTCATAGCAGCACAATTTACAATAGCCAAGAGTTGGAAGCAACCTAGGTGCCCATCGGTAAATGAATGGATCCAAAAATTGTGGTACATATACACAATGGAATTGTATGCAGCAGAGAGAAAGAAGGAGGTACTACCCTTTGCAACAACATGGATGGAACTTGAAAGCATTATGCTGAGTGAAATAAGCCAGGTGTTGAAAGACAAATACCATATGATCTCACCTTTGACAGGAAGCTAAAGAATAAAACAAACAAGCAAGCAGAAAAAAAACAAAGACGCTGAAATAGAGAACAAGTGGGCAGCGACCAGAGGGGAGAGGGAAGGGAATTTAAGGGGAAAAATGGGGAGGGATTTTGAGGAACAATTATGAAAGACACAGGGATGAGGACTGGGGGAGGGGAAATTGGAGGAAGGGGGGAGACAGGGTGGGGGGGTGGGATGGGAGAAATAGATAAAAAAATGTACTTGAAAAGTAACTAAATAAAATTTATTATTAAAAAAATAAAATAACAATTACTTGTCATCCTATCACATGTAGCAGATTTTATCATTTTATATTTCTCTTTCTAGTACTTTATGCATGTATTTATTATGCACATATTTCTAAAATTGAAAATCAGTTTTTATCATGTATGTTTTATTCAAATTAATTATGAGCCATGCCTCAAGTCAGCATGTTTTATTCTGCACCTTCAATCCTAATGATTGCATAGTATTCTATTGTATGATGGTAACTTAATTTGTCTAGTATATCTACCATTTATGGACCTTAAGGTTGTTGCAATTTTTTTACTATCCCACATGATTCTATAATAAAATGTCCTTTTTATTCTCAGCACACAATTTGACAGAACAGTTAATTGGAAGTAAATGTAAATTTTTTTGTATTTTGTTTGTGAATAGCAAATTTTAAGAAAATAAAAATAAAATGTTACTGCAAAAAAAAGAAATGCATTGAATTTGTAGATGCTTTGGGTAGTATGGACATTTCAATGATGTTAATTCTTCTAATCCATGAACATGTATATTTTCCATTTATTTGTATTTTCCTCAATTTCTTTTTTCAGAGCTCTATAGTCACTATCAGTCTGTGTCTTTAAAGCTAAAATAAGTATGTTATAGGCAGCATATCATTGGAGCTTAATTTTTTTATCCCTTCAGCCAGTCTATGTATTTTGACTGAAAAATGTATCTTTTTATGTATTTTTAAAAATTAATTTTATTTAGTTATTTTTCCAGCACAGTTTTTTTTTTGTCTATTTCTCCCATCCCAGCCTCCCCTGCCCCTTGCTCCCCACCTCCCTCCCATTTCCACCCCCCTTAGTTCTCGTCCCTGTGTCCTTCCTATTTGTTCCTACAAATCCCTCCCCCTTTTTCCCCTTAAATTCCCTTCCCTCTCCCCTCTGGTCACTGTCCCCTTGTTCTCTATTTCAGTGTCTTTGGTTTTTCTTTTTTTTTCTGCTTGCTTGTTTGTTTTGTTGTTTAGCTTCCTGTTAAAGGTGAGATCATATGGTATTTGTCTTTCAACACCTGGCTTATTTCACTCAGCATAATGTTTTCCAGTTCCATCCATGTTGTTGCAAAAGGTAGTACCTCCTTCTTTCTCTCTGCTGCATAGAATTCCATTGTGTATATGTACCACAATTTTTGGATCCATTCATTTACCGATGGGCACCTAGGTTGCTTCCAACTCTTGGCTATTGTAAATTGTGCTGCTATGAACATTGTGGTGCATAGGTTCTTTGAAATTGATGTTTTAGGATTCTTAGGATATAATCCTAGCAGTGGAATTGCTGGGTCATAGGCAGGTCGATTTTTATTTTTCTGAGAAAATTCCATACTGTTTTCCATAATGGTTGTACCAGTCTGCACTCCCACCAACAGTGAACTAAGGACCCCTTTTCCCCACAACCTCTCCAACATTTGTTGTTTGTTGCTTTGTTTATGATAGCCATCCTGACTGGTGTAAAGTGGTATCTCATTGTGGTTTTAATTTGCATCTCTCTGATAGCTAATGATATTGGGCATCTCTTCATGCGACTCTGGATGTTCTGTATGTCCTCCTTGGAGAGGTGTCTGTTCAAGTCCTTTTCCCATTTTTCAATTGGGTTGGGTGTCTTCTTAGAGTGGAGTCATGTAAGTTCTTTGTATATTTTGGAGATTAAATCTTTGTCTGAGGTATCATTGGCAAATATGTTTTCCCATACAGTTGGTTGTCTTGCTAATTTAATACTGTTTTCTTTAGCCACGCAGAAGCTATTTATTTTGATGAGATCCCATTTGTTTATTCTGTCCTTTATACTCCTTGCTCTAGGGGACATATCAGTAAAAAAGTTGCTGCGTGGAATATCTGAGATTTTCTTGCCGATGTTCTCCTCTAGAACTTTAATGGTGTCATGAGTTATATTTAAGTCTTTTATCCACCTTGAATTTATTTCAGTGTATGGTGTAAGTTGGTGCTCAAGTTTCATTTTTTTTGCACATAGCTGTCCAGTTCTCCCAACACCATTTGTTGAAGAGGCTATCTTTACACCATTTTATGTTACTGCCCCCTTTGTCAAATGTTAATTGACTGTAGAGAGTTGGGTTGATTTCTGGGCTCTCTGTTCTGTTCCATTGGTCTATGTGCCTGTTTTTATGACAGTACCAGGCTGTTTTGATTACAGTGGCCTTGTAATACAGTTTGATATCAGGTATTGTGATCCCTCCTACTTTGTTCTTCTTTCTCAAAAGAGCAGCTGCTATTCGGGCTCGTTTATGATTCCATATAAATTTTTGAAGTGTTTGTTCTATGTCTGTGAAATACACCATTGGTACTGTAATAGGTATTGCATTGAATCTGTATATTGCTTTGGGTAGTATGGACATTTTGATGATGTTAATTCTTCCAATCCATGAACAAGGTATATGTTTCCATTTGTTTGTGTCTTCCCTGATTTCTTTCTTCAGGGCTGTGTAGTTTTCTGCATACAGGTCTTTTACCTCCTTGGTTAGGTTTATTCCCAGATATTTTATTTTTCTTTTTGCTATATCGAATGGGATTTTTTCCTTGATTTGTGCTTCTGCTAATTCATTGTTTGTATACAAAAATGCCTTTGATTTCTGGATATTGACTTTGTATCCTGCTGTTTTGCCAAATTCATTAATTAGTTTGAGCAGTTTTGGGGTAGAGTCTATAGGATTTTCCATGTACACTATCATGTCATCTGCAAACAGTGACAGTTTTGTTTCCTCCTTTCCTATTTGGATGCCTGTTATTTCCTTTTCTTGCCTGATCACTGTGGCTAAAACTTCCAATACTACAATGAATAGAAGTGGTGAAAGTGGACATCCTTGTCTTGTTCCTGATCTTAGTGGAAAAGCTTTTAGTTTTTGCCCATTAAGTATGATATTGGCTGTAGGTCTCTCATAAATGGCCTTTATTATATTGAGGAATGCTCCCTCTATTCCCATTTTGCTGAGTGTTTTTATCATAAATGGGTGTTGTACCTTATCAAAAACTTTTTCCACATCTATTGGTATGATCATGTGATTTTTGTCTTTGCTTTTGTTTATGCGATGAATTATATTTACTGTTTTGCGAATGTTGAACCATCCTTGCATCCCTGGGATGAATCCCACATGGTCATGGTGTATAATATTTTGGATATATTGTTGGATGCAATTTGCCAATATTTTGTTGAGGATTTTAGCATCTATGTTCATCAGCGATATTGGGCTGAAGTTTTCTTTCTTTGTTGTATCTCTATCTGGTTTTGGAATTAGGATGATGCTGGCTTCACAAAAGGAGTTTGGGAGTTTTCCATCCTTCTGGATTTTTTGGAATAGTCTGTGAAGAATGTGGGTTAGCTCTTCCTTAAATGCTTTGTATAATTCTCCTGTGAAACCATCTGGTCCGGGGCTTTTTTATGATGGGAGTTTTTTTATTACTGCTTCAATTTCTTTTGCTTTTATTGGTCTATTCAGGTGTTCTACTTCTTTTTCATTGAGTTTTGGGAGATTACATTTTTCTAGAAATGTGTCCATTTCCCCTAGGTCTTCAAATTTCTTGGCATACAGTTCTTCGTAGTAATTTCTTACAATCCTTTCTATTTCTGTGGTATCAGTTGTAATCTCTCCTCTTTCATTTAGGATTGTGTTTATTTGTGTCCGTTCCCTTCTTTTCTTGATGAGCCTACTTAAAGGCTTATCTATTTTGTTTATCTTTTCAAAGAACCAACTCCTGGATTCATTGATCCTTAGAATTGTACTTTTAGTCTCTATGTCATTTAGTTCTGCTCTGATCTTAGTTATTTCCTTCCTTCTACTTGCTTTGGGCTGTTTTTGTTGTTGTTCCTCGAGTTCTTGCAGGTTTAGAGTAAGGTCGTTTGTTTGAAATGTTTCTGTTTTCTTTAGGTAGGCCTGTATTGCTATCAACTTCCCTCTCAGGACTGCCTTTGCTGTGTCCCATAAGTTTGGGGTTGTTGTGAGATCATTTTCATTTGTTGCCAGAAACTTTTTGATTTCTTCCCTAATTTCATTCTTGACCCATTCATTGTTTAATAGCATACCATTCAGTCTCCATGATTTTGGGTGTTTTGGGTTTTTTCCTTTGGGGTTGGTTTCCAGTTTCAGTCCCTTGTGGTCAGAGAAAATGCTTGGTATGATTTCAATATTCTTGAATTTGTTGAGGCTTGTTTTGTGTCCTATCATGTGGTCTGTCTTTGAGAATGTTCCATGTGCATTTGAAAAGAATGTATATTTAGCTTCTTTGGGGTGAAGAGCTCTGTATATATCAGTTAGGTCCATTTCATCAAGGGTGTTGTTTAATGCCGCAATGTCTTTGTTGATATTTTGTTTGGAAGATCTGTCCATTTTTGATAGTGGGGTGTTAAAACCCCCCACTATAATTGTGTTGCTGTCTATATCTTTCTTGAATTCCTCTAAGATTTTCTTTATATATTTGGGTGCTCCTATGTTGGGTGCATATATATTTACAATGTTAATGTCTTCTTGGTGGATTCTTCCCTTGAGTATTATGAAGTGACCTTCTGGGTCACTCTTTATGGCTCTTTTTTTGAAGTCTATTTTGTCTGATATGAGAATTGCCACCCCAGCTTTTTTTTTCTTTTCCATTTGCTTGGAAAATTTGTTTCCAGCCTTTCTCTTTGAGTCTGTGATGGTCTTTTGTCCTGAAGTGGGTCTCTTGTAGGCAGCATATGTGTGGGTCATACTTTCTTATCCATGACGCTATTCTGTGTCTTTTGATTGGAGCATTTAATCCATTTACATTTAAGGTTATTATTGATAGGTACTTATTCATTGCCATTTTTGTACCCATGTTCCTCTCTGTCTATCTCTTTTCCTTCCTTTCCTTAAAGCAGACCTTTTAGTATTTCTTTGTAGAGCTGGCTTGGTGGCAGCAAATTCTTTTAGACTTCTTTTGTCTTGGAAGCTCTTTATTTGGCCTTCTATGTTGATTGAGAGCCTTGCTGGGTAAAGTAGCCTTGGTTGTAGGCCTCTGGTTCTCATTACTTGGAATATTTCTTGCCATTCTCTTCTTGCTTGGAGTGTTTCCTTTGAGAAGTCAGTGGCTAATCTTATTGAGACTCCCTTATATGTTATTTCTTTTTTCTCCCTTGCGGCCTTTAAGATTCTCTCTTTGTCTTGGAATTTTGCCATTTTAATGATGATGTGTCTTGAAGTGGGCCTCTTTGGGTTCCTCTTGAATGGGACTCTGTGTGATTCCTGGATTTGTGTGACTTTTATCAAATTAGGGAAATTTTCTCTCATTACTCTTTCAAATATGTTTTCTATCCCTCGTTCTTCTTCTTCTCCTTCTGGTATTCCTATTATTCGGATATTATTACGTTTCATATTGTCTTGCATTTCTCTTAATCTCTCTTCATTCTTTCTGAGCCTCTTTTCCCTTTCCTGTGAGATGCTTTCTACTTTGTCCTCTAATCCACTAATCCTATCTTCTGTTTCATCTACCCTATTTTTAATGCTTTCCACTGTTTTTTAATTCAGAAATCGTATTATTCATTTCCTCTTGCCCTTGCTAATAATTTCCATTTCCTTTTTCATGTTGATGTAGTTCACAGTGAGATCATTGTAGCTCCCCTGTAGTTTCTGGTAGCTTATTGTGAGCTCTTTGAACTTCCTGATAACCAGTGCTTTGAATTCAGTATCTGATAGTTGACTTGCCTCTATTTCATCTAACATTCTTTCTGAGGATTCCTCCTTTCCTTTCATTTGGGGATTGTTTCTTTGTCTTCCCATTGTTTGTGAGACTCTTCTTGTTAGCCTCAGCTTCTTAGATTAATCTGTTTTGACACCCTGGGTTTATGGTGTGAACTTTTGTGGTGGAATACCTGTGAATTTCACTGATGCAGCCTCTTTTGGTTATCCTGCTGTTCTTTGCTTCCACCTACTCAAATATGCAGCAACTTTTGGCTTCTCTCCTACAACAATGTGCAATTTGTCTCTCTGACTCTACTATTGGGAGGCCTCTTCTATGGGTCCAGCTCTGGTCTTTTTATATTTTCAACTTGATTGTGTCTCTTGTCGGTAAAAGAAAGAAATGACAAGGAAAGAAATAAAAGGAAGAAAGAAAAAAATGGTAGGGGAATGGAAGAAAGAACAGTAAGTTTAGAAAGAAAAGAAAAAGAAATAAAACAGAAAATCTGGGTAAAGAGGACAAAAGTATGGAAAGATGAAACAGTAATAAAATTTAAAAGAAATAACAGATTACTTTAAAAAAGCAAAAAGATAAAGAAAAGGAATGGAGAGGGAAGAAAGGTAAAAAAAAGAAAGAATAAAAATAAAATAAAGTAAAGTCAAACAAACAAACCAAAAAAAGGCCCCCCAATACAAAAAAAATGCACAAACAAAAATGATCTCTCAAAAACAACATCAGAAAAGCAAATGTCATTTATTGGCTTCAAACTAGCCCAACTGGTTTTTCTGGTTGCAGTTGGCTGAGGGTCCATTGTTGTGATTTTTTCAGCCAGCCCCTCTCAGAATCCAGACACTTGGCACCTCTCCCCAGCTCCCTACAATGGGGAACTAGGACTTCCTCACAGAGTTCCCCTCCCAGGGGTTACTGCCATAGGCTGGTTTGCTGTGTTTGCAGGCACCTGCACTGGCTTAGTTGCCTAGTTCCCTCGGAATTGAGCACAGACCTGCCCCCATTCAGTTGGGAAGCCCCCGGCCCTCTGCCCAATCCTGGGCTCACTGCCAAGCTGGGTGTGAAGCAGACCAGGCTGCCGTGTCTACTGGATTCAGAGCCCCAGGCTGCACCTCTGAGTTCTCTTGGGCTGGCAACCACAGAGTCCTTCGTTGGGGCCCTTTGTCCTCCGCACCCTCTCCGCAAACTCTCTCAAAAAAGTCTCTCCTGGCACCCCACCTTGCTTGGCCATAAAGGGAGGGGGTTGAGGGTCTCAGCTCTTTTCCCAGGACCCCTCAGCTCCAGGGGCTTCCAGATAGTCTGAGGAGGGTGGACTGGAAGCCGGGAGCCGATCTGAGGACTGGGTGCCGACCTAGAAACTTGGTGTGCACATCATGGCACGCTGAGTGGTGTGTATCCCTTCTGCTCCTGTGTTTATCTGGGTCCCCTGGCCAACCTCTGCCAAAAAAAAAAAAAAACCTAGGGATGGAGCAGCACCACACCAGGCGCTGGACCCAGAACTGTGTGCAGGCTGAAATCTCCTCTGCTCCCCTCTGGTTAGGTCTCTGGGAGGTCTGGGCCCAAAAATCCTAGGGAGGGAGCTTTCCAGGCGCTGAACATTGGCCTAGGTGCCCTTAGGCACCCGCCCAGACACTCTGTGTGTGGAGCGACTAGTTCCCCAAATTGCGCGCAGGCTGAAATTTCTTCCACACCTCTTTGCCTGGGCCACTCGGCCTGCCCGGCAGAAAAATCCCAGGGAGGGAGCCGTCCAGGCGCTTAACGCTGTCCCAGACGCTGTTAGGCACTCTCCCAGACACAGTTCCCACCAGGCGCTGGACCTCCGAGCTATGCACAGACTGAAATCACCTCTGCTCCCCTCTGGTTGGGCCACTTGGCAGGCCCCCTGCCCAAAAATCCTAGGGAGGGAGCCGTCTGGGCACTGAAGGCTGTCCCAAGCACTGCTAGGCTCTCGCCACTGGGCGCTGGTTCCCCTACCCTGCACGGTCTGTTTCTCCCTGCTCCATCCCAGAGACTACTGTACCGCTGCTGTCTCCCTACCGTCTGGTTCCTCGGTGACCGATGAGGTTTCTGGTCTCTTATTTTCATATATGCTTTGGCAACTGCTGGCTTGCTGGCCTCACCTCCTCCGATCAGATAGGTTTCTCTCTCTTTTGTACTAGGAACTGGTATCTGCTCTGTCCTAGTCTACAGCCATCTTGAAACTCCACTATTTTCTTTTTCATACCAATATCTTCTGTATCTTCTATGTGAGCACCCATTACTCTTTCTTGATACTCTTAGATTTCTGTAACAGTTGCATTTCAATTTATTACCTCCATCTTTTTTTCTTTAACTTTTTCCTCCTTTCTATGGCGATGCTTTTAAATGAACCAAATTCTTTTTGTTTTTATTGTTGTTCAATTAGAGTTATCTGCATTTTCTCCCACCTCTCCCCCCACCCCAGCCATATCGCCCTCCCACTCTTGTTTCTACCCCTGCCTTGTTTTCAATGCAATTCTTATAAAAATACCAATGGCATATTTCACAGATCTAGAACAAATACTCCAAAAATTTACATGGAAATGAAAAATACCCTGAATAGCTTCAGCAATCTTAAGAAAGAAGAAAAAAGTTGGAGAGATCACAATACCTGATATCAAACTATACTACATGGCAAATATAATCAAACAGTCTGGTACTGGCATAAGAACAGACACATAGATTAATGGAACAGAATAGAGACCATAGAAATAAACTCATGTCTCTATGGTCAATTGATATTGAACAAAGGGATCATGAGCACACAATGAAGTAAAGATAGTCTCGTCAATAAATGGTGTTAGGAGAACTGGATAGCTGCATGCAAAATAAGTAAATAATCAAGACCACCAACTTATACCATACACCAGAATAAACACAAAATGGATAACAGACTGAAATATAAGTTATGATACTATAAACATCCTAGTGGAAAACATAGACAGTAAAATTTCAGATATCTCACACAGCAATATTGTTTCTGATATATCTCCTAGGGCAATGAAAATAAAGGAAATAATAAGACTACATCAAATTTAAAAGCTTCTGAATGGCTAAAGAATTCCTCATACAAATGAAAAAGGGTACTGAGTATATGAGAGAACATATTTGCCAATGATACATCAGACAAGGGTTTAATTTCTAAAATATATAAAGAACTCACATGACTTCACACCAGGAAGACAAACAATCCAATTAAAAAATGGGCAAAAGGACCTCCAGCAAAGATGGAGGCATAGGTGCAAACACTGTGCCTCCTTGCACAACCAAGTTTAAAGACAACAAAGTTTTAGTAAAAAAAAAAAAAACACAACCAAAACACAGAAAATTGAACTATATGGAAGTCCAACAACAACAAACCATTCAGCCAGACTGGTAAGAGGGGCAGGGCCAGAGGCTGGTGGAGTGGGATTGCCCAGGAAAACTCGATCAGACCCACCCAGGCGTGCGAGTTATGGTTGGAAGATCCCAGGCGTGGGGCTGCTACGGGCAGACCCAGCAAGGGCACAAGGTGGCTGGCTGACTGCTGTCACGCATTTGCACACAGATAAACTAGGCAAAAGAGTGAGCAGTGAGACGGGCCACGCAAGCTCCAGTGGCAGGAAGAAGCACAGGGGACCTCCATTGCCCCTCTTTGACCCTGCCCCCACATACAGCATCACAACCCAGTAACGTGGACGACCCTGCCCTGGTGAACACCTAAGGCTCCACTCCTCATATGTAACAGGCATGAAGAAACCAAAACATGGCTCAATAACTCAAAGCTCCAGAGCCAGTAACTCTAAGGGACCAATAAATAGACAACCTATCAGATGCACAGTTCAAAACACTGGTGATCAGGATCCTCACAGAACTGGTTGATTTTAGTCACAAATTAGAGGAACATATGAAGGCTAAACTAATTGAAATGAAGGGAAATGCACAGGAAACCAATAGTGATGGAAAGGAAACTGGGACTCAAATCAATGGAGTGGACCAGAAGGAAGGAAAAAATAACCAAACAGAAAAGGATGAAGAAACAAGAATTCAAAAAAATAAGAAGAGGCTTAGGAACCTCCAGGATATCTTTAAACATTCCAACATCTGAATTATAGGGGTACCAGAAGGAGAAGAGGAACAGCCACCAGTGGAAAACTTCTTTGAACAAATAATAAAGAAGAACTTCCCCAATCTGGCAATGACAATAGACTTTCAGAAAATCCAGGAAGCTCAGAGAGTCCCAAAGAAGTTAGACCCAAGAAGGAACACACCAAGGCACATTATAATTATATTAGCTAAGATTAAAATGAAGGAGAGAATCCTAGAGGCAGCAAGAGCTAAGGGGACAGTCACCTACAAAGGAGTTCCCATCAGACTGTCAGCTGATTTCTCAAAAGAGACCTGACAGGCAAGAAGGGGCTGGAAAGAAGTATTCCAAAGTCATGAAATCCAAAGACCTACAACCAAGATTGCTCTATCCAGCAAAGATTTCATTTAGAATGGAAGGACAGATAAAGTGCTTCTCAGATAAGATCAAATTCAAGGAATTCATCATCACCAAGCCCTTATTATGTGAAATGTTAAAGGGACTTTATCCAAGAAAAAGAAGATAAAAAACGTGAACAGTGAAAGGACAGCAAACTCAGTTAGTTATTAACAACCACACCTAGAACAAAAGCAAACTAAGAGGACAGCTAGATCAGGAGTGAACCACAGAAATGAAGATCACATGGAGGGTTAGCAACAGGGGAGTGGGAGTAGGAGAAGGGGGGAGAAGGTACAGAGAATAAGTAGCATAGATGGTAGGTAGAAAATAGATAGGAGGAATGGCAAGAATAGTATGGGAAATATAGAATCTGAAGAACTTGAGACATGTGGACATAAACTAAAGGGGGGGAATGGTGAGGCGGGGTGTACAGGGTGGAGGGGAATGAAGGGGGGAAATGGGACAACTGTAATGGCATAATCAATAAAATATATATTTTAGAAAAAGAAAAAAGAAACTACAAAAAAAATGGGCAAAAGACCTGAATAGATACTTCTCCAAAAAGGACATGCAGATGGTCCATAGATATATGAAGAAAAAAATGCTCAACTTCACTAGCCATCAGAAAAATGAAATTCAAAGCCACAATGAAATATTGGCTATCTATGAAGAAAGAATTCAAAAAAATAAGAAGAGGCTTAGGAACCTCCAGGATATCTTTAAACATTCCAACATCTGAATTATAGGGGTACCAGAAGGAGAAGAGGAACAGCCACCAGTGGAAAACTTCTTTGAACAAATAATAAAGAAGAACTTCCCCAATCTGGCAATGACAATAGACTTTCAGAAAATCCAGGAAGCTCAGAGAGTCCCAAAGAAGTTAGACCCAAGAAGGAACACACCAAGGCACATTATAATTATATTAGCTAAGATTAAAATGAAGGAGAGAATCCTAGAGGCAGCAAGAGCTAAGGGGACAGTCACCTACAAAGGAGTTCCCATCAGACTGTCAGCTAATTTCATTAGCCAATATTTCATTGGCTAATGAAATATTGACTGCCAAAATGGCTATCAGTAATCAACAAACAAATGCTGGCAATGATGTGGAGAACAGAAAACCCTAGTGCACTGTTGCTGGGAATGTACACTGGCACAGCCACTGTGGAAAATAGTATAGCATTTCCTCAAAAAATTAAAAATGAATCTACATTTTGACCCAGCGATTCTACTGCTCTTAATATACCATAAGAATCCTGAAACACCAATTCAAAAGAATTTATGCACCCCTATATTCATAGCAGTGCTATTGACAATAGACAAGAGTTGGAAAAAGCCTAAGTGCCCATCAGTAGATGACTGTATTAAAAAACTTTGTAAATGAACCGTACCATAGTAATGGAATACTATGCACCAGAACAAAAGAATCCCCACCTTTTGGGACAGCACGGATGGAACTGGAGACTACAGTGGTAGCTCAGTACTCATTGTTAATTCATTCCATAAGTAATGACAAGTACCAAAAATGAGCAAGCAACGAGTGATGAAGCATTTTCTCTTGTGGGTTGGTAGTATGACTAATACAAGGTCTAGCTAATGCAATGAGTCTGGAGCAAGCACTGAGAGCTGAAACATTTTTTCTTGTAAAAATGTACTAAGTACAAACTTTGGTGAGTTCTGGAAGTTGATAATACCAAGGTATGATTATATTATGCTAAATGAAATAAGCCTGACAGTGAAAGACAAATGCCTTATGACCTCACTTACAAGAGGAATCTAATGAACAAAATAAATTAATGAACAAAATAGAACCAGAGGTGGATGACAGCAGTAAGATGGGAGGAGGGAAGTGGGGACTGTTTGAAACAGGGTGATGGGACTAGTCAAAGAATACGAAAGACCCATAGACATGGACAAAGGTGTGGGGGTTGACTATGGAAGTTGGGGGCATAGGGGGAAAATTGGGACAATTGTGACAGCATAAACAATAATAATTTTTTAAATTTATTTATTTTTATTGATTATGCCATTACAGTTCTATTCCCCCATTCATTCCCCTCCACCCTATCCCCCCATCCCCACCATTACCCCCCCTTTAGTTTATGACCATGTCTCAAGTTCTTTAGATTCTATATTTCCCATACTATTCTTGCCCCCCATCTATTTTCTATCTACTGTCTATGCTACTTATTTTCTCTACCTTCTCCCCCCTTCTCCTCCTCCCACTCCCCTGTTGCTAACCCTCCTTAAGATCTTCATTTCTATGTTTCCGCTCCTGATCTAGCTGTCCTCTTAGCTTGCTTTTGTTTTATGTGTGGTTGTTAATAACTGTGAGTTTGCTGTCCTTTCACTGTTCACGTTTTTTATCTTCTTTTTCTTAGGTAAGTCCCTTTAACATTTCATATAATAAGGGCTTGGTGATGATGAACTCCTTGAATTTGATCTTATCTGAGAAGCACTTTATCTGTCCTTCCATTCTAAATGAAAGTTTTGCTGGATAGAGCAATCTTGGTTGTAGGTCTTTAGATTTCATGACTTGGAATACCTCTTTCCAGCCCCTTCTTGCCTGTAAGGTCTCTTTTGAGAAATCCGCTGACAGTCTGATGGGAACTCCTTTGTAGGTGACTGTCCCCTTAGCTCTTGCTGCTTCTAGGATTCTCTCCTTCATTTTAATCTTGGCTAATGTAATGATGATGTGCCTTGGTGTGTTCCTTCTTGGGTGCAACTTCTTTGGGATTCTCTGAGCTTCCTGGATTTCCTGGAAGTCTATTTCTTTTGCCAGATTGGGGAAATTCTCCTTTATTATTTGTTCAAATAAGTTTTCCACTGATGGCTTTTCCTTTCCCCCTTCTGGTACCCCTATAATTTGGATGTTGGAGCATTTAAAGATGTCCTGGAGGTTCCTAAGACTCTCCTCATTTCTTTGAATTCTTGCTTCTTCACTCTTTTCTGTTTGGCCATTATTTGCTTTCTTCTGGTCCACTCCATTGATTTGAGTCCCAGTTTCCTTTTCATCGCTATTGGTTTCCTGTGCAATTCCATTCATTTCAATTGGTTTTGCCTTCATATGTTTGTCTAATTTGTGGCTATAATCAACCAGTTCTGTGAGGATCCTGATCACCAGTGTTTTAAACTGTGCGTCTGAGAGTTTTGCTATTTCTTCATCGCTTAGATTTATAGGCTCTGGGGCTTTGAGGTCTTCTTGAGCCATTTTTGGTTTCTTCGCACGTGTTAAGTATGAAGAGCGGAGCCTTGGACTCCCAGGTCACTGGGTTGTGATGCTGTATATGGGGGCGTGGTCAGAGCGGGGAAATGTCGGCCCCCTCTGTTTTTTTTTTTTTTTGCACCGCTGGGTGAGGAGCAGAGCCTTAGGTGGTTCACCAGGGCCGGGCCACTCACAGTCGCTGGGTTATGACGCTGTACGTGGAGGTGGGGTCAGAGCAGGGAAATGGCGGTGCTGTCCCCTGCGCTTGCCATGATGACCCGCTGGGTCCCGGTCCAATCGCCCACTCCCTCGCTTGTCTATCCATGCACAAATGCGCGACCACAGTCAACCTGCAGCCCTACTCCCTCACTGTTTCCCCACGGTCGCTGGGTCTCTCACTAGGTCCAACCCCGCACCTGGATTCCGCGCGCCTGAGTCCATCTGACCGAGTTCATCAGATGTTTTCTGGGAATTGAGCTGGGAATCTTTTGTTGAATTACAGCTGTTCAAATTCTTGATGCTTCAAGGGGAGAGACCAAGGGTGTCTCTCATACCACCATCTGTCTGATGTCCTAGCAATAAGTATGTTTCTTAATGTTGATGAGTTAGAAATATTCTATTTACAATCCATAGTGCCTCTATTACAGCTTCAGTCACAATTTCATTGGAGAACTAGTCTGCACAATATGGAGTTTTTTGTTTTTAACTTTACATAGAAACCCAAACAACTTGACAGATAATATTTTAAAATAAGAATTTAGCAATTTGAGTGAAATATCAAGAATTAAGTACATATCTTCATGACAACAATAATGAGATTAAAACATTATTTTTAATACACAAAGCAAAAATCTAGATTATTTAGGGAAGGCACTTAAAAAAACAAGTCAGACCCTCATTGGAAAATTTATATGGAAAGCACTGGTGAAAACCTAAATTAATGGAGGCATGTCCATGTTCACTGATAAGAGTGCAGATACCAACTTTCTGCACATATATCAACATACTTAATGTAATTATAATGAACTATTAAGAGGGTTTGGGGGAGTGGAAACTTAATAAGCTGATTCTCAAATGTACATGAAAGAGCCACTAGCCAACAATTATCATGAGAAAATGAGGTGGATGATTTATCCTTCCTAACAAGGCTTGCTGTAGAAGTCTGTGGGTGTTAGGATAGGTAATTGATACCCTGTGTGTATCAGAATTCTGGTAACTAAAGCCCCAAACATTATCAGCTTAAAAGCACAAATTCTATTTCCCACTCATATATCTCATTGTTCCACATGTGCTGTCTATCCTAGGTTCTTAAGAGGGTGCTGCACATCATGTTACTCAAGTGCCAGACTGTTGCCCAAATGAATCATAACTATATGATTATGATTATATAGTTGTCCAGAAGTGGTACATGTAACATCTATTACTATTTCTTTGGCAGATTCAAATCAAAGCCTACAATACACAAGGCAGGGAAACACCATCCTTCTCTAAAGAGAAAGGGACAGTGAGGAACAGTTATTCAGTGGTCCTCACTATAACAGTTAAATACTGTGGGATTGACACTAACTATATAAACCAAATGGCAGTTAAAGGGAATGGAACAGAGAGCACAGAACCAGACTCACACCTATGGAACTTGAAGTGCAACAGTGGTGACATGCAAAACATTGAGAATAAAGATGGCATAGGCACAAATGATGGTGGAAGAATTTGCTCTATACATAGGAAATATGAAATCAGGTCCCTGGCATAAATCACTTATACATTCACTCCATATAAATTAAATACTTCATGTGAAAGACAAATCTTTAAGACATTTGAGATATAATGTGAAAACTTTTAACAGGGAAAATTTTCTTAAAATATGATACAAACAGTTACCATCAAGATGGAGGTATAGGTTGTTACTCACACAACCAAAAGAAGGATAACAACCAATTTAAACACAACTACCAGAAATGCCAGAAAATCAATCTGCATGGAACTCTGACAACCAAGGAGTTAAAGAAACATTTCATCCAGACTGATAGGAGGGGAGGAGACAAGAGACGGGCAGCTGAGCAGAGAACATGCATGGCAAGGTGGTAGACTGTGCCTGTGAGGTGGGGCTGGCTGAATGAGAAACTAAAGACTGAAAACCAGCTGTGAAATACTGCAGGGGTTGCGATGGCAGGAGAAACTCTTTGTTTCACAGGAGAGCTCATTGGAAAGTGGGGCTAGAGCAGAGTAAGCTAGAAGCATTGCTCTCTCTCTGACCCCTCCCCACAGACAGTGCCACAAGGCAGCGGAAGGGTGCCCCACTATGACAAATACCTAAGGCTCCACCCCCTTAATACATAACAGGCATGCCTAGATGAAGAAATATGGCCCAAATATAAGAATAGATCAAAACTCCAGAAAAAGAGCTAAGTGATAAGGAGATAGACAACCTATCAGATGCAGAGTTTAAAACACTGGTAATCAGGATGCTCACAGAAATGACTGAGCTCTGTCACAAAATGAAGGAAAAAATGAAGACTACCCAAGTGAAATAAAGGAAAATATACAGGAAACCAGGACTTGAATCAATGATTTGAAATAAAAGGAAGAAATAAAAATGCAACTGAAACAGAATGAAGAAACAGAATTTACAAAAATGAGGAGAGGAATCTATGAGACAACTTTAAGTGCTATAACATCCAAATCATAGGGACGCCAGAAGGAGAAGAACAAGAGCAAGAAATTGAAAACATGTTTGAACAAATAATGAAGGAAAATTTCCCCAACCTGGTGAAGGAAATCAACTTTCAGGAAGTCCAGGAAGCCCAGAGAGTCCCAAAGAAATTGGACCCAATGAGGAACACATCACGGCACCTCATAATTAAGTTACCCAAGATTAAAGATAAAGAGAGGATCTTAAACGCAGCAAGAGAAAGGGAGAGAGTTACCTACAAAGGAGTGCTCATAAGACTATCAGCTGACTTCTCAAAATGAAACCTTACAGTCAAGAAGGGGCTGGAAAGACGTTTTTGAAGTCATGAAAGGCAAGGACCTTCATCCAACATTGCTCTATCCAGCAAAGCTATCACTTAGAATGGAAGGGCAGATAAAGTGCTTCCCAGATAAGGTAAAGTTAAAGGAATTCATCATTGTCAAACCCTTTTATATGAAATGTTAAAGAAACTCATCTAAGAAATAGAAGATCAAAAGGTATAAACAATAAAATGACAACAAACTCATAACTATCAACAACTGAAGTTAAAAAACAAAAACAAACTAAACAAACAACTACAACAGGAACAGAACCAGAGAAATGGAGATCATAGGAAGGGTTTTCAGTGGGGAAGGGGGAGGGGAAGAATGGTGAGGGGAAGGTACATGGTATGCATAAAATAGACAGGGGCAGGTTAGGAATAGTGTACGAAACAGAGAAGCCAAAGAGCTTACATATATAACCCGTAGACACGAACTAAGATGGGGTGGAATTCTGGAGCATGGGGGATTCAGGGAGGAGGGTGGGACAAAGAAGAGAAAAAAATTGGGAAAACTGTAATAGCATAATTAATAAAATACACTTAAAATATGATAGAAACAGTACATACCATAAAGGGTCTTAAAAAGTAGAAATTTCAACCACATAAAGATTAAGAAGCCTGCTTAAAATGCAATAGAGTGAAAAAAAAAGCCACAACTGGAAGAAAATATTTGCAACAATTGCTAAAGGATTGGTATTCCAAATATATCAGAAACACTAAGGAATCAACATGAAAAAAAATGAACACTCAAATAGGAGAATGAAAACAGGCAGGAACAAGCACTTCACCAATTACAAAAAAAAGAAAAAGAATGACTGCAAATCTCTTGAACAGAAGACCAGTCTCATCCATAATTAGGGGAATGCAAATTAAATCCACATGAGATGTATAATCAATTGGTAAATATAAAAAATGTGACAATAACAAGTGTCATGAAACATGTGACACCAACCAAACCTACTATGTTGTTGGGAGTATACCAAATTTTATCAATTCTAAATATCATTTAAAATATCCTATTATTTTTTATTACTATAAAAACAGCAGTAACAACTGCCAACACGATGCTTCTATTACTTGTAATTTTAGTTATACTTATTGAAAGACCTATTTTATACTTATTAGAGAAGGACTCTTTAGTGTTTATCACTCTTCTTTTGTGCTTACAAAAACAAGGAAATAAAAAATAAACTGGTTAAGATATTTCTGAACACGTTTTACAATCACAGTCTAATTTTTAAAATCACTTTTGCCTCATAGTTTTTATGCCCAAGTTCTTTCCGTGGGGCAGAAACAAGCCTTCCCAATTCAGCCCTCTCTGAATTTCTGGTCTCCAGAACCTGTGGATATAATGATTTGGTTCTTGTTTATGTCATTGGAATTGGGGTGTTTTTTTTTTTCACAATAGTTAGTAACTGGTAGGTCCCTCCTGCATAAAGGCCTTGGCATCCTTATACAACCTTCTTCCCCTTCTCGACCCTTCCATCCCATGAGTAAATTCAGTGTCCACACAAAGGAACATTATAACACTCTACTCTCCCACTTCCTTGACCTCCTCACCCACAGTGATGTTCTCATCTAATTCACCTCAGCTGCCCTCTTTCAGTTTACAGAAAGGCAGGATTTCTCAAGAACTTGAATGACCACCTGTGGGAATTTAGGATAAGAGACAAATGGAGGCCTCCTCTCTGCCCCTCTGAAGATCCCAGGACTCCCACCTGGGGTTGTCAATAGGCAGGTCACTGAGCAGAGCTGCAGGTCACAAAGTCACCATGCCAACCTTCATGTCCATCATAATAATGGGTGGTTCTGCCCCCATGGGGCTGGGAAAGGGCTTACCAGGTAGTAGGGGACCGTGCCCCAAAGTTAGATTCTGGCCTCTTCTGCCTGAAGGACAGTTACCAGGTAGAGGCTAATAGGGTAACTTGGTGAAACAGCTGAGGGGCTGAAGCCCCTCAGCATAGGCAGAGGCAGCTGAAGAAGCAATCTGATGTGGCCTGGGATCCTGTGGGGTCATAGTGGCAGCCAATGAAATGGGGACTGGTGCTTCCGGCATGCCAGGTCCTACACTGCTCCTATTCCTGGTGCTGCTGCCTTCTCTGATGAGCAAGAAGAGCTGCCTGCACAGTATCCCAAGATCCAGAGACTTCCACCACCTCAGCCTTAGCTGGGGAAGCCTCCACAGCCACCTCAGCCAGGGTGGCCGACGCTTCCAACACAGCCGCAGCCTAGGTGCCTGGCAGAAAGAGACACACGCAAAAGATGAAAAATTCTGCTCAAATGACCTCTACTTCATCTTGGACAAGTGAGTGACCCCATGACCTGGCCCCAGGTATCCCTCAGGGGTATCCCTCAGGGTTATCCTTCAGGGCACTGCTGTCAATGAGGACAATATGAGCAGGACAGGGCCAAAGGGAGCCCCAGACTCTAGAGATAGAAAGCAATGTCAGTCTTGATCTGATCCTAGGAACACATCTCTGTAGCCTTCTTGTTCCTAACGCAAAAGGAAATACTTCAGGCACTTATTTCCTGGGACTGTTTCATTTGGAGAAGAAAAAATGACACCTTATGATTTCTGAATGGCTCTCAGTCTTCCATCAACTTGGCCAGGATCTGTGACCCACACACCCTTAAATAGATGAAGGGACAGGTGATTGCTAGGAGCTTGTTTTCAGCAGTTATTCGAGGCTCATTGTGGGTAATGGGGTTTTTTTTCCACTACCACTTTACTGCTCCCCAGAGAACTTGTTGTGTGCTTCCAAGAGCATTTGTAGTGTAGCTACTTAGCTCCTTACATCGCTGCGGCTAAGTGTTCTGCTTGTCTCTCCAACCTCCTAGAGACCCATGTTGTGGTTGTGTTAAGTCTCTCTGGGTGTGTATCTGGGAAGCTGGGTTGTGCATTGTGCTCCTGCTGGTCCTCAAAGCAGGAAAGGGAAGAGCAGGGAGCAGGCTTGGAGCGATTGCCTTCATTCCATTTTCAGCTCCTGTGCTGAGCAGAGGATATACCTTCTTACTCAATGGTAACAGTGGTATGACAACCAATACACTGTTAAAGCCCTATACCGTTCCCAAGTCCCTTCCACTACATATTCTGAGATGTAGAGTGGTAAAGATTTTCCATGTACAATTGCCTGGAGAGGGGGCAACTCCTAGAGTTTGGATGAAAGAACCCAGAGGTGGTTACAGGACTCAGACTCCCCGTGCCACCCTCATTCCAGCCTCCCAGGTTGTACTGCTTCTGATTCCTCTGATTCTCCAGGGAGACTGATTACTGGGGGAAAGGGTGGAGCATGCAATGCCCAGTGCCCCAGCTACTGAAAAAAGTCAGCAGAGCCTGGAGCCACTCTGTGCACCAGTAGAGAAGTCCACCCTCACTTCATTAGAAGTGATTTATTACAAAGGATTTCTGAGATTCCTGGGCAACTCTTGACTGGTTGATCCTGATCACAGCCCAGAAAATGGTAATTCCCCTCTTAGGTATTGGGGGTTTTGATGCATGGGCATGGCAGGGGACTGACAGCATCATTGGGTAAGACTTTCCAGAGTATTATAGTAACTTCAAAGGATCCTGTCAGCTGCCCCAGCCCACACCCCTGATCTCTCTTTTAGGACCATTGTTGGCACAGACTAGCCTTGGGATGGATAAGAAAGAACTATAGACAGAGGTGAGGCATGGGAATAATATTAATTGAACACTTAGTATGTTCATGTAATGTGCTGACCCCTTGTGGCCTCCCAAGAGCTTGAGGGAGTTTCTTGTATTTTCCTATTTTAGGGTGATGATACTGAGGCCTAGAAAAGCTAATGATTTACCCATTGTTAAAACTAGTTTGCTACAGAACATTAAAAAGTGGGAGAATGCTCCTTTATTCTCTTTCCCAAGAAGGAGGTGAGTTGGGGGAATAGAAAGGTGCCATTTAAATGGATTCCTAAGCCAGGGTATCCTTACTTCTGGCCCCTCTCATCACTCATCCCCACCTCCTGCTCCTTGGCTTGTTATGGGTTCCAAAGCAGCCTTGTTCCCTCTGACTATACATGGCTGCAGCTATAGCTCCAAGTAAAGGTCATGGGCCTTGCCCTGAAGACTGGGAGGGAAGGGGAGGAAGGGAAGCAACTCAGACCCCCTGTGTTTTTGTCAGGCTCTGCGACTGAGGCTGTTCTTCATCATCCCAGGATCTGTCAGTCTTGATGCTTGTCATTCATTGGGTAGTACAGAATCCTGTTGGATACTTAAATGCAAGGAGGTGCTGAGTTTGGCCCAGAAAGAGCCCTGACACACCCATTTCCCAATCTGAGGCCATCAGAGAGGTGATGTTGAGAGAATGGCTACAGTGGACCAGGCAAAGCAGTCTGACAACATGGCAATCTGATTTGGCCTTGGCCCCAGCCCAGGGAAACAGCACCATCCTCCCGAGCTGTGCTCACCCATGTGGTTGAAGAAGGCCTTGCTGCCCCCAAGAGCCAATTTGATGAGATGCTCTTGGAGGATGAGATTGTCTCCCTTCTCTGGTTGCTCCCTGAGGCTGTGGAGAAAAGGGAGTGATGATCCCTGAGGAGGCAGCCCCAGCTTTGCATCAGGCAGACACCACTCACCATACACTAGGCCTTGGGCAAGTCACCTCATTTCATGTGCCTCAGTGCCCACAACTCTACAGGGATCCTTCACACCACCTTCCCAGGTTGTGATGAGAGTAAAGGCCATCTGGTAGGTAGTTTACCCAGCACAGTGTCTTTCCAGTGCCATCATGGAGGGTGAGTGTGAAATGAGACACCTTGGAGTCAAAGACACATATTCTGGGTACTCCCTGCACTCCTGGGGCCACAGCTCCAGTTCCCTTCCTGGCTCCTTTCCTCAGTGCTCTCCCATGGAGCCATGTGGGCAAGAGGAGTGCTGGTCAGATGCCTGTGCTTTGAGCTCTCTTGTGGTTCTCTGGGACCTTTCACCCTTTGATAAAAAATCCTATTCCTTCTTTCATTTCCTCATTAATCACAAACAATTACTGAGCAACTACTACATGTCAGCCACTATTTTGGGCACTGGGTATAAGGCAGAAAACAAAATTCTATGAAGTCCCTTTCCTCCAGCATCTTCAACTCTAGTGGAGAGACAGAAAGTAAGTAAAAGAGTAGAAGAAGTAGTGCGTTAGGTGGGATAAGTATTGGGAAATCAGAGCAGAAGGATCAGAAATGCTGTTAGGGGTCATTCTAAAGAGGTGGTCAGAAAAGGACCCTGGCAAGGATTGGATGGGAAGAGGACAAGAAGCTGAGTGTTTTTTGAGCAGAGGAGATGTGTGTTTGGACCTTGTTCTAAAGGGATCACAGTTTGAGGGTTCATGGGGAGAGACTGTGGGGAGACTAGTGACAGGGCTGGCATAGGAATCTAGGGAAGAAGAGTTGGTGTGCAAGCAACGTTCTCACAAGTCCACCCTGAGTGTCACAGATGAAAGTGAATGAATATGGCCAAGACATGACGAGATCTGCTTGGGGAGGAGAAGTGGGCTGTGGCCAGTTTCTCAGGGGAGACAAAGGCCAGCAGCGGCCAGGTTCTCTGAGGAGAAAAAAGGCCCTGAGCCCCCTGCTCCAGGGCTTTTATTGGGTTGTAATACACAGGAATACAGGGCGGCAAGGATCAAACAATAGATAACATTTCAAAGAAATCTGAGGGCTTACTATGAGTCAGTCTGTCAGGAACAGAGTTTTAGGGTTTCTTACTTGAACCCTTAACATATGAATGGAAGCACTCTTAGCAGAGCAGATTTCACAGGTTTATCAGGAAGTCTTTGTGATGCCAGATTTTCCCCCAGGACACACTGCAGCAAGGCAAGGAGCTGCACCTCTCCCCAACAGGTATTCAGGCTTACGGGCATTAGAGCCAGGAAGCCCTTCTGCCAGAGAACATGGGGACTCGGGTTATGTCAAAGCCAGGGGGCGAGAGTCCATTGCTCTTTGTTGCAGCCCCCCCAAGTCCTTCCATGAAGGCCTCCCAAGTGATCGAATCTGGCTTAGGTTGCCCCCTGCTGTGAGGGGTCTTACCCATCATTGACTTCCGACCAAGCTTTGGGGGCAGGGAGAGGAACTGAGGCAGCGTTTGCTACCAGAGACAAGCTTTGTCTACTGCGGCTTGCATTCCAAAGGTCGTCCCTTGCCCTTAGCCACAAGGGATTGAGATACAATTCCTAAAACCAGGCAGAGCGGTCTACAACAAGTTGGTGGTGTGGACTTGTATGTAGGGTTGAGTGGAGATGATTAGTGACCAGATTCTGGATATAATTTGAAGGTTTCTGCCACAGAATGCCAGACAGATTGAATGGGAAAAAGGAGGTAAGGGGAGTCTGCTATGGCCCTAGCCAGGGACAAGAGGAAGAGCAGAAGCAAGTTGATCACTGTATCTTCCTCACAACTGTGGGGTAAATGTTATCTCCTCTGTTTCACTGAAAAGGGGAGGAGGCAGCTCAGGGCCAGGGAATGACCCATTAAAGTACCCAGTGAAGAACTGGTCTAGAATTGAAAGCCTGGGATGTCTGATACCAAACCAAATTTCCAAAACTCTGAGGCTGGGCCCATCCCTGAGAATCACTTCAGTAGTTACAGTCACCTGCATGAATGTCCTGAGTGTTTCATTCTTCAGTTATTTATTAGATTCCCTGTTCCTTTGCTCATTAATTATATTGAATTGAATGATAATGAATAAATTTCTCTTGTTTTCACAGTAATAGTTAGTGGCCTATGAGGGCAAGGTAGCCCCAGGCTGAAAGAATGGCCTCTGCAATGTCAAAAAAAATGAGGTCCTCAGGTGATTCCAGGAGATCAGAGTGTGAGGAGGGGAGGAAGGAGTAGGTAGAAGGAGGGTAAGGGCCAATGCTGGGACCCTGGGCCCATATATGTTCTTTACCTCTAGGTCACTTGAAAGACAGGTTCTTTACCTCTGCATCACTAAAAGAAGAACTTTAATCAGCAGACAAATGGATCAGATCTGGCTTTTGGAAGGAGCCTCTTGACTGCCTTGGGAATGAAAGATTGGAAGTCAGAACGATGGAAGTATGGCTGGAATTAAAGTGGGGAGTGTGAGAGGTCACAGGAGGCCTGAGAAACTGGGTAAAGACTGGTAGGTGCCCAGACAGCTCTGCCAATGAGAGGAGAATGGGGAAACAGAACACATAGGAGCTTCCACGTGAGCTGCACAGGTGGAACAAAAGGGGCTGACATAGAGGACAGAAGCAGAGCTTCATGTTCCATTCTGGCTAATGGCAGAATATGTGCAGGATGCTTATCAGAGAGTGCCTTGTCACTGACACCTGTGCAAGCAAATGGGAAGGAGTAGAAGTAAGAAGAGTTTGATGAAGGCCTAACAGCCTCAGCTGACTCGTGTGGAGCTTTGGAGCTAGAGATTGCCTTCTAAGTTCTCCCTATTTGGGCCGAATAATTGGGCCATACAATCACTGCAGTTGGCTGCCCTGGGAAGGGTCAGCTCTTGGGCAAGGCAACTCTGCAGGTGAGGGTGTTACCATCAGTATTTTAGCTAGAAAAGGAGAACAAAGGGACTTATACATTGAGCTAATTAAACTGAGAAACATAAGCCTGTTTGCTTCACTTCCTGGTGAAGTGAAGTGCAACTTCATACTCCAGGAATCACAGCATTGCTGCACCAAGGGGATTAATACTCCTCTATTCCCCTGCATTTAGTATTAGATTGTTGGAATGCACAAGGGGACATGCTGGACCACAGGGGCCTGTCAGTCTAACTAAGGGGTGTAAATCCATCTGAAGCATGTGAAATCCTGGGAAGTCGATTGGTTCTTTTGGAAAGGCCCTTGGTCCATGCCAACCCCAAGCTAGTATAATCCCAGGGAAACAAAGAAGCATTCATTCTCTCTCTCTGTCATTGATGACCTGCATTGGCCCATGTATTCACACTTTATCTCCCCATAACCATGTGACCTTAGCAGCCACATGGCCAATGGCCTTGGGCACTCCACACGTGGGCTCCAGAAGGGAGCCTGGATACCTCAACATAGCAATGGATTGCAGCAATAAATACAAGTTGGATGCTGAACTAGTCTGTACTTTAACAGGGGGCAGAAACTCTGGACACTAGCTTTTGTGTTGGCCCTACTGAAGATAAGATTCAACTTTTTCCATGGAGGGACATACAGAGATCTCACAATGGAAAGTCAGGAGGGGAACCTCTTTAATTTTGCATCATCAATAAAGTTCACTGCAGAGCCACATCCCCCATGTGGGTCTCAGAAAATACTTTTTCTGGTGATACCGCAAGAACTCATTTTCCACCAATGACAAGGTCTCATGGGATGACAGCTTAAGGGGCATATTAAAAGGAGAATCTGAACTCAGTGTATTTGTCTTTCACAGGGGTTTCCCCAGCATTGGGTGAACAGAAGAATAGGGCTATGCTTGCCAGGCTGTTGATCCACGTTTCCCCCTTGGCAGTGCCATCCCACATCTATTGCTTTCTTCTCCTCAGGACCCCTCACAAACTCTCACAGAAGTATCCATGGCATGTGCAGAGGGCATTAAACCCTGTACACATTAAACAACAACTCCCCATTCAACCCTCCCTAACCCCTGGTAATCTCATTTTTCATTTCTGTGAATATGCCCATGCTAGGTACCTCATAATAGTGGAATTATACCATAGTTGGACATATGTGTCTGGCTCTTTCACTTAGTGGAATGTTGATGAGGTTCATCCATGTTGCAGCATATCTCAGAATTTAATTTGTTTTTATGGCCAAATATTTCACTGTATACAGAATTTTCTATATTCATTCACCTGTTGGTGAGAGCTTGGGTTGTTTGCACTCTGGGGCTATTGTGAATACTGCTGCTATAAATACTGGTGTACTTTTATCTGGTTGACTCCCTGCTTTCATGTTTTTGGGGCATATTCCTAGGAGTGGAATTGCTGGCTCATATGTTTGTGATGCTATAATGTTTAGTTCACTGGTTGCACCATTTTCTATCACCATAAGCAATGCATAAAGTTTCCAATTTCTCCACATTCTCTTCAACACTTGCTATTGTCCAAATGTGTTTGGTTTTATTTAGTTTTCTTTTTGATAATAGCCACCTAATCAGTATGCAATAGTACTTCGTTATGGTTTTGATTTGTATTTCCCTTATGCTACTGATATTAATCCTCTTTATGTGCTTATTGCCCATTTCATATCTACTTTGCAGAAATGTCTGCTCATGTCATTTGCCCATTTTCGAATTGGGTTACTTGTTTTTTTGTTCTTGAGTGTAACAGTTCTTTGTATATTCTGGATATCAATTCCTTATCAGGTATACAATTTGCAAATGTTCCTTCTGACTATTGGTTTATCTTTTCATTTTGTTGATAGTATTGTTTGCATAAAATTTTTAAAATTTTGATGAAGTTCAGTTTATCTACTTTTTATTTTATTGCCTATGTTTATGGTGTCATATCCAAAACCATTACCAAATCTTATGGCATGAAAATTTTTCCCTATGTTTTCTTCTAAGAGTTTAACAGCTTTAACTGTAACGTTTATGTGTCTCATCCATTTTGAGTTGTTTTTTATATGGTGTAAAGTAAGAGTCCAGCTGCACTCTGTTGCATATGGACATCCAATTTCCCTAGCACTATTTGTTGAAAATACTGCTCTTTCCTACAATGAATTGTCTTGGCACTCTTGTTGAAAATAAATTGAACATGTAAGTTAGAATTCATTTCTCTGCTTCCTGAATCACTTCACTGGTCTATATGTCTGTAATTATGCCAATTGCACATGTTTAAAGTACTGTACTTTTGCAATTAATTTTGAAATTTGATCATTTGAATTTGTCAACTTTATTCTCACTCAACATTATTTTGGCTATTTGAAATCCCTTGAGATTTTGTATGAATTTTAGACAGATTTACCAGTTTCTGCAAAAAAATAATGCTGTTGAGATTGTGATGGACATAGCACTGAATCTCTAGACAGCCTTGGCTAGTACTGCCAGCTTAATAGTAGTATTCTTCTAGGCCATGCCTTTATGTTGTCTTTCCAATGATTTATATCTTTTTAATTTCTTTCAACAATGTTTTATACTTTTCAGTATACCAATCTTTTACCCTTCTTGGTTAAATTTATTGATAATATATTGTTCTGTTTTGTGATATTGTGATGGTATTGTTTTCTTCATTACTTTTTGGAATATTCATTAAGGGATACAAAAATGCAATTAATTTTTACATGTCACTTTCATATCCTGCAACTTTGCTGAATTTACTTGATAAAACAGGTTTTTTGTGAAATAGTTGGGATTCCTTACCTATAAGATCATATCATCTAAGAAAAAATAGTTTTATATATTTTTTCAACTTGGATGTCTTTATTTCATTTTCTTGCCTAGTTCCTCATGCTAGAACTTCTAATATCATGTTGAATAAAAGTAATGAAAGTGGTGGGAATGCAGACTGGTGAAGCAACTGTCGAAAACAGTATGAAATTTCCTAAAAAAAAAACTGAAGATGGAACTGCCTTTTGATCCAGTGATGCCTCTGCTGGAGTTATACCCTAAGAATCCTGAAACACCAACTCAGAAGAACTTATGCACCCCCAATATTCATAGCACCATTATTTACAATAGCCAAGAGCTGGAAACAGCTTAAGTGCCCATCAGTAAACTAGTGGATCAAAAAATTATGGTACATTTACACAATGGAATACCATACAGCAGAAAGAAGGAAAGAAGGAAAGAAGGAAGGAAGGAAGGAAAGAAAGAAAGAAAGAAAGAAAGAAAGAAAGAAAGAAAGAAAGAAAGAAAGAAAGAAAGAAAGAAAGAAAGAAAGAAAGAAAGAAAGAAAGAAAGAAAGAAAGAAACTCCTAATCTTTGTGAAAGCAGCATGGATGGAACTGGAGAGTATTATGCTATGTGAAATAAGCCAGGCAGTGAAAGACAAATATTATGTGATCTTACCTATAAGTGGAACCTAATGAACAAAACAAACAGATGAGCAAAACAGAGCAAGAGATATGGAAATAAGGAACAAACTGGCAGTGACCAGAGGGGAGGGGAGAGAGGAATAATGGGGAAAAGAAGGGGAAGGATCTAGTCAAGGAACATATATAAAGGACTAAAGTACCCACAGTAGTAGACAACAGGGCGGGGACTACCTGAGGGAATGGAGCAGGGATGGTGGGGTGGGCAGGGGAGAGTAACAGGGAAAAATTGGGACAACTGTAATTGAATAACAATGAGAAATAAAATATAATAACTATTTAAAAAGTAATATTATTACTAAATGAAAGTGGGAATCTGGGATTTTCATATACAAATCTTATCATGTTTATCATAGAACTTTTCTTTATTACTAAATTGAGTGTTTTTATGAAGAACTAATATTGAATTTTATCAAATGCTTTTCCTAAATCAATTGAAGTAATCATGGAGTATGATTTCTTCAATCTACTAATTCTAGTTACATTCTACTATATTAATTATATTGTTCTATTTTTGTATGTTGAATCATTTTGCATTGTAGAAATAAATCCTACTTGGTAATGGTTTATACACTTTTTAATTTAATTGAGTGCGTTAGAATTTCTATTGAGGATTTTTGCATCTATACTCATATGAGGTATTGGTTTGCTCCTTTGTCTTCTTGTAATGTTATTCTGGCTTTGCTATCAGGGTAATGCAGGTCTCATACAATGAGTTTGCAAGTGCTCCCTCACCTTTTCAATTCCTAGAAGAGTTTGAGAAGGACTGGAGTTAACTCCTCTTTAAATGTCCACTGGATTTAACCTGTGAAGTCCTCTGATCCTGGGCTTCTATCTGTTAGGAGATTTGTGATGATCAATTCAATTTCCTAACTAGTAATAGGTCTATTCACATTTCTTGTTTCTTCATGATCCAGTTTTGGTAGATTGTGTGTTTCTAGGAATTTGCCCATTTCATATGGGTAATCCAATTTGTTGGTGTAAAAATACTCATATCATTCTCTTATAAGTTTTTCATTTCTATAAAACCAGTAGTAGTGTCCCATTTTTATTTTTCTGATTTCAGTAACTTCAGTCTTCCCTTTTTTATTTAGATCAATTAATATAAAGGTTAATCAATTTTACTAATCTTTTCAAAGTACCAATTTTAGTTCACTTGTATTTCTTTTTATTCTATATTTTACTTATCTCTGCTATAATCTCTATAATTTCTTTCCTTCTGATTGACTTCGTTAGTTTTCTTTTCTTTTTCTATATTCATAAACTGTAGAGTTAGTTTATTGATGAGATTTTTCATTTTTTTTAATATTTTTATTGATTATGCTGTTACAGTTGTTCTATTCCCCCTTCATTCCCCTCCACCCTACCCCCATCCCCACCATTACCCCCCCTTTAGTTTATGACCATGTGTCTCAATTCCTTTAGATTCTATATTTCCCATACTATTCTTGCCCCCCCATCTATTTTCTATCTACTGTCTATGCTACTTATTTTCTGTACCTTCTCTCCCCTTCTCCTCCCACTCCCCTGTTGCTAACCCTCCTTGAGATCTTCATTTCTATGTTTCCACTCCTGATCTAGCTGTCCTTTTAGTTTGCTTTTGTTTTAGGTGTGGTTGTTAATAACTGTGAGTTTGTTGTCCTTTCACTGTTCATGTTTCTTTAACTTCTTTTTCTTAGATAAGTCCCTTTAACATTTCATATAATAAGAGCTTGGTGATGATGAATGCCTTGAATTTGATCTTATCTGAGAAGCACCTTATCTGTCCTTCCATTCTAAATGAAAGTTTTGCTGGATAGAGCAATCTTGGTTGTAGGTCTTTGGATTTCATGACTTGGAATACCTCTTTCCAGCCCCTTCTTGCCTGTAAGGTCTCTTTTGAGAAATCCGCTGACAGTCTGATGGGGACCCCTTTGTAGGTGACTGTCCCCTTAGCTCTTGCTGCTTCTAGGATTCTCTCCTTCATTTTAATTTTGGCTAATGTAATTATGATGTGCCTTGGTGTGTTCCTTCTTGGGTCCAACTTCTTTGGGACTCTCTGAGCTTCCTGGATTTCCTGGAAGTCTATTTCCTTTGCCAGATTGGGGAAATTCTCCTTTATTTTTTGTTCAAATAAGTTTTCCACTGGTGGCTGTTCCTTTCCCCCTTCTGGTACCACTATAATTCAGATGTTGGAGTGTTTAAAGATGTCCTGGAGGTTCCTAAGACTCTCCTCATTTCTTTGAATTCTTGCTTCTTCACTCTTTTCTGTTTGGCCATTATTTGCTTTCTTCTGGTCCACTCCATTGATTTGAGTCCCAGTTTCCTTTTCATTGCTATTGGTGTCCTGTGCAATTCCATTCATTTCAATTAGTTTCGCCTTCATATATTTGTCTAATTTGTCGGTATAATCAACGAGTTCTGTGAGGATCCTGATGACCAGTGTTTTAAACTGTGCGTCTGAGAGTTTTGCTATTTCTTCATCACTTAGATCTATGGGCTCTGGGACTTTGAGATCTTCTTGCACCATTTTTGGTCTGTTCTGGCCCTTTAAGTATGAGAAGCGGTACCTTGGACTCCCAGGTCACTGGGTTGTGACGCGTATGTGGGGGCGTGGTCAGAGCTGGGAAATGGCGACCCCCTCTGCTGTTTCTCACAGCTGGGTGAGGATTAGCGTCTTAGGTGGTTCACCTGGGCCGGGCCACTCTGAGTCGCTGGGTTATGACGCTGTATGTGGAGGTGGGGTCAGAGCGGGGAAATGGCGGTGCCCTCCACTGCCGCTTGCTGCAGGGACCCGCCGGGTCCCGGTCCAACCGGCCACTCCCTCACCTGTCCTCCCGCGCGACCACAGTCAACACACAGCACGGCTCCCCCGCTGTCTCCCCTGCGGTCGCTCGCCTGGTGGCTCGCTTGGTCGCTCACTAGGTCCAACCCTGCGCCTGGATTCCGCGCGTCTGGATTCCGCGCCTGAGCCCGTCTGACTGAGTCCTCCTGTGCAACCCCGCTTCACCAGCCGCTGGTTTCGCCCCTTACCGGTCAGGCTGAAGAATTTGTTGTTAACGGACTTCCGAAAAGTTCAATTTTCCGTGTTCTGGCTGTGTTTTCTGTTGCTAATATTTAGTTGTCTCTAAACTTGGTTGTGTGAGAAGGCATGGCACATCCACCTACGCCTCCATCTTGGTGGAAGTCTGAGATTTTTCATTTTTTAATGTATTTGTTTACAGCTGTGAATTTCCTTCTTGACTCTGTTTTCATTGTATCCTATATATTTTAATACATTGTGTTTTCATTTCTATTTATCTCCTGGTACTTTCTAATTTCTCTTATTTCTCCTTTGATACATCAGTTGATTAACAGGATACTGTTTAATTTCTACATATCTATGAATCTCCAGATTTACTTTTACTATTGATTTTTAGCTTTATTGCATTGGTACTGAAAGTGACTTCCAATGTTTGGATGATTTCCATTGTATTAAATTTGTTAAGAAATATCTTGCAGCCTAATGCAATCTATTTTATAGAATATTTTATGCACACCTGAAAAATGTGTATTGTGCTGGTGTTGGGTAGAAAGTATGTATCTGTTAGGTACAACTAGCTTATGATGATGTTCACCTCCTCTATGCCCTAATTTCTCTATTTTCCTATATTTTATATTTTTGCTTTATCCATTACTCAAAGTGGATATTGAAGTCTCCAACAGTTATTGTAGAGCTGTGTACTTCTTCTTTAAGTTCCATCAATGTCTGTTTCCTAAATTTTGCAGGTCTAATGCTTGGTATACATCTGTTTATAATTGTTTTATCTTCTTAGTGAAATCATGCTTTAATGATTATACATATTTCTTTACCTTTTATAGTAGTTTTGTGTAAAGTTTATTTTGCTAATTATAGTATAATCATTCCACCTCTGTTTAGATTTATATTTTCTCAGGTAATCTCTTTCATCCTCTCACTTTCACCCGACTTGTGGCTTTACAGTTAAACTGAGCTTCTTGTAGACATCATATCGTTGAATTTTTTTTTACTCCATTATGCCAATCAAAATCTTTTGATGGGAGAGTTAAACCTTTATATTTAAAGTAATTACTCATAGGGAAGGACTTACTTCTGACATTTTGCTATTTGTTTTCTGTGTCTTCTAGATTTTTCAGCATCACTTTCTCTATTTCTGCCTTCTTGTGTTTTAAGTTGATTTTTTGTAGTGACAAGTTTTGACTTCCTTCTTATTTCTTTAGTGTATATTCTGTTATAGATATATTCTTTATACTTACATGGGCATTAATGTTTGCAACTTAATATTTCCATTTTGCTCATACATCATTTTCCTGGTTTCATTCATTACTTTCTTTTTAAAATTAATTTTATTAAAATACATTTGACATACAATATTGTGTAAATTAAAAGTGTACAAAATATTGATTTGATACATTTACATCTTGTACTATGATTGCTATTGCAATGATATATAGCACCTCTATCAGTCACATAATTACCATTATTTGATGTGGGAATAATTAAGATTTAGTTTCTTATCAAATTTTATGATTATAATACAATGTTATTGTCTATATTCACTAATCCTAGATCTCCAGGCTTTATTTGTATACTAGTTGCAAGTCTGTACCCTTAAACATGATCTCTTGTGTTTATATACCCCCATCCTCTAGTAACTATCATTTGTTCTCTGTTTTTACAATTTTGGCTTATTTAGGTTCTACATGTATGTGATTTCATACTACATTAGTCTTTGTCTGAAGTACCTTACTTAGCAAAATGTCTTAGAGCTCCATGGATGTTGTCACAAATGACATAACTGTCATGACTGAAATATATTCCATTGTATGTGGGTGTATCTGTTGATAGGCACTTAGGTTGTTTCCATATTTTGGCTATTGTGAATAATGCTGCAATAAACATGGGAGTGTATATCTATCTGCAATACTCTGTTTTTATTTTCTTTAGGTGTATACCTACAAGTGGGATTTCAGGGTCATGTGGTAGATCTATTTTTAATTTTCTGAGGAACCTCCATATTGTTCTCCACAGCAGCTAAACCAATTTACCTTCCCAACACTAGTGTACAAAGGTTGTCTATTCTCTTCCTCACCAACACTTGTTTTCTCGTCTTTATGCTGACAACCATTCTAGCAAGTATATGGCGATAGCTCATTATGACTTTGATTTGCATTTCCCTGATGATTAGTAATATTGTATACTTTTTCATGTACCTGTTGACCATTTAGATGTCTTTTTATATGTTATTTTTCTCTCCCTTTTTAAAAATTTAGTCATCCAATCAACCTTTAATTTTTTTATTACACCCTGCTTCAGAATCATTGTATTTTTCTTTTTCCTTTTCTTTTAAAAAACTACTTTATTGTTGTTCAAGTACAGTTTTCATTTTTGAAAAAGTGCCTAGTTTCTCTGTACTTTTGTTCTCAGATTGTTTTGTTCTTTAAATTAAGTTGTAGACTCCTTTATATTTTAGATGTTAACTCCTCACCTGATATATGGTTTGAAAATATTTTCTCCCTGTAGATTGACTCATGCACTGGCCTGCAGTGTCCACAATGTCATGGATGAGATATGAGACAAATTGACATGGACTACCGAGTCCTGTGGAGGAAAAGGAACCACACAGCTACTCCCTCAAGGGGGGAGCACACTGACCCTTGCCTAGAGAGGTCTTTATTGGGTTTAATTTGCACAGGAATACAGGTGCAGCTCATTAATCATTGTCAGGCAGTAAGGATCAAATAATAGATAGCATACGAAGAACTATTAGGGATTCTCTTTTTAAATTATTTTCAACTACAGTATTCTTTCTTTTACTCCCTTCCTAGCCCACCCTCCTGTCCCCCCCACCTCCCTCCCCTTTCCACCCCCTTTAGTAGTTCTCCATGTGTCCTTCATGCTAGTTCCTATAAATCCTTCCTTTTTTTCCCCTGAAACTACCTCCCCTAACCCCTCCAGTCACTGTCCCCCTGTTCTCGATTTCAGTGTCATTGTTTTTATTTTGCTTGCTTGTTGGTTTTGTTATTTAGCTTCATGATAAAGGTGAGATCGTATGGTATTTGTTTTTCACTGCCTGGCTTATTTCACTGAGCATAATGCTTTCCAGTTCCATTCAAGCTGTTGCAAAGGGTATGAGCTCCTTCTTTCTTTCTGCTGCATAGAATTCCATTGTGTATATGTACCACAATTTTTTGATCAATTCATTTACTGGTGGGCACCTAGGTAGCTTCCAGCCCTTGGCTGTTGTAAATTGTGCTGCTATGAACATTGGGGTGCATAGGTTCTTTTGGATTGGTATCTTAGGATTCTTAGGATATAGTCCCAGCAATTAAATTGCTGGGTCATAAGGCAGGTCCATTTTTAGTTTTTTTAGAAATTCCATACTGTTTTCCATAATGGTTGTACCAGTCTGCAATCCCACCAACAGTGAACTAAGGTCCCCTTTTCCCCACAACCTCTCCAACATTTATTGTTTGTTGCTTTGTTTATGATGGCCATCCTGACTGGTGTAAAGTGGTATCTCATTGTGGTTTTAATTTACATCTCTCTGACGGCTAGCGATATTGACCATCTCTTCATGGGTCCCTGGATCCTCTGTATGTCCTCCTTGAAGAAGTGTCTGTTCAAGTCCTTTTCCCATTTTTTAATTGGGTTGGTTGTCTTCTTAGAGTGGAGTCATGTAAGTTCTTTGTATACTTTGGAGATTAAACCCTTGTCTGAGGTATCACTGGCAATTATATTTTCCATTACAGTTGGTTGTCTTTTTATTTTAATACTATTTTCTTTAGTCATGCAGAAGCTTTTTTATTTTGATGAGATGTCATTTTTTTATTCTTTCCTTTATGTCCCTTCCTCTAGGGGACATATCAGTAAAAATGTTGCTGTGTGAAATATCTCAGATTTTCTTGCCAATGTTTTCCTCTAGGATTTTAATGGTGTCATGGCTTATATTTAAGTCTTTTATCCACCTTGAATTTATTTCAGCGTATGGCGTAAGTCCGTGCTCAAGTTTCATTTTTTTGCACATAACTGTCCAGTTCTCCCAACACCATTTGTTGAAGAGGCTATTTTTAGTTCATTTTATGTTACTGTCCCCTTTGTCAAATATTAATTGACTGTAGAGAGTTGGGTTGATTTCTGGGCTCTCTGTTCTGTTCCATTGGTCTATGTGCCTGTTTTTATGCCAGTACCAGGCTGTTTTGATTACAGTGGCCTTGTAATACAGTTTGATATCAGGTATTGTGATTTCTCCTACTTTGTTCTTCTTTCTCAAAATAGCAGCTGCTATTTGGGCTCGTTTATGGTTCCATATAAATTTTTGAAGTGTTTGTTCTATGTCTGCGAAATATGCCATTGGTACTTTAATAGGTATTGCATTGAATCTGTATATTGCTTTGGGTAGTATGGACATTTTGATGATGTTAATTCTTCCAATCCATGAACAAGGTATATGTTTTCATTTGTTTGTGTCTTCCTTGATTTCTTTCTTCAGTGTTATGTGGTTTTCTGCATACAGGTCTTTCACCTCCTTGGTTAGGTTTATTCCCAGATATTTTATTTTTGTCTTTGCTATATCAAATGGTATTTTTTTCTTGATTTCTGCTTCTGCTGATTTATTGTTAGCATATAAAAATGTCTTTGATTTCTGGATATTAACTTTGTAACCCACTGTTTTGCCAAATTCATTTATTAGTTCAAGCAGTTTTTGAGTAGAGTCTAGTATTTTCCATATACACTATCATCTCATCTGCAAACAATGACAGTTTTGTTTCCTCCTTTCCTGTTTAGATGCCTTTTATTTCCTTTTCTTTTCTGATAGCTGTGGCTAAAACTTCCAGTACTATATTGAATAGAAGTGGTGAAAGTGGACATCCTTGTCTTGTCCCGGATCTTAATGGAAAAGATTTTAGTTTTTGCCCATTGAGTATGATGTTGCCTCTAGGTCTCTCATATATGGCCTTTATTATATTGAGGAATGCTCCCTCTACTCCCACTTTGCTGAGTGTTTTTATCATAAATGGGTGTTATACTTTATCAAAAGCTTTTTCCATGTCTATTGATGTGACCATGTGGTTTTTGTCTTTGCTTTTGTTTATGTGATGTATTAAATTTATTGATTTGCAAATATTGGACCATCCTTGCATCTCTGGGATACATCCCACTTGGTCATGGTGTATGATCTTTCTAATGTATTCGTGGATGCAATTTGCCAATATTTTGTTGAGGATTTTAGTGTCTATGTTCATCAGTGATATTGCCCTGAAGTTTTCTTTCTTTGTTGTGTCTCTATCTGGTTTTGGAATTAGGATGATGCTGGCTTCATAAAAGGAGTTTTCCATCTTTTTGGATTTTTTGGAATAGTCTGTGAAGAATAGGAGTTAGCTCTTTCTTAAATGCTTTGTAGAATTCTCCTATGAAACCATCTGGTCCAGGGTTTTTGTGTGATGGGAGTTTTTTTATTACTGCTTCAATTTCTTTTCTTGTTATTGGTGTGTTCAGATTTTCTGCTTCTTTTTCATTGAGTTTCGGGAGATTATATTTTTCTAGAAATGTGTCCATTTCCCCTAGGTTTTCAAATTTCTTGGCATACAGTTCTTCATACTAATTTCTTACAACCCTTTTTATTTCTGTGGTATCAGTTGTAATCTCTCTTCTTTCATTTCTGGTTGTGTTTATTTGTGTCCACTCTCTATTTTTCTTGATGACCCTACTTAAAGGCTTGTCTGTTTTGTTTATCTTTTCAAAGAATCAACTCCTGGATTCATTAATCCTTAGAATTGTGCTTTTAGTCTCTATGTCATTTAGTTCTGCTCTAATCTTGGTTATTTCCTTCCTTCTGCTTGCTCTTGGCTGTGTTTGTTGTTGTTCCTTGAGTTCTTGCAGGCATAGAGTACAGTTGTTTGTTAGAAATATTTCTATCTTCTTTAGGTAGGCCTGTATTGCTATAAACTTCCCTCTCAGGACTGCCTTCGCTGTGTCCCATAAGTTTTGGGTTGTTGTGAGTTTGTTTTCATTTGTTTCCAGAAACGTTGTGATTTCTTCCCTAATTTCATTCTTGACCCATTCATTGTTTAATAGCATACCATTCAGTCTCCATGATTTTGGGTGCTTTGGGTTTTTTCCTTTGGGGTTGATTTCCAATTTTTGTCCCTTGTGGTCAGAGTAAATGCTTGGTATAATTTCAATTTTCTTGAATTTGTTGAGGCTTGTTTTGTGTCCTATCATGTGATCTATCTTTGAAAATGTTCCATGTGCATTTGAAAAGAATGTGTATTTAGCTTCTTTGGGGTGAAGGGCTCTATATATATCAAGTCCGTTTCCTCTAGGGTGTTATTTAATGCCGCAATATCTTTGTTGATATTTTGTTTGGAAGATCTGTCCATTTTTTATAGTGGGGTGTTAAAATCCTCTACTATAATTGTGTTGCTGTCAATATCTTTCTTGAAATCCTCTAAGGTTTTCTTTATATATTTTGGTGCTCCTATGTTGGGTGCATATATATTTACAATGTTAATGTCTTCTTGGTGGATTCTTCCCTTGAGTATTATGAAGTGACCTTCTGGGTCTCTCTTTATGGCCCTCTTTTTGAAGTCTGTTTTGTCAGATATGAGAATTGCTACCCCAGCTTTTTTTTCTTGTCCGTTTGCTTGGAAAATTTGTTTCCAGCTTTTCACTTTTAGTTTGTGATGGTCTTTTGTCCTGAGGTGGGTCTCTTGTAGGCAGCATATGTGAGGGTCATGCTTTCTTATCCATTCAGCTATTCTGTGTCTTTTGATTGGAGCATTTAATCCATTTACGTTTAAGGTTATTATTGATAGGTACTTATTCATTGCCATTTTTGTACCTGTGTTCCTCTCTGTTTCTAACTTTTCCTTCCTTTCCTTAAAGCGTTCCTTTTAGTATTTCTTGTAGGACTGGTTTGGTGGAGGCATATTCTTTTAGACTTCTTTAGTCTTGGAAGCTCTTTATTTGGCCTTCTATCTTGATTGAGAGCCTTGCTGGGTAAAGTAGCCTTGGTTGTATGCCTCTGGTTCTCATTACTTGGAATATTTCTTGCCATTCTCTTCTTGTTTGGAATGTTTCCATTGACAAGTCAGTAGCTAACCTTATTGGGACTCCCTTGTATGTTACTTTTTTTTTCTCCCTTGCTGCCTTTAAGATTCTCTGTTTGTCTTGGAATTTTGCCATTTTGATGATGATGTGTCTTGAAGTGGGCCTCCTTGGGTTCCTCTTGATTGGGACTCTCTGTGATTCCTGGATTTGTGTGACTTTTTCTCTCATCAAATTAGGGAAATTTTCTCTCATTACTCTTTCAAATACGTTTTCTATCCCTTCTTCTTCTTCTCCTTCTGGTATTCCTATTATTTGGATATTATTACTTTTCATATTGTCTTGCATTTCTCTTGATCCCTCTGCATTCTTTCTGAACCTCTTTTTTCTTTCCTGTTCTTTCTGCGAGATACTTTCTACTTTGTCCTCCAACTCACTAATCTGATCCTCTGTCTTATCAACTCTATTTTTAATACTTTCTACTGTGTTCTTCAATTTGGAAATTGTATTCTTCATTTCCTCTTGGCCCTTGCTAATAGTTTCCATTTCCTTTTTCATGTTGATATAGTTTGTGGTGAGATCCTTGAAGCTCCCCTGTAGTTTCTGGTAGCTCATTGTGAGCTCTTTGAACTTCCTGATAACCAGTGCTTTGAATTCAATATCTGATAGTTGACTTGCCTCTATTTCATCTAACATTCTTTCTGAGGGTTCCTCCTTTCCTTCCATTTGGGGATTGTTTCTTTGTCTTCCCATTGTTTGTGAGACTCTTCTTGTTAGCCTCAGCTTCTTAGATTGATCTGTTTTGACTCCCTGGGTTTATGGCATGAACTTCTGTGGTGGAATGCCTGTGAAATTCAGTAGTGCAGTGTCTTTTCATTATCCTGTCGTTCTCTGCTTCCACCTACTCAAATATGCAGCAACTTGTGGCTTCTCTCCTACAGCAAAGTGCAATTTGTCTCTCTGACTCTACTGTTCGGAGGCCTCTTCTATGGGTCCAGCTCTGGTCTTTTCATATTTTCAAGTTGTTTGTGTCTCTCGTGGGTAAAAGAAAGAAAATACCAGACAAGGAGAGAAATAAAAGGAAGAAAAAAGGAAGGTAGGGGAATGGAGGAAAGAGCAATAAGTTTGGAAAGAAAGGAAGTAATAAAACAGAAAATCTGAAAAAAGAAGACAAAAGTATTGAAAGATAAAACAGTAATAAAATTTAAAAGAAATAACAGATTACTTTAAAAAAAGCAAAAAGATAAAGAAAAGGAAAGGAAAAAGAAAGAAAAGTTAAAAAAGAATAAAAATTAAAAAATAAAATTAAATTAAGTAAAATAAAATTTAAAAAAAAGAAAAGAGAGAAAGAAAAAAAAGAAGAAGCATTGCTCGTTGGTTCCAAACTGGCCAAACCGGTTTTTCTGGTTGCAGTTGGCTGAGGGTCAATTATTGTGATTTTTTTTCTGCTAGCCTCTCTCAGGAGCTAGATCATTGGTGCCTCTCACCAGATCCCTACTATGGGGAACTAGGACTTCCTCACAGTGCTCTTTTCCGGAAGTTACTGCTGTGGGTTGGGTTGCAGGGTTCGCGCAGGTGCTTGTGCTGGCCAAGTTGCCTGGTTCCCAGTGCATCAAGCACAGAGCACAGACCTGCCCCCGTTCTGTGGGCAAGCTCCAGGCCCTCTGCCCAACCTCGGGTTCGCTGCCTGGCTGGGTGTGGAGCCCACCGGGCAGTTGTGTCTATTGGATTCAGAGCCCCACACTGTACCTATCAGATCTCCGGGGCTGGCAACCACAGAGCCCTCAGCACCCTCTCTGTAAACTCTAGCAAACAAGTCTCTCCTGGCGCCCAACCTTGCTTGGCCAGAAAGGGAGGGAGTTGAGGAGCTCAGCTCTTTCCCCAGGGCCCCTCCGCAGGCCTGGGGCTTCCAGATAGTCCGAGGGAGATGAACCGAAAGCCGGGAGCTGATCTGAGGACTGGGTGCTGCTGACCTAGAAATGCTGTGCACACATCAAGGCATGCTGCAGGGTGTGTACAGATCCCCCCGACCTGTGCACCGGCTGAAACCCCTTCTGCTCCTGTTTTTATTTGGGTCCCTTGGCAGGCCCCAGCCAAAAAATCCTAGGGAGGGAGCAGCACAGGGGACTGGCCCAGGCACTGCGCGTTGGCTCAAGCACGCCCGGCAATCTCCCAGATACACTGGGCGCGGGGCGCTGGTCCCCCAACCATGCACCAGCCAAAATCTCTTCAGCTCCTGTCTTTGTTTTGGCAGGTGCCAACCCCCAGATGAATCCAAAATAGGGAGTTGCATGGGGCACTGGTACAGAACGCTGGGCGCTTGTCAAGGGGTGCCTCGCACTGAGCACTGGTCCCCAGACTGTGTAACTCCCTAATTCCCTGCTGTTCCTCTCTTTGCTCCATCCCAGAGATTCTACTGTACCGCTGCTGTCTCCCTACTGTCTGGTTCCTTCGTGACCGTTGAGATTTCTGGTCCCTTATTTTCATATGTGCTGGGCAACTGCTGGCTCACTGGCTTCTCCTCCACCCACAGGTTTCTCTCCCTTGTGTACAAGGAACTGGAATCTGTTCCGTTCTACTCCATCACCATCTTGAAAAAAGCCTCAGGGCTTCTTCTGAGTCAGGGTCTATCAGCTAAAAGGCTACAAAACTTTGGGAAACAAACTCATTTCCTGCTTGGGCCTTTATCATTTAACTAAGAGCATTGTTAGCAAATCAGGCTTCACAGGATTTTACATATCCTTTCTCAGACCTGCTCACCCAGGGAGCCCACCCTTTCCAGCACAGGGCTGTACCACCCTCTGTCATTGTTTCAGGCTTAAGTCAGGCAGAGGAGGCAGATAGCCAAGGAATTTTCAGAGAATTCTCTCAGACTCAAGGGAGTCAGGCTTCATCAAAGCTGAGGGATGAGGGTCCATCGCCCCCTTTCTCCATAGCCCTCCAAGTCCTTCCCTGGGGCCTGCACGTGATCATGCCTGTCTTAGGTCATTCCCCACTTGGGTAATCTTACCCGTCATTGTCTAACTGATCAAGCATTGGAGGCCAGTTATGAGAAAAAGACCAGAAGCAGCACTCCTACCAGGGAGATAAGCTTTGTCTCCTTAGTGGCTTATGGTCTGAAGGTTGCCCACTCAGCCTTAGCTATTGGGGTTTATAGCTCCTGAAACCAAGCAGGGTGGTTCCCAACAGTAGATTGCTTTTTCATTTTGCTAATTGTGCTTTTGCTGTACAGAAGCCTTTAAGTTTGATATAGTCCTGCTTGTTGATTTTTGCTTTTGTTGTTTATGCTTTTTGTGTCGTATCCAAAAAATTATTGCCAAGACCAATGTTAAGGAGCTTCTTTCCTACATTTTCTTCTAGAGATAATATGATATCAAGCCTAATGTTTAAATCCTTGGTCCATTTGGAATTACATTTGCTGAGTGGTGTAAAATGGGAACCACTTTTACTTTTGTACATCTATTTACCCACTTTTCCCAACTTCATTTGTTAAAAACTAAGCTTTCCCCATTAGGTGTTCTTTTATTTTTTCAAAAATGTCATCATAATATAATTCCACTTACATGTTTTCATGAATAGAGACAGAGTTTATCAGTAGCTCTTCAGAACATTTTTCGTTACTTGCTTGCACTCGCTAGAAAAAAGGCTTTTCATTGCTATACAGATCGTATTAAGATACTTAATGTTAAAGTGACTTTTCTTCAGAAACAAATACCAATTTCACTGGAACTGAAGCAGATGTCTATGAGTAACTGCAGTTCTGTGGATATTCAAATAGTAACAGTACAGAACCTGTAACAAAGTAGTTTATTATAGCTGTCATCTAAAGAGTACACTTAAAAGGAACACTAGCTCTGTCTTTGTTCTGATGGGTAGATGTACCTGGAATTTTAACTTCCAATGGCTTTTCATTAATATGCTCTACCACGAAGTTATGCATAAATAAAGGATGTTCTTGAACATATACATGGGGGTTTGATGCTGATCTCTTTATTCTGTTCCATTAGCCTATTTGTCTGTTTATATGGTAGTGACATACTATTTTAATTACTCTAACTTTATACTAAAGTTTGAAATCAGGAGCTGTGATGATTCTTGCCTTCCTATTTCTCAGGTTGCTGGTTATTTATTTTTGGTGTCCTTTGTGGTTTCATACAAAATTTAGCATTGTTTTTTCTCCATCTGTAAATGTCATTGGAATTTTGATAAGGATCGTACTGCATCTATAGATGGCTTTGAGTAGTATAGACATTTTAACAATACTGAGTCTTCTAATTTTTAGACATGGAGTGTCTTTTAATTTGTTTGTTTCTCATCATTTTTATTTCAAGGATTTTACTTCTTGGTTAAATTTATCCCTAGGTATTTTATTATTTCTTGTTGTCATTGTGGAAGTGACAGGTTTTTTTTATTCCTCTTTCTGATGTTTCACTATTAGTTTATAGAAGTGCAAATGATTTCCATATCTAGATTTTATATCCTGAATCTTTACTGAATTTGTTCATTATTTCCAGCATGTTTTTGGTTGAATCTTTAGGATTTTCTATACACAAAAACATATCATCTATAAATAATGTTAATTTACTTCTTTCTTTCTAATCTGGATTCCTTTTATTTATCTTGCCTAATTGCTCTAGTGAGGACTTCCAGTACTATATTGAATAAGAGTGATGATAGTGGGCATCTTATCTTGTTCCTGGTCTTAAAGGAGAAACTTTCCATTTTTCATCATTGAGTAAAAGGGCTTGTCTTATATGGTTTTAATTATGTTGTGATATGTTTCTTCTTTATCCAATCTGTTTGAAGTTTTTATCATGAAATATTATTGTATTTTATCAAATGCTTTTTCTGCACCAATTGAGATGGTAATGTAATTTTTGTCTTTCATTCATTAATGTACTGTATCCTAAGTATGGTTGGCATATGTTGAAATATTCTTGCATGCCAAGGATAAATCTCACTTGGTCATGGTTTAAAACTCTTTTACTGTTTTCTTGAATTCAATTTTCTAATAAATTGTTAAGTTTTTTGCATCTATATTCATCAGAGATGGGTCTGTACTTTTTCTTGAAGTCTCCTTATCTGGTTTTGCTATCAGAGTAATATTGCCCCTAGAATAAGTAGGCAAATGTTGCCTTTTTTACAATTTATTGCAGGAAGTTGAGGAAGTTTGGTGATAATCTTTCTTTCTGCATTTGTTATATTCACCAGTGAAGCAATCAAGTTTGGGGATCTGCATTGGGAAGTTTGGATTACTGGTTTAATCTCTTTACCCATTAATGATCTGTTTAGATTTTTCTATTTCTTTTTTCAACTCGGTCTTGCTAGGTTGTGTGTTTCCAGGAGTTTATCCACTTTTTCTACATTATCTAATTCATTGGCATATAATTTTTCAGAGTTGTTTCTTATAATCCTATGTATTTCTATATTATTTTGGGGTTTTTTAATTTTTATTTATTTATTTTTAGACAGAGGGGGAGGGAGGGGAAAGAGAGGGAGATAAATATTAATGTGTGGTTGCCTCCCATGTGACCCCTACTGGGGACCTGGCCTGCAACCAGGCATGTGTCCTGACTGGGAATCAAACCAGTGACCCTTGGCTTCACAGTCTGGCACTCAATCCACTGAGCCATGCCAGCCAGGGCTATTTCTATATTATCAGTTGTAATGTCTCTTTTTTCATTATTAATTTTATTCTTATTCTTAGTTAGCATTTCTCAATTTCTTTATCTTTTTGAAAAAAACAGCTCTCACTTTGTTGATTCTTTCTATTGCTTTTTTGTTCTCTATTTCATTTATTCTCACTACAATATTTATTAATTTCTATTTCTGCTAACTAGACTTATTCTGTTATTGTGTTTAATTCCTTGAGTTGGAAAGATAGGTGTTTTATTTACCACATTTCTAATTTCTTAGTATATATGTATTGACCACTATAAAATATTCACTTATAACTGCCTTTGCAGATCTGATAGGTTTGAATATCCTTTGTTTCAATTTTTACTAGTTTCAAGGTGTTTATACTTTGCATTTGATCTTCCTTTACCAATTGGTTGTTCAAAAGTGTGTTGTTTAATTTCCACATATATGTAGATTTTTTCAGCTTTCCTCTTAAGGTTGGTGAAGATGGCTAATAAGACTTCAATTTTCCTAAATTTGCTGAGACTTATTTTGTCTCCTACCATAGGATCTTTCCTGGAGAGTAATCTCTGTGGATTTTGTGTAGCACATTCATTCTGCTACAGTTGGATGGAGTCTATTATTCTAATAAGTTATTATTATAGAGTTATAATATAAGTCTATTTTATAATAAGAATAAGTCTATTATAATAAGAATAATAATTTTTATAATAAGAATAAGTCTATTATGCTATTATTCTAATATAGACTTATTCTAATAAGTCTATAAAGTTTATTAAGCCTGTTTCATCTTAGTATGGTTCAATTCCAAGGTCTCCTTGTTGATGTTTTTTCTGAATGAAGAAATCATTGGTAAAAAATGGGGTACTGACATCACATACTATTACTCTATCTTTTCTCCCTTTAGATCTGTTAGCATTTGCTCAATGTATTTAGGTACTCAGTTGTTAGGTGAATTTGAATTTACAATTGTATCTTCTTCATGTATTGACATCTTTATTTTTTAAGTATATTTTATTGATTATGCTATTACAGTTGTCCCATTTTTCTGTCCTTTATCCCCCTCCAACTTGCACCCACACACCCTCCAGCATCCCCCCATCTTAGTTCATGTCCATGGAATACACGTATAAGTCCTTTGGCTTCTCCATTTCCTATACTGTTCTTAACCTCCCTTGTCTATTTTGTGCCTACCAATTATACTTCTTATTCCCTGTACCTTTTCACCCATTCTCACCCCTCCCCTTCACCACTGATAACCCTCCATGTGATGTCCATTTCTGTAATAGTGTTCCTATTCTAGTTGTTTTGGTGTTTGCTAAGTTTTTGTTTCTTAGGTTCAGTTGTTGATAGTTGTGAGTTTATTGTCATTTTACTGTTCATAGTTTTTGATATTCTTCTTTTTCTTAGACAAGTCCCTTTAATATTTCATATAATAATGGCTTGGTAATGATTAACTCCTTTACCTTTACCTTATCTGGGAAGCACTTTATCTGCCTTTCCATTGTAAGTTGTAGCTTTTCTGGATAGACAAATCTTGGATATTAGGCCCTTGCCTTTCATGACTTCAAGTACTTCTTTCCATATCCTTCTTGCATGTAAGGTTTCTTTTGAGAAATCAGGTGATAGTGTTATGGGAACTGCTTTGTAGGTAACTCTCTCCTTTCCTCTTGCTGTTTTTAAGATTCTCTCCTGTCCTGGCTCATGTGGCTCATTGTTTTGAGCATTGGCCAGTGAATCATAGGATTGCTGGTTGGATTCCTAGTCAGTGCACATCCCTGGGTTGTAGGGCAGATTCCCAGTTGGGGGCACAAGATAGACAACCACACATTGATGTTTCTCTCCCTCTCTCCCCATCTCTCTCAAAATAAATAAATAAATAAATCTTTTTTAAAAAAAGGACTTTGCTCTCACTTTTAAAAAGAGATACTCCCATTATCCTTAATCTTGGGTAACTTTAATCTGGGTGTTTTTTTTCTTGGACCCAACTTCTTTGAGACTTTCTGAGTGTCCTCAATTTGCATGCCTAGTTCCTTCACCAGACTGAGGAAGTTTTCCATTGTTATTGTTTCAAATAAGTTTCAATACTTTGCTTTTCCTTTTCTATTTCTGGCACCTCCATGATTTGGATATTAGAATGCTTAAAGTTGTCCCAGAGGTTCCTCAGCCTCTCCTTATTTTTTTTTTGCATTCTTATTTCTCCATCTGTTCTAGCTGAATGCCTCCTTCTTCCTTTGTTCCAAATCATTAATTTGAGTCTCAATTTCCTCACCCAGTCAAGGTCCAGGCAGGCAGGTGAAGCGGTGGGTGGTGGACCAGATGGTACCACATTCTTGAGTAGATAAACCAGGAGGAACAATTGGGGAGCAAGAAAGACTGTGCAACCAAGGGTTCCTGTGCAAGGAAATAAAGCCTTGAAACCTCTGGCTGTAAAAACCTGTGGGGATTGCAGTGGTGGGAGGAACTCCCAGCTTCACAGGAGAGTTCCTTGGAGAGACCCATGGGGTACACAAACCCACCCACACAGGACTCAGCACCAACAGGGCCAATTTTCTTGTGGGAAGTTGGGGAAGGGACTGAAAGTAGGGTAAGAGCCAAGCAAGTGGCATCGTTCCTTCTCCAACCCCTCCCCCACATACAGCCCTACAATAATCAAAAGGAGTTACCCTGCCCTAGTGAATACTTAAGGCTCCACCCCTTACTATGTAAAAGGTGTTGCTGAGACAAAGAAAGATGGCCCAAATGAAATAACAGATCAAAACTCCGACAAAAAACTAAGCAACAAAGAGACAGACAACCTATCAGATGTGCAGTTCAAAACACTGGGAATCAGGGTGCTCAGAGAAATGATTGAGTACAGATGCAAAATAGAGGAAGAAATGAAGGCTATGCAAATTGAAATAAAGAAATTTATATGGGAAACCAACAGTGAAGGGGAGAAAACCAGGACTCAAATCAGTTATTTGTAGCAGAAGGAAGAAATAAATAATGAAGAAACAAGAATTTTAAAAACTGTGGAAAGGTTTAGGAACCTATGGGACAACTTTAAATGCTGCAATATTCAAATCATAGGAATGCCAGAATGAGTAAAAGAAGAAGAAATTGAAAACTTATTTGAAAAAATAATGAAGGAGAATTTTCCCAATCTGGCAAAGGAAATAGACTTCCAGGAAGTCCAGGAAGCTAAGAGAATCCAAAGAAATTGAACCCAAGGAGTAACACAACAAGACTTATCATTTAAACTGCCCAATATTAAAGATAAGGAATGCATCTTAAAAGCAGCAAGAGAAACAGAGAGAGTTGCCTATAAAGTAGTTCCCATAAGACTATCAGCTGATTTCTCAAAAGATACCTTGCAGGCAAGAAGGAGCTGGAAAGAAGCATTTGAAGTCATGAAAGGCAAGGGCCTACATCCAAGATTCCTCTATCCAGAAAAGCTTTAACTTACAAAGGAAAGGCAGATAAAGTGCTTCCCAGATAAGGTAAAATTAAAGGAGTTCATCATTACCAAGCTGTTATTATATGAAATGTTAAAGGGACTTATCTAAGAGAAAGAAGATCAAAAACTATGAACAGTAAAATGACAACAAACTCACAGCTATCAACTACTGAGCCTAAAAAAAACTTAGCAAACAACTAGAATAAGAACACTATTACAGAAATGGACAGCACATGGAGGGTTATCAGTCGTGAAAGGAAAGGGTAAGAATAGAAGAAAAGGTACAGGGAATAAGAAGTATAATTGGTAGGCACAAAATAGACAAGGGAGGTTAAGAACAGTATAGGAAATGGAGAAGCCAAACAACTTATATACACAACACATGAACATGAACTAAGTGGGAGAAATGCTGGAGAGAGGGTGGTTGCAGGCAGAGGAGGATAAGGGGAGGGAAAATGGGACAACTGTCCCATTTAGCATAATCAATGAAATATACTTAAAAAAAACAAATGTCTTTTGGTTTTCACTTGCATGGAACATCTCTTTAATTCCTTCTCTTTAAACTAACTTGCATCTTTAAAGCTGAATAAATCTCTTGTAGGTACCTGGGGTTGGATTTTGTTTTTTTACTCAGGTACTAGTCACTCCATGCATTTTGATTGGTGAATTCAATGAATTTATATTTAGAGTGATCATTGATATGGGAGGACTTGATACCATCATCTTATTGATTGCCTTCTGGTTCTCTTGTATTTACATTCTTTCCATTTCCTTTTGTTTCTGCCTACCATTGGTGTTCCATGGCGACATGCTGTTTTTACTTTCAGCCACTGTTTATTCGTTCAATATTTCTACTGTGAAAACAGGGTTCGGAGCTTCTGAGTCTGCCATTTTGTTGACATCACTCTATACTACAAGTTTTAGTGTATAATTTTACATTACATTTATCAAAAAATGCTTGAACATAAATTTAAAATTAAACGCTACTAAAAAGTTTATAAGAAAAACTTTGAGCTTCCTGTCCCAATCCTCTCCACTTCTAATCCCACTCCCCAGAAACAACCTCTTAGAAATCTACACTTTTGTCCTGGCTTTATGACCATAATTCTAATATTGTGTTGTACTGATGGCTGTTGCTTCCTGTTTGAGATTGCATATTCTTTACTGACTTATTATTGTGGAAAAGTACTTATTTTTCCTATGACTCAGCTACCCTATATAATTTTGTTGTAGCCATTCCCATTCCTACAGCATAGTTATATCACAAGGACATTTTGGGCTCAAGTTTTAAAGTAGAGATATCCTCAAATGTTTGGTGATCCTCCATTTTCATTTAAGAATGGGGCACTAAAACATGATTAAATCTCCTGTGCCAGGAGCCCTGGCATGTGATTACTCTCCTTCCTAGGAACCAGCAGGTATCTGTAGTATTTTCCACAGACCATTAGAGTGCATGTTCTTTTGCATTCTAGAATCCAGACCTCAATTCATAATCATCACAAACTGGAAACCTTCCCAGAACAGGTGGGTGGGTTAAGACTCTTGTTTTTGTTGTTGTTGTTGTTGTTATTTTTTAAATCTTTTTTGGAAGATATTTTGGAAGACATTTCTTTTTCACTAAAGAAAACCAGTAAAGAAAAGTAATGTGAGGGAAATTGGAAAGGGTCATCATTATTTGGGAAAAGAGTTGCCTTGAACTTTATCATGGGAGCTTTCAAGAAAAAAAAATCTGTTTCATTGGCTGTGAGAGTCTAGTGCTCTCCTACCCAGAAATTATCTAACTTAACAGTATTTCCCTCATCTCCTCAGTACAATAACTAGACCATGAATTTCGAGACTAGATCTTCATTCAGGTATATGCTAGCTACAGAAATTGTTACAAATTTCATTATTTGTGAGATCCTATTCTCTCCTCTGTAAAATGGAAATAATGCTGATATCAGAGGTGGATCCAAGATGGTGGAGTAGATGGTAGTTACACTCACTTCCTCCAAGGACCATACAAAAATTACAACTAAATTATACAATAATCAACCTGGGTAAATGTTTGAAGATTAGCTGAACAGAGAAGTTTTATAACCAAGCATTTACAGAAGCCACATTAAGACTGGTAGGAAAGGTTGAAATGGACAAGGGCTGGCCCCACACTTGTGTGTGGTGGTTGAGAATTCAGAGAAATGTCTCAACTGCAGAGGTCTACCCTGAAGAGTGAGGGGTCCTAACCCCATGGCAGTCTCCTCAGCCTGGAGCACAAGTGTCAAGAGGAGCCCACATAATATCTGGCTGGGAAAATCGGTGAGGATTTGATTCACATGGGTGAGCCAAGACACTGCTGAAAACCCAGGAACTGTCTTCAAGGGCCAGCACACAAAATATTGCAGTCACTCACATTAGGCTCCACTGGAGAGACAGTGGCTTGGAGGGAACTGGAATCATACACAGAGACTGAGTTGTGTGGCTTTGAAGAGAGGGCTGGAGGGACAGCCACCAAAGACCCCTGTGTTGAGTCCCTTTCCCACACTACCCATAGACACCATCTGTTCTGGGTGGAACACTTCCCCCATATGCAATTAACCTAGGAAGCTACAATAGTTCCACAAAGGAAGAGGCTAAGTTCTGTGACTTTACGGCAAGAATCACTTTCCCCACACACCTGGAAAACACCAACATTCCTGTGTTGGACATACCACCATACCCTCACCAAACCCCGCTTCATGCCATCACCTAGGGGGGAACTGCATTAGCCCCACCCTGATGACTCTCTAAAGCACTACCCTGACAAGACAGCACTTGGCTGTGGGAACTACTGGTGGTGGCCAGCCAGAGACCATGTTGCAACCTTTCTTTAAAAAACTTTGAGAAATTCCAGAGAAGCTCAGGTGTGCCAGACAAACAGAGGTAGTGGCTGAGTTATGTGGTTTTAGGGCAAGAAACCTCTTCCCACAGGCCCAACAGGCACCACAATTCCTGTGCAGAGTTGTCCCTCCACATGGCCAAATCATAATCTATTTTATCCTCATGAATTTTATTGACTCTTCCCTGACAACTTCCTGAGACCCCATCCTAACAAAAAGGATTCAAAAGACCCAGGTGGGTGGTGATTTGCTTTGGTGTATCCTGGGACATTTGGTAAGTGCTCTCAGACTCAGTAGTGGCACTGAGTTTCAAACTGTATTAACCTAATTAATGCCATCCATCCCTACCTGGTGACTTACTAAGAAACTCTCATACTTCCTTAAGCTCTTTCAGTGGCTGAGCCTAGTGGGCATCCAGAAAGCAGAGGCAGACCTCGGGGTGCTGTAAGTCTTTTCCTGAGATTCCCCAACCCATCCTAGTGACAGCCAATCTTGGTACACAGCTTGGCATACCTATATCCAGAAAAGGCAGCTACCAACTGTAGATCACTTCGTAGTTCCTAACAGGTAGCCCAAGGCCAGTCACAGGCAGCATCTGATATTCGCCTGCCTACAGTCCCTGCCAAAAGGCCCTGGAACCAACACACCTGGTGGCTGGCTTCAGACCATATCAGAGCACAAACTAACTAGCTTCAAAATTGGCAGACTCAAAAGGGAGGGCTTGGAAGGTACCAGATTGTTGGAGCAAATACTGCTTGTGGGGCTAGCTCCCAGACAGCAGCTCATACACTATGGTTAGAGTTGATCAGTTAGCCAGCCTCAGAAACAACCCCACCTATGGATGAGCCAATAGCAATCAAGACTGTACTGCAACAGAAGCTCACATAATCAATATGGTGGATGCTGCTGAAACTCTCAGGTCAGGCAAAAAGGGAGTCTGTGCCCCTCAGCTCCACAGGACAACTACTACAAAAAACCATCCTACTTTGACTGGGAGACACAGCACATCTATCTAACATGCAAAAACAAATGCAGAGAGGCAGCCACAAAGAGGAAACAAAAATATAAGCCACAAATGAAAGAATTAGGAGAAATCCCCAGAGAAAAACTAAATAAAATGGTAGCAAGCGGTCCACCAGATACAGAGTTCAAAACAATTATTATAAGAATGCTCAAGAAACTTAGGGGGAAAGTGGATAAACTCAGTGGGAACTATACAAAGAGAAAGTAAGCATAAAAGAGGACATAGAAGCCATAAAAAATAACGAGTCAAAAATGAAAAAATACAATATCTGAAATAAGTAATAAAACAGAAAAAAATCAAAAGCAGATGAAACAGAGAATTAATCAATTTGGAAGACAAGGTAGCAGAAAACACTCAATCAGAGCATCAAAAGGCAAAAGGAATTTTAAAACATAAGGATAGTCCTGACTGGTGTGGCTCAGTAGGTTGGGCATCATCCTGCCAACCAAAAGGTCACTGGTTCAATTCCCGGTCAGGGCACATGCCTTGATTGTGGGCCAGGTCCTCAGCTGACAGCATGAGAGAGACTACTGATTGATGTTTCTCTTTCACATCAATTTTTCTCTCCCTCTCTTTCTCCCTTCCTTATCCTCTCTCTAAAAATAAATAGCATCTTTTTAAAAATAGTTTAAGGAATTTCTAGGACAACATCAAGCAAAACAACATTTACATCATAAGAGTAACAGGAGGAGAAGAGACAGAGCAAGGGATTAAAAATCTATTTGACAAAATAATGACCCAAAACTTTCCTAACCACAACCACAACCCAGGGGTCCAGAAAATGCAGTGTCAACAAGACATACCATATTTAAAATGCCAAAGGATAAAGACAGAGAGAATCTTAAATGTAGTAAGAGAAAGATATTTACCTACCAGTGACCTCCCATAAGACTGTCAGATAGTTTGTCAACAGAAACTTTCAGGCCAGAAGGGATTAACATGAAATATTCAAAGTGATAAAAAGCAGGGCCTATGACTAAGACTACTCTACCCAGTAAGTCTATCATTTAGAATTGAAGAAGAGATGAAAAGCTTCCCAGACAAGAAAAACCTAAAAGAGTTTATCACCACCAAACCAGTATTATAAGAAATGCTAAAGGGACATATTTAAGATATAACAGAAAGAAAAAAGGGACATAAATATAAATAATAAAATGGCAAAAACTATGTACCTATCAATAATTAGATTTAAATGGATTAAATGTCCCAATCAAAAGACATAGGGTAGATGAATGGATAAGAAAACAAGACCTCTATATATACTGTCTACAAGAGACCCACTTCTGATCAAAATACACACAAAGACTGAAAATAACAGAATGGCAAAAGATACTTTATGCAAATGAGAATCAAAAAATACCATATATATATGGTATTTATATATATATATATATATATATATATATATATATATATATATATATATATATATATCACAAAATAGACTTCACGATAAAAGCTATGAGACAGCCCTGGCTGGTATAACTCAGTGGATTGAGCACAGGCCTGTGAGCCAAAAGATTGCAGTTCGATTCCCAGTCAGGGTACATGCCTGGGTTGCAGGCCAGTTCCTAGCAGGGGCCAGTTCCCAGCAGGGGACACACGAGAAGCAACCATACATTGATATTTCTCTCCCTCTCTCCTTCCCTTCCCTTCTAAAGATAAATAAATTTAAAAAATAAAAACAAAAAAATAAAAGCTATGAGACAAAAAGGGACATTACATAAGATGAAAAGATTTATCCAACAAGTGGATATAACCATTGTAAACATTTATGCACCCAACATAGTAGCACTTAAATAGATAAAGCATATATTGATGGACATAAAGACAGAAATCAACAGTGATACAGTAGGGGACTTTTACCCCCACTGACATCAGTGGATGGATAAATAGTCCAGACAGGAAATCAACAAGAAAAGAGAAACCTTAAATAACTATTGGACCACATGGACTTAATTTATATTTTAAGAGTATTTTGCCCCAAAGCAGCAGTATATACACCATCCTCAAGTGCACATGGAATATTTTCCAAGATAAACCACATATGAGGCAAAAAAACAAGTCCTAATAAATTAAGATTGAAATCATATACTGAGCATGTTCTTTGACCACAATGGTATGCAACTAGACATCAATTATGAGAAAAAAACTGAACAAAACACAAAGAAATGAAGGATAAATAACATGTTACTAAACAATGAATGGGTTAACAATGATATTAAGGAAGAAATCAAAATATACCTCGAGACAAAAAAATGAAAACACAAAAACTTATGGGAAATGGCAAATGCAGTCCTAAGGAGGAAATTCATGGTATTACAGGCTTACCTCAAAAAACAAGAAAAGTCTCAAGTAAAAAATGCACCTAAACTAGACAAAGAACAACAAAGATCAAAGTGAGTAGAAGTAAGGAACTAATAAAGATGAGAGTTGAAATAAAATGAAATAGAGTAAAAAAACACACAAAAAATCAATAAAACCAAGTCAGTTCTTTGAAAACATAAGCAGGATTGATAAATTTTTAACCAGACATTTAAAAAAAGATAGAGAGGATCAAAAATAAATAAAATCATAAGTGACAGAGGAGAAGTAACAATTATTTGTAATAAGAAAATATTACAAAAAATTCTATGCCAACAACTTGTATAATCTGGAAAAAAATAGATGAATTCCTAGAAAAACACAATCTTCTGAGACTAATCAAAAAGAAACAGAAAATCAGAACAGAATGATTACAACAAAGGAAATTAAAGCAGTAATTTTGAAAAACTGCAAACAAGGGTTCTGAAACAGATGGCTTCGTAAGTGAATTTCTACCATTGTCATTATCAGACTATTCCAAAAGAAATCAGGAAGAGGGGGAAAGACTCCCAAGCTCATTTGACAAGGCCAGCATCATTGTGGTTTCAAAACCAGGTAAACACACTACAAATGAAGAAAATTATAAGAGAATATCCTTGATAAACATAGATTCAAACCCTCAACGAATGAAGGGAGATTTATTCGTGGAATGCAAGGCTGGTTCAATATTGACAATCAGTTAATGTGACGTACCACATAAACAAAATGAACAAAACTCACATGACAATATCAATAGATGCAGAAAAGCATTTGAAAAAATTCAACACCCATTTATGATAACAAAAAAACTCTTAGCAAAGTGGGAACAGAGGGAACATACCTCAATGTAATAAAGGTCACATATGACAAATCCACATCCAACATCATACTCAATGGGGGAAAACTAAAAGCATTTTCTTAAGATCAAGAACGAGAAAAAGATGTCTTTTACTTCACTTAGATTTTTAAAAATCTCCCATGCATTAAAAATAAAAGAAAAAAAGAAGAATTTGTGAATATTGTACCACCCTTGCATCCCTGGAATGAAGCCCACTTGATCACCATATGATCTTTTTCATGTATTCCTGGATGCGGTTTGCCAATATTTTGTTGAGGATTTTAGTGTCTATGTTCATCAGCAATATTGGCCTGAAATTTCCTCTCTTTATTATGTCTTTATCTGGCTTTAGGAATTAGGATGATGCTGGCTTTATAAAGAGAGTTTAGGGAGTCTTCCACCTTCTTGGATTTTTTGGAATAGTCCATGAAGGACAGGGGTTAGCTCTTCCTTAAATGCTTTGTAAAATTCTTCTGTGAAACCATCTGGTCCGGGGCTTTTGTGTGTTGGGAGTTTTTGTATTATTGCTTCAATTTCATCAGCTGTTAGTGGTTTGTTCAGGCTTCCTTCTTCTTCTTCAATGAGTTATGGAAGATTATATTTTTCTAGAAATTTGTCCATTTCACCCAGGTTTTCACATTTCTTGGCATATAGTTCTTCATAGTAATTGACCTGGCAATCCCATTGCTAGGATCATATCCTAAGGATTCTGAAACACCAATACATAAGAACCTATGCACCTCAATGTTCATAGCAGCACAATTTACAATAGCAAAGTGCTGGAAGCAACATAAATGCCCATTAGTAAATGAATGGATCAAAAAAACTATGGCACATTTACAATATTGAATACTACACAGGAGAAAGAAATAAGAAGCTCCCACCCTTTGCAACAGCATGGATGGAACTAGAGAGCATTATACTAATTGAAATAATCCAAGCAGAGGGGAACAAATGCCATATGATCTCACCTTTAAGTGGAACCTAATCAACCCAACAAACAAGCAAGCAAGATATAACCAGAGACATTGAAATTAAGAACAATCTGACAGTAACCAGAGAGGAAGTGGGAGGGGATAATGAGGGGAAAGAGAAGAAAAGTTTTCAGGAACAACTATAAAGAACACATGGACAAAACCAAGGGGGTTGTAATCAGGGGAGCAAGGTGAGGATGGTTGGGGTGGGGAGTAGTGGGGGGAAAATGTAGACAACTGTACTTGAACAACAATAAAATTTAAAAATTAAAAAGGAAGGAAGGAAGGAAGGAAGGAAGGAAGGAAGGAAGGAAGGAAGGAAGGAAGGAAGGAAGGAAGGAAGAGAAAGAAAGAAAGAAAGAAAGAAAGAAAGAAAGAAAGAAAGAAAGAAAGAAAGAAAGAAAGAAAGAAAGAAAGAAAGAAGAAGGAAGGAAGGAAGGAAGGAAGGAAGGAAAGAAAGAAAGAAAGAAAGAAAGAAAGAAAGAAAGAAAGAAAGAAAGAAAGAAAGAAAGAAAGAAAGAAAGAAAGAAAGAAATGTCCAATTTCACCATGTTTATTCAACACAGTACTGGAAGTTCTAGGTACAGAAGCCAGACAAGAAGAATTAAAAGCCATTGAATTGGAAAAGAAGTAAAACTGTCATTATTTGTAGATGACATGATACTACACAAAGAGAACCCTAAAAGATGCACCCAAAAACAACTAGAACCAATAAATAAATTCAGTAAAATAGCAGTATACAAAATAAATATTCAGAAATCAGTTGCATTTTTATACACCAATAATAAGCTGTGGGACAGAGAGACTTAAAAAAACTCATTAACAATTTTATCATAAAAATACCCACCAACAACTTTAACCAAGTAGGTAAAGGACCTGTACCTGGAAAACTTAAGGCATTGAAAAAAGAAATAAAAGAAATATATGCCATGCTCCTGGATAGGAGGATTAATATCATTAATATGCCCATACTATCTAAAGCAAAATATAGATTCAATGCAATTCTTATCAAAATACCAATAGCATTTTTCAAAACTAGAACAAACAATTCAAAAGTGTGTATATAGAACCACAAAAGATCCCAAATAATCACAGCAGTCTTGAGAAAGAGGAACAAACTTTGAGGTATCATGCTACCCTGTGGTATATCAGACTATAGTACAAGGCTTTAGTAATCGAAACAACATGGTACTAACTTATAGATATAGAGAACAAATTGGTGATTTCCAGATGGGAAGGGGATAGGGGAATAGATAAGGAAGGGAAAAGAATTAAGGTGTACAAATTTTCAGTTATAAAAACACTCAGGGATCCTGGCTGGTTGGCTCCATTTGAACATCATCCTGTTCACCAAAAGGTTGTGGATTTGATCTCCAGTCAGGGTACATGTCTAAGTTTCAGGTTCAGTCCCCATTCGGAGCATGGTTGATGATTCTCACATTGATGTCTCTCTCTCTTTCTCCTCCTCCCTCCTTCCTTCCCACTTCCTCTCTCTATGAAATCCATAAACATTCCTTGGCTGGTGGTTCAGTTCATTGTAGCATCATCCCACACACCAAAAGATTGCAGGTTTGATTCCTGATCAGGACACATGACTAGGTTATAGGTTCAATCCCCAGTTCAGGACTGAACCCAAGTATGGGAGGAAACCAATTGATGTTTCTCAAAAAATCAATAAACATATTCCGGGGTGAGGATTTTAAAAATAGACTTTTAAAATCAATAAATCTACCCTTAGGTGAAAATAAATAAATAAATAAATAAATAACAGTCATAGTGATGTCAAGTACCACATAAGGAATATAGTCAATAATATTGTAATAACTACATATGATGTTAGATAGGTACTACACTTATCTGAGTGATAGCTTCATAAGTTACATAAATGTGTAGTCACTGTTGTACACTTGAAGCTAGTATATTTACTTCCATTGGTTTATGTGTCTGGTTTTATGCCAGTACCATGCTGTTATTTTTTTTTTTTTGGACCCAAGGAAGAACACACCAAGGCACATCATAATTACATTAGCCAAGATTAAAATAAATGAGAGAATCCTAGGAACAGCAAGAGATAAGGGGAAAGTCACCTACAAAGGAGTTCTCATCACACTGTCAGGTGATTTCTCAAAAGAGACCCTACAGGCAAGAAGGGGCTGGAAAGAAGTATTCCAAGTCATGAAATCCAAAGACCTACATCCAAGATTGCTCTATCCAGCAAAGCTTTCATTTACAATGGAAGGGCAGATAAAGTGCTTCTCAGATAAGGTCAAGTTCAAGGAGTTCATCATCACCAAGCCCTTATTATATGATATGTTAAAAAGGACTTATCTAAGAAAAAGAAGATAAAAAATATGAACAGTGAAAGGATAGCAAACTCACAGTTATTAAAAACCACACCTAAAACAAAACCAAACTAAGTGGACACCATGCTGTTATTTTTAAATAAGTTTTCCTTTTTCAGTCAGCTACAGTCAACATACTTGAGGCTAGTATAATATTGTACGTCAACTGTAACTGAAAAAGGAAAACTTATTTAAAAATAACAGCATGGTACTGGCATAAAACCAGACACATAAGTCAGTGGAAGTAAATGGAGAACCCAGAAATAAACCCATGCTTATGTGGTCAATTAGTATATAGCAAGGGAGGCAAGAACATTTAATGGGATAAAGATTATCTATTCAGTAAATGATGTTGGGAAAATTGGACAGACACATGCAAAAAAAACTGGACCACCTTTTCATGCCATATAAAAGAATAAACTCAAATGAATTAGACTTAAAAGTAACTCAAAACCATGAAACTCCTAGAAGGAAAACATAAGCAGTAAAATCTCTGACATTTTCTTAGCAATATTTTTTTCTGATATATCTCCTTGGACAAGGGAAACAAAAAAAAATGAACAAATGGGACTACATCATGCTAAAAAGAACTAAAATTTTTCCACAGCAAAGAAACCATCAACAAAACAAAAAGACAACCTACCTATTGGGAGAATATATTCACTAATAATACATCTGATAAGGGGTTAATACCCAAAATGTATAAAAACTCATACAACTCAACACCAAAAAAAACAATCTAAATACCAATTGGGCAGAGGACCTGAATAGACCCTTCTCCAAAAAGGACATAAAGATGTCCAGTAGACATATGAAAAATTTGTCAATGTCATTACTCACCAGAAAAATGCAAATTGAAACCTCACTGTCAATATGGCTATCATCAATAAATCAACAAAAAAACAAGTGTTGATGAGGATGTGGGGAAAAGGAAACCCTCATAAATTGTTGGTGAGAATAAAGATTGGTGCAGCTACTATGAAAGACAGTATGAAGCTTCTTCCAAAAATAGAAATGGAACTGCCTTATGACACAGTAATATCACCCCTGGGTATATATCCAAAAAAGCAAAAAACATTTATTTGAAAAATATACGCACCCCTATGTTCATTGCACCATTATTAACAATAGCCAAAATATAGAAGCAACTCTAGTACCCATCAACAGACAAATGATTAAAAAAATAAAATTAAAAAGTGGTGGTATATATACACAAAGGAATATTAATCATGCATTAAAAGATTGAAATTTTACCATCTGTGATAGCATGTATGGACCTAGAGGGTATTATGCTAAATAAAATAACTCAGACAAATACCATATGATTTCACTTATATGTGGAATCTAAAGAACAAAATAAATGAACAGACAAAATAGAAACAGACTCATAAATACAGAGAACAGAATAATGGCTTCCAGAGGGAAGTGGGGTAAGAGAGCTGGGTGAAAAAGGTGAAGGGATTAAGTTACAAATTGGTAGTTATAAAATAGTCACAGGAATGTAAAGTGCAGCATAAGGAATAGAGTCAATAACATTTTAATAACTATGTATGGTGCCAGGTGGGTACTTGAACTATAAGGGACCACTCTCTGAAGTATATAATTGTCTAACCACTATGCTGTACATCTAAAACTAATATAAAAAGTTAAATGTAAATCTTAACTGAAAAATATCCTTTACAAATAAAAATTAATGCTGCTATAATAGGGTTGTTCTGGAATTGGAAATCATATATGTAAATTACCTCATACATATACACCAATGCTAACCTTCCAATTGTTAGAATTATCTACCATTTGTTTTCTCAATCTGTTGGCAGTTTTAAAAACAGCCTAAAAGAGGCTGAAGGAATAGGAGAGAAAAGGCCAAGAACCTTTTATTGTGATATGGAACCTCAGAGCCCTAACCCCCACCCACCACCACATCTTCAATAGTAAGAGTGGGGTAGACAACAGGAAAGTGTATTTCCAAAAGGAAATGGGGGACCAGAAAATTCAATATACAAGAATCACTAGAGGCTTTTCCAAACAAGGAACCCTACCTCATTTCTTGTCCTACAGGCCTGCCTAACATGAACAATCATCCTGGTCTGCCAATAAAAGTCCCTCCTCCCTGGAAACCCCTCAGTCCCAAGAACACGGGTCTGGTTGGTTAACCTTCATTAGTCACACTGCTGTAAGTTACCACCCGGGTAACCCAATGAAGTTGCTTTGGGTGTGTGGCAGGCTTCAACTACAAGAAGTCAAAAGGAGCTTAATAAAGGGAGTGCTGGAAGGTAGGAAAGACAACTATTCTTACAAGATGGATGTGCCTAATTGCTCTGACACAAGTCTTCATTTTCAGGTCGGGCAGTGTGAACGACAACTGGATACACATTTACAGCTTTGTGGAGGAAGTGATAAAGAAGTTTAAAAAGTATGACTTCTTCATATTGTAGGGTGTTCTCCTCTGCCAGGCAGAGTACACGGCTGTTGAGATTCAGTGGGCATGGAGTCCCTCAGATCAGGGGCACAAATCCCAAAGAGATGTTCTGAAGGAGGAAAGAAGCACAGGTCACACTGGTTCCATCAGGCCTCGGTGGCTTTGCTTAGCTCCCACCTGGGAGTCAGATCATAGTGCAAGGCACACAGTCTTCCACTCAGAACCTCACAGATTAGAAAATAGGCAAAACAGTAACACAGTAACTAAACACCTGGATAAATTGTGCCAAGGGCCAAAGGAAAAGGGCAAAAAACTTACAAGGCAATTTAAAGGGAAAAACAGAAATTCCTTTTTAAAATGTCAAGGATGGCTTCACAGAGGATGTGAGAATTTGAACTAGGTCTAAAAAAAAAATGGGGAAGACAGTGTAACAGGATCCACCCAAGAGACTTTTTGCAGAGCTAATGGTCTATTTGGCAGATGAGTCAGGGTAACCAAGGTGAGGGCTGGGGCATGAGGCTGGACTCTGCCACAGTGGGATAGACTAAGGGCATAGAGGCTCATGATGCCAGCCCAGGGGGCTGTGAGGAATAAAGAGCTGTGGAAGGATCTTGAGCAAGAAGTGAAATGATGAAGGTTATATTCCAGAAAGAAAAGTCTGTTAATTGAGGGTAAAATAGAATAAGAGCAAAGAGCAGTAGCAAGCAGAGCTAGAAATTTATAATAGCCATTTAGCTAAGAAAAATGGAGGTAAACAGATCAGCAAGACAATGCCAGGAAGAAGAAAATGAGGGATGTATTCTTGCAAAGAAAAATAATATTTTAAGATGAGGTGAGGCAGGGATACAGGAAAGAAGGGAAGAGGAGGGAAAGTCAAAAGAATTTTAGAGTAGAAAATACTTTGGAAGCCCTCACACAGGATACTTAAGTGTCTATCTCTCTGTGTGTGGACCATGCATGGGCACAGCCTTGTCTGTGTGTGTGTGTGTGTATGGACAAAGTGAAAAACTTTCGGGGTATTAGGAGAATAGGGTTGGAGAGGGTTGCCATACTAGCACTGTCTTCCAAAATGACCATCATCTCAGAATCCTACACTAAATTTATGTAAATTTCTGATTTGGGAAATGAGTCTCAAAATGCAAAAGTTAGGGTGAGGGGCAGGAGTTGTCATGCACACCTCTCTGGTAGTTCATTAGCATCAATTTGAGACTCTGTATATAGCTTCTCACAAGGAGTGCTTTCTCCTCAGCCCCAAAATGCGGATGTCCTTCATCACCTACTCCACACGTGCCCAAAACATCATGAAGCTCACCTCAGACAAGTAAGTGCTGCTTAATTCTATAAGGCAGGCCCAGTGGGCCAGGCCAAAGGGAGAAGCAGGAAATGAAAGTTTCCCTGAGATGGCTGTGCAGAACACATTGGTGTGCAGGTTGGGCTAGGTTGGGCTCCCTGCAGTGCCCACACTAACCTGCAGCTCCTGCTCCCCAGGCCCCTCTGAACCTGGCTTCCCTGGCCAACCCCAGTTCTTCTAGATCATCTCTGCCCCTCTAAGCCCTATCTTGCACCCATCCAGAGTCCCTCCCTCAGCACTCTTCACTTCCTTAGAACAGGCTAGCTATGAGGACTCCTGGGATCTAGCAAGGCATGTGTGTGGGTCCTTTATGAATATTGACCTGTGTTCTCCACCTGCTGTGATGTGTCACTCTTCCCTGGGGGTGGCAGGAGACATAGTCAGATCCAGACAGGAAGTGATTTTTCACATTGAAGAGACAGGTTTAGTGGAGGGGAGCTTGGTCCCATAGTGTGTCTGAGGCAGGAGCCTGTGAATGGGGTTGTGAAGACCAGGCTGGGCTGGGAGCTGTAGGAAGGCATGACACGCCTGCATCCTAGGTGGCTGTAGGGAGGCCAATCGGTGTTCCCAAGGCCTGACAGTGGGAAGTTATGGAGCTTCTGAGTAGCTGGGAGGTTAAAATTCTCATGGACACAAAAGACTGGAACTGAGTTCAGAGTGGTGAAGCACCAAAAGAGAGTTAAGGACATTTAGGACAGGCTGTATCCCAGGATTTATGGCACAAAGTGGCTGTCCAGGACTTGGACAGAATCAAGAGCAGCAGAGTAACTTAGAGACAGCTGGGCTGCAGGGGAGGGTGTGATGGTGCCAGTGCATGAAGACTGCACCCACTCTCTGGCTCTGAGGTGACATGAGGAGGGGACTGGAGATTCTCACCAAGGGAAAGAGAAGGCATGGATTTGTGTCAGTGTGTGGTTTGCGTTCAGGAGTAAGAGACCTGAGTGGGTTTGAGGTGGATGAAAACAAGTCCATGGGGAGGGACTCTGGGGGTGGCAGAGAGAGTGGCTGTGGGGCTGGGCTTGGGCCTCTAGTGGAGGAGTAGCTCCTGGTGGAGAGGAAGGCAACTGCCTCCTCCAGCACACTCAGAACCTGAAAAGGACAAGCTGTGGGGAGGCCCCTGGAGAACACCCTGGGTCCTCTCTGGAAAGTGAAGCGGGGGGCCATCTTTCATAAGAAACAGTGTCAGGAGTAGGCATGTGGTTCAGGGGAATAGAAAAGATGTGAAATTGTGTGGTGAGGTGGGCAGAATGTGCACCCAGGAAGACAGCTAAAAGTCAGCTCAGAGCCCTAAAGATGCCAGTTTCTCAGAAACCAGAGGACCTTGATGGGAGCTGGGCTTTTAAGAAGGGACCAATGCCCAGGTATTGAGAAGAGCCAGGTGAGCAATGGTAGGCAGGATTGGTGCAGAAGTGGCCAAAGGAGCCTGACAAATAGACTAATTTGCAAGCGTCTGCAGAAAAGGCAGGCTTGGGCTGGGAGCAGGTACAGTGCTTCCAAAGTCCTGCTTGGGGCAGCAGGCTGAGGATGGGCAGTTCACACAGGTGCTTGCTGTGGGTGATGAAGCCAGATAGCACATGGGGCTAGGAAGCCCCCAGGGGTGATGACCAGAGTGCAAAGATTGGGAAGAGGTAGAGACACTTCAAGGACTGAGAAAGGTATTCTAAGAAGGGAAGGCCTTGCTAGGAAGAAGAGCTGGGAAAAAGGCTGGAGGGGCAGCTCTTGGGGGAGCCAGCTCAGACAAAAATTAAGCCTGGGGAGCTGGGTCCTGGGATTGAGGCTGGTGAGGAAAGACAGTTCCAGCATACTGAGGGTGCTGTTGACAAAACATAAATGTTCCAAAGTGTGTTGTAGGTAGGGGAGGGTGTTTGTGGTGAGCTGGTCAGGGCCTGGTTCTACCTCCACTGGCTATGAATCCTAGCCCTCCTCACCTCCTTGGCTGGGCCAGGTGGCACCCAGGGCAAAATCACTTCTGCCTGCAATGAGATGCCAGGCTTCAGGGTCCAGGCTTAGCTTAGTCTGTTGTATCAGGTCATCCCTGTCACATTAGGTTAGTTTGAACAGAAGCCCCCACCCATCATTCCCCAGTTCCAGCCATGCTCTCTGCTTTAACAGTGGCTGACAGGCATGTACATGAGGCAGCCTGCACACGACTGCTCTTCCACCTACATGGACAGCCTTCAGGCCACTCCCCCAAATTTGGTCTTGTTCTTCAGGATCATGTGAAGGCCAGGAACCCTAGCCCTCAAATTAAGCAGCTTGGCTACTTCCTGTAACACACATCCAGAAAGGGGAGGGGCTTGGGAGGACACAACCAACCTCAGGGTCTATGGCAAGGAAGTGGGGACAGGGCAGAGAATTAGCAAAATAACCTTTTCTAAACTCAACCTTACCTGTTGGAGAATATGCCCACTTGATGGAATCCTTAGGAGCTTCCATACTTTCAGTAACTGTTGGTTTGGAACTCACACTACATGTCCATGGATGCTCCCCACTCTGACTATGGATGGTCAAAGCAGGGCCTTTGGGAGGTCTCCTGAGGTATCTGTGTGACTGAAATAGAAATGAGCTCAGAAAAAGTCCTGGAACCAGCAAAGTGTCTTCTCCCAGCCCCACCCAGTGATAGCAAAATTGGAGTCAGAGAAGGCCTGGACAAGGCCTGTCCATTTCAAAGACACAGGGCAGAAGGGCCATTTAAAGGGCTACTCTACTGTGTCCTCTCCCATCCCAGCAGATCTGCACAGTGCCAAATGGCACCAGGACAGCTTGGGGGTGTTTTACAACTGTTGACATATCATTCTACCTTAACATTTCTTCTGATTTTTTCAGAAAAGAAATACGTGATGGTCTTAGAAGACTTCAAAATGTAGTACCTACAGGATTCACAAACATGCATGAAGGATTTAAACTGGTACAGACTACTAGAGTTCTGAGTATTTACTCTGCTCTGTCAAGTTCTTAGAGTATTTTGGGGTCATCACAATGCCCTTCTCCAATATTCCTTGATTTTTTTGTAGGCAAATGAACAGATTAAAAAAGCAAACTCTGAAGGTAAGCTGCCTGGTGACATCAGGGTTGGGTCCAGGGTCAGAGCTAGGCAGGGCCTCAGTGCAGTCTGGATGCACACCCACCTTGGCCACTCCCTAGTGCTGACATTGGAGCAAGTTGTTTGCCCTCTGTGTGCTGCAGGCTACTCCTCTGTGCAGTGAGGATAAACCATCCCAGTGATGATTCTCAGAACTACATGAGATCATGTGTGTGCATTCTTGGTTCTCATTAAATATGAGGTGCTTGACCTACAGTTTGGCTGTATGACAAAGAGAAAGGAAAAGCCAGGGGACTCACAGCACACAGGATTCTGTTTATAGAAAAAAAAAACAGCTGGATTCCCCTTGCTCGTCACACTTGTGTCTCTGCCACAGTTCTGGCTCTAACTCCTGTTTGTTCAGCTTCTTCCCTTTGGTTGACTCATCCTGTGACAGTGTCTCTGACAGGAAAACACTGTGTTCAGCTCAGAATCATCTTCATCAAGACTGTAGAGTCACAGCTGTGGTCAGAAAGGATGCATGGACCTTGTGGGGAATGACAATGAGCTGGGTACAAATTGTGCTACCCAAGTGCCTCGGACCTGGAGTCTGAACCACTGGGCCCACTGATGCCAGCAGGTGTGCCCACAGGCATGATCTGAAGTGGGGACCTGACCTCCCACTCAGTGGGGTCTGGCTTCTCTTCCCTTTGCTCATCTGAAAGGGTTTTGCTTGTCCACTTAAATAGCTGGAGTTGCCTTTCAGGGCAAAGGCTGCACTATCTGGTAATAATGAAAATTCAGTAAAAGAGACCAGAGCTGGACTCAGTCTCTTTACCTGTAAAGTGGGTTGAGTATAGGCCCCCTCTTTCTCCAGAGTCAGAAGCACAGTCCTCCAGAAGCTCTAAATAGCATATGTGCAGGCCTGGGTGACTTCTCCCCAGGAAGAGGAAGTGTGAGGTGCAGCCTGTGACCCTGGCAGCATGTGGCAGGTCACTCCAGCTGCCTTTAATATCCAGCCTACTCCCTGATATTTCTGCAGAAAACAAAGTTCCACCCACTATTATCGCTCTGACTGATGGAACATTGATGTCATATGCATTTCAAGAGACGAAGAAAGAAGTGAGTGCCATCCATTTTTACCAGTATTTTGCTCCATGTATTTGGTGACTTACCTCAACACTTTCTTTCTGTAGGCTGCAAGGGCTCGGAAAATGGGGGCCACCATTTATGGTGTGGGTGTAAAGGACTACAAAGTAGAACAGGTAATTGTGAACAGGTAACCAAAGACACACCAGAGCCCATTATGGGAAGGTTTTCAAAGGCAACTTTCCAAGGGTCACCCAGAGGATTGTCCTTAAACATACCATAAGTCTTTGAAAAACAGACTGCCCCTGCAGAAATGAATAATGTGTTGTACAAAACCTATACATCAAAGTTGTTGGTGGAAGGGCTTTCCACTCCCTAAGGCTGGACCCCAGGGGCTGGCCCTAGGAGTCTAACATGGCCTGAGTCCAGAGACTGTCTCCTGGGATGGGGACCTGCTGTGCCCTCCACCCATGGCTGTGACTCATGCCATCACTTCTTGCTTGTAGCTATGGGCAATTACAGACAGCAAGAACCACACATTTGGAGTGAACACTGGATTTACAGGTCTAAAAGATATCGTTGATTCAGTGAGTGGGGGTTTGGTGTGAAAAGGGGGTTGGGGGTGGCTTCTCACCATGACCTGCTATTCACTCTTTCTGACATTGATACCCATCTCTCTATTGCAGCTTGTAACTAGGTCCTGTGTGGAAATTACAACAGTGAAGCCTTCAAGTACCTGTGCAAAAGGCAAGATATGAATTTGCCATTTTAAGCTCAGGAGTGTGTGTTTGTGTGTATTGTGAGTCTGTACTATGCATGTGGTGGGTGTGCTATGAGCATGTGGTTTCATGTGTGTGTGCTGTGGGTGTGGTGTTTTCTTTTTTAATGTAGTTTATTGATTATGCAATTACAGTTGTCCTATTCCCCCCTTTTATTTCTCTCTGCCCTACACACCACCTCCCACCCACATTCCCCCCCCTTTAGTTCGTGTCCATGGGTCATATATATAAGTTCTTTGGCTTCTACATTTCCTATACTATTCTTAAACTCCCTTTGTCTATCTTATACCTACCATTTATGCTACTTATTCTCTGTACCTTTCCCCCTCTCTCCCCATCCACTCCCCTGCTGATAACCCTCCATGTGATCTCCATTTCTGTGATTCTTTTACTGTTCTAGTTGTTTACTTAGTTTGTTTTTGTTTTAGATTCAGTTTTTAATAGTTGTGAGTTTGTTGTCATTTTACTGTTCATATTTTTATCTTCTTTTTCTTAGATAAGTTCCTTTAACATTTCATATAATAAGGGATTGATGATGATGAACTCCTTTAACTTGACCTAATCTGAGAAACACTTTATCTGTCCCATTCTAAATGATAGCTTTACTGGATAGAGTAATCTTGGGTGTACATCCTTGCTTTTCATGACTTTGAACATTTCTTTCCAGCCCATTCTTGCATTAAGTTTTCTTTGGAGAAATCAGCCGACAGTCTTAGGGGCACTTCTTTATAGGTAACTGTCTCCTTTTCTCTTACTGCTTTTAAGATTCTCTCCTTATCTTTAATCTTGGCTGATGTAATTATGAAGTGCCTTGGTGCATTCTTCCTTCAGTCCAACTTCTTTAGGACTCTATGAGCTTTCTGGACTTCTTGGAAGTCTATTTCCTTTGCCAGATTAGGGAAGTTCTCCTTTATTATTTTTTCAAATAAGTTTTCAATTTCTTGCTCTTCCTGTTCTTTTTCTGGCACCCTTATGATTTGATGTTGGAATCTTTAAAGATGTCTTGGAGATTCCTAAGCCTCTCTTCATTTTTTTGAATTCTTTTTTCTTCATTTTGTTCTGAATTTTTTTCCTTATGGTTCACATCATTGATGTGAGTCCCCATTTCCATCCTGTCACTATTGGTTCCCTGTACATTTCCCTTTATTTCACTTAGCGTAGCCTTTTTTTCCATCTAATTTGCAACCATATTCAACCAATTCTGTGAATATCCTGATTCCCAGTGCTTTGAACTGTGCATCTGATAGGTTGGCTATTTCTTCGTCACTTAGTTGTATTTTTTCTAGAGCTTTGATCTGTTCTTTCATTTGGGCCATTTTTTGTCTCAATGTAGCTGTCACATAGTAAGGGGTGGAGCCTTAGATGTTCACCAGGGTGGGAAAACCCACATCACTGTGATTGTGACACTGTATGTGGGGGAGGGGTTTGAGAGGGAACAATGCTGGTTGCTCAGCTCTCTTCTGGTTTTCAGTCACTTCCCCTGCTACCCACAATCAAATTGGGCCCTTCTGGTGCTGATTCCTGGGGGGGGGGGGGGGGGGGGGCGTTGTACATTCTAGGACCCTGTTGGTCTCTCCAATGAACTCTCCCATGAGGCTGGGAGTTTCCCCTGCTGCTACCTCAACCCCCAAAGGTGTTTTCACTCAGAGGTTTGAGGTTATATTTTCCCATGCTGGAACCCTGGTTTGCTTGGTCTGTTTCTCCCCCCAGTTGTTTCTCCTGGTTTGTCTGCTTGAAAATGTGGGACCACCCAATCCACAATCCACTGCCTCACCATGTGTGCCAGCTGCAGCCTAGCCAGCCACATCCTTGCCCGCCCCAGTCTTCCAGCTGCTGCCTTGCCAGGAGTCCTCTCCACCCAGCTGCCTGTCTCCACCCCTCCTACCAGTCTGGATGAATGTTTCTTCTTTAATTCAGTTGTTAGACTTCCATAAAGTTTGATTTTCTGTCAGTTCTGGTTGTTTTCTGTTTTCTTTAATTTGCTGCCATCATTTTTTTCGCTGTTTGAGGAGGCACAGTGTGTCTACCTATGCCTCCATCTTGGCTGGAAGTCAAGGATGTGGTGTTTTCTGTATGAGGTATAAGTGTGGTGTGAGTGGTCGAAGTGTGTATGGTTTGTATATGGTTTAAGTGAATGTGGTATCTTTGTGCATCTGTAATGTGTGTCTGCATGAAGTGGTAGCATGTGCTATATATATAGTTAAGGTCATGTTTGTGTGGGGTGTGTATGCCAGGAGTTTTGATATAGGTGTACATGTACAATTACATTTTCCCTAGTTTTACAAAGATATAATGAACATAGAGCTCTGTTTCAGTTGAGGTGTCCTACATAATGACTTGACATACATATATTGTGAAATAATTGCCATAATAAATCTAGCATGATTACTTCCTTAAATTTCAAAATGAAAAACTTAATGAAGAACAAAAAAATGTCTTAGAAACCTCAACAAAAAATGTCAACAAATGGAATCCAATAACATACATAAAGGACAAGTGCATCAAAACTAATTATGGCTTACTCTACTAATGCTAGCCAGATACCAGAAATATTAATGTAATTTAGCACATTAGCAAAATGGGAGGAGAAAAATCATCTCAATGGATAAAGAAAAACATTCAGACAGTGCTCACCATCCAGTGTCATACAAGAAAACTGGGCAGACAAAGTCACTGAATCTCACTAATACTCAGGGCGAACATCCCACCCAGTGGTTCAGTGGGAATACACTATCTGACATCTATCTGGAACTGGACAAGGATACTCTAACCCACCCCCCACTGCTCCTTCCAAGAGTGCCTGCAGTTTGCTGAGGGCCCCCTGTGCCTCACCTTGGTGATAGGAATCCTCCCTCTGTAATGACCTCTGGATATGCAGACTTGAGTGTGCACATCACTGGGAACTGAGCCACTGACAGGATGGGTAAAGATACCATTCCACTAGTAACAGCACACAGTTCAATCCCACTGGATCCTGACTCAGGGAGTAGACTCTGGCCTCTGTGCTCCCTATGTTAGATTATAGTGCCATAAGCCTCAGGGTCAGGCAGAACTGTGTCCTATCTGAGCTATTACCCATGGGCAGGAAACCTGGAGCAAATGCTGCTGCATCTGCAGTTCCACTCTGGTGTCAACAAGTAGAGCAAGCAATCTCCACCATCAGACTTGTTGTGAGAGAAAGGCCTGTGGATTCTGCAGTGAGTAGCACAGGATCAGGAAACTGGAAGGCACTAACCAAGAGTTGCAGATACTAATATTTCCCTCATTGATCACCAACCCCAGCCCCCATGCTGAGCCCAGGCTGGGAGGGGAGGGATTAAGAAACTTGCAGGTACTTATTTGCTGTAACTTCTCCCCCCTTCTCCTTCTCCCACTCCCCTATTGCTAACTTTTTATGTGATCTTCATTTCTATGGTTCTGCTCCTGATCTAGCTGTCCTCTTTGTTTTAGGTTAGGGGGGGAGGGCAAGAATTGTAGGGGAAATATAGAATCTAAAGAACTTGAGACTCGTGGTCATAAACTAAAGGGGGGTCGGGGAGGGGTGTGCAGGGTGGAGGGGAATGAAGGGGGGAATAGAACAACTGTAATGGCATAATCAATAAAATATATATTTAAAAAAAGAAACTTGCAGGACGAGAGCCTCCTTAGCTGTTGGTGGCAACTGTCTGAGTCCTTCTGTCCTCTGAACCTGGGTCCTGCTGTGTGAGGCATGGAGGTGGGCTAGAGAGCCACTCCCACAAGTAAAGTCCCTACCTGCTTCTCCTGGTATAGAAGGCCCAGCTGAACAGCTGGTCTGACAGCTTCATTTCTCAGAATATGCCCCCTGGATATACAGGCCATGGTGTCTGAGCAGCATGCCAGTGCAGGGCAGGATGCCAGTGGTCTTTGCTCCCCCATGGTGCCTAGCTGAGGTGACAGGTGCTCACAACACACTGGGAGCCAGCCCAGCATGGCCCAGTAGTCTCTGCTTCGACCTTTAAACTCTTGATCTTGTGTGGAAAGATCCCACACAATGCGACAATCACTTAAAGGGAAAACTCAAAGCAGGACTCTGAACCCCAAATGAACTGGAAGGACCCACTTCATTAAGATGTCACTCTAAATAAATCAACGGGTTGTGCCCAAGAACTCAGGCCAGGAGAGAGTATGAGGCACAGAGCCTCTTCAGCCCCTCAGGCTTGCTCTGGGGTAAGCAGAGGCCTCTGGGGCCTCTCTGCCTCTAATCTATGCTCCAGCACCTCCTCCACTTGGAGCTCAGGGTGCTGAGAGGCCACTCTTTTAAACCAGCCTGGCCATGGATTTGAGACCTCTTTGCAGGACAACTGAGCCCTCCAAGGTCCTTCCTTAATTCTAGGCTACCCTTGCTGCAGAGACTGGGGGTGAGGATAGGGAGCTAGATGCCCTACAAGCCTGTCCTTCATTTTATGTGGTTCAGTCCTCCCATCCTGGAAGCCTTATTCATGGGTCCCTCACCTTCTTCCTTTTCTGAAAGAATGGCACTTCTGGCTTCCTGCAGGCCTTGTTCTGTTCCTTGTCACCAAATATGTACAACCACAACTTTTGCTTGATTGTGTCCACAGCTTTATTTTTATCATTCAGTCTTTGTTTATCTTACAAACTTTTATTATGCAAATTATAAACCCCACAGCAAAGTAGCAACAATTTTACAATGAACTGCCCTCTATCATTCTGGATTGCAAAGGTAATATATAGTCGTTTACCTTGAAAAGGTAAAACACAGTCATCAGACTAACTCACCCCAAACCCTTCCTTCCACATAGCTTTAATTGTGACCATTTATTTTGAGTTCCATTTTTTGAAATGTAGCACACTAATGTGTATCACTGAATGTTTGGACAAATACAAAAAGCACTAGTGTAATCCAAACCCTATGAAGAAAGAGGGTTGTTACCCCCAGAAATTACTTTAGTCCCCTTGCCTGGCATCACTGCCCTCCACCCCACCAGGCAGAAAGACTTATGATTTTTTCCCCCTCCATTGACTAATTTGCAACTTTTAGACATCTCCTCAGCTGATGTGTGATGTGAATGTTGTGTCTACCTTCTGCATTCAGCACAGTGCTTTGCAATTCCATCTTTCCTGTGGGTTTGGTGGGTATGATCATGGTTTTGCACCCTGGTAGCAGGCTGTATGTGGCTCCTCATCATTCTTTTACCATATGTGACTGACCCTGAGTGGGTATCTGCAGAAAAGCCTAATTGACATGGGACCTCCATAGTGACACATCATAGGACACACAGCAGAGGAGGGCTTTGCTCTGAGATCTGCTGGCAATTCCCTCACCAAGGCTGGGAGACCTTTTATGCTGGGGTGGTGGGCAAAGCTGTGTGCTGCAGGAGGACCCTGAAGAGGCCATGCAGGAGCCACTGGGCAGCACAGGGACATTCCTGCAACAAGCTTAGGTGGCTGCTGCCTCTCCACTATGATAAGGTTGTGCTTCTGATCCATCCTGTTCTCATCAGAGACAGCTACCATAAGAAGTCAATCACAATATACAGAGCCCTTTCAATAGGCTTTAGAAGGCCAATTTTAACTGAACACAGTCACACCATGACTAATATTTCCCAAACTTCTGCACAATATTCCATTACAGGGATGGACCAAATTTATTTCACCAGTCTCCCTGTTGGCATTCATGTGGCTATATTTTCCTCCTGTGGTAATTACTGTGAGAGGAATTGGGGTTCGGGGTGCTGAGAACAGAAGAAACACCTTGTGGAAAATCAAAACTTCTTTAACTCAAAGTACTTCTCTGGAAAATCTGAACGCCTCCCCCTGCCTCTCATGTAGTGAAACCTGCAAAATTAAATGGGCCCTCCTAGGAGCTGCAGCACCTAGGTACAGAGGGAACCCTCCTGCAAAGGCAAAGTGGCAACTGAGCAGGCTTGAGGGCCAGCAGGGAGCACAAGTCAGGAAGGAAGGGCTTCTGGGCAGAAGAGTGTCATGCAAGGTTCCTAAATAAGGCCAGCCCACCCAGGCTGTGCCCTTGGCTGTCAGATGACCCTGCCCTCAGTGACTGCCCTCCCTCCTGTCACACACATGGAAGAGGAGGCTGGGCACATCCTTGATCACAAGGCCATAACCATCCGGGGCATTCTTACTTGCACTCACAGATCTATGAAGCTGAATCCCACAGGACATATCTCCTGGTACTGAGGAGGGAGGGCTTGTCCCCAGCAGAGGTGGTATAAGTGGGTCCTGGCATTGGCACTTGCGGTCAGATATTAGCCCTGTACCTGCCATGACCTGGGGGAGATACCTGCCTTTTTTAAGCACCAGTTTTTCTCCCTGTAAAAGTGGGGTAATAATACCTAAATTAGGAGTTGCTGGGAGCATTAAGGGAGAAACTTAAACAGTGGCACATAGTTGATTGCTTAGTGGGGAATGTCACTTTGTATGAACACAGGAGTTTGATGCTTTGGCCTGTCACTGATTGCTCATTTCTGGTTCTTCCTGGCCTTTTGTTGTGGCAGGAAGATCATCCCTGCTTACAGCTCCATCTAGAGCCTGATTTTTCCACAATCAGTAGAACTTTTTCTTAGCCTACATCTAATTACACTATGGTTTCCTAGTTTAGGATTGTGCCTTGCAGAGAAACACTTTTTTACAATTCATAATCCAGCAATATAAATTGCAAACAATCCTCTGAGAAAATGAGGGGCAGCAGACCTGCTCAAGGTGATCCAACTGGCAAGCAAAAGGAGCTGTGTAGAAGACAGGTCATGCTGCTCCTTCCCGGCAGCTATGGAGTGCTGGTCATGATGGGCAGGGCCCTTGTGAAGTGTGAGCAATCAGTGTGAGCCTGGCAGAATAGGATTTAGAAACAGCCTCTTGTTGATGGCTACTGTGCATGGGGAAGGAACGTTGTTTAGAGACATTGAGCCTGCCCTGAATTAGCCACGTGCCTGATTTCTTAGCAAAGGCTCAACAGTGGAGTTTTCCCGCTCTCTCTCTCACCATTAGTGTTCTCCCAGACTTCAATGTGGCTCAGAGTCTTCCCAGGTCATGGTAACTGCCATCAGGTATTCTCCAGGGCCGGACATGTATGATCAGAAAGAGGATGGGCCATGCCAGGCAAAGGATGACTGGCTACAGTGTGGGGGTCCTGGAGTGAAGGCAGGCTCTGGGCCATGGGGAGCAACACACTTGACAGGGCAGATGCTCCTGAGACACTGCTGCTGGTTGACATGCAGAAATAAGTATACTGATATTCTCATTTTCCAAAATAAAGCCAGAAATGTGGATTATAAGAGAAAATGTGGAGACTTTTCAATGTGGGATCCAATTTTTTACAAAATTCTTGAAGGCCTAATTCATCAGCAGGCCATCTGCAGCCACAGCTTAAGAGTCGGTTTTCTTTAAGGCAGAGAATTTGCAAACACTACCTTGATTGAGAGTTCCAGCCAAGATGGAGGCATAGACAGAAACCCCTCTCCTCCTCGCATAACCAAAAGGAGTGTAACAACCAATCTAAAATCGATAAACACCAGAAGTACCAGAAAATCAAACTACATGGGACTCTGACAACCAAGAAGTTGAAACAGTCAACCAGAACCAGTAAGGCAGCTGAAGGAGAGAACCCACTGCAAGACAGTGGACCATGTGGGCGGGGCTGACTGAAAGGGAAACTGGGACTCAATGCTCACAGTGGACTAGGGTGGTTCCCCTGGTAGGAGAAACTCCTGGTCTCACAAGAGAGTTTGTTGGAAAGTGGGGCTAGAGACTAGCAGGGGAGTTGCGCTGTTCCCTCTCTGGCCCCTCCCCCACAGGCAGCACCACAGCACGGCAAGGAGGGTTGCCCTACCTTGGTGAATAACTTAACAAGTGCTCCAAGACAAAGAAATAGGACCCAAATGAAAGAACAGCAAAACTTCAGAAAGAGAGCTAAGCGATTAGATAGCCAGCCTATCTAATGGAGAATTTAAAGTCCTGGTAATCAAAATGCTCACAGAACTGGTTCAGCTTGGTCAAAAAATGAAAGATATCCAAAATGAAATAAAGCAAAATATACAGAGAACCAACAGTGACAGGAAGGAAACTAGGACTCAAATCAATTATTTGAAACAAAAGGAAGAAATAAACACCCAACTAGAACAGAATGAAGAAACCAGAATTCAAAGAAATGAAGAGAGACTTAGGAACCTTTGGGACAACTTGGAAAGTTCCAATAACCGAATTATAAGGATGCTAGAAGGAGGACAACAGCAAGGAATTGAAAACTTATTTGAACAAATAATGAAGGAAAACTTCCCCAATTTGGTGGAGGAAATCAACTTCCAGGAAGTCCAGGAAACTCAGAGTCACAAAGAAGTTGGACTCAAAAAGGAACACACCTAGGCACATCATCATTAAGTTACCCAACATTAAAGACAAAGAAAGAATCTTAAAAGCAGCAGGAGGAAAGGAGATAGTTACCTACAAAGGAGTGTCCATAAGGCTATCAGCTGATTTCTCAAAAGAAACCTTGTGGGCAATAAGGGGCTGGCAAGAAGTATTCAAAGTCACAAAAGGCAAGGACCTACATCCAAGGTTATTCTATCCAGCAAAGCTATCATTTAGAATGGAAAGGCAGATAAAGTGCTTCCTAGAGAAGGTCAAGTTAAAATTCATCATCACCAAGCCCTTACTGTTTGAAATGTCAAAGGGACTTATCTAAGAAAAAGATCAAAACTATGAATAATAAAATGACAACAAACCCACAACTATCAACAAATGAATGTAACCCCCCCCAAAAAAACAATGAAAACAAAAATTAAGCAAACAACCAGAACAGAAACAGAATCAGAGAAATGGACATCACATGGAGAGTTTCCAGTGGGGAAGGAGAGGAGAGGAATGAGGGGGGGGGGAAGTACAGGGAAGAAGCATAATTGGTAGGCATAAATTGGAGAGGTCAAAAATGGTACAGGAAACAACTCAAAGAACTTATATATACAACACATGGACATGAACTAAGTGAGGGATGATGGAGGGTTGGGGGTGCAGGGTGACAGAGGGATAAAGGGGGAAATTTTGGGAAAACTGTAATAGCACAATCAATAAAATATACTTAATAAAAAACATTATCTTGATTGAATACTTGCTATAGACCTGAAGCAGGAGGAATCAGAATGCCACTTGCAAGGCTTTACTGGCATTGCTGAGGAACTGTCCCTTAAGTGAATTGACCTGGGAAAAAATCAAGCCAACTGGGCCAGGAGACAGAGGTGGAGGCCAGTGACCTTGTGCTGGCAACAGGAAGACCTGCACATTCTCCTGTCTAAACCCCAGAAGCCAAGCCCACTAACAGCTCTCTCTGTGTCCCTGGTATTTACTTTGGGAAATGCTGGGACGCCAACATCCTGGGGGAGGGCTTGGGCCTGGAAGCATACCTTAGCACATCAATGTCTCCACACTGACAGAAAGAAAGGCTTGGTGATGACTCAAGGGGGGTGGGTGAAGTCCATGGAGGGTTAGCAAGAGGCAGAGGAAGAGCAGTCATCTGCTGACTTCTAGAACCTCAGGCAATAAAGGACTTTTCACATGGTGGAGTCTCTTGTGCAGGGTCCTCTGCTCCTTCCTGCCTCACCTAACTCCTGCCCCTGCCCCTGGGGATGCCAGGCTACCACAGCACACAATGACAAGGAGGGGGAATAAACCCCCAAGTGTCAGAAAGTCCCTGGGGCACCCAGGCCTGGGTGCTCAGCTTGTTGTGAGACAAGGATATCTTCAAGTTGCATTGTCTGCACTCCCCTCTCATTTCTGTAAGGGAGGGCCTGGTGAAGAGCACTGCCTACACCCTTAGTTGTGCCTGGGATTTCCAGGTCAGAAGCCCATGAGAAGATGAGGCTGGGTACCTTGAATGTGCTCCATGGTCCAGGGTTGTGGGGAGAAACCCTCTGAGAGCTTAAGGCCCAACCCTGCCCCCTCACAGTGGATCCTCAGCAAAAGCAAGTGAAAATTGGGAATCTGGCCCAGGGGATGCGCAATGGTGATTCAGACACAGCTGCTTCCCATGAAAATCCCTTGGGATCTCCGTTTTAAGGGGTGGCCTGTCATAATTGTGAGATCAGAGGATAACAGCACCCAGCCCTTTCTCACACTGACATTTGTATGTTACCATTGCAGAAAACTATGAATTGAATGTTTCTGGAAAAGGATTTAACAATGCCAGGAACAAGAATGAAGTTATTTGTAGATTCAAGTTCAGCAAAAATAAAGTCTTCGGTAAGTACCACCCTTCAGTCCTCCAGGTGACAAATTTCCTACACTGGGCTGTATTTCTCTTAGTCAGTCACAAACACAAAGCCCTTGCTGACCATTTGCTGTGGACACTGTGAGGACAGAGGCACACTGTGAGGACAGAGGCAAGTGGAAAGAGGAAGCTTCCTGGGAAGCCTGGCCATCTCTTTTTTCACATGCAAAGGAGGTGATCAATCCCCATGACCACAACAGCATCTGGAGCAGGGCTGTCCTCCTGCTGAGGGTGGGTTTGGGGTCTGGGTCTCCCTCACAGCTGCATTACTGCACCCTTTCCTCAGCTTTCAGTGCCTATGAGAGCTGAGTTATAAATCCCACAAGTCTAGTCTGGTGGGGAATGGAGGCAGCTTCACATCTAAGTCTGTGCCAGGTGCACTGGTAGCTTTCCCAGGAGTGTGTGTTCACCTTGGATTGAGAGAAGGTGCCATCTGCCAGGCCTGGGCCCTGCAATTTGGCACAGGCACACATTAGCATGTGACCTTGACCAAATGAGTGTTTGGTTCTCAGCTTCTTTTTTCTCTTCTGTGTAAATTGGTCATTATGATCACTATAGTAACTAAGCTTCATAATATATGTAGATCAGTAATGCATGGAAGGTCTTAATTTTAAAATAAAAACACACCAGTTAATGAAAACTCTCAGGCACCAGGTAGACCTCCATGATGGCAGCACCAAGGTGGGTGTCATCTTCCCAGGGAGTACTGGGGTAGAGCTGAACTTTGTGCATCCTCCCCACTTTTCCTAGTCAGCCCCTTGATGCATTCATTTGAAACGATTATATTATGATCAATGACTTCTATTCAAGAGCATCTGGTATATCTAGAGCCACTCCTGTCCCCCCAAGAACACTTTTAGGTCATGTGTCCTTGTTTCCAAAGTGCACAGAATGGGGCTTTGGATGGTCTTGCTACACCCCACACCATACAGAGTATAGATGGCCTCAGGGAATCAGGTTTCCCTTGGTCTATACTGTCTCAGGAGAGATTTAGGACTGAGTATCTCTTTTACATGTACAGCTAACACTTATTGAGCCCTGAGTGCATGAAGTACCTTATATCTACTCTCACAATTAATTCTCAAAAGAGATCTACTGTTCCACCTTTTTTATGGATCTGGCACCAGAGAGAGGAGCCATTAAAGAGTTTGCTTATATTCAGCAACTGGCACTGGAAGAGCTGGGAAAAAGATCCAGGTGAAGATGGAACACAGCCTATCCCTCAGGAAATATGTTCAGATGCTACCTCTGTGGTCTGTAGACTGTGGGTGTACTGGTTCTCACTTTGGAGCTCACCAGTGTTCCTCTCCAAGGAGGACCAGACCAGGGTTTCACAGTGGAAAGCCCATCCCACAGTCTTGGGCCCCTTTGCTGACTGCCAGTCTATACCTGGTCAGAGGCTATTCACAGTGGCCAAGTAGGGCTATTTATTGTCAAGAGTTCTGATAGACCAAGGAGGATGATTTGGTTGTTTTTTATTTTATTTTCCCCTAATAAAATATATTTAAATACATTTATAAAATATAGAGAAGCATAAGAAATGTGTAAAAATCAGTGTTTCTGTATATTCTGTCTATGAAATGTGCTTTCATTGTGTAATATATTTATAATTTAAGATTTTTTAAAATGTGTCAACCTAAAGTATTTAGTGTAATCAGTTTCTGTTGGTTTGAAACCCTTTTCCAGTCAAATATGTTTTGCTGGGCCCTCAGTATCTCAGGTGTCCTCGATCACCTCGTTCTACTGGCTTGGTCTGTGAACATCCTACTGGAAAGTCCATTTGTGCCTCTTTTGGACCTTTTCTTCCACTTAATCCCAAGTATTACACCCAAGAGAAGGTGCAAATCCTTCCCTAAAACATACTTGGTGATTAGTTTTCATCATCAGCACCAATGAAGGAGTAACACTGTTCAGAAGTCCATAGCTTATCTGACAATAGAATTAGGACCAAAAAAAAAGCCGATCCTCATGGCAATAAGCCATTCTAGAAGATATGCCCTGATCTATGGCATAAAAAAACAATAAAAAGTATTACATTATTGATTATAAAAATTATACATAGTAGAAAGGAAATAAAGATAAAGAATAAAACATTACTCCTAACCCCTATCCACAGATAAGTACTTTCAGCACTCTCAAATGCACCATAGAAGACTTAATATTCCTTGAATAATGGAAGATAAAGAAACTGAAGTGGAATTAAAGAAACTTTTGAACATCACACAAATGTTTCTTTACTAGACATTTTAGTTTCTAAAAGATTTTCCTAAAATTGAAAGGAAGCTATAGAAACATTAAGAGATTAGGGCTGTAAGTGGAGAATCTTGTTTGATTTTGACCTGTGTGTTTTTTAAGTTTGTGTCCATTTAGTGACACATGGACTCCTGATAAAAATTAGAGGGTATTTCTAAACAGACAACTGGACCGTTTTCTAAAAAATTCTAAAAGAACAATTAAAACATTTTTCATTTTAGGAAGATCACTCCTAAGACTGTGCCTGGAGAGTCTGCCTGACCCTGAGCATAACATTTTCTATAGAGTTTCCTCCCCATTCCCTGACCACAGTCCTGGAGGTACAGATCTGAGAGAGAGCTTGCCTTCATCCTGCAGAGGGGAAAATGCAGGTCACATCTGTCCACATGGGTCACCAGATACAGAGCTCTAGTTCCAACCTCTAGCTGGTAGGGGCACTCTTCCTAAGGCTTTGGGAAGCCTGGATGAGGAAGGCCAGGGAAATGACTATGCTCTAGTATCATAGATGCCAGAAATATTCAGCCTCCTGGGATCATTGATTCCAGCTTGCAGAGAGGAAATCTGGGACACGGGCAAGCTGAAGCAGGATGGGGAGACAGCTGGTAGCAAAACCAGCATGCCAATGTAGCTTGGCCTTTCCCTCTTTGTCACAATTCAGGAATGAAAATGTGCCTCAGCTACAAGTTATAGAACTGTTCTGAGCTACTGGAGTGCCAGCTCCCAAGACCCCACAAATAACTAAACAAAAACAAAGAAAGAAAGTCTCAATTCTCTGCTCAGACTTCCATATCTCAATGAATGACACCACCATCCATCTGGTCACTCTGGTCAAAAACCTGCAAGTTATCCTTGACTCCTCCTCACTTGTATCCCACATGCAATCCACTGACCAGTCCTATTTCCTGTGTCCCAGAAATATCTGAATTTGGTCAGCCCCTGGTCAGCATTGTACTTACAATAAAACCTGAAACCCTTTCCAGGGCCCGTGAGGCTCTATGGACCTCTCCTATTCCCTTTCTTGTTCAACAAGCATAGCTAGTTATGCCTCAGAACCTTGGCTCATGGGCACACATGGCCTAAAGACTTTCCCTGTGATCTTTCCATAGCTTTCCACCATCATCTTCAGCTCCACAATCACCTCCTCACAGAGACCTTTTTTAAAAAACATTTTTGTATTGTTGTTCAAGTACAGTTGCCTCCATCTTCCTATACCCTCCACGGCGCCCTGTACCACCACCCCTACCTCCCACTTTCAAACCTGCCCTCTTTGGCTTTGTCCATGTGTCCTATATACATGTTCTTTGATGACTCTTTCCCTTCTTTACCTTATTATCCCCTTCTGCCCTCCCCTCTGGTTACTGACAGTTTGTTCTTTACTTCAATGTCTCTAGTTATATTTTGCTTTTGTTTTGTTAATTAGGTTCCACTTATAGGTGAGATCATAAGGTATTTGTCTTTCACTGCATGGCTTATTTCACTAACATAATGCTCTCCATTTCCATCCATGTTGTCATGAAGGGTAGACCTTTCCATAAGGAGTGTAACAGGAATAGAGAGAAAATTGAGGCCAATGATGCAGTCTACAAGAAGTGTGTTCATATAAAAATTTAAACTACAGTATTTTCAATTACAAAAATTAAACCCAGGCATATTTACAAGTACTAAACTAAGAAACCAATCTGAAAGAAGGTGCTTATGTTTCTAATAAATATCTAGTTCATACATTAATTTTTAACTCTAGTCTTATTATTATTAAATATTAGCTTGACATAAGAAACATTTATGGTGAGAATGAAATGGTATCTTTTTAAAATTGCTTTACTATTGTTCAAGTATAATTGTCTGCATATACCCCCAACAACTCCCCCCAACCCCAACCATCCCCACCTCCCTTCCCTGATTCCACCCACACTTGGATTTGTCCATGAATCCTTTATAGTTGTTCCTAAACACCCTCCGCCCATTTCCTCCCATTATTCCCTCCTACCTCCCCTCTGGTTACTGTCAGATTGTTCTTAATTTCAATGTTTCTGGTTATATTTGCTTATTTGTTTGTTTGTTTATTGATTATGTCCCACTTATAGCTGAGATCATATGGTAGTTGTCTTTCGCTGTCTGGCTTATTCCACTTAGCATAATGCTCTCTAGTTCCATCCATGCTGTCACAGAGGATAGGAGCTTCTTCTTTATTTCTGCTGTGTAGTACTCCATTGTGTAAATGTACCATTTGATCCATTCATTTGCTGATGGACTGCTTCCATCACTTGACTATTGTAAATTGTGCCGCTGTGAAAATTGGGTTCATAGGTTCTTATGGATTGGTGTTTCAGGATTCTTAGGATATAATCCCAGCAGTGGAATTGCTGGGCCAAAAAGTAGTTCCATTTTTGGTTTTCTGAGGAACTTCCATAATGTTTTCCATAGTGGCTGCACCAGTCCGCATTCCCTCCAACAGTGCACTAGGGTTCACTTTTCTCCACAACCTCTCCAACACTTCTGTGTTGCTTTGTTTATGATGGCCATTCTGACTGGTGTGAAGTGGTTTTAATTTTCCTCTCTCTGATGGCTAGTGATGTTGAACATCTTTCTATATGTTTCTGGGCCCTCTGTATGTCCTCCTTGAAGAAGTGTCTGTTCAGATCTTTTGCCCATTTTTTAATTGGGTTGTTTGTCTTCATGGAGTGGATTCATGTGGGTTGTTTATATATTTGCAGATCAAACCCTTGTCTTAGGTGTCATTGGCAAATATGTTTTCCCATATAGTTGGTTCTCTTTTCAATTTAATTCTGTTTTATTTAGCCATGCAGAAGTTTTTATTTTGATGAAGCCCCATTTGTTTATTCTTTCCTTTACATCCCTTGATCTAGGGGACATAGTGGTGAAAATACTGCTGCATGGAATGTCTGAGATTTTCTTGCCTATGCTTTCCTCTGGGACTTTTATGATGTCACAACTTATATTTAAGTCTTTTATCTACCGTGAATTTATTTTTGTGTGTGGTGTGAGTTGGTGATTGAGTTGCAATTTTCTGCATGTAGCTGCCCAGTTCTCCCAACACCATTTGTTGAAGAGGCTATTTTTACTCCATTTTACGTTACTTCACCCTCTGTTGAATATTAATTGCCCACAGAAACTTGGGTTTATTTCTCTTCTGTTCCATCAGTTTCATGGTGTCTGTTCCATTGGTCTCATGGTTTCTGTTCTTATGCCAGTACCAGGCTGTTTTTATTACAGTGTCCTGCTAATATAGTTGGTATAAGGTATCATGATCCCTCCTACTTTGTTCTTCTTTCTCAAAATTGCTGCAGCTATTTGGGGTCATTTATGGTTCCATATAAATTTTTGAAGTGTTTGTTCTGTATCTGTGAAATATGTCATTATTACTTTAATAGGGATTGAGTTGAATGTATAAATTGCTTTGGGGAGTATGGACATTTATATCTTTCTTAATTTCTTCTTCAATGTTGTGTAGTTTTCTTAGTACAAGTCTTTTACCTTCTTGGTTAGGTTTATTCCTAAATACTTTATTTTTCTTTTTGCTACAGCAAATGAAATTTTATTTCTGATTTCTGTTTCTGATATTTAATTGTTGGTGTACAAAAATGTCTTTGATTTCTGCCCTGTCTGGTGTAGCTCAGTGGATTGAGCGCAGGTCTGCGAACCAGAGTATTGTGGTTCCATTCCCAGTCAGGGCACATGCCTGGATTGTAGGCCAGTTCCCAGCAGGGGACACATGAGAGGCAACCATACACTGATATTTCTCTTCCTATCTCCTTCTCTTCCCCTCTAAAACTAAATAAAGTCTTTTAAAAAAAAGAAAAAAATCTTTGATTTCTGAATATTGACTTTGTATCCCACTGTTTTGCCAAATTCGCTTATTAGGTCAAGAAGTTTTTTTGTGGAATCTATAAGATTTTCTATGTACACTAGCATGTCATCTGCAAACAATGACAGTTTTGCTTCCTCCTTTCCAATTTGGATGCCTTTTTTTTTTCTTGTCTGATTCTCTGGCTAGGACTTCCAACACTATGTTGAATAGGAGTGGTGAAAACAGACATCCTTGTCTTGTTCCTGATCTTAGTAGAAAAGCTTTTAGGTTTCGCCTGTTAAATATGATGTTGGCTGTAAGTTTCTCATATATGACCTTTCTTATGTTAAGAAATGCTCCCTCTATTCCCACTTTGCTGAGTGTTTTTATCATGAATGGGTGCTGTACCTTATCAAATGCTTTTTCTGCATCTATTGATGTGATCCTGTGATTTTTATCTTTCGTTTTGTTTATGTGATGTATTACATTTATTGATTTGCAAATATTGTACCATCCTTCCATCCCTGGGATGAATCCCACTTGGTCATGGTGTATGATCTTTTTAATGTATTGCTGGATGTGGTTTGCCAATATTTTGTTGAGGATTTTAGTGTCTATGTTCATCAGCACTATTGGCCTGAAGTTTTCTTTCTTTGTTATGTCTTTATCTGGTTTTGGGGTTAGAATGATGCTGGCTTCATAAAATGTCTTTGAGAGTCCTCTGTCTTCTTGGAGCTTTTGGAATAGTCTGTGAAGGATAGGGGTTGTCTCTTCATTAAATGCTTTGTAGAATCCTCCTGTGAAACCATCTGGTCCAGGGCTTTTGTGTATTGGGAGGTTTTTTTTTATTACTGCTTCAACTTCATCAGCTGTTATTGGTCTGTTCAGGCTTTCTGCTTCTTTCAGTTTTGGAGATTAGATTTTTCTAGGAATCTGTCCATTTCACCTAGGTTTGCAAATTTCTTGGCACATAATTCTCCTTTCCCATGATTTTGAGAGAATAGGGGCCAGGTCTGGACCACATTCTTCACAGTTGCCCAGCCTCCAGCCGCGCCTCAGTTCACATCTGGGCCCCCAGGGCCCTTCTGGGCTTGGTCTACACCTTCAGCCCGCCAGTCATGCTGTCCTTGAGAGGTGCACTAATTAGGGGCAAATCACACACCATCTTCTTGCTCTTTGCTGTCTTAGGTGCTAGGCACTCTCAAAGTCTCTTCAGGGTAGTTCAGCTCCCTCACTGAATTAAGTATTTCTGGGGACTGCTAACTCACTGAGCCCTCTGTTCTCCTCTGCAAGGGGTGCATCCTCCTTCCTTTTAGCAAGACAGTCTGGCTGCACAGGACAGGGTCACCACCTTGTCTGTGGCAGCAAGGGTAGCCGCATGCTGCTGTGGTGGCAGGAGCAGCCGCTGCAGTTTGGGCACAGGTGCAGATCTTCTGCCTCTGATGGGGAGGGCAGAGGTGTGGCCATGGTCCTAATGGCAGAGGTTGGAGCGAAGCTAACTCTGTGGTGTGGGTGGAGGCACAGTCTCCACCAGCTGCAGTGGTGGGGATGTGGCCAAGTTTGCAGCTGCATGGCTGTAGGGTTGGTTGCTATGGGAGAGTTCCCTAAACAGCTGCAGAGAGACTTTTTTTTTTAACAAAATCCTCCTGTTCAAGCCCAAAGCTCCTAACAAGCTCCTGACCTTTCACACAGCCCAACTTTCCAACCAGATCAGAGACTATCTGGGTTAGGGTCCACCACAGCCCAGCTCTTCTCCCTTCTCCGGGTGTTGCCCAGCTCCCCAGTTTATCTGGTAATGACCCAGCTGGCATCCACAGTCTCAGTGGGTGAACACCACCCCTGTGGATCTGCCACTTTGTCTTCTTTCCCCTCAGCGACTTCAAGCATCCAGGTCTATCCTGGTGCATTTCTATCATTTCTGTTCAACAAGGGAGGGAGCCATTGACCTGGCTCTGTTCCAAGAATCCTGTGGCAGGTCCGGCAGGCACTGGGCCTGCAGCTAGCTGCAGCAGTCCTGGTCCATGTGCTGGTCCATTCCAAAGCAATCTTCTTACCATCTGTTTTTCAATGTCCTTCTACAATTTTGGCCTCCAACCTTCATATAAGCTGAAATTTCATTGGCTGTTCACTCTGTTTCTCAGAAGACAGGTGTTCCACCTGTGCTCAGGGAAAAGTGGACTCTGCTCCCACCTATGTTGCCACCATCTTCCAACTCCATATCTTTCCTCTTTGGGTATTCTTTATGCAACTAATGCTGTAAACCATTTTTCTATGCTAATGAAAGCTTTAAGCATTCTTGTAAGTCTACTACAATGATTAATTTTTCTAATTTTTGAAGAGAAAGACAATTGAAATATCCCATCTGTCATAACAAATTAATATAAATAAATTAGATATAATTCTTATATAAATAAATTAGAAATTTATTTCAGAACTGTATTTATTTTCATTTAACTATCTCACTATCACTCCCCTTTGGCAACCATCCACTTGTTCTTTATATCTCTGAGTCTGTTTCTGCTTCATTTATTTTATTTATTTGTTTTACTCTTTTTTTAATTTTTAAATTTATTTTTTTATTAATTGTGCTGTTACAGTTCTATTCCCCCTTCATTCCGCTTCACCCTACCCCCTGTCCCCACCATTACCCCCCCTTTAGTTTACGTCCATGTGTCTCAAGTTCTTTAGATTCTATATTTCCCATACTATTCTTGTCCCCCCCATCAATTTTCTATCTACTGCCTATGCTACTTATTTTCTGTACCTTCTCCCCCCTTCTCCTCCTCCCACTCTCCTATTGCTAACCCTCCTTGAGATCTTCATTTCTATGTTTCCACTCCTGATCTAGCTGTCCTTTTAGTTTGCTTTTGTTTTAGGTGTGGTTAATAACTGTGAGTTTGCTGTCCTTTCACCGTTCATGTTTTTTTAACTTCTTTTTCTTAGATAAGTCCCTTTAACATTTCATATAATAAGGGCTTGGTGATAATGAACTCCTTGAATTTGATCTTATCTGAGAAGCACCTTATCTGTCCTTCCATTCTAAATGAAAGTTTTGCTGGATAGAGTAATCTTGCTTGTAGGTCTTTGGATTTCATGACTTGGAATACCTCTTTCCAGCCCCTTCTTGTCTGTAAGGTCTCTTTTGAGAAATCTGCTGACAGTCTGATGGGGACTCCTTTGTAGGTGACTGTCCCCTTAGCTCTTGCTGCTTCTAGGATTCTCTCCTTCATTTTAATTTTGGCTAATGTAATTATGATGTGCCTTGGTGTGTTTCTTCTTGGGTGCAACTTCTTTGCGACTCTCTGAGCTTCCTGGATTTCCTGGAAGTCTATTTCCTTTGCCAGATTGGGGAAATTCTCCTTTATTATTTGTTCAAATAAGTTTTCCACTGGTGGCTTTTCCTTTCCCCCTTCTGGTACCCCTATAATTCGGATGTTGGAGCATTTAAAGATGTCCTGGAGGTTCCTAAGACTCTCCTCATTTTTTTGAATTCTTGCTTCTTGACTCTTTTCTGTTTGGCCATTATTTGCTTTCTTCTGGTCCACTCCATTGATTTGAGTCCCAATTTCCTTTTCATCGCTATTGGTTTCCTGTGCAATTCCATTCATTAGTTTCAATTCCATTTCAATTAGTTTCGCCTGTCTTACTCTTAAATTTTTTTTAAATTTATTGATATGAGAGAGAAAGAGAAATGTCAATTTGTTGTTCCACTTTTTATGCATTCATTGTTTTATTCTTGTATGTACCCTGACTGGAAATCGAGCCCTCAACCTTACTGCATGGGAATGATGCTCTAACCAACTGATGTCCCCATCCAGGAAGTATTTTACTTTTCCAGATTCAACTTATAAGTGAAATAATATAGTATTTAGTCTTTCTCAGTCGGACTTATTTCACTTAGCATAATACCCTCAGGATTTATCTGTATTGTTGAAAATGGCAAGAAGATTTTTTTTTTATTGTTGAGCAAGAGTTCATTATATGTATGCCACTTCTTATCAATAAACATCTAGTTTGCTTCCATATTTTTGCTATTATAAATAATGCTGCAATGAACATAGAAATGTATATATCTTTTTCAATGACTGTTTTTGTTGTTATTGAAAATGGAATGGCTAGCTTGCATGACAACTGTTTAATTTTTTGAGAAATCTCCATACCTGTTTTTCATAATTGCACCAACTTACAATCCCACCAACAGTGTATGAAGGTTTACTTTCTCCATATCCTCATCAGCACATGTCATTTTTTAATTTTTAGATAAAGCTGTTCTGACAGATGTGAGGAGATATCTCTTTGTTGTTTTGATTTACATTTTCATGATGATTAGTGACAAGCATCTGAAGATGTCTGTTCCTCATCTGTATGTCCTCTCCAAAGACATGTCTATTCATGTCTCCTGCTCTTTTTTTAATTGGATTTTTTGGGAGGTTTTGGTGTTGTGTTATATGAGTTTCTTATATATTTTGAATATTAACCCCTTTTCAGATGTATCATTTGTGAATATCCCTCTCATTCAGAAAATTGTCTTTTCACTTTGTTGATAGTTTCTTCACATTGCAAAATATTTTTAGTTTGATGTAATCTTTTTTTTTTTTTTGCCTGGAAAGATTCTGTTGGGAAATCAGCTGAAAGTCTTATTAGAGCCCCCTTGTAGGTCTTCTTTTGCTGCTTCTAAGATTCTCTTTTGTCTTTAGCCTTTGGTATTTTAATTATGACATATCTTGCTGTGGGCCTCTTTGGATTCATCTAGTTTGGAACTGTCTACACTTCATGGACTTGCATGTTTATTTCTTTTGCCAGGTTAGGAAAGTTTTTGGTCATTATTTCTTCAAATATGTTTTCATTCCCTTGCTCTTTCTCTTCTCCTTCTGTTACCACATGATGCAAATATTGTTATATGCTTGATATTGTCCCAGAAGTCCCTTAAAACTACCATCAACTTTTTAAATTTTTTTTCTCTTTGCTGTTCTAATTAGTTGTTTTCTGCTACCTTGTCTTCTAGTTGCAATTTAATTCTCTGCTTCATCTAATCCAGCAATTTTCAACTCTTTCATCTCATAGCATGCATTAACTAATTACTAAAATTCTGTGGCACACCAAAAATATATATTTTTTCTGATCTGACAAAAAAAACAGAAGTTTGATTCATTCACACCAGACAGCTATTGTTATGTTGGCTGTTGTCATTTTTTTAATTTGGAAATCTAAGAGAAAAGAGGTCAGTGCCCTTGACTAAATAGCAAGGTATTGCACTGCACATTTTAAAAATTCTTGGAGCACACCAGTTGAAAAACAATGATATAATCCTATGCTGTTTCTATCTAATGTAGTCTTCATTTCAGTTATTGTATTCTTCCTTTCTGGAGGTTTTTTTAAATTTTATATCACCATTTTTATGTTTCCTATCATTTTGTTGAAGTTCTTTCTAATTAGATTATTTACTCTTTCTCTATGTTCTCTGAACATTCTCAAAACCAGTGTTTTGAACTCTATACCTGGTATATTGATTTTCTCCATTTTGTTTAGTTCTTTTCTGGAGTTTTATCTTGTTCTTTCATTTGGGACATATTTATCTCCTCATTTTTGCTGTCCCCATGCTCAACCCTCACTTCCACTGTGTGTGTTTCTATGTATTAAATAGATCTGCTATATCTCCCAGTCTCTAAAGAGTGGCTTTCTGTAGTAGGTCTCCCATAGGGCCCAGTGGTGCAGTCTCCCTGTTTATCTTAGTTTGGTGTTCCAGGTGTGTCCTTTGTGTGGGATGTGTATGCCCTTCAGTTGTAAATTGAGCCTTGATTTCTGTTAACAGATCAGTGGGTGGGATTTACCATGGGGCTGTAATGCTGGCCATGACTACAGCAAATAACCTGTTGTGTAGGGCTGACCTTATAAAGAGGGGTTCACTTTAGTGAGACTCTGGTGCCTGCCGAGTCCACCTTTTGGGTGTGTCATTGGTGGTACTAATTGGATGGTGCTCTATTGTGGTCTGAAGCCACCACCATGTGTGTTGGTTCTGGGCCCTCATGGAAAGGGCTCTGATGCAAGCCAAGTGCAGCCACTTCCTGAGGGCATCTGTAGAAACTACAAAGGGACTTGCAGTTAGTAGATATCTATGCTGGGCTTGGAGGCACCTGAAAGGGGATATGTTGTGACCTATGGCCACCTACCACTAGTGCCACACTTGAGGCCATTTAGCAAGCAGCATGTCAAGGCCAGCTGCAGCTTATTCAGGTTTGTAGGCCTTTGACAGATTTTAGAAAAGTACACAGTGCAGGCCCAATCTTATGAGGAACATCTACTAAAAACAAGTTTAGGCTGGTGTGCAAGTTGGTTGGGGTGGTATCTGTTAGTCAGGTTGATGGAGACTCTGATTTAGTAGCCTCATGTGCCTGCTAGCTAGGTGGGGAGAGGGTTCAATAAAGGACCAATGGCACCTGCCAGCACTTCTGTGCCTTACAGGACTGCCCCTCTGGCCTTCGCCCTGAAGCCAGACAATTCAGTTCCTCCCTATATGTCCAGGGTGCTCTTAGTGCTGCTGTCCCTTTTTTGGAACTTAGGGTGAGTGTTGATGAGCAAGTATGTCCACGTGCAGGTCCCTTAAGAGGAAGCCTGAGTCTACAGCAGTCCTCTGTCTCACTTAGACTGAGTCCGTAATGATTTTCACAGCTAGGTGCTGTGGGATTTCTATTCCACTGCCAGAGCCTTGGTCTGGGTGGAGATCCAGGTACAAAGATTGGAATTGCTCATTTCTCAGGAAGGAAACTCTTCAGCTAAGATATCCCTCCTAATTCATAACTGCCACATGTGGTAACTGCCACTTGTGGGAGTCAGAGCAGCTTTTCACATGTCTACCCCCTACCAGTTTCCCTGTGGCTTCTTTGTATCTTTAGTGATACTGTTCTATTTAGCTAGTCTCCAAATATTTCTCAAGGATGGTTGAAATTTAGTTGTAATTTTGATGTGGTCATGGAAAGAGACAAGCACAGTGTTTACCTATACCACTATCTTGACTGGAAGTCAGTGCTTCTTTAAATATTTACAAGAATATCTATGAAGCCAGATGGTCCTGGACTTTATATGTAGAAAGATATGTAGAAAGCTGTTTTATTACTTCTTTAATTTTGTTTTTACTAATTAGTTTGTTTAGATTTTCATTTCTTCCTGGTTCAGTCTTGCAATGTTATATGCTTCTAGAAATTTATCCATTTCTTCTAGATTGTTGAGTTTCTTGACACAATTATTCACAATATTCTATAATGATATTTTGTATTTCTGTGGTATTGGGTGAACTGTTTTTTAATTTATTATTTTATTTACTTTGATTTTCTCTCCTTTTTACTTTATGAGTTTGGCTAAAGATTTCTCAATTTCTGCTATCTTTTCAATAAACCAACTCTTGGTCATTAATCTTTTATATTGATTTTTTAAATCATTTATATCATTTATTTCCCCTCTCATCTTAATTATTTCCTTCCTTCTATTTACTTTGGGTTTTGTTTATTCTACTTTTTCTAGCTCCTTTAGGTGTAAAGTCATATTGTTTATTTGGATTTTTCTTGTTCCTTGAAGTAGGTCTATATAGCTATGTCTTAGAACTGCATTTGCTGCATACTATAAATTTAGAGAAGCTGTGTTTTAATTTTGATTTGTCTTCCACCGTATTTGATTTCCTCTTTGCTCCATTGGTTTAGTAGCATGATGTTTAGTCTCCATGTATCTATGTTTTCTTCCAGTTTTCTTTTTTGTTTATTTCCAGTTTAATTTTAGTCAGAAAAGATACTTGGCATAATTTCAATATTACTAAATTTACTGAGACTTGTTTTGTGGCCTACTATGTGATATACATACTGGAAAATTTTCCCTGTTCACTTGAAAAAATGTATATTTTAGTTTTCAGATTAAATATTATATAAATTTTATTAAGTCCAACAAATCTAATGTGACATTTAAGGCTATTATTTATTTTTAATTTCCCATCTGTGTGATCTATCCATAGATATGAGTGTGCTATTAAAATATTCTACTATTATTGTATTACTGTAACTTTCTCCCATTATGTCCATTCTTATTTGCTTTATATATTTATGTGCTCCTGTGTTAGGTATTAGATATTAATGATCAATGCATACTTTTCATGGATTGCCCCCCCTTTATAACTGAGATGTGCTTCTTTGTTGTTTTTTACATTCTTTGTTTTAAGATCTATTTTGTGCAATATAAGTATTGCTATCCCAGGTTTCTTTTCATTTCTATTTGCATGTAATATCTTTTTCCATCCTTTAGTGTTTAGTCTATATGAATCTTTTGATTTGTAGTGAGTATCTTGTAAGCAGCACATTAATGGGTCATGTTTTTGAACTCACTCAGCCGCCCTATGTGGAGCATTTAATCTATGTACACTTAAAGTGATAATTAACAAATTGCCATTTGTTAATTATTTGTGATTTGAGGGGTTAGTTCTCCCTTGTTTCTTTCTACTCTTTCCTCCCTATGGTTTGGTGGTTTTCTTTAGTTATTTTTTTAGGGTTCTGTTCTTATTTGTGTGTAGCTTCTGTAAGTTTGTGGTTTGTGGTTACCATGATGTATATCATTCTTAATATATAACAGTCTAGTTAAGCTGATGGGCATTTAAGATCAAATATAGCCTAAAAGAACATTTTTACTTCCACCTCCACTCTTTATATTTTGTGTTATATTTTAGGTATTTTTGTTTTGTATATCTTCTATTACTTCTTTATTTTGAATAGTTTAGTATATTTGTTTTTTTTTAACCATAGTGGCTTTTAAAATGTATTATTTACTGTATTTATTAACTAGTGGCTTTACCTGTGAAATATTTTTTATTTATAATATTTTCTTACTTGTGGTTATGGCCTTTCCTTTTATGATTAAAGAAACCCTTTAACATTTCCTGTAAAGCTGGTTTATAGTGATGAACTCATTCAGTTTTTGCATGTCTGGAAAATTCTTTATTTCTCCTTTAATTCTGGATAATAACATTGCTGGGTAAATTATTCTAGGTCGTATTTTCCTTATTTTTTTCAGCAGTTTAAAGATGTACTGCTAATCCCTTCTGGAAATCAGTGGATAGCCTTATGGGTTACCTTAGTACATAACTAGTTGTTTTCCTCTTGCTGATCTTTAACTTGTGCCATTTTAATTACCAAATGTCTGGGTCTTGGTCTCTTTGGGTTCATCTTGTTTGGAACTCTCTGTGCCTCCTAAACCTGGATGTGTTTACATTCCAGGTTTTTGTTCCTTCCTCTCTTTCTTCACCTTCTACATTTCTATAATGTGAGTGTATGTGCACTTGATATTTCCCCAGAATTACCTTAAGCCAAGAGTGTCCAACATCTGGGCTGTGGACTGTTACCAGTCTGGGTCTGTTAAGAACTGGTCTGCCAAGCAGGAGGTGAGCCTGAATGTAATGCACTTGAATCACCTAGAAACAATTGAGCACCCCCAGGTCCATGGAAAAATTGTCTTCCATGAAACCAGACCCTAGTGCCAAAAGTTTTGGGGGACTACTGCTTTAAGCTATCCTCAATTTAAATTTTTTTTCTGTTCCAACTGGTTGATTTCCACTCATCTGTTTTCTAGGTCACTGATCTATTCTTCTTTATTAGCTACTCTCATGTTGATTCCTTCTAGTGTAGTTTTCATTTCAATTATTGTATTCTCCAGATGTGCCTGGTTCTTTATTATACTTTCTAACTCTGTTGAAGTTCTTCTTAATTTCTTCTCTTACAGTGTCAAGTTTGGTGAGCATCCTTAAGACCATTTAAAAAAATTCTTTATCAGGAAAATTACTTATCTCTGTTTCATTATCTTTTGGGGGCCATTTTACTTCTTTCTTTATTTGATAGATATTCTTCTGCCTTTTTATTTTGTTTGATTTTCTATGTTTGTTTATGTGAAATAGACAAAATACCTATCTCTTCCAGTCATAAAAAGTGACCTTGTGTGGAAGTGACCTCTGTATAGGCAGTATGTGCTAGACAGTTTTGAAAGTTTAGCTGGAGCTTAGTTGATGACCACAATGTCCAGGGACCTGACCTATAAAACTGAACCAGCTTGGAGAGGGGCCAGATGTGTGTAGCAATGCTGTTAGTCCTGCTTGCTCCCTTTAGTTCAACTCTAAATAAACCCAGGCAATGTATCCAGTGATGCATCCATGCTGTGGCAAATTTACAGGTAGAGCAGAGTACCTGGCTGGAGCATTCACCTTCCCTATCAAAAATGGAGGGGGAATATACAATGGCTCTCACTAACACCTTAGACGCAAGAAAAAAATTAAAGTCCCCTAAGAGCTCCCACAGCTCCCAGTCTTCTCTATATGGTCTTTTTCTCATATGTTGTACAGAAAGTGATTTTGTGTAGAAAGAAGCTCTTTGTATGCTGTGTTTTCCAGAAGGTCTTGGCAGCCAGTTGGGTCTAGGCAGGAACTTACCAATGGTTGGAGTGCTCGTCTGTTGGCCTGTAGAAATTCCAGGTGTGTGTGGGGATGCCCTGTTGACCCTGACTTTTATTTTTATTCAGAACTAAAATGGGCTCTGGGGCAGTTTGGCTGGGAATGCACTGCAGAAATATTGCAGGTAGGACAAAGCACCTGGATAGACGTCCCACCTCCCCTACAAAGTAAAGGGGACATATGAGTAAAATATGGTGCTCACTGCTGCCTCTGATACTGAAGAGTTCCTGCAGATTCTGGAGAAGCCCCATGGTAGACTGGCTTTCTCTATTTGATCACTCTCTCTTATTTGTTTTAATCACCTGTCAGTTGTCTCTCAGGAGTGAGAGACAACTTTAGAGGTGTATATTTCAGGGTGCTCATAAGAGAGTGTGTGTTACACATCCTCCTACACCACTGACATCCTTGACTACCCCTCCAAGACACACTATTTTTTATGGGAATTTTCAACAATATACAAAAATTAAAAGAATTGTATAATGAACTTGAAGCATGCATCACCTACCTGAAATAATTACTACCCCTAACCAGTCTTATTGTTGATGCTTTCATCATCAATTATTTTGTAGCAAACCCCAGACATTGAAGCACCTTTTTGTTATAAATGCATTTGTTTCACTAAAAGAGAAATAGGATCCTTAAAGACAGGATACATGGACTTCCGCCAAGATGGAGGCAAAGGTGGAGACCCCGTGCTTTCTCACACAACCAAGTTTAGAGACAACAAAATATTAGCAATAGAAAACACAGCCAGAACACAGAATATTGAACTTTTTGGAGGTCTGATAACAACAAATTCTTCAGCCTGACCAGTAAGAGGGGTGAAACCAGCAGCTGGCAGAGCGGGCTTGCACAGGAAAACTCGGTCAGACGGACTCAGGGCGCAGATCCCAGGCGTAGGTCCCAGGGCGGACCCAGTGAGCGACCTTGTGAGCAACTCAGTGAGCGACCGGTGGATCTGGTGAGGGCGCAGGGCAGCGGGTTGACTGTGGTGGTGCATTCCTGCAGATAGACTGGTGAGGGAGTGGGCAGTGAGACAGGACCCAGCAGGCCCCAGCAGCAAGAGGCAGCAGAGAGGGTCACCATTTCCCCACTCTGACTCCACCCCCACATACCGAGTCACAAACCAGCGACCCCACCCTGGAGGCCCCGCCCCACCCCTAAGGCTCTGCTCCTCATACTTAAGAGGCGTGAACAGACCAAAAATGGCTCAAGAAGATCTCAAAACCCCAGAGCCCATAACTCTAAGCAAAAAAGAAATAGCAAAACGTTCAGATGCACAGTTCAAAACACTGGTGATCAGGATGCTTACAGAACTGGTTGATTTTAGTCACAAATTAGAGGAAAATATGAAGGCTAAACTAATTGAAATGAGTGGAAACACAGAGGAAACCAATAGTAATGGAAAGAAAATTGGGACTCAAATCAATGGAGTGGACCAGAAAGAGGAAAAAAATGACCAAACAGAAAAGGATGAAGAAACAAGAATTCAAAAAAATGAGAGGCTTAGGAACCTCCAGGACATCTTTAAGTGTTCCAACATCCAAATTATAGGGGTACCAGAAGGGGGAAAGGAAAAGCCACCAGTGGAAAACTTATTTGAACAAATAATAAAGGAGAATTTCCCCAATCTGGCAAAGGAAATGGACTTCCAGGAAATCCAGGAAGCTCAGAGAGTCCCAAAGAAGTTGCATCCAAGAAGAAACACACCAAGGCACATCATCATTACATTAGCTAAGATTAAAATGAAAGAGAGAATCCTAGAAGCAGCAAGAGCTAAGGGGACAGTCACCTACAAAGGAGTTCCTATCAGACTGTCAGCAGATTTCTCAAAAGAGACCTTACAGGCAAGAAGGGGCTGGAAAGAGGTATTTCAAATCATGAAATCCAAAGACCTACAACCAAGATTACTCTATCCAGCAAAACTTTCATTTAGAATGGAAGGGCAGATAAAGTGCTTCTCAGATAAGATCAAATTCAAGAAGTTCATCATCACCAAGCCCTTATTATATGAAATGTTAAAGGGACTTATCTAAGAAAAAGAAGTTAAAAAAACATGAACGGTGAAAGGACAGCAAACTCACAGTTATTAACAATCACACCTAAAACAAAAACAAACTAAAAGGACAGCTAGATCAGGAGCAGAAACATAGAAATGAAGATCTCATGGAGGGTTAGCAACAGGAGAGTGGGAGGAGGAGAAGGGGGGAGAAGGTAGAGAAAATAAGTAGCATCGACAGTAGGTAGAAAATAGATTGGGGGAGGGCAAGAATTGTATGGGAAATATAGAATCTAAAGAACTTGAGACACATGTTCATAAACTAAAGGGGGGAATGGTGGGGGTGGGGGGTGCAGGGTGGAGGGGAATGAAGGGGAGAACTAGAACAACTGTAATGGTATAATCAATAAAATAAAAAAAAAGATAGGGTACATCACCCATTCCTAAGTAGTATCCCTTCCCCTTATTTCTCTATGCCTTTCCTTGTTTATTGATATCACAGCATCTTTTCACTCTCTGGCATTTATTTTCTTTATTATTTCATTGTCTATCTTCCCCTCAAATTGCTAACATGTAAGGCCCTTGGGAGCAGAGTCTCTGTAAGCCTCATTTCCATTAAACACGGAGCACTGCACAATGCCTAAGGCATAGTATGTGTTCAGAAGAAGGCAAAGAAGAGAAGCTGGTGTCTGTCAAAATGTTGGCTGTGCTTGCCAGGGCAAGCGAAAGGACAGATGGATGGATGGACTGTACATTGACATCTAATTTTTAATTTTTATTCAATTCTATTTTTCAGTTATAATCGATGTACCAGTTTCAGGTGTACAGCATAGTAATTTGACATTTATATAACTTATAAGTGATCACCCTGGTTAGTCTAGTACCCATCTGATACTATATACAATAAATATTATTGATGATATCCCCATGCTACTTTTTAATCCCTTTCACATTTTTCACCCTTCTCCCCAATCTTCCTCCCACTGAGAACCATCAATTTGTTTTATGTATTTGTGAGATTGTTTCTGTTTGTTCATTTATTTTTGTTTTTATATTCCATATATAAGTGAAATCATATAATATTTGTCTTTCTCTGTGTGGCTTATTTCACTTAGCATAATACCCTCTAGGTCCATGAATGTTGTCAGATTTTAAGATTTAATTATTTTATGGCTAAGTAATATTCCATTGCATATATGTGACACACTTTTTTCCATTTATCAGTGAATGCTAGTATACATCTGTATGTTGGCTATTTTTTTTAAATGCTACAATGAACATAGAGGTGTACATGTCTTTTCAAATTAGTGTTGTGGATTTTTTTGGATAAGTAACTAGAACTAGAATTGCTGAGTCATATGGCAGTTCTATCATTAATTTTTTGAGGAACATCCTTACTGTTTTTCATAGTGGCTGCAAAAATTTACAATCCCACAAACAATGCATAAATTTTCCCTTTTCTTTACATGCTCACCAACTCTTATTGTTTATTGATTTATAGACAGCCATTCAGACAGATATGAAGTGATATCTCATTAGTGTTTTAGTTTGCATTTCTTTGATGATTAGTGATATTGAACATGTTTTCACATGTCTGTAGTCCATTTATATGTCCTCTTTGCAGAAACGTCTATTCAAGTCCCCTGTCCTTTTTAAAACTGGATTGTTTATTTTTTTGTGACTCCCATTCTTAATCACCATGCTTGTGGGTGTGGAACTTGCCTGTTCCAAATCTTTGATAAGGCTTCTTTTTTATAGCTTTAGTTATAGAAATTCTGTTTAGGTAGTCTTTAGGTGTTCTCAGTGATGTTGGTTCTATATCCATTGACATTATTATATGATTTTCTTTCAGATCGAAAAGCCACATCTGTAAAAGATACCAACCTAACATGCCCAGGAGTAAAAATAGGAAGTCCAAACCAGTAAGTGGACTGTTCAGAATTTACATAGGCAGTTGTCACCACCATGAGGTGTCCAGAATGTAAGGTACCACCTCTGCTGGGACAGTACCTGTCTTTCTCCAAGAGGGTACTGAACATGCTCTATAACCACCTTTGTTGGTTGATGGTCCCCCAAGGTGTTCAGGGATCTGCTGAACCTGGCTCTGTTAAGGAAGGTAGGAATGCAACAGATGATGTGCCCAAGGGATGGTACTATTGTTCCTAGCAACCTTTTGAACCTAGCTAAGCCATTAATAGGGCTTAGTCTATAAGTACAAAAGAGTGGAGATGGTGACACCAAGCAGCTATACCTAGTCACTTAGTTCATGGCCACAAGGGCATTTGACCCCATGCAGGGCAACTCATTGCCTGGTCAGCCTATTTTGCACAAGTTGATTTTGTAGTGCTTAGAGATGAGCTAAACTTACCCATACTGTCTGGTCTCTGGTAACTTCAATGCCTGATGTGCTAAGCCATTACAATGAGGAGAGCTGTGGGTTATGGTTTAGGCCAAGAGCAAGAATTGTATCAATTTGGGCTGGTGTTCACTATGTGCCCTTTCTATGTTTAGGGAGGTCTTCATTGAAGTTAGCCTGAACAATGGCGTCAGCTTCATCAACAACAATATTAGGATCATCAGTGAGGACTGTGTGAGTGTCGGGTGGGGCTGTAGGCTCTCCACAGCTATGCAGATCTCCTACAGTGAAGGGAGAGATACCCTGTGAGGGCAGGAGAGGGGACAAATGACCCCAGGCAAGTCCAGCAAGTAGCTCATGCAAACAGCCAACTCCAGGAGCATCTCACAGCCAATTCTGGGTTTTAGCCTCTACCCCTACTCAAGTCTGGAAAGTACACTGGGAGCACATCTCCAAGATCCCTGAATACAGACAGCTGACCAGGCTTTTCAGAACTGCTGCTTATTTTGTGAGCCAAGTACCAGTGACAAACGTGGCAAAACCAATTAGAGCTCTAAGCAGACCAGAAAGAAAGACATGCTGTCTACACTATTGGTCATCTTGACACCTCCCCTGGCCCAGATCTAAGGGTGAGGAATTTTGGGTCCATCTGGATTCCAGGTGAAGTGAAAGGGAGATGCTGGGAGGCTGTGTGCTGCAGACCACAGTTCCAAACCTCTGGACCACATACACTGTCCAAATCTAGGTCCAGGCCCAGGGGATGTGGATGGTAAGACTATTTCTTGCCCTTCTCAGTCAGGGTGACTTCCCTCTGCATTGGTGAAGCTCTTGAATGTCTCGCCACCCACTCATGACAATCAGAGGCCCCGGCCACCAAGACTGCTTGTGGAAAATATTCTGTCATTTTGCAGATGTCATCACCCTCCCTTCAGCCTCTCCTCCTCTCTCCTGCTCCTCAGCTGGCCCTCTCTGCTAATTCCCTATGAACTCTGCAGGAAGATTGTCCCTCTGTAGGTGGGAAACCTCAAGGCTACAGAAGGAACCAGGTGCTCAGCTCAGGGAAAGGAAGCTGGAAATGAAGTGCTCCCAGGTGCCCACCTTACAGACTCCACATCATCCAGGAACCTTAGCCCCAGAATATAATCAGGTGCCAACAGAGAGAGTTAGACTGAACAAAGTGTGGCTTGGCAAAAGGGACTCCTGTGTCTAATTGCCACCACTCTGGTGTCCAGTGCTAGCTTGTGAGGGTCCCAACAGTGCTGACAGTCCTCCATCTGACTCTGTCTTTGCTTGTGCCTGGACATCCTGTCACAAACCAGCAGCCTGAACTGATGTCAGGAGTCCTGCCCATCAACAGGCACATTTAGAGGAGGACTCAGGAGCAGCCTTGTAGCTGCAGGCCCAGCACAGCAGCATCACCATCAGCCCTGACTCTGCCTCCCCTTTCAGCCACCCTCTCTCCTGTCCTGGCACAGGCTCTCTCCACTGCCCCTCTCCAGCTTCACTGTCAGCACAGCCTGGGCTTAGGGAAGGTCTGTGCAGCACACAGGTCCACAGTTGCAGCATACTTTCTCTAAGATATGAATAACAAGACAATAGTTTCCATTCTGTAAGTCCCCACATGGGTCTAACCTATGCTGGGACTTTCTACAAACTCTCTCACCCTCACAAGTGACCACTTATTTCCTCCTTACAGATGTGGGAATGGAGGCTCAGAGACATTGAATAGCTTTGCCTGGGGCTGCAGATCCTGGAGGTGGGAGAGAGGCAATGAGGAGATGGAGCAGGTCTCCTGCCTCTGCATCTGCGCCCCAAACTCTCAGTGGGCCCTGAAAATACCCTCTCAGCCATCTTAGTATCCAGATTGTATTACTCTTACACAATACCTGCCCTGTCACCAGGGCCTGCAGTGAGGGCTGCTTTGTCACTTCACAGAGGATTTCTGGACTTTCTTGTCAGGACTGAGGGGTAGAGTGTCTGATCAGGTTTAGTGGAAAGTTCTGAGGCCAAGGGCTCCACAGTGGCTTTGGTTCCCACCCTGGCCTCCTACTTCTATTGTGCCCCACTGTGGGCGGAGCAAACTGAGAACTGAAGTAGATGGACAAGGTAGAAGGTGGGGATGTCTGGTGCTGGTCAAGTGGGTGGAGGCTAACAAGGCCCACTACAAACCTCTGGCATGTGTGCTTTCTACAGAGTAAGAAGTCAACTGTCCCTCCAGCTACCCCACCGCCATCAGCTGTTCCTCCATCTACTCCACCGCTTGTCCGGCCACATTCCCCTCTTCCTACCCAGAAGCCTGCCCCTCCTTCTCCTTGGCCATCTGTTCTGCCATCTACCCCACCACCTCGAAGTTCTCCAACCCTACCACCTGCCAAGCCACCTGTCCCACCACCTGTCCCTCCACCTACACCATCACCTACCCGGCCACCTGTCCCTCCACCCACCCCACGACCTGTCCCTCCACCTACACCATCACCTACCCGGCCACCTGTCCCTCCACCCACCCCACGACCTGTCCCTCCACCTACACCATCACCTACCCGGCCACCTGTCCCTCCACCCACCCCACGACCTGTCCCTCCACCCACACCATCACCTACCCGGCCACCTGTCCCTCCACCCACCCCACGACCTGTCCCTCCACCCACACCATCACCTACCCGGCCACCTGTCCCTCCACCCACCCCACGACCTGTCCCTCCACCTACACCATCACCTACCCGGCCACCTGTCCCTCCACCCACCCCACGACCTGTCCCTCCACCTACACCATCACCTACCCGGCCACCTGTCCCTCCACCCACCCCACGACCTGTCCCTCCACCCACACCATCACCTACCCGGCCACCTGTCCCTCCACCCACCCCACGACCTGTCCCTCCACCCACACCATCACCTACCCGGCCACCTGTCCCTCCACCCACCCCACGACCTGTCCCTCCACCCACACCATCACCTACCCGGCCACCTGTCCCTCCACCCACCCCACGACCTGTCCCTCCACCCACACCATCACCTACCCGGCCACCTGTCCCTCCACCCACCCCACGACCTGTCCCTCCACCTACACCATCACCTACCCGGCCACCTGTCCCTCCACCCACCCCACGACCTGTCCCTCCACCTACACCATCACCTGCCCGGCCACCTGTCCCTCCACCTGTCCCTCCACCCATCCCACCACCTGTCCCTCCACCCATCCCACCACCTGTCCCTCCACCTGTCCCACCACCTGTCCCTCCACCCGTCCCACCACCTGACCCACCACCTGACCCACCACCTGACCCACCTCCTGACCCACCACCTGACCCACCACCTGACCCACCACCTGACCCACCTCCTGACCCAACACCTGACCCACCTCCTGACCCACCACCTGACCCACCACCTGACCCACCTCCTGACCCACCACCTGACCCAACACCTGACCCACCACCTGACCCAACACCTGATCCAACATCTTCCCGACCATCTTCCCAGCCACCCCCTCTACAGTTCATTCCAATTTTCAACCCTCTATATTTCCTTGGACTCATCCCTGCCCTGCTCATGTTGTCGTTGCTGTGCTGGTGCATCCGGTGGCTATACTGCAAAAGGGTAAGTGACTGCTGCCCACACAGCCCTTTGCCCAAGGTCCACAACAAATCCCTAAGGGAACCAGGAGCATACCTGCTTCATAATCCTGCCTGTGAGCAGGTTCCCATAAGCTACAATATTGTCACATGAGCAGAAGAAGGTAAAAACTCTGTCCTCCATTCCCAGGCACAGGCACATCCTGGGCATCTTAAAAGGCTCCTGCTTCATGCTTGCCTCATGGATGTGGCCTATGTGCTCCCTTGGCCCCTGGGGAAAAACAACCACAAGCCTTCTGAGACCAGTGCTGCCACATAGCAGCCAGGCACCTAGAAGACTCAGGAAGGCACTGGTGAAAGAGGTCTGTGCTGTCAAGAAAAGATATCTTGCAGGAGGCATGGGTGCTCCCCCCAAAATAATGATGCTGGCCAGGAAGATCCATAAACCTCTGGGGCAGCTGTGTCTTTGAAAACAAACCTGGATTTATGCGTATTTCTAGTGCCTTCTGTCATTTATTCTCCTGTCATGATCAAGGACCGGGAAGTGTTGAACCCCATGCTGGGCACAGAGAGACAGAAAGGAAGTAGTCACCAACCTTGCAGGAGTTTATAGACTGGTATCTTTGGTACTAGGGCATATGAGAGGAAAATGTCAACTTTATAGTTTTGGGCAAGTGCCTTGTGAAACTAAAGCAACAGCAAAAGCAGTGTCTGGCCCCAGGGAGGGATTGAGGCAGAGGCACTGGCTACCTTGGATTGCAAAGACACAGGCCAGAGGGTGGGATGAAGATGGGAAGCAGAGATGTGAAAGGATGGAGCAAACCAGCAAGAGGCAAGCAGGTTTGATCTGTGGAACGAGGAGGGGGCAGGAAAAAAAAAACTCCTGGGTGGTAGAGGGACTGTTATCTCTGAGGGCTGGGAGGCAAGGGAGGGCTGCAGGAGGAGGGAGAGGTGGTGCAGGGAGAAAGGGGTATGGGCCGGTGCTCTCTTCATATGATGGTGAGCAGCTGATGAAATCCACCAGCTGCAAGGCCTGTACCAGGAACCAGGATCCTTAGACTGGCTCTCTCCCTGTGGACCCCATAGGGTGCTTTCAATTCCCCCCTCATAACTGAGGTTCTGGGAAGTGAAGCCTCTTGTCCCAGACATCCAGGCAGTGGCACCCAGATGGACACCCCAAAGCCCACGTTCTGTCCTGATGCTGACAACAGGGTCCCCGCGTTAATATGGCCTGCTGGCATCCTCCATGCCCCTTCCAGCTGTATTTATGTCTCTTTAACATTCTAGGCTATCAAGAAGTCACCACCAGTGCAAGATCAAGGAAAGGTAAGTCATGGTTTGGTCCTGATGTTTTCAGCAGGTCTGATGTGCACAGAGAGGTTTCCTGCAGCCTGGGGCCATTTCCACCCCCCACCCCACCAGCTCCACCCATGTGGGCAGAGAGAGCTGGGAGAAGCAAGACGGTGACAGAGAGGCATGGAGGGACCAAGGAGGACCTGGAACTCAACAAATGTCACCCAGACAACCTTCCCTAATTCCCAATACTGCCTGATCCAGGGCCTTTGTCACTGTATGAGCAGCTTGGGAGAAAGTGTTTAAGCAATTGCTATGATCACTACTGAAATAAAAGTGTTTTTTTTCCAGTTCCCAAAGGACTGCTTTTAGGGTGGTCCTTCCCTAGGTCTAGGGGAGTTTTTGGAAAAGGAGCCTCAGTTTGGGAATCTGGTCCCCCCTCCAGGCTCTGGCATACATTGAGCTCCATTTCCTTGGTCTTCTCCTTGTCTCCTTCCAGGGAAAGGGCTTGGCTGGGGTAGCCTGTGGTGACCAGAGGGTTAAGGAGGGTGGAAGGAGTCTGACCTGGCACTGAGCTATGAGGGAGGCCCAGTCCAGGTGAGCACAGGGACTGAGGGTCAGGTATGCAGGGTGGGTGACCAAGTTGAGGGGACCCATAAGAAGTAGTTGTAGCAGGGGCACAGTGTCCTAAAAATAGGGAGACCTGGGCCTGGGATCTGAGGGAAACTGGCTTCAATGCTGGGGTAGCTCTGGTGCTGGTTGCAGTGTGACATGAAGAGGCTGAATCTGGCAGAGTCAGGTAAATACAGTCCTGTTGCCTGCCCATGCTTACAACCTGACAGCCTCCATTACATTACATAGCCCAACCAGGCTTCTCCAACAAAGCAGCCTCATCAACACCAAGGGAACTTGAACAAATTCACAGGCCTTTTGGGGAAGAGCCATATTTTCAAACCAAAAGTTTTTTCATACTTCTCATGGAGGGCACTCTGGTATGTTGCAGGGTGCTATTCATTTGTTTTTTACTTCTTTCACAAACATTTGCTAAGTGACCAAATCCTGATAGGCATCAGGGCAACAGAAGGCATATATGTCCGTACCTAGGAGCTGCCAGACAAGGAAACAGTGTTTCTGTTTCCTCTCTCTAGGAGCCAGAGATATGTCACATACAGACATGCCCAACCGTGATTGTCCCTTGCTGTGGATGCCAAGTAGGCCAAATAAAAAGGATAGAGGTAAGAAGGGTACTTAAGAGAGGGAACTGTACCATTTGGAGGCAGTGTCTTTGCCTAGAACTTCTTCTAACAGACACATCTTTTCAGTGCAAACTGGACACCTTGTGTGACTTTGTTCAAAGCTGCAACCAGGTACCATTGACATGCTGTCATCCAAGGGTCAAGGTAAGCAGAGGCATATGGATGCTCCCCATGGGCTAGGAACCTTGCTTTTGCCCTTGACAGTAGCCCAGTCAGTTTGTAAGTCAGAGAGCCCTGTCTCAGGAAGATGCTCTAAACATGGAGAAATGGAAGTTCAAGAGCCTTCCAGACTGATGAAGCTGGACATGGTACCCATGCATTATCCTTGCATTGTGGTCTTAAGAGTGTCAGAAAACTCTTACTAGAGCATTACCCTACAATTTCCAACTTGAGTAAAGAGGGTTGGAGAGGAAGGCAGGCCAGTGAATTCTTTTGGCCTCCCAGTCCCTCATTCCTCCCCACTGACTACCCAACACTGTGGACCAGCTTGTTCCACAATCTATGCAGTGCCTTCTGGGCTGATCATTCAGGGCCACAAGTTGTGGCAAGTATGGTGACACACCTCCCAATGATGCCTGGCCAACAATCACTGGTTTTACCAGGTAGTAAAGATTCTTTGTGTCATTGCCTATGACTCAGGAAGAAGCCAAATTGTTATATTGTCCTCCTTGGAAGTTAATAATAATAAAGGCTAAGTTTTATTGGGTCCTTCCCATGGACCAGTTGCTAGCCTAAGAACTTTACACGTTTTCACTATTTTAATCTTGCTTATAACTGTGCAAGTAGGTACTACTATTATCCTTATGTAACCAAAGGGGAAACTGATACCCAGAGCAGCTAAGGGACTTGTCCCAGGTCACTAAGGCTGCAAGTGGCAAAGCTGTACTAGAGCCACGAGGCCTGGCACCACCCTTCTCATTGTTCTGCCTCCTTTGGGTCAGCACTCTTAATCTCATGAGATCACCCCCAAACCAACAGAAGGCTACCCTACTCAGCCCCAGGGCCCAAGGAGAGTGGTACACCTGCTTACCTGGCAGTTATCTGCCTGAGTTTTTCCATGCTCAAACTCTCTGCTCAGATAGGCGAGGGATCGTGGAGGATGTTTTATTCCCAGGGTCTACAGTGAAGGCTGCATTGGCCATATCCAGGGAGCACTGGCTCTCAGTGGATTGGCAGGTGAGCATTTAGAAGTTCTGGACAGTATCATTCTCCTCCCATACCAAGAGGTTCTGGGTGCTGCAGCCTCTTAGTATGAGAAGATAATAATACTGTCAACTACCTGAGGGTGCCCTAACAGCTCTTACCCTAGGTATCTGTAGTTCAGTATAAGGTCTTTGGAGATGGCTCATTCCTTCTTGCTTCAGCACACTCTCCTAGAAAGAATAGCAATACTGGGGCTACGGGGGATGTTGCTTCTCCCTTGTCCTTGTTTCACAGACTTTCAGTCTTGGGGGAGTAGGAGTTCCACATCACAACAACAGGAGTCCAGAGGCAGGACAGTGGATGGAGGGCTGCCTCAGAAAGAGCAAAGGTCTGACACCTGAAACTAAGTCTCCCAGGAGGACCCTAGGCTAGAGTCCAGCACCCAGGAGGAGGGCATAAAAAAGGCCCAGTCTGTAGTCCTGATTGGTCCTGACCTCAACTTCCTTGAGTCAAGGAAAACACAGCTTCTGACCACAATTTTAATGGCTTCTCAGTGACCTTCTCTCTCTTCTCTTCCCTACAGGGGAGGTGTGTCAACTTTGCACCAGTGAAGCCCTGCCTCAGGCAATTGCCCTGTAGCCCAAAGATATGCCTTGGGTCCAACCAGTTCTTCCCTCTTAGCAGCTGCTGCTCATGGTGCCAACACCCTTCACAGATATGCTCTCAACCTCCCTCCAAGATGCTGCCACTGAACTCTCCCCCTGCCCGGGCACTCTGCAGAACTACTTTGTGTCTCCCACACCCATAGCCCAACCTCTAGAGCACCAAAATTCCAAAATTAATAAGAGACCTTTGTGTACTGAATTGGACATATATATTGAACCTTGGTTTAAAGTCAAAAGTAGTTGGAATTGTTGCTGATTAGCATGAGAGATTATTACCTGATGAGCATTGCTCTCTGTGTGAGATGTGCCTATAGTGCTCTTGTAAGACAAAGCACCCTAGTTTCCTGTGAATATAGACATGGATGATTCCCATTCTCCACAGTCTAGTCACCAAGAGCTGAGACATCTGGGTTTCTAGCCACATTCTTCTCTTTAAAAATTCCCAAACCATCTTTGAAATATAAATACAATCTTATGTTTATTCCTCACTTGTTTTATGAAATCCCTTGGGCAAGTTACTTAAACTATCTGTGCTTTATTTTTCTAATGGAAAAGAATGGAATAATGGTGTTTCCTTTACATGAGGTTGATGGTAAGTGTTACAATGTGCTCAGCATAAAGCCAGGCCCCTGGTAAAGACTCAAGTGCCAGTAGCTAAAGTCTTTCCTCCCTGCCCCAGGAAAGGAGGAAAATATGAGCTCAGAGACATCAAGAAGTGTTTGGAGAGCTCGGGGCTGTCAGAGTGGAGACCATGCCTGAACCTTTCAGCTCAGGATACTAAAGCACAGAGTTCACACATGTGAGCATTCCCAATAAGGAGGCTGCCAACCACATGTGCATTCGCATCTCAAGCACACCACCCAATGTAGCCTCCTTAGCACCACTGGAAAAGTCCCAGCACATACTGCCTCCTTCAAAAATGTCATCTCTCTTCCCATATGCTTAATGTTTTTCATTATATAATGGAAACTCATGGTGCCCATTTTCCTGAGCTTTAAGATCTATTCTTACCAGCCCTGGCTGGGTAGCTCAGTGCACTGAGTGCAGGCCTGCTAACCAGAGGATCACGGTTCAATTCCCAGTCAGGGCACATGCCTGGGTTGCAGGCCAGTTTCTGGCAGGGGATGCACAAGAGGCAACCATACATTGATATTTCTCTCCCTCTCTCCTTTCCTTCCCCTCTAATAATAAATAAATAAAATCTTTAAAAAATGGGTCTATAATGATAAAACAGGAGATATCTCTTTTTTTAAAAAAGACTTAAATATAAGTGGTGACACCATAAAAGTCACAGAGGAAAACATAGGCAGAAAAATCTCAGACATTCCACACAGCAACATCCTAACTGATATGTCCCCTAGAGCAAGGGACATAAAGAAAAGAATAAACAAATGATACCTCATCAAATTATAAAGCTTCAGCATGGCTAAAGAAAATAGTATTAAAATGAAAAGAACAAACTATATGGGAAAACATATTTGCCAATAATACCTCAGACAAGAGTTTAATCTAAAAAATATAAAAAGAACTCCACTCCAGGAAAACAAACAACCCAATTAAAAAATGGGCAAAAGATCTGAACAGACACTTCTCCAAGGAGTACATATAGATGGGGCAGAGATATATGAAAAGATGCTCAGCAACACTAGCCATCAGAGAGATGCAAATTAAAACCATAGTGAGATATCACTTCACACTGATCAGAATGGCCATCATAAACAAAGCAGCAAACTAGTGTTGGAGAGGTTGTGGAGAAAAGGGATTCCTAGTGTACTGTTGGTAGGATTGCAGACTGGTGGAGCCACTATGGAAAACAGTATGGAATTTTTTCAGAAAACTAAAAATGAAATTGCCTTTTGACCCAGCAATTTCACTGCTAGGATTATACCCTAAGAACCCTGAAACACTAATCCAAAAGTACCTATGTACCCCAATGTTCGTAGCAGCCAATTTACAATAGCCAAGTGTTAGAAGCAACCTAGGTGCCCATCAGTAAATTAATGGATCAAAAAACTGGTACATTTACACAATGGATTTCTATACAGCAGAAAGAAAGAAGGAGCTTTTACCCTTTGCAAAAGCATGGAAGGAAGTAGAAAGCATTATGCTAAGTGAAATAAGCCAGGTGGTGAAAGACAAATACCATATGATCTCCTTCAATGGGAACCTAAACAACAAAACAAATAAGCAAAATATAACCAAAGACTGAAATAGAGAACAGGGTGACAGTGACCAGAGGGGAGAGGGGAGGGAATTTCAGGGGAAAAGGGGAAGAGTTTACAGGAACAAGTATAGAGGACATATGGACAAAAACCAAGGGGGGTGGAAATGGGAGAGAGGGGGTGAGGGCTGGGTGGGTGGGCTGGGATGGAAATAAAAGACAGAAAACTGTACTTGAACAACAATTAAATAAAATATAAAAAACAAAATTAGTAAATAACTCATCTATAAAAAAGACAGAAAACTGTATTTGAACAATTTTTTTATTTCAATAAATGAATAAATAAAATCTTTTAAAATAAATAAATGAACAAATTCAAATGATGTGCTGCCTTGCAACAGACTCACATTAGTTTTAAAGACATGCACACACCAAGAGTGAAAAAAATGGTAAAAGATATTTCAAGTAAATGGTAACATAAGACAACAGTATTAGCTTTACTTATATAAAGCAAAATAGACTCTAAGATAAAAGTGATCAAGAGACAATGAAGTTCATTATACGTGGTCCAGCACACACACAAAACTTTTATTACAAAATTATAAGTATGAATTTTCATAACATAACTATCATACTCAAGGACGCCATATGAAACTTTAGGTGAAATGTTCAAATTAAAACTACAAATTATTACACCCATATAATTACCCTACTAACCACACTCAAGCAGGTGTTACTTCTGCCAGGCACTGTATAATGATAAAAGGTCAATTCATCAAGAAGATGGAACAATAAATATTTATGCACCCAACATTGGAGCACCTAAATGTAAACGCAGTTACTAACAAAAGACATAAACAGCATATCGTAGTTGGGAACCTAAACAGCCCACTCTCAGTGATAGAAAGATCAGGCAGAATAGGTAAGTAAACAGCAGATTTGAACAACACTAACACTATAGACCCAACCAGACGTACCAAACATATATATTATATTACATTCCATCCAAAAGCAGCAGAATGCACATTTTCTCCAAATAGCTATGGAATACCGTTAGGATAGATTATATGGTAGGCCACAAAACAAGCTCAAGGTAATTTAAGACAAATCATACTGGTGAGATCCAAGAAGGCTGAAGAGTTGCTAGAGGCTCTATCCACCTGCTCCCAGACTTAGACGAGTCTTGCAGCCAAGCCACAGAGTGGTCAGCTTGAAAATTCAACGGAGTGTGAGTAAGTGGGTATGTACATGGACATGAGTGTGTGCGAGTGGACAAGAGCCTACCCACCTGCAGAGCACCCAGGAGTGAGTGGCCTGGGCTCTCCAAGCAGAGCAACTGCTACTGCGACCCAAACCAACACTTCTGGTTGCAGAGAGCTGCAGTGGCTTCAGATTGGTGCAGGAGCCACAAGCACTGGTAGCAGAGAGAGGCAGCTGGAGAGGTTCTTGCTTCAGAAACAGGTTGGTGGGAGCAGGACCACCTAAGGCTGAAAATCTCTGGAAGGAGTAGGAACAGCATGCCAGCAACACCCCATGTAATAGTATATCGGCAGGGCTTTTCCCAAAGCCACCTGGGAAAGATACAGAGAGAAAATTGATCTAAAACTGTCAAAGGCTCTGAGAGGTGATAGCCAGCCCAGATCATGAGAAACTCTGTGATTTTGGTGGAGGGACACTGCATGCAAAAAGGTCCCCCAGGGCTTGGTCCTGCAGTATAGGGGCCACACAGAAACTCTTTTAAAAAGGGAGCTGAGGTGAGACCCGAGATTCAGCAGGCACCTGGGAATCCCATGTGAGTGTGCACAGGCACAGTGCCTCTACTAATAGAGAACTCAGAGGAATAAAGTCACACTGAAGGATCTGTGGGTCCCCTTCAGCATGGCTAGCAAGCTGGGGAATGTTCAGAGTAGAGAAATTAGGCCCTATCTTCCTGTGAGAGAGTGATAAGGTGGGGACTGGAAGCTAGGGACCAAATGCCTGAGATTTGGTGCAGCCAGCCAGATTCCCCTCACAAATAGGCAAGCCCAAGCACCACCTGTGGCATTACAGGCTCTGCACATCAGTGAGGCCAGGCTCAGGAGCATTCTGTTGGGCACATTTCTACATGGGAAAGAAGAAAAAGGACCCTTAACCAGACCCTACCAACTACACTGTTCCTCAGGCACTGAATCACTAAACCCAGTAGAGAAGAGAGAATAGAGACAGGTGTAACAAGTGGGATTCAGGGCCTCACCACCCAGCCTCAGCATCTAGACAGAGCTGCTGCCTGCACCAAGAAGGAAAGACCTGTCCATTTTACGCAGATTGGTCCCTCACAGGAAACAGTCAGGAAAATCGTGAGAAATTATACATTATTGGAAAAACTCTGGGACAGACCAAGACATGTGATGATGACAGGATGGGGAACCACTCCCACCATGTTCACTGAAGACTTAATAGTGTCCCCCGGGGTGAACCAGTGTTCCCACCCTCCAGAATGCACCAGAGGCCCCCTCTGGAGTCAGGTAGAGAAGGTACTGGTAGTCCCCTCAGATCATTAAATGAACCACACCTGGGTCCAGGGCTGATGGAAACCCCACAGGGCAAAATAGTGGGGTCCAGCCAAATCTGAATGAAACAGCCACAGACTGTGGATCAATTGTAGCCTTGAACAGGCTGCCTAAGGCCAGACTGGGACACCATTTGACACCACCAGGGGCAGATCCAGAATAAAAAGACTGAATTCTACTGAAATGAATCCACCGCAGTCTTCTTCATGATTTGCATTATTTTCTTTCCTGCATAGCTTTGTAACGTTCATTTCTTTTCCTTCAAGTTTCTGCCTATTATGTCATGAGTTTCTTCTATATTATAGTTTATTCCAAATATTATATATTGCTCCTCCCTTCTCTAACACCGTTATACCTTCTTCCTCCCACTTATTTTTGTTTTTAATTCCATTTTCTCTCCTGCTATGACTTGTTTGCATTCTGCTCTCTTACTATTTGTCCCCACCCCAGCCTCTCAAAACTGTTTCTTGTTATTAGTCACCTCTCATTCTTTTTCCTGTTCTTATTCTCTTTCCATCTTTATCAACATTTGTGTGTTGGTTCTTGGTTAAGCAATTGTTGTTGCATTTCTTCAATTTTATTTCTAGATCTCCACTATTTTTGTATTTCAAAGGTCAAATTTTACTGTTCCCTTCTCCTACTCCATTTTGCCTTCCTCCTATCCTTTCTTTTTTCATTTTAAATATTAATTTTTCCTGTCCTATCCTGGCTTTTGTTCCTCACTGTTAGTATCCCTTCTTCCTCTATCTTAATAACTTCTTTTTTGTCCAGACATATTTTTAAGATGTTTTTTCCTTCTTTTTTTCCTTCTTACTCCCATCCCACCTATTCTAATCTTTGATCATTTATTGCTGATAGAGCTGTGGTGGATTTTTCCCTTCAATTTGGTTTCTATTTTTTCTTTTTACACTATGTATTTTTTTAATTTTTGTTTAAACCTAATACTATACTTTTCTCTTCACTAATTTTATTTTGCCTTCTTCCCTAATTCTATTTTGCATTTTTTATTTATTATGCAAATTTTATTTTCTTTTGCTCTTCACTTGTTTCTATCCTCTACTATTTTGTTTCTTCTCCCTCTTTACCTTCTCAAAATCAACTCTCCTTCAGTTGGTCATCTCATATTCACTTTTCATTTCTACGATAGCCTTAATGTATTTACATCTTTATTGATATTGGTTCATTTGCTTTTGATAGTCTGGTTGTGGGTAGCAGTTATTTATGTGGTGTGGGTTTGTTTCCAGGGCTGTATGGTTTTGTTTTGAAAGTAACTGTACAATAGCACACAAGACGTGGTGGGCAGAGTGACTGTCAGCAAGTAGTGGGAAGCACCCACCAAAGAATTACCCAACAACAATGAAAACCCAATCACAACTGGAAAACCCACATAAATGGTGTATGGGGCATCCCAAAAGCATCAGGCTAAGGAGAACAGGAAGATTGCAAAACTGAGTCCCATGAGTCTCCTACTACAGAAGATCATACCATCAAGACAGGGAGTCAAATCAGAACATTCTAAATGCAGAAATGAACAAAAAAAGTCACCTAAAATGGGGAGACAAAGAAACAACCCCCAATCAAAAGGAAAGGAGGAATCCCCAGAAGGGTGCTAAATGAAATTGGAACAAGAAAATTATCAGATGTTGAGTGTAAAATAATGGTTATAAGGATGCTCATGGAGGTCAGTGATAACTACAAAGAACTCCAGGGAAGCTACAAGGAACTTACTGAGAACTACATCACCATGAAAAATGACATTGCAACTATCAGTAAGAAGCTGATGGGAGGACTTCCGCCAAGATGGAGGCGTAGATGGAAGCACTGTGCCTCCTCACACAACCAAGTTTAAAAACAACAAAGTTTTAGCAACAAAAACACAGCCAAACCACAGAAAATTGAACTATATGGAAGTCTGACAACAACTAACCCTTCAGCCAAACAGGTAAGAGGGGCAGAGCCAGCAGCAGAGCGGGGTTGGACAGGAAAGATCCACCGGACTGATCCGGGCACGCAACCCAGGTGCATCAGCAACCATGGGCAGATCCCAGGCATGGAGTAGCGGACAGACCCACTGAGGGCGCAAGGCGGTGGACTCACTGAGGGCTGATCACAGTCACACATTCCCGCACAGATAAACCAGTGAAGGAGCTAGCAGTGAGACAGATCATGCAGGCCCAAGTGGCAGGAAGCTGCAGAGGGGACCACCATTGTCCCTCTCTGACCCCGCCCCCACATACAGAGTCACAAACCAGCGACCTGGGTGGCTCCACCCTGGTGAACACCTAAGGCTCCGCTCAGCATACTTAATGGGTGTGAACAGACCAAAAATGGCTCAAGAAGATCTCAAAGCCCCAGAGCCCATAACTCTAAGCACAAAAGAAATAGCAAAACTTTCAGATGCACAGTTCAAAACACTGGTGATCAGGATGCTCACAGAACTGGTTGATTTTAGTCACAAATTAGAGGAACATATGAAGGCCAAACTAATTGAAATGAATGGTAATGCACAGGAAACCAATAGTAATGGAAAGGAAACTGGGACTCAAATCAATGGAGTGGACCAGAAAGAGGAAAAAAATGACCAAACAGAAAAGTATGAAGAAACAAGAATTCAAAAAAATGAGAGGCTTAGGAACCTTCAGGACATCTTTAAATGTTCCAACATCTGAATTATAGGAGTACCAGAAGGGGAAGAGGAACAGCCACCAGTGGAAAACTTATTTGAACAAATAATAAAGGAGAATTTCTCGAATCTGGAAAAGGAAATGGACTTCCAGGAAATCCAGGAAGCTCAGAGAGTCCCAAAGAAGTTGCACCCAAGAAGGAACACACAGAGGCACATCATAATTACATTAGCCAAGATTAAAATGAAGGAGAGAATCCTAGAAGCAGCAAGAGCTAAGGGGACAGTCACCTACAAAGGAGTTCCCATCAGACTGTCAGTGGATTTCTCTAAAGAGATCTTACAGGCAAGAAGGGGCTGGAAAGAAGTATTCCAACTCATGAAATCCAAAGACCTACAACCAAGATTGCTCTATCCAGCAAAGCTTTCATTTAGAATGGAAGGACAGATAAAGTGCTTCTCAGATAAGATCAAATTCAAGGAGTTCATCATCACCAAGCCCTTATTATATGAAATGTTAAAGGGACTTACCTAAGAAAAAGAAGATAAAAAAGATGAACAGTGAAAGGACAGCAAACTCACAGTTATTAACAACCACACCTAAAACAAAAGCAAACTAAGAGGACAGCTAGATCAGGAGCAGCACCATAGAAATGAAGATCTCATGGAGGGTTAGCAACAGGGGAGTGGGAGAAGGAGAAGGGGGGAGAAGGTACAGAAAATTAGTAGCATGGACAGTAGGTAGAAAATTGATAGGGGGGAGAACAAGAATAGTATGGGAAGTATAGAATCTAAAGAACTTGAGACACGTGGTCATAAACTAAAGGGGGGAATGGTGGGGGAGGGGGTATGCAGGGTGGAGGGGAATGAAGGGAGGAACTAGAACAACTGTAATGGCATAATCAATAAAATATATTATTTTTTAAAAAGAAGCTAATGGGAATTTACTGAGAACAGAAGTGGATGGGGTGGTAGAAAGTAACTGGGGGGAAATTGGGACAACTGTAATAGAACAACAATAAAATAAAAACATTTTTTAAAAGGGAAAAAACTCTGGCTGTTGTGGTTCGGTGGTTTGAGTGACTGCCAGCAAATCAAAATTCACTGGTTCGATTCCCAATCAGGGCACATGCCTGGATTGCAGGCCAGGTCTCTGGTTAGGGGTGTGCAAGAGGCAACAAAGTAATGTTTCTCTCATACATCAATGTTTCTCTCCATCCCCTTCTCCCTCACTTTCTTTCTGTCTGAAAACAAATAAAAATAAACTCTTTCTTAAGAATCATACTAAATATCTTTTTCAACCACAGTAATATGAAACTAGAAATGAATAACATGTGGAAAGCTGTAAAATATCAAATACATGATAATGAATAAATACACTTTTGAACAACAGGAAACTAAGGAAATTTTTAAGATATCCTGTGGGGGTGACTTTCCTCACAAGTCCCCCTGTGTGCCACAGATGAGAGTAAACATGACTGAGACATTATGTGATCTGCTTGGGGAGGAGAGATAGCCAGTTTCCCTGAGGAAAAAGGCCTTGAGCCATGGCCAGTTTCTCAGGGGAAAAGGGCATTGAGCCCCCTCCTCCAGAGCCTTTTATTGGGTTCTAATACACAGGAAGACAGGGTGGCAAGGATCAAACAGCAGATAATACTTCAAAGAAATCTGAGTCTGAGTCTGTCACGAACAGAGTTTTAGGGTTTCTTGCTCAAACCCTTAACATATGAATGAAAGCACTCTTAGCAGAGCAGATTTCACAGGGTTTTCAGGAAGTCTTTGTGATGCCAGATTTTTCCCCAAGACACACTCTAGCAAGGCAAGGAGCTGCACCCCTCCCCAACAGGCATTAGGGCTTAAGGAAATTAGAGCCAGGAAGCGCTTCTCCCAGAAGATTGGGGACTTGGGCTTTGTCAAAGCCGGGGTGTGAGAGTCCATTGCTCCCTCTTTGTCGCAGCCCCCCAAGTCCTTCCATGATGGCCTCCCAAGTGGTCATGACTGGCCTAGGTTGCCCCTCCTCTGAGGGGCCTTACCCATCAAGGACTTCGGACCATGCTTTGGGGGCAGGGAGGAAACTGAGGCAGCGTTTGCTACCAGAGACAGGCTTTGTCTCCTGCTGCTCCCAATCCAGCGGTCACTCGTTCATCCTTAGCCACAGGAGGTAGAGAGTTACAATTTCTAGAATCAGGCAGAGCTGTCCACAACAGTATCCTGGAAAATTAAAATTAAAACAGCATTCCAAAGCATGAAATTTTGCAAAAAAAAATTTAAGACGTGAGTTATAGCAATAAACATGTACATCAAAAACAAATTTCAAGTAAATTAATTTTCTTAGAAAAACAAAATGCAAAGTTAGCAGAAGGAAGAAAATAATGAAATTTGGAGCAGAAATTAATGAAAAAGAGAAAAAGAAAACATTAAAAAATATTCTAAATATTTTAAGGAATTTTAAATATACACCACATGATAGGACACAAAACAAGCCTCAACAAATTCAAAACAACTGAAATCATATCAAGGATTTTCTCAGAGCACAAGGAACTGAAACTAGAAACTAACCCCAAGGTGAAAACTCAAAAACACTCAATCTCATGGAGATTGAATAGCATGCTATTAAACAATGAATAGGTTGAAAATAAGATCAAGGGAGAAATCAAAAAGTTTCTGGAAACAAATTAAAATGAACTCACAACAACCCAATACTTATGGGACAAGCGAACGCAGTCCAGAGAGGGAAGTTCATAGCAATACAGGCATACCTAAAAAAGACATAAACATTGTAAATAAACAACCTAACCCTATGCCTATAAGAATTCAAGGAACAACAACAGAGACAGCCCAGAGCAAGTAGAGGGAAGGAAATAACCATGATCAGAGAATAATTAAATGACATAGAGACTAAAAGCACAATTTTAAGGATCAGTAAATCCAGGAGCTGGTTCTTTGAAAAGGTAAACAAAACTGACAACCATTTAAGCAGGCTTATCAAGAAAAAAAGAGAGAGGACCCAAATAAACACAGTCAGAAATACAAGAGGAGAGGTGACAATTGATACCACAGAAATACAAAGGATTGTAAGAAATTACTAAGAATTATGCCAAGAAATTTAAAAACCTAAATGGAATGAACACATTTCTAGAAAAATATAATCTTCCAAAGCTCAATGGAGAAGAAGCAGAAACCCTGAACAGATCAATAACAGCTGATGAAATCGAATCAGTAATCAAAAACTTCCTGACACACAAAAGCTCTGGACTGAACGGTTTCACAGGAGAATTCTACAAAGCATTTAAGGAAAAGCTGCCCCCTATCCTTCACAGAGTATCAAAAAAATCCAAGATGAAAGACTCCCACACTCTTTTTATGAAGCCAGCATCACCCTAAACCCAAAATCAAATAAAGGCATAACAAAGAAAGAAAAATTCAGGCCCATATCACTGATGAACATAGATGCTAAAATCCTCAAAAAAATGTTGGCAAACTGCATCCAACAATATATTAAAAAGATCACACACCATGACCAAATGGGAATCATCCCAGGGATGCAAGGATGGAATGATATTGGCAAATCAGCAAATGTAATACATCACATAAACAAAAGCAAAGAAAAAATTATGTGATCAGATCAGTAGATGCAGAAAAAGTGTTCAGTAATGTACAGTACCCACTTATAATAAAAAACACTCAGCAAAATGAGAATAAAGGGAGCATTCCTCAACATAATAAAGGCCATATCTGAGATCCCTACCCCCAACATCATAATCCATGGGCAAAAACTTAGAGCTTTCCCAGTAAGATCAGGAACAAGACAAGGATGTCAGCTTTTATCACTTCTACTCAATGTAGTATTGGAAGTCCTAGCCAGAGCAATCAGACAAGAAAAAAAATAAAAACATACAAATTGGAAAGGAGGAAAAAATTGGAACTGTTTGCAGATGACATGCTAGTATACATTAAAAATCCTATAGATTCCACCAAAAATCTTCTTGACCTAACAAGTGAATTTGGCAAAACAGTGGGATACAAAGTCAATATTCAGAAATCAAAGGCATTTTTGTACACCAATTAAATACCAGACATTGAAATCAGGAAAAATATCCCAATTGATATAGCGACAATGTAAATAAAGTAGCCAGGAATAAACCTAACCAAGGAGGTAAAAGACCTGTACTCAGAAAACTATACAACACTCAAGAAAGAAATTAAGGAAGACACAAACAAATGGAACCAAATACCATGTTCATGGATTGAAAAAATTAACATCATCAAAATGTTCATACTACCCTGAACAATTTATAGATACAACTCAATCCCTCTTAAAGTATCAATGACATATTTCACAGACATACAACAAACAATTCAAAAATTTATATGGAACCATAAATGACCCTGAATAGCTGCAGCAATTTTGAAAAAGAAGAACAAAGTAGGAGGGATCACAATACCTGATATCAAACTGTATTACAAGGCCACCGTAATCAAAACAGCCTGGTACTGGCATAAAAACAGGCACATGGACCAATGGAACAGGATAGAGTCCAGATATAAACCCAAGTCTCTATGGTCAATGAATATTCCACAGAGGGTAAAGAAGCATCAAATGGAGTAAAAATAGCCTCTTGAACAAATGGTGTTGGGAGAATTGGACAGCTACATGAAAAAAAATGAAACTTGAGCACCAACTTACACCATACACAAAAATAAATTCAAGATGGATAAAAGACTTAAATATAAGTCATGATGCCATGAAAGTGCTAGAGAAAAAGATAGGCAGGGGAATCTCAGATATTCCACATAGCAATATTTTTACCAATATGTCCCCTAGAGCAAGGGACATAAAGGAAAGAATAAACAAATGGGATCTCATCAAAATAAAAAAGCTTCTGAATGGCTAAAGACAATAAATAGCATTAAAATGAAAAGAACACCAACTGTATGGGAAACCATATTTGCCAATCATACCTCAGACAAGGGTTTAATCTAAAAAATATATAAAGAACTCACACTACACTCCAGGAAGACAAACAACCCAATTTAACAATGGACAAAAGACCTGACCAAACATTTCTCCAAGAACATACAGAGGACCCAGATACATATGAAAATATGCTCAGCATCACTAGCCATCAGAGAGAAGCAAATTAAAACCACAGTGAGATACCACCTCACACTTGTGGCAGACCCTGGCCTGCAGAGTCTGCCTGTTGTGACTTACTGTGAGAATGAATGCACAGGTGACAGCAATCCTGTAGAGAAAAAGGGAACAGGCATGACTACTCTCTCAAGGGGAGAGTGCCTATGGTGCCTCAACCACTCCCTCAAGAGGGGAGCACACTGACCCTTGCCTAGACAGGCTTTTATTGTTTTCCTGGGGTCTTACATTATAGAAAGATTTATGATCTATTACATAGAATATTATTGTCTACATTTTAGGTACAACCAAGAAAATGAAAATAACATGCAGAGGGGGATGACGATGAGCTGATTAGCTCTGTCCTTGGGAGAACTCATACAGGCTTTGGAAATTACCTTGAAGATAGACAATACATATTTGTTGTTTTAGACCAGGGTGATGGAGTTTTAGCAAAAGCAAGTCATAACAATCTGTATGCATTTTCTAGGCCTGATTCTCACAGGAAAACTTGGTTTGAAGATCTGGCTCCTGACCACCACTTTGCTTCTGTAGGAGAGTGCCCATAGGCACTCTCCCTTTGAGGGAGTAGTTGTGCGTGTTCCCTTTTTCTCCGTAGGATTGATCACCTGTGCATTCATTCTCACTGTAAGCCACAACAGGGGTACTCTTCTGGCCAGGGTCCACCACATCTGGTGCCCGAACAGGGATGCAAAGGCTATCAGCAACATCTGGCACCCAGGAACAGGGATGAAAAGGCTATCAGCCATTGTGGTCAACACACCAATGTAGGTGGATCATGTGCAACAGCGCAGGTAAGGGCCAATAACCCCGAGTGATTTTTGGAGGGTGTAGAGTGTGTTGTATTTTAGGGGAAAAGGGTATCTTTCCAAGGTCACCCTTTCTTGTGACCACACTTTCTTTAGTAAGCAGAAGCCTTGCTCTCTCTCTTTGGCAATTGCCACACCCCACGAGCACAGGTCAAGCATTTAAGAGCCACAAGGGCCCTCCTCTCTTGAGGGAGTGGCTGAGGCACCCATAGGCACCCTCCCCTTGAGAGAGTAGTCATGCCTGTTCCCTTTTTCTCCACAGGATTGTTGTTGCCTGTGCATTCATTCTCACTGTAAGCCACAACAGGCAGACTCTGCTGGCCAGGGTCCACCACACACACTGGTCAGAATGGCCATCATAAACAAGTCAACAAACAACAAGTGTTGGAGAGGATGTAGGGAAAAAGGAACCCTAGTAGATGGGAATGCAGACTGGTGCAGCCACTGTGGAAAACAATATGGACTTTCTTCAGAAAACTAAAAATGAAACTGCCTTTTGATCCAGCAATTCCACTGTTGGGATTATATCTTAAGAACTCTGAAACACCCACCCAAAGAACCTATGCACCCTATTGTTCATAGCAGCACAATTTATGATAGCCAAGTGCTGGAAGCAACCTCAGTGACCATCTATAAATGAATGGATCATAAAACTGGTACGTTACATGATGGAATACTACACAACAGAAAGAAAGAAGCTCCTACCCTTTGCAACAGTATGGATGGAAATTGAGAGCATCATTCTATGTGAAATGAGGCAGGCAGTGAAAGACAAATACCATATGATCTCACCTTTAAGTGGAACATAATCAACAAAATAAACAAGCAAGCAAAATATAACCAGAGACATTGAAATTAAGAACAATCTGTCACTAACCAGCGGACAGATGGGAGGGGGAAATGGGTTTCAATACTAACTATAAAGGTCACATAGAAAAAACTAACAAAACCAAGGGGGAATAGGATTGGGGGAGGGAGGGAGGTATGGCTGCACTGGTTGTGGGGGGGGGAGTGGTTGGGAGAAAATGCAGATAACTGTACTTGAACAACAATAAAATTAAATTTAAAAAATTCACTGAAGCCAAAGACAGCCTCTCCCAACAATGCCAGCTGGTATACTGATAGAGACGGATTTCTAGAACCCTCACCTAGTGGGGAAGCCTGTATTACACAGACTCATCCTCCTAAAGATACTTCTGGTGTTTGGGAGGCCAGTCCCTTGTAGACATAGAGACAATCCAATACCAGAAATGAGCTCCTCATTGCATTGTTAACTGTGTAGAAACTGCAATAAATGAAAGGAGTATGTGGGATTATTTTTTTTATAGATCAAGTCCAACAAAGACTTGAAGCTACATATGAAACTACAGCCATGTAGTTTCACTGCATGTGGAGTGAAACTACTAAATGGGGCTTTCAAAGGCTGAAACTCAGAATTTCCAGTCTGTGTAATGGCAGATAGCAGTACAGTCCATGGAGCAGGCTCAGGCAGGGCCTGGGTGAGGCCTGTGATTTCAGAGAGGGATGAGTCAGGATTGGTGCTGGGTGGGGCCTGACACCTACTTGTACCACACCACACCCAACCCCACCTGCTCAAGTACAGTGATCCCTCACCTATTGAGGGAGTTACATTCCAGAGACCCCCGTTATAGGTGAAAATCTGCAAAGTAGCGGTGTTATATTTATTTTATTATTTATATATATATATATTTTAAGGCTTTATAAACTCTTCCCACATTCCTGTAAACCTTTCCCACTCTCTTACTAACTTTTTCCACACTCTTATAAATACTTCATATGCTTTTAAACACTTTCTACACTCTTAAACCTACGTAATTTTAACAACATATAAAATTCTGTATGGGTACTCACCAGTGAAGTATACTTCAACTTAAATGATGAAGATCATGAAATATGTAGCTGTGCAGTACTGATGGTGATGAAGGTGATGATGATGAAATGAATGTACTGCACAGTCAAGAAGAGCATCACAGCTCTTCTGAAGGCACCACTTCATCAGGTGCTTCATTAGATGGTGCAGTATCTTCACCCTGGGCCATAACTTCTATTTCTGCTAAAGGCGTAGGCATAACTGATCCCTTGTCCAAGTGATGAGCATAGTTATTGGAAGTTGCTGGCACTGCTTTTTATCCACCGAGGCAGCTCTCCATGCAGAGAAATGCTCTTGAGTCGAATGTGTCTCTGAAATTTGTTAAACCAGCCCTTGCTGGCACTGAATGGGGTTGGTCTGGTGGGAGAAGCACTCGACAGTCCTGCTTTTGCATTGTCATCCTTGTCTTCATTCTCATCACTGTAATGAATGTTTGTGCTTTCCAGAAAGCTATCATAAAGTTTCTTGGCCTTCATCTAGATGGTGTTGGTGTCCAGCGAGATATTCTTCTTCTGGCAGTCATTTATCCACAGGGCCAATGCAGACTTCCTCACAATGACCTTACTGTGGGGAAGTGACCACCCTCTTTGCAGTCTTGTTAAAAGTCATTGCTGCTGTAGACCTAATATTCCTCTCATCTTTCTTTCTTTCTTTTCCCCATACATTGGTTCCTTGAAATGCTTTTCTTTTTTCTCTCTCTCTTTTTAAAATTTAATTGTTGTTCAAGTACAGTTTTCTGTTTTTTACTCCCATCCCAGCCCACCCCTCCCCCAGTGCTCCCCACCTCCCTCCCATTTCCACCCCCCTTAGTTGTTGTTCATGTGTCCTTTATACTAGTTCCTGTAAATCCTTCCCCTGAAATTCCCTCCCCTCTCCCCTCTGGTTATTGTCTGCCTGTTCTCTATTTCAGTGTCTTTGGTTATATTTTGCTTGCTTGCTTGTTTTGTTGTTTAGGTTCCTGTTAAAGGTGAGATCATACGGTATTTGTCTTTCACCGCCTGGCTTATTTCACTCAGCATAATGCTTTCTAGTTCCATCCATGCTGTTGCATAGGGTAGGAGCTCCTTCTTTCTTTCTGCTGCATAGAATTTCATTATGTAAATATACCATAGTTTTTTGATCCATTCATTTACTGATGGGCACCTAGGTTGCTTCCAACTCTTGGCTATCATAAATTGTGCTGCTATGAACATTGGGATGACTAGCTTCTTTTGGATTAGTGTTTCAGGGTTCTTAGGATATAATCCCAGCAGTGGAATTTCTGGGTCAAAAGGCAGGTCCATTTTTATTTTTCTGAGAAAATTCCATATGTTTTCCATAGTGGCTCCACCAGTCTGCAATCCCACCAACAATGGATTAGGGTCCCCTCTTCTCCACAACCTCTCCAACACTTGTTGTTTGTTGCTTTGTTTATGATGGCCATTCTGACCAGTATGAAGTGATATCTCATTGTGGTTTTAATTTGCATCTCTCTGATAGTTAGCAATATTGAGCATCTTTCCATGTGTCTCTGGATCTTCTGTATGTCCTCCCTGGAGAAATGTCTGTTCAAATCCTTTGCTCACTTTCTAATTGGGTTGCTTGTCTTCTTAGAGTGGAGTCATGTAAGTTCTTTGTATATTTTGAAGATTAAACCCTTATCTGAGGTATCATTGGCAAATATGTTTTCCCATATAGTTGGTTGTCTTTTTATTTTAATATTGTTTTCTCTAGCTGTGCAAAATCTTTTAATTTTGATAAGATCCCATTCATTTATTCTTTCCTTTATGTCCCTTGCTCTAGGGGACATACCAGTAAAAATGTTGCTGTGTGAAATATCTGAGATTTTCTTGCCAATGTTCTCCTCTAGGACATTAATGGTGTCACGGCTTATATTTAAGTCTTTTATCTACTTGAATTTGTTTTTGTGTATGGTATAAGTTGGTGCTTGAGTTTCATTTTTCTACATGTCCAGTTCTCCCAGCACCGTTTGTTCAAGAGGCTATTTTTACTCCATTTTATGCTTCTGCACCCTCTGTGGAATATTCATTGACCATAGAGACTTGGGTTTATTTCTGGGCTCTCTGTTCTGTTCCATTGGTCTATATGCGTGTTTTTATACCAGTACTAGGCTGTTTTAATTACAGTGGACTCGTAATACAGTTTGGTATCAGGTATTATGATCCCTCCTACTTTGTTCTTTCTCAAAATTGCAGCTGTTTTTCCGGGTCATTTATGATTCCATATAAATTCCTCTCGTCTTTCTTTATGTAGCTAATAGTAGATTCATTGATCTTGAAATGGAGGCCTATAGCCACATAGCTTTTGCCTTTCTTTAACATGTCAAGAAGTTCCACCTTTTCTTTGATGCTAAGCATATTCCTCTGGCACTCGGAAGGTGCATAACATTTGGGTGGCATCATAGGGCTTGAAATAAATTCAAACTTTTATGATCTCGCCTTTAACAGGAAGCTAAACAACAAAACAAATAAGCAAGCAAAGTAAAAACAAAGACACTGAAATAGAGAACATGGGGATAGCAACCAGAGGAGAGAGGGAAGGGAATTTAAGGGGAAAAACGGGAGAGATTTAGAGGGACAATTATAAAGGACACAGGGACAATAACTAAGGGGGGTGGAAATGGGAGGGAGGTGGGGGTGGGGTGGGCTGGGAAGGGAGAAATAGAAAACTGTACTTGAAATATAACTAAATAAAATTTAAAAAAAGAAAGAAAAAAATTCACAAAAACACCACACCACAAAGCAACACTACATGCAGAGATCAGACGTGGATGTGAAGTGGACAAGGAGAGATGCTGAACATATGGGCACAGTGTGGGAGAGCAAACAGACCAATGCTACGGTCACTGAGCCAATTAGTGCCCAGGATACAGAATACAGTGCTGTGGTTGGTCACCTTCCATTCTATCAGCCAATTGTGTGCCATATACAATCTCACATTGGCAAACTTTTGCAAGCGCCAGTGGCATACTGCGTTCCCATTATGTACAGTATGTTATTCATCCTCTGATGAAATACATACTGGATTTTATTTCAATTTAATATTATTTTAATGTTTGAATTAACACTTTTATATTTTTATATTGTTTTAAATTTTAGGCAAAAATAATAAAACTCATAAATATTATATACATACTTGTATACTGCAAAGTCCCGTGATATAGCAAAAACTCCACGATACAGAATTAGATGTATTTTTTTAAAAAACCTGAGATACAGTAAAGCTGCAATAAGTGAACCACAATATAAGGAGGGACTACTGTACATGGCCCAGGCATTGGGAGTCTCACAGTGGAAGGAGTGCTGACCCTTGTGTCTTTATCTGCCTGGGGACCAGAGGCTGTGAGGTAACTAGGATGAGCAGGTGGAAAGCCTGGGTAATTGTGGAGCAAGCAGAATCAGAGAGATTTTGCACTGTTGAGAGTTAGGGGAGAGGAATCAACTCAGTCAACACTTGCTGCTGCCTTTCAGACCAAACCCTGCGCTGCCCACTGGGGAGAAAGACAGAAAGAAACTGCCTCGCCCTAGAAGTGTTCACACCAGAGACAAAGGCAGGTGAGACAAGTGGATAAAGGACCCTTGAAATGCACAGGTAATGGGAGAACTCAGAGGAAGAATCCCTTCTGGGAGAGGTCAGGCTGCTCAAAGTTAGGGGGTATCATGGTTGAACCATATATACATGTGTGGTGTATGTGCACATGTGTATGTTAGGAAGAATCAAACAGTGGTTCCTTGCAAAGGAAACAGTATGTGCAAAAGCCCAGAAGGCTGGGGAGCTTGGCTTTGGAGGAAAATAGCTTAAGGACCCTGGTAGGAAGGTCAAAGGGTAAGGGAGATGTACCCTAGGGAAACAGGCAGAACTGGGTCTTAAGGGTCTCTTATGGCAATCTAAGGAGCTCAGATTTTACCTTAAGAGCAATGGGGAGCATTGAAAGGCCTTTAGCTAGAGAATAACCTGATTAAATAGGTTGATACTGGAGGGCTCATCAATGCCCATCAATGCCCACTCTCAGGGCCTGGGTAGGTGGGTTAGTCTCCAGGAAACAAGGGTTTATTTTATTTGTTAGGATTGAGGAGGGAGGAGTGGGGGTAGGAAGATCTGGCCCACATGGGTCTTGCTTGGCTGAAATCCATGCCTTATAAGAGACCAAGAGCAGAGGTAGGGAGAACAGCACAGCCTGTCCCCAAGTCACCTGTGTCCTAGCTGAATTAACAGATTCCCGGGAATGTTTAAGTCCAAGGCCATCTTGTGATAAGGAGTTGAAAACACAAAAGGGAGACCAAGACAATGAGCAAATGACATCCCCTGAACAGGCATAATGCTGCAAGTTCTGCATACCTTTCTTCATATTGTCCCCAGGCAGCCTGGGATGTAAGAACTGCTCTTTCCATTGTACAGATTTAAAAACTTGTACAGAGGATCAGAGACACTGAGTTACTTGTTGGACCACACAACTAGCAGGCAGGGGCATAGTTCAAACTTAGGTCTCTTCACCCCTATCCCCAGGCTCCATATGAGCCTTACTAGAACTAGGCTTATCCTGCTTCAGGAAATCTCTTTGTCCCAAATATCACAACCCAGTGGCCCTAGGTTCAGACATACTAGACAGACAGAACAGTGAGGACAACAATGTCAAGGTGGGGCAGCTGTGTGGCCTTGAACAAAGCAGCCAGAACAGGCCAAGGGGCCAGTTTAGTCTTGGATGGTGGTAACAAGCCTTTAGGGATGCAGATGTGTCAAGGAGAGCCCAGTACTGGGCACTTTCCAAAATCAGAAGCTGGCCCAGGTGAACTAATTTTGGGCCTTGCTCCAAGTGGGGCAAGAATGAAGGCCCATCCTTGGGACCCTACTCAGCTAGGCAGGCAGAAATTCCCTTCTAAGGACCTGGTGAACCTGGCATGATAACATGACGTTTGGTGAGCAATTACAATGTGCCAGACATTCCTCTAAGCACTTCACACTCAATATCTCACTTGAGCCTCATACCACCTCTACAATGTAGATATCAGTTACCTTGTCCACAGATGAGAAAATTGAGGCATCAGGAAGTTAAGCACCTGCTTAGCCTTACTAGTAAGTGAGGTTGCCACACTACTAAGTGTTAGAATCTGGGTTAGAATCCAAGCAGCCTCACTCCAGAGCCCAAAGTCTTTGGGCCTTGGCTGCCCATCTAGATGGACTGCCTTGTGGAAGCAGGATTGCAGGTAGACCCCACCTATGACTGGCTGAACTGCCAGTGAAGACCAGGTGTCCTCTGGGCACCAAGCTGAACCAGGACTAGAAACAGAGGGAGATGAAAGATCAGCTTGGGGCATGGGGGATGGAGGTAGGCATCTGGGCATCTATGCCCCACTTATAGAGACAAAGTTCTATCTCCAAAGTCATGATGACAGAAGGCAAAGACATGGCAGCTCCCCTGTGATGACCATAAAATGTGTTACAGATAAAGAGTCACAGGCTTGGCTGAGTCACATTTTCAGTGCAGATGTTCCTGTCTGGATCCGCCTACTCCAGGCAAGACCCAGCAGGACCCTTGGCAGAACCTTCTTCCAACAGTAGTGGTGGGGGTGGGTTTTGGGTAAGAAAACCTGGAATTCTGGTCCTTGCTGATATCCAGGGATCTGATTCCAAGAAAATTGTCCTTTCTTCCCCTAAAACCATGAAGCACAAAGTGAGGCTGATGCTTCTCAGTGCAGTGAAATCACAACCCCCTAGGAAGTTGTTTACAAATAGTGCTTCAGACCTGCTGAATGGGTCACTCCACTGTGACATATGGCCTGGTCAGTCACTGCTGCACAGACAGTCCCCTGAGTTCCCGCATGGGGGCAGAAGAAAATCCCTGCTGGGTGATCCCCAGAGTTCAATTCTGAGAGCTCAGAGGCCCTCCAAACTCCCAGAAGACCTGCGTTCCTCTAGGACAGACTTCCTTTAGTTATGAGTTTCAAGAAGATTCATTGTTTGCAAAAGTTTGAGTCATCAATAGACTGGATGAGGTGAACAGAGCTCAGCTTCTTAGTTAGGCTGTGGGTTAAATCCCTGGCACTATCACTTACTAGCTGTGTAACTTTAACAAGTTCTCTGAGTCTAGCTCCTTTGCCTATAAAATGGGGCATTTATATTTACCTAGTGCAACTGTCAAGAGAAACTGATGAGAAGAGCACTGCATCAACAGCATCTAAAGCATCTAACTTGCAGAGCCAAGTACATGGGAGGTGCTCAAATCACTAACAGTGGTAACAGCAGCTAATGACTCCACAAACAAGAAATGCACAGTTTAGCAGAATCTAGCTCTCTGGATGGAATTGTTAGGGATGGGGAGAGAGAGATCCAAGTCAAGAGGCCCTCTTCCCTGCCTCAGTTCTTGTCTCACCCAGAAGAGAATAATTCAAGTGAGAGACAAGTACATACAGTGGAAATGAGCCAGCAAGTGTATTTATGAAACACATATGAGCACAAAGCTTCAAGCAGGCACCAATAAAGTTATTAGTGAGTTTGTTAGTAAGTTTATTAATAAGTTTGCTTATACACTTAAGTGGGTACTAAGTATACCAACTATTGGGGTTCAGGGGTTATATACCTTAGTCAACTTCTAGGTTCCCCCTCCTTCTCTTCTTACTAAATATTGAGAATAATATGCAGCCACAAAGGCTTTCTTTCTCAGTTAGTAAAGGTTCTCTGCTTTACTTAGTGAAATAGTTACAGAAGCTCCTTTTCCCAGTATAGGCCTCCCTCTTCCTCCTGTGCAATTCCTGCTCATGATATTGAGAATACCAAGCAACCTTAGTAAAATTGTTACAGAAGCCCCTTTTCTCAACACAGTCTCCCTTCCTCCCATGCTAACTTGCTTGTATGGTCTGGACACCCAGAAATCTTATCAAACCAAGCTGAGTACTGCTGAGTTCATGGATGATACATGTCTTCATTTTGCTTCTAGCCTCCTGTATTAAGTTCTTTGTCAGATTGTAGTGGCAAGGGCCCTGGCTTTATTTCCCCTCTGGCCACTCATTCCTAGCTGCTACCTAACAAAATTTCCACAAGGAATCATTTTTAACCATTTCTGCTGTAACATATATGTGTGTGTGTGTGTGTGTGTGTGTGTGTATGATACCGAGAAATTAGATGAGAATATCTGTCACAAGACATTTGAAATTCAAGCAAAAAACATAGAATGAATGGCTTCTTACCTCTTACTCAAAATAAATATTCTTATAGCTATACTATGGATGGGAATCTGCTCTGTATTTTCAGGATCTAACCCAGGGCTTGGATGGAAGGGTAGATAACTAGATAGACATTACAAATGGAAGGAAGGAAGGATAGATGACTAGATGGATAGAAGGATGATGGAAGTAAGGGTGGGTGGATGATTAGATAGATAGATAGATGATAGATAGATAGATAGATAAATAAATGGATAGATGGATGGATGGATGGATGGATGGATGGATGGATGAATACATGGATGGGTGAAAGGATAAATGAAAAGAAGGAAGGAAGAAGGAGTGGTTAGATGTCTGGGTGGAGAATGGTTGAATAGATGAATGAATGAGTGGGTTGGTGGTAGGTGGGGAGTAGATGAGTGGGTTAGGAGCATATAGGAGTAAGTGAAGAGGTGAGTGAAAGACCAAATGCAATGGGACCAAACTCCCTTATTTTGAAGGCTCTCTGAGTCTCCCTCATACTGAATGCCTATCGCCAATCTCCTCCACTCCTCTACCACCCCTCTCCCAAAAACACTACTTAAGAGGATCAGTCATTTGCATCTAAGAAACTCTGAAGGACAAAAATCTAAAGAGCCATTAAGCAAGCCCTGAGTTATAGATTTGGAAGTTAAGGACCCAGATACTTTGGTTATCTGCTTTATTTAACAATTTTCAGAGCATTGTGCAGTTCTTTCTAAACCTAACCTTCTGAGCCCATAGACTTCACAAAGGCCCTGAGCTGTCACGGTGCTCAGCTGGGTGCCCTAGATCTCTATCTTTTTGCAAGTACCCACTTCTCAGGAAGCAGGCAGACTCAGCTCAAACCACACTTGGCTTCCTAGTCTCACCTGCCACTCTGCAGGCAGTGTTGAGCTCCATAAAGCCTGTCATTACTTGCTCATTGTTCTTGTAGCTTTGGGTGGGCTTATCCCTTCCTGCTACCTGTCAGTGTGCTGGGGGGAGCTGAGGGGAGCTGGGCCTGCTGCCTTCTCTCAGATGGCACTGAAAAGGAGAGGTACAGCCTGATCAGAGACCACACTCAAGGGCAGGGGCAGGGACAGGAGGGGTTTAGAGGCTTCTCCCTGCAAGCTGTTGCTCTGACTGGTGCCAGCCTTTTAACTAAGGGGCCATTCTGTGGAGAAGATATGGCAGTTCCACAAAGCCCCACAGGGAACCAGCAAACTTTCATAGCCAGACCAGGCAGGGCACATTCTCTCAGGGTGCCCCCTTGTCAAGTAATTTTCTACATAGCTGATGTGCTCCCTAGGCCCACCTAAACCCAGGAAAGCCACTTCCAACAGGATGCAGTGCCATTCACCTTCTCTTGTACCCCTAAGCTCACAGCCTGCAATGCCCCCCCATTTCTCCTCCCAAGCTTCCATCACCCAGGAAATCTCTGCCACCCTCTGGAATCTCATCACAAAAGATCCAAGAACAGCCCTGGCAAAAAGGTTGAGGGAGGAAAAACTGCAGGTATAGTCAGGACAATTCTGAAGACAACAAGGTCTAGGAACACACACATGGTTTTTGTGCCCTGCCACCCTGATAAAAACCACTGTTGAACTCTGAAGCCACTGCTGGTTCTTTCTCAGGCCAGGCCCTCTCTCCCTCTCTACAATCTCCTGCCAGCCCTCCCTACTCCCATCTCACAACTTTTTCCTGATTCTTCTCTTTCTAACACCAAAGGCTACCACCAAGGCTCTAGACCCTCTTCTTCCTGCCCACACAGTAAGTATGGTGGCTCTGGGAATAGCCACAGTGGACACCTTCAAGGTGTTTGCCTGTACTGTTCAAGTCTCCAAACCCTGACCCCTCAATGCTGGAACTGGCTCTGAGAGCTGGGATTCCATCTTTCAGGATGGCAGGAAGATGCTAACTAACTTGGCCCTGCCTCACTCCTTCTTAAGAGGCCTCTCCCTCCAACCTGAGGGCTCTTCTTGACCAATACAGCTAAGAGGCAAGTGGGGCTTCTGCAGCCCTGAGGTCAAAGGGCCTTATGGCAACTTGGTGTAGAGTAGAAACTGTTATATCAAGAAGCTGCTGCCCTGGATCAGGAAGGACCCATCAAGCCCTCCCCTTATCCAGGTGGTCAGGCAGGAGGAACCAAGTCAGGCAGGATCAAGAAGGACTGGAGACTCAGCCACCAGCTACAGGAGCCCTATTAGATCTCACCTGTTAGGGCAGGCTGCAAAGAAGTCCAGGAGCCTGAGCTGCCTTCCAAACTTCCCACTTTGAGCAGGCCGGAGTTCTCTTGCAGACTGAACAGGAGGGTATCTCAGTAATAGTCAGGCCACATTTCAACCCAGACCCTGATGTGGAGACCCTCTACAAAGCCATGAAGAGAGTTGGTGAGTGGGTGTCAGGCCTTGCTCCAGGAATGCTGTGAGTCTCTGGGATTCTGCCTGCTCTGCTCAAGACCTCTCTGCTCACAGCCCTGAGAAGAGATGCCAGGGACAACCCAGGGGTTAGGGTGTCCACAAAAGCCCCTAGGACTGACCCCCAACACCCATAGAATCATCACACAGGCTCCACCTTCCCCAGCTCTGGTCTACACATACCCCTGAGACAGAAGGGGGAGGGCAGTTGTGGCCTCCCTGAGTAATGGGGGTGAAGATGCAGAGGTGGTCTGCTGTGTGTACCTGCATGTCCTTGTGCAAGCAACCCCATCCCAATAGATCTGAGCTTTCTCACTCCCGAATGACCCCAAGCACTTTGGACCCAGTGTGTCACTGTGAATTTTGGATGAGATGATGTCAGGAGTGTTGTGGGACTGAAAAATGGGCCCAGGGGGCAGAACATAGAGGTTTTGCAGCTTTTCACTGCCCCACTTACCCTGCCAGTCTGTGGTATCTACATTTCCTTCTAAACCAATATCATTTCTACACTCTAGCCCAGAAAGCCCTCATGCCATCACCCCAGGCCAAATTTACCCTCACTTTGGTGACTGGGGCATCAACAAGAGCTACCATTTCTATTCTAACCCAGCATGTTGATGTCCTCCACTTCCTGTGAAATCATTATTATCTCTACTTCGCAAAGAAGAAAATGGAGGCTTAGGAAGGTGAGGCAGCTTGCCACTTGGCTGTTGGGCCAGAACTCAGGTCCAATTTTCTGGACCCTCAGTTCTGACCTTTCCCCATTGCCACTAGCATAAGTGAGGTCAGGGAAGGAGGCCTTGCTGATAAAACTCAAGGCCCCAGGAAATACTCAGAGCAGACCAGATGACTAGAGGGTCCTCAGATTCTATCACTGTAAGGCTGAGGCTGGAATGTAGCCATCATTGTGTGGGTGGAGGTGGGAAATGGACAGGTGGATTTTCTGTCTAGACGTCTTACCTACACTTTGAGAATCAGCTTCTGAAGTTATCGAGATGGTATGTCCCCAGTTCTTGGCCACCAAGCTACTGCCCTCCCTTCTCCACAACCTTTATCAGGCCATCGATGTGGCCTGAGAAGTGGAGAAGTGGGGGTACTCACACTGTGCACCCCTGCAGGGACCAACAAGCAGGCCATCGATGTGCTTATGAGGAGAAGCAATGTGTAGCAACCTCAGATTGCTGAGTCCTTCAAAGCTCAGCTAGTCAAGGTACCCGAGAGACTGATGGGGATGGGTGGAAGTGTGCTGGGGGACTGGAGGCGTGCTGCTGTCAGGGAAAACCTGAGAAGCAGCTCTACACTGGACAAGGCTCTTCCCTGGAGGCCAGCCACCTGGAAACATGGGCATATGGGACATACTTGTCAACAGAAAGAACCTGAATCTTGAAAATACTAGGTTTTTATTTACAGCCTTGCCTGAAAGTCATAGTCTGAAAGAAGAGCTTCAAGAAGCCTTGAAACAGTGCTCTAACTCCTGTAAAGTGGGGATGAGGGGTTCCTATATAGGCAGAGGAGTAAGCAAAAAGTCCATCTGTCCCATTAGAAGTTTCAATCAGGATACACATGGTTCTATATGAAATGGAAGGAATGTGTAGAAAAGAAGTTTGAGCTGCTATGCCCACAGAAGTCAGAAAATTTTAATTAGGTTCTGGAAACAGATTTTTTGAAACTGCTCAAGCTGATTTTTATCAGACGTGAAAGAACAGATACTGCTATCTATATCAATTGATCTTCAGTACTTCAAACTATACTCATATATATGATTACCCCCCATGGTTCCTACCTTAGTAAAAAAAATTTGGGAGAGCTCATTGTTCTCTCTCTTTTTTAAAAAAAGACTTTATTTATTTATTTATTTTTAGAAATAGGAGGAGGGAGGGAGAAAGAGGAGAGACACATCAATGTGCAGAACATCTGTTGGAGGCCTGTTGCCCACTCCCAACTGGGGACCTGGCTCTCAACCCACACCTGTGCCCTGACCAGGAATTGAATCAGCAAAGTTTTGGTTTGTGGGATATTGCCCAGCCCATTGAGCCATACAAGTCAGGGCTCATTGTTCTCTTTTGGCTACTGATTAAGTCAGAGAAGCGGAAACACTGTTTCCTTTCTCATACTTATGTTAAAAATAATGATGAATTATTTGTCTAAAATTCAAATGTAGCCAGCCTCCTGTGTTTATCTGGAAAGCTTACTTAGGGTCCCCACACCCTGGTCTACTGGCCAGCCTTATGTTATCTGGCCCACCACCCTTTCTCACCTTCTCACCCACTTTGCTCCTTCACATTTTTTCCACGACCCCATCTGCGAGCTGCTTTCCTGCCTCTGTGCTTTGTCTGTTTTGTTTCTGAGATTGGAACGACCTTTCACATGTGCCATGCAGAAGACATTAGACATGGGAGGGACTCCACTCTGTCTGGGGCATGAGCACTCGCCTCTCGTTGAGTCTCCCTCTGCATGGGAACTCAATGGAACGTCACGGAGCCTTTTCCTCTCCTCCTAACCTCCACCACCCCCAGAAAAATGCCAGGCATTGGGGTGCTAGGTAAACACAGGAATAAATGCTCACATAGCCATGGTTGCTGAAAGCTTCCATCACCACACATCATTTACTTGGAGATTTAAAACAAGAAGATAAGTGATGAAGCCCAAACATTCCATGAAAGAAATCAATGTGCTTTTATTTTACATTTATTTTTTATTGTTGTTCAAGCACAATACTCTCCTCTTACCCCCCAACACTCCCCACAACCCCAGCTATCTCTACCTCCCACCCTCAATCCTACCCCACTTTGGTTTTGTCCAAGTGTCCTTTATACATGCTCCTGAGAAAAACCTTCCCTCTTTTCCCTGCTTTGTCCTCTCAAACCTCCCCTCTGGTTACTGTCAGTTTATTCTTTATTTTACTGTCTCTAGTTATATTTTGCTTGCTTGTTTGTTTTGTTGATTATGTTCCAGTTATAGGTCAGATCATATGGTATTTGTCTTTCACTGCCTGGCTTATTTCACTCAGCATAATGATCTCCAGGTCCATCATGTTGTCACAACGAATAGGAGCTCCTTCTTTCTGCTGTGTAGTATTTAATCATGTAAATGTACCATAGTTTTTTATTTATGTTTTAAAATTTATTTATTTTAATTGTTGTTCAAGTACAGTTTTCTGTCTTTTACTCCCATCCTAGCTCACCCCCCCAGTGCTCCCCACCTCCTTCCCATTTCCACCCCCCTTAGTTTTTGTCCATGTGTCCTTTATACTTGTTCCTAAATTTAAGGTGGGTAAAAGACTTAAATATAAGCTGTAACACCATTAAAGTCCTAGAGGAGAACACAGGCAGGAAAATCTCAGATATTTCATGCAGCAACAGTTTTACTGATATGTACCCTAGAGCAAGGGACATAATAAGAAAATAAACAAATGGGATCTCATCAAAATAAAAGTGAACCAACTTTATGGGAAAACATATTTGCCAATAATACCTCAGACAAGGGCACCATAGTTTTTTATCTATTTATTTGCAGATGGGTACTTAGGTTTCTTCCAGCACTTGGCTATTGTAAATTTTGCTGCTATGAACATTGGGTGCATGGATTCTTTTGAATTGGTGTTTCTGGGTTCTTAGGGTATAATTCCATGCAGTTGAATTGCCAGGTCTAAAGGAAGGTCCATTTTTAGTTTTCTGAGGAAATTCCATACTGTTTTCCACAGTGGTGGCACCAGTCTGCATTTCCATCAACAGTGTACTAGGGTTCCCTTTTCTCCACATCCTCTCCAACACTCATTGTTTGTTGATTTGTTTATGATGGCCATTCTGACCAGTGTGAAGTGGTACCTCACTGCAGTTTTAATTTTCATCTCTGATGGCTAGTGATGTTGAGCATCTTTTTGTGTGCCTCTGGGTCCTTTGCATATCCTCCTTGAAGAAGTGTCTGTGCAAGTTTTTTGCCCACTTTTTAGTTGAGTAGTTTATCTTCCCGGAGTGGAGTCATGTGAGTTCTTTATATATTTTGGAGATCAAACCCTTCTCCGAGGTATCATTGCCAAATATGTTTTCCTTTATGGTTTGTTCTCTTTTCGTTTTAATGCTATTTTCTTTAGCCATGCAGAAGATTTTTATTTTGATGAGATCCCATTGTTTATTCTTTCCTTTATGTACATTGCTCTAGAGGACATAGTAGTGAAAATATCGCTATGTGGAATATCTGAGTTTCCCACCTGTGTTCTCCCCTATGACATTTATTGTGTCATGACTTATAGTTAAGTCTTTTATCCACCTTGAATTTATTTTTGTGTATGGTGTAAGTTGGTGATCGAGTTTCTTTTCTTTTTTTTTTTTTTTTTTTTTTTTGCATGTAGCTGTCCAGCTCTCCCAACACCATTTTTTGAAGAGGCTATTTTTTAACTCCATTTTGTGCTTCTGCCCCTTTTGTAAAATATTAATTGATCATGGAGACTTGGTTTTATTTCTGGGCTCTTGTTCTGTTCCATTGGTCTTTGTGTCTGTTCTTATGCCAGTACCAGGCTGTTTTGATTTCAGTGGCCTTGTAATCAAGTTTAGTATCAGGTATTGTGATCCCTCCTACTTTGTCCTTTTTTCTCAGTATTGCTGCAGCTATTCAGGTTGTTTATGGTTTCATATAAATTTTCAAAATGTTTGTTCTATATTTGTGAAATATGTCATTGGTACTTTAATAGGGATTGCATTGAATCTATAAATTGCTTTGGGTAGTATGGAACTTTTGATGATGTTAATTCTTCTGATACATGAACACAATATATGTTTCCACTGTGTCTTCCTTGATTTCTTTCTTGAGTGTTGTGTAGTTTTCTGAGTACAGGTCTTTTACATCCTTCATTAGGTTTATTCCTAGATACTTTATTTTTCTTGTTGCTATATCAAATGGGATTTTGTTAGTGATTTCTGATTTGTGATATTTCATAGTTGCTGTACAAAAATGCCTTTGACTTCTGAATATTGACTTTGTATCCTGCTGTTTTGCCAAATTCATTTATTAGGTCGAGTGGTTTTTTGGTGGAGTCTATAGGATTTTCATTGTACACTATTAAGTCATTTGCAAACAAGGCCAGCTTTGCTTCCTCCTTTCCAATTTGTATGCCTTTTATTTTTTGTCTGATTGTTGTGACTAAGACTTCCAATACTATGTTGAATAGAAGCAGTGAAAGTGGAAAACCTTGTCTTCTTCCTGATCTTAGTGGGAAAGTTTTAACTTTGGCCCGCTGAGTATGATGATGGATGTAGGTCTCTCATGGCCTTTATTATGTTGAGTAATGCTCCCTCTACTCCTACTTTGCTGAGTGTTTTTATCATCAATGGGTGCTGTACCTTATAAAATTTCTTTGTCATCTATTGATATGATCATGTGGTTTTGGTCTTTCATTTTGTTTATGTGATGTATTATGTTTATAGATTTGTGAATATTGTACCACCTGAGATTAAGCCCACTTGGTCATGGTGTATGAGCTTTTTAAAGTATTGCTGGACGCAGCTTGCCAATATTTTTTGAGGATTTTAGAATCTATGTTCATCAATGATATAAGCCTGTAGTTTCCTTTCTTTGTTGTGTTTTCATATAGTTTTAGGATTTGGAATGATACTGGCTTCATAAAAAGAATTTGGGAGTCTTCCATCTTCTTGAATTTTTTTTTAATAATCTGTGAAAGATAGGTATTAGCTCTTCCTTAAATGTTTTGTAAAATTCTCTGTGAAACTGTCCAGTCCAGTGTGCTGGAGTGTGCTGGGAGTTTGTTGAATACTGCTTCAATTTTGCCAGCTGTTATTGGTCTGTTCAGGGTTTCTGCTTATTCTTCATTGAGCTTTGGAAGCTTATACTTTTCTAGAAATTTGTCCATTCCATCTAGATTTTTGAATTTCTTGGCATATAGTTCTTCATAGTACTTTCTTACATTCCTTTGTATTTCTGTGGTGTCAGTTGTAATCTCTTTCATTTCTGATTGTGTTTATTTGGGTTCTCTCTCTTCTTTCCTTGATGAGCCTACTTAATGGCTTGTTGATTTTGTTTATCTTTGCAAAAAACCAGCTCCTGGATTCATTGATCCTTAGAATTGTGCTTTTAGTCTCTATGTCATTTAATTCTACTCTGATCTTGGTTATTTCCTTCCTTCTACTTGCTCTGAGCTGTTTTGTTGTTGTTTCTCGAGTTCTTGTAGGTGTAGGGTTAGGTTGTTTGTTTGAAATGTTTCTATCTTTTTTAGGTAAGCATGTATCACTATGAGCTTCTCTCTCAGGACTGCCTTCACTGTGTCCCATAAGTTTTGAGTTGTTGTGAGTTCATTTTCATTTGTTTCCAGAAACTTTTTATTTCTTTCTTGATCCCATTATTGACCCATTCATTGTTTAATAGCATGCTATTCAATCTCCATGAATTTGAGTGTTTTTGAGTTTTGTCCTTGAAGTTGGTTTCTAGTTTCAGTCCCTTGTGGTCAGAGAAAATGCTTGGTATGAGTTCAATTTTCTTGAATTTGTTGAGGCTTGTTTTGTGTCCTAGCATGTGGTCTATCCATACACATTTGAGAAGAATGTATATTTAGCTTCTCTGGGATGAAAGGCTCTCTCTCTCTCTCTCCATGTATATCAGTTTAAACACATTTGATCTAGGACATTATTAATGCCACATTACCTTTATTGATATTTTGTTTAGAAAAGCTATTTGTTTTTGATAGTGGGATGTTAAAATCCCCTTGTATAGGTATGTTAAAATCTCCTTCTATATCTTTCTTGAAGTTCTCCAACATTTTCCTTATGTATTTGGGTGCTCCTATGTTGAGTGCATATATGTTTATAATATTTATGTCTTCTTAATGGAGTCTTCCCTTGAGTGTTATGAAATGTCCTTCTGGGTCTTTTTTTATGGCCCTTCACAGAAGTCTATTTTGTCTGATATGAGTATTGCTACCCCAGCTTTTTTTTTTTTCCTGTTCATTTGCTTGGAATATTTTTTCCACCCTTCACTTTCATTCTGTGTAGGTCTTTTGTTTGATTTGGGTCTCTTGTAGGTAGTGTATGTGTGGGTCATGTTTTATTATCCATTCAGCTACTCTATGTCTTTTGATTGGAGCGTTAATACATTCACATTTAAGGCAATTATTGATAAGTATTTATTTATTCATTCTTTCCCTTTTGTACCTGTGTTCCTCACTTTCTCACTTTTTTTCTTCCTATTCTTATAATAACCCTTTAGCATATATTGCAGTGCTGGTTTGGTGAAGATGTATTCTTTCAGCCTGTTTTGTTTGGGAAATTTTTTATTTCACCTTCCATTTTAATTGAGAGCCTTGCTGTACAGAATAGTCTTGGTTGTAGGCATTTGTTTTTTAATACTTAAAATATTTCTTGCCATTTCCCCCTGGATTGGAGTGTTTCTGTTGACAAGTCATCTGTAAGCCTGAAGCCACTTTGTATGTTATTTCTTGTTTCTCCCTTGTTGCTTTTAAGATTCTCTCTCCATGGTTGTGGAAAAGAGGAGACCCTAGTTCACTGTTGGTGGGATTGCAGACTTGTACAAACACTATGGATAACAGTATGCAATTTTCTAAGAAAACCAAAAATGAATCTGCCTTTTGACGCAGCAATTTCACTGCTAGGAATATATCCTAAGAACCCTGAAACACCAATCCAAAAGAACCTATGCACCCCAATGTTCATAGAAGGAAATTTTACAATAGCCAACAGTTGGAAGCAACCTGGGTGCCCATCAGTAAATTAATGGATCAAAAAACTGCGGTACATTTACACAATGGTATTCTATGCATAAGAAAGAAAGAAGGAGCTCCTACCCTTTGCAACAGCATGGATGGAACTGGAAAGCATTATTCTGAGTGAAATAAGCCAGGCGTTGAAAGACAAATACCGTATGATCTCACCTTTAACAGGAACCTAAACAACAAAACAAGCAAGCAAGCAAAATATAACCAAAGACACTGAAATAGAGAACAGGCTGACAGTGACCATGGGGGAGAGGGGAGGGAATTTCAGGGGGGAAGGGTTTACAGGAACAAATATAGAGGACACATGGACAAAAACTAAGGTGAGTGGAAATGAGAGGGAAGTGGGGAGCACTGGGGTGGTGGGATGGGATGGGAGTAAAAGACAGAAAACTGTACTTGAACAATTAAAATAAATTTTTTTAATGGGGGAAAAAGTCTTTCTTTGTCTTTAAAACTTGGCATTTTAAATATAATGTGGAGAGATTGGGGGAAGATGGCGTCGGAGTAAGAGGGAGCGGATTCTAGCTCCCGCACTCGCGGGTGAAAATCCTGGCAGATCTATAGAAAAGCAGCGCACCAATCCATCAGTTATCCAGCATTTGTGAAACTAAAAGAACAGAGACTCTGTTGGACGCTGAAACACCAGAAAGCGGCAGGTCAGTGGGGCTTTGGGGACCCGTTTAAAGACAAAGCAGCGGCGGGGGGCTGGTGCCCCAGGCCAGGTGGCCCCGGTGCTGCATCTACAGCCGGGGTCCAGAACCATCGGTCTGAGACCAACACCAGAGAGGTCTACCACAGGAGCTTGGGCACCCAGCGGCTCCAGTGGCCACCAGCGTGGGCCAGCAGCTCCCCTGCTTCATGTATAAGCAAAACTGGACAACACCAGGTAGAGACCTGTCTGCTTGCCGGCTTGCATTTTTGGGGAGGGGTACAAAGACACAGGGCCCGGTTCAACTGCAGACTCTGTGATTGCAAGCCTGGGAGGAATCCAGAGACGCATTAGCCTCACGGGTTTGGTTGGGGACTGAGAAGGAATGAGAGACAGGATGTCCGGAAAGTTTTGTTTTGTTTTGTTTTATTGAAAGTGGACTGAGGTGTTCTCCTGCCAAGGCAGATTGGCTTGTTTCCTATCCGGCCTGGCAGCGAGCCAGGGGAAAAGTGGAAGCTTTTGGGGACTAGCCACACAAATGGGAAGCGCCCTGCCGGTTACTCCGGGTCCCAGAAGGTCTGTTGGAAGCGGAAGCCTCTGAGCCAACACCAGGGGACTGGGAAGCCCGCTGCCGCTGCCGGTTACGCCAGTCCCAGAAGGAGAGCTCGCGGGCGCAGAGAGTTCAGAGAGGCGCCGCAGGACAAAGACGCTCCCTGACGGTTTCCTGCTCGCACCCATAGATGGACTCTGGCGCGCACTGGCGCAGGGTTCTTTGAACCGGGGCTACTGGTCCTAGCGCCAGACGGTTTCGCGCGCGAGCGGGGGCGCAGAGAACTCTAGGCTGACACCACTAGGGTCGGGAAGAGCTGGGGCCAGTGCGGACCGGGAAGGGTTCGGGGCCGGGAAGCGCTGGTTGCGCAGTCCCGGACAGCCCGGGAGTGTGCCCGAGGTTGGCCAGGGGACCCAGACAAACACAGAAGCAGAAGGGATACACACCACGCAGCGTCCCATGACGAGCACACAGAGTTTTTAGGTCTGCGCCCAGTCCTCGGATCGGCTCCCGGCTTCCAGTCTCCCCCCCTCAGACTATCTGGAAGCCCGGGACGCTGAGGTGTCCTGGGAAAAGAGCTGAGACCCTCAACCCCCTCCCTTTCCGGCCAAGCAAGGGGGGGGGCAGGAGAGACTTGTTTGATAGAGTTTACAGAGAGGGTGCTGAGGACAAAGGGCCCCAACCAAAGACTCTGTGGCTGCCAGCCCAGGAGAACTCAGAGGTGCAGCCTGGGGCACTGAATCAGGTAGACTCTGGGAAGGGAGCCCTGCGAGAAAGTCCTAGCTCCCCATTGTAGGGAGCTGGGGGAGAGGCGCCAAGTGTCTGGATCCTGAGAGGGGCTGGCTGAAAAAAAATCACAACAATCCACCCTCAGCCAACTGCAACCAGAAAAACCGGTTCGGCTAGTTTGAAGCCAACAAGTGACATTCCTTTTTCTGAGGGTTTTTTTTTTTTTTTTGAGAAATTATTTTGGTGCGTTTTTTGGGTTTTTTTTTTCTCTTTTCTTTATTTTATTTTTATTCTTTCTTTTTTTTTATTTACCTTTCTCCCCTCTCCATTCCTTTTCTTTATCTTTTTGCTTTTTTAAAGTAATCTGATATCTCTTTTAAACTTTATTACTGTTTCTTCTTTCCATACTTTTGTCCTCTTTTCCCGGATTTCCTGTTTTATTTCTTTTTCTTTTCTTTCTAAACTTATTGCTCTTTCTTACATTCCCCTACCATTTTTTTCTTTCTTCCTTTTATTTCTTTCCCTATCATTTCTTTCTTTTACCCACAAGAGTCACAATCAACTTGAAAATATAAAAAGACCAGAGCTGGACCCATAGAAGAGGCCTCCCAATAGTAGAATCAGAGAGACAAATTGCACATTGTTGTAGGAGAGAAGCCACAAGTTGCTGCATATTTGAGTAGGTGGAAGCAGAGAACAACAGGATAACCAAAAGAGGCTGCACCATTGAAATTCACAGGCATTCCACCACAAAAGTTCATACCATAAACCCAGGGTGTCAAAACAGATTAATCTAAGAAGCTGAGGCTAACAAGAAGAGTCTCACAAACAATGGGAAGACAAAGAAACAATCCCCAAATGAAAGGAAAGGAGGAATCCTCAGAAAGAATGCTAGATGAAACAGAGGCAAGTCAACTATCAGATACGGAATTCAAAGCACTGGTGATCAGGAAGTTCAAAGAGCTCACAATCAGCTACCAGAAACTACAGGGAAGTTACAATGATCTCACTGTGAACTATATCAACATGAAAAAGGAAATGGAAATTATTAGCAAGGGCCAAGAGGAAGTGAATAATATGATTTCTGAATTAAAAAACACAGTGGAAAGCATTAAAAATAGGGTGGATGAAACAGAAGATCGGATTAGTGAATTGGAGGACAAAGTAGAAAGCATCTCACAGAAAGAACGGGAAAGGGAAAAGAGGCTCAGAAAGAATGAAGAGAGATTAAGAGAAATGCAAGACAATATGAAACGTAATAATATCTGAATAATAGGAATACCAGAAGGAGAAGAAGAAGAACAAGGGATAGAAAACATATTTGAAAGAGTAATGAGAGAAAATTTCCCTAACTTGACAAAAGAAAAAGTCACACAAATCCAGGAATCTCACAGAGTCCCATTCAAGAGGAACCCAAAGAGGCCCACTTCAAGACACATCATCATTAAAATGGCAAACTTCCAAGACAAAGAGAGAATCTTAAAGGCAGCAAGGGAGAAAAAAGAAATAACATACAAGGGCGTCCCAATAAGGTTAGCCACTGACTTCTCAATGGAAACACTCCAAGCAAGAAGAGATTGGCAAGAAATATTCCAAGTAATGAGAAACAGAGGCCTACAACCAAGGCTACTTTACCCAGCAAGGCTCTCAATCAAGATAGAAGGCCAAATAAAGAGCTTCCAAGACAAAAGAAATCTAAAAGAATTTGCTGCCACCAAGCCAGCTCTACAAGAAATACTAAAAGGTCTGCTTTAAGGAAAGGAAGGAAAAGAGACAGACAGAGAGGAACACAGGTACAAAAATGGCAATGAATAAGTACCTATCAATAATATCCTTAAATGTAAATGGATTAAATGCTCCAATCAAAAGACACAGAATAGCTTCATGGATAAGAAAGTATGACCCACACATATGCTGCCTACAAGAGACCCACCTCAGGACAAAAGACCATCACAGACTAAAAATCAAAGGATGGAAACAAATTTTCCAAGCAAATGGACAAGAAAAAAAAGCTGGGGTAGCAATTCTCATATCAGACAAAATAGACTTCAAAAAAAGAGCCATAAAGAGTGACCCAGAAGGTCACTTCATAATACTCAAGGGAAGAATCCACCAAGAAGACATTAACATCATAAATATATACGCACCCAACATAGGAGCACCAAAATATATAAGGAAAATCTTAGAGGAATTCAAGAAAGATATAGACAGCAACACAATTATAGTGGGGGATTTTAACACCCCACTATCAAAAATGGACAGATCTTCCAAACAAAATATCAACAAAGACATTGCGGCATTAAACAACACCCTTGATGAAATGGACCTGACTGATATATACAGAGCTCTTCACCCCAAAGAAGCTAAATACACATTCTTTTCAAATGCACATGGTACATTCTCAAAGATAGATCACATGATAGGGCACAAAACAAGCCTCAACAAATTCAAGAATATTGAAATCATACCAAGCATTTTCTCTGACCATAAGAGACTGAAACTGGAAACCAACCCCAAAGGAAAAAACCCAAAACACCCAAAATCATGGAGACTGAACGGTATGCTATTAAACAATGAATGGGTCAAGAATGAAATTAGGGAAGAAATCAAAAAGTTTCTGGAAACAAATGAAAATGATCACACAACAACCCAAAACTTATGGGATACAGCCAAGGCAGTCCTGAGCGGGAAGTTTATAGCAATACAGACCTACCTAAAGAAAACAGAAACATTTCAAACAAATGAACTTACTCTACGCCTACAAGAACTCGAGGAACAACAACAAAAACAGCCCAAAGCAAGTAGAAGGAAGGAAATAACCAAGATCAGAGCAGAACTAAATGACATAGAGACTAAAAGTACAATTCTAAAGATCAATGAATCCAGGAGTTGGTTCTTTGAAAAAATAAACAAAATAGACAAGCCTTTAAGTAGGCTCATCAAGAAAAGAAGGGAACGGACACACATAAACACAATCAGAAATGAAAGAGGAGAGATTACAACTGACACCACAGAAATAGAGAGGATTGTAAGAAATTACTATGAAGAACTGTATGCCAAGAAATTTGAGAACCGAGGGGAAATGGACACATTTCTAGAAAAATATAATCTCCCAAAACTCAATGAAAAAGAAGTAGAACACCTGAATAGACCAATAACAGCAAAAGAAATTGAAGCAGTAATCAAAAAACTCCCATCACACAAAAGCCCTGGACCAGATGGATTCACAGGAGAATTCTACAAAGCATTTAAGGAAGAGCTAACCCCCATTCTTCACAGACTATTCCAAAAAATCCAAAAAGATGGAAAACTCCCTAACTCCTTTTATGAAGCCAGCATCATCCTAATTCCAAAACCAGATAGAGATACAACAAAGAAAGAAAACTTCAGGCCAATATCGCTGATGAACATAGATGCTAAAATCCTCAACAAAATATTAGCAAATCGCATCCAACAATATATCCAAAAGATTATACACCATGACCAAGTGGGATTCATCCCAGGGATGCAAGGATGGTTCAACATTCGCAAAACAGTAAATGTAATTCATCACATAAACAAAAGCAAAGACAAAAATCACATGATCATATCAATAGACGCAGAAAAAGCTTTCGATAAAGTACAACACCCATTTATGATAAAAACACTCAGCAAAATGGGAATAGAGGGAACATTCCTCAATATAATAAAGGCCATTTATGAGAAACCTACAGCCAATATCATACTCAATGGACAAAAACTAAAAGCTTTTCCACTAAGATCAGGAACAAGACAAGGATGTCCACTTTCACCACTCCTATTCAATATAGTATTAGAAGTTTTGGCCACAGCGATCAGGCAGGAAAAGGAAATAAAAGGCATCCAAATAGGAAAGGAGGAAACAAAATTGTCACTGTTTGCAGATGACATGATAGTGTACATGGAAAATCCTATAGACTCTACCCCAAAACTGCTCAAACTAATTAATGAATTTGGCAAAACAGCAGGATACAAAGTCAATATCCAGAAATCAAAGGCATTTTTGTATACAAACAACGAATCAGCAGAAGCAGAAATCAAGGAAAAAATCCCATTCGATATAGCAAAAAGAAAAATAAAATATCTGGGAATAAACCTAACCAAAGAGGTAAAAGACCTGTATGCAGAAAACTACACAGCACTGAAGAAAGAAATCAAGGAAGACACAAACAAATGGAAACATATACCGTGTTCATGGATTGGAAGAATTAACATCATCAAAATGTCCATACTACCCAAAGCAATATACAGATTCAATGCAATACCTATTAAAGTACCAATGGCGTATTTCACAGACATAGAACAAACACTTCAAAAATTTATATGGAATCATAAACGAGCCCGAATAGCAGCTGCTCTTTTGAGAAAGAAGAACAAAGTAGGAGGGATCACAATACCTGATATCAAACTGTATTACAAGGCCACTGTAATCAAAACAGCCTGGTACTGGCATAAAAACAGGCACATAGACCAATGGAACAGAACAGAGAGCCCAGAAATCAACCCAACCCTCTACAGTCAATTAATATTCGACAAAGGGGGGCAGTAACATAAAATGGAGTAAAGATAGCCTCTTCAGCAAATGGTGTTGGGAGAACTGGACAGCTACATGCAAAAAAATGAAACTTGAGCACCAACTTACACCATACACCAAAATAAATTCAAGGTGGATAAAAGACTTAAATATAAGCCATGACACCATTAAAGTCCTAGAGGAGAACATTGGCAAGAAAATCTCAGATATTCCACGCAGCAACATTTTTACTGATATGTCCCCTAGAGCAAGGAATATAAAGGAAAGAATAAACAAATGGGATCTTATCAAAATGAAAAGCTTCTGCATGGCTAAAGAAAACAGTATTAAATTAAAAAGACAACCAACTGTATGGGAAAACATATTTGCCAATGATACCTCAGACAAAGGTTTAATCTCCAAAATATACAAAGAACTTACACGACTCCACTCTAGGAAGACATCGAACCCAATTAAAAAATGGGCAAAGGACTTGAACAGACACTTCTCTAAAGAGGACATACAGAATATCCAGAGACACATGAAGAGATGCTCACTATCATTAGCTATCAGAGAGATGCAAATTAAAACCACAATGAGATACCACTTTACACCAGTCAGGATGGCTATAATAGACAAAGCAACAAACAACAAATGTTGGAGAGGGTGTGGGGAAAAGGGGGACCTTAGTTCACTGTTGGTGGGATTGTAGACTGGTACAACCATTATGGAAAACAGTATGGAATTTTCTCAGAAAAATAAAAATTGACCTGCCTTTTGACCCAGCAATTCCACTGCTAGGATTATACCCCAAGAATCCTAAAACATCAATTTCAAAGAACCTATACACCACAATGTTCATAGCAGCACAATTTACAATAGCCAAGAGTTGGAAGCAACCTAGGTGCCCATCAGTAAATGAATGGATCCAAAAATTGTGGTACATATACACCATGGAATTTTATGCAGCAGAGAGAAAGAAGGAGCTACTACCTTTTGCAACAACATGGATGGAACTGGAAAACATTATGCTGAGTGAAATAGGCCAGGCATTGAAGGACAAATACCATATGATCTCACCTTTGACAGGAAGCTAAAGAATAAAACAAACAAGCAAACAGAATAAAAACAAAGACGCTGAAATAGAGAACAAGTGGGCAGCGACCAGAGGGGAGAGGGAAGGGAACTTAAGGGGAAAAAGGGGGAGGGATTTTGAGGAACAAGTATGAATGACACAGAGATGAGGACTGGGGGGGGGGGGAATGGGAGGGAGGGGGGATACCGGTCGGGGGGGGGGGATGAGAAGGAAAAAAAAATGTACTTGAAAAGTAACCAAATAAAATTTTTAAAAAAATAATAAAATAAATAAATAAATATAATGTGTCTTGGCATTGGCCTTTTTGGCTTCATCTTAATTAGGACTCTCTGTGCTTTCTGCACTTGAGTGGTTTTTTCCCTCTCCAGGTTAGGAACATTTTCTGTCATTATTTTTTCAAACTGGGTTTCTGTCCCTTGTTTCTTTTCTCCTCTTTCTAATGTTTCTATGATTTTAATATTTTTGTGTTTCACGTGGTTTTGCAGTTCCCTTAAGCTATCTTCATAATTTTTTAGTCTTTTTTCATGCAGCTGCTCTACATGGCTTTTTCTTTCCACCTTATCTTCCAACTCACAGATTCCATTCTCTGCTTCATCCAGCCTGCTTGTAATGTCTTCTAGTGTCTTTTTTTGTATCAGAAATTGTATTTTTCATTTTGTCCTGGTTTTTTATTATAGTTTCTATTTCCTTTTTCATACTGTTATAGTTCTCACTCAGTTCCTTGTAGTGATCTGTGAGTTCCTTGAGCATCTTTATAACCATTATTTTGAATTCTATCTGACAGTTTGCTTACCTCAATTTCATTTAGTTCTTTTAGTGGGAAGACTTCCATTGCTTTTGATTGCATGTTGGTTTTTTTTGTCTGCCCATTTTAGGTGACTCTTTTTTGTTTATTTCTGCACTTCCTGATGTTCTTCTTTGCTAGCTGTCTTTGTAGGGTGAACGTCTATGGTAGGAATTTTATTGGGTTCAGTAATGTCATCTCTTTGATCTCCTTTTCTGGATGCTCTAGGGTTGAACTTTCATTTGTGCGTAGGCTTTCTTGTTGTACTTGTGTTTTTACCTTTTGGTGGTTTCTTTATTGGTGGGTTTTCTCTTCCAGCAGGCATATCGGTGTTCACAACTCCCACCTACTTTTGTATGTGATCAGTTGCAGGGGGGAGGGGAAAATGGATTAAGATAGCGGGAGAGTATTCTATGGGAATTAAGGTACCAGTGAGTCAAGAAGAGATAGACGATCCTTTGGGTAAATATAGCATAAACCATGATATTTTACTCAACTATCCACTTTTTATAAAGGCTGGAAAAAAAGATGAGACTCTTGTTAGAGGAGGGAAGGACTGTGAGCTGAATCCAGAGAACAGAGCATTCAGAGCATTTGCATGAGGTCAGATAATGAGATATAGTGAGAGTAAAGGGACAAAATGTAGGCACAATGTGAGAGAGAATAGAGTTAACCACAATAGTAATAAAGCTCTGGAAGATAGTAAAATGGACTAAGACCAGGGATGGGTGCTGCATAATATTTACAGTTGTATGGAACAACAATGATTTATAATAATACTGGAATAACAATAATATGACAAGAAATATATGATCTGAATAACAAAAATAGCAAGTACACAACCAAGAGTAGTGTGATATTGGGACATGAGTGAAGTGAGAAAAGGAAAATTGAAATACACTATGAAAGAGAGAACAAGGAATACCAGTCAAATAATGCAATAAACAAACAAATAAAATGAAAACTAAACAGAAAGAAGAGAAATTTAAAAAATACTAATTAAAAGAAGCAAAAATAATGAAAAATAATCAAGATACAAATAAACAATAACATGTAAGTTCTCTAGAAGAGCAGAGTGAAATTTGTCTGTTTCTCAGTTGTTGGGGTTAGCCTTGTGTTCCCTCTTTGGCTCTGTCTCTGGACCTTTCACAGCTTGAAGTCTTATTGTCTCACCTGGGGAAAATTTTTTAAAAAGCCTCCTGCTAACTTTAAACCACCAAACAAGTTTTACTGGTGCTCCTGGATGCTGCAAGCTAAGGGGGACTGGGCTTTGCTTTTCTCCTTTCCCTATGGTTTTGCAAGGATGGGGCTAGGTCTGGGCTGCAGTATTCACAGTTGCCCAGCCTCCAGCCCAGGTACTTTGTGTGCTGTCTGGCCCCCACTGTCCATCTGTGCCAGGTCAGTACCCTTAATTCATCAGCTATCCATGAGGTACACTAATTAGGGGCAACTCAAACACCACCTTCTCCCTCTTTGCTGGCTTAGGTGCTGCACACTCTCAAAGTCTCTTCAGAGTAGTTCAGCTTCATCACTGAATTAAGTCTTTCTGGGGACTGTTAACACTCTGAGCCCTATTGCCCTCCTCTGAAACGTCCCTGTTGGGTGCCTCCTTCTTCTCCTTTGGGAGCCAGCCATGGTACAAGCCAGCTGCAGTGGTGAGAGGCAGCTGCAGCATGAGAGTTCCTTAAACAGCAACTGCAAGCCATTTTTTTTGTAGAATCCTCTTGTTTAAGCCCACCATTCTTAACAAGCACCCAGCTTTACACACCACCCAACTTTCTAACCAGACCAGAGACTCTCTAGGTCAGGGTCCACCATGACCCAACTCTTCTCCCTTCTCCAGGTGTCACCCAGCTCCTCATTTTCTCTGGTAATGATCTAGCTGGCGTCCACAGTCCCAGCAGGTGAACACTGCCTCTGTGCATCTCCCACTTTGTTTTTATTCCCCCCAGTGATTTCAAGCATCCAGGTCTATCCTGATGCTGCTCTGTCCTCCCTGTTTGGTAGGGGAGGGAGCTGCTGATTTGGCTCTCCACCAAGGATCCTTCAGCAGGTGCCAGGCTGGGGGCTGTAGCAGCCTTGGTCTCTGTGCAGTCCCAGGGACCTTACCATCCCAATTAAATCTCCTTACTGTCTGTTTTCCAATGTCTTTTACAATTTTGGCCTCCAGATTTCATACAAGCTGTGATTCCGTTGGCTGTTCACTCTGTTCCTCAGGAGATGTAGGACATACAGAATATCCAGAGACACATGAAGAGATGCTCAATATCGTTAGCTATCAGAGAGATGCAAATTAAAACCACAATGAGATACCACTTTACACCAGTCAAGATGGCTACCATAAACAAAGCAACAAACAATAAATGTTGGAGAGGTTGTGGGGAAAAGGGGACCTTAGTTCACTGTTGGTGGGATTGCAGACTGGTACAACCATTATGGAAAACAGTATGGAATTTTCTCAGAAAAATAAAAATCGACCTACCTTTTGACCCAACAATTCCACTGCTAGGATTATATCCCAAGAATCCTGAAACATCAATTTCAAAGAACCTATGCACCACAATGTTCATAGCACTATTTACAATAGCCAAGAGTTGGAAGCAACCTAGGTGCCCGTCAGTAAATGAATGGATCAAAAAATTGTGGTACATATACAAAATGGAATTCTATGCAGCAGAGAGAAAGAAGGAGCTACTACCCTTTGCAACAACATGGATGGAACTGGAAAGCATTATGCTGAGTGAAATAGGCCTGGTGTTGAAAGACAAATACCATATGATCTCACCTTTGACAGGAAGCTAAACAACAAAACAAGCAAGCAGAATAAAAACGAAGACACTGAAATAGAGAACAAGGGGACAGTGACCAGAGGGGAGAGGGGAGGGAATTTAAGGGGAAAAAAGGGGAGGGATTTGGAGGAACAAATATGAAGGACACAGGGACGAGAACTAAGGGGGGTGGAAATGGGAGGGAGGTGGGGAGCACGGGGTGGGGTGGGCTGGGATGGGAAAAATAGACAAAAAAAACTGTGCTTAAAAATAACTAAATAAAATTTTTAAAAAAAAGATCAGCTAGGTGTCCTACCTGAGTTCAGGGGGAAGTGGGCCCTGCTCCCACCTACCTTGTCACCATCTTTCTCCTAAAATAACATCCTGATATGCATTTTAAAAATAACAATAATTTCTCTCTCTTAATCATCACATGCAACATCAGAGGAAAATTATGTTCTGAGAGTTAACTGGCCCAAGGTCTAGAGCCTATAAGCAGCAAGGTAGGGACTTAAAGCTGACAAGCCCGACAAGGCCATTGGTCCTTTGCTGTGCCATTCAGAGAGATACACTAGGTATGGCCTTATGGCTTTTTGTAGAGACAAGTACCCTTAGAAGGACACATAGGTGAGATAGCTTTCTTAATCCAGTCATGCATTGATTGAGTGCTGATGACTAAGTGATTGGGACTTGATGGTGAACCATGATGAACTTGTATTTCAAGCTTTTAATGTGCCTAGCACTGCACTGAGAGCTGAGTTGGGCCACATAAATCTCTCCAGCAATTCCATAAGCAGAAAGAAGAAGCATCATTATCTCCATTTCACAGGTAAGAGTGCCTAGAGGGGATAAGCTGCTGGTTCAAGAAACCCCAGCCAAGACCAGAACCCAGCAGAGCCCTCATTAGAATCTAGCCAGAGCCATTGGGCCTGCCTACCATGTTGCTGCCTGCACACAGGTGAGTGCATCATACAGATCATCACTCTCTATGGTTCCTGCATTAGGATCTCACTGAGACCTTGAAGTCAGAGTTAAGTGGCAATTTGAGAATGTCATCGTGGCCCTCAGGTACCCACCATACAGATATGAGGCCAAGGAGTTGCATGATGCCATGAAGGTAACTAAACAAGGGGGTGGGGAAAATGAGTACAAAGACTGAGTGGGGTAGTGATGCCTAGGACCCCTTACCAAACACAGCCTAGCACTGGGAGCTCTGAGCTCCCCCTGAGCCACCATTCGGAATGGTCACCTGGACCTTGGCTGAGCCCAACAAGCTTGCAACATGCTGCTCAAACTGCCACCAAACATAGAACTGCTGTCACATGGCTATGATGAAGTTAGGGCATCATAAAAGTAGGCGTGTAGGAATTAGAAACCAGCCCCTGCCATCTCATGCCTGGTTCCTCAATTACCTCTTATTTCCCACTCCATTTGCATTTGCTATTGTTTAAGAAGTATCAGGTATCTTGACCCAAGAGGGTGTGGGCAGAGCAGGAAGGCCCAAGCAGAGCTCTCCAGAATGCTGAGAATTTATTCACAGGGCCTAGGAACCAACGAAGGTATCATCATTGAAATCATGGCTTCTTAGACCAAGAACCAGCTGTGGGAGATAATGAAAGCATATGAGAAGGCAAGGGATGTGCAAAGAAGAGTGCAGAACCTGAGTTAAAGGCTCACTTGGGAATGGCCTCAGTGTACTGGGCCATGTTGGAAATGACTATTCCTGGGCTTTTCCACACATGGGTGCTAAATAATTATTGTGTGCCAGTCCTGTGCCTAATGATGAAATTAGACATGACTCAGTCTAGACTCTAGGCTCTTGGGCTGCCGGAGTTAAGGCACAGACCCACTAAATTCTCTGCCCCTTGAGGGTATGGCAGTGCTATACAGGGCCACAGGCTATGTCAGTAGCTGGGTCTGGCTCTTCCTTGCCAGGCACAGGTTAACCCAGGGCTCTGATGCACAGAGGAGTGTGCACCACAAGCCAGCTATCACAGAGTCTACAGGAAGCAAGGCATGTTGAGGCCAGCCAGTGCTCCATGAGGTCTGCCTGGTAAGCAGTCTGCCTAAAGGCTCTAGCTTTACCAAACCACAAGATGAATCATAGCTTGGTCAGCAGCCCATAGCAGGGTTCTCCAGCTTGGCCCATCTTTGTTCCTCAAGCTGGGTTGGCTATTTAAGTCACTTCCTAGTTCTAAACAACCACCAGGGGATGGAGCCTCTGCCACTCAGATACCTGGGCAATGTCCACTCTTCACGTCAAGGGTTCATTCTTCCAAGAAGGCTTTAATCAGAGTAAGTGTGGGAGACAGGGCCAGGAGGAGAAAATTGAACTATGGGAAAAGGAAAATAGGTCCATGCCCCATGATCCTGTTTCCCCTTCAGGCTACAGATCCAGCCTAGAGGAGGATGTCCAAACAGATACCATCAGCTACCTGAAGAGGATCCTGGTGTACCTCCTTCAGGTACCACAGCCCAAGTTCCTGGGACCCTGGGGGATCTCAAGAGCTCCACCCCAGGGATGGCAATTCTTGAACAGCTACTGAGGAAGTAGGGACGGGTCAGAGCCGGGGCACAGTATAGCCCCAGTAGCTGGGGCTCACTGGAGATGTCTCGGTATGGTTCGAGGGTTCTCACTGAAGAGCCCCCACACCTCTCCTCATGTAGCCACATGAGGGCACACGGAAGTGGGAGGGGAGTGCCCCATCATTGAGCGCGTCTTCACACCAAGCTCCATGTCAGCCACTTTGCTTCCCTGAACTCACTGCATCCCCCAGCTCTCTATGAGAGAGCCCGTACTACTTTTATTTTACACATGAGGAATCCAAAGCTTGGAGGTGATAACTGGCTTGAAGAAGGCCCTGTGTCCAAAGAACAGCAGGGCCCTGCCTGCCCTCCTTCCCAGCTCTCCCCTCAGCCCTACTTGCTCCGGTCAGCCAGCCACAGGACCACCTCTTGTGTTCTTAGGGCAGCAGGGTTGATGTGAGTAGCTTTGTGGACTCAGACTGGCCCTCCAAGATGCACAGGTGAGGCTACACCCTAAGCAGTTTTACTTTGCCATCTAGAGTCCAGGGGACAATGCCTGGCAGCCTTACTCTACCCCTCTGCCCACAGAGGTCTACTTTGATGATAGGCTGGGAGCCAGCTCAGCCCTCTGCAGGCCTTTACCCTGTAGTCTCTAAAGAAGAAAGTGAGGGTGTTGGGGAGACTCAGGAACAGGAAGGAGAGTGACTTGGATGGGGGCTGCTGAAGCTCTGTCCTGTCAAAAGCAAACCACAGACCTGGGCCTCTGAGGACTGGATTTGTGTTTTTAGCTCTCCATAGGTTTGCCTGCCTGCAGAGTGCTTGGATGTGCTCAGAGCAAAGCTACAGGGTGGAAAGACTTAGGGCAGCTTCTGGCCTGATTATTGAGAAAATTCAACCACTTCGGGATAGTGAGCTCCCCATAAAAGAGAGGATCAACCAGAGAATGACAAACTACCTAGAGAATGGGGGCTTTCCCTCAGCTCTTGCCTCTCCTTCACTGGATTCTTGTGGATGTCCCAATACCAGGATCTGTATGCAGCAGGCGAGAAGAACCACAGTACTGATGAGATGAAATTCATCACCATCTTGTGTATGCTCAGTGCCACGCACCTGATGAGAGGTACTGGGCAGGAAGGAAGGAAGTGTCGGGGCCACAGTGCGGTGTCCTGGCCACAGACCCTCTCTCTTCATGTTGAATATCCACTATGTTATGTCATTGAGTCCTAGAGTTGAGGAGAAAACCAAGAAGTCCTGGTGTTAAGTGTGTTGCAAACCACTCTGCCTGGTTTCAGGAATTGTATCTCTACCCCTTGTGGTTAAGGGCAAGGGACAACCTCTGGAGTGCCAGCCACAGGAGACAAAGCTTGTCTCTGGTAGCAAATGCTGCCTCAGTTTCCTCTCCCTGCCCCCAGAGCTTGGTCAGAAGTCAATGACGAGTAAGACCCCTCACAGCAGGGGGCAACCTAAGCCAGACTCGATCACTTGGGAGGCCTTTATGGAAGGACTCGGGGAGGCTGCAACAAAGAGCAATGGACTCTCACCCCCCCAGGCTTTGAGATAGCCTGAGTCCCCATGTTCTCTGGCAGAAGGGCTTCCTGGCTCTAATCCCCTTAAGCCTGAATACCTGTTGGGGAGAGGTGCAGCTCCTTGCCTTGCTAGAGCGTGTCCTGGGGAAAAATCTGGCATCACAAAGACTTCCTGATAAACCTGTGAAATCTGCTCTACTAAGAGTGCTTTCATTCCTATGTTAAGGATTTGAGCAGGAAACCCTAAAACTCTGTTCCTGACAGACTCAGACTCATACTAAGCCCTCAGATTTCTTTGAAATGTTATCTACTGTTTGATCCTTGCCACCCTGTATTCCTGTGTATTAGAACCCAATAAAAGGTTATGAAGGAGGGGGCTCGGGGCCTTTTTCTCCTCAGAGACACTGGCCACTGCTGGCCTTTTTCCCCTGAGAAACTGGCCACAGCTCATTTCTCCTCCCCAAGCAGATCACATCATGTCTTGGTCACATTCACTTTTAACCGTGGCAACTGGGGGGACTTGCAAGGGAAGTTGCCCCCACATAAGTGGAGCTCAGGGGTAGCCCACTACATGAGCAATCTCTGATCTGAGAGCTAAGAAGCATCACTCTGAGGCCCATGTGTTCCCTAAAAGAAGCCCTCTCTCCACAGTGTTTGAGGAATATGAGAAAATAACCAACAAAAGCATTGAGGACAGCATCAAGAGTGAGACCCATGGCTCGCTGAAGGAGGCTATGCTCACAGTGGATAAGTCACAGAGCTTGTCCTCAGACTCACATGTGTCTGTGGGCCACGGGGCCCAGGGGTAGAGTAGTGCCCAGGGCAGTCATGGCAAGTGACTGGGTCCCTACATGCTCCTTCAAGGGACTCCCCTTAAGGCAACACTCTCATCATGTACCCTTCAATCCAGGACACTGGCATGTTGTACCTCCAGTGTCTTCAGTTTGCTGTGTCCTGCCAGCGATTGTTCTTTGTGCTCCCCAGGTAGCACCCATGCTCTGTGAGTGTGTGACTATGTGTGCATGTGCACACATTTGCAGGATTATGCCAGACCCAGTGTCTGTACTCACTCTCAGCAGCCATAGAGAGGACATTCTGGTTCTGACTGTGGATCCCTGAAGAAAGTCACCTTTCTGGGCCTCAGCAAGGGCCTGGTATCTGCTTTAGTTTAAAGAAATTGTGATGAGTGATTGATGGTCTGAATCTGAGGAACACTGAGCACCTTCTCCCAAAGACAGGAACGGATCAGGCCAGGGGGACCTATTCCCAGAGCATATTTTGGCATCCAAAGCTAAGATCACGGTAAAAAGAGTCATTGTAGAAGGAAAAACTGAGGCCCAGGGGCAGAGGGACTTCTCTACTTCCTCCCATGACAGAGCCAAGGTCAGAGTCCCAGGGCTAAGGTACTCAGCTCTACACCAAGCTGTCCCCATTCAGTGCCAAGCAGCCAATTGATATGTACAGGTGTCTAGGGGTGGACTGGGACATCTGATACTCCCCAGCAGGCATCAACTGCTGTGATAAAATCCAGAGATGCAGAGCATCTAAGCAAGCCCCCTGCTCAAATCTCAGCTTCCAAGTCAGCACCTGGATCTGGTTTAAACAACATCCTGAATAAACCTTCAGGAAGGGAAAAGCAAAGTTGTACAGTACCCTACTGTGCTTGGACATGCCCTATTCATTTTTCCTTGAGACTCATATCATTCACTTCACAGATTAAGACAGTGCCAGGCAGGGAGGTCAAATAATGAAGTCACACAGTGCTGTCAAGGTGGGATTTAAACATCTGCTTCATGCACAGTCCATGTTCTTTCTGCTGCCCTGGGCTAAAATGCCAACTTCCCCCACCCAGATGCAGAGTCTAAAGCAGCATCTGCAGAAGTGAGTATGAGGCCCATTCTCTGAGCCAGATCGCTCAGGGTGCCTTAGTGCTTCAGGGCTGGGCCTACTTGTCATATGGAAATTCAAATGCAGGGACCTTGCTGATAACTGACTTGTAAAGTGGGCCTCTGAGTTTGGTGAGCCCTATAACTGTGGCTCCTCTGTGCAGCTGAGTGGCTGGATTCTTGGCATAGCCATCTCTGGAGTGTGACAGCCCAGGGACTGCACTGGATGGAGCTGTGCTCTCATGGACCAGCCTTGGAGCCCCCCAGTACATTTCATGCTTCAGCCTATGGACCTGCGCCCAGTGTCTCAGGCTTTCTTTCCTGTCCCATCCCACCTGACACAATGCCTTTCATTTTGGAAATAAGCAAGGTACAAATAAATAGATCAAGGCTTCCACCATATTAACCCTTCAGGCCCAAGGCAAAACATAAACATGAACATAATACTGTCTGCCACTAGCGTGATAACAGAGCTTTCCTATTTGCAGTAAAATGCACCCAGAACCTTCACAGCTACTTTGTGAAATATCTTTATTATGCCATCAAGGTAACTGCTTTGTCTTCCACCCCCTTACTCTCAGCCCTATGCAGCAGCAAATGTAAAGCCAAGTTGCACAGAATCATCACCACCTTTTAAGAGAAGACATTTGAGTCTTCTCTTATCCTCACCTCTTGTGATCACAGTTTTATTTCTCAGAGGGGGAAGGAAAGCCAGTCTCCCAAAGGCTGTATTTGAACAGGTGCTTTTGAAACTGGGAAAGATGCATTCATGCCGCCTGTCATGTACTAAACCCAATAAGCAGAGACAGGTATTGAATCCTTATGGGCACTTTATTCAGATGGCTGACAATCTGAGAAGGCAGCATGTTCACATCTTAACAGACTGTCTTACATTTTCTTTCCAAGCCAGCCTTTTTATAACAAAGAACAAGGTGTGGTGAGGGGTTTTGAAATTCAGGGAAAATTCGATTTTAAAAATTGCATTATTCTCACCCTAGGCAGTTAGCTGTTCCCCTGGGGTGGGTGGTCATCTGTCTCTTCTTGGAACACAATGGCCTCCACTTGGAACACAATGGCCTCCTGGATGCCTCCACTTGTTCTTCAAGTGGTCGTCTTTAGTGGTGCCCCAGGAGGTCAACTGTCTCTCCTGGGAGCCAGGATGGGCCTTATCTGTAGTTTCTGAAACAATAGCTTTAACATATGCATTACTTACTGGGCTTATAACTATTTACCTTACACTAAAATTTTTCAACTCCTGAGTCCCTTATCATTCCCCCACTGTTAGTTTTAAAATATCATAGATGGTAGGGGAAAAATACATGGGGGAGGGTAAGAACAGTATGGGAAATACAGAAGCTAAAGAACTTATAATTATGACACATGGACATGAACTAAAGGGGAGAATGTGAATGGGAGGGGGTATGCAGGGTGGAGGGGAGTGAAGGGGGAAAATAGGACAACTGTAATAGCATAATCGATAAAACGTATTTTTTTAAGTAAAATAAAATTTCTTATTTCTATAGGATTAGTTAGGTTGAAACAGCAGAGTCCTTCCACATATTAGAAACTATTCTGTAGGCAATTTAACGTGAACATAAGCTTAAGATACATCAGTGTTGGTGGTATAATTCATCTTCACACCTGCCGAGAGCACAAAACAATTTTTAGTATAGTTAACAAAATCTGTACATTCTCTAGGTGGGACTACATTAGGGACCTTCAAGGAAAACACTTCCCTGTTCTTTATATTTACCACTGGTCCCAATTATAAATATTAGAGTAAGTCATTTTCTTTTGATATGCTCAAACACAGTATAATTTCTAAGGCTTTCGAAAAGAGTACAAACACCTACAAGACATGAAGTGAAAGTTTGTTCAATAAGTTCCTCCTGCAAGACAAAAGTTAGAAATATTCAGAACATTTTAGCTAAATACAGGCCAAATATTTTCATCTTGTCTGAAAGGAATGAAAAGAATGTAAATATTGTTTTTGAAAGATGACTTTCAGGTCTTCTTGCGGTTTGGCGGTCCGTTGTTCCTCCAGTGCTTTCTTTACTCTGGTGTGATGAATCCAAGGTTTTAGTCCTGCCAACTTTATCATGGTGGGGGCAGTGAGGAATGCATCCCAAGGTCCATAGCCTAGTTGGCTTCTGGAGATGCTGTCGTCCAAGTCTTGAGTAGCACCTTTGTCTGCAGGCTCAAAGGAATGCAGCAAACCTGTGGGGGAGAAGCCTTTAATACAGGCAAGGCCATTCATTACAGCTAAGGTCTGACATTTAAGATCAGACTTAAATGTCAGACCTTAGCTGTAATTAGATGTTGTACACATTTCTTTACCTTCAGTGTGATATACATATAGATATATAGATATATAGGTATGTCATCCCAATCATAGCCTGAAATGGTCACCTGTACAAAATTTCACAGGAACTCATGAATCCCAGGTCAAGGAGCCACCCTTACCCTGAGTAAGGCAATGTGTGAAGCATGATGCCAATGGAGATGAGTTTCTTGACACAACTTGGCTATGTTTTTCTTCAAGGTATGATTCATCTTCTCTACTTTCCAAGAAGCCTGAGGTCTCCATGCTGTGTGGAGTCTCTACTTGATTCCTAAAAATTCGCCTGATCAGCCAGATTAGATTGTTTCCTCTAGCCACTTTAGTGTCCTCTTTCTGATGCCTCGGGCAGTGCATAACTGCTACCTGTAAAGGTACTTGAACAGCCTCTAATAATTTTAAATTTTCTGCTGCATGCCCTTTTTCCTATTTATTTAGAAGTTATCAGTTGTTTTCCTTTCCAGATGGAACCATGTGCATGCAAAATTAGGAAAGTTTACCTTGAGTCAATATACACATTCACTCTTTTTCCACAGCAATTCAAGTACCCTCGTCAATGCAATCAGTTCAGCTTTCTGAGCAGAGGTTCCTGGTGGCAAAGCCTTGGCCTCTGCTACTCCTTCAAGAGTCACAACTGCATACCCAGCCTCTCTATTTTCTTTTGTCCATATAACTGCTTCCATCTGCATAGGCAGTCCAGCCTGCTTCTTCTAAAGGATGGTCTTGTAAATCAATTCTGCTAGAATAGACTTCATCAGTTATTTCTGCACACTCATGTATTAGTGCTGCCAAGTCAAGCTCCAGGAGAAGAGAGGCAGGATTTAACTTACTTATATTTTTGAGGAGGCCATTGGGATTATCAAGAGGAATGGTTGTGTAGCTGCCCATTCTTTCAGCAGTGAGCCACAAATTTCCCTTTTTGTCCAGCAGGCTCCCCCTGGACAGTGTGATCTAGTTTCCTTGAGAAGTATGCGATGGGCTGTGAAATGTTACTAAGCATTTGGGTGAGGAATCCTAGGGCAACACCATGTCTCTCATGCACATATAATTGAAAGGGCTTCAGTAGGTTTGGAAGTTCCAAGGTTGGTGCAAAAGCCAGATGCACCTTCAGGGACTCAAAAGCCTGAATGCATTCCTTTGCCCATAAAGGGTTATATTCTGGTCCCTTCATAGCTTCATACAGTGGTTTAGCAATGAGCCCTAAATTTAGAATCCAAATGTGGTAGTCACTTGCCATCCCCAGGAATCTCCTTAACTGTTTCCTGGTGTTGGGAGGAGTCCTCTGTGGACTTTTGTTGCACCGCCTGCACCATTCACTTTTCTGCTCAAGGATGCCTTTCCCCATTCCCTGAAGGAGGCATCTCTTATAATGTTCTAAGAGAGGATGGCCATCTCCTTTAGGGTCCCAGTTGGGCTCAGTTAAAGGTATTGCCCTGGGAGGGCAGAGCGCCCCACCTGGATTTTTTTGTGTGTGTAACCTCCAAGCCTCTTCATTTGCTTTACCCAACACCAGCCTCTACTAATCCCCCATAAGCAAAATATTTAATAAGGCTTGTATGTCTGCCCAATTGGCATGATGGGTGGCAAAACTGATGCGACCAATTCAGCCATTTTAGCAGGATCATCCATCCCCATGAGAAGGGTTTGAGCTTTCCCAGTTTAACAGATCTGATGGAGAAACAGAGTACGTGTCCAATAATATCCAGCAGGCTGGTTCTCTGGCCCTACCCCCGCTGCAAGTCTCTGCAAAGGATATTGCCCTGCCCCAGCAGGGGCATTTCCTCCACTGAATTTGGTTCCCTGGTAGGTTTAAGACAGTGATACCAGTTCAGGTGCACTTTCTCCAGTTCCCTCAGCTGAGTAGATTCCCTGCGGCTGTGGGAACTGTGACCATGCTGTGACCATGCTTGAAACCATCATAACATCTAGATCTTCCTGGTCCCTCTCCTCCGAGCTTCTGTCTTTTTTAAAAAAGATTTTATTTATTTATTTTTATAGAGGATAAGGGATGGAAAAAGAGATAGAGAAATACCAATGTGTGGTTGCCTCTCACATGGCCCCCACTGGGGACCTGGTCTGCAACCCAGGCGTGTGCCCTGACTGGGAATTGAATTGGCAACCCTTTGGTTTGCAGCCCATGCTCAATTCACTGAGCTATACCAGTCAGGGCTGAGCTTCTATCTTTCACAGGCAAATTCCCTTTTCTCTAAACCATTAACTTATTTCCTTTTAATTCTGCATCTTTACCATGTAAACTCATAAAAATTTCTAGGTAAGGCATTTTGTTCTACTTCCCTGATTTTTGACAAAATAACTGTAGTTACAGTATAATACAGTAATTTACATACCCATCCAGTGGTCAGCACTCTCTTGAGTCTAAATTATACAATACCTAAGCCAAACAGTATTACAATAAAAACTACATTTGCTCTAGTCATACATTTATAAGTCTACCAATTAGCCAGAACTTGCCCCAATAGGTTGTTTCCCAGAACCGAGGTTTCGCCACCTAATTCTACCAGAAGGAACTCCATAAGACAGAAGATACCTAAACGAGATCAGATGTCATTTTTCAGACAGAACTCCATAAAACAGAGAGCACCTTAATCAAATTAGAAGACATCCTTTTTTCCCAGATGGAGCTCTGTAAAACCAGAAAGATACCTTAACCAGACAACCTAAGTCATGACCTGTGATTGTAACCTGAACCAGAAGTGCAATGATTCAATAAAATGTGCTAAATGACGAGAAATGCCCAAGTGAAATCACTTGGCAGCTGCTTGGAAATCTCCAAATCCAAACTCCCGGGGCCTCTCAGCCAAGGCAACCAATGGGACTCCTCACCAAATACCCAGACTTACTGGAGAGTCCCAAAATCTGTCCTGGAGTGGAGTTGTCAAAATATGAAGTCAGAAAAGACCAGCATTCATGCTGCCTGTCACATACTGAACTCAATAAGCAGAAATAGGAATTGAATTTTTATGGGCACTTTATTCAGATGGCTGGCAATCTGAGAAGGTGGCACATTCACACCCTTACAGACTGTCTTACATTTTCTTTCCAAGCCAGCCCTTTTATAACAGAGAACAAAGTGCGATGAGTGATTTTGAAACTCAGGGAAAATTGGGTTTAAAAAATTGCAGTATTCTCACCTTAGGCTATTAGCTGTTCCCAGGGGTGGATAATCATCTGTCTCTCCATGGAACACAATGGCCTGGATGCCTCCACTTGTCCCCAGGTGGTAATCTTTAGTGGTGCCGCAGGAGGTTGACCATCTCTCCTGGGGGCCAGGATGGGCCTTATCTGTTTCTGAAACAGTAGCTTTAACATATACATTACTTAGTAGGCTTATAACTATTTACCTTAAACCAAAATTTTCCAACTCTTGAGTCCCCTATCACTTTCACTGGTGTTCACTGTACTGAACTTAACAACAATCCTGTGAAACCCCAGTTTTAAATGACATGCTAAAGATGGTGAGTCTAAGGCTTGTTGTAAAGGTCACATGGTTGGTAAGTGACAGACTTTTGATCTGAGCCCAGACCAGTCCAATTATCCTTTTTATTTCACCATGGGCCCTCCTTGAGGGAGGAGGGTTTGCTGCTAGAGATCATAGGCAGTGATTGCCAGGAAATGATGGCATCCTTTGAATGCACAAATTCAAAGGGAGATTGATACATGCAGCACTCAATCTTCTTGCAAGTGTCAGGACGCAAATCTGGGTTTGCCTTTTGTTCAGCAAGCTGCAGGAGCAAAGGCATCCAAGCCACTAGTGTCAGAGGGAATTTTTGGTATCTGGAACAAAACTGAGAAATAGAAAGTTAAATTAATTCCCCAAGATTAAAGTTAGTGTCTATCCTTTTTAATTTATGATTTCTAGTACAACCTGAAGTCAGAACCCCAACATCTCTGGCCAGGAAATGACAGAGGCCATGAGCTTCCCTTGGACATGTGGCTCCACTGAACATGAGACTAGTGAAGGATGAAAGTGAGCAGGAAGGTGCTGCTTGTGAATTGACAAGTTAGGCTGAATTTCATGATGTTGCTGCCCTAGATTTCTGGAGCAACAATATTTTTGTGTCTAGAATCCGACATGACAAACCAAATAGTGCAATTTGGGGCATTTGGTTTCTAATAAAGGAGGAGACATGAGCAGTGAGAGAGAAGAGATTAAGAGAATGGAAACTACTAGCCACACAAGCATCCCTTTTAGTGCTTCACTCACTGAAGCAGAGGCTCATTTCTGCATCTCCACCTTCTATGAAAATCCCCTGCACCCAACAGCAGGGATTTGCTCATCATCACAAAATTGGACAAGAAAGGTAAGAAGTGATCCTTTATTGCTTTGTCTTATCCAGGGAGTGGAGATAAGTGGTGGAACCTAATGAGAAACATTGTTTCAAGGAGTGAGATTGACTTAAATCTCATCAAGGATCAGTTCCATAAGATGAAGGACAAAACCCTCAACAGCATGATCATGGTAAACCATGAGTTCCCAATTCTCACACCTGTTTGAAACAGAGATATTACCAGGTACCTGGATGCTGTGACAAATATCATAAGTCCCACGTGTCCATCCCTCCCTTCCCAGTGGGCATCACACTCTTGTATTCATTGCAATGTGGTATGCACAGGGATGAGCAAAGAGGTCAGTGTAACTAGGGCCTGGAAGACAGCAGGGGAGGCAAGCAGAGACCAGAAGATGGAGGCCCTGGAACGCTGCACCAGAAAGTTGGCTTTGCATTCAAGTTGTTGCCCCCTTTGAAAATAGCACACCAGAAGTATGGAGATGGTGAAGTAGGTGGGAGTGGAGCCCAGTTCTCCCTGTGCCCAGCTGGAACACCTAGCCAATCGCCTGAGGAAGAGTGGACAGCCAATGGAATCTTAGTTTATATGAAGTTCGGAGGCCAAAAATTATAGAGGACATTGAAAAACAGAGGGTAAGAGGATTGCTTTGGGATGGCAAGGTCCCTGGGATCTGTGCGGGGACCAGGACTGCTGCAGCCCCCAGCCCAGTGCCCGCCACAGAATATAGGGAGAAGAGTTAGGTCACCAGCTCCCTCCCCTACCAGAGCAAGGAGGGCAGCCTGGCACTAAGAGGGACATAGGCGCTGGAAGTCACTGGGGGGAATAGAGACAAAGTGGGAGACACAGAGAGGTGGTACACATCCACTGGGAGTGTGGATGCTGGCATGAAAAAAATTGAGGTGCCAGGAGACACCTGGAGAAGGGAGGAGTTGGTCCATGTGGGACCCTGACTTGGATAGTCTCCAGGCTGGTTGGAAAGTTGGGCTGTGTGAAAACCCTTGTGCTTGCTAAGAACAGGGGGCTGTTACTCTGTAAGAAACTCTTTGCTGCAGCTGGCTCCCCCCAAGGGTGATCTCATCTGCATGTACTGAGAGACTGAGTGGCCAAGTGTTGAACCACACTGCCCTGCTTATCTCACACTGTGCGCAGCTAAGTGGCTGATTTGAGCCTGGCAGCTCACAGAGGACCTGAGCTGCAGGCCAGAAAACTGTGAATGTTGCAGCCCAGACCTGGTCCCCATGCTCTCAAAACTATAGGAATGGATAAAAGTGAAACCCAGTCCTCATCTTCCTGTGGCATCTAGGAAGACCACCAGAACTTGCTGAACAGGTTTAAAGTCAGCAGGAGGCTTTTTTTTTTCTTTTTGGCTCCTCTCTCTTCATTTTTTTCCTGTTTTTTTCTTCCCCCAAGTGAGACAATAAGACTCAGAGTTATGAGGGGTCCAGAGACAGATCGAAAGGGGTAGCACAAGGCTAATCCCAAAAACTGAAAAACTGAGACAAATACAATTTTGCTATCTCATAGAGCTATTATTTTATTTTTATGTGTATTTTTTCATTATTTTTACCACTTTTATTAGTATTTTTTATTTCTCTCCCTTATGTTAGTTTTCCTCATTTTATTTCTCTGTTTCATTGCATTGTTTGACTGGTTTTCCTTATTCTCTCTTTATTGTATTTTAATTTTCCTTCTTTCACTTCACCCATGTTCCAATAACACACAACTCTTGATCAGGTACTTTCTATTCTGGTTATCCAACTCTTATATTTCTTGTCATATTATTGTTGTTCCAGTACTATTGTAAATAATTGTTGTTCCATACAACTGTAAATACTAGAGCAACCTTCCATGATCTTAGCCCACTTCACCTTAATCCTGAGCATTATTATTGTTCAAAAAGGATTACTTTTCATCCTTTACTCTCACTATATCCCATCATCTAACCTTGCACAAGTGCTCTGTTTTCTAGATTCAGCTCAAACTCCTCCCCCCCTAACAAGAGTCTTACCTCTCTTCCACCTTTTGTAAGAAGTGGCTAGTTAAGTAAAATATTACAATTAATGCTATACTTGTCCAAAAAAATCTCCCATCTCTTCTCTACTTGCTGGCACTTTAAATCCCATAAAATAAATACTCTCCTGCTGTCTTAATTCATCTTGCCTACCCCCTGCCACTAATCACATACATGAATAGGTGGGAGCTTCGAATATCAGTATACCTGCTGAAGGAGGAAAACCACCAACAAAGGAGTGACCAAAAGATAAAAACCCAAGTACAAGACAACCCACACAAAAGGAAGAATGGGTAAGCCTACAGAGTCCAGACAATGAGATCAAAGAGACCACACCACTGAACCCAACAGAATTCTTACCGTACAAGTTCACCCTACAAAGACAGCTAGCAAAGCAAAACATCAGGAAGCTCAGAAACAAATAAAAGGAGTCACCTAAAATGAAGAGATAAAAAATAAACATGCAATCAAAAGGAATGGAAAACTCCCCACCAAGAGAGCTGAACGAAATGGAGGTAATCAAACAATCACATATAGAATTCAAAATACTGGTTATGAAGATGCTCAAGGAACTCATAGACGACTGCAAGGAACTGGATGAGAACTACACCACGTGAAAAGGAAATAGAGACTATAAACAAAAAAACAGGAAGAAATAAACAATAAAATTTCAGAAATAAAAAACATACCCCAAGGAATTACAAGCAAGCTGGAGGAAGAAAAGGATCAAATCAGAAAGATGGAGAACAAGGGGGCGGGGGAGAAACCTGGATAGAGCAAGAAAGGAGACTCAGGAAGCATGAAAAGGTGATACGGGAACTGCAAGACAACATGAAACGTAACAATATCCATATAATAGGGATACCAGAAGGAGAAGAAGAGCATGGGATAGAAAACCTGTTTGAGAAAGTAATGATGGAAAACTTTCTTAATTTGATGAGAGAAAAAGTCACACAGATCCAGAAAACACAGAGAGTCCCAATCAAGAGGAACTTAAAGAGGCCCACTTCAAGACACATCATAATTAAAATGGCAAAATTCCAAGACAAAGAGAGAATTTTAAAGGCAGCAAGGGAGAAAAAGGAAGTAATATACAAGGGAGCCCTGATAAGATTAGCAGCTGACTTCTCAATGGAAACACTCCAAGCCACAAGAGAATGGCAAGAAGTATTTCAAGTAATGAAAACCAGGGGCCCGCAACCAAGTTACTCTATCCAGCAAAGCTCTCAATTAAAATGGAAGGCCAAATAAAGAGCTTCCTGGACAAAAGAAGCCTCAAGGAATATACCTCCTCCCAACCAGCTCTGCAAGAGATACTGAAGAGTCTGCTTTAAGAACAGGAAGAGATTGATGTTGGAGACTTCCGCCAAGATGGAGGCATAGGGTGGATGCGCCGTGCCTTCTCACACAACCAAGTTTAGAGACAGCTAAATATTAGCAACAGAAAACACAACCAGAACACGGAAAATTGAACTTTTCAGAAGTCCGTTAACAACAAATTCTTCAGCCTGACCGGTAAGGGGCGAAACCAGCGGCTGGTGAAGCGGGGTTGCACAGGAGGTCTCGGTCAGACGGACTCAGGCGTGGAATCCAGATGCGTGGAATCCAGGCGCAGGGTTGGACCTAGTGAGTGACCAAGCGAGCGACCAGGCAAGCGACCGCGGGGGAGACAGCGAGGGAGCGGTGCTGCGTGTTGACTGTGGTCGCATATTTGTGCGTGGGCGGACAGGCGAGCGAGTGGGCGGTTGGACCGAGGCCTGGCGGGTCCCCACGGCAAGCAGCAGTGGAGGGCACCGACATTTCCCTGCTCTGACCCCACCTCCACATACAGAGTCATAACCCAGCGACTCTGAGTGGCCCAGCCCAGGTGAACCACCTGGGCCTCTGCTCCTCACCCAGTGAGCTGAAACAGCAGAGGGGGCCGCCATTTCCCCGCTCTGACCACGCCCCCACATACAGCATCACAACCCAGCCACCTGGGAGTCCAAGGAGCCGCTTCTCACACTTAAAGGGCCAGAACAGACCAAAAATGGCTCAAGAAGATCTCAAAGCCCCAGAGCCCATAGATCTAAGTGATGAAGAAATAGCAAAACTCTCAGATGCACAGTTTAAAACACTGGTTATCAAGATCCTCACAGAACTGGTTGATTATAGCCACAAATTAGACAAATATATGAAGGTGAAACTCATTGAAATGAATGGAATTGCACAGGACACCAATAGCAATGAAAAAGAAACTGGGACTCAAATCAATGGAGTGGACCAGAAGAAAGCAAATAATGGCCAAACAGAAAAGAGTCAAGAAGCAAGAATTCAAAGAAATGAGGAGAGTCTTAGGAACCTCCAGGACATCTTTAAATGCTCCAACATCTGAATTATAGGGGTACCAGAAGAGGCAAAGGCACAGCCACCAGTGGGAAACTTATTTGAACAAATAATAAAGGAGAATTTCCCCAATCTGGCAAAGGAAATAGACTTCCAGGAAATCCAGGAAGCTCAGAGTCCCAAAGAAGTTGGACCCAAGAAGAAACACACCAAGGCACATCATAATTACATTAGCCAAAATTAAAATGAAGGAGAGAATCCTAGAAGCAGCAAGAGCTAAGGGGACAGTCACCTACCAAGGAGTTCCCATCAGAATGTCAGCAGATTTCTCAAAAAAGACCTTACAGGCAAGAAGGGGCTGGAAAGAGGTATTCCAAGTCATGAAATCCAAAGACCTACAACCAAGATTGCTCTATCCAGCAAAACTTTCATTTAGAATGGAAGGACAGATAAAGTGCTTCTCAGATAAGATCAAATTCAAGGAGTTCATCATCACCAAGCTCTTATTATATGAAATGTTAAAGGGACTTATCTAAGAAAAAGAAGTTAAAAAAACATGAACAGTGAAAGGACAGCAAACTCACAGTTATTAACAACCACACCTAAAACAAAAGCAAACTAAAAGGACAGCTAGATCAGCAGTGGAAACATAGAAGTGAAGATCTCAAGGAGGGTTAGCAACAGGGGAGTAGGAGGAGGAGAAGGGGGGAGAAGGTACAGAAAATAACTAGCATAGACAGTAGATAGAAAATAGATGGGGGGGCAAGAATAGCATGGGAAATATAGAATCTAAAGGACTTGAGACACACGGTCATAAACTAAAGGGGGGTTAATGGTGGGAATGGGGGGGTAGGGTGGAGGGGAATGAAAGGGGGAATAGAACAAGTGTAACAGCATAATCAATTAAAAAAATTTTTTAAAAGAACAGGAAGAAAAAGAGTGAGAGAGAGAGGAACATAGGTACAAAAAAATGGCAATGAATAAGTACCTATCAATAATAACCTTAAACATAAATGGATTAAATGACCCAATCAAAAGAAATAGAACAGCTGGATGGATAAGAAAGCATGACCCACACATATGCTGTCTACAAGAGACCCACCTCAGAACAAAAGACCTACACACACTGAAAATGAAGGGCTGGAAACAAATATTCCAAGCAAATGCAGTGGGGGGAAGTGCAGCCAACTGTAACTGAACAATAATAAAATAATTATAAATAAAATAAAATAAGAAAATATATGTATGTTATAAGAACTGTTATAAGTAGTAAAAAATAAATTTAAAATGTGGTTTAAAATCTACAAGAAAATTTCAGGCTGATGTCACAAATCACCTCTCTCATGCCCCTCCTGTTTTTAGAAAGACACCAGTGGTGACTACAATAGTGCCCTGGTGAACCTGGTAGGCATCAGTCTCTGAAGGTACAGAAGTATGTGAGCCAGGGCCAAGAAGCTGGGGCTGCAGTCCCTATTTGCTCAGCCTTGGCCACAGATGGGGGTTTCGGCAGGGAGTGTACAGCAAGTTTTTCAATTTTACATCTCCCACCCCCCTGTGCTTTCTAGCCAGTTTTTCTAACCAAGAAGGAGGAATCAGGCTGGGGCTCCTTCCTCCATCATCCTTCCAGGTATAAGCACATTGCTAACCATAACATCCATCTGGCCCAACAAATACCTTAGCATGAAGGGGTATTCAGGGGGGTTTTGGTAGTTTATAACTCCCTTACACAGAAATTTCCCAACTTTAACTTGTCACAGTTTCCCTCCTCCATTTACTAATTTGAATCTGCACAGAAGAAACTGGGGAATAGGGCATTTTAATAAACATCTCAACCAATTTGCTTTTCTCTCAGACAACCAGTGGGAAGGCAGGGAGAGCCTTTTTTTTTTTTCCATACGGACACTTGTGGGCAGCTGAGAAAGAAACACATATATTTGGGCCAACTGAAATGTCATTAACTCTTATTCCCCAGCCTCATCTAAAAATGTTAGGCTACAGGTAGAAGAAACATTCTCTCATCATCCTATTAACAGTGAAAACTGTAAATCAACGTTCTGACCCAAGGATACTATGTTCAAGAGGCTCGGGCTTCTCCATTCTTTGATCAAATTAGCTGCTCTTTCCTTCTATGACGCAGCATGGGACATCTCTTATCCCAACAAAATGGCAAAAGGAACTGTTTTTGGAGACAAACTGAGATACCTGTGTTGTGCTTTTCAGAAAAAATAAAGATTTATATATTCCAATCTGTGTCTGGATTTTTAGCAGTGACCAAAGTAGGACCAATGTAATTTGTCAGTGACATAAATTTAATTTTAAAAATTTTTGTGTGGGGAGGATGGTGACCAAACCTGAGCACACAGTGGACACACAAGTACCATGAATTAACTGTGCTCACTGCCTCCCTGGAGACAACTCTTGTAAATAAGATAGGTTCTATTTCCCTCTTGATTTATATGCTAAATTCTGATATCTCAGAGTTGGAGGGGCTTCAAAAGCTATGTGGTCCTATTCAGTTGGTGGTAGCATCATCCTGTAAGCCAAAAAAATGTTGTAGTTTCCATCCCTAGTCAGGGTGCATACCTAGGTTGAGGGTTTGATGTCCAGTCAGGGTGCTTACAGGAGGCAACTGATACATGTTTCTTCCTCCCTCCCCCTCTTTCTAAAATCAATGAAAACATATCCCCAGGTGAGGATTAAAATTTTTAAAAATAAAATACAATAAATATCTTTGTGCTCCTATTCCCACCTGTTACTTACTTCCCCTCATGGCACCTTCCCAGAAGGACCCAACTGTCCTTGGCTGCTTCCAATGATGGAAACTCATAGAGTTTTTGGGCAGCCTAGTCTTTTTCCAACAGATGTAATCAGTAGAGTTCTTTTAACTGAGCCAAACTTTGCCCAATGAAGCCTGCTGCTCTTGACTCTGCCATCTAGGGCCATGACCTTCACATTTTCTCATTTACAATGTTTCTGATACCTGAAGATGCCCCACGTATTTCAGCAATACTTCTCATGTCAAAGCTAAATGTCTGCAGTCCATTCAACCATCCTTTCTGAAGCCCAGTGTGCAGCCACATCCTCTGAATGTGCTCTAGTTTACAGACTCCCTCTTAAAATACTACCCTGAGGAGCAGAGCATACCCAAGATCAAGGAACAAGGCAGATCAGTGATAAGTGATTCAGGAATAGGGGAGTTTTGAGGTTACACAGATGGGAGGCAGTCTGTCTCTGCCCTGTGTTTTTCTGACTTAATCTTTCTCTTTCTCTCTCTCTCTCTTTTCTCTCTCTCTCTCCTTCTGCCCTCCCTCCTTCTACCTCAGTTTTCTTACTTTTAAATGCCAAAGGGGGATCCCAGTTACAATTGCTACATTTCAAACCACCTAAAGCTAGTGGTGTAAAATCATCATTTTATGATGCCACGGGTTTGTAGGTCAGGAATCCAGCTGAGGCACAGTGCTAATAACTTGCATTTACTCCAGCAAGGCTAGGGCACTGTCAGGAAAACCTAAAATTTGGAGTAACTCTAGGGCAGGTGCTGGAATCATCTAAAGGCTTATTTCATTCATATGCTGGGTGCCTGGGTGAGACAGCTGGAAGCCTGGGCTGTGTCCTAGTGCTCCTACATGTGGCCTCTTCATCATGGGTCCTCAAGATAGCGGGACTTCTCATACAGCAGCTTGAGGCTGCATTGCCTTCTGTGGTGGAACCTCAGAAATCAAGCAGATCACTTCTGCCATGCCCTATTTGTCAAAGACATCACAAGCCAGCCCAGTTTCGAAGAAAGGGGAAAAAGGCCCCATCTGTCAATGGGAGGAGGGTTAAAGATTTGGGGGGACATTTCCTAAAATCCTCAAGTACTTTAAAATAATAAACAATTTCTGTAGCACATCCCAGGCTGCTGTCTGCTGGGCTGGAGCCCTCTGAAAGGCCCCTGGTAGTGACAAGAGACAATTACTACCTTCGGGTTTGGGGACCTTCTCTGGGAACCCAGGTAATACTCCTCCTGGAGGAGCACCCTATGCTGGGTGGTGAGAGGGTTTTTTTGTTTGTTTCTTTGTCCAAGTCCTGCCCTGGACTTTCTTTCAGTGCTAAGTCACTGAGTCACTCTGCTAATGGCCTTTAGAAAGGACTTACAGGATTCTTAAAGCTGAAATCCCTTTGGAATGCTAGTTCTCAGGACAAAGGATTCTCTGGAGACCCACCCAAAACAAGTCTGGCATGGTCAAAAAGGATCCTTGAGAAAAGCTGCAGCCAAGGAGATGGTTCAGGAAGTGGTGTCATGTTCAACTAACTTTGCAGAAAGTGACTCTGTCTTAGCAGAACCATGCAGTTTATCTACCACTCCCAGTGTAGCGGAATGCAGCTGCCTTGTCCCCACAGTGTGGAAGTACCAGGTCTCCTCAGATCAGAGAGATGCTCTCTCCCCCTGGAGTCATAGCTGAGCAGCATAAGGGGTCATGTGGCTACCTTGAGAGGTTGCTTCACTTTGCCGAGGACATTCTCCAGAGAAGGGGCCAGCCAACTGTCTCTCGTGGCAGCTGGGGAGGGGACTGGCTAGGAGGGAATTGAGCCAGGAGATGAGTAATTTCCTCCTCAGCACCTAACTATATTTTGTTGGAATAACTATTTAAGTGCTTCTGATAAAACTGACACCTTCTTGAGGTACTTTGGCAATTGCTCTTTGGGACTTTGGGTTTTTCACCCATCTGTATTCTTAAAGATAATTTGGGGTGTGGTCAGTTTGATTCAGCAAAAAAGAAAAATGAGAGGCTAGGTATTCCCTACTTGTGGCCTTGTCATAACTTTAATAACAGTTGTTTTGTTTTATTCTATGACTCTCCAAAGACAGCTCTACAGTCAAGTACTCCTTTTCTGAACTCAGCTCCAGTGCTTCTCACCCTCTGTTTTCTTCCCTGTGATGCCAGCTGGCAGGGAGGGTAAAACCTGATTTAGTAAATTGAGTTTGAAACCAGTCATATGGCATGATTTGAGACACAGTTTTCATTAGACACAGTATTCTGTGAGTGACTCAGTGGCCTTTCATAAATTCCTTTCTTGCTTAAACTCTCCAGAGTGAAAGCTCTTTTTAGCAACTAAGGAGTCTCTCTATTACATAGAATCACTGCCCTTATGATATCTGTTTACCTGTCTCCCTCAAGAAAGCTATGATCCCCTTGAGGGCAGGAGCTTGGTTTTATGCATTTGTGAACATTCAGAACCTATCATATATACAAAGCATTTGATGAATATTCTTTGTTTTCATTTTTTAAGTGTCAGTTATACAATTTGTGGACCTTTTATTTTTCTTTTTAAAAAATGCATCTTATTGATTATGCTATTACAGTTGTCCCATTTCCCCCTTCACTCCCTCCCCTCTGACCTGCACACCCCCTCCCACCCACATTCCTCCCTTTAGTTCATGTCCATGTGTCATATTTACAAGTTCTTTAGCTTCTACATTTCCCATACTATTCTTACCCTTCCCCTGTCTATTTTCTACCTACCATCTATGCTACTTATTCTCTGTACCTTTCCCCCTCTCTCCTCCTTCCACTCCCCTCTTGCTAACCCTCCATGTGATCTCCATTTCTATGGTTCTGTCCCTGTTCTAGTTGCTTGCTTAGTTTGTTTTTGTTTTTGTTTTAGATGTGGCTGTTAATAATTATGAGTTTTCTGTCATTTTACTGTACATGTTTTTTGTCTTCTTTTTCTTAAGTAACTCCCTTTAACATTTCATATAGTAAGAGCTTGGTGATCATGAACTCCTTTAACATGACCTAATCTGAGAAGACCTTTATCTGCCCTTCCATTCTAAATGAAAGCTTTGCTGAATAGAGCAATCTTGGATGTAGGTCCTTGCTTTTCACGACTTGGAATACTTTTTTCCAGCTCCTTCTTGCCTGTAAGGTCTCTTAAGAAATCAGCTGACAGTCTGTTGGGAAGTCCTTTGTAGGTAACTGTCTTCGTATCTCTTGCTGCTTCTAGGATTCTCTTCTTAATTTTAGTCTTGAGTAATGTAATTCTGATCTGCCTTGGTGTTTTCCTCCTTGGGTCCAACTTCTTTGGAGTTTCCTGGACTTCCTGGAAGTCTATTTCCTTTGCAAGATTGGGAAAGTTCTCCTTTATTATTTGTTCAAATAAATTTTCCACTTGTTGCTCTTCCTCTTCCCCTTCTCTTACCCCTATGATTTGGATGTTGGAACATTTAAAGATGTCTGGGAGGTTCCTAAGTCTCTCCTCATTTTTTGAATTCTTGTTTCTTTATTCTTTTCTGATTGGATGTTTCTTTCTTCCTTCTGATCCACTCCATTGATTTCAGTCCCAGTTTCCTTCCCATCCCTGTACATTTTTCTTTATTTCACTTAGCGTAGCCTTCATTTTTTCATCTAATTTGTGACTGAATTCAACCAATTCTCTGAGCATCCTAATTACCAGTGTTTTGAACTGTGCATCTGATAGGTTGGCTATCTCTTTGTTGCTTAGTTGTATTTGTTCTGTAGCTTTGATCTGTTCTTTCCTTTGGGCCATTTATTTTTTGTCTTGAAGCACCTGTAATGAGGGGCGGAGCCTTAGATGTTCACCAGGGCAGGGCAACCCAGTCACTGGTTTGTGATGCTGTCTGTGGGGAAGGGGTTCAAGAGGGAACAGTGGTGCTTGCTCCACTCTCTGCCAGTTTTCAGTCACTTCCCCCATTTCCCACAAGCAAAGTGGGCCCTTCTGGTGCTGATTTCTATGTGGGTGAGTTTGTGTACATTCTAGGACCCTGTTGGTCTCTCCAATGAACTTTCCTGTGAGGCTGGGAGTTTCTTCCACTGTCACCTCAACCCCCACAGGTGTTTTTAATTGGTGTTTTAAGGCTTTATTTCCCCGCACTGGAGCCCTGGGTTGCAAGGTCTGTCTCACTCCCCTGTTTTGCCTGGTTTATCTGTGCATGAATGTGGGACTGCTGGGTCCGCCAGCCACCTTATGCACTGTGCCCCGTTCCACAATCCACCCCCTTGCTGGGTCCACCAGCCACCGCCTTGCATGCCCTGGGTCCACTAGCTGCTGCCATGTGCACTCAGGGTCCACTGGCCACCACTTTACTGTGACCCCTCTCCACTTGGCCGCCCAACTCTGCCCCTCTACCAGTCTAGATGAATGTGTCTACTTTAACTCCTTGGTTGTCAGACTTCCATATAGTTTAATTTTCTGTCGGTTCTGGTTGTTTTTTATTTCTAAATTGTTGTTGTCCTTATTTTGGTTGTGGGAAGAGGTACAATTTGTCTACCTATGCCTCTATCTTGGCCAGAAGTCACTTCCCCCATGATGAATATTTTTGAATGAACAACTACTAACAAGAGTACAGACTTTGGCCCTGGCCGGTATGGCTCAGTTGGCTGGACACCAGCCTGCAACTGAAAGGTCACCGGTTTGATTCCCAGTCAGGACATATGCCTGGGTTTCAGTTCCCAGTCAGGGCACATGCAAAAAGCAACCAAATAATGTTTCTCCCTCACATTGGTGTTTCTCTTCCCCTCCTTTCCCCTGTCTCTGGAATCATTAAAAGAAAACAATTTTTTCAGAAAAAGAGTACAGAATTTGGGAACAGAAGACCCAGAAGGCTGGTGAGCCTGAGTCCATCCCTATCATCTCTGATTCTGAGAAAACACTCTGAGCTTCTTGGACTCCCCTGAGGAGGAAAGCCTACTCAGTCAACCCTATTGAAAACAGTCCTGCCCTGGATGGTGTGGCTCAGTGGACTCAATGCCAGCCTGTGAACCAGAGGGTCACTAGTTCATTTCCCAGTCTAGGCACATGCCTGGGTTATGGGCCTGGTCCCCAGTAGGGGATGCATGAGAAGCAAGCACACATTGATGTTTCTCTTTCTCCCTCACTTCCCCTTTCTCTAAAAATAAATCAAACCTTTTTAAAAACAGTCTTGAAAAGGATCAAATGAAGAAGGCAGTTTCTCTCAAACTTTTCTGCACCTACTTGGCACCATGCCTTGTTTCAGGTGCAATGCAAATCCTGCAGATTGGTTCCCTGCTTAGGCTCCTTTAGAATAGCTCACCACCCCTGACTACCAGTCCAGTGGGTCATGCAGGCAATGATCAATATATACATACCCACCAGTGTTGATCTCATGCTGCTGGGGTCATAGGACTAGTATGTTGATTGTAGCCTTTTTAGAGTTTACTGTTGAATAAGAGAAGGGTCATCTGGCTGAGGGTTGAATTTTGGGCAATATTAAGATTCTCTTCATAAGGAGTAAAAGAAGGAATGTATTTGTGGTTAACACTTTTTATGGTTTATTACCATGGCCAAGCTTTCCACCTGCCACAAGGCTGGAGCTGGCCAGGTAAGGCTTCATAAGGAAGGCGATGTTTGAGCAGTCTGGAAGGATGACTTATTGCTTATCAGATAGACAGGATGGGGAAAGACATCCCAGGAAGAAGAAGGATTGCAAATAGTGGCAAGGGGTCTAGTCTCTGCCCAACCACAAGAATGATATGTTCATGCCACCAAAGGTGGGAAGTCAAAAGATAAACATGTTTTCCAGGGCCAGGGAGGACTTTAGTTGTCAGCCTGAGAAGCTCAAAGTATTAACAGGGACAATGGGAAACTATAAAGAATCAGGCAAGAAAATGGGCATCTAGAATGGATCTTGGTAAGATTTCTGGCATCATAACACTTTGGAAGATGAGTGGGTCTGTGGGAGTCTGGAGATAGGGAGCTCAGACCTGGAGCAGTTGCAAATGCTGACAGCAGTTCCCCCCAACCTCCAGGCTTAGTACTTAGTGGTTCTATGGCTCATTTCCTAGGGAGAAGGTGGCCTTGGCCATCTTCTGTTCTTGTCCATGGAAGTATTTCTACATATTTGTAATGTGGCCTGGGCCACTGTACTTTTATCCCTATAGTAAGGAGTATGTGCCTATTTCCACAGCTCCCATATATAACTGAAAGAGCTCTGTAAGTCCTAGGTCTGGTCCTGAGGTTCCAGGGCCTTCCATGGCCTGATATAGGTGTTCAAGTTCCCTCATGGTACTAGGCTGAAATAGGCCCTGGCTGATGTCCCCCCACCCAGTGGCCTATGACTATTTTTGTTCCCCTGCTAGCCCATTCTTGGCTTTGTGCTCTGATAGAATTCTGGGGCCACCAGCTTGAAGATTAGGGCTTGCACCATCTCTGTTGCATAGTCTATACCTGGACTCCATCTGCATTCCCAGGTTAAACCCCTGGGGTGCTGGAAATTCAGCCTTGACTAGAAATACTTACCTCACTCTGAGTCAGTCACCTCCTCCCCATGACCACAGCTTTATAGTCAAACTTTCTCTCCAGAACTCAGTATTTTTCCTACTCTCAGAATGTCTTGCTGATGAATGACCAGATTAGACTTGGGTGAACTATGACCTCTCCATTACCTCTGTGTCTGCTATCCATAGGTCCCCAAAATAAGTTCCCCACTCTCTACTTCCATCCCATCCTGTCATATATTGATGCTAATTGAAATAGGAATCATTCATTTAACTCTCCCCCTGGCCTGATGGTACATATGGTGAGCTAACCCACCACAGACACAAGATTCTACCATGTTCCCAATATTTCCATGTGCTAAAATTTATGAAACCTATTGCCCAAAGTTGTCCTTCATGTCAGTCCTTCCTTTCCCTCCTAGGCTGTCTCTGTTCCCCTGACAGTCCCATTCCCAGGTCTGTATTCTGAAGGAACACACTGGCAGGGGGACCTTTCCACATCCCGGGTGAACTCACTGCTCTGTCCTTCTCTCTGCCTCTATACCTGTCCATCTATGATTTATAAAGTCTCTCTCTGCCCTCAGAGCAAAGCAGTCAGGGCCTAACTCCACCTTCCTACTGCAACCAGAGAAACCTGCTCTCACAGTGCCCTCTGGTGGCCATCCTTGACAAAAATAAACACTAAATGCCAGCTCAGACACTGACACCCACTGCTCACTCAGAGAAGGCTTGGAGGCTGTGGAAAGAGAATCCTGGCTATTGCAATCATCAGGTCATCTTCCACCCCAGCTTTCTCGAGTGTCCTGTGTCCTCACCGCTGAGAACTACATTTGTCCAATTAGGTTTCAAAAACACTATGTTGGTACTGATTCACAGTAGGCCACTGCTGCCCTTTCTTGGCCCACTTTGTTCCCTGAGAAGTGACTTGCCCAAGACTATATGGCAGAAAACAACTAAAATAAACCTTGGGCTTCAAGGCCAGGACTGTTCCCACTGATTGCTACTTGTTTTTATTTAATTACTTATTAAATATTAAATGTAACATATACATCTGGTAAGAAAAATTAAGAAATAGATTACAGATATAATTTTTAAAGCTTTTAGAATAAAACAGAATATCTTCACCAACTTAGGAAAGAAAATATTTCTTAGACAGACACAAAAGTAGTAATTACAATGAAAAAACATTGGTAAATTGGACTTCTGGCCAAGATGGAGGCATAGGTAGATACAGTATGCCTCCTGACACAACAAAAGAAGGACAACAACAAATTTAAGAACAAAAAATAACCAGAAATGCCAGAAAATCTAACTGTGTGGAAGTTCAACAATCAAAGAGGTAAAGAAGAAACATTCATTCAGATGGGTAGGAGGGGCAGAGACAGGCAGTAGGGGCAGAGAGGATGTTCATCAGGGCAGAGGCTTGAGGTCCAGGCAAGTGGGTGAGGCAGCAGCTAGTGGACCGAGCAGTCCCATATTTTCCTGCAGATAAATGAGGAGGAAAACCTGGAAGCAAGACAGACTGCACAACCCAGTGTTGCAGCCTCAAAACCTCTGGCTGTAAAAACCTATGGAGGTTGCAGTGGTGAGGGAAACTCCCAGCCTCATAGGAGAGTTCATTGAAGAAACCTACAGGGTCCTAGAACACACCCACCCAGGAATCAGCACAAGAAGAGCCCAATTTGCTGGTGGGTAGTGGGGGAAGTGGCTGAAAGCCAGCAGAGAGTGGAGCAAGCAGCATCGTTCCCTCTTATACCCCTCCTCCACATACAGCATCACAAACCAGTGACTGTTTGTGAAGTTTGGAAAGCCCAGAGTCCCAAAGAGTTTGAACCCAAGGAAGCACCCACGAAAGCATACCATAGTTACACTACCCAACATTAAAGAGGAGAGAATCTTTTTTTTAAATAAATTTTATTTAGTTATTTTTCAAGTACAGTTTTTTTATCTATTTCTCCCATCCCACCCCCCGAGTCCTCATCCCTGTGTCTTTCATACTTGTTCCTCAAAATCCCTCCCCCTTTTTCCCCTTAAATTCCCTTCCCTCTCCCCTCTGGTCGCTGCCCACTTGTTCTCCATTTCAGTGTCTTTGTTTTTATTCTGTTTGCTTGTTTGTTTTATTCTTTAGCTTCTTGTCAAAGGTGAGATCATATGGTATTTGTTCTTCAATGCCTGGCCTATTTCACTCAGCATAATGCTTTCCAGTTCCATCCATGTTGTTGCAAAGGGTAGTAGCTCCTTCTTTCTCTCTGCTGCATACAATTCCATTGTGTATATGCACCACAATTTTTTGATCCATTTGTTTACCGATGGGCACCTAGGTTGCTTCCAACTCTTGGCTATTGTAAATTGTGCTGCTATGAACATTGTGGTGCATAGGTTCTTTGAAATTGATGTTTTAGGATTCTTGGGGTATAATCCTAGCAGTGGAATTGCTGGGTCAAAAGGCAGGTCCATTTTTATTTTTCTGAGAAAATTCCATAGTGTTTTCCATAATGGTTGTACCAGTCTACAATCCCACCAACAGTGAACTAAGGACCCCTTTTCCCCACACCCTCTCCAACATTTGTTGTTTGTTGCTTTGTCTATTATAGCCATCCTGACTGGTGTAAAGTGGTATCTCATTGTGGTTTTAATTTGCATCTCTCTGATAGCTAACGATATTGAGCATCTCTTCATGTGTCTCTGGATATTCTGTATGTAAGAGGAGAGAATCCTAGAAGCAGCAAGAGATAAGGGGACACTCACCTACAAAGGAGTTCCCATAGACTGTCAGCTGATTTCTCAAAAGAGACCTTACAGGCAAGAAGGGTCTGGAAAGAAGTATTCCAACTCATGAAATCCAAAGACCTACACCCCAGATTGCTCTATCCAGCAAAGATTTCATTTAGAATTGAAGGGCAGATAAAGTGCCTCCCAGATAAGGTCAAAATAAAGGAGTTCATCATCACCAAGCCCTTATTATATGAAATATTAAAGGGACTTATCTAAGGAAAAGAAGATGATCAAAAATATGAATAGGCCCTGGCTGGTGTAGCTCAGTGGATTGAGCACAGGCTGCAAACCAAAGGGTGGCCAGTTTGATTCCCAGTCAGGGCATATGCCTGGGTTGCAGGCCAGGTCCCCAGTGGGAGCCACATGAGAAGCAACCACATATTGATGTTTCCCTCTCTCTTTCTCTCTGCCTACTTCTCTTTCTAAAAATAAATAAATAAACAAATCTTTTTTAAAATATGAATGGTAAAATGACAACAAACTCACAGCTATCAAGAAATGAATGTAAAAGACTTCCGCCAAGATGGAGGCATAGGGTGGAAACGCCGTGCCTTCTCACACAACCAAGTTTAGAGACAACTAAATATTAGCAACAGAAAACACAGCCAGAACACGGAAAATTGAACTTTTTGGAAGTCTGTTAACAACAAATTCTTCAGCCTCACCGGTAAGGGGCAAAACCAGCAGCTGGTGGAGCGGGGTTGCACAGGCAAACTCGGTCAGATGGACTCAGACTCGCGGAATCCAGGTGCAGGGTTGGACCTAGTGAGCGACCAAGCGAGCGACCAAGCGTGCAACCTCGGGGAAACAGTGCGGGAGCAGGGCTGCGGGTTGACTGTGGTCGCACATTGGTGCGCGGATAGACAAGCAAGGGAGTGGGCAATTGGACCGGGACCCAGCCGGTCCCCGCGGCCAGTGGCAGGGAGAGCTCCGCCATTTCCCTGCTCTGACCCCACCTCCACATACAGAGTCATAACCCAGCGACTCTGAGTGGCCCAACCCAGGTGAACCACCTGGGCCTCTGCTCCTCACCCAGCTGTGAGAAACAGCAGAGGGGGCCGCCATTTCCCTGCTCTGACCACGCCCCCACATACAGCGTCACAACCCAGCCACCTGGGAGTCCAAGGCTCCGCTCCTCAGACTTAAAGGGCGTGAACAGACCAAAAATGGCTCAAGAAGATCTCAAAGCCCCAGAGCCTATAAATCTAAGCGATGAAGAAATAGCAAAACTCTCAGATGCACAGTTTAAAACACTGGTGATCAGGATCCTCACAGAACTGGTTGATTATAGCCACAAATTAGACAAATATATGAAGGCAAAACTGATTGAAATGAATGGAATTGCACAGGACACCAATAGCAATGAAAAGGAAACTGGGACTCAAATCAATGGAGTGGACCAGAAGGAAGCAAATAATGGCCAAACAGAAAAGAGTGAAGCAGCAAGAATTCAAAAAAATGAGGAGAGGCTTAGGAACCTCCAGGACATCTTTAAACGCTCCAACATCTGAATTATAGGGGTACCAGAAGGGGGAAAGGCACAGCCACCAGTGGAAAACTTATTTGAACAAATAATAAAGGAGAATTTCCCCAATCTGGCAAAGGCAATAGACTTCCAGGAAATCCAGGAAGCTCAGAGTCCCAAAGAAGTTGGACCCAAGAAGAAACACACCAAGGCACATCTTAATTACATTAGCCAAAATTAAAATGAAGGAGAGAATCCTGGAAGCAGCAAGAGCTAAGGGGACAGTCACCTACAAAGGAGTTCCCATCAGACTGTCAGTGGATTTCTCAAAAGAGACCTTACAGGCAAGAAGGGGCTGGAAAGAGGTATTCCAAGTCATGAAATTTAAAGACCTACAACCAAGATTGCTCTATCCAGCAAAACTTTCATTTAGAATGGAAGGACAGATAAAGTGCTTCTCAGATAAGATCAAATTCAAGGAGTTCATCATCACCAAGCTCTTATTATATGAAATGTTAAAGGGACTTATCTAAGAAAAAGAAGTTAAAAAAACATGAACAGTGAAAGGACAGCAAACTCACAGTTATTAACAACCACACCTAAAACAAAAGCAAACTAAAAGGACAGCTAGATCATCAGTGGAAACATAGAAATGAAGATCTCAAGGAGGGTTAGCAACAGGGGAGTGGGAGGAGGAGAAGGGGGGAGAAGGTACAGAAAATAAGTAGCATAGATGGTAGATAGAAAATAGATGGGGGAGCAAGAATAGTATGGGAAATATAGAATCTAAAGAACTTGAGACACATGGTCATAAACTAAAGGGGGGGTAATGGGGACTGGGAGGTAGGGTGGAGGGGAATGAAGGGGGGAATAGAACAACTGTAATGGCATAATCAATAATAAATAAATTTTAAAAAAGAAAAAGAAAAAATGAAACAAAATAAAAATTAAAAACTGAACTCAGAAAAAAAAAGAAAATTGCTAAAGAGTACATCTTAAATGTTCTTACCTCAAAAAGAAATAGTAATTATGTTAAGAAAGCAGGTGTTAGCTAACCCTATGGCAGTAATCATTTTGCAATATAAATTTTATCAAATCAACATCTTAAATATACACAAGTTTTATGCCAATTATATCCCCATAAGGCTGAAGAAAAATCCACAATTCAATAATAAAAATCCAAATTTTTAATTAAATATTTTATTACTATTTTAATGTAGTAGTCCCAACTTTTCCCCCTTTACCCTCCTTCATCCAGCCTGTACCCTGCACCCACACTCATTTCCCACCCTGTTATTCATATCCATGGGGCATTCATGCATGTTTCTTGACTAGTCCCTTCCCTTCATTCCACCCTTATCACCCTTCCCCTTCCCCTTCCCCTTCCCCTTCCCCTTCCCCTTCCCCTTCCCACTGGTTGTTGTCAATCTGTTCCTTGTTTCCATGCCTCTGGTTCTATTTTGTTTGTTAGCTTATTTTGTAGAAATATTTTACCTCTTTGGTTAAGTTTATTCCTAAGTGCATTATTTTTCTTGTTGCTATAGTAAATGAGATTTTTTCCTAGTTTCTGTTTCTGATATTTCATTGCTGGTGTACAGAAGTGCCCTTGATTTATGAATATTGACTTTGTATATCACTGTTTAGCCAAATTCACTTATTAGGTTGAGTAGTTTTTGGTGGAAACTATAGGATTTTCTATGTACACTATCATGTCATCTGCAAATAATAACAATATTACTTCCTCCTTTACAATTAGGATGCCTTTTATTTCTTTTCCTCATCTGATCACTCTGGCTAGAATTTCCAATGCTATGTAAAATGAAAGTGGACACCTTTGTCTTGTTCCTGATCTTAAGGGAAAAGCATTTACTTTTTGCTCATTTAGTATGATGTTAGCTGTAGGTTTCTAGTATATGGACTTTGTTACTTTGAGATATGATCCCTCTATTCCTACTTTGCTGAATATTTTTATCATAAATGGGTGCCGTATTTTATCAAATTCTTTTTCAGCATCTACTGATATGATCATGTGGTTTTTGTCTCTCATTTTGTTTAAGTGGTATATTACATTTATTGATTTGTGAATATTATACCATCCTTCCATCCCTGTGATGAATCCCCCTTGATCATGGTAAATGATCTTCTTAATATATTTCTGGATCCAGATTGCTAATATCTTGTGGAAAATTTTAGAATCTATGTTCATCAGAAATATAGAACTGTAGCTTCCTTTCCTCATTGTGTCTTTACCTGGTTTTGGAAGTAGAATAATAATGGCTTCATTAAAAAAAATTTGGAAGTCTTCCCTCTTCTTGGATTTTTTTGAATAGTTTAAGGAGGATAAGAGTTAGCTCTCCCCTAAATGTTTGTGAAACTTCTCCTGTGAAGCCATCCAGTCCAGGGCTTTTGTGTGCCAGGAGTTTTCTTTTTTTCTTTTTTTTTATACTAAATTTTATTTAGTTACTTTTCAAGTACATTTTTTTATCTATTTCTCCCATCCCACCCCCCCGCCCCGTCTCCCCCCTTCCTCCAACTTCCCCCCCCCCCCAGTCCTCATCCCTGTGTCTTTCATACTTGCTCCTCAAAATCCCTCCCCCTTTTTCCCCTTAAATTCCCTTCCCTCTCCCCTCTGGTCGCTGCCCACTTGTTCTCCATTTCAGTGTCTTTGTTTTTATTCTGTTTGCTTGTTTGTTTTATTCTTTAGCTTCCTGTCAAAGGTGAGATCATATGGTATTTGTCCCTCAATGCCTGACCTATTTCACTCAGCATAATGCTTTCCAGTTCCATCCATGTTGTTGCAAAAGGTAGTAGCTCCTTCTTTCTCTCTGCTGCATACAATTCCATTGTGTATATGTACTACAATTTTTTTATCCATTTGTTTACCGATGGGCACCTAGGTTGCTTCCAGCTCTTGGCTATTGTAAATTGTGCTGCTATGAACATTGTGGTGCATAGGTTCTTTGAAATTGATGTTTTAGGATTCTTGGGGTATAATCCTAGCAGTGGAATTGCTGGGTCAAAAGGCAGGTCCATTTTTATTTTTCTGAGAAAATTCTATACTGTTTTCCATAATGGTTGTACCAGTCTGCAATCCCACCAACAGTGAACTAAGGTCCCCTTTTCCCCACAACCTCTCCAACATTTGTTGTTTGTTGCTGTGTTTATGATAGCCATCCTGACTGGTGTAAAGTGGTATCTCATTGTGGTTTTAATTTGCATCTCTCTGATAGCTAACGATATTGAGCATCTCTTCATGTGTCTCTGGATATTCTGTATGTCCTCTTTAGAGAAGTGTCTGTTCAAGTCCTTTGCCCACTTTTTAATTGGGTTCAATGTCTTCCTAGAGTGGAGTCGTGTAAGTTCTTTGTATATTTTGGAGATTAAACCTTTGTCTGAGGTATCATTGGCAAATATGTTTTCCCATACAGTTGGTTGTCTTTTTAATTTAATACTGTTTTCTTTAGCCCTGCAGAAGCGTTTTATTTTGATGAGATCCCATTTGTTTATTCTTTCCTTTATATTCCTTGCTCTAGGGGACATATCCATAAAAATGTTGCTGCGTGGAATATCTGAGATTTTCTTGCCAATGTTCTCCTCTAGGACTTTAATGGTGTCATGACTTATATTTAAGTCTTTTATCCACCTTGAATTTATTTTGGTGTATGGTGTAAGTTGGTGCTCAAGTTTCATTTTTTTGCACGTAGCTGTCCAGTTCTCCCAACACCATTTGCTGAAGAGGCTATCTTTACTCCATTTTATGTTACTACCCCCCTTTGTCAAATATTAATTGACTGTAGAGAGTTGGGTTGATTTCTGGGCTCTCTGTTCTGTTCCATGGTCTATGTGCCTGTTTTTATGCCAGTACCAGGCTCTTTTGATTACAGTGGCTTTGTAATACAGTTTGATATCAGGTATTGTGATTCCTCCTACTTTGTTCTTCTTTCTCAAAAGAGCAGCTGCTATTCGGGCTCGTTTATGATTCCATATAAATTTTTGAAGTGTTTGTTCTATGTCTGTGAAATACACCATTGGTACTGTAATAGGTATTGCATTGAATCTGTATATTGCTTTGGGTAGTATGGACATTTTGATGATGTTAATTCTTCCAATCCATGAACAAGGTATATGTTTCCATTTGTTTGTGTCTTCCCTGATTTCTTTCTTCAGTGCTGTGTAGTTTTCTGCATACAGGTCTTTTACCTCCTTGGTTAGGTTTATTCCCAGATATTTTATTTTTCTTTTTGCTATATCAAATGGGATTTTTTCCTTGATTTGTGCTTCTGCTGATTCATTGTTTGTATACAAAAATGCCTTTGATTTCTGGATATTGACTTTGTATCCTGCTGTTTTGCCAAATTCATTAATTAGTTTGAGCAGTTTTTGGGTAGACTCTATAGGACTTTCCATGTACACTATCACGTCATCTGCAAACAGTGACAGTTTTGTTTCCTCCTTTCCTATTTGGATGCCTTTTATTTCCTTTTCCTGCCTGATCGCTGTGGCCAAAACTTCTAATACTATATTGAATAGAAGTGGTGAAAGTGGGCATCCTTGTCTTGTTCCTGATCTTAGTGGAAAAGCTTTTAGTTTTTGTCCATTGAGTATGATATTGGCTGTAGGTCTCTCATAAGTGGCCTTTATTATATTGAGGAATGCTCCCTCCATTCCCACTTTGCTGAGTGTTTTTATCATAAATGGGTGTTGTACCTTATCAAAAGCTTTTTTCGCGTCTATTGATATGATCATGTGGTTTTTGTCTTTGCTTTTGTTACGTGATGAATTACATTTACTGTTTTGCGAATGTTGAACCATCCTTGCATCCCTGGGATGAATCCCACTTGGTCATGGTGTATAATCTTTTAGATATATTGTTGGATGCGATTTGCCAATATTTTGTTCAGGATTTTAGCGTCTATGTTCACCAGCGATATTGGCCTGAAGTTTTCTTTCTTTGTTGTATCTCTATCTGGTTTTGGAAGCCAGCATCAGCTGGCTTCATAAAAGGAGTTCGGAAGTTTTCCATCCTTTTGGATTTTTTGGAATAGTATGTGAAGAATGGGGGTTAGCTCTTCCTTAAATGCTTTGTAGAATTCTCCTGTGAACCCATCTGGTCCGGGGCTTTTGTGTGATGGGAGTTTTTTGATTACTGCTTCAATTTCTTTTGCTGTTATTGGTCTATTCAGGTGTTCTACTTCTTTTTCATTGAGTTTTGGGAGATTATATTTTTCTAGAAATGTGTGCATTTTCCCCTAGGTTCTCAAATTTCTTGGCATACAGTTCTTCATAGTAATTTCTTACAATCCTTTCTATTTCTGTGGTATCAGTTGTAATCTCTCCTCTTTCATTTCTGATTGTGTTTATGTGTGTCCGTTCCCTTCTTTTCTTGATGAGCCTATTTAAAGGCTTGTCTATTTTGTTTATCTTTTCAAAGAACCAACTCCTGGATTTATTGATCCTTAGAATTGTACTTTTAGTCTCTATGTCATTTAGTTCTGCTCTGATCTTTAGTTATTTCCTTCCTTCTACTTGCTTTGGGCTGTTTTTGTTGTTGTTCCTCGAGTTCTTGCAGGTTTAGAGTAAGGTCGTTTGTTTGAAATGTTTCTGTTTTCTTTAGGTAGGCCTGTATTGCTATCAACTTCCCTCTCAGGACTGCCTTCGCTGTGTCCCATAAGTTTTGGGTTGTCATGAGATCATTTTCATTTGTTTCCAGAAACTTTTTGATTTCTTCCCTAATTTCATTCTTGACCCATTCATTGTTTAATAGCATACCATTCAGTCTCCATGATTTTGGGTGTTTTGGGTTTTTTCCTTTGGGGTTGGTTTGCAGTTTCAGTCCCTTGTGGTCAGAGAAAATGCTTGGTATGATTTCAATATTCTTGAATTTGTTGAGGCTCCTTTTGTGTCCTATCATGTGGTCTATGTTTGAAAATGTTACATGTTTACTTGAAAAGAATGTGTATTTAGCTTCTTTGGGGTGAAGAGCTTTGTATATATCAGTCAGGTCCATTTCATCAAGGGTGTTGTTTAATGCCGCAATGTCTTTGTTGATATTTTGTTTGGAAGATCTGTCCATTTTTGATAGTGGGGTGTTAAAATCCTCCACTATACTTGTGTTGCTGTCTATATCTTTCTTGAATTCCTCTAAGATTTTCTTTATATATTTTGGTGTTCCTATGTTGGGTGCATATATATTTATGATGTTAATGTCTTCTTGGTGGAATCTTCCCTTGAGTATTATGAAGTGACCTTCTGGGTCACTCTTTATGGCTCTTTTCTTGAAGTCTATTTTGTCTGATATGAGAATTGCTACCCCAGCTTTTTTTTCTTTTCCATTTGCTTGGAAAATTTGTTTCCAGCCTTTCACTTTGAGTCTGTGATGGTCTTTTGTCCTGAGGTGGGTCTCTTGTAGGCAGCATATGTGTGGGTCATGCTTTCTTATCCATGCAGCTATTCTGTGTCTTTTGATTGGAGCATTTAACCCATTTACATTTAAGGTTATTATTGATAGGTACTTATTCATTGCCATTTTTGTACCTGTGTTCCTCTCTGTCTGTCTCTTTTCCTTCCTTTCCTTAAAGCAGACCTTTTAGTATTTCTTGTAGAGCTGGCTTGGTGGCAGCAAATTCTTTTAGACTTCTTTTGTCTTGGAAGCTCTTCATTTGGCCTTCTATCTTGATTGAGAGCCTTGCTGGGTAAAGTAGCCTTGGTTGTACGCCTCTGGTTCTCATTACTTGTAATATTTCTTGCCATTCTCTTCTTGCTTGGAGTGTTTCCATTGAGAAGTCAGTGGCTAACCTTATTGGGACTCCCTTGTATGTTATTTCTTTTTTCTCCCTTGCTGCCTTTAAGATTCTCTCTTTGTCTTGGAATTTTGCCATTTTGATAATGATGTGTCTTGAAGTGGGCCTCTTTGGGTTCCTCTTGAATGGGACTCTGTGTGATTCCTGGATTTGTGTGACTTTTTCTCTTATCAAATTAGGGAAATTTTCTCTCATTACTCTTTCAAATATGTTTTCTATCCCTTGTTCTTCTTCTCCTTCTGGTATTCCTATTATTCGGATATTATTACGTTTCATATTGTCTTGCATTTCTCTTAATCTCTCTTCATTCTTTCTGAGCCTCTTTTCCCTTTCCCGTTCTTTCTGTGAGATGCTTTCTACTTTGTCCTCCAATTCACTAATCCGATCTTCTGTTTCATCCACCCTATTTTTAATGCTTTCCACTGTGTTTTTTAATTCAGAAATTGTATTCTTCATTTCCTCTTGGCCCTTGCTAATAATTTCCATTTCCTTTTTCATGTTGATATAGTTCATAGTGAGATCATTGTAGCTTCCCTGTAGTTTCTGGTAGCTGATTGTGAGCTCTCTGAACTTCCTGATCACCAGTGCTTTGAATTCAGTATCTGATAGTTGACTTACCTCTATTTCATCTAACATTCTTTCTGAGGATTCCTCCTTTCCTTTCATTTGGGGATTGTTTCTTTGTCTTCCCATTGTTTGTGAGACTCTTCTTGTTAGCCTCAGCTTCTTAGATTAATCTCTTTTGACACTCTGGGTTTATGGTGTGAACTTTTGTGGTGGAATGCCTGTGAATTTCAGTGGTGCAGCCTCTTTTGGTTATCCTGTTGTTCTCTGCTTCCACCTACTCAAATATGCAGCAACTTTTGGCTTCTCTCCTACAACAATGTGCAATTTGTCTCTCTGACTCTTCTATTGAGAGGCCTCTTCTATGGGTCCAGCTCTGGTCTTTTCATATTTTCAAGTTGATTGTGTCTCTTCTGGGTAAAAGAAAGAAATGACAAGGAAAGAAATAAAAGGAAGAAAGAAAAAATGGTAGGGGAATGGAAGAAAGAACAGTAAGTTTAGAAAGAAAAGAAAAAGAAATAAAACACAAAATCCGGGAAAAGAGAACAAAAGTATGGAAAGATGAAACAGTAATAAAATTTAAAAGAAATAACAGATTACTTTAAAAAAGCAAAAAGATAAAGAAAAGGAATGGAGAAGGAAGAAAGGTAAAAAAAAAGAAAGAATAAAAATAAAATAAAGTAAAGTAAAAAAAAAACCAAAAAACAAAAAATGCACAAACAAAAATAATCTCTCAAAAACAACCTCAGAAAAGGAAATGTCACTTGTTGGCTTCAAAGTAGCCGAACCGGTTTTTCTGGTTGCAGTTGGCTGAGGGTCGATTGTTGTGATTTTTTTCAGCCAGCCCCTCTCAGGATCCAGACACTTGGCGCCTCTCCCCAGCTCCCTACAATGGGGAACTAGGACTTCCTCACAGTGCTCCCCTCCCAGGGGTTACTGCCATAGGCTGGTTTGCTGTGTTTGCAGGCACCTGCACCGGCTTAGTTGCCTAGTTCCCTTGGAATTGAGCACAGACCTGCCCCCATTCAGTTGGGAAGCCCCCGGCCCTCTGCCCAATCCTGGGCTCGCTGCCAAGCTGGGTGTGAAGCAGACCAGGCTGCCGTGTCTACTGGATTCAGAGCCCCAGGCTGCACCTCTGTGTTCTCCTGGGCTGGCAACCACAGAGTCCTTGGTTGGGGCCTTTTGTCCTCTGCACCCTCTCCGCAAACGCTATCAAAAGTGTTTCTCCTGGCACCCCACCTTGCTTGGCCAGAAAGGGAGGGGGTTGAGGGTCTCAGCTCTTTTCCCAGGACCCCTCAGCGCCCGGGGGTCTGAGGAGGATGGACTGGAAGCCGGGAGCCGATCTGAGGACTGGGCGCCGACCTAGAAACTCTGTGTGCACGTCATGGCACGCTGCGTGGTGTGTATCCCTTCTGCTCCTGTTTGTCTGGGTCCCCTGGCCAACCTCTGCCAAAAAAAACCTAGGGTTGGAGCAGCACCACGCCGGGTGCTGGACCCAGAACTGTGTGCAGGCTGAAATCTCCTCTGGTCCCCTCTGGTTGGGTCTCTTGGCAGGTCTGGGCCCAAAAATCCTAGGGAGGGAGCTTTCCAGGTGCTGAAGGTTGGCCTAGGTGCCCTCAGGCACTTGCCCAGACACACTGCGTGTGGAGTGACTAGCTCCCCAAATTGCACGCAGGCTGAAATTTCTTCCACACCTCTTTGCCTGGGCCACTCAGCCTGCCCGGCAGAAAAATCCCAGGGAGGGAGCCGTCCGGGCGCTTAACGCTGTCCCAGGCGCCGTTAGGCACTCTCCCAGACACAGTTCCCACCAGGCGCTGGACCTCCGAGCTATGCACAGACTGAAATCACCTCTGCTCCCCTCTGGTTGGGCCACTTGGCAGGCCCCCGGCCCAAAAATCCTAGGGAGGGAGCCGTCTGGGCACTGAAGGCTGTCCCAAGCGCAGCTGAGCTCTCGCCACTGGGCGCTGGTTCCCCTACCCTGCACCGGCTGTTTCTCCCTGCTCCATCCCAGAAACTACTGTACCGCTGCTGTCTCCCTACCGTCTGGTTCCTCCGTGACCGATGAGGTTTCTGGTCTCTTATTTTCATATATGCTTGGCAACTGCTGGCTTGCTGGCCTCACCTCCTCCGATCAGATAGGTTTCTCTCTCTCTTGTACTAGGAACTGGTATCTGCTCTGTCCTAGTCTACCGCCATCTTGAAAAACCCCAGGAGTTTTCTGATTACTGCTTCAGTTTCATTAGTCACTATTGGTCTTTTCAGGCTTTCTGCTTCTTCTCCATTCAGTTTTCAAAGATTGTATTTTGTTTTAATTTGTCCATTTAACCAGGTTTTCAAATGTTTTGGCATATTCTTGTTCATAGTAATTGCTTACAAGCCTTTATATTTCTGTGATATCGGTTGTAATTTCTCCTCTTTCATTTTCATTTCCATTTATCTGGGTCCTCTCTCTTTTTTTTTTGATGACTCCGGTTAAAGGTTTGTCAATTTTGTTTATCTTTTCAAAGAACCAGCTCCTGGATTTACTGATCCTTTGAATTGTTCTTTTAGTCTCTATGTCATTGAATTCTGCTCTAATCTTGATCATTTCCTTCTACTTGCTGTAAGCTTTGTTTTCTGTTGTTCCTCTTTTTTTGTAGATGTAGGGTTAGGTGTTTATTTGAATTTTTTTTTATTTAGGCAGGCCTGTAATACTATGAACCCACTGCCTTTGCTGTATCCCTTAGGTTTTGGGCTGTTGTGTATCTATTTTCATTTACTTCCAGAAACTTTTTTATTTCTTCCTTGATATCATTGTTAACCTATTCATATTTTAATAGCATGCTATTAAATCTCCATGAGTTTGAGTATTTTTGAGTATTTTCCCTTGAGGTTGGTTTCCGGTTTCAAGCCATTGTGATCTGAGATGTTTGATATAATTTCAATTTTCTTGAATTTTTTAGGCTCATTTTGTGTCTTATTTTGTGGTCCATCTTTGAAAATGTTCTATGTCATTTGAAAAGAATGTGTATTTTTTGCTTCTTTGGGGCAAAAGTTCTGTTTATATCAACTAAGGCCATTTGATCCAGAGTGTTGTTCAATGCCTCAACATCCTTGTTGATTCTTTTCTTGAAAGATCTATCCATTGTTGACAATGGGGTGTTAAAACTCTACAATGAGAGTGTTGTTGTCTATATCTTTCTTGAAGTCCTTGATGGATTATTCTCTTAAGTGTTATGTAGTGTCCCTCTTCGTCTCTTTTTATAGCTTTTGTTTTAAAATCTATTTTACCTGATATGTGTTGCTAACCCAGCTTTTTTTTCATAGTACTTGAAATATTTTTTCCAACCCTTTATTTTCAATCTGTGTAAGTGTTTTGTTCTGACATGGGTCTCTTGGAGACAGCCTATATGTGAGTCGTATTTTCTTATCCATTCAGCTACCCTATAGCTTTTGATTGGAGCATTTCACCAATTTACATTTAGATTATTATTGATAGGTACTTATTCGTTACTGTACCTTTTCCCTTTGTACCTGTGTTCCTCTCTCTCGCTTTTTTTTATCTTCATCTTAAAGACTTCCCTTTAGCATCTCTTGCAATGCCAATTTAGTGGAGATGTATTATTTTAGCCTTTTTTTTTTGTCTGGGAAACTCCTTATTTTAACTCCCATTTTAAATGAGAGCCTGACTTGGTAGATTAGTCTTGGTTACAGGCCTCTGCTTTTCATTATTTAGAATATTTCTTGCCATTTCCTTCTGGCTTGTAGTGTTGCTTTTGAGAAGTCAGCTGCTTGCCTTATTGGAGCTCCCTTGTATGTCTATCTTTTTCTCCCTTGCTGCCTTTAAGATTCTCTCTTTGTCTTTCAGTTTTGCCATTTTAATTATGTGTGTTGGAGTGGGCCTTTTTGGGTTTGTCTTGATTGGGACCCTCTGAGCTTCCTGGACTTGTATGATTTTTTTCTCTCATAAAGTTAGGAAGGTTTTCTGTTATTACATTTTTCAAACAGGTTTTCTATCCATGCTCCCCTTTTCTTCTTCTGGTTTCCATATCATACAAATATTTTGTTTCTTGTTATCCTGTAGCTCCCTTAAACCATCATAATACTTTTTTAGTCTTTTTTCATTTGTTGCTCTGTCTGGGAATTTTTTCTACCTTGTCTTCCAGCATGCTGATTTGATCCTCTGCTTCATCTTGCCTACTTTTAATTCCTTTTCATGCATCTGTCATTTCAGATATTGTATTCCTCATTTCCTCTTTGCTCTTATTGATAGTTTCTATATCCTTTTTCATGCTAGTGTGATTCCTGTAAGTTCCTTGTAGCTTCCCCAGAGGAACTTGTAGTTCTCACTGAGCTTCTTAAGTATCTTTATAACTATATTTTTAACCCATTGTCTGATAGTTTTCTTACCTCAGTTTCATTTACCACTCTTTCTAGGGATTCCTTTTTTCTTTTTGATTGGGGGTTGTTTCTTTGTCTCCCCATTTTGGGTGACTCTTCCGATTTGTTCTGTATATCAGATTGATCTTTTTTCATTCACTGTCTCTATGGTATGGCCTTCTGTGGTAGGAGAAATGTGAGGCTCGGTGGTGCAGTCTCCATGATCATCTGAACTTGATGCTATTGAGATGCCCTTTTATGCCATTTATGTGGGATCTCTGGTTGTAATTGGTTTTGGGTTTTGTTGGGTCAACATTTGGTGAATCCTTCCTTCCAGATGTTGACAGAGACTCACACTGCCCACCATGTCTTATACACAGTTGTACAGGTGCTGCCTGAACAAAACCACATAACCCAGGAAACAAATCCATGCCTGCAAAACTAACCCCCACCCAAAACCACACTATCAACAGTGAATGAGAAAACATTAATGAAGGTGCAAAAAGATGAAGACTATTATAAGAAAGTAAAAATGAATATGAGATGACTAACAGACAGAAAAACCATTTTGATAAGGTAGAGGGAGGAGAAATAATAAAAGTAGAAAAGAGAAACAAGGTGAATAGAGAAAGAAAATGACATTTACACTGCAAGTAAAAAAGGAGGGTGAGGGCAGATTGGAGTAAGAGAAAGAAAGCATATAGTATTAGGTTTAAACAAAAAATTTAATAATATATAGTGAAAAAATAGAAACCAAATTGGAGGAAAAAATCCACCACAACACTATCAGCAACAAAGGAGTAAAGATTAATATATATGGATGGGAATAAAAGAAAAAAAGAAGGAAAGAAAATTTTCAGAGATGTGTAGAGGAAAGAGAAGTGATTTTGAGAAGAAAGAGGGAGAAGAAATACTAAGAGTGAAGAATGAAAACCAGCTAAGACAGGGAGAAAATGTAACTTAAAACAAAAAAAAAAAGGAAGAAAGGGCAGGAAAAAGGCAAAATGAAGTAGGAGAGGGGAATGGTAAAATTTGAGATTTTAAATACTAAAACAGTGAAGATCTAGATATAAAATTGAAGAAATGCAACAACAATCACAGTATCTACAGCCAATGAGTAAAGATTGATAAAGGTGGAAAGAGAGTAAGTGTATTTTAAGAGTGGGAAAAATAATGTGAGATGGCTGATGACAAGAAAAATGCTTTTGAGAGGCCAGAGTTGGGAGAAATAGTAAGAATACAGAAGAGCAACAAGTCATAGCAAGAGAAAAAATAAAATTTAATACAAAAATAAGAAGATGAAGGAAAATAGTAAGATGGAATAAGAATGGAGAAGCAAAATATGAGATGTGAAACATACTAATAAAAACTAGTCACATATAGACACGAACTTGAAGGAAAATAAATGAATGTCAAATGGCTGTGCAAGAGAGAAAAATAATGCAAATCATGAAAAAGATCACAGTGGAATTCATCTCAGGAGAATCCAGTGTTTACCATTTTCTTCTTTTTCTGGATCCACCCCTGGCAATGTCTGATAGCCTCCCAGTCTGGCCTAGGCAGCCTGTTTGAGACTATAAGTGATCCACAGTCTGGCTGTCTCCTTCAGATTTGGCTGGATCCCACTACTCTTCCCTGCCAGGTTTCCAACAGTGCTGGACCCTGGAACGATTCCTTTAATGACCCAAAAGGACTGCTAGCACCTTCCTCACCTGCCTCCAGATGGAATCTCTGGTGTGACCAGGAGAGTGGGAATCCTGGGTCACTCCAAGGAGCACTATTTAGTCTTCAGTGAAAATGGTAGAAGTATTTCCCCATCCTCTCATCACATGTCTTGGTCTCTCCCAGATTCTTTCCAATAATGTATGGTTTCTGGTGAATTAGCTGTCCATTTCCTATGAAGGGCCAATCTGTGTACAAGGGGCAGCTCTTTCCTTGTTGGTGCAGTCAGCATCTCTGTCTAGATGCTGAGGTTGGGAGGGACTCTTTGTCCTTTTCTTTGCTGGGTTTAGTGATACAGGGCCCAAGAAGCAGTGTAGCTCATAGTGTCTGATAAAGGGCTCTTTCAGAGCTTTTTCTTCTTTCCCCCATGGAATTCACCTAGCAGGGGCCTCCTGAGTCTGGCCTCACTAATCTGCAGAGCCTGTAATCCCATAGATGTAGGCTGGGCTCACCTGTCTGTGAGGGGATCTAGCTGGCTGCTGCAAATCTCAGGTATTCCACTCTTGACTTTCCAGTCCCCATCCCACCACTCCCTGCCAAGAGGCTTGGGCCCAAATTCTCCACTCTATATAGTCTTTTGCTCACCAGCTGTGTTAGGTTGGGTGCCACAGTCCCTTCAGTGTGACTATCATTCTGTTCCTTGCTAGCAGAGCCACTGTGCATGTGCTTACCAGCACTCAAGCATTGAGTCCCTGTGGAGTCTCAAGTCTCACCTCAGGAGGTCTCCACCTACAGGGCCACCCCGACCACCACAGATGAGAACAAGTCTACCAAGACATGATCTGCCTGGGAAGGAAAGGTGGCCAATCTCTCAAAGGAGAAGGGCCATAGCCTGTCCCTCAATGGTCTTTTATTGCGTTCATTTTGCACAGGAATACAGGTAAAGCTCATCAATCAGTTAGGCAGTAAGGATCAAACAATAGATAACATACAAAGAACTACAAGGGTTTATTCTGAGTCAGGGCCAGTTAGCTAAAAGGCTATAAAACTTTGGGAAACAAACTCATTTCCTGCTCGAACCCTTATCAGGAAATTGAGAACATTCTTAGCAAAGCAAGTTTGAAAAGGTTTTATGTATGCTTTGTTAGGCCCGATCACGCCAGGGAACCCGCCCTTTCCAGCACAGGGCTACAGCACCCTCTGTCATTGTTTCAGGCTTAAGTCAGGCAGGGAAACGAAGACAGCCAAGAGATTAGGAGACTTCTTGCAGACAGAATGAGGACTCAGGCTATATCAAAGCTGAGGGGTGAGGGTCCATCACCCCCTTTTTCTATGGCCCCCCAAGTCCTTCCCTGAGGGCCCCTCCTGACCGTGCCTGTCTTAGGTCATTCCTCCCTTGAGGATTCCTACACATCATTGGCTAACCACTCATGCACTGGGGACCAGACAAGGTGAAGTAAAGGGGGCAGAGGCAGCACCCCTGCCAGGGAGATAAGTTTTGTCTCCTTTGTGGCTTTTGGTTCCACGGTCTCTCACTCAACCTTAGCCATGGGGATTACAGCTTCTGAAACCAGGCAGGGTGGTTCCCAACATTCAGCTCCTCTTTTAAAAGAGTTTCTGTGTGGCCCCCACACTGCAGCACTGAGCCCTTGGGGGCCTGTGTTCTATGCACTCCCCTTCCCCAAAAATCAGTCTCTCTCAGTCAGGGCTGGCCAACTCCTGTCAGAGCCTCCAACAGTTTTAGATAAAGTTTCTCTTTGTATCTCTCCTGGATGGCTCTGGGAAGAGTCTTGTGGTGATGTTATATCATAGGGTGCACAGGTGCATAGGTGGGCTGCTGTCCTCATTCCCTCCAGAGATTTTCACCTGCAGGCAGGCCTGCTCCCATCAAGCTGTTTCTGGAGCCAGCACCTTCCCAGCCATCTCTCTCCTTCCATGGAGTTCATGGCTCCTGAGCCAATCCACAGCCACCCCACATCTGCACAGTCAGAAGTGCCAGGTTGGGCAGCAGTGGTCACAGTTGCTCCACTTGGAGAGCCCAGGCTGCCTGCTCCCAAGTACCCTGCAGGTGGATAGTCTCTTGCCAACTCACACATACTCTCCACTCTTGTTCACATATGCACTTGCTCAAACACAGTCTCACTCTCTGCTTGATTTTGAAGTTGGTTGCTCTGTGGTTTAGCTGCAAGTTTGGTCTGGGTCTGGGACAAGCAGACAGGGTTTCCAGCTACTCTGAAGCCATCTTGGACCTACCAAAATAAAGCCTTTTATAGTGAGTCCAATGTCTGGGTTTCCTCAATTTGTTTTTATTGACAGCATTTTTCCTGTTTTGTTTTTAGATTCCACCTTGTAGTGAAAGCATATGGCATTTGTCTTTCTCTCACTTATTTTATTTAGCATTTGTCACAATTTTTCTTGAAAATGACATTTTAAATGATAATGTGGAAACTCTAAAAATTAGTTAACTTAGCAAATCAAACCTCTTAAGGATTGTTCTTGTTGCTGATGATGCTTTTTCTCTTTGTTCGTTACTATTGTTATTGCTGCTCCTGCTGTGTGTACTTGTTTTTTTAGTGACTTCATTGGACTCATTATCTAACATCTGTATTCTTTGTCACATGTGACTACTGATGTCTCTCTCTGGTTAGTTTAGAGCAGTGATTTTCAATGTTTTTCATCTCATGGCACACATAAATTAATTATTAAAATTCTGAGGCACACAAAATATGTATTATATATTTTGCTAATCTGTCAAAACTTCAGGTGTAATTTTGATTTATTCACACTGGACAGTTATTATTGTGTTGACTATTGTCACTTTTTATTTGGCGGTCTAAGGGGGAAAGGTCAGTGCCCCTGATTAAGTAGTAGGATATTACATGTTTTAAAACTCTTTGCAGCACACCTGTGTGCGTGCCATGGCTCATGGGCTGAAAATCTCTGGTTTAGTGATCAGCTACTGACTGGAAGGAGTTCCCTGTAATGCCTGAATTACTCAGTCTTCCTAGTTTTGCGATGAAACTTAGTGTGTGTGTGCATATGTGTTGGGGTAGGTCCTCAAGAGTCCAGCCAGACTATGCTTCAGTCTTCACTTTTTGCTTTCTCAGAGCCTCAAAGTCAATCAGAGGTTAAGTCCTATGCAGGTTGTTCTTGGGCATGTGCACAACCCAACACATGCATGTGGCCTTCTAGAATTCCAGGAATGTGCCAGAGCTTTTCCAAGCTCTTGTGAATATCTCATTCCCCAGTTATTTTTTGTAAGTGTTTTGAACAGCCTCTCCAGCAGCTTCCAGGTTGCTGATTTTCCAGCCATGGGGCCTGAGAGGAGGATGGGAATAAGGCAAGTTAAAACACCATAAAACTTGCTTTTCTTACCAAGATTCAACCATTCTAAAAAATATATTTAAATATGTTTAGTGATTTTAGAGAGGAAGAGAGAGAGGAAAAAACAGCAATTAGTTGCCTCCCATACACACCCTGACAGTGGAATGAACCCACAACCTAGGTACATGTTCTTATCAGGAATTGAACCTCCAAGTTTTGTACACAGGATGACACTCTAACCAAATTAGCTACCCAGCCAGGGCTCAGTCATTTCTCTTGGACGAATGATGCTCAGATTGTTAAAAGCCTTTGGTTAATTTCCAGAGCTCTGAAAAAGTTGATTTTGACCATTTCTCCCAGTGTTCTCATTGCTTTTATGGAAGAGCATGTATTTGGAAGTCCTTACTCTATCATTCTAGAGGTTTGTGATTCTCCAGGTTTGTGATTTTTTTGTTTCTTTTTGCTTTGTTTTACTTGTTGAAATGATGGGTTTTTTCACTGGATAGCCTTAGTATTTTTTACTTTGAAGTCAAACATTCATTTATTAGGATATTTCTCAGTGTTATTTACTTTGTATCAATTTACCTTTCAGTTGGTAAATTCAAGTCTTCCTTTATTACAGAAAAGTTGTTGAATTTTGACCCTAATATTTTATCTTATTCCATAGTTTAGATTTCCCTAACCAACGGGGAAGAACTCCTCCTCTGTGTTGCATGGCCTTGGTCCCTTCTAGTGAAGCCTGCCTGTGTACCACTTCCAGTTCAAAGCAGGCCTTCTCTGTGAAGCCTTCTCTGTATCCAAGACAATGTTTAGAGGCCCATCTGTGGTTCCACCCAGATGGTAATCACAACAATCATTACTATATGTTAAGTGTCTAATGCTTCAAAATCTGATATCATTTCATGATTACGCCACCTAGTGAGATAGGTATTATTATTTTCATTTTATAGATGATGATACTGTGGCACAGAGCATTTCAGTGACTAGTTCACTGACACCCAGCAGTTAAGTGTCAGAAGCAGGACTTATACTGAGGAAGTTTCAACTCTGAAGTCCACATACTTGGACAGTAGGGCATACTGATGCTTATATCTTCCTCAATCATTGACCTGGGAACACTTGCCAGCTCATCACCCCTGCTACACTGAGAACAACTTAAGAACCAAATACATTTATCTTTTTTAACAAGGCCCCTCTCAGAGCTTAGGATAGTTCAGTGCAAAGAAAGTACTGAACCAGTGCAAAGAATCCTGTGCCACCTCTCGTTCTCAGGCAGGCACAGGAGTTTTTATGAATTAAATATGGCATTCTTCCCTTCCATGCACAGTCCAGACTCAGAATATTTCTAGACCCAATTTTTAAATCAGCTACCATCAATCCATTGGAGCTGACGTGCAAGTTGAAATATATATGCTGTCCCTTATCTCAATAGTTCATAAAAGGAGGAGTTTGAACCCTCAAATGTAGTCCGCCAGAATTTCCAGGAAAAAAATCCTGGATAGTCCAGGATTTTTAGAGGTGACTATCTTTTAGAAAGATACTCTATAATTTTAGAGGTGAGTATGACTCTCAGAAGAATCCAGAAAGTTCTGGTCTTATGACCTGATTTCAAACTATTTAAATGCACATTTGCAATTTGTATAAATTAAGATGACTAAACCTCTTTGGGATCTGCTCTCTGTATTGTTAAAATCCTCATGTCTGATTTTCTAACAGTCTCTGCTTCAACATTTGTTGCTAATTAGCAATCCATGCAGCTTCATACTAATGGCTCTCTGTCTGGATGAGCTTTGAGAATAGCCAGGATGTCCAAGACTAGACATAAATGAGGAAATTAAAGCCTGGAATTGGCCTTAGAGCCCCAGTCACAGGGACCAAGAGAAGCCTGTCCCCTCAAGCTTTGATTCCAATACCCACAGCTGCTTGTGAAGATGAGGAGAGCATCCCAGGCACGAGTCAGAAGTTTGCCTTGCAGACTTCAAGGAGCCTTCAGCCAAGAAAGATGGATGGCCAGGGCTATAGAAGGCAGAGTGAGGGATAAGAAATGATGCAGCCCTACCCCTAATTGGATTCTGGGTTTCCGTGGGGTGTGCTTTCACTGCTTACAAATGTGGCCCAGCTGCAGAATTGAGTTATCAACTAAGAAGATTCCTGAGTCACGGGTCATCCTGTCCTCCACAATGTAATTAAAGACTGATGGCTGCTCAGGAAGATCTCTGCAGCTGTGGGCTTAGAGAAATGCTTCTTTTCTGCTAAAGCACAATAAAGAAAAAACTGACAGTGACCAGAAGGGATGGGGAAGGGGGATAATAGAGGAAATGGGAAGGGTCAAGTCAAGAAACATGTATAAAGGATCCATGAACAAAGACAACGGTAGAGAGGATTGAATGTGGAAGGTGGGGTGGGCAGGGCAGGGGAGAGTAATGGGGGAGAAATGGGGACAACTAAAATTAAAAAACAATGAAAAAAACAAATTCAGCATATATTACTTTCAGCCTCACAGGGTTCCTCAGTTCCTCACTGGCTCCAAAAGTTTGAGAAGTCAGGTGTGTGTGTATGCCTGGACATGTGTGCATGCAGGATCATAGCATCAGAACGGATAGGTGAAATTTTATTTCCTCTATGCTGTCCCCTCAACCAGGTATATAAAGAGTGTTCTTTGAGGATGAGAAAGTAAGAAGGAGCGTAACTCCACACCTCAACATTCATAAAGTCAATCAGCAAACTTTAGCAGAGCACCAACAACTGCAAGGTCCTGAACTTAGACATCATGTCCCAAATCAGGCGACAAAAGGGAAAGGAAACAAGCACTCATAGAGGGTTTGCCATGTGCTAGGCATGTGCTGCCTGCACATTATGCCATTGGTAGGCTCTGTCCACGCCACATACATCCCTCACTCCTACCTTCTGTGAAATTACACCATTAGTGTTACATTCCGTTTGGGTCTCTGTAAGCTCCCTAGGAGGAAATATAACCACAACACTGAAAAAATTATTTTAGATTCCCAAAAAGACTGTGACCTCAGGCAAATCACTCACCCTTTTCAGACTGGTTTCCTCCTTTAAAAATAAGGGGTGGAGTTCCCAAGTTCTTCTTTAAAATATAAATTCTCCTCAGTCATCATTTTGCAAAGGGCAAGTCTCACTACTGAGCCCCTTGGAATAGAGCCAGGAAAAGTCCAGGGTGGTAGGACGGGGAACAGAATGCTGGATTCTGAATCATTCCCTTGAAGACTGAGCCCAGAAGGCTCAGGCTCTAGTCTGTATGGGGCTCCTTCAACTTCTCCACTGGGCCCACACACCCTCTCAGTGACATAGTTTCTGCCCTAGCTCAGACCCTTGTCCCAAGGGGTTGACATTAATGAGGAGAGCAAAGTGGAGAGGGGCAGCCCACTAGCCTTGCCATGATCAGGATATGGCTTTGGGGTAATTACTTCTTTGAGACTCAGCTTCCTCCTCCTCACACCTCCTCAGAGAACACTGCTCATTTCCCTCTCTAAAATTTAACTCAATCCTGTCCCCATAATTTTTTCTGTCCCTTAATTTTTCTCTTCAGAGAAGTTGTTATATTTTGCACTCGTTGTCTGCTTATTAAGGGGAAAGATATCTGTCTTCCCCATCCTGAAATGTGAGCCTAATAAGAAATGAACTTTTTCTGTCATTCCTGTTTAATTTCCAGTGCTCACCAAAGAGAAGTTCATGTATATTTCTAGTACTAGCAATGATAAAACAGCAATAACAATAGCAATATCCCCTCTCCTGACCCTATACCCGGACCTCAGTTTCAGAACTGCTGGTTTGGACGCACCCCTACTGTATGTTTGTGGTAGGCGTGTAAGGAAAGTGGGGGGGGGGAGGGGGCGCCCAAGCCTGTGGCTGTCCTGTCACCTTGGACTCTGCTTCTTTACTCTTAATGCCAGCTTGGCCTTTCCCCCGGGCTGTGTTGGCAGCTTGGACATATCTCAGCCAAGCACCAGCTTTTTAAGGCACAACCCTCCCGTACTATCCCTCCCAAATCCCAATTCAGTGATCCCAGAACAAACACAGACAGAAGCTCTTATGCTCACCTCTGCTGCACCTGCTGGGACTTATGAGGAACTTGCTGATTGTGCCTGCTCTCTTCAGGCCCCACAGTGGGATGCTGGATGCCTCCCATTGGCCTTTCTTTTCTATTCACAAGAGGAACATCTCAGTCTCACTCACTCCTGTCAGCATGGTGAACATGTGTTACGCCAACCTGTAGGCTAAGGTTTTAGTAATTTGGAGTTGCAACAGGGGAGATAGAGAGCCGAGGAGTGTCCCCAATCCAAGAGAAGTGGTGAGGGTGATCCCTAGTTTCTCCCCTTCCCTTTGACAATAAGACAAAGACAATTCCAAAGCAACTTTCTCCCATTCTTCTGCAAAGTGGATTTGTTTTCCTCACAACCTCAGTCAGGGTGGGAAGAGTACACAGAAATGTCCCACTTTAATGACACTCAGTTGCCCATATTTGAATAAAAAGAAGTTAAAGGGAGGAGAGACCAACAAACCAGAGACTTGTGGCCATTCTGGTTTTAAAGTTTCTAGAAATAAAAAGTCCTTAGAGCATTTGAGGGTCAAGATAAGCAAGTAACTTGACCAAAGTCACGCAGCCACAAGGAAACAGTCAGGATTTCACCTGCTGACCTCCCAGATACTTTTTCTGCTTACCCTGGTCACTGGTCACTCACTGTGGGTTCTGCAGGATCAGTCTTGCTGCATTCAGCAAACACACTTTAGCACAGTGTCCTGCCTCCAGGGTGGTAGCTAACCAGCTGGCTCCCTCAGCAAGCCTGGCACTTACCTTTCCAAGAATACTGCCCATCTGTTTCTTTCATTATGGGCCCCAAATGCAGTGTCTTTTGGTTTTTCCACAGCCTGTAAATTGTTTGAGACACGAGAAAGCAATTGTAACTCAAAATAAAATTGTAAACACATCTGATTTATGAAATGGCTTACAATATGTAGGCATTTTAATTGCAAGCCTACAGTTAAATGCCTACTACAATATGTAATATTATGTCAACTAGTAAACTTGTAATTTTATAGCAGTTATATATAACTTATGTAGTTATATATAAGCTGCACTTAATGAGGTTGGATGTGGTAGTTTTATTGTTTGAAATGGGGTTGGGTGGAGCCTCCAGAAGATACAGTGGGTAATGACTTTATTAAAATGACCCTGAGCCACTTTCTTACTTGCAGCTCAGCCATCAGGAAGCTCTCCCCTGCAAGGGGGACACACCTTTCCTGGGACATTCCTTGGCGCCATGGTGGCTTTAGTCAGACCTGTTTCAGTAGTTGCCCATGAACGAGACCCCACAGGAATGTGCCACACCCTCCCCAAACTCAACTTCAGACCATGGTAGTCATATAGATAACAAGAGCCATTAATTCAGCACCTGCTCTTGCCAGACACTACACCAGACTCCTCACACATGCTATCTCATTTATTCTTCCAGCAACACTGTGTGCTTAGGAGGATGCTGGGGCTCATTGTGATTACACACTCACCCAGGCCACACAATGACTGAGTAAGCACTGCTAACTCAAGATATACCAGGTGTGCCCAGAGCAAAGTCCAGACTTTTCCTTCTGTGTGCCTTTAAAGAGGACCTCTGAACTTTCCATTCTTTTATTTTTTTACCTCCCATTCTCTTGAAGACATCAGTGAAATTCAAAGTTGAAAATTAAAAAAAAAAAAACCTGTAAGGCAGAAGCACAAGGATGAGAGAACCATTAATGAGTGAGAGAGTCTAACACATTTCTCAAGATATGGAATGCAGTAGAAGAATCCACAGTGCCAAATATTTTATTGATGATTCCAAAGGAGGTGGGAGAGACTCTCGTCACATACTCTTAGACATCAGAGAGGCTGCGAACAAGCAGGGTTTCAATACTTCATTCAAAATGGTAAAAAAAAAAAGATACTGGTAATCACTGGTAAGACATACATGTGTATAATAATGCACAAAGCAACTACTATGAAAACTATATTCAGAGATACACTCTTAAACATAATAAATAAATCAATATGGAATCCTAAACAGTGTTCTAGTAACTTACAAGAAGGCAAGAAAAAACAACAGAGGAACAAGTACCACAGGAAACAAACATAAAACAAATCATAAAATGGCAAATTTAATTCCTAACATATTAGAAATTACCTTAATGTAAATGTAAACTCACCTACCTCAAGAACATAGAAAAATAAGAGTAAAATAAACCCAAAGTAGAAAGAAAGAAAGAAAGAAAGAAAGAAAGAAAGAAAGAAAGAAAGAATAAAGATAAGAACAGAAATCTAAATTGAACATAAGGAAAACAATAGAAAAAATCTAGGAAACAAAAAGCTGATTTTTCCAAAAACATAATAAAATTAATAAATATTTAGAAAAATAAAAAATAAAGAACACATAAATTATAAATATCAGAAATAAAACAGGAGAAATCAGTGCAGATCCTATAGCACAGTGGTCCCCAACCTTTTTTGGCATCAGGGACCAGTTTCATGGAAGACAATTTTCCATGGGTGGAGAGGGTGTGGTATCAGGATGAATCAAGAGCATTACATTTACTGTGCACTTTATTTCTATTATTATTACATTGTAATATATAATGAAATAATTTTACAAATCACCATAATGCAGAATCAGTGGGAGCCCTGAGTTTATTTTCTTGCAGCTAAATGGTCCCATCTAGGAGTTACAAGAGACCATGACACCAGAAGTGTGTTGTTCATGTCCAGTCTATTCCATAATTTCATTTTGGTTGCTGTCACTGCAGAAAACCCTCCTTCAAAAAGATAAGATGTTGGAAATGGAAGCAGACTTTTTGGTGTTTTTGTGGCAATCTCAGGATATTCCACCTTGACTTTAACCCAGAACATACGGAGATTTGAAGTTTTCTCACACATACTTTTAAGGCCACCATCATTTGCAATATCAAGCAGTTGATCCTCTTCTAGCATGGGCAAAGTTGACTCATCTGACTTATTCACAATGGGTCCCAGATCCATTCCTTCCAAGTTCAGGGGTCTTTTGTGGTCGGGAAGTGATGCTCAAATTCTTTTGAAAGATGAGATAGGTGATCATGCACCAGCTGGAAGAAAAAAGGCCCCAGCTCTTTCAAAATCTCTGCTAATGTTTGCAACATGTCATAAATCACAATGTTCTTTTGTCACCCCCATAATTTCAGTTTGGCTTTGAGTGCAGCCACTTTATCTGCCACCTGAACATAGTTATCATTCTCCCCTGAAGTGACAGATTGAGTTCATTGAGCAGATTGAATATGTCACACAAGAAGCGAGTTTTGTGACCCACTCTCTGTCACTGAAACATGCTGCCAGTGGTGATTCTTTTTCTAAAAGAAACCTCTGGAGCAGCTCTCATAACTCAAAAAACTCTGGCCAGTGATCTATGTTTAGAAATCCATTTCACTTCTGTGTATAAGAGAAGATGTGTGTGCTCTGTATCCATCTCCTCACAGAGTTGTGTGTGCAGACATAAGTTAAGGGCATGTACTTTAATATGGTTAATAATTTTACCCATATCCTATAAAACCTTGTTAAGTTCAGGTGACATTTTTTGGTTAGCCAGCCTTTCTCTATGGATAACACAATGTAGACTCACATTCAGAAGCGACCTCTTTGACCTGAGGAGTGAAACCAGAAAGCTGTCCAGTCATGACAGCTGCTCTATTCATGCATATACCAACACAAAATAACCAATCTAGTTTTCCTGATATGTAATCAACCAAAGACTTGAACAGTTTAGCAGCTGTGGTGTTGGTTGGCAACAAGAACGCACATAAAATATGCTCGTGCACATCCTCCTGAAAAATATATTGAGCAAAAACAAGCAGTGTTGCCTCATTGCCAACATCGATATATTCATCAACCTGGATTGAATACCACGGTGACTTATTAATCCTAACAATTGTGCTTCAATATCCTTCTACTATTTCATTAATTTGTCTAGTTATGATGCTAGCCATAAAAGGAATTTGTGCCACTTTTTGACCTGAAGCCTCTCCTAAAAGTTCAAGACAAATGTCCTTAGCAGCAGGCAAGATCAACTCTTCACCAATAGTAAAAAGTTTATTAGCTTTAGCAATGCAGTTAGCCACTAAGAAACATGCTCTCAGTGCAGACATGTTTGACGAAGTGGTGGCCTTCAATAATTGCTTCTGTTCTTTGTGTTCATGGTGTTTTCTTTTGAAAAACTCCAAAGGCTTGTCTTTTAATGCAGGGTGTTTTGTCTCCATGTGGCAAAGCAGTTTTGAAGGTTTCATGGCTTCATTAGATAGCCGGTACCTACATACGCAAAGCGGGCTTGGAGAATGTGAATCACTTGTTGCAATGAACCCAAAATTTAAGTAGAACATTTTCTTTCAAATGCAGCTTTTTTTGTTGTTGGCAGTATTAGAGTCTTGTGCTGTCTCATCATTGGGTCTTTCCCCCTTTTCAGGGAAGCTCTCCAGCAATATTTGTTTTTCACTCATTTTTGCTAGGGTTAGCCTGTGGGCTTACTAAAAACTGTGATTGAGACAAGTGTGTGGTGCAGGAAAGAGGCATGAACAGAAGTGGCAAATAAAATAATGGGTGGGGACACATTCAGACTAAAATAAGTGTCAGATTCTGACTTAAAACCTGCCACCAAATGCAGTTTGTCACTTGCCACTCACTGATAGAGTTTTGATACGAATCTGCAAGGAATTGATTTACTATGGTCTCTGTGAAGTGAAACCTCTCTGCTAATGATGATCTGTATCTGCAGCCACTCCCCAGTGCTAGCATCACCACCTCAGCTCTAACTGATCATCAGGCATTAGATTCTCAGAAAGAGCAGGCACCTCAATCCCTCATATACACAGTTTGTAGTGCTGCTATGATAATCTAATAGCTCTACTACTGACCTGACATGAGGCAGAGCTCAGGCAGTAATGTGAGCAATGGGAGTGACTGTAAATATAGACAAAGCATCACTCACTTGCCTGCCACTCACTTCCTGCTGTACAGCCCAGTTCCTAATGGGTCATGGACCAGGAACCCCTGTTGTATAAGGTATAAGAAAGTGATCTAGTTTCATTCTTTTCCATGTGACTGTCCAGATTATATTTTGTTTTTTATTGTTGTTCAAATACTATTGTCTCCATCTTCCCCCATCCCAGTTTAATAACACCATTTATTGAAGAGACTGTCTTTAACCCCATTCTGTATTCTTACTTCCTTTGTCATTGATTAATTGACCATATAGGCATGGGTTTATTTCTAGATTCCCTTTTTTTCCAATGGTCTATGTACCTGTTTTCATGCCAGTACCATCCTGCTATGATTAGTATAGGCTTGTAGTATAGTTTGATACCAGGTAGTGTGATACCTCCAACACTGCATTTTTTTCAGTGTTGCTGTGGCTATTCATGGTCTTCTGTGGATCTATATAAATTTTAGAATTATTTGTTCTACTTCTGTGAAAAGGGCCATTGGTGTTTTGATAGGAAAGGCATTGAATATAGAGGCTTCTTTGGAAATTATGGATGCTTTAATGATGTTAATACTTCTTATCCATGAGCATAGTAGATTATTCCATTTATGTGTATCTTTTTCACTATCATTCTTCAGTGCCTCATAGTTTTTCAAGTACAGACCTCCTCAATTGATCCTTAGATATTTGTATTTTATCTACTGTTGATTATCTCTAATGTATTTTTCTTTTGAGTTATTGTATTCATTTCTGACTTTTTGTTTTTAATTTTCATTTCTGTTTTTTATCTCTTTGTTGAAGTTCTCACTGAGTTGATCTATTCTTCTCCTAATTTTATTGAACAGCCTTTCATGCAGTGTTTTGAACTCTGCATCTGGGAGATTGCTTATCTCCATTTTGTTTAGCTCTTTTTTTGGAGTGTTACTGTGCTCTTTCTTTTGGGACATGTTTGTTTGTCTAGTCACTTTTTGTTTCTCCCTGTGTTGGTTTCTATGTATTAGGTAGATTTGTTACATCTTCCAGTCTTTTTTTTTTAAAGATTTTATTTATTTATCTTTAGAGGGGAAGGGAAGGAGAGAGGGAGAGAAACATCAATGTATGGTTGCCTTTTGTGCATCCCCTGCTGGGAACTGGCCTGCAGGGAACTGGTCTGCAACCCAGGCATGTGCCATGAGTGGGAGTTGAACCGCGATTGTCTGGTTTGCAGGCCCACGCTCAATCCACTGAGCTACACCAGCCAGGGGTACATCTTCCAGTCTTGACAGAATGTTCTTTTGTAGTAGGTGTTCTGTGGGGCCCAGTGGTGCAGTCACTCTAGTCACCTGAGCTGATTTGCTTTAGATGTGACCTTGTGTGAGTTGTATGTGCCCTTTTCTTATAGTTGAATCTTGATTGTTGTCACAACATCAGTGGGTGAGTTTGACCCTCAGGTTGATTGTCTGTGTGGACTAGCCTTGACTACAGCAAATGATCTGTTCTTTAGGGGCTGAGCCCACCAAGCAGGATTCACGTTAATGGGGCTTTGATGACTCTCAAGTCTACCCTTTTGGTGTATCATTTATGGAGCTGATTAGCTGGTGATCTGGTGTTGTATGAAGCCAGCCACTGGGTGTGTTTGTTCTGGTGCCTCTTGGGAGGGGCTCTGGTTTATGCTAAGGTCATCCACTGTCTGTGTCTAGACCATTGTCACCTGGAAGGAGCTGCAGGTAATCTGAAATGGTTACTGCCTATGATGGGCTTGGTGGTACCTGGGAGAGACTGAGCTGTGAACCAAGGCCACCTACCACTAGTTGCAGGTTTTAGGCTGCTTAGCAAGAGGAACAGGGCATGCCATGATCTGACTCTGCTTGTTTGGAGTTTGTTAAATTTTTAGAGCTTTTAGGAAAGTCTTTAATGTGATCTGGGGCAGGCCACTTATGTGGAAAGGTTGCTGGAATAAGTTTGGGCCTGGCCTGAGAGGTGGATGGCACTGGTCTAAGGAAATCACCAGGTCAGTGCAAATGGTGTTGGCCAGGTTAATGACCAATTCTGAAAGGCACAGGCATTCAGATTTGATTCATTCTTGTGCCTTTCAGCTGTGTGGTGGGGTGGGGAGCCTCAACAAAGGAACAGTAGTACCGGCTAACCCTTATGTTCCCAGAGTGAGCTGCCGTGATGCTTGCCCCTCCTGTCCTCACTCTGAAGCTAGTCAGTTCAGCTCCTTCCCATGTGTCTCTGGTGCTTTTTCAGCTGCCACCCCAGTGCTATAGCTAAGAGTTAGTCCATGAGTGAAGAACTCTGTTCACAGGGCCTTAAATAGAATTGCCTGGGACTCTATAAGCCTTTTGTCTCATTCCACCACAATCCCCACTGGTTTTCACAACAAATATTGTGAGGACTTCTCTTCCTGTCACTGAAGCACTCATCTGGGAAGCCTAGGGTGCAGCTGAGATCCCTTACTCCTCAGGAGGAACTTCTACTACTGAGATCTCCCTCATCTTTGTTAACTACCACACATTGGTAATTGACCTGCCATTCTGAGTCTCCCCACCTCCTATGTGCATCAACACGACTTCTTCTTTATAGCCTTAATTATAGAAATTCTGTTCAGCTAGTCTTCAAGTGGTTCTCAATGATGATTATTCAGTAATTTAGTTGTGATTTTGATTTGCTCATAGGAGGAGGCAAGCACAGCATTTAACTCCTCTGCCATCTTGACTAGAAGTCCTATATGACAATTTTAAAAACAAAAAACTCTAGAGACAATTAGAGAGACTACAAGACAAAGGAAATCTTAGGTGATAAAACTGTTTTGTGTCCTGATTGTGGTACTTTAGAACTGCCCTGGCAGACTTCCACCAAGATGGAGGCATAGGTGGAGATACCATGCTTTCTCACACAACCAAGTTTAGAGACAACAAAATATTAGCAACAGAAAACACAACCAGAATACAGAAAACTGAACTTTTCAGAAGTCTGATAACAACAAATTCTTCAGCCTGACCAGTAAGAGGGGTGAAACTAGCAGCTGGCGAAGCGGGGTTGCACAGGAAAACTTGGTCAGACGAACTCAGGTGCGGATCCCAGGCATGGGGTTGCAAAGGGCTGACCTAGTGAGCGACCTAGTAAGTGTAACCCAGTGAGTGACTGGCGGATCCTGCGAGGGTGAAGGGCAGCAGGTTGATTGTGCTGGCACATTCCTGCCCAGATAGACCAGGGAGGAAGAGGGCAATGAGACAGGACCGAGCGGGTCCCAGCGACGGGAAGCAGCTGAGACGGCCGCCATTTCCCGGCTCTGACCCTGCCCCCCCACATACAGAGTCACAAACCAGCGACCCCACCCTGGAGGCCCCACCCCGCCCCTAAGGCTCTGCTCCTCATACTTAATAGGCACGAACAGACCAAAAATGGCTCAAGAAGATCTCAAAGCCCCAGAGCCCATAAATCTAAGTGACAAAGAAATAGCAAAACTTTCAGATGCACAGTTCAAAACACTGGTGATCAGGATCCTCAGAGAACTGGTTGATTTTAGTCACAAATTAGAGGAACATATGAAGGCTAAACTAATTGAAATGAATGGAATTGCACAGGAAACCAATAGTAATGGAAAGGAAACTAGGACTCAAATCAATGGAGTGGACCAGAAGGTGGATAAAATGACCAAACAGAAAAATATGAAGAAACAAGAATTCAAAAAAATGAGGAGAGGCTTAGGAACCTCCAGGACATCTTTAAACGCTCCAACATCCGAATTATAGGGGTACCAGAAGGGGAAGAGGAACAGTGACGAGTGGAAAACTTATTTGAACAAATAATTAAGAAGAATTTCCCCAATCTGGCAAAGGCAATAGACTTCCAGGAAATCCAGGAAGCTCAGAGAGTCCCAAAGAAGTTGGACCCAAGAAGAAACACACCAAGGCACATCATCACTATATTAGCCAAGATTAAAATGAAGGAGAAAATCCTAGAAGCAGCAAGAGCTAAGGGGACAGTCACCTACAAAGGAGTTCCCATCAGATTGTCAAGTGGATTTCTCAAAAGAGACCTTACAGGCAAGAAGGTGCTGGAAAGAGGTATTCCAAGTCATGAAATCCAAACACCTACAACCAAGATTGCTCTATCCAGCAAAACTTTCATTTAGAATGGAAGGGCAGATACAGTGCTTCTCAGATCAGATCAAATTCAAGGAGTTCATCATCACCAAGCCCTTATTATATGAAATGTTAAAGGGACTTCTCTAAGAAAAAGAAGTTAAAAAAACATGAACAGTGAAAGGACAGCAAACTCATAGTTATTAACAACCACATCTAAAACAAAAGCAAACTAAAAGGACAGCTAGATCAGGAGCAGAACCATAGAAATGAAGATCTCATGGAGGGTTAGCAACAGGGGAGTGGGAGGAGAAGGGGGGAGAAGGTACAGAAAATAAGTAGCATAGACAGTAGGTAGAAAAAGATAGGGGAGGGCAAGAATAGTATGGGAAATACAGAATCCAAAGAACTTGAGACACATGGTCATAAACTAAAGGGGGGGAATGGTAGGGGTGGGGGGTGCAGGGTGGAGGGGAATGAAGGGGGGAACTAGAACAACTGTAATGGCATAATAAATAAAATAAAAATTTTAAAAAAAAGAACTGCCCTGGCTGTTGTGCCTCAGTAGATTGAGTGCCAGCCTGTGAACCAAAGGGTCACAGATTTGATTCCCAGTCAGGGCACATGCCTGTGTTGAGGGCCAGGTCCCCAGTTGGGGTGTGTGAGAGGCAAGTACACATTGATCTTTCTCTCCTTTTCTTTCTCTCTTCCTTCCCCTCTTCCTAAAAATAAATATATTTTTTATACAAAGAACTTACATGACTCCACTCTAAGAAGACAACCAACCCAATTAAAAAACGGGAAAAGGACTTGAACAGACACTTCTCCAAAGAGGACATACAGAATATCCAGAGACACATGAAGAGATGCTCAATATCGTTAGCTATCAGAGAGATGCAAATTAAAACCACAATGAGATACCACTTTACACCAGTCAGGATGGCTATCATAAACACAGCAACAAACAACAAATGTTGGAGAGGTTGTGGGGAAAAGGGGTCCTTAGTTCACTGTTGGTGGGATTGCAGACTGGTATAACCATTATGGAAAACAGTATGGAATTTTCTCAGAAAAATAAAAATTGACCTACCTTTTGACCCAACAATTCCACTGCTAGGATTATATCCTAAAAATCCTAAAACATCAATATCAAAGAATCTATGCACCACAATGTTCATAGCAGCACAATTTACAATAGCCAAGAGCTGGAAGCAACCTAGGTGTCCATCAGTAAATGAATGGGTCAAAAAATTGTGGTACATATACACAATGGAATTCTATGAAGCAGAGAGAAAGGAGGAGCTACTATCCTTTGCAACAACATGGATGGAACTGGAAAGCATTATGCTGAGTGAAATAGGCCAGGTGTTGAAAGACAAATACCATATGATCTCACCTTTAACAGGAAGCTAAACAACAAAACAAACAAGCAAGCAGAAAAAAAAAAAAAACAAAGACACTGAAATAGAGAACAAGGGGACAGTGACCAGAGGGGAGAGGGAAGGGAATTTAAGGGGAAAAAGGGGGAGGAATTTGGAAGAACAAATAGGAAGGGCACAGGGACGAGAACTAAGGGGGGTGGAAATGGGAGGGAGGTGGGGAGCACGGGGTGGGGGAGGCTGGAATGGGAGAAATAGACAAAAAAACTGTTCTTGAAAAATAACTAAATAAATTTTTTTAAAAAGAAAGAAAAATAAATAAATAAACATAAATATATTTTTAAATCTTAAAAAAAACTTGTAGAACTGTACACCACCCCCAAAATAAACTTTACTATATGTGAACTAAAACATAAAGAAAATTATTTCAATTCTATTTTTAAAAAGTTAATTATGTGCCTTATGATATGATACAACACAAATTCATAGAAAAAAATTATGAAGAAAAAATTAACATATGTACCTACCATATGATCTAACAATTTCACTTACAGGTATTTTCTCAAGAGAGATGAGCATCTATGTCCACATAATTTGAACAACTCAATGTACCTCAAGAGCATTCCCCTTACACAAAACATTCACAATAAAAATTATGATATATCTATACAAGGGAATATTACTCAACCATGAAAAATGATTACACAACAGCATAAATTAATCTCAAGGTAATGTGCTTAGTAAAAAAAAATGGCGAAAAACAGGAATGCATATGGTATGATTCCATTTGTATAAAATCTGAAAAAATACTCTGGAAGGAGGGAAGCATCAGTTACAAATGGGTACAGGGCATTTCTACTGGTAATGAGTATGTTCACTCTCTTAATTATGGTGATGATTTTATGATGAATGTTAACATAAGTGATGAATACGTATGTTAACATTCATCATAATGTATACCAATTTCATACCTCAATCAGCTGTTTAAATTTAAACATAAAAGGAAGGATAAATGTGTAACTGATGGAATTGAGATATGAAATGGCATGTAAAATATGGGGAGTTCTGGCCAAGATGGAAGTGTAGGTAGAAACCCTTTGCTTCCTCCCACAACCAAAAGAAGGATAACAACCAATCTAAAAATAGTAGACAACTGGAAGTGCCATAAAATCAAACTGCATGGAACTCTGACAACCAAGGAGTTAAAGAAACATTCACCAAGACTGGTAGGTGGAGGGGAGAGGATGCTTGGCAAAGCTAAAGACTGCATGGGTGAGGCGAGGCTGGCTGAGAGGACTCCCAGGGAAAGGCAGCAGACTAGGAAGGCAAGGCAGGGCTGTCTGAATGGGAAACTAAAGACTCAAAGCTAACAGTAGACTACTGCAGGAATAGCCATGGCAGGAGAAACTCCCAGTGTCATAGGAGAGAGTTCATTGGAAAGTGGGTCCAGAGCAGAGCAAGTCAGTCAAATTGTTCCCTCTCTTGACACTTCCCCCACAGAGAGCACCACAGTACAGCCAAGAGGATTGCCCCATCCTTGCGAGTACCTAAGGGTCTTTCTTCCCCCTTACAATATAACGGGTGCACCAATACAAAGAAATATGGCCCAAATGAAAGAACAGATCAAAACTCCAGAAAAAAGGGCTAAGTGATGAGGAGCTAGCAAACCTATCTGATGTAGAGTTCAAAACACTGGTAATCAGGGTGCTCACAGAACTGATTGAGCTTGGTTGCAAAATGAAGGAACAAAACAAATGAAGGCTACCCAAATGAAATAAAGCAAAATATACAGGGAACTAATCATGAAGGGAAGGAAACCAGGACTCAAATCAATGATTTGAAACAAAAGGAAGATATAAACATCCAACCAGAACAAAACGAAGAAACAAGATTTTTTTTTAAATGAGGTGAGGCTCAGTAACCTCTAAGATCATTTTAAACACCCTAACATCAGAATCATAGGGGTGCCAGAAGGAGAACAAGAGCAAGAAGTTGAAAACTTATTTGAAAAAATAATGAAGGAAAACCTCCCCAATCTGACAAAGGAAAGTGACTTCCAGGAAGCCCAGAGAGTCCCAAAGGAATATGACCCAAAAGTGAACACACCAAAGCATATCATCATTAAGATGCCCAAGATTAAAAATAAAGAGAGAATCTTAAAAGCAGCAAGAGGAAAGGACAGAGTTGCCTACAAAGGAGTTCCCTTTAGACTATCAGCTGATTTCTCAAAAGGAACCTTGCAAGCAAGAAGGGGCTGGAAAGAAGTATTCAAAGGCATAAAAGGCAAGGACCTACATCCAAGATTGCTTTATTCAGCAAAGCTATCATTTAGAATGAAAGGGCAGATAAAGTGTTTCCCAGATAAGGTAAAAGGTAAAGGAGTTCATCATTATCAAGCTTTTATTACATAAAATGTTAAACAGACTTATCTAAGAAATAGAAGATGAAAAACTATGAACAGTAAAATGACAACAAACTCACAACCATCAACTAAATCTTTTTTAAAAAGCCATGAAAATAAAAACTAAGCAAACAACTACAACAGGAACACAATCAGAGAAAGGAATATCACATGGAGGGTTTTCAGTTGGGAGGGGGTAGGGGAGAGGAAAGAATGGAGGCGAAAGGTACAGGGAAAAACTGGTAGGCATAAAATAGACAGGGAGAGGTAAAGATTGGTATAGGAAACAGAGAAATCAAACAATTTATATGTACAATCCATGGACATGAACTAAAGAGGGGGAATGCTGGAGGGTTGGGAGCATGCAGGAAAGAGGGGGTATAAGTTAAAAACTGGGAAAACTGTAATACCATAATGAATAAAATATACTTAAAAAAAGAAAACTCCTGAATTGTTTTCAAAAAATAAAATAAAATGTGAAGAGAAGAATGATATGCATAATAATAGCCACCCCAAAGATGTCTATGTCTTAGTCCCTGGAACCAATGAATAAGTAAATAATATGGCTGCAGTATAATTTTTAAAATATATTGATCTTTTCCTTGGTTTCTGGCACTGAACTTTTAAAATTTTTGGAATTTCCTGAGTGATAATAGTAGATTTTATTATTCATAATATGCCTCTCTCAACCTTACTTTACACAATGAATTTTGGAGGGCCCCCAGACAGTTTGAAGGATGATATTGGTTACCGGAAGAACCAATGTGATTAGAGGATTAAAACTCTTTATTATTTTTTTTTTTTTGGTGGAGGCGGGAGCTGGAGATTCAGTTCAATTACTTGTGATCAAATATTTTAATCAAGCATAACTACTTAATGAAACCTCTATAAAAACCCCTAAACCAAGATGTTCAGAGAGATTCCAAATTGGTGAACACATCAACAGGCTGAGAAACTGGCACATTCCAAATCCATGGGGACAAAGACCCAGGACCTTTTTAGACCCCACCCTATCTACTTCTGTAACTGGATATTCATCAGCATCCATTGTAATAAACTGTAATAGTATGCTGTGTTCCATGAGTTGTTCTAGCAATTATCAACTTACAGGTGGGTGACAAACCCAAAATTTGTAGCCAAGTTGTAGGGACATTGGGGTAACCTGAGGCCCTGATAGTTTTGACTGCCATCTGAAATGAGGACAGTCTTGTGGGACTCAACCCTCAAACACTGGGGTCTAATGCTAACTCCAGATTGTTGGTGTGAGAATTGAATTGAATTGTGAAACACTCAGTTTGTGTCTGGGAATTAGAGATCTGGTGTAGATATTAGAGAATTGGAGAACTGATTGGTATTGGAAAAGACACCAATGGGCATCAGAAGTGTCAGGAAAAAAAAACATCATGATGGCAAAAGCAGATTAAGGTTTCAAATGGAATTAATTTGCTAATGAACTGACTTTAAAATAAAAAGAGTATCCTGGATTACCCAGGTAGGTCCAATGTAATCTGAAGGCTCCTTAAATGGGAATAAGGAGACAGAAAGGAGGTCAGAGTAAGGCCATGTGAGAAGCCCTCAATCCACTATTGCTAGCAGTAGAGATGGAGGAAGAAGTTGACAGGCCAAGGAAGGCAGGCAGTTTCTAAAAGGAACAAGAAAACAGATTCTTTACTAGAGCCTCCAAGAAGAACACAGACCTTCAGAGACCTCAATTTTAACCCAGTGAAACCTATTTAGGACTTCTGACCTCTAGGACTGTAATATTTGTCACATTTTAAGCCATTCAGCTTTTCATAATGTTACCATAGCCATAGGAAAATAATACAGGAAGCAGAGTTATTAATTCTCATCTTCTATGCAATGAAGTATTCCATATGTCATTATTAGCCCTGTAATAGTCAGAAAGCTAATATTGGGTTGGCCAAAAAGTCTGTTTGCTTTTTCCTGTAAAAGTAAAAGTTGCATTTTTAATTTTCATCAATAACTTCATTGATTTGGATATTTTGAGAATATAGACTATCTCCCACATGGTACAATGTTAATTGTTCTCATTTAATGTCTTGATTTGATCAGTATCAACTTCAACTGGTCTACCTGACCATGGAACATTATCCAATGAGAAATCTCTGGCACAAAACTTTGCAAACCACTTTTGACATATTCAATCAGTCACACCACCTTCTCCATACACTGCCCAAATCTTTTTTTTTCCTTTCAGCAGCATTTTTACCTTTCTTGAAATAATAAAATGTAATATGCCAAAAATATTTAGTATTTTCTTCTGTCTCTAATGGAAGCCATTTTCAATATTAAAATGGCTACACAAAAATTCACCAATTTTGATAAGTTTATTAAATGTATGCTGATATGACAGCTATCACAAGACAATCTATCAAAATTGTTTTGAATGAAGTTAAAGACAACTAAGCTCTACTAGAGCTATCTTACAGGAATAAAAGCAAATGGACATTTGGCCCAACCCAATACAATTTGTTGAAGCTAATAATGAAATGTTCAGCCTCCTGTAGCTGTGAAGGTCAAGAGGCAAATTAGGGCCCAGTTGAAGCAGATCCATCAGTTTTTCCCATCACCAAAACTCAGTTTCTCTCTCATTAGCTCCTCGCTATTGGCCTCTGACCAATCATCGCAGGTGGGATCTCTCCATATAGTGGCCCAGAGAGACCCTCCAAGAGCAAAGGTTCCATTCTCCTCCTAGAGGTAATCCCAGAGAAAAAGAGAGCAGTTTTAGTAGTGAAAATTCTGGGAAGAATGCTTAATGGCCTTGATTGGGAATCATGCCCAGTAGTCAGACAGCTATGATAGCTACAGAGATGGAGTGCACTGACTGACCAGGTAGAATCTTGCTATTGCTCATCATAGGAAAGAAGAGAAGAATCCTCAAAAGAAAGAAGGGCGGGAAGTATGGGAACAGAACAAAACTGGCTGCCATGGTCCATTAACTCGACTGAAGTTGAAAAATGCAGAATCAAGGCATAATTACATAGTGTAAATTTATAAAAGTATTATATAATAGAAGAACTGAAAATAATTATGGAAAAACTATAAAACTTTGGGAGAATGAAAGGGGGAAGGAGAGGCATATATGTAAAGCAATTTCTTATTTACCATTGTAAGTGGTCAAGAAATTTCTACAGATGATGATAAACCAAGGACTAAAACTATATATACATTCTATTTAGAGTTATAGAGATCCTCCCCAGAAGTACTAAAAATTGAAATTTTAAAAGAAGTTGCCTCTGGAGAGTGAGAACAGGACTGGGGAAAGGTGAGGCTGGAAATTGTTTTCTTTCACCATAAACCCTTCTCTTTTATTTTATTTGTTTCTATTGAAGTTCATTATGTTGATAAAAAGACATACTGGGAAAAAAAGGTAGAGACTTCCGCCAAGATGGACACATAGGTGGATGTGCCGTGCCTTCTCACACAACCAAGATTAGAGAAAACTAAATATTAGCAACAGAAAACACAGCCAGAACACGGAAAATTGAACTTTTTGGAAGTCCATTAACAACAAATTCTTCAGCCTGACCGGTAAGGGGCGAAACCAGCGGCTGGTGAAGCGGGGTTGCACAGGACTCGGTCAGATGGACTCAGGCGCGCGGAATCCAGGTGCAGGGTTGGACCTAGTGAGCAATCGAGCGAGCAACCAGGCGAGCGACCTCGGGGGAGACAGCAGGGGAGTGGGGCTGCGTGTTGACTGTGGTCGGCATTTGTGCACGGGTGGACAGGCAAGGGAGTGGGCGGTTGGACCGGGCCCGGTGGGTCCCCACAGCAAGCGGCAATGGAGGGCGCCGCCATTTCCCTGCTCTGACCCCACCTCCACATACAGAGTCATAACCCAGCGACTCTGAGTGGCCCGGCCCAGGTGAACCACCTAAGGCGCTGCTCCTCACCCAGCTGTGAGAAACAGCAGAGGGGGTCACCATTTCCCAGCTCTGACCATGCCCCCACGTACAGCATCACAACCCAGCCACCTGGGAGTCCAAGGCGCCGCTTCTCACACTTAAAGGGTGCAAACAGACCAAAAATAGCGCAAGAAGATCTCAAAGCCCCAGAGCCTATAGATCTAAGCTATGAAGAAATAGCAAAACTCTCAGATGCACAGTTTAAAACACTGGTGATCAGGATCCTCACAGAACTGGTTGATTATAGCCACAAATTAGACAAATATATGAAGGCAAAACTAATTGAAATGAATGGAATTGCACAGGACACCAATAGCAATGAAAAGGAAACTGGGACTCAAATCAATGGAGTGGACCAGAAGGAAGCAAATAATGGCCAAACAGAAAAGAGTGAAGAAGCAAGAATTCAAAAAAATGAGGAGAGGCTTAGGAACCTCCAGGACATCTTTAAACGCTCCAACATCTGAATTATAGGGGTACCAGAAGGGGGAAAGGAACAGCCACCAGTGGAAAACTTATTTGAACAAATAATAAAGGAGAATTTCCCCAATCTGGCAAAGGCAATAGACTTCCAGGAAATCCAGGAAGCTCAGAGAGTCCCAAAGAAGTTGGACCCAAGAAGAAACACACCAAGGCACATCATAATTACATTAGCCAAAATTAAAATGAAGGAGAGAATCCTAGAAGCAGCAAGAGCTAAGGGGACAGTCACCTACAAAGGAGTCCCCATCAGACTGTCAAGTGGATTTCTCAAAAGAGACCTTACAGGCAAGAAGGGGCTGGAAAGAGGTATTCCAAGTCATGAAATCCAAAGATCTAAAACCAAGATTGCTCTATCCAGCAAAACTTTCATTTAGAATGGAAGGACAGATAAAGTGCTTCTCAGATAAGATCAAATTCAAGGAGTTCATCATCACCAAGCCCTTATTATATGAAATGTTAAAGGGACTTATCTAAGAAAAAGAAGTTAAAGAAACATGAACAGTGAAAGGACAACAAACTCACAGTTATTAACAACCACACCTAAAATGAAAGCAAACTAAAAGGACAGCTAGATCAGGAGTGGAAACATAGAAATGAAGATCTCAAGGAGGGTTAGCAACAGGGGAGTGGGAGGAGAAGAAGGGGGGAGAAGGTACAGAAAATAAGTAGCATAGACAGTAGATAGAAAATAGAAGAGGGGGCAAGAATAGCATGGGAAATATAGAATCTAAAGGACTTGAGACACATGGTCATAAACTAAAGGGGGGGTAATGGTGGGGATGGGGGGTAGGGTGGAGGGGAATGAAAGGGGGAATAGAACAAATGTAACAGCATAATCAATAAAAAATTTTAAAAAAGACATACTGTGATAGTAAAGATTTTAAAATATTTTGATGAATGGCTGAAATTTTGAAAGGGATATGATCAATATCTAGTTTTGTGACTCCATTTGGGATAATATCATAGGGTGAGGAGGAAAAATATATATAATTTGGAATGACCTTTACTAATATTTGAGTATGCTTTTTAAAAAATAAATGACCTTATTTCTTACCTGCTAGAGTTTGACCTCCAATGTCACAGGTTTCAATAAAAGACAGATGTTCCAAGGACATTTAAAGAATAAAACCTCACCTGCTCTAATTTTAAAAAGCAATTATGGATGGAAGAAGGAATAAATGAATGGACCTCTTCAAGACAGAGTAAGTTGCCTTAGTTCTCACCAGAAGACCTGACTCCTCCCCTTTATCTGTTTTCTAGGCACATGGATCTTCTGTCTTCAGTATCAGTTCGAAACACTGACCATACCCTGCTTGTTCCCCAGCTCTGGCCCTGGGAGATGACTAGTGCTACCTGAGGGCAGCTGTCCACAATTCCATTTGCCTTTGCTTCTCTGGGACCTGACCTGGTGCTCAGACCCTTGGCCTAGATCCCCACCTCCATTTGTCCAGAATTTAAGCCTGATTTTCTTTTCCCTGCCTTTGCTATTTACTCACAGGTCACAGCCCCCTGAGGTCAACTGCATCCTTTCTTCCTCACTCTCAGGCTTCCAGACACTCTTGAACACCCATCCCTCCCTGGTAGCTGCTCCTACTCCAGGAAAGCCAATAATCATCCCCAGGCTCTCCTCCAATTCAAGCAACAGCACTAGGACCAAAATGTGGGAGCTACTGAGTCAGAACTTGATTGGCCTGCCCCAACCCGAAGCTGCCAGGCCATGGCCCTAGAATGCTGATACACCACTATCCAGACTTGACACTGACTTCCAGTTGTCCTCCAGGTCCCATCTCACTCACACAGCTCCTGGACAAGGCACTGAGTGGGATTCTCTACCCTCCTCCAGGGCCCGGGTTGCTTACTTACATGGAAGCTAGGAACATAAATGAGGCAAGAGCCATAAATAACCATAGTAGACCCTATCATTGTAATCTTTGGTCACCACTCCAAAGGCAAGTTGCCATCTCCCTCTCTCTCCCTCTGTCCTGTTCTGGGACTCATCTCCTTCCAGCTCTTCCCCCATGGCTGATTCACTGTACCCTTGGGAGCCCATTCCAGAGCAAATAAACCCTCCACCACTTCCCTCTATGCAGAGCTCCCTCTGTCCTGGGGCTCTCTGAGGACACAGGTCTTTTGTTCTCAGTCAGGAGCTTCTCACTAACTGGATCAAGAATGGAGCAGAGCTGGGAGCCTTTTTTCTTTCCTTTGCTCTTCTGCAGCATCATCTGCTCTTTATGGGCCAGGAGAAACTGCCACCCCCAGGTCCCACCTCCAGATCCTCTGCAGCCACTGCCTCCCCTAGTGTGCTCTCCAGCTGAGGATGGAAACAGCCTTTCCTATGGTCTGCTGAGAAGCTCCCAGGCCTCTCTGGTTTCATACCAATTTCCCAAACCAGGAACCTCTTGCTTTGTCTCAACTGTAGTCCTTGTCCTTGAAGGACCCTGCATAACAAACCTCAATCAAAAAGTGGATTTAGCATCTGCCTTATTTGGGATCATTGTGGGAAACAGAATTCATCCCAGATGGTTCAAATGATAAGGCTTTAATGGCAATATTCCATTGAGAAGTGTAGTCAGGGTACAGAGAACAAATAAGAGATGTTTAGGATGTTGAGGACCATGCAGACAGCAACTGTGGGGCACTGTCTACCACTTGAAGGTTAGAGACAAAGCGGCAGTAATAGCACCATTGCAGGAAAAGCTGAAGACCTGCAGGACTACTGGCAGGAGTGGGATCTTGAAGGGACACAACCCTGGGGAAGAAGGGATATATTCACCTCTATCTTCTCTTCTTTTGCCCTCCAGCTGGAGCCTCTCACTGGCTGGATCCAACCTATGACAACAGGAAATCCCTGGAGAAGCAGCCTGAAGAAATCAGGTTCCCCAGACAAATGAGCCAAAGAATAATGCTGGGATGTGGAATGGAGGGTGGGTGGACAAGTGGGAACAAAACAAGCATAGCAGCACAGAATCCAGGGCCATCAAAACAGTTCTTGGAGTTTAACTGGTGATTTACCCCAGTCACACAGAGTCTGTGGCCTGGTGGAGCCCAGACCTCAATCACCATGTCCCCTGCTGCCTGTCACAAGACAAAGTCCATGACTCCAACACTCCCTTCTATGTAGTCTCCTGAAGTGTTTTTGCACTAAAAATAATTTTAAACCATTTTAATTGGGCACATTGCTTTGAGTCTCTTCCTCAACAGGAAATATGCTGGCTTGCAGGCAGGAGGCTTGGCAGCTGGCCTTGCACTCCCTTGACCTCCCCAAACCCAAGCTGAGGTTTTCCACTGCTTGAACTCACACTGGAGTCAAAGGCTGGAATCAACAATAACAGACCTTTCCAAATATTGCTCTTCTGTAACCAATGTTGGGTTAATATTCAGAGAGGACTAGAGGAAAAATCTAATTGAATTCAAGACATAATAAATTGAAACCAACTCCTTCAATTTATTGCAGTGTCCTCTGGCATCTTTTAATTTTGCATCACATTCATTTGGAGCCAATCAAATTAGGGTGCTCATCAAGCAACTGGGGTGGGCAAGGCTGGAACCATGATCTCTGCTCCAGGCATAATGAGATGTGTGCAGTGTAATTTAGGATGTGAGCAGGCACCATATGGGCACAGTGGTTACCACCTCATTTTCAGGAAAATTGACTTGGTGAGGGATGAGTGTGGACTCCAGACCTGACTACTTACTTATAGGGAGGACCTGGCCTTTGACTAAATGGTGACATTTAGTGGCAGACCCACTTTCCTCTTACAGGAAACTTGCTGGTCTAGTCACCAAGATCTACTTATATCCCATCTTATCTCCAAACATCCAGGCCTGGTTAAAAGATCAAAAATGCATGTACTTTGATAAAAGACTGGAGCACACTTCAATCAGCCCTCAGCAGTACTATCTCCAGAGAAAATGAGTCCTGCTGTCACTATGGAACTTCCTCTGCCTCATTCAGAAGTGCTGGAGTCTGTCCGAATAATCTGTCATCTCCAGGACAATGACATGAGTGTGCAGCATGTGGACCCAGGGCAGGTGATTGCCCCATCTTGGGCCGTGGCTTCCTTACCTATGACATACATTCTAATGTTCTTTCTACTTAAACATTCAGCCATTCTGTATGTTATGGATGCTTCTCTGAGGGTACTTTTGGATTTGATTAACATTTAAAAATCAGTGGACTTTGAATAAGGCAAATTGCCCTCCATAATGTGGGTGGGTGAGCTCCATTCAATCAGGTGAAGGCCTAAATAGAAAAGAGATTGACATTCCCTGAGCAAGAAGAAATTCTTCCAGTAGACATTTAGACTTGAACTACACTATCGGCTCTCCTGGGTCTTCAGCTTCCTGACCAGGCCTACCCTTCAGATTTTTTAATCTTGCCAGCCTCCATAATCTTATGAGCCAATTCCTTAAAATAATCTATCAATATCTATCATCTATCTATCTATTTATCCACCTATCCATCTCTATCATCTATCTATCTGTATGTTATCTAACTATCATCTACTTATCTCTACATTTACAGCTATATCAACCTATCTATATATCTTCTCTAGGTCCTGTTTCTCTGGAGAACCTGACTCATACAGAGTGGGATGGAGGGAATAGCTTATTCTCAACTGTGATTTACTTCTAATTTCTGCTATTTGTCACTTTATTTTCAGGCTAGAGAATTTCTCCTATCCCCATTGTGGTCAAGAGTCCCTCTGCTTGCTAAGCCCTTCTTGTGCATCAACTTGTGCATCAGTCAGGTTTCCTTACACAGCCTAGTGCCTGATGCTCTCTCCTGAAGTGGGTGCCCACATCTGGGGCTTGTGTTTGGGCACCATGCATATATGCCTTGGTGATGTAACTCACCTGTACATCCCAGATACAGGTGTAGTATCTGCAAAAGAATGAATATGGAAAACATTTTTACTCTTCTGTCTTCCCAAAATCTTCCAACTCCATCCCTCCTTTGTGTCTTAGCAACTGTCCCCAGAGAGGCATGCTGTGGATGAGAAACCCAGCACCGTGGGCTGTAGATGTGCCCTCGATGCATATTTATGGATTTTACATGGCTTACCATCTGGTAGTACTCAGAGGAGCAATGTTTTTGATGACTGGGCCATTGACATCATCTTGTGTATATTTATGAGTATTTTTCTACTATAATTCCTACATGAACTTCCTTTCTTTTCTCAGAGAAAGGGAATTTTAGGGCTGTCAGCTTGAGGTTGTACTGACATGCCCATCAATTGGGCCTCTGAAGATAAGAGATGGCTGGGACCCAAGATCCCAACTAGCTGCTGAATGTTGCCCTGTGTCTGAGGACCATGAGGCATATCTTCTCTCTCTCTCTCTCTCTCTCTCTCACACACACACACACACACACACACACACACACACATGAATCATTCACTATTTTAACCATTTTATGTGTACAATTTAGTAGCACCGAGTACATTCACGCTGTAGTGCACTATCCATCACTATTTGTTCCCCAATTTTTCATCATCCCAAACAGAAACTCCATAATCATTAAACACTAATTTCCCAACCCTCTCTCCCCCAGTGGACCTCTAATATACTCTCTATCTTTATAATTTTTTTGTATTTTAGATATTTCATGTAAATAGAAATGTATGGCATTTTTCCTTTTTAGCTGGCTTATTTCACTTATCAGAATGTTTTCAAGGTTCATTTGTGATGTAGCATGTATCAAAACTTCATTCTTTTTTATGGCTGAATAAGATTTCATTGTATATACCACATTTTGTCTATCTGTTCATCTGTTGATGGATACTTCAGTTGTTTACATGTTTGGATATTTGTGAACTCTATTGTTCTGCAGTGAACACTGGCATACAAATACAAGTTCAAGTCTCTGATTTTAGTTATGTATACATTCTAGGAGGGAACATTCTGTGTTTGACTTTTTGAGTAACTGTTTTTCATATCCACTGTACCATTTTACAATCACATGAGTAATGTATGAGGACTTCAATTTCTTCACATACTTGTCAGCACTTGTTATTTTCCATTTTTAAAGATTTTGGCCATCCTAATAAGTATGAAACAGTATGGTTGTTTTGATTTATTTGTATTTCCCTAATGACTAAAATGTGGAGCATCTTTTCTCATGCTTATTGGCCATTAGTATATAATTTCTTTAAAGAGATATCTAGACAGGATACCCATGCCCACAAACTTTTTAGAGTGGACACCTAGTCCACTCACCTGGGCTGTTGGAAGAGAAGGTGAACAAGCACAACCTCGCTCGAAAGTAGTTATGCAAAATGCATCAGGAGCTTAGAAATATGTGTTGACCTGGAAAAGAAATATACCTGCAAAAAAGGACTCTTTGTGATTAACTGGGCCTAAGATTCATAATCAGAGTCTAGCAGTCATTGTTTATAGAGGCCTCTGATCCACACTGCATTTCAGGGAAAAGACACAGACTGGGCTGCCAAGTCTTCTACCAGCTGAGTCAATTCTTTTAAGAGAGCTCTTAGGATTGAAGTTTGAATGATAGGACTATGGCATTTTCTATTCAATCAGAGCTGCATAGATATATCTTCATTTGCATCTTTACCAACCAATCAGAGTGCCTCCATTCTGACCAACAGGAACAGTGTTTTGAGGCCATTTAAACTGTGAGGATTTAAAGTCTTCATTTGTATGAGAATGGATCAATATGGAACCCCTGGTAGGACCTCTTCTCTATATAAGGCAGCCTCACCACTGCCTCAAACAGTGAGCACTTGCAGCTTCTATCAAATACAAGCAGTAGCATTAAGGGTTGGAGGTGAGGATGGGTGGGGTGGAGGAAAGTGGTGGTGGGAAAATGGAGACAACTGTATTTGAACAACAATAAAAAAGTTTTTTAATTTTAAATTAAAAAACTGGGTTTCTCTGTACAAAACTGTAACATTGAAGCTGCAGCACCAGAACTGGAGCTATAACACTTGAACTGCCTCCCCCAGCTGTCTCACAGACTAGCTGTATTACAATTCAGGTGTTTTCACTAAATAAAGTCTCCTCCTTTCACCACACCACACAGTGGGGAATCCTGGTGGCATTCCATTGGTGACACTGACCATCAGTTGATGTGTGCATATCCCATTTCCCCTTTGCTTCACTTTTAAGCGGTTCTCCTAAAGGAGTTATCACAACCAGACCCTCCTGACAAGAGAACAGAACTCAGGGGAGCCTGAGAGTCTTCATGAACAGTCTTCTTCACTCAGACATGAAGACTTTTCAAAAATAACTTTTTATGATTATAAATGTAGTGTATGCTTATTTAAGAAAATTTGGGAAATGTGAATAATATAAAGAGAACAAAAAATATAATCCCATTATCACTGGATTATTTATTTACGGGGTTGTTGCATTGTGGTTTTCTTTCCATAAATATGTAAGTATACTCACAAATAGTGGGAAGTTTATGGTTTAACATCCAGATTTTAAAATATGTATTTAACAGATCACAGGCATTCCCAATGCTATTAAAGAGTCTTCAATAGCACCATAGTAGACCATCATACCATGTCATTTAGCCTGTTTTGATTATTGGACATTTGTTTGTTCCCTATATTTCATACAATACAGCACACAGAAGACTATTTTTGTACATAAAGCTCCTACAGGCTGCCTTAAATAGTATACATTTGCCTTCTTTGGCTCCAAGGCCTAGCATGTGCCTATCATCCTGGTAGATGTAGGTGTTTTATGGTTGACCAATGACTGTCATTCACTGATGACTTGCACATAGTCCATTCCTTTTCACTGTTAAGCAACAGAGTACAGGGATCTTGCACACTCACTAAAGGACATATTGACTTCAATGAGGCCAAGGACAGTGACTGTGAAATGTTCAGACACAGCAAGGTAGACTGATACAAAGAGATGGGTCCAGGCACCTGGCCACTAATAGGAGTGTACAGCAACCCACTTTTCATCTGGACCTGCATTTCTTAAATATTTCTAAAAGCCAAATATTTCTAAGCCAAATATCTGCTTGCCCCTGTCTGCATAAGGAAGTTTGCATATTTACACAAGAACACAAGCATTTGTTTATTGGTTTCTGTGTTGATGTATAAAAATGTTGTAGATTTCTGTGTCAACAGTTCTTCCTGAAGAAAAATGGAGAAAGTATGACCAGGTGATAAAGTACTGAGCCCAAGATAGAGAACTTAAGTCCATCATGTCTAAGGAACTCACAGAAGTCAGTGCTCCCCACAGTCCCCCCATGTCTCCCACTCATGATCCTACCCTCCATCCTCTCTCCCTTCTCTCTTTCTGTCTGTTGGTCTCTCTCTCTCTCCTTTCCTTCCTCTCCCTCTCTTTCTCTCCCCCCTCCCTCTTGAGCTTAATTTATATTATATTGTTCCACTTTCTTAAATATGAAAAACAGACCCCATCCCCTTAGACTCCAAAGTTTAGTTTAAATGCTCTGTATGGAGATATTTTGTGCATGCTGTTGCTGAAAACCACTATAGCCTTGATTAGCTGCATTGTAGGGAAGAAGAGATTGCCAGACTGACTCTTCCCAGCCCAGCTCACCTCCAAACTTCAAAGTTCATTTCTCTGTTATTCGCAGTGGATACCAGCATACTGTCCTTTCACGGGGTGTTACACAGGGCCAGGCACTGTGCTGCCTGCCCAGAAAATAAAAGCCCAGTACTTTTACTTGAGGGGGCTATGTCAGATGGAAAGAGAGACACCCTTTCTTCTTCTAAAACTCATAAGTGCCTAACAAAGCCATTGCAAAGAAATCTGGGTATGCAAAAAATGAGACAAGGGAGCCAGGGGAAGTTTTCAGAGAAGTAAGCTTAGAACACGCACAGGGATTCAGTAGGACTCAATCTGGGCAAAGTGTGGCATGTTTAAGAAAATAAGTTGTCTGGTGGACTAGAACATGGTATTGGGGAAGGGTGGCTAGGACGAACATACAATGGAAGGGCCAGCTAAAGGTGAACCATGAATGACCCAAGGACCATGTAAAAGCACTAGGACTCCAACCTGTAGATGGTGAGAACTGCCAAAGGAGACAATCAAGGTCAAATTTGTGACTAGAGTAGAGAAGGAACTACTGGACAATAAGAATGGAGATAGGATACCACAGAGGAAGGTTCTTGCAATAGTCCAGAGAAATAGGAATGAATCAGATGCTGCAAATTAGGCAAACAGGTATTCAGTGATAGGAGAAACTATGATAAAAAATCCAGCAGGAATCCAAGACAAAGGCTCACATTTTGCTTTAGACTTCCACTTCAGGAATGTGTACAACACCCAGGGGGTGATGTCCAATGGAGAGTACTTAAAGTTTGGAAGAAGTGTAATTTGGGAATTGTCAACTTGTAATTGGCTGCTGAAGGCACAGGAAAATAATGCAACTGCTCATTGAAAGTGTGTCAGGAAGGATACAAAAGCTAAGGTGGAACCAAGAAAAACCTAACATTTGAGAGACAAAGAAGCCTGAGAAGGAGCAGCCAGTGTTAGGAGAATGAAGCTGTAGTTGTGTTCTAGAAGCTAACAGAAGATCATAATTCAGGGACATGATGCCAAGAATGAAATGCTGAAAATGTCAAGTAGAAGGAGACCCTGAACCATAGGGACTAGCATGCCATTTATGATTGTATGGAAAGCAAGTTCAGCAGCTGTGGATATCAAAACACCCATCAACTGAGAAGCAAAGAGAAGGTGAGAAGGTGGTTGTCAAGAATGCATAATACTCTCAGAGGAGCTTGGCTTTGAAGGGAAGAGGATAAAAAAGAAGTGTTGAGACTGCCCTGACTGGTGTGGCTCGGTGGGTTGTGTGCCAGCCTGTGAACTGAAAGATCACCATTTCAATTCCTGGTCAGGGCACATACCTGGGTTGTGGGCCAGGTCCCCAGTGGGGAGCATGCAACAGGCAACTAATCAATGTTTCTCTCACACATCATGTCTTTTTCCATCCCTTCCCCCTCTAAAAATAAACAGCATCATTTAAAAAAAAAAGGTTGACAAAGTCATGGGAAGGATTTTTCCCATGTTAGGTTTCCCCGAGTTTAAAGATTTGAATGACAAAGTCTATAGAGAAACAGAGCATGAAGATAACTTTGAGTATGCTAAGCTGGAAGACTAAAGAACTGAGATGATGACTTCCGCCAAGATGGAGACGTAGGTGGAGGAACGACCTCGCCTCTGTGCACAACCAAATCTAAGAACAACTATTTTTAACAGCAGTCACAACCAAGCCATACGAAAAACCGACAATACGGAGTCCAAAGGACAACTAGATACTCAGCTGGACCGGTACGAGGAGCGAGGCCAGCAGCAGAGCAGGTTAGCAAGAAAAAATTCCCGGGGCGGTGCGCGGTGCGCGCAGGCGGCAACCGAGGGCACTGATCGCGAGCGAGCTGGCTGCCGGAGTGCACAGGGAAGAGGCGCGGCGGTCGGTCGCGCGCATTTACGTGCGGAGAAGCCAGTGAGAAGGGAAAACCGCACGGTGCAGCAGGCTCACACAATTAGGATCGGATAAACAAGCCCGAGGCGTGTGAGTGACTGGATGCGCTGGGCTAGCGGAGGGGACTGCCATTGCTCCCTCTCTGACCACGCCCCCACACACAGCGTCACAAACCAGCGACCTGGGTCTCCCCATCCTGGTAAACAACTAAGGCTTCACTCCGCTCACTTAACAGCACGAATAGACCAAAAATGGCTCTAGGACAACTCAGAGCCCCAGAACCGATAGACCTAAGTGATGAAGAAATAGCCAGTCTTTCAGATGCACAGTTCAAAACACTGGTTATCAGGATCCTTACAGAACTGGTGGACTTTAGTCACAAATTAGAGAAACATATGGAAGCTAAACTAATTGAAATGAATGGTGATACAAAGAATACCAATAGTAATGGAAAGAAAATTGGGACTCAAATCAAGGGAGTGGACCAGAAGGAAGAAAAAAATGATCAAACAGAAAGGAATGAAGAAATAAGAATTCAGAAAAATGAGGAGAAGCTTAGGAACCTCCAGGACATCTTTAAACGTTCCAACATTCGAATTATAGGGGTACCAGAAGGGGGAAAGGAACAGCCACCAGTTGAAAACTTATTTGAACAAATAATAAAGGAGAATTTCCCCAAGCTGGCAAAGGAAATAGACTTCCAAGAAATCCAGGAAGCTCAGAGAGTCCCAAAGAATTTGGACCCAAGAAGGAACACACCAAGGCACATCATAATTACATTAGCCAAAGTTAAAATGAAGGAGAGAATCCTAGAGGCAGCAAGAGCTAAGGGGACAGTCACCTACAAAGGAGTTCCCATCAGACTGTCAGCTGATTTCTCAAAAGAGACCTTACAGGCAAGAAGGGGCTGGAAAGAGGTATTCCAAGTCATGAAAACCAAAGATCTACAACCAAGATTGCTCTACCCAGCAAAACTTTCATTTAGAATGGAAGGACAGATAAAGTGCTTCTCAGATAAGACCAAATTCAAGGAGTTCATCATCACCAAGCCCTTATTATATGAAATGTTAAAGGGACTTACCTAAGAAAAAGAAGATAAAAAAGATGAACAGTGAAAGGACAGCAAACTCACAGTTAGTAAGAACCACACCTAAAACAAAAGCAAACTAAGAGGACAGCTAGATCAGGAGCAGAACCATAGAAATGAAGATCTCATGGAGGGTTAGCAACAGGGGAGTGGGAGGAGGAGAAGGGGGGAGAAGGTACCAAGAATAAGTAGCATAGACAGTAGATAGAAAATAGATAGGGGGGAGGGTAAGAATAGCAGGGGAAATACAGAATCTAAAGAATTTGAGACACGTGTTCATGAACTAAAGGGGGAAATGGTGGGGGAGGGGTATGCAGGGTGGAGGGGAATGGAGGGGGGAATAGAGCACATGTAATGGCATAATCAATAAAAAAAAGTTAAAAAAAAGAATTGAGATGTTATTAATTATGGGACAAACTTTTCCCTAAAAGAATAATCCTCAAATGCTTTGGATGGGTCACCCTCCCATAGGCTGATACTTTGACACTCCCCAGTTCTGAGCTTCCAGCCAGTTCAGCAGAGGCAGAAGGGAGGAAAAGGCATGGGGCCTCATAGAGAAGTTCCCTGGCAAAGCTCAAGCACTGGCATTCCAAGTCAGGGGAGTATTGGGGAATGCAATGCTGGACACCAGCCCAAATGCTACAGACAGACATGGAAAGCTGGCAATAGTGAACATGAGTGTCCAACATTTACTTGACATTTTGGACATTTATAGCTTGTTATCTAGCACCATGTGTCCATCAGTGCTCAGTAATAATTCCTATTGATGAGGCTGTGGTCTGGCTTTTCATAGTGAGTTGCATCACTCTGACATGTCTAAGGCTAACTTAAATGACTAAATTAACTAACTGAACCATGGAATCAAGCTCTGACTGGGGAATGCCAGGCCAGAAAAATCAGGACAGTCCTTATGAAACAAGGCAGTAAATTTAACAAGAGTCTGGGAACACTTACCACATACTGAGAATTCTACTCATTGGTCCAGACACTGTCTCTGCCAGCCAGGGCCTCTGCTCCATTTCATGAAGAGGTCAGAAGGCTATAAAATTACTGTGTTTCCTACAAAGAAATAAATCACAAACCCTTCTAAAAGAGCACAGCATCCCAAAAATATCCTGGTTCAGACCCACCATTTGACTACTATGGAAACTGAGACTCAGAGTTGATGATTCCAGACTTTCCCCAGGGAGTTGGTGACATAGAATCCATTGAACAATGAGAAGACAGTCACCACAATGCAACAAGGCCTCTGGGATACACAATCACCCTTTCTGGGCCACAAACCATAACCTCTGGGTCTCAGAACTGGACCCAGAGCCCTCATAACTTCTGGGCTAATGGGTGGGCCTGGGTAATGTGTTATGGGTAGGGGGTCTGGGCAGGAGAGAAGAGGCCTGAGGATGAGATGGGTGGGCATGGCACTAAATGACTCTATCCTCAAGATGCCCCAGACAGCCACATCATTCTCCAAGTACCTGCATTCATCAGGATGCCTGCTAGTAAGAGCAGCCTCCCTTTAGCAAGCTCAAACAAAAGACTGTGGAAATTACCTTAGGGCCCGAAACTCCTTAAGCAAACAAGGGAAAATTACCTGGCTATACACACACTGTCTGCTGGAACCTGGTTCAGTGGGGAGAACCCACAGAGATAAGCTTGAGAATACATTGACCCATTCCAGGGCAATGTTTAGGGATCTAGCTGGGCTGCTGTCCTACTCCAGAAGAGGGACCCAAAACTGGGGCTTGTGTGATTAGGGAAAGCACCAGCCCCTCTCCTGGTGGAATCCAGACACAGAATCTGATTATTTGGTGTGGCAGAAATCTGGCCATCTCCCCTACCCTTCTAACTCATATTTCATAGCTGGGGAGCAACAGCCCCACTCTGCCATGGTTAGGGCTAGGGTTCCAGCCTATGACATGGCAGTGTTTCCCCAAGATTTATCATCTTCAGGATTCAGCTGGAACCAGCTTTCTTGGAGCTCTGCAAGAGAGCAGTTTCCCTGTGAAGCCAGCCTGCAGAGAATAGCTAAAGCAGGAATTAGCTGAATACATTAGTTATCACCACCAACCAACTTCTTCTCCACATTGCAGCCTAAGGCAGCTTTTCTAACTTCAAACCTACCCATGAAACTCCCCACTAAGAGACCTTAGTGACTTTTCTTCACAGGTCTCACACTCAAACAGGTCTCACAGGTCTCACATTCAAACAGCTCAGCCTAGGATAAGCAGCCTTCTACACCTATCTCACCCCTCCATCCAGGCTTGCCCTCAGGACCTCCATCCCCAGATGTACTGGACCCGATACCTCTTGCCATTGTTCATTACAACATGAGCCTTTTCCCATCCTGCCCACCTGGTAAACTCACAGACACCTTCTCTTAAATGCCCTCATGCAGAATAACTGGCACTTCCTCTGGGCCCTGACTCTACAATTGTACTTACCATTGCACATGGTAGTAGTTTTTATACCTGCCCATCTGGAGGTATCTCTGTCATACCACCTGTAGAGAAGGTGCCAATGAATAAGGATGAAGTACACAGCTGCATAGAACCTCTCCCCTGAGCTCAGGCTCCAGACCTTTCCTCCCTGGCCACAGCCATAGATCCCATATTTTATATCATAGACGGTGAAAACTCACTGCCTTATTATATAAACCATGTTACATTTAACTGTCCTAAAGCTACACACTGGAAAAAAGAGGGTACTGACCATTATCTCTGAATAGTTAAACATACTGATAAGAAACTTCAGTATTCCCACCAGGATGTGATCAATTGGTAGTACACTCTGACAGTGAGCACCCAGAAACCCAGAGAAGAGACTTGTGCTCATAGCTACCCAGTTAAGGCACAAGCATCCACTTTTGTTCCAGGTATGTGGGTTTAATAGTTGTCTGTAGAAAAGAAAAGGTTTCTTTTTGGGAAATCCCTTGTAGATCCACCACCCACCCACTTCCCACACCCTACACCTCAAAGTCATAAAACACAGCAGGGGCTGCAAATGACATTTACGAGGTGGCAACAGACTTCTGGCCATCACAGAGCACACTATCTGGTGAGAGAGATATGGTTATCAGAGGGTTTTCAACAGTGAGTTGAAGTTCTTTATTCTGAATGCATGCCCTGTTTTCAGTATGGTTTCCTTGCCAGTTTAAAGAATGACTAATCAAATGCCCCATTACCAGCTTTATGAGTGAAAGGAAATGTATTTTAAGAGAGCTTTGTGTTGCTACCCAATTGCACTGATAAACTGTTTTCAGAGTCTGATGGGAATCATCTTCAAATAAATGGTGACATTTAAACAACTAAAAATCTCAAGGGCTATGATTACACAGCCACATTCACAAGCACCCTTTTGCTCCACACTTCATTGGCAAGTTCACTTTCTAGGTGCCTGCTCAGATGCCCAAGTAGGAAATGCCTGGCAGCTAAAGAGGCACTTTACAGTGCTCTTCGAATCCATTCCTGGGTCTCCTCAGGACCCAGGATCCCCAGTCTGGTCTACATCTGTGTATTTTTAGCAGATGGAAGATGTATCAAAACTTTGAAGAGATACTCTGGGAAGAATCCCCACCACCAGATCAGGCCAGGCCAAGGAATTGTCACTAAAGGATGTCTATCCCAGTCAGCATGACAGAGATGAAACCTGTGCTTACTTCTCCACTGGCAGACTATCTCTCATCAGGGGGTGAGAATTAATGATTTCTTGTTTAAAGAACTTTCAAGCCTTTTCAACATTTTTTCAGTCTTCATTGCAACCCCGCAAAGTAGCAAATCACAGCAACATCTACCAACTTCGAACCAAGAAGCTTGATCTTAAAGGGATTCTTAACTCTCTGAAGAAGTGAGGTCATAGAACACAGTTGAAGGAAACTTTCCTGGTGTTACCTCTGGGCTCAGCTCTGGGGAAATAGCTTCTGTGTCTGTCTTACTCTGCCCTGTCCACCAGGACCTCTATGCAGGACACTATGCTACCCATGTCCAACTTGTTTCTTGACATCAGTGTCTGACCACCAAATTCAACTCTGAGAAACTGGAATTCCTTTGACCCATACCCAGCTCCAGATCAGCCTACCCCCCAATCAGCCACCTCCCATGCCCACCCCTCAGCATGGCTTCATCAGGCCTTGACCAAGCTGTACCTAGAGCTCCAGACTCAAATATCTGACCATCTACTGACTGACCAAGACTGCCTTAAACACAATATGACCCAAGATAAACAAACCACCCACTCCACAAATAAAATTGTGCTCCATCTAATTAAATGGACCAGATATCCACTCAGTTTCTGAAGTCTGGAACCTGGGAGTCATCCTTCTCCCTCTAATGCTCAAAGAACCCTATCCATTCAAGACTTAAATATCTTTCCAATCCATTCTCTTCTCTTCCCATCCACTTCTACTTTTGTGTTTTTGCCTGTGTGCTATCACTTCCTCTGGGGACATCCTCTATTTCCTGCTATGACACCCTGTCACATTCATGTGATTCTAGTGGGGCTAACCATACCACCCTGATCTAAGAACCAACTTGCCAACGTCATCAGTTCAGGCCTGAACTATTAGAATCCTCCCCAGAGTTCTGACTGGACATAGAAATAAAGCTATGCTCCTTCCTAAGCTTGTGAGGACCAAGGTAAGGAAGGAGCTGTGGGGCCTCTTACCGTTATTGTGTAGAGAGTGCATATCCATGAAGAAACCATCAGAATCAAGGGATTAGAGTGAGGGGTAGAGAAAGAGGAGCAAGGAAAAAAGAGCCCTGATATCACTGTCTGAATCCCTGAATCCAGTCTAAACCCCAAGAATTTCCCACGGACAACCCAGTTATATGAGCCTATAAATTTCCTATTTCATAATACCCAGTTGGAGTTGGGTCTGTCTCTAACAACAGAACACTTGACTGTTACACAATTTACATGGACAGGTCCCCCTGCCTTTAATCTTATCTCCTATGTTAGTCTGCTATGGATGCCATAACAAAGTATCACCAACTTAAGAATAGAAATTTATTGTCTCAAATTTCTGGAGGCTGGAAGTCCAAAATCAATGTGTCAGTAGGGTTGGTTCCTTCTCAGCGCTGTGAAGGATAATCTGTCCATGCCTCTCCCCTAGCTTCTAGTAGTTTCCTGGTGATCTTTGGCCTTCCTTGGCTTATAGAAACATCAACTTCTGCCTTTATCTTCACATGGTGTTCTGCATGTGTGTCCAAATTTCCTCTTTTTATAAAGACACTAGTCATATTGGATTAGGAGACCATGCCACTGCAGTATGATCTCATCGTAACTAATTATGTCTGCAGTGCTATTATTTCCAAATAAGGTCACATTCTTAGGCACTGGGAATAAGGATTTCAACATATGAATTCGTTTTTGTAAGAGGCACAATTCACCCTGTAACACCTGCCACCCCACTCTAGCTCTGCCCCACACCAGAAGGTGCTTATGCCCTACTTCGGATCCTCTCTCATTTTCACCTGTCTCTTGATTTAATGGCCACTGTAACATTCAACTCAGCAAGGCTCCAACCAGCCTCCCACAGGTACAACCTGATGCCACCTCACCTTATACCCTCACATCTTGTCTCTCCTCAGAGTTGCTCTGTTCACAAAGGTATGTTTCAGTATCTATAAATGCACAAGTCCATGGGGCAAACTTTTGTCAGGTAGAATACAGGGGCCAATGGATAAATTCTTACTTCTTTCTCCCTCTAGACAGACTGAACTGAAATCATTATAAAAATGATCAAGCAACAAACTGCTTCTTAAAAGCATCCAGCTCAGCCCTGGCTGGTGTGGCTCAGTGAATTGAGTGACAACCTGTGAAGCAAACAGTCACCACTTCAATTCCAAGTCTAGGACACATGCCTGGGTTGCAGACCAGGTCCCCAGTAGAGGGAGAGAGACACAACCACACATTGATGTTTCTCTTTCTCCCTCCTTTCTCCTCTCTAAAAATAAATAAATAAAATCTTTTTTAAAATAAACATCCAGCTTCATAACCCACCTTCAAATTGTCTCTTTCTCCTTCCCTGCTCATTCCCTGGGTTCTTCAATTTGTTCCCTGGGATTACATTCTCTAATAAAGGGAAAGCCTGTAAGTCTCTACCTCAGCTTTGGCTTTTAGGGAAATCCAAGCCAATTCAATTATATTATCTCTCTAAATGTAACCCAACTATCCAGTTCCCCTCCTTAAAGCCCTCCATCGCCCATAAAGTTCAAATGCTCTAGCTAAAAGCTGGAAGACAACTCAAAGGTTATCTGGTCAACCTTCTTTCATGCTACAACAGTCCAAGTCCTAGACTTTGGAATCCATCAGGTGGGATTTCAACTCTTGCTCTTTTTGAAAACTTGGGTAGTTTTCCACCTTTCTAAGCTTCATGTCTTCATCTGCCACATCTCAGGGTTGAAAGGAGGCAATGTTTACAGTGTCTGGCACAGAGTTTGAGATACTAAATACAGTGCAGCAAGTATTACTACAGGTGAGGAATCAGAAACCAAGATGCAAAGAGGGCTATCAGAGTTCACACACTCAGCGAACAACAGCTGTGAGGCCAGGGACCCAAATTCTATAAAGCCAAAATGCCGCACTTCACAAACAAGAGGTTGAAATATCACTCCTCAATGATAAATCACAAAAGTTAAATACATTCATTCTATAGATATGCAAGCTCTATATTGAGAGCTAAATGGTGAATAAAACATAGAATCCCTGCCTTCATTCAGTTTACCTTTTAACAAGGGAGTGAGACACTCAACAGGAAAGTTAGTGTGTGTGTGCTAAGTCCTATGGCATGAAGTAAAACTACAGAATGGGGCAGGGGAGGATAGTCTATTATTATAGCATGGTTGAGGAAGTAATCATTTGATAAAGGCTCACATAAGGTGAAGAGAGCAAGGGAATAAACATATTGATAGCAGGAGTAGCATTTCAAGCAGCCAGAGTGAGAAATACAAAGAGATGAGGTAGGAACAGTCTTAGAGTGTTAGAGAGACAGCAGAGAGAGAAGCACTGTTGAAAGGGGTGGGCAAGGGAAAGGATGGTAGAAAGTGAGGTCAGAGAAAGGAAGACAACCCCAGCTGTGGATATGAATTTGGCTCCAAATGTCAGAAAGCCAATGATAGGTTTTGACCAAAGGTGTGAAAGGATCTGACTTAGACTTCAAATGGTCCCTTTGACTGAGACTGCAGAGAAGAGGTCACTGCAATAATCCTTGTAGAAATGAGATGGTTTGGGCCAGGTGGCAGAGCCAGGAGATGTAAGAAGTAGTCATTCTGAATGCAGTTTGAAAGCGAAGTTTACAGAACTCACCAATGAATTGGATGTGGGTTGTGAATAGAAGGTTTATCCCAAAGACTGTGGCCCCAGCAGATTAAAAGAGAGCCATTTAATGAAAGGGGGGGACTGAGAAAGAAGAGGTGGAGATGCAAATCAGGAGTCTGCTTTTGAAATTGCCAAGTTTGAAATGCTAACTAGATGTTCAGTAAACACAAAGTAGGGGCTGGGTGTACAAATGTGGAGAGCAGGGAAAAGTTCAGACTGCAGATTCATATTTGGGAGCATTAGACAGTTAATCCTTCAATTGTGGTAAAGCCAGGAGATTGCATAAGCCCACCTACAGAATGAGAGCTGATGGGACTTCACAGCTCCTGGGGGACTTGCCAATGCTCCAAGGTGAGGGAGACAAGTATCCAGGAAAGGAGACTGAGAAGATGGCAGGGGAGAACAATGAGTGTGGTGTCCTGAAAAAGCCACAAGAAGAAAGAGTTTAGAGGGGTAGAGATTGGCTAACTGATGCTGCTGGCTGGTCACATAAGACAAGACTGAGAATTGACCATGAGGTCTGGCAACATAAAGGCCACTGGAGACCTTGACAAGAACTATTTGGATGAACAGGTGAGTACAAGAGAGCTTGGAAGGCAGGGAAGCAGAGATTTCAAGATTAGACAAGCCTTTTGAAAAGTTTTATGTAAAAAAAAAAACAGAAAACTGACGATGCAGGAGTGACTTTCATTAGTAGATGAGGAGGGATGTGACCCAGTGAACAATGGAGGTTTTCTCATCAAAGGTAATTCCTCAGCAGTGGTCAGGGTAAGCAAAACCAGCACTAAGCAGGGGGTGCAAACCATTCCAGCCTCTTTGGAAATGTTTAGCAGCACGCATCAAGAGCCTTTAAAAATGTCCATGCCCTTTGACCCATTAGTTCCACTTCTGACCTCCTCAGGAAATGATTCCAAATACAGTTCTCTGCATAGAAGCTTATAACAGAAATATATATAATAAGCCTAGGAACATCTAAATATGCCACAATAGATGATGATTAAGGACACAGGATGGATCTAGTCACTGAACTATCAGCTCTGTGAAGATGAGGATGATGTTTATTTTATCTACCACTCTATGTGGTACCTACTATGTGTCTGACATATTTATTAAATGAATGAATAAAATTCTTACAAGGTTAATCAAAAAAGGCATAAAATAATCCTTAAATACTATATATAACTATGCATACACTCACAGTATGATCTCAACCATGTTAAAAAAATAATAAAATGTAGTACTAGACACATAAAAACTAAAGAAATTACTCCATAGAATGTAAATAATGATTCTCTCTGTGTGATGGAACATAATTTCCTCTTTCATTTTATTTTTGTATATTTTACATATTTTCATGAATGAATATAATTAGTTTTATAATGAATAAAACAAGTCAAAGTCTTTTCTTTAAAAAGGAAGAGCTAGAGTTCAACAAAATTCAAGCTCACGCCATCAGAATTTGATAAGGCTTTGCACCTGCTGAGAGTTCCCAAGCACTTTTTGTGGGTGTGAGTTTCCACTTCCAGCCATGGTGCTCTTCTGAAGATGGACTCCTCTCATTACCACCAGGAACAGATCCTTAGTTGGGCTAGCAAAGGTCCCTCTGGGAGCTTAGAGAGATTCTGTTCAGAGGAACCAGCTTTCACTGCAGCATTTTCTAAACTCTTAATCAGTTGTCAAAAATAATGTCCAGCAGGACAAAAAAAAAAAAACTTGATACAGTTATAAGTGAAATAGAACAGATACAGAGGGGCATGTTCATAAGAATATAACTATGCAAACTGTTCATTTAGCAAATATCTATCAAAGGGATGAAAAGACTTCAGAAGAAATATATCCTCATATGGCCAGAAAAGAGACAAAGAACCAAAACTGAATTCACCTTTCTGGCAATATCATTTTAAAACCATACCTCCAGAACTAGAATCCCTAAAGGTCTACCCCAGATCCCACAATGGGTATCTTTGCGTGCTCATCAAGTGGTTTCAGGCTTCAGAACAATCTGTTTTTTTAGAGCAGAGCTTCTCCAATGTAAATGTTAGGATTGCTAACTTGGAGATCCTGATAAAATGCAAATTCTGATTCAAAGGTCTGGAGTGGGAACAGAGATTCTGCATGTCTAACAAGCTCTAGTTGATGCTAAGGCTGTGGAACTCCTGGTGCGTTCCCTGGGTGCTAGGTAACCAGGCAATTCTAAGGGTCATTAGGAACCAGGAGCAGGAGACAGCCACCCAGGCAGGCCATGTCAGCTAAAGCAAGGCGAGGAGAGCACAGAAGACAGACAATGAGTCCTTCACCCAGTAACCCAATTCCTAATGCCTAGCACCTTCTCCAGATGCATAGCTTGGTCCCCAAGTCCCCAAGCATGCTGGCACCCTAATGCACCCATGTCCTCAAGCATCCTGCCTGACGCCACTTAGAGGAGTGATATGAAGTAAACTCCAGGAAATTTCATATGATGTGGAGGGGCCTGAGACCTCCAATTCCTTGGGGAGCTTGGTCAATGACATCTTCCTGGGATGGATCCCCAAGGCCTTTGCTGGCAGCTGGTTGCCTGGAGCAGCCAGCAACAGATGGCACCAGAGGACAAGCACAAGCTGTGTTTAAGAAAGCGGTTCAGCAGTCTATCCTAAAAAATAGGATAAAATTGAACAAAGGAACAAAATGGCAGATGTGACCAAAACCTAGGACAAAGCAAACAGCTCCAGGAAGGGAGCTGATGATTTAAAGTACACTTATCTTGGGTGATGGCTATACAGGTTCTTGGTTAGGGGCCAGGCCAGAAAGACAGTCAGATATGGCTGTTCAATTTTCTGCTGCCTTGTCCTTTGCCAGATCCCCTGTGTAGAACCAGCCCCAGGAGCCTTACAGTAAGGCCCTTGAGGATTCTGGGCACCTAAATACCCTGCCCTGGGAAGCCATAATAGGTCCATCCACTGTTTACTCTGCTGGAGGGTCAGTGTGTCTCAGTCTATAGGCCAGGTCTGGACATCCCACCCAAAGTGGTCCATGAGCAATCTTGATATTTTTTTCCCTGCAAGGATGAGCTGTTTGATCCACACACAGATGAAACCTTGGATCTGGCTCAGCATCCAGAAGACTGGTCCATGACCTCTATGGTGAGATATGCATACTTACCATAGCCTTTTCTCCATTTTCCCTGGCTAGCTGGAGGAAGGAGGACCCCCTCCCTACTCCTTTTGGCCAGTGCTCCATTAAGCCAGACTCCAAGAACTCCCTGCTCCTTCCACAACTGAAGGCCACTGAGAGGACCAAAGATGTGAGGAGGCTTTGAAAGAATCATGACACATCACCTAGGGCAAGTCAGCTCAACGGTCAGAGGGTGAAATGAAGGGGGCTGAAGTCATGGCCTTGAGTACTATAGGCCTCAGCATTGGGTCAACACTAAGGGGGGTCACAGAGTCTCTGACCTGCTGCCTCGTTAAGAGAGACCCTGGGAGGCAAGGGACAGCAAATGATAGAGTATGGCTGCAGCAACCTCAGTTCTTCCCATTCTGGAGCATGACACAGGGCACATGTGCTTGGCTAAGCAGACACCTTTTCCATCAGCCTACCATGGTAAAACTTTCTGGAGCTCTCTTCTATGCCAAGACCTATCTAAGGTATGGGGGATACAGCTCTATGACAAATGTCACATTCAAGGTCCTGACAATCTTTTCAAGGGGAGATACTTAAAGGCTTATTTCCATACAAGATGGCAGAAATAGTGAAAGAGAAAAAGAATGAAGTAGAATGTGAGTCCTGAACTTCCTGCTGCTCAGGGTTGATTTGCTTACTGTAGAGGAGTGTGAGGACCCAAGGCTGCCAAGATCTGCTCTCTGCCATTGGGTGTGTTAATCAGGTAATAGTAACCACACTTTCTTGCTTCCATAGAATTCTTTACAACTTAAAAAGGCCATCGACAAAGATTATCTCTTACAGATTTTAGGGGCTGACCAAGGTCCAGAGCTCAGACTCCACATGCTCCTTCTCACACCCCACAGAAGCCTTGCAGTCTCATTAGTAGACGTGAAACTCTGGGGTTCCTTGGACAGGCATCTGTTGCTGAGTTACCAGAATGAATCCTGTGTGCTACTTGCAGTCCATCTCTGGCTCTGACATCTGCTTAATCTGTAACCTAAAGAATTCAGACTCAGAAGTCCCCCAGGAATAAATAGCTGAACCATTTGAATGTCAGGCTTCACAATGCAAATAGAGGCAAAAATGGGCTTTACCAACCTATCTCAGCCCCAGAAAGCCAGTAATAATGAAGTACCACCCTCAGCTTACAGAGTGCCCACTTAGCTAAATGAAGGAGCCTGGCAATGACTATGACAAGGAGAAGCTCTGGACCTGGCTACATGGGGCTGGACCTGCCACTGAGCCTCAGAGACCCTTTGGAGACTTCTGTGTGTACTGTGGACAGGGGCAGATGCTCAGACTCCTCCACAGGGGTGCTATGCTGGCAAGTCAGCACCAGGACCTTGACCTCCTTCTTGAAGTTAGTGTTAAGAAAGCCATAGATGAAGGGATTGACACAAGCAGAGGCCATGGCAAGTAGGTGGCACACCAAGAAGATGAGGTTGCCATGACAAATGGGGATGGCCTCATGGTACCAGTCCTCTAGGCTGTTGAACACATGCAGGGGCAGCCAGAGCAGGGCAAAGGCAGCCACCATTGCCAAAAGGATCCTGTTGATCCGCTTCATCTGCCAAGCCTGTGAACTGTAGGTGCCCTTGTGGAACAACTGTTTCCGCTGCCTCAGGCGCTGGTAGATGCGGACATAGCAGACCAGGATGAAGGCCAGTGGGATGCAGTACTGGAAGAGCAGCAGGAAGGTGGTGTAGATGATGCGGTGGTGGTTCAGTGGCCATGACTCAGTACAGACCACCTTATCTGCCAGAAATTCCAAAGCCTTGGAATGGTTCTTGTGAAAGACATTCTCTAGGACACTGTTGGCCAGAAAAGGCAAGGAGAGGATGCAGGCAATGAGCCAGATGACTACAATCCCCAGGTAGGCCTGGAAGACACTGGGCTTCCAACCTGTTGGGTTGATGATAAGCTGATGCCTCTCTAGGGCCACAAGGACAAGCGAGAGGATGGAGACTGTCACTGACATACATTGGATGAAGGCTGACATCTTGCAAAGGACCTCACCAAAGACCCAGTAGTCCATGATGGTATAGATGACTGTGAGCGGCTGGCAGATGAGGCACATAAGAAAGTCAGAGAAGGCCAGGTTGGCTATGAGCAGGTTGGTTACATTGGCCTTCTCCTTCTGCCTAATGGTCACACATACCAGGCAGAGGTTGCCTAGGATCCCCACAATGGTCTCAATGCTGTAGGAGATGACAATGAAGACCATCGGGTCTACAGAATCCCGGCAGTGGTCAGAGAAGTTGTACAGGATGCCCTTTGATTTACTCCTGTTTTGAACATGTGGGGATCCTGGGAGCAGCATGGACAGAAAGTGAGAGATGTTCATGGTGCATGTGAGAAGGTTCCAGAAGATTCAGTGATGACACCTGCAAAGCAAAGAAACAAATGGTACTCAGGGATTGGCCACTTTGTGAAATCCAGGAAGGAGCAGGGTGCAGGTAGACATGTTTACAGTTGCTTTGACCCAAAGGCTGGTACTCAGTTTACCTGAGACTCAGAGACATAAAGCTACTTGCCTATAGTCACACAATTAATAAACTGTAATAAACACCAAATTCAAACCAGGTCTGTCTGATGCCAAAACTTGTTCCAAAAATTCACCATGACCTCAGGCCTTGGAGCAGTTTTGATGATAAAAAAAAAAAAAAGTTGGACTGTTGTATGCAAAGTTTAGGGAGAGAATTACTCAGGGCACATGAGTAGAATTCCCTTGTCACATTTTATTCAAATAAAGAAAACATTAATGCTACCATGTGCTCAGGTATTTCCATGGCATACCATGTCCTTAAGGATAAAACCAGAATCTCAGGGCTGACACACAGCACCGTCCTGGCCTCAGCCATTACTTGCCCTACCAGAATTGTTTTTCAGATGACACATAGCGAAGTTGAAGACTGCCTGGAATGCAAAAATTGAATCATCAACACACTGACTCTCTCTCCCTGCCTACCGTGTATACACACATGCTTGTTCAAGTTCATGGGATGCCCATTACTCTCCATAGGGACCCTCCATACCTATGCTCAAGTTGTCTGAAACAGTTTTCAGTTCCCAAATGCACTAGCCAGGTCCACATCTCCATGCCCTGGCATAGCCTGTCCCTTTTTCTCTGGTGCCTCCTCAACACAAGGGATCCTCTGCCAAGTCTAAATTTGGACTACAGAACCTACAAGTGGCAATGCCAGTGACAGATGTTTGGAGATAGAGAGCTACCACATCATTTCCCACACCACTGTGACTCACCTTTGTCATTAGTCCCCTAGGCATCATTAATACTACAAGCAGTTTTCAACCTTCAGGAAATATCAGAATCATTCCAGGAGCATATTGAAAGTACAGATTCCAGAGCCCCCTACCAGGATGTGCATTTAAAGGAGTATGGGATGGGGCTCAAGAACCAGTATTTTAACAAGTGGCCCATGTGATTCTGATGCACATGGTCCTGAGAACTCATTTTGAAAAACACCGTTCGCAAAGGAATATCCTATTTCAGATATACTTTAAGTCTCATATAATGGTTATGTCTATTATTGAACATATATCCGTTCTTCATGATCAAGTGCTAAGTTAGAAGAAGCTGTTATTACAGAGTAGGGGCAAAATTAACCAGAGATCCGTAAAATCTATTTGTCAGTTGACATAAATGTCACTTACCTTGCATTTGATCTGGCTTATAAAAATGAATCCCTTTTAACCATTACAAGATCAAGGCATGGATTCTGCCCACAGCTCACAGTACGGTTATTTTAATTAACAAATCTCATAGGTAGGAAGTTTTTTTCTGGCACAAGAGTCATCTGGTAAAAAGGAGCATTTGGACTGAACATGACAAAATGAAACATACCAGAGCCAAATGTAAGGTTCCAGTATCTGAATCAAAAACATCCACAGGTGACAAAAATTGTGCCAGACACACAGTCCTTTATCAGAGCAGCAAATGAGATGAAAACCCAAGACTGGATGACCATCAGCCACAGTTGAGTCAATGGTGGGGACCCACACCAATGGTTCCAAACTGGTCAAGTGCAGGATGATTAGAGTGGAGTTACCACATGGGGAAAACTCCAGAAAGTCCCTCTGCTTCATTCACTCATCCTCTCAGGGGACTTGTGTCAAGCCCCATGCTACAAATAGGGCTGCAAGATGACACATACAGCCATGTCCCTCCCTGACCAGAGGTACTGACAACCAGGAAAGCAGATACATCTCAAAGCCACATTGCCATTGCCAAAGGCAGTATAAATGGAATGTCTGTGAGCTCTGGATTTAGTTTCCAGGTGGCCCTCAAGACAAGGTGGGAACACCTGCAATCCTGGGGAAGGCCTCCCCTGCAACCTGCTTCCTGTCATCTTCATCAGTCAGATGAAAACTAACAAATAATAAAACACTATCGATCTCCCATGAGGTAAGAATGGAGAGGGACGTCTGCTTTGTTTCCTGAAATGTCAGTGAACAGCTCCAGTCTCCTAATAATGCTCGAGATGCCCAAACACTTTCCATGCATCCCTTACATCCTGTACTTGCAGCTCACAGGTGAGGTGGTATGCCACCCACTGTTCAGGTGAGGACACTGAGGTTGTGGGAGCCCAAGTCCACATGAAGTGCAAGGTGCTCCTGCTAGACCCAGTTGTGTGGCTCTGAGCCCCGGAGTATGTGAAGCCCCCTTCCCAGTCACCTGTCAGCAGGCAGTGAGCGAGACTTCCCTGGTAGGCCCCTCGAACCCTAGCCCAAGCCCCTCCCACCCCGGGACTGTGGGGGCGCGCAACGTGAACCCCGCTGGCCAACCTCACCGACTCTGGCGGATGGTCCAGGAGCCTTCTGCGTCAAGACCGGAGCCGTCCTGCCCGTCTGACATCTGCCTGCTGTCTGCTGGACTATCTCCGGTGCCGCCGCTGCCCACGTCCGCCCACGAGAACGCTCAGGCTTCCAAGGACCCTGGCGCTTGCCCAGGAAACCGCGCCTCCCGCCCTCCCGGAGCTTCAGGCCAGCAACCAGGAACGGTGATCTCTCTCTCTCTCTCTCTCTCTCTCCCTCTTCTTCCTCCTCCCCTCCCCCTCCTCTCCTTCCTTCTCCTCCTTCTTCCTTCTTTCTTCTTCACCCCCCCCATCCTCTCTCTTTCCACGGGACCTGGCCCAGACCTCCCAGCCACTCCCCCCACACACCAAGTAACCCCAGAGGTGCCATTCATGGCGCTGCCTATGGGAATGGCCCTGGTTGTGAGCCGCTGCCATTTATAGGATGCGTGGACTCTACAGACATTACCCTATTTGATCATCACCACAGCTCCAAGAGGTGGGCATTTTTCTTCCTGTTTTACTGTTGAAGCCAAATGAGATTCAAAGATTGAGCAGCTTCCCCAAAGTCACCCAGATAAGAAACGCTCAGATCCAGGCTGCCACACACCTAGATCTTTGCTCACTGGCCCCTGAGGTTGCATTTGCTGTTCCTTCTTTCAGGACGCCTCCTCTCCCTGACTTGACTGCCTGGAATACTGCTTCTCTTCCTTCATATCCCAGGTCATGTCCCCTAAATGGTGACAAGTTCCTGCAGCCCTCCATACTCTGTAGCAGAAGCAGGTAGTGTAGCCTGGTTGTATGTTTGCACAAGCAGCCTTGTCTCCCCATGTCTAGGCGCCGTTCATTTCTCTGCCCCAGAGACCAGCATGAATCCACACATAGCACAACATCTGACAAAGGAAGGAAGAAATGCATTAGCAGGCTCTAATTGTAATGATGGGTTCCTGTAGTCTAAAGTGCAGAGTATTCCCTGCACAGAAACTACTCAATGATAGACACCTATTCTCTGTACAGGCAAGAACTGACACTATCACCTGCTCCTCTTGGGGCAGGTGTGTAAGGTCTGAGCTGTCTTGCTGATGACCCCTCTGGGGTCTTGCTGATGAGCCCTGTGAGGCAAGCTGTCATGTGGACGTGTTTGGGAACCACTGCCAGGGTGCACAGACCTGAGATCTAGCCCACATGGGTCAGAACACAGAGGAGGAACTGAGAGGGCAGTGAAAGTAGTGAAGGTGGAAGCATCTACTCTAATTCCATCCTCAAACCCACTTGGTAAAGGATGATCATCTCATTTCACAGGTGAGAAAACTGAGGCTCAAAGGAGGGACTTTTCTCAGTCAACCAATTTATAGGTGGGGGAGCTGATATTTGAACCCAAGTCCAGGCTCTTTCTCCAGAACTTAGTGTCCCTGATAGAGGGAGGGAGCTGCTCACAGCAGACATTCCTAGTGAAAGCAACACTACAGGAGCTGGCTATCAGACCCTTTCTGTTTGCTGGGGAAGGAATCAGCACCCCCTGGCGGCAGCAGAGTGCTGCACAGAGCATAACTGGAGCCTGGGAGCTCCCCAGGAAAGCAAAGCCCACAAACAAGAAGCTGGGATCTGTGCTTCCCCACTCACTGAAATGGGGCCAGAACCACAGTCTGGAAAGTCCTACCAACTAGCCAGGCTATATTCCGCAGTCTCTGGTAAAGGGGTCAGTAGGGGTTTCCCTCTACCATAAAAGTGGTGCTTTGTCTGACTTAGACATTGACCCTCAGTAGCTTAGTGATAGACTTCACTTCCCACCCCCTTGGGAATGTTCTACTTGAATCACCTTGGAGTCAAATGGGAGCACTAATTCCTCAGGTATATTTGGCTCTTCCTGTGTGCTTGTCCACCTCCCTAAGTTTCCACCTTTACCTCCTACCCCAGCTTCCCTGCTAATGAGCAATCCCTATCAATTCCAGTGTGAAACTCTCTAGCCTCATGGCACCCACACCTCTCACCTAAGTTAGTCTAACCCAGTCCTAATAGGCCCCATATATTCATCCATGGTGAACTTCTGAAATCAGTCTGCCTTTATCTCTCCTTAAGCACTTCTAGGGTACTCAGACTTCTCCTTCACTTAATCTCTTTAATTAAGGGAATACCATTGCCTTTCACATATCCAGGCTTGTGTGGATGTTGTTTCCACTGCCTGGACTCTGAGCTCATTTTCCACTTGGAAAACTCCTGCTCATTCCTGGAGACCCAGCCCCATATAACCAACCCCCTGTGAAATGTTCCAAATCCTCCATCTGCTCATCCTGAGGGGTGCAGACAACTTTGTCTTACACAAAGAGCTCTCAGCCAGCTGTCCTGCTTTTTTCCTGGAAGACCCATAGCACAGGAAAGCCTCATCAACTATTCAGAAAAATCCACTTAGTTTCCTACTCTTATGAACAGAGAACCAAGGAATCCCATATGGTTAGGAAATCTACAGCACAAAAGAGATAGGTCAAGATAAATAAATAATTGACCTTTAAAGAAACTGAAATAACTCAGGGAATAGAAAAGAACTTTAAGAGATGAAAAACTTCCATCAGTTCTTAGATAGATTAACAAAGTTGTTGACTCCATAAACCACAGCTGATTGCTAGGAAATAAGAGACCAAGAAAGTAAAAAGGACCCTTGAAATTAAACACACGACTGCTAAAATTGAAAAAATGTTTTACAAGAAGGGATGGGAGGACAAGGAAATGCCTCATAATGTAGAGCAAGCATGCAAAAAGATGAAAAACCTAGGAGCAAAAATAATACATGTAGATAATGAATGTAAGTGATCCATCATCCAATTAATAAAATTTCCAGGAAGGAAGAACCAAGAAAATGAAAGGTAGCGTATCAGTTATAGTCTAAGTGGAGAACAGAATTTGGCCTCAGATAAGTCAAATGAAGAATTGTTAATGGGAAAGTAATGTACAGGGTTAAGGGAAAACTCAAGAAATGCTGAGGCACCCAGAGACTAGCAGAAGCCATTACCACCCTATAGCTAAAGGAACCAGGGGGGAAATCATGTCATCAGAACCAGGGAACTATGGAGAAATGGCCACCCTGTGAGCTGCTGTAGTCTGGAGGCATCACCAGAGACTCAGCACTGAAACAGAGAAGTAGGAAAGCAGCATATCAACCCTCTTCCACTTCAGTCTCCTAAGATATATAGATCCCCAGATATGTAAATTGAAAGGACCCTCTGTGTGCTGCTCTATACCTATACATGTCACCAAAATTTTAGAATACCAAGGATAAAAGGAAGATTCTAGAATGATCCACAGGAGGAAAAAGGGTTTTGTTTCAAAAAAATAGATGAGACTTGTCAGCAACACAGGATAGAAGACTATGACATGATGAAAATATACTTTTAAAACTCAGGGAAATAAAGTTTGAACCTAAAACTCTATTCTCAGCCATAACATCATCCAGTTTAAGGACAAAATAATAATATCCCCAGGTATGTAATAACTCTTTCCATGAACCCTCCCTAATGAAGTTAAGTTAGTTTTAAAAACACTCCAGCATAACTGACATTAAAAGCAAGAAAGGAGACATGAGATGAAAGAAATGGTGAACCAACCCAGGAACCTGGAACTTTCTCTCTTTATCCATATAATAAACTAGCATTACTTCATCCTGGGATTAATTTCAGAGATCTATGACATCATTAAGACCTCAAAGATGCAGAGACAGGGTGCCTATCATATTCCTACTTGACTCACCTGTTTAGCCTGTGAAAAAGTTGGTAGGTCTTGGAGAATGATTGTGGATTATTATCAATTTAATCAGTGTTGACTCCTTTCAGCCACTTGTCCATATGTGATACAGAACAATTCAGCCACTCTGGCACTTAGTACACAGCTATTTATCTGGCTTATGTGTTTCCTCCTCTATATCAATTAGAAAGGACCATCAGAAATTTGCTTTCACATGGCAAGTATAACAGTACAAATTCAGTGTCCAATCTCAGATTTCATCTGTTCTCTAGCTTTTGTCATAGTGTAGTTTACAAAGACCTTGATCATCAAAACATCTACAGATACTATGGTCCAGTATACTGATAACAAGGAAAAACATAACTAGAGGTTGCTAACAGGAAAAACATAACCACAGGCTTCCTTAAGACACATGTATTCTAAAGGATGAGAGATATACTCCACAACAATGCAGAGACCTATAACCTAATTGAAGTTTCCAGAAATCGATCACACAACCTGAACTGCCCACCATAATGTAGGTATCATCTGGCTGTCAAAATAAAGTTGGGCATGCAAGCAGCACTTTATTACCAGGTGAAAGTGGTAAAGATGAGATCAGGCCTAAGCAGATTCTGAAGGCACAAGAACTTCAGGAGCAGGCCACTCAGACTCTCACAGCTTCTCCCTGGCCTATTGGGGCCTCTCCCTCACCCTGTACCTGTGACTACAGATAAAACACACAGGCCTGGTGACAGGTGGTTCTGGAGGGTGTGCTTGGACCAACCAGGGACAGACTGCTGCAGCCTCCAGTCCCACTCAATAGTCTCCCTAAAAGACCATAGAGAAGGGAAATGCTCCAGAAGGCAGAACTGCCTGCTGCACATCTGGTGTCCACATGGTTCGTTCTAGTTTTCTTCCTTTCAATATTTGTAACTGTTCTCTCCATGAGTGAGAAAACTATCTACCATTACTCTTAATATATTTGCTTTACTTGTTTGATACGCCTGCATGGAACTGTTCTCCCATAACAGAACAGTGCCTCCCACCAGCACATCACTGTGCTTGGCTCTGGCACTCCACTGGATCTGTTCCCTTCTCTCCTCTGGATACCTTCTTCATTGAATTTGGGCTCTAACTCCCTGTATTAGGCCACCAATTCCCCACCCCCCACCTCACATGGACACTCTCTTTGTTCTATTCCAGCTCTGAAACAAGAGCTCTTCAAATATGGCCATACAGTAAATGTGACTTTTGCCTAACACTTTTCTTCTAGCTTGTTTTTTCTTTTCATTTTATTTGGGGGATATTTCATTTCTGCATATTCATACATTCACTAATATTTGTTGTCTCTTCTGAACCTCAGTATTTCATTCTGATTCTCCTTCAGTTCTTTAATTACCTCAGTTTATCTCTGAAAAATCATTTTTATTTTCACTGTTATTTGAATAAATGTTGAAAACTGTATAATTCTATGCTTCAGGTTTTTATCTCTCCTTTTGTTTTTCTTTAATTGCAACTCAGTATATCTGTAGGTGGATTTTTTAAATATTTTTTATTTTTAGAGAGAAAGGAAGGGAGAGAGAAAGAGAGGAAGAGAAACATCTGTGTGAGAGAGAAACATCAACTGGTTGTCTCTTGCACATGCTTCGACCAGGGATGGAACCCACAACCCAGGCATGTGCCCTGACAAGGAATAAAACCAGCAATGCTTTGCTTTGTGGGAAGAACTCCCAACCAACTGAGCCATACTGGTTAGGGCTATAAGTGGATTTTTTAATTTGTTGATAGTCCATGGTTTCATCCTGTCTCCTAAGTCTGAGAAATCATATATTTTTATCAAATCTAAGAAGTTCTACACTATAATTAATTCAAATGCTTAATCTCCTCCATTCCTTCCATTTCCTCCTTAGAATAAAATTAGATTATCAGACCTAATTCTGTGTTTCACCTTATTTAACAGCTTTGTTTGAATATTCTACTTCTTTGCATATCTGAACTGGGAAAACATGTCAGCTCTACCTTCCATTCCTATGCTTCTTTATCTATAATCTGGTGTAACTCATTAAATGAGTGTTTAATTTTAATTTTTATATTTGTTTCTTCTAGTCCTAATAGATTCCTATATAATCCATCTGTTAAAAATCAGGACATTTTTGATAATGTATAATTCTTTGATTTTGTTTTTAATTCTGTTAGTTTTTTAAATATTTAAAAGACATTTATTATTATGACAATTATAGAATCTCAAGTGATTGCATATCTAATGTGACAGAAAAATACAGGTGAATTTCTGTTTATCTAAACATCCATGAACTCTGCTCCAGTTACCTGCATCTTATATTTAGTGGATTGCAAACCTCATTTCCTTCCTTTTATTACTCTTGCTTTATAAAATAAAGTGCATTACAAATGTACATTTTGTAAAAGTGAGATTCAACTCCTATTTGGACATGTTTCTATGAAGGGAAAAGCAAACTAATTTATTTGCTCTTGATATCATCATAAACGACTAAATTAACCATAGGTTGTGGAGTCAATGGACATGGCCCTCCCCCTTTCCCATGATTGAGGGCTGATCAGATGGCCACTTGCCAAAAGGAATGTGTTTTGTTTTGGGAATGGATTGCAACTCCCTCCTTATCTCCTTTTGGGAGTGGCTTCTTGTCCTGTGACTACTTCTTGCTGCACGTACACACTGAAGTGATGTAGTTTAGAGTCACAGGTAGGAGTCCCACATGCCTCCTTTGTCTGGGACCCCTTATAACCAAGCCTCAGACTGGAGGAGGTGTAGTCTCTCTCGCACCCACTTGCTACCCCTCAGTGCATGCTCCTGTAATGTATTAAACAGCATGTCCTCATCTCCTAGTCCACTGGATAGTTCTTTTCAGAATATCACAAACACATAAGTAGCTCCTTGGTTTGGGGATCCTGTGCTATATAGATCTTAGTAAACAGTTATGAGCACTTAATTCAGATGATCATATCACCATTCTAAAATACAATTAGGATCTTCTTATTAAGGAACAAGAGGAAATGGAGGAAGGGGTAAGCTACCAGTATAACCTCCACCACTATATTAGTGAGTTCTCATTTCCTGTATACATAAGGATTCCTGAAAAGGGCAGTACACAGGCATACAATATGCTAATAAATGTAGATAAAATCATGGAGACTTAAAGTCTAACAGGTGGATAAAAGATTTGACAATAAAATCTAATGTGTGTTTGTTGTTGTTTTAATGCCCCAAGGGTTATGCTTTTCATGTGCTTAGGAGATTTTCCTGTCTGGACCTAAGGATTCAGAATGAGTGCCAGACCATGCTGTCTTGCGTTGTCCTGGCCATGCGGTTCAGTGAGTGTGAATGTTAGGAGGATCCTGCAGTGATCTTGGGATTTTTGGTGCTGTGAAATAGTGACTCTAAAAGTCCCGGTGTAATGGCTGCACTTGGGTATACAAGTTGATTTGGATTTGTGATAGATTACTCAGCTACCCCATCTGCAACCATGAATCAATGCTGAGATTTTCATAACAGGTTTGAAACATAGCATTTGTTTCTTTTAATTGAAGCATTAGAGCAGCCCTTCTGAGAGCGGGAGCAATGTCTAGCTCATTAGTGTCATCCCCATTAGTGTCATCAAGTTGCTGAGGATGTGGAGGAGGCTGCTGCCAAGAAGCAGGACCTGCAGTGTCTATTCATGCATCCCCCAGTGAGCTCAAAGTGAAGAGGGATGTGGAAGAGTGTTGGACCAAAGCCTCCTGGAGGCCTGACCTTGGACCTCCCTTGCCCTCCAGGAAGAGGCTGAGGGCTAAGTCGGGACAGAGCAGGAACTCATACCTGTCTACCAGCACAGCCTCCCAGGGTGAGCCTGAGGACCCCCAGAGGCAGAAGGGCTGAGCCATCAGGAAGCCATATAGGCTATCCAAAAGGAGAAAAAAGAAGAGGCTATAGCCTCTGTGCCCTCTCTGTCCAAGGTGAGCTCCCCCAAACCCTGCGGGAGTGACTGAGAGCAATGATGGCCTGCAAGTGGGGCTGTGGCTACTAGAGGTGAACCAGCAGGACCTGCTCAGCCTTACACACCATGAGGCCACACAAGGCAGTTGACACCCTCACTGTGCCCATTTTATGAAGCAAGCATTATCCAGGCCACAAAACCACAGAAATACACTACAAAGAAAAAAATTATAGGCCAATATCCCTGATGAATTGTAGGTCATTTATTAAGTATGTCTCCTCCCCCCACCTGCAATGGCTGTTGTCACTTCAGGTGTCACCCCAGGAGAAATGAGTGGTATGGGCGCTTTTAATCTTAGGGACTCAGCTCTCCCCCTCTCCCTCCCCTCCCCCTCCCCTTCCTGTGTCCCCAAGGGAAATGGCAGGAGGACTCACAGGTACTGATACCAAAGCTGCCACTTGTGCATGGGCAGCTCTGCTCCCCAGAGCTTCTCAGTTTAATAGAACCCCTCACCTCTTTAGTCCTACACAGTTGTGTTCTCTAGGGCTGTAGGGCCAACCAGGGAAGCAGGGGCCTGCCTGTCAATACGCTCATGGCCCTCAAGCCAACATTGCCAATCCTCAGCAGATAGGGAAGCACCTGAAGGTCCCTGGTGGATCTGCATGTCTTCTGGCCCTTGTCCTTGCAACCCTCCCCCTAGAACTGTGGCGCACTGGCAGATACACACCACCCCTGCACCACTGGCAGCTCCAAGTGTGTCCTAGTAACAGGCACAACAGTCAGCTTTTGACTTTCAACAGTGTTGACAGCTAAAGGAGTTCGCTGGGCTCTCTCTCTCTGTTCAAGGACAGACCTAACCCAAGTGCCCAATGGACCATCACCTGGGCAGGCTCTACCTCCACCCCTCAAACTGGGTATCTAGGAGCCAGAACCATGATCATCTTTTCTGCCATTTTTCCTTATTCCACCAGCAGCAGCAGGACCCAGCTGTTCATTTGCCACTCAAAGGCAATGGTAGGGTAAATGGAGGCAGTCTGGCTTCCTCACCCCAGTGTCTGGGGAACTAAGGGAGGCAGTTTCCCATAACCTTGAGATGGTCCTGATAAGTAGCGTTCTCATAACCTTGAGACTGGGTCCGATAAACTTCCCATAGCCTAGAGTGGGATCACATGAATAATATGAATCTCTGCTACATAATATCTTTTGTCAACCTGCTGGCTTTGTCTATATTCTAGTACTTAAGGGGGTAGAGGCTCCTCACTGGGTGCCACACAGGACAAGTGACATGTAACAGGGACATGCAGGGGGACACACAGCTTGTAGCATGCATGCATTGCCCACCCTTGAATAAAGGCATCCCAATGGTTCCATGAATATTTTTCTGTCTGTCCAAATCCAGAGTGAACCTGTCCAGCCTTGACCAGTCACAACAAAGCCATCCTGTAACTATCTGCTGGCTTAGCCATCACAAGGTCTCTATGATTATGTTTCAGGATCCCACAGGCCCTGAGCTGTTTTCTGAGGACCATTACCTTAATATGCAGGCATTGCCATCAGAGGGGCCTGTGGAGAAAGGCAAGAGATGGATGACTGGGTAGGAGACTGCTCAGTCCTAGAGAGACAGGCCAATCAGGGAAGGGACCCTGATGGCTCTGGGGAAACACAGTCTGCCTTTATGCCCCTGGGGGTCCAGGGAAGCCTCTCTTCCTTTGTGCCCAGGCCTGTGACTCTGCAGAGAGTCTTCCATGCCCAGAGCCCAGAACACACATGCCTCAGACAATCCCAGGCCTCTGTGATGAGCCTCTAAAGAAATGCCTTCAGAAACTCCTATAGCTCCACTCCAGGTTTCCCACCAGTGGAGAGGCAGAGGCATACCAAGCTTCCCCAGAAGTCCTCAGAGACAGTGGGCCAGGAGGGCCCATAGGCTCCCTCCTCAGCTTCCATGTTTTTGCAGAGGAAGAGCCAGCCTGAAAAGAACCAAGATGGCCCAGAGGGCAGAAACGATCCTAGAGGAGCCACTTACCTGCCAGTGACAGTTCCAGACCCCACAAACACAAGTTTCCTCTACTGCCCCACAGGTGCAGAGAACCTCTGAGGCTGCCCCTGCCTCCTGAGCTGCAGTTCAGAGTCATGGAGGAAGACATCAAAGCAGAGAAGAAAACACTGTTCCAGCACATCAGTAGTACTTTGCAGGGAGAGGGTGAGGCCATCTCTGGCTCCAGAGCCTCTCTGTTATTCCCCCTTGCCTGAGTCAAGGACAGCTCCTGTTGATATTTTTGGTACCTCTCCCATCAACCTGCCAATCACCTCCACAGTGAGTGCAGGGCTCCTCAACAGGCACATCCAGGAGCTCCCCAGCCAGCCTCTGACATTGGCATCCCCCCCATGGATACCAACCCACCTACCCACCTCTCATCTCCCCACCTCCTCTATGGCTCTAGTGGGAAGAGCCTTGCTGTCAGGGTGCCACCATGGCTTCACCGCAAAACTGTTGGGCCATCAACTGGGTCCTTTTGGAAACAATAAGCCCTTTGTTTGAGCCCAAAACAGGGCTCTTTTGTTTGCGAGGTGTTGTGAAGACAAACATGAAACCCCAGGGACTGTCACACACAAGCTTTCTTCAGTTGCCAGAGAATAGAGAAAAGGAAATTGAAACTCTGAAATCTACTTATCATTTTGCTTCTTGGCTGAGAAGTAGTATATACAATAGGAAGCTAGAAGTGAAGGGGTTGTCCGGGCTAATGAGAAGGTGGAATCTTCATGGTCTTTCTTAGAAGACGGAAGCTGGCAACTGCAGAAATGAAGAGAAACAGGATTGGTAAGGATCTGGATCAATTTGGTAGCCTATTTTCTCCTCTTACATTTTTTACTACATTTTGCATGACTTGAAGGAAAAAGAAAGTAAACCACTGCCTTGCAGGTGTTGATGCCAAACCTGCCACCTGTATGTGGGCAGCTGGGTCAGGACCTCTGCTCCCCAGAATTCCCTCTCAGTTCCACCAAACCCCTCCCCTCTCTAGTGCTCAAAGTTACTTCTGCTTGGGCTGCAGAGCCTGCCAGGGAAGCAGGGGCACAGGTACTTGTTTAGAATTGATAATTTAGAAGAACTCAGAATAATTTAAGATTCATTCATAGTTGTTTGAATCAATAGTATGTTACTTTTTATTGGTTAATAGTATTCCATTTATGACTACACCACAGTTTTTATTCACATGCCACAAAAGATTCGACAATTTACAATTGTTTTTATGCTAATCATTCTAATAAGTAAGTATTGGTACCTCATTGGGGTATTAATTTATAGTTTCCTAATGACTAACAACATGGAGCATTTATTTCATATGCTTATTACTATATATACATATATATATTCTTTGGGGCCAAATATTCAGATCTCTTGTTCCCTTCAAAAAATGTAGTTGTTTGGTCTTTTATTTTTTAATTTAATAGTTTTAAACATATTTTGGATACATATCCCTTATCAGCAGTGTGAGTTCTCCAATATTTTTTCAACATTGTTTTTGGCTCTTTTGGACTCTTTGCAATTCCATGTAAATTTGATGACTACCTTCTTTGTTTATGTAAAATGGCATGATGAAATTTTTATTGAAATCACATTTAATATGTGCTCAGTTAGGTAGTGTTAATGTCTCAACAATTTTTCTCCTAAAATGTGAACACAGGATGCCCTTTCCTTTACTTGAACATTTAAAGTTTCTTTCATTCATTCTTTATAGTTTTCAGTATACAAGTCTTTCACATCCTTAGTTAAGTTTATTTCCAGGTATTTAGTTCTTTTAAATGGTATTGAAAATGAAATTGCCTTTTAATTTCTTTTATGGATTATCATTGTTAGTATATAGAAACACAAATAATTTTTGTATGTTGCTCTTATGACCTGCAAAGTTGTTCCATTTTTTGTTACCACTAGTAGATTTCTTGTGGATATTTTGGAAGAGAAACATCAATGTAACAGAGAAACATTTATCAGTTTCTTCCTTGTACGTGCCCTGAATGGGGATCACAGCTGCAAACTAGGTATGCAGCCTGACCATGAATCAAACCTGTGATCTTTTGGTGTACAGAATGATGTTCCAACCAATTGAGCCACCAGGCCAAAGCTACTTTATATTTTATGTGTGTCCTTTTTTATTTGTTAACACCAATTACAAATCTACTATGTGAAATAATATAATATATATGGATGCACATTCTGTGGTCCTACTGGATTATAAATTGGTCATGCAAATTATCCAGAATGTGTTTATGTGAATTTTCTTTAGGCCGTTGTAATGAAAGTAATAAAATAAAAATTATCATAGAGAGTTTGAAAACTAGACTATACGTCCCTTTCTTAATTTCAGAAACATGGGTATAAATAATTCACAGTTACCAATAAGCATTTAAACTTTAAAAATTATGCAATTTAAAGCACTATTGAAAACTATTATATTATGCTTCTGAAGAACAGAGTGAACAGCCAGTGGAATCCAAGCTTATATGAAGTTTGGAGACCAAACATTGCAGATGATGTTTAAAAACAGACAGTAAGAAGATTGCACAGGCAGATGGGAAGGTCCCTGGGACCTGCACTGGGACCATGGAGGCTGTGGTCCCCTACCTCAGCACCAGGGACAGTGGCTGCCAGGAGAACTTTGGAGGAGAGCCAGGCCAGATCAGTGATTGTAACTTCAAAGCTGCTGCCCCTCCCAGAGCAGGGAAACCAGTCCTGCACCACTAGAGACTCGGATGCTTAAAGTCACTGAGAGGGATAAAGAAGCAGTGGGACATAGGTGCTCATCAGTAAATGAATGAATCCAAAAACTATCGTGCATTTACACAATGGAATTCTATGCAGCAGAAAGAAAGGAGCTTCTACCCTATGCAACAGCATGGATGGAACTGGAAAGCATTATGCTGAGTGAAATAAGCCAGGAGATGAAAGACAAATACCGTATGATCTCCCCTTTAACAGGAACCTAAACAACAAAACAAACAAGCAAGCAAAATATAACCAAAGACACTGAAAAAGAGAACAGGTTGACAGTGACCAGAGGGGAGAGGGGAGGGAATTCCAGGGGGAAAGGGGAAGGATTTACAGAAACTAGTATAAAGGACACATGGACAAAAACTAAGGGGGGTGGAAATGGGAGAGAGGTGGGGAGCACTGAGAGGGTGGTCTGGAACGGGAGTAAAAAACAGAAAACTGTACTTGAACAACATTAAATAAATAAAAAATTTTTATTTAAAAAAAAGGAAGCAGTGGGAGACCCACAGAGGTAGCATTCTCCAGCTGGGACAGTGGTCCCTGGCTAGAACAGTACCAGAGAAATTTGGGAGCCAGGTGATACCTTGTGAGATGAGAGAAGAGTTGGGCTTCAACTGACCCAGATAATCTTGAGACTGGTCAGAGAGTTGGGCTGTGTGAAAAGCCAGGCTTTTGTTAAGAACAGCTGTCAGCAACCAAGGGAAATTTGCTCAAAATAAAAGGCTCTCAGCTGCTATTCAAGAAACTATCATGCCCTACAGCCAGGCCAGTGAAGGGTGAGCAGGAGGGATGTGATTTGCTGCAAGTCAGGGCACCTCCCAGACTGATCAAAGTGGGACAGCAGGAGCTCAGAGGAGCAGCAGTCCCTAGAGAAATTTATTTTAATAGGGGAACTAAACTGCACTTGCACATGCAGTGCCCAGGCCAGCAAAAAGGGAGAAAGTGTGTGAGTTGCTCCCACTCAGTGCACCTCACGGACTAATCAAAGAGTGGCACAACAAGGTGGATTAAAGGTGCCAGCCTGGTGCCTATGGACAGTGGAAGGCACGCAGCACTCTGAGGGCTTGGGCTGGAGACTGGACACCTGTGAATCTTGTAGCCCAGACCGAGACCCCAACACATAACCACAGGAAAGGAAAAAAACAGAACCTGGCCTCCCTCTGCCTGCAGCATCCAAAAACACCAGGAGGACCCACAGGCTTAAAGTCAGCAAGAGGATTTTTTTTCCCTTTTTCCAGGACAGTAAGACCTGGAGCTGCAAAAGGACAAAAGACAGATCCAGAGAAAGATCAGAAGGCTGACACCAACAACTAAAACAAAATTCACTTTGTTATCCTATAGAACTTGCATCTTATTTATTGCTTTTCATTTTTATATTTGTTATTATTATTTTGTATCATTATTTTATTTTTTATTTCTCTTCTATTTATTTTTCTTTGTCTTATTTGTTTGATTTCATTGTTTGATAGATTTTCTTTCTTCTCCCTTTCATATTGCATTTTAATTCCCCTTCCTTCACTTCACTCATACACAAAAACACACTACTTTTGGTCTTTTACATTTTATTCTTTTTATTTAGATCATATATTTCTTGTCACATTATTGTTGTTCCAATTCCCACACAGCATCCTTCTCTAGTCTTGGTCCATTTGACTATCTTCCTGAGCTTTATTCCTGTTGCAGTTAACTTTATTCTCTTGCACACTATGCCAAGTTTCTAGCCCTTACTCTCACTATATCTCACCATCTAAGCTCACACAGTGCTATGCTTTCTGGAGTCAGTTCACATTCTATTTCTCCTCTAAGAAGAGTCTTATCTCTTTTTCACATTTTATAAAAGTGGCTAGTTGAGTGAAATATGGTTATTGCTATACTTCTCCAAAGGATTCCCAATCTGTTTTGTACTTGTTGGTGCTTTAAATCCCATAAAATATTCTCCTGCTATCTTAATCCATTTCACCTTCATCCAGCCCCTCTTCATATAAGGTGAAGGCTGTGAATACCAGTAAACCTGCTGGAGAGGAGAACCCACTAACAAAGGAGCCACCAACAAGTAAAACCCAAGTACAATAAGAGAGATCACACAAATGGAAGAAAGGACAACGCTAGAGAATCCAGACAAGGAGATCAAAGAGACTACACCACTAGGTCTGACAAAAGTCCTACCACAGAAATTCACCCTACGGAGACAGGTAGCAAAGCACAGCATGAGAAATTACAGAAATAAGCAAAACGAAATCACCTCTGAAATTCAGAGATGAAGAAAGAACCTGCAATTAAAAGAAATGGAACACTCCCAACTAAAAGAGCTAAATGAAATGGAGGCAGGCAAACTATCAGATATAGAATTCAAAAGAATGGTATAAGGATGCTGAAGGAACTCACAGACAACTACAAGGAAATGAGTGAGAACTACAAGAGTATAAAAAGAAATAGAAAGTATAACAAGAACCAGAAAGAAATTAAAAAATACAATTTCTGAAATAAAAAGCACACTAGTCCTTCCTGGAAGATGGTGATGGAGTAGGAGGGAGCAGATTCCACTCCCCCCTACACACAAGAGAAAAATCTAGTCGATCTACAAAGGAATAGAGCACACAGGCAACAGTTCCCCAGCATATATGAAAATAAGAGACCAAAAATTGTAGTGGGCACTGAAAAACCAGATGAGAAGATGAAAGCAGTGAACATCAGGATACCCACGGGAAGAGGAAACCCAGCGACCAAGGAACCACCAACAGATAACAACAGAAGAAGGTGAAGGAGGGAGTGGAAACCACACAAACCTCAATCCAGAACCTTTCTGGAAATACAACTAAATAGTGGAGAAACTACCCAGTATAAACAATTGAACAAGAGCAAAAGAGAATCCTTGAAACCTTGTATACATGGAAGAACCAGCTTCAACACAACCTGCTATCACCAGCACAACAAAATAGAAGAGATGGTGGACAAAATAACCCTCAGTTAACAAGCTGGTGGGAAGGAACCACCAAAGAAAGACCCCAAAACAATCAAATCCCAAAGACAAACACAGAGCCAACTTAAACAACAGTCCAAGACCAGTGAGATCTGGAGATCAAGAAGACTACACCACTGAATCTCACAGGTATTCTACCACAGAAGTTTACACCATAAGCCCAGGGGTCCAGAACAGATATATTTAAGAAGCTAAAGCTAGACTTTCAGCCAAAATGGAAGCGTAGGTAGACACCCTGTGCCTCCTCACACAACCAAAATTAAGGACAACAAAAATTTATAGACAAAAAAAACAACCAGAACTGACAGAAAATTGAACTGTATGGAAGTCCAACAACCATTCATCCAGACTGGTAAGACGGGCAGAGTCAGTGGCCATAGGAGAGGGGTTGCAGCAGGAAAAAGTGGTGGCTGGTGACCTGGGTGCACAGATGGCTGCTAGAAGACCCTGGGTACAGAGTGGTGATGAGCAGACCCAGTGAGGCATGCAAGGCGGCTGGCTGATAGCAGTCACACATTTGCACACAGATAAACCAGGCAAAAACAGGCAGCAATATAGACCGTGCAACCCAGGGCCCCAGTGCTGGGAAATAAAGCCTAAAAGCACCAAGTATAAACACTTGTGGGGGTTGAGGTGCCAGGAGAGACTCCCAGCCTCACAGGAGAGTTTGCTAGAGAGACCCACAGGATCCTAGAATGTCCACAAGCCCACCCACATGGGAACCAGCACCATAAGGGCCCAATTTGCTTGTGGCAAGCAGAGGAAGGGACTGAAATCCAAGAGAGAGTGGAACAAGCACCATTATTTCCTCTCTGACCCTGCCCCCAAATACAGCGTCACAACCCAGCAAGTGGGTTGACCCACCCTGGTGAACATCTAAGGCTCCACCCCTGATACATAACCCAAGGATAAAGACAAAACAAATGGCTCAAACAGAAGAACAGATCAAAGCCCCAGAGCTAATACATCTAAGCAACCAAGAGATAGCCAACCTATCAGATGCAGAGTTCAAAGCACCGGTAATCAGAATGCTCACAGAATCAGTTCATTTTGAACACAAATTAGATGAAAAATGAAGGCTATGCTAAGTGAAATAAAGGACAATGTACAGGGAACCAAGAGTGATGGAAAGGAAACTGGGACTCAAATCAATGGAGTGGACCAGAAGGAAGAAAGAAACATCCAACCAGAAAAGAATGAAGAAACAAGAATTTAAAAAATTAGGAGAGCCTTAGGAACCCCCAGGACATCTTTAAACATTTCAACATCCAAATTATAAGGGCACCCAAAGGAGAAGAAGAGCAACAAGTAAAAAAGTTATTGGAACAAATAATAAAGGAGAACTTCCCCAATCTGGCAAAGGAAATAGACTTCCAGGAAGTCCAGGAAGCTCAGAGAGTCCCATAGAAGTTGGACCCAGGGAGGAACACACCAAGACACATCAGAATTACATTACCCAAGATAAAAATGAAGGAGAGAATCCTAGAAACAGGAAGAGATAAGGAGACAGTCACCTACAAAGGACTTCCCATCAGACTGTCAGCGGATTTCTCAAAAGAGACCTTATGGGCAAGAAGGGGCTGGAAAGAAGTATTTGAAGGCATGAAAGGCAAGGACCTACATCCAAGATTGCTCTATCCAGAAAAGCTTTCATTTAGAATGGAAGGGCAGATAAAGTCCTTCTCAGATAAGGTCAAGTTCAAAAAGTTCATCATCACCAAGCCCTTATTATATGAAATGTTAAAGGGACTTTCCTAAGAAAAAGAAGACAAAAAACATGTACAGTGAAATTACAGCAAACTCACAATTATTAACAACCACGCTTAAAACAAAAACCAAAATAAACTAAGCAAACAACTAGAACAGGAACAGAACCACAGAAATCAAGATCGCATGGAGGGTTAGCAACAGGGGAGTTGGGAGGGGGAGAGAGGGGAAAAATGTACAGAGGATAAGTAGCATAGATAGTAGGTAGAAAATAGAGAGAGGGAGTGTAAGGGAAATGCAGAAGCCAAAGAACTTATTAGTATTACACATGGACATGAACTAAAGGGGGGAAATGTGGGTGGAAGAAGGTATGCAGGGTGGAGGGGAGTGAAGGGGGAAAATTGGGACAACTGTAATAGCATAATCAATAAAATATATTAAAAGAATATTACTTTCAGATGTGCAATATAGTTATTTAATATTTATATCACTGCAATAAGTCTAGTAATCATTTGTTACCATAAAAAGTTGTTATGATATTATTGACTATTTTCCCTGCATTATACATTATATACCCATAATGTATTTATTCTATAAGTGGAAGTTTGTACCTCTTATTCCCTTTACTGTTTTTCACCCATGTTCCCACTCTCTCCCCTCTGGCAACCATCAGTTTGTTTTCTGTAACCATGTGTTTCTGTTTGGTCTTATATATTCATTTGTTTTATTTTGTTTTAGATTCCACATTCAGTATTCAGTGGATTAATATGGTGTTTGCTTTGTCCATTCAACTTATTTCACTCAGCACAATATCCTCTAGGTATATTATTGTTTTTGCAAATGGCAAGATTTCATTTTTTATTGCTAAGTAATATTCCATTTTCTCTATATATATCACAACTTCTTTATCCTAGGGAAAAAACCATGAGTAGTAAGTTCTTTGACATGGGCCTCAGCAGTATTTTTTTGGATATGTCTTCCATGGCAACAGCAACAAAAGCTAAAATAAACAACTAGGACTACAACAAAATAAAAAGCTTTTGCACAGAAAAACCATCATAAAAAAGATAATCTACTGAATAGGAGAGATATTTGCAAATAATTTATTCAATAAAGGGTTAATATCCAAAATATATAAAGAACTCATACAACTCAACATAAAAAACAAGGCATGTTTTTAGAATTCTCCAGGTGATTGTGAAAAAGGAACAAGAGTATCCCTAATCAATCTTAATGCTCAAGAGAAACAAAACAAAAACCAAAGCCCAAAGTGTTTAAACCAATCAAAGATCCCTATGTTCACAAAACAACCCTGAAGATTTTTCAAAGATTTATACATAGGTAGGACCTATGCCTAATATACTAGAGTGGATCCTTGGGAGAAGAGAAGGGAATGAAAGGGGCAGATAAGGAAGGACTAGGAAAATAATAATAAAATAAAACTTAAGAAGAGAGGGAACTTACCTCTACTGATGATTATAAGTGCCACAAATCGAAAATTCTGATTAAAAGATATTACTAATCCCACTTTACATATTAAAAAATAAAGTTCTTCTCTTGCTGGTGTAGCTCAGTGGATTGAGTGCTGGTCTGCAAACCAAAGAAAGGGTCGTCAGCTGGCTTCCCAGTCAGGGCACATGTCTGGGCTGCAGACCAGGTCCCAAGTAGGGGGCATGAGAGAAGCAATTACACATTGATGTTTCTCTCCCTTTCTCCTTCCCTTCCCCTCTGTCTAAAAATAAATAAATAAATAATGTTTTTTAAATTTTTTAAAAAATAAGATGCAAAGAGAGTAAATAACTTGCTCAAAGTTACACACAAAACCCAGACTCAAACCTCAGGTCTCTTCTGATTCCTAGTCTTGTGTTCTCTCCACTCTTTCTGCTCTCTGTCTTCAACACCCATAGGACCACAGAAAACCACACTGCTGGTCACAGTTGTGAGCCTGCTGACACTGGAACACAGTCTTCGTCCACCCATGGTATCTCCTCCAAGAGTTCAGGCTGAGTACACATAACGAGAGCTTCCATTTATGAGCATCTGTAATGTGCCAAGCACTTTATGCTGTGTTTCTCACTTATTCTTCATGTCACCCTGGGAGTCAATGTTATTATCCCATTTGTAGATGAGGAAATGAACTCACCAAACAGAAATGCTACGCCCAGATGTGGTCAGTAAGTAGCACCAATGGAGGCATGACACTTGGGGCCACACCCTGGACCAAGAGCACCAGGAGCATGCAATTCCCTGATGCCTGCACTCCTGAAAACAGCACGACAACCCTCTCCTCTCCAAGGTTGCTGTTGTTGCTCTTACCACTTCCCTGGCAGGGAAAGTCCTTTGAAAAGAGCCAGCAACCTAGTCAGTGTGGCTCAGTTGATTGGAGCATTGTTCCATAAACCAAAAGTTTGAGTGTTTGATTCCATGTCAGGGAACATGCATAAGCTGTGGGTTTGATCCCCAGTCAGGGTGTGTACAGAAGGCAACTGATCAATGTTTCTCTCCCTCTTTCCCTCCCTCCCTCCCTCCCCCCTCTCTTGCAAATCAATAAACATATCCTTGGGTGAGGATAAGAAATAATAATAAAAAAGTAAAATAAAACTTATGCTGACAGTAGATACTTTTAACATTGCAGAGGGTTTCATTTGGCCTTGTGTATTCCTCCACCTAGCATCTGCCTCAGTTCCCAAGTGTGGAAACCCACTTTGAACTGGATCTGAGCCTTCTGGCCTTGCCCATCTCTCTCCTTTCACTGACTGGAAAATGAAGAATAAAGAGTCCAAAGGAACCAGAGCTGTAGACTGAAGAGTAGTGGGGCCACTGTCTTCTGAATAGGTGCTGGCATTTCACACTGATTCCCCTCAGTGCTCAGTACCCTCTCAGATTAGGCAGAATGGGAGAACTCATGATTGTGGACTCAGCAGACTTTGCTCCTAATCTGGCTGTGGCACTTCCTAGCCTTGAGGACTTGAGCCAGCTAGTCAAGCTCTCCAACCTCTACTGCCTCAGCTCTAAGGAGGAAATAGTACAGCTGACTCGCCCAAATAGGGGCAGAAAACAAACAATAATACATGGCCATGGGAAGAACATAGGAAGTATAACCTTTCAAAATATTTTAGTGTTCGTCCTTCTTGGCAAACTGCCATGGTTGCAGCTCATAGCAACCTGAACAACCATGATAACTGACCACTTCAGTCCCAGATGTCCCAGGTAAGGGGAGATACTCTCAGAGGTTTCCATGCAGAGCTTCTTACCCCAGGGTCTTGAGGTCTGAATTAGAGCATAGTTCCCTCACTCACCTATGACTTCTCCTGATTCCTCCTTCTGAAGCTACTCTGTCCCCAGCTCACTCAAGTCCCCACTGTCCCTCCTGTGGCCACCTGGCCCCTGCTCCTGACTCCTGGCTTAAGGCAGTTCCTGAAGAAGGGAGCTGGGACTCTCCACCCCTTCGAACCTGCTGCCTAGCAGAGGCTGTGTGGGAAAGTCCCCAGTCACATAGCTGTATCCAGAGGAGTGGGGCACCCAGGCAGTAGCCCTTAGGAGCAGCCCTTAGGTGAGGCAAGGGGGGATCCCCACAAAGCCCCAAACTCACAAGGTGCTGCAGTGCAGCCTCCTTGGGCTACAGTGGCTTTGAAGTTGTAGAGCATGCTGCCCTGAGCATCCCGATAGCAGGAAACAGCCAGCTTTGATGTGTTGCCTCAACAAGGACTTCGGAGCTAACAGTGATCTATCCAGCCTCAAGGCTGCTGACTTGTTAACCGGGCCATGGAGGTGCCTGTTTCCTACGGAATTGTGTGTGTGGCTGTGCTTTGTGGGGCCACCGCCCTGCCTGCCTGGCCAGCCACCTCCTGGGCTCACTCTACCCCCATAGTTCTCACACCAGGCTCTTGCTCACACTAGTCCCTGTGCTGGGCCTGCCCCAGATTTCTCTCTGCTCTCCCAGTGTTGGCTATTTCCTGTTCTGTCCCACGCATGCTTCAGAGGTGGACTTCACATGACAGTCACTCTTTACAGCTGGAGTCCTTTATCTGGAGGCCCTTGAACACCCTGAATGGAATACAAAAGGGTGTTTGTGCCTGTGTGTGTTTTTTTTTGGGGGGGGGGGAAGCTCACAGCCTTAAGGGTCTTCGATACTGCCCCAGAGAAGGCCAAGTATCCTACCTCAGGAAACGTGCTCTGCTTAGACTGATGAGCCTCTCCGATTTTCAATCTGTCCCCCAACACAACGGGGTCGGCCACTTGTGCTGGGAGGACTTGCCCTGCCATCCTCATTGCTGCAGGTGTGTGCGGAGCAGGCATGTGCTGGGGCTGGACTACAACCTTGGCCCTTTCAAGGGCACTGGGACCGCCTCTTCAGCACAAGAGTGGAGTCACTGTGGGTGGGAAGACCCATGGCTGTGGACTCAAGTTGACCAGATTCAAATCCCATCTCTGCCACTCGCTTATTCTGTCTCTAAAACACCCACACAGTTAAACTCTGTGAGCCCCCAGTTCCTTATCTATAAAACGCCAATAAGAACATTAACCTCCCAGGATTGTTGCGATAATTCAGTGAGATGCTGTAAGAAAAGCCACTTTGCAACACTATTTTTTAATTGACTGCACTAAAAACATTTTAACAGCCCTGGCTGGTGTAGCTCAGTGGGTTGAGTGCGGGCCTGTGAACCACACAATTGCGGTTTGATTCCCAGTCAGGGCACATGCCTGGGTTGCAGGCCAGTTCCCATTGATGTTTCTCTCCCTCCCTCCTTCCTTTCCTTTCTAAAGATAAATAAATGAAGTCTTTAAAAGAACATTTTAACATTTTAAATACCCTTAATCCCATAAGTCAAAAGCACTGCAGAGTGATGGTTGTTGGCTTTGTGGGCTCTCGTGTCTGTGTTCTGCAGGTGGCAGGGTCAGAGCACAGACAGCACTCAAGCAGTGCCTGCACCTTAAGTCCCATAAACTGCTGTTCCTGCAGGGAAGGCTGGCAGGTGCCGAATTCCACCTTAGGCTATGCCTTTGAGCTAGTCATCCAGTCTCACCCCATGCCTCACCACAGCCCACACCCCCACCCAAATGATACTCCCTCAGCCATATGCCCAGTGGACAACCAGAACCTCTCTCTGTTCCTCTCCAAACACTGCTCAGCCTAGACAGCAGCTCAGGGACAAGGCTAGCAGGTACACTTTGCTTAGCATGGAGGCTTCTGTTCATCAACCAGGGAAGAAAGCAAGGACTTGGGGCTCAAATCCAGCCCTCACATGGTTGGTAGGGAAAAGGCCCTGTTCACAGGCATGTGCTTCTCACTGACTTCACACTTGTCCCACAAGACCCCATTCCCACCTCTGAGGCAGAGCCAGGAAGCCCATTTTTTTTGGATGAAGAAACTGAGGCTCCAGGAAGTGAGTGCTTGCCCAGATTGCACAGCTAGCATAGTGAGGAAGTACAGGAATTAATAATCCAGGTCTGCCTGAACTCTGCCCTGTTGTTCCCGCACACTGAGGCTCTTCCATTGCAAATGTTTTTGAGAATAAATTACCTGAAATACCACAAATTTAGCTGGTGGCTCCATCATGGATGGCCCATGACACAGATCAGGCAAGAGGTACTTGGTCAATAAGATACAGCTATGGTGTCAAGCAGGGAGGGCAGCTGAGGGGCCCAGATCAATTCAGGGGCCACCCAATGTGCCTCTGAGGCAAAGTCCCCACATGAAAGCTGACAGCTCGCCCAGACTTGTCTGTCCCTCTCTGACACACTGCCAGGCTGCTCTGCCCTCCTATTCCAGAAGGGGCACTCCTATGGGGCAGGGGCAGGCCTAGGCATCACAGAACTTATAGTATAACCTAATTTAATATATATGTGATATATAAATTTTTATAAGAAACTGCCTAAAACATTGACAGTAGTTATGTTTAGATAATGGGATAACGGGCATCACTTATTTCCTTCTTTGTTCTTTAAAACAAACAAACAAAAATGTTCCACTTTAAGAGACATCATCTTTGTGATCAGAATAATGAGACACTCAGGAGGGAAAAACATTGTTTTTAACACAAGTAAAGTGATAAGCCACAGGCCCCAGTGAGCCAATGTTGTGGATGGCAAGCCTCCAGAAAATCTCCCCTGACCCTCCACTCCTTCCTGCAGGCTGCACTCTTCCCCTCAGGAAACTGTAACCACCCATGAGTCCCCCCATTTGTCTACCACTTTGAACCCCGCCCCATGGATCAGGGTGGTAGATAGACAGGGATGAGGAACAGCCTCGAGTCTTCAGACACAGATGGGTTGCCCCAGGCTGCAGCACACCTGGCCCATGGGTCTGAAGTGCAAGGTCCTGCATCCTCTTCAGGTTTGCTGCAAAGCAGCCACACTGAGTTTCCACCTGAGTCAGGCAGCCATGGTAGAGAACAATGAAAAAAGCTCGTGCTGGATGGGCCCCCATGAGAGAACTAGCTGCATGATGTGCAGTCTTTCAGGCTCTCAGAGACCCTCCGACCCCACAGTCCCTTGGGGCAGGTATGTGCCTGCTCTGGTATGTGTCCTCTCCTAGTACCAGACCTTTCCTAGCAGCTCTCCTAGCAGACCTTTCCAGAGCTCAGCCTGGAGCCCAGGATGTGGGTGCAAGAAGAGGACTCAGAGCCTGCAGGATAGGTTGGCAGCCTTGCCTCTGATGTTTCTCTACACTCCCTGGTGTAACAGAGCCAGCCTTGGCCTGGGAATAGCAGGAGCAGAGGGAACATTCCTGTGAAGTAGGAAGGAGAACTCAGTGCTGGGACAGCCTGGACATCCAGTCCCAGGGCTCACTGGGCTCAGAACTGGTTCAGGGGAAGGGTCACAACAGGAATACTCCTGGGACCTCCCCAAAAAGCCCTGAAAAAAAATGGCCCCTTATCTACCATTCTACCTACCCTCTTTGGGGTCTGGAGCTCTGAGACAGTGACTGAAACTTGCCTATAGTTTATGGGGAGGGAAGAGCTTTCCAGACTGGGACTGCAGAGGAAGCAGGGCCACTGAAATGCACCTGGACCCTGCATTAGAGCCTGAAGCAGTCTGATGACCTGAGAGCATGAAAGGGCCTGGCCTAAGTGAGAGGCAGGAGGCCCAGCTCAGGTCCTGCTCAAAGGGTCAGGGCTGTCTTGGCCAGGTCTCATCAGCAGCCAACAAAGCTTCCAAATGGCTGCTCTGAGCAAAGGCATCTGAGGAAGCTACACACAAACATACATGCAGACATGTGTGTGCATACACACATGTATGTGAACATGTACAAACACATGTGAGTGGACACACAGCCATGTTTCAACCAAAGGAATTCCTTCTTTCTCTTCTATGTCAGATGTTTATGGCTGAAGCCAAAAAAGACAATCATTTGCGGACTGAAAAGAGCCAGCAGGATGACCCCACAGAGGCTGGATTGTGACCCAAATGACAACAGTCTTTCTCCTGTGGCTGGCAAAAGAGGCTCTCTCTCTTCCCCACTGGGCACTCAGTGGCTAAAATCATGCCAATCATGCCAATCATGCATACTGGCCAAGCTCCAGAACTTCCCTGAGCCTCAGTTAACTCAACTAAAACCAAGGAAGGCTTTTACTCCTCAGGATTGTTCAAGGGTGATGGAAGAAAACGTACCCAGGTTCCCAGAACCTGGGAAGCCCAGAACACATCAAGCCCAGAACACGTTTGATTGCCTAGTGAATCCTTGGAAAGCTAAATTTAGTAGGCCTCCTGCAGGCCAGGAATCTGCATTCTAACATGCTTCTAAGATAACTGTTAGAGTCTTGAACATTGGGAAGCCCTAATAGAGGGAGAGAAACCCAGAGAGGCTGTGACTAGCCCCGTCAGGATGCCCAGGACCCTGCGGCCACAATGAGCAGTCTCCCAGCGTTGAGGGGCAGGCATGAACAAGTGAGAGTCACTCCCCATCTCCCCCATAATCCTAGGGCCTGGTCCAGGGCTACAGTCCACTCACATGCACATAGCCTTCAGTGGTCCTCACACCCACATGGGCCAGACATGGGACAGGACTCTCAAGCTCAGGAACTCACACCAACATTCCTTGTGGACCCCTTTTCCACAGGAAGATCAGGCTGAAAGAGCCCCTAGAGATGTGCCCCAAACCCACTGAACCCTAGCCAGGAGAAATGTTATAAGGAAAGATGAACATGTCCCTTATATTTGAGTGTGATTATAACAGAGGTCCCTAGGCTTAGGGTCATTTGGGCAAGCAATCCTGGGATGTACCTGGACCATGAGTCTAGAGAGGAGGCAAGGTTTCTGGGTTCTTTACCCCATGAGGAGGAGAGATCCAGAAAATCAGTATGGGGCCCATAACAGGTGCCCTAGTGGCCAGCATCTGTGGGTGGCACTGTGTATAAATGTACCCAAAACCCCACATTTTGACTCAGAATGCTCAGCAGTGGCACAGGATACCTAAGGAGTTCAGTAGCAGTTGATGGCATGAGACATAAAGGGAGGGCAGGTGAAGAGAGGGGAGAAAAAAAGACAGGTATGGGCAGAGAGGTCAGGGAATTTATTGGTCTGTTAAAGGGCAGTGGCTACTGAATATAATGTGACTTCCTGGATGAGATCCTGGGACAGGAAGGATGTCCTGGAAAAATCTGGAAAACTCAAGTAAAGTCGGTAGTTAGTTAGCATGTACCAGTGTCAACCTCTAAGTCTTTGATAAAGAGACGATGGTTCTGTACTGGGTGAGGGGGTACAAGAACTCTCTGGATTATCTTTACCACTCTTCTGTAAATTTAATATAAATATAAAGTGTATTTTAAAAAGGCAGTGGCCAGAGCAAAAAGGGCACCTTTGGGCATCAGCAGCCTCTCACATTCCATGTCACAGATGGCACTCAGGGTCTGATTTATAGGTCAGGGCTCTCTGAGGCTGGGAAGTGGAGTGGTGGCCTCAGAGAATCCTGGTTCCCAGCATGGCTCTCTATCTCTGCATGCCTGCCCAGCCACTTTACCCCTCCTGCTGCACTGCCTCTTCTGCCAAGGGCTGGGCTGAGAATCTGCAGAGGGTCCTAGAGATGGAAGGCACCTCACAGAGTGCCCAACCTCTGCTTCTCCAGAGCCCCTTGCCTTGCACACAGTAGATGCTACGTAAGTGCTCAGACAACGAAGGCAAAGAAAAACTGTCAGTCTTTGTGACGCCCACTAAAATGGAATGTGGGAGAGCCCCACTGAGGCCAGCATGGACATACCAGCGGTGCAGGAATCAGGGATCACTGCAGGCTGCTCAGCCCCAAGGGCACAAGTTGGGCATGGACAAGATAGAAGACTTCAGTTGGGTCAATAAGAGAGGTCAGTGTGGAGATGTCAGAGAAGGCTCCGATCTTGATAATGAGCTAAAAGAAAATGCTTTCCTTCCCCAGCATTGGTTCCCAAGATCCACGGCAGGTAGGACAGGCTGGTCAGCCCAGCACAGACACTGACTACCTGAGATATACTGTCACTCCCAGGCAGTGACTGCTATAGGGCCCTGGCAAGGGGTCAGGATTTCTATGGCTCCAGTACAGACCATGCCTCAGAGGAAAATGCTACTCAATTTTCATCCCTGCTCTCCACAGAGAGCTCAGCTCCTTTACGACACTGGGCAAGCAGACCCAATCTGCTGGACCTCCATCTTTCCCAGGTCTGGCTCCCTCTCACTGGCCAAACCCCAAATCCCAAGCCCCTCCCTTGAGTGTTCACCAACTGACACCTTGCACTGAGCTTACACAACCTGAGAAGGTCTAGGGTGAAGGTCTTCTCACCACAGTGCAAAGGAACATGACCCTCAGTCACCCATACCTGGGCCCTCAGCTCACCTACAGCCTCACCTGCAGTATGACTTCAGGTTAGATACCCTGAACTTTTGAGCTACAGCCTCCCCATCATCATATGAGGACAGCCATAGTACCCCACACACCTGGAGCCAAGAAAGATGAGATGATAGTGCACAGGTCCTTCCCAACTCCTGCCAATTCTAGAACCTATCCTGAGCAGGAAAACCAGGTCTAGGCCACACTGATTAGTAGCAAATCATCATCATTATCATTGATGCATATAATAATGCATGATCTCATTGCCTTTTAACATGGATCTGCTTTCCCTCAAGCAATGCAACCTGCTTGCTCACCTACCTGGGGCCTCCCTACTCTCAAGTACCTCCTGTGCTGGAGAGGCAGAAACCCATGGAAAAGTGAGTCTCCATAAGGGTCATAAATGGTTAGCCAGGCAGAAACCTGGGAGGTCTAGGGAAAAGCCATGTCATTTCTTAGACCTTTCAAACAATGGGCATGAGCCCAGTGAGCATGAGCTCAATTAGCCCAGGGGTGCTGGCTTGGGTGCTGGAACATCACAAGATTGTGTTTGTCCCTGAGTAGGTCACTGCCCTCTTTGGGCCCCAATTCCACCATCTTTATAGATGGAGTTGAATTGGAAGATATCAGATGGTCTACATTCCTACCCCTTGGGTTAATGCAACTAAATTTAATAAAGTGGAGTTGGGCCTCAGTTTCCACCTCTGTTAAATGAGTATATAAATAGCTCCTACTTCTTAGGGTTGATGGAGGAGTAAACAATTAGCAAATATAAAGGGTGGAGAAAAGTCAGGTGACTTCTGCTACCCAATAAACACTACCCCAAGTTATTCATGTAGATGTGGGTCTTGTTGCCATTCTTGTCAACAGTCTTATTTTAACTAATTTCTACCAACATCTGCCAGCTCTTCTCTTAGGTATAATATATGCTCGCAACAAGAGAGCTGGGGGTTAGGAAGAATTCCCTCATTTCCAAATGAAAAAGGCACTTTTGGCCACATCAAGGGTAGATATTCACTTATAATATTTATGACACTCCTCTCAGAAGTTCAAGGCAAACCAAGTCCCTCTTCTGTTCAAAATATATACAGGAATTATTTCAACAAGGACCTAAGAATCAAGGTGCTTATTAATCTGTAAATTCTGCATTCTGCAGCTTATCTTGTCTGCAAAATTGAGCAATTTATTTTACCTCTCTAAACTTGAATTTTTAAATCTAAAAATGAAGATAATGTCTACTACACTGTTTGTTGATGAAAGGCAAATGTAACTAGTACAGTGCCTGGCACATTGCAACTGTGCTGGGGGAAAAAAATGAATGCAAAACATTAATATGAAGAGGTGGGAAGTGCAGCAATCAGACACAGGTCCAGAAAGATTTGAGATCCCTGTGTGAACAGAAGTGCTGCTGCAAGGGAATTTGAAGAAAGGCAGGGGCATTTCCCTGTACCTGTGGCCCATTGGGCCAATGCCCAACCAGAGCCCAGTCCTCTGGTACCTAGACCTTAACACTGCCTGCTTGGTGTGACCAGGAAGAAGAGGAGGGGTAACAAAAAGTTCCAGAAGAGACACCAGAGGGATGCACTGAGATATTCAACTCTCTTCTCCCTCATGTCATTCAGACACAGGGGTGCCCCTGGTGGAGAAACCAGGAGTTGTTGGCAGTGCACTGGAGGAGCTGGATGCTAGGTGCCCCCATACTGGATGTTGCCCCACATGTCCCAGCTACCCATGAATCCCCTGTTTATTGCTGCCAAAGTAATCTTAACCACCCAAAGCTGCAAGAGGATGGAGCTAAATAGGAAGGCCCGGTCAGCTATTCCCTCAGTTTGTGTGGTATGACTGGAAGAGGCCACCCAACAGAGCCATTTGGAGGGGAAAGAACCCTGCATGAGGAGGGTCCCAAGCATCAGGGCCCTGGAACCCACACATACCTCCAGCAACACCTTTGCCCAGAACCTATGGGAGCAATGGACTCTGAGAAAAGAGCACGGGCTTGCCCCACAGCTCTGTCCTGAGAAAACACCTCACAATGCCTGCTCAGTGAATGAGGTGCCTGGCCTTAACAGGGCTCTTCTCATTCAAGGCCAGGCCACAGGACCCCACACATTGTCCTACTTGAACCACACAGGTAACTTTATACCTTTGCAAATTTGGTATATTCTTCATAGGGTGCACTTCATCCCTTCTCTGCCTAGTACACTTCAGTACCTCATTCAGGCTTATTCATCAACCCCAGGCAGTTGGAGACCTTCCTCTCTGGCAATTGTAGCATTAACTCACACATGCCCTTTCCATTTATGCTAGTTTGGTTATTTATTTGCATATTTTTCTCCCTGCATATACTATGAGTTCCTCCATAAAAGGAACATCTGTTTATGTCTCTTAGCACTGGATAGTGCCTATATCGGAACAGAAAAAAAATTAGAGGAAGAGGCAAATGGGTAGTGGAGAGATAGATGGATGGATGGATGGATGGATGGATGGATGGATGGATGGATGGACAAGTAAATGGATGGTGGATTCACAAATGGATGGGTTGATGAACATTTGGATAGATGATGGAGATATTAGGTGGGTGGACAAATAGGTAAAGATAGAGGGAGATATTAGGTCAGTGGACAAATAGGTAAAAACAAATGGTGCTTAGTGGAGAATGTGGATGATGGATAGATAGATGGCTAGATTCATGCACAGTCTGAGATAAAACATATCTCCCTTTCATTAAGAAGTACAAGTTGGTAGTTATAAAGTAGTCACAGGGATGTAAATTACAGCATAGGGAATGTAGTCAATAATATTTTAACAATTATGTATGGTCCTGGGTGGGTCCTATAAATATCAGAGAAACACTTTGTAAAGTATGTGATTATCTAACCACTATGTTGTACACCTAAAACTAATACAGAATAACATTGAATATAAACTGCAATTAAAAATTTTTTTAAATGTAATACCTCCCCAAAAGATTTTCCTTCCAGTCTAACAATTCCTTTTGGATGATTCTGAACTATCCAAAATGGGGTCCGGCCAAGATGGAAGCATAGGTAGACATACTGTGCCTCCTTGCACAACCAAAAAAAGGATGACAACAATTTAAAAATAAAAAACAACCAGAACTGACAGAAAATCAAACTGTATGGAAGTCCGACAACTAAGGAGTTAAAGACACATTCATCCAAACCAGTAGGAGAGGTGGAGACCGACATCCAGGCAGAAAGGATGTGTGGCAAAGCGGCGCCTGACAGACCCAGTGAGGCAATGGATTGTGCAACAGAGCATGGTACACAAGGCAGCTGGAAGACTGGGCAGTTTCACATTCGTGCACAGATAAACCAGGCAAAACTGGGTAGTGGGACAGACCACTCAACCCAGGGTCCCAGAACAGGAAAATAAAGCCTCAAACCACTGACTGAAAACACCTGTGGGGTTGAAGGTGCAGGGGAAACTCCCAGCCTCACAGGGAAGTATGCTGGAGAGACCCACAGGGTCCTAGAACATACACAGGCCCACCAGAAGGGCCCAATTTGCTTGTGGGAAGCAGGGGAAGTGACTGAAAGCTGGCAGAGAGTGGAGCAAGCACCATTGTTCCCTCTCAGACCCCCACCCCACATACAGCATCACAATGCAGTGATGAGGGTTACCCCACCCAGGTGAATACCTAAGGCTCTGCCCCTCACTATACAACAGGCACATCAAGACCAAAAAAATGGCCCAAAGGAAAAAACAGATCAAAGCTCCAGAACAAATATAACCAAACAACAAGGAGATAGCCAACCTATCAGATGCACAGTTCAAAACACTGCTAATCAGGATGCTCACAGAATTTATTGAATTTGGTCACAAATTCAATGAAAAGAAGGAAGGCTATGCTAAGTGAAATAAAGGAAAATATACAGGGAACCAATAGTGATGGTAAGGAAACTGGGATTCAAATCAACAGTGTGAAGCAGAAGGAAGAAAGAAACACCCAATCAGAAAAGAATGAAGAAACAAGAATTCTATACTTGAACAGCAATTACATAAATAAATTTTAAAAAGAAAGAAACAAGATTCAAAAAAAAAAGAGGAGAGGCTTAGGAACCTCCAGGACATCTTTAAACATTCCAACATCCAAATCATAGGGGTACAAGGAGGGGAAGAGGAAGAGCAACAAATGGAAAACTTATTTAAACAAATAATAAAGGAGAACTTTCCAAATCTTGCAAAGGAAATAGACTTCCAGGAAGTCCAGGAAACTCCAAAGAAGTTAGACCCAAGGAGGAAAACACCAAGGCAGATCAGAATTACATTACTCAAGATTAAAATTAAGAAGAGAATCCTAGAAGCAGCAAGAGATAAGGAGACAGTTACCTACAAGGGACTTCCCAACAGACTGCCAGCTGATTTCTCAAAAGAGACCTTACAGGCAAGAAGGGGCTGGAAAGAAGTATTCAAAGTCATGAAAGGCAAGAACTTACATCCAAGATTGCTCCATCCAGCAAAGCTTTCATTTAGAATGGAAAGGACAGATAAAGTGCTTCTCAGATAAGGTCAAGTTAAAGGGTTCATCATCACCAAGCCCTTATTTTATGAAATGTTAAAGAGATTTATCTAAGAAAAAGAAGACAAAAACATGTACAATGAAATGACGGCAAACTCACAATTATTAACAACCACACCTAAAACAAAAACAGATTAAGCAAACAACTAGAACAGAAACAGAACCACAAAAATGGAGATCACCTGGAGGGTTAGCAAGAGGGGAGTGGAAGGAGTGGGGGGGAGGTACAGAGAATAAGTAGCATAGATGATAGGTAGAAAATAGACAGGGGGAGGATAGTAAGAATAGTATGGGAAATGTAGAAGCTAAAGAACTTATTAGTATGGCACATGACATGAACTAAAGAGGGGGAATGTGGGTGGGAGTGGGTGTGCAGGGTAGAGGGGAATGAAGGGGAAAATTGGAACAACTGTAATAGTATAATCAATAAAATACATATTTTTCAAAATGGGTCTCTCAAACACCAAGTTAGAAGTTCACACCTTGGTCGTCTACCTAGACCTGGACTTTGGGAGTGTTTGTCAAGTTTTATCATAAGCTTTGACCCAGAAATAATATTCTATTTTTCTCCCTGGGAATTATGAGTAAGAGAACCCAGATCCCAGTGGAGGAAGGACCAATGGAATTTCCTCCTTCCATAAGAAGGTAAATAAATTAACAGAAATGTGATAGAATATACTTCAATGCCATCCAGCAGAAGCCCTCACTAATTGAGGACCAAAGAGGACCATGACCTACATCCATGTGCATAGCAGCACTATTCACAAATCCAAAAGGTGGGAGCAACCCAAGTGTTCATCAGAGGATAAATGGATGAACAAAACGTTGTACATATACATAAAATGGGGTATTATTAAGCTTTAAGAATAAAGGAAATGCAATATGGCACAGATACTTTGGAATACAGTTTGGCAGTTTCTTACAAAACTAAATATACCCTTACCATATCATCCAGCAATCGCTCTCCTTGGTATTTGGCCAAAGGAGTTGAAAACATGTCCACACAAAAACATGCACATGGATATTTACAGCAGCTTCATTCATAATTGCCAAAGCTTAGAAGCAACAAAGATGTCCTTCAGGACATAAATGGATAAATAAACTGTATATCCAGATAATCAAATATTATTCAGTGCTAAAAAGAAATGAGCTATCAAGCCATGAAAAGACATGGAGGAAACTTAAATGCATATGACAAAGTGAAAGAAACCAACCTGAAAAGGCTACATACTGTATGATTGCAACTATGAGACATTCTGGAAAAGCCAAAATTATAGAAACAATTAAAAGGTCAGCCATTGCCAGGGTTCAGTGGGGACAGAGGAGTAAGAAGAGCACAGACAATTTTTAGGGTAGTAAAACCACTCTGTACAACACCACAATGGTGTATATTTGTCCTTACACACTTGTCTAAACCCATGAGACAGCACCAAGATTGAACCTTAATGTGAACTGTGGTCTTTGGGTAATAATGATATTTCAATGTAGGATTATCAGTTGTAACAAATGTAATACTCTGGTGGGGGATGTTTATAATGGGAAAGGTCTGGTTGCAGGGGCTTGGCAGGCAGGGGCAAATGGAAAAATCTCTGTATCTTTCTCTCAATTTTGCTGTGCACTTAAAACCTCTAAAAAATAAACTCTATTAAAATGTAAACATATTAGTCCGAGTGGAGCAAGCAAGCTAAATGCTTGTGTGGTCGAGTCTCAGAGACCAGCAGCACTAGCAGCATAGCTGACCAGCTTACTGAAGAGCAGATTGCAGAATTCAAAGAAGCTTTTTCACTATTTGACAAGGATGGTGATGGGACTATTACAACAAAGGAATTGGGAACTGTCATGAGGTCTCTTGGCCAGAGTCCCACAGAAGCAGAGTTACAGGACATGATTAATAAAGTAGATGCTGATGGTAATGGCACAATTGACTTCCCAGAATTTCGGGCAATGATGGCAAGAAAAATGAGAGACACAGACAGTGAAGAAGAAATTGGAGAAGCATTCCGTGTGTTTGATAAGGATGACAATGGCTACATCAGTGCAGCAGAGCTTCACCATATGATAACAAACCTTGGAGAGAACTTAACACATGAAGAGGTTGATGAAATAAATTATCAGGGAAGCAGATATTGATAGTGATGGTCAAGTAAATGATAAAGAGTTTGTACAAATGATGACTGCAAAGTGAGGACATTGTACAGAATGTGTTAAATTTCTTGCACAAAGTTATTTATTTGCCTTTTCTTTGTTTGTAACTTATCTGTAAAAGGTTTCCCCTACTGTCAAAAAAATATGCATGTGCCCTGGCTGGTATAGTTCAGTGGCTTGAGCACAGGCCTGTGAACCAGAGTATCTCAGTTCAATTCCCAGTCAGGGCACATGCCTGGGTTGCAGGCCAGTTCCCAGCAGGGGACGCATAAGAGGCAACCATACATTGACATTTCTCTCCCTCTCTTCTTCCCTTCCCTACCCCTCTAAAGATAAATAAATAAATAAAAATTTTTAATATGTGTGTGTAGTAATTAGTACTTCATTCCTCCGTGTTTTCTTCCCTATTGTCATTGTCCTGAAACCTTATTTTAGAAAATTGATCAAGTAATGTGTTGCATGTGGCTTACTCTGGATATATCTAAGCCCATCTGCACATCTAAACTTAGGGGGAGTTAGTCAAATGAGGGAACATCTGGGTTATGCCTTTTTTAAAGTAGTTTTCTTTAGGAACTGTCAGCATGTTATTGTCGAAGTGTGGAGTTGTAACTCTGCATGGACTAAGGACAGTCAACAACATGTACTTAAAGTTGCACTATTGCAAAACAGGTGTATTATTCAGGTACTTGTACACTACTTTTTTGTACTGCTGGTCCTGTATCAGAAACATTTTCTTCTATTGTTAGTTGCTTTTTAAACTTTGTTATAGCCACTTAAAGAAAATCTGCTTATGGCACAATTTGTCTCAAATCCATTCCAAGTTTTGTATTTGTTTTCCAATAAAAAAAAAAATTTTTACTCCCCTCCAAAATGTAAGCAAACAGAAAATACTTGTAATTGAAGAGGTCTGTCCAGAAAATATCCAGCCATCAGCTACCCCATTGTATTTTCCTGAATCTCATTGATGGTCTGAAATTTCTTCCCTTTCAAAGCTGATTTTAGTTTTGGGGAAAACCAGAAGTCACGGGGCACCAATTCTGGGCTGTAGAGGGGCTGAGTCATCTGAGTGACTTGATGTTTTGCCAAAAAACTCTGCATGACATGTGATGCATGAGCAGCATGTTGTTGTGATGAAGCTGCCAATCACCAGTTGCCCATAACTGTGGCCTTCTGAATCATCCAAATAGATTCCACAGAGGAATGTTCAAGCTTGACACAAAATCTGATGCAGATTCATTGCTCCGCTCACTCAGTTATTTTGAATGTAACAGCCACACAATACACATGCTCACTCAATGGTCTCTACCATCCCCACTGACTAGTACAGTGAAGTCGTCATTGTTCACACATGTGCTTTCACACATGTTCACACATGGACTGTTCACACAGTCCACTCTCCTTGGCTGCAAGGTTACATTGATGTCACACAGACAGTTCTTATTATATTAAATGGCTGGAGTTTTTCCAGACAGACATCATATATGTAAAATGAAATTATGTTATTACTATACAAAGAGCTCTAACAAATCAGTAAGAAAAAGAGATATCCAACAAAAATGGAAAATAGATATGAACAGGCAGGTCATAAAGAGATTCAAATGATCAGTAAATATATTAGATAATATTAATAGCTAACATTTACTTAGCCTTTATTTTGAACTAGGTACTGTGCCAGCACTGTATATGTATGATGCCCTTAAACCCTGAAATCCAACTAATAAGGCACTTACAAATCCCATTTTATAGAAGAAATTCCAGTCCAGGAGATTCAGCAACTTACACAACATCATAGAGCTTGAGAGTACCAAACAGGAATTCTCACCCAGGCAGTCTGGCAAACTACAACCTTACTCATAATAAAGGAATTGTAAAATCAAAATATTATTAAGATTATTAAGATACCATTTTTTCACTTATAAAGTTAGCCAAAATATTAAAGTTTGATAACATTCAAATGTTGACATGTATATGAGGAAATAAGCATTTTCATGTATTATTGGTATAATCTTTTTCGAGAGCAATTTGCCAATATGCATAGACATTTTATATCGCCACTCCTGAAACATTATCCTACAGATTTCTCACATATATACACAAAACTATACGTACAAGGATATTTATTTTTACATGGTCTTTATAATAGCAAAAATATAGGAAACAACATAAAGTTCAGTAGAACCTCACTGTATTCAATATGCCTGTGAGAAGGAAGGTAAAATCTATACATGGCAACATATCTACAAAATATATTAATTTTTAAAAGTAAATGCAGAATAGATCTCATTTGTATAAAATAGTTAAAAGTCTGAGCTGTGATTACAGAGGGAATTTCCTAGAGGACCATTGGAAATTACAGTGTTAACTATCGGAACTGCAAAGTGGGGAGAGAGACAGACTTTCACTGTACACTTTGCACTATTTGAAGTTCTTATCATGAGCATATATAGTGTTTAAAAACAAAAGCCAAGGTTTGTACTATTTGAAATTCTTATCTTAAATACATATTCCTTCTGTTACGGAACAGGGGCGCTGGCCCTGAGCAGGTACGCCTAGGGCCAGCTGGAAGCGTGGTTCTTGACATTGTGTACAAAAGATTCACAACATGAGTCCAGGTGACTAGACTATGAGGGCATGTTTACTAAAGCTGGGGATAGTGAAACAAGGAAAAGTTTAGCAAAGAAGAAGCAACAGGAGGGCCTAGGCTGGACTGCCTTAGCTCACTGGAAAATCAGAGAAAAGGGGAGCCTTGGGGATGAGTTCAGGAGATTAGCCTGAGACAAGTTGCAAGCTGCCCATGGCCTTACAGTTTAAGAGACTCCGTGGGGAAAGAAGAGAAAAAGAATGGCGTGGGCTGCCTCTCAGAGGGAGCTTGCTCTGGGTCCTTTGTCTGGAGGCTATTATCTCTCTCTTGCAGGCAGGAATCTTAGGGGAGGTCTCAGGAGAGGATTTCAGCAGAATATTTATCAGCTCTCCTGGTGTGCCCTTTCAGGGTCATGGTCTCCACTGATTGGTCAGTGACAGGGCAGGGCGCTTTTAGTCTTTGTAATTGGTTCTTGTAACCCCCACCTACTTTTGCTGCTTTGCTGGGCCTAGATGTTATCTCTAAGGAGGTGACCTTTTGTATCTGGCTGTAAATTGCTGGACCTGTTTGTTCAGTTATCTGTCTCAGTTTCCCTATTTCACTTACCAAGGAATTTTCCTAGCTTCTTACTACTATTCCATCTCACTTTCATTTTTAAAAAGACAAAAAGCCAGCCCTAACTTTACACAAACAGGAGTTTGAATTTCAGTTTCTTCATTTCCAGATCATAAAACAGGGCAAGTTACTTGATCTCTCTGAATTTCAGTTGTCATTGTGAAGTGGGGCTAATTGTAAGAAGATAATTCATGAGAAACATCATCATTGCTTCTGCCATTTGTTTAGTGTCAGAACGTGGCAGCCAATATTATTGTTTTCATTCACTGACAGAATATGAAAACCTGATGTTTTCAATTAATGAACGGTGTGTGCCAATAACTTCTTTAAGTAGATTATAGGTTTCTTCCTTACGGTGAAAATATTACATCTGGAAGTACAGCAGCCCTCTTGTGACCACCTTGAAGATGGCTGAGCAAAATTATGGAAAGACTCTGAATTCCTGATGTCTTCGCTGAGCCGCTGTGCCTACTCTAGAACAGTGGCCTCCTAAATTATTAAATGAAATTAAGAATTAAGTGAGAAATTAAACATTCAAAATTTTTAGATAATTTTTGTTTCACAATTCAATTACTTGTAGCCAAAAATGTCTTAAGGGAGATGCCATCTCCGAGAGGCTTTGTGGGCATGGAATGAAAGAGGAGTCCTTGTCCTGGACACAGCCCCCTCTCCCCTACTGAAGAAGGGAAGCCCAGTCCTGTGCAGGCTGCGCTCTCTCTCTCAGTTCCCTGCACAGCCAGCCACTCTTCAGTTGTGAGGCTGTCACCCTGTCTTCCTGCTTGACCTGCTGTCAGGAATAGACTCTCCCTCTGAGCTCTCTGTTGGCTGCCATCAACCCTGACACACCTCACTGGCCTTGGCACCAGCTGGAGTGGGTGGAGATCATGCCAGGCGAGGAATGACAAGGGAGAAAACCTGCAGAATCAGCCCTACTTCTGAACTTTAGGCCTCAGTCCTGTGACAGTCAACTCTAACTTCCATCTCCTCTTCAGTCCACTGCCCCCATACTCTCTCCCTTGATCTCTTCTGCCAGGCAGGGTCAGGCCCACTACCGGGAGGCCCAGTCCTAGCCCACACCGACTCTCCCATGGCCCAGGTAGAGGACCCCCTTGTGTGGGACCACAGGGAAGTTCAGAGGCTCTAGGCAACTTTAAACCCAAAGGTAAGCCATATGGTTATGAAAATACACCTATGTAGGGTCCACTGACAAAGGCCCCTACATCCAGCCCCCTTGGCATGTAGTAATTCACATCCAAATCGAAGGTGTAAGTGAAGCTGTCTCCCTCTCCCTCCACCCCGTGCCCCCCCCGAGGTGCTGACGTCACTGCTTGGACTCCATCCTCTCCATTCTTCCCAGCATCTCCACCTGTGTACTCCTCTTCTCGATCTTCTACTAGGTGGACCTGGTTGGCAGAGAGTGTCCAGAGGAGGTGTGATGGGGAGGACAAGGCACAAGCACCACCTTCTACCTGGTGTGGACCGCCACTCCCTCACCCAGCCCCACATCAGACTACAATACTGCCCCCATGGCCAACCTCTGCACTTAGGACGGGTCCTGCTGGAGGTCAAGTCGCTCCATGGGGCTGCCAGCTGGTGAGGGTGTGTAGCTCCATGGCCACTAGGGGTCATCAGAGATCCACCATTGGTCCACACTGCTCTCAGAGACCTGCACTAAGCAGGAGCCCTGGGAGAGACCCCACGGGAGGGACCCCACCTGGACCCCTGGGACCCACACCAGGCAGCTGAGCCTTTGACCCTCCCTGATAGCCCCAGAATCCCATCCCACCCCAGCGCCACTCAGCACCCACCAGTGGTGGGAACGTGGGGTAGTTGGAGAAAAGGCAGCCTCCTTGCTCCTAGCCCCAATTCCATGACCAAAGGGTGCTCAGGGGACTTAAAGCCGTGGGAGAAGAGGAGCCCAGGCAGGGACTAGGCACAAAATGTAAGGGGTAGACAGAAGACTCGGTAATTAAGATAAATGTTGTACAATATTTTGAAATCAAAATTAATGCAAAAACAAAAATTGTCCTGGCTGGTGTGGCTCAGTAGATTGAGCACTGGCCTATGAACCAAAGAGTCACTGATGGGATTCCTGGTTGGGGCACATGCCTGGGTTACAGGCCAAGTCAGGTCCCCAGTGGGGGGGGCACCATAAGAAGAAACCACACATTGATGTTTCTCTCCCTCTTTCCCCCTCCCTTCCCCTCTGTCTAAAATAAATAAATAAATGAAATAAAAATATTAAAAATATTTATTTTAAAAATTAATGCAAAAAATTACATGAAAAAAGTCAATAATTCAAATAATGGCAGGATCCAACTTCTCACCTGGCTGCCCTACCCTTCAGCAAAACTCAGGCAGTATTCCTGGTGTCTCCAGTAGTGCTCTGTGTCCCAGGCCTGACATGACAGCCCAACAGGCTCCTGCCTCCCCTTCCCCAGCCCAGTGGAATGACCACTTAGGAGGACGCGGGCCTCACCCAAGGGATGCTACAGGAGATTGCTTTGGGGGACGGAGAAGTTCAGAGGTTGGAATCTTCACAGAAAGAAGCCCTTTCCCCACTCCCTGAATCCCCTCAATTGTGAGGGGAAGGAAAATCAAACCAGAGAGTCTTCCTCAAGAGACATAGGCTGGGCTGATGAAAGCCACAAAGCTTGAATCCCAAACCCTTGACTGCTAAAAAATGAGAAGTGACTAGAAGGAGGGAGACACATAAGGTTAGAGAGGAGGGGCCATGCAGGCCTGGGATGAAGGGATAATTCCACTCCTTCCCAGCTGGGCTCCAGCACCCCAGGTTGAGTTACTTGGTGAGCCATGGGAAAGCCAGACCCAACCGAGCCTTCCTGCTTGGGTTTTGCTCACACTTCTCAATGGGCACCTTCTCAGCTGTCTACCCACTGCAAAGCCAAAAGGCTCCTTCTCCTAACTCCATCCCTGGCTCCTAGACACAAGACCATTCCCACACATGACAGAAGCACAGAGATGGGACAATGTGTGTCCCAATTGATGCCCAGGCCATGCCACAACCTATGTACAAGGCAAGAAAGAAAATTCTGAAAGCATGAAAGAGAAGATGGCCCACCTAAAGTCAGCAGAGGGGCAATACCCATCCACTTACCCATTGGGTGACCTAGCCACTCAAGCCCCAATAAGTCACCAAAACTGGGGACTGCTGGGATGCCCTTCCAGCCTGACCAAAGCCTCATGTCACCCAGCAGAACCACTGACAATCGTTTTCTCTTTTGAGGCAAAAGTGATAGAAACCTGACACTCTGAGGACAAAACACCCCAAAGTGTCCCAAGGAGGCTGCCTTCTCTAGTGAGATGCTCAAAAGCTACCTCAAGCTCAAACATTTTAGTTTTCACCAAAGGAGAGAAAGGACATGTGTGGCAGAAGAGCCTAGACTTGTGAGAATCAGGAATGCCAAGAGCCAAAGCCAGTGACGGCTCAGGGAGAAATGGCACAGACCACAGGAAGAGAGACTACTCCTATTGAAGGGGGGATAAGGCACGGCAGACCCTGGCATAAGGGGAAGGAAGCATGGTAAGGGGAGTGGGACCTTAGGGATACAGAAGGTTCCTACAGGGCAAAGAGGATGTGAAACAGGAAAGGAGAAAGGGGAGAAACAGAGATTCAAGAGCAATAGAGGGTGGGGAGAAAGAGCACCAAGGGCAGTGGGTACAGGACTGGCAGAGCCTCCCCACTTGCCTCTGGCCAGACGCCCATGAGGCACTGCACTCCTGCACCCATGTTCACAGGATGCTGAGAAAGCACCCTACATCTTTTCTTGGGGAAGATTTTGGGAAATGAAAAGTCCCAGGCCAGGGCAGACTAAGTAAGGAGTACATGGCTAAAAGCCATTCACCTTAAAGCTGGACACTTACCTACCTTAAGCTCCATATTCCTATAATTCCCACACTATCTCCTTCAAAGTAGAGCCATGAGAAATGAATGTGAGGACACCCACTTGGGAGCACATGTTTCAGGGGTCAGACCTGCCTCCTTGCTGAGCCATCCTGGACTTGGAGGCAGAGAAATAAGGCACAAGCCATGGAGAGTCACTGCAGAAGTGAGCAAAACCTGTGTTTACCCACCTCGTGGAGCAAGAGTCAGACCCCATGGGTCCATTCCCAGTCCTATAGGCCAATGCAACTTTGGTTTGATTTTTTTTTAAGATTTTATTTATTTACTTTTAGAGAAAGAGAAAGACAGAGAGAGGGGAAGAAACATCAGTGTGTGGCTGCCTCTCATGTACCCCACAACGGGGACCAGCCCACAACCCAGGCATGTGCCCTGACTGGGAACCAAATCAGCAACCTTTTGGCTCTCAGGTCACCATTCAATCCACTAAGCCACACCAGCCAGGGCTGATTTGGTTTTTTAAACATTGACTTTTCTGAGATGTTTTTCCTGGTTTATTTTCATTCTGTAACCTCAGCAACAGAACTAGCCCCAGGTTCTCCCGAAGAGGAAGACCTTTCAGGGAGAATTCCATCCAGCTTCAGAAAGACTCCCACCAAAAAGGTGAGCTGCCCTGGGGAAAGGCTTGATGCGGAAGGTGCCAGAGACAGGCTGTCATGAGAATCATGCCCCTCACCCTCACAATCACTTTCCAGGAGACATGAGGTGAACTACAGTGTGCCCAAGAGGAGGTGGGCTGTGGGTCGGGGTGGGCTGGCTCCCAGTCTTCAAAAGGGAGGATTATAAGGTAGAGTCTATAAATCTTAGCTTGCAGTTAATCTCAAACTTCTTGAACAGCTCATGAAACAGAAGTAGCTAAGATCTTAGGAAAGGAAGCAGAAAACTCCAGAAGCAACCTTGTGGAGAACCAGGACTCAAGTCAGGCCCTACTACCCTCCTTTCCTTGTTTGAAGGTGAGGGTCTCTTGGCTGTGATTTCAGTGAGAAGAATGCTACTGATATTGGAGATCTGGATTTTAACAAATTTGCCAAGGATGACTGTGTGGTTTCATAGGGACATGAGGACCAGTGCTGACTTCAGGACAACCCAATGACAGGCCCCAGGCTCTATCTGGCTCTGCACTGCCTAACAAGTGGATACAGACTGATAAAGGATTAGTCATAGCTTCAGATGAAAAAACTGAACCAGACCAAGATGATGAATGAGAGGCAATTTAACATGAGCACATGGAAAGCTCTGCATTTCGATAACCAGGGTCCCTCGGCCTGAGTACAAATGAGACAGAACTACTTCAGCGTATCTCACAGAGAGAGGGTTTAGGCATTTTGTGAGATTTGGGCTCCATGAAAGTCTACTGCATGAACGGCTGCTCAAGGTATGGATGCAGTTGTTGGCAAGTGTGCCCCCAGACCCCTCAGATGCCCATAGTTTCTATGCACCCTTCCCTTGGGGTAAGCCCTATAACCCCATGCAGAGCCCTGCCCGGGCTCCTGGAGCTTCTAGCCTGCATGCCAGAGCCAGAAGTGCTTGGAGATTACTGCACCCCCATCCCTGGTGGCCCTTACCCTCAAAATGGAACCTGGACCCAGGGTTTCCCTGTGGGACCTGGGCTAAGCCAGGAATCTACCTGAAATCACACCCTTGACTGGGCCTCTATCCCTTCTCTGCCTTGTGCTCCCACTCCCTCTCATTAATAAACTCAGAACCCTCATCCCAGCACAAGCTTCCAGGGAACCCAGCCCCAGACCAGTGAGCAATGAGGGTTAAGATGGTCCTCAACAGGGCTCTTGGAACTACAGTTTCGGATGGCTACAGCCAGAGCATACATGTCCCAAGCAAGGTGCAAATCAGGGAACAAAAGAGCTGGAAGAGGCTGCGAATGAGGAATGGTCAAGAAGACAGGATGTGGGCAAGAGCTAGCCCCCCCCTTTGGCTACAGAAGTGCCGTCCAATACCACCAGCATGTGTGCTGAGTGCTAACTCAGTGCCAAGACATCTTATGGGGGTTATTCCATTTACTCTTCACAGGAAACCTAAGGAGGCACCATTATCATACCCATTGTATAGAGAAGGAGGCTGAGGATTAGCAAAGTTAGTAACTTGCCCAAAATCTCACGGCTGTAGGTGAGACCCAGGATTCAAACTCAAGCTTTACCCACTAAACTACAGTGTGCCCCACTCTCATGTCCTAAGTGCCAAGACCTGCACTGGAAAGGCATGTCAGTTGGCCCCTTGCTAAATAAGAATCCAGCACCTCTAGGAGACACAGACCTAATGCAGCTGACATGGAAAGTGCTGTCAGTGGCACCAGACCATCCTCTGCTTTTCCACCCTCCCAGCCCTGTATCCTCAGGGCAGCAGCATCTTATACTCTAGCAGGAACAGCTTCCCCCCAAGTGGACTAGTGATTCCCTACCAGGGTGATGGCAGCCTGTGTCCTGGCCGGGACCATAGGGCACAAGCTCCAAAAAGCCAGGCTTCAGCTGTTGGGGGCTTGGAAGGCTGCCAGGCAGGAGAGACAGGGATAGAAGGGAGGGGAATTCCTGCCTGGGCAGGGAACTCTAGTAATCTGGGGTGAATCCTCCAAAGGACAGAATCTGTGAGAGAAAAAAAAAAAAAATAAGACCAGCCAGGACCAACAACCCTTCCTGGGCAAAGCTCTGACCTCTACTACTTTAAGTTCAAAGCAAATGTACAAATAATGAAAGCCACCACCTCCCAGAGCAGGAACTGAAGGAGACCCAGAAAGTCTGATCAGAAATCCGGAGTCTGAGAGACTTGTAAACCAAGCTGGTGGCCATGTCCCAGGACCCTAGACAACTGCCAGTCAGGACTGCCCAGGGAGTGACCAGAGTGGGAGGCAGGGGCAGTTTCTGCCTCCAGGACAAATTCAGAAATTAACCTACAGTCAATCCACAGTGGGCTGCGGCTGTACAGTGTAGCTAGTGGGCACAGTTCCTGCTGTCTCAGGACAACAAGCTTAACGAGGAGGGTGTTTTCAGGACACCACCCTGAGATTTCTCTCAGTCAAGATGAAGTGGGTAGGCAGCTTCAGCTATCCCATTCCCACTCAGGGCCTGGCCCAGCCTGCCATGCTGGCACACCAGGTTCTGCCAGGAGGTGGCAAGAATAGGCACACATTGGCCGAACAGAGTGAACTCATGAGAATCTGCATATGACACAAGAAAGTCTCTCCATGAAAGGTTTCACTGGTCCCAGCCAAGCCCTATGGCATGTGGCCCTTCACCTTCCCCTCCAGAACCTCCCACCTGTCATAGGTAGTAGCCTCACCTCCTTTTGCTCCTCAGCCTCCTGGAACTCCTTCCTGAATCCACACCACATGTGTGTGTGTTTGACCCTAACGGGTTCCTCCTTGGTTCCCACGCCCCCATTCCCTTGGGCCCTTGCCTTCCACACTAATTTATCCAATGGTAGCCAAAGGGCTATTTTTAAAATGAAATCTGGCCCTACCATCCCTTCCACACCTCCCCTGAGTCCCTTTCCTCACTCCAGGATGCTCACAATGGGAACTTCCTTTGTTAGCCTCCCAGCCCAACACCTCCAAATAGCCTGCATTACAGTGACTCAACACAGCCCAGGCAGGACAGGGACCTCCAAGCCCCTGACCAGGCTATTCTCTGCCTACCTGACACACTCCTCACCCTCTGCCCACCTGTCCAAACCCGCTGTGTCCTCAAGACCCTGCTTAGCTGTGGCCCTATAGGAAGGTGGCCTCCTCAGTCCTATTCCTTACCCTTCCCTTCATGTCCCCACAGCCATTCGCTCTCTCCAGCCTGGTGCCTCAGCAGGGCTTGGCATAAAGACTGCCCAGTACCCATGTGTCACTCCTGAGAGCATGATGTGCCTGCCCTGTACCACACAGAAGAGGACAGGCCCAGGCTCTGGGCGAGACAGTGCCTAGAGACTCATGACTGCACAAAAAACCTGCCTGGTCTATTTTTTAAAGGGAGGCTAGGTCAAGTTCCTTCCTGCTGTTCACACCTAACCTTCTGTCCCTACCCCACTGGCAAAAGTTGTTCCAACTTGCTGTCATTTTGAAGCAAGTCTGGCATTTTATCAGGCCCAGCTAGAACTGTGAAAGCCATGGTTCTGGGTAGAGCCCACTGAGGGGCCTTGGAAGGCTTTTGACCTGAAGTATGCCTTTCTCACCTGCTCCTTTGGCCCCTTAAGTATGTCACTCTTGCTTGTGAAATTAACCCAGTGCTGCCCGAATCATTTCTACCTCGGCGAGTACCAGGTCCCTGGGGGGGGGGGGGGCTGCTGCTGTCAGGTCCTGGGTTTCCAGGTGCAAAAGGGGGCCCAAAACAGGGCCCCATCATGGGCAAAGCTGCATGTGCACCCAGACTCCACCCTCCCATGCCCAGTGACCCTGGGCAGGACACTAACCTTCTGGCTCCGTCACAGGGTGGGCTGACAGACTGTCTCAGGAGCTTGGATTTTTCAACTTGAAGCCCCAGGATGAGGACCCAAGCCCACTCCCATCCTCCACAGGCCTGGAGAGATCCTTGGGTGATAAAGTCAGGCTGTACCCTGGTGTCCTGGGCTTCCCCGCTCCCATAATCCCCTGGCTCACAGGCCTCCCTGCCCCCCACGGCCTCACAGCTCCTTCCATTTTCCACCAGGTGGGAGACCCCAATCCAGGTTCCTTCTCTTTTCCCATTGATTCCTACCCTCTCTTCTTTGAATAACTGTACCCACTGAAAATAAATCCCTAAATCAAAGGAATGAGGTAATAATGGTGTAATTTCAGGCAGTGTGACATATTTGGGGACAGTTGGCCACCTGTTCTGTTCCTGTGGGCACAGTGACCTACAAGGAAGGCGGCTCTTACAAGCACGCTGTGGACTTTCTGTAAAGCTCATCACCCTCATACTGAGATGTACCTCTCTTCTACATGAGCACAGTGAGGGCAGGCACAGCCTGTCACATTTCCCAAGGAATCCATAGAAGCTGGCACAGAATGTGGCCTAGGTAAATTCGTGTTCATGGCTGCCCTTCCCTGACTGACCAGGCATGCTGCAGGTAAAAAAACCCAGGCTTCCGCCAGCCCTGCTTTGCATCCTAGCCCTCCACTTCAAGCTGTCCAGCCCAGGTGTTTTAGCCAGAACCCTGCCAAATGTCTGTGGTTTTGTCTGTAACACGGAATGAAGAGGTGAAGACTCAACAAGTAACAAACAGTATGTGGCACCCAGGAGGCCTTCGACAGTGTCAGTTCACTTCTCTAAAGACCCAGCCGATCTGTCACCTGGGGCCCCACATGTCATGGCAAGGATTCATTATGTCTCAGCCCTGTTCTAAAATAAAGCCGCTGAGAGTCCTAAGGGAAATCATTGCAGAGATCTGAAGAGACTGCAAAAGACAATTATTTTTACAGAAATATCAGAATCTCCCTGATGCACTGCTAAAACTCTATCCCTAAGTTCAGAGCCCAGATGTGCAGAGATGTGACTCTTAGGAATCAAGCCCTTAAAACTCAGCACAGCTGCAAGTTGCAAGAAGTCCCCAGACTGAAGTCCTGTGGTCTGATAGCGGCCTACAGCAGAGATGTGTCCAAAGCTGCCAAAGAGCACGTGGCCTCCACTGTCTCTGGTTGGGGGCTGAGTCCATGGGCCCAAGACAGCTCTTAGGGCCACAGCTCCTCACTCAGGAGCTGCGCTGGAGCAGCCACAGCAGCTGGGGTGCCTCAGAGACTGCATGACAGCTCGTAGTGGCCCCCTCCAACTCTCAGCAGACAGGCTGTCCTCACTGGCAGGTGCCTGCTGCAGCTGCTCAAACTGCATCTCCAGGTGCTTCTGAATGGCCACACCAAGCACCTCAGGGTCCACTGCAGCTCCATACACTTCCCACGTCATGCCTTCAGCATCCCATCGCACATCCTGCACGGGAGATGATGCCTCCTCCAGGCTGGATCCCAGAGTTACCTCTGGAAATGTGTGCTGGGCCTCAGGGGCTTCCAGGGGTGGGCTGGTAGCCACAGCCTTGCACTCTGCCATCGGGGCTGCCTGTACACCAGCATCCTGTGCTGACAGAGGGGCCATCAACACTGGGGCCAAGTCACTGGCTGAAGTCATGGTCCACACATCCTTGGTCCTGGCGCCAGGCTCCATAGCTAATCCAGTGGGACCCCAGGGATGGGCGCAGCAGTGGAAATGCCCAGGAAGACCCCCAGGCAACCTACACTGGAACTTCACCCCATGCTGAGCCTGCAGCCCAGACTCACTCACTGATGCTACTAGTTTGGGAAAGGCCAAGACCCCAGGGGCAGGCAGAGCATGGCAGTAGTCACTGGCCCCCACCTCTGTCAAGCCACAGAGTTGAGCTGCTGGGGGCAGAGCTTGGCAGGAGGTGGTGGCCGACTGCCCAGTGGCTTTGGGCCTGGCCTTGGGGCTACTGCTGTGGGTGGTTGTGCCTCCCAGGACTAGTGGTGACACCCACACTTGACTCTCTCCCAACGTCCAGGCTGAGTTTGAAGTCCCAGCCTCTGCAGCCAGGTCTCTTTCCAGGGCTGCAGGGGCCTGCCCTCCCTGGCCAGAAGTACTGCCAGGCTGCAGCTGAGCCCTGTGGACTGGCGAGCTGCCAAGGGCTGAGCAGCTGAGGCTGGCCTTTCGAACACCACTGTGGCCCCGCGTCTGGGTGCTATGGACCAGGTCCGAGTGGCTCCTCTGCACAGCTGCGGTGCTGGGGGCCCGCAGGTGACATAGGTCACCACCGCCCATGGTAGATATATTGCCCACTGTGCTGCTCCGCCAGTGGCCCACAGCACCAGGCCGTGGTCTGGGGCTGGAGGTCAGTGCCTGTTCTGTGCTCTTAGCCTGGTACCCCTCTTCCTCCAGGACCTGGGGACTGGTGCTGGCCTCGCCCGGCTGGGCCTGCCATACAGTGCTGCTGGCACTTTTTCGAAGCTTTGGCCTCTGTCCCCGGCCTTCACCCAGCAGGCTGGAAGAACTCCGAGACAGGGGCTGTGGGCGGGGGTTCAAGGGTGCCTGGGCACCTGGCTCAGGGTGGCTGGTGCTCATGAGTGCCTGCAGAAAAGAGAGGGAGGAAAGACAGTTGAGTTGTGTGGCAGCACTTCTGCTGGATTCTGCTGCAGGCTCACAAGGTGCTGGGCACACTGGAGAGAGAGCTTCAGTCCTAGCCTCCTAAAGGCTCAGAGCCATAAGCAAAACAGTGACAAGATACTAGACACTTCAAATCAAGGTTATTACACATATACACAGGCATGACACTACAAATATCAAATAACCAGTACCAAGTGACTAGAACCAGCCCGGGAATAGAGTCCTGGAGACCACCCACCACGCTGGCTGGTGACTCTTTACTGCTGGACTATGGGATGGCGGAGAAGTCAGGGAAAGAGCAAGAGCGGGGCCTTGTGGGTGGGAACTTTGAGCGAAACAGTGAAAAGACACTAGACATTTCAAATAGCTCTTAGTCAATCAGCACATAAGTATTGCAGTATTTTAATAACCAGTAAAGCTCGACTGACAAATACTAGCCTGGCTCCTCCCATGGCTGTCAGTATCCACCTGGCTCTGGACTGGGGACTCCTTGGTATACACTAGGGGTCCAGAGAAGGTTTGTAAGATAAATAAACAATGAGTAGAGGACACACTGAGACTTGCCTGGGCTCTCCCACGGCCTACCCCCATTCTCTCTGGCCCAGCCTGGCTGAGCTCTCTGACCCTGGAACTCCGTCTTGGCATCTGAAAGGGCAGGAGTTTCCCAACTCCTATCTCTGGCTCCAAGGAGAGGGAAGAACCCCCCCCACATCAGCCCTTTCCATGCAAAGCTCATTCAGCATCTGTTCATTCCACAGCCATTTCCTGAGCACTTGCATGCCAGAGGGGCTCTGACTAACTTAGATCCAGCTATGACCTGGAAATGGGTCCCAAACCACCAATCAGACACACCCTCCATGAAGTTTAAACCCCCTCTTGCCAAGTGTGCCTGCACCCTCTTTGCCTCCCTCCTTCCCTACCATTTCTGTCCCTTCCTTCAGCTACACAGACCCCTCTAGACCTGCCACTGACCCATCTGTAGCCTCATGTCAGTACTGGCCCCTTCAACCTCAGCATCGCCTCTTGGGGAAGCTTTCCTGAGCTGGGCTGGCACCCTATCTGTCTGAGGACTATCTGGCCTGGATGGAAGAGTCTGGCCGACCGTGGACCTCTCACCAGCCTGAAGCCATCAAAGCAGGCCTAAAACCTGTTCCCCTGCTCTGTCCAGTACCCAGTACTAACCTGACATACAGCTGATACTCAGAGAATGCCTGCTGTATGCCTGGTGGAGAGAAGGAACAAATACAAGAGTCATACACAAAGGAAAGGACTCAGCACCAAAAATGAGTCTGAGGGATGGCATTTCTAGAGCAAGAGTACTCACTTTGTATGATGGATCAAAAAAGGCTTCCTGGGGTAGGAAGGCTCCCGGCCATGTAAGTTGAGCCTGGAGAAAGAAGAGGGAAAGAGTGCCCAGGGAGGAGGAACAGGGTGAGCAAAAGGCAGGAGGCATGTGTTCAGAGCACCCGGGGGAGCAGCAGTGGGCTGGGGCTGGGCAGGGCCACAGAAGAAGTGGGGTCAGGGCACCTGGGCCAACCTGGCCCTTGCCAAAGCTGTGAATTAGGAACATCACTCTGGCACTCCCTGCCAGGCAGGATGGGCTGGAGAAACAGGGCAAGGACAACAAGAAACGAGGACAATTTGGGCAACCCCAGTCCCGCCTTCCCACCCCTGGGCTGATAAGAACTGCCAAAAAACTAACCACCCTGGCCTGGTGAGCAAGGCCACCTGAAAGGGAATGTGGCAAGGGCCCTCAGGAACTCAGTTTCTGTATAATTACAAACTTCTTGCTGTCAGCACTCAGCAGATGGCCACTGGCTGTTCAAGCAAACAGTGAGGATGTTTCTGAAGCTGTGGCGCCCTCAGAGCTCAAGGCTTGCTATGGGGTCCAGGCTCAGCACAGCTGCCTGCGATGATAAAAGATTCTCTTCTGCACTATCCAATACAGTGGGCACTGGCCACACGTGATTAAAGACTACCATACTAGACTGAGCAGTTCCAGACCCAGCCCTAACCTGGGCAAGAGTGTCCCCTCCTAGCTGCTCCTTGGAGCCAATACCAGACTGGTTCCTGGAAGGATCACGAAAATGATGAGTAGCCAAGAGAGACCATGACCCAGGCCCTGCCCTCAAGGATGTGAATGATGGACACATAAACAGAGAAGGGCAACAAGGCCAATAACAATCCTGGTGGTGATGGTGATGGTGATGATGATGATGATGATAGCAGCTCCTAGGACTAAATCACCCACTGTGTGACCGATGTACCACATTCTTTCTAGTACTGTCTCATTGAATTGTCACAGCAACTTCATGAGATACATTATCATTCACATTCCACAGATGAGAAGGCCAGAGCTCAGAGGTTTAGTGACTTGCCCTAGAACAAGGAGGACAGGAAGTGTGCCAGATGGCCAGGAAGGCTATGGACACTGACAGCCCCAGGCAAGCAGACAGCCACCCAGCTGCATGTCTAAGAACACCAAGGAGGCCCCATCTGGACAGCCTACACAGCCTCTGACTGAGCTCCACCTACCCTGGACCCTCCTAGAGAGCAAGGTCATAGAGAACCAAGCCAGGCCCTGGACCCCCTGAGGAACCAGGTGAAGTGAGGCTGGGGTGCCATCAGACCCTACCAGGAGCAAGTGAGAAGCCATCAGTGACAAGGGTTCCCCTGTGCCTGTCTCGCCAGGTAGCTCCCCAGTACCCACGGCCGTGAGTCAGAGACAGCAGTGACAACAAAGTCCCCGTGGGGTGGGGGAACATTCTGTATCTGTTGATTCCTTTCCTCACCCCACTTCCACAAGTGTCATGTGACAAAACTGAGACCTGGAGCAGTTCAGAAATGTCTGAGAACCTACAGCTGAACCCCAACAGGGTATTCCTCCTACAACCTGGCCTTCCCACCCCCAACAGCAAGACAGGCTCTGAGGGAAGTAATGCAGGTTACCTTGGGGAAAAGGAGGTTTCCCATACCCCCTAGCTCAAAGGAAAGGAGCCTTGCAGGGAGTGATGAGAGCTGACCACATATGCACCGGAGCCGTGTCTGAGCAGGTGGGGCAAGAAATATGCTTCCAACCCTGCCTCTTCCCCTTCTTGTGTACATGCCTTCAAGTGGACACTTAACCTCTTTCAGCTCCTCAACCTGCAAGACAGAAGTAAATCCCTACCTTGCAGGGGTTTTGTGAAGACTAAATGTGATGGCATAAGGACTATCTTGAAAGATCATTGTTAACAGTCTTTTGGAAAATGTTTTACACTAAAGAGGCCCTGCGAAGATGTTTTAGCACAGGATAAAGGACAGAAACACTAAAGTATCCAAGACCCCTGGTGTTCTTTGGGTGACACTTTAATGTTCTCTCTCCTGTCCCAGTTGACGCTGATCAAAGCTGTGAAGTGCCCAGCACCTTTAGCCAATACAGGACTGTCCTGTTGCCACCGTTCTGCTTATCAGTACATGGAGGAGGAACCAGGCTCACATGCAGCCATCAAGCAATGTCATTTTGAGTAAAAGTTCCCAGCTCTGCAGAAATTTCCAGCCTGACCCAACTGAAGAGACTGCTAGGTCTCTTGGTCCAAGATTCTACCTCTTGCTATGTCACCCCAGCACAGGGACGCAGGCCTTCGGGTGTTTGCCAATGTAAAAGACCAAGGCAGGCCCATTTCGGGCCCTACTCCTCCCCTTGTAAGGAGAATAGTGACTTCTGCTTCCAGCAAAACCAAAACAGGAAAAGGCAAACACATGTGGCCAAGAGGGGAAACTGTCCAATTCTTAAATATGGGCCTTAGCCCCCAGACACCAGGTAGAGTTATCGCCTCACAAATCCCTCATTGCAGAGTGGGGGTGGGGCAATCTTCAGCAGGTGGTCTGATTCAACCCAGCAGCAAATGGCCTGACAGGAAGACTCAGGGCCAAAGCTGGGCAATGCAGCACTGAATGCTACAGCGAGGGAGTGTTTGGAGGGGACAAAACTTGCCCATCACAGAGAGGGGCCTTTAAGAACAAGATGTTCAGGAACAAAGTTGTGCCAGGAAAGGGTTCTAGGGTCACCCTGGGTTATTGGCCCCAAGAACCCAGCTCTGCTAACCAAAAAGAAGCCCCAGAGCTTCCACCACTGAGGAGGATTTGCCCACATTTCCCAGGAAGCACCTTGGGTGGAGAAGGTAAGCCCTCCTGGCACAGATGTCCCAAACCAGAAGCAGCCCAGACGGCTGTTGTGCCCCTACCTTCAGGCTCACTGGCACCCATGCACCGCCATGGGCCCATGCCCCACCCATAGTCACACCAAAGGTGGACGCACAGGCCCTTCTGCTGTTCCAGCCTGCAGCAAACACTGCCTACACAGCCGCATTCCGCACACCGATCACCCAGGCCTGAGCAGAGCGCACCGCACCGCACCGCACCGCACCGCACCACATCCACACCCCAGGGCAGGGCTCCTTTCTCTGTTCCTCCGGCCCGAAAGCCCATCCAGACTCAGGAAGAAGGTCCTCAACACGTTCCTCCAAACGAGGCTAAAGACCTTCCCAGTAGTCAAGACAGTAACTGAGGGAAGACCGGACTGTGGGGCAAGGGAGTAGGGAAGGAGAGCAGGAGGGCGAAGGGAGGTTTGGAGCGGGGGCAGTCACCGGCGGGCAACGTGGAGCGCGGAGAAGGAATGGGAGTGGGAAGAAGCAACAGGACCAGGGGTCTTGGGCAGAGTAAATGGGAAGATGGGCCGAGGAAACAGACAAGAAGATGGGATAGGCAATGAGAGCAGAGAGGGGAGGAGGAATACGGGCACAGGGGGCGCTGAGTTCTGGGCAGGGGCCAGAATGCGGAGGGTCTGAGAGCAGGGAAAGGCGGGGAGTGGGGTTTCGGGGAGCAGGAGTGGAAGACACCACCCAGGCCATGTGTGGCCCAGCCCGACCCACCCTCGAACACGCTCCGAACCGTTCTCTCACCCTGTCGCCTGCCCGGAGCCGTGCAGGCCGGCGGAAGCGCTTCTCCCGCGGCCGCCACAGGTACCCGGTGTGGCGGCCCAAGATGGAGCCGAACGCGACCTGGGCCACAGACTCCGCCAGCCCGGTTCGCCCGGCGTGCGGGGCGGCTGCTGAGAGGCGCGGAGGAGGGGCCCGGGGGGCGGCGCCCCCGCTCACCTGGGCCGCCCGCGTCCGCGGACGACCCGCCCCGACTCTGCCCCCGAGTCCACGTCCTCGGAGCCCCGCCCTCGGACCCTGCGCCCCAGCCCCTGCCAGCCCTGCACGACGCCGGCGACTGTCTCTCCAGAGACCCCCTGCTTCCCTGCCCCTCGGTGTGTCCTGCGTCTTCCTGGCTCCGTCCTTCACTAGCCTCGGCTTCCGACTCTGCTCTAGGGCCCGCCCTCTCGGATACCGAGCCGTTCCCTTCAAGCCCGTCCCCCACGAACCCCCCTTCTCCAAGACCTGGACCCCACCATCGCATCCCTCCAGATCCCCAGACCGACCCTGGTCCTTTGAGCTCCGCCTCCGCGGCCCCTCCACGCTCCCAGCCTTGTATGCTGAGCCCTCTGCCCAGCCTCCACGACCCCGACCTCATTGAGTCCATCCCCAGAGTTGTGTTCCTCGCCCTGCCACTAAGGCCCGTATTCTCCCACCCCTTTCCCGGCCCACATCTCGATCTCACCTTTGACCACCACCCCCCCCCAACCCAATTCCCGGCACTCAGTCTCCAGTCAGCCCCCATGGACCCCAACAGCAGGCGCGCACAATAACCGTGCGGGGAAGAGCTGAGCGTCCTCCCGCCCCCCACCCCCTCTCACCCCCCACCCCCGCCGAAGCCTTCCCGCTGTCCCTGCATCCACCAAATGCTCTGCTTCCTCCCCACCTGCCCCACAAACATCTGGAGCCAGTCCAGGCCCTGGGAATGCCTGTACACACCCTACGGAGCTGGGGTCCTGAGTGTTCATTTCCCTTAACATCCTCCAGTCTCCGACAGTCACTGGCCAGGCTCTGGACCCACAGACTCAGCAGATGACCACAGGCCCGGGCTTGCCCCAACCGCTTCCACCCTCAAGGGGCTCTTACCGCCCACCTCCAGGATAGAGTAGTAAGAGGAGTTTGTCCTATCTCTGGGTCTCAGTCTTGGAGATTTGGGTCCCAATGCTGGCCCTCTTCTGTCCATCCTAGCTCCAGGGAACCCTGATTCGCTTGTGCAGCTGTTTGCTGAAGGGTCTGCACCTCTCTGGTCCAGGGACCATCTCCACACCTCCTCTACTCTAGGAAGACGTCAGGACCCAGCCTCAACTTTGGCCTCTCTGGGCCCTGTTCTGCCGCTGGAGCACCAGGAGGGGGGTCTACAGAGAGTCCCACAGCCCTGCAAGCAAGGCAGAGAGTGGAAAGCCTGGGCAGAAGCCTGTACCACTCAGTCTCCAGTTGGCCCTGCCACCCTGGCACATAGCCTGGGGCAGGGGTGGGGGCATTGTAAGGCATGATGTTTCAGGTCTGAACTCTGACCCAGCACCCAGCCACCCTGTGCCTTGGTGTGCTCTCTGCATGTGCAGCCCCTCTCAGCCTTAGTGCTCCTGTCTGTAGCTCTGAGCTGCCCCTCATCAGTTTGCCAAGAACACACAGATGGTACTACATCAGGCACAGCATTTGGCCCAGTGGGTCATGCCGTCATACTTTCCTGCCTGGCCTTTAACCACAGGCACTGCAGCCTACTCCCCCTAGCCTGAAATCTTCCTTCTTAAGTCCTGGAAGCCTTGGTCCTACCTTCTCTACTCCTCCCCACCCTGGTCAGTTACCACCTCAAGTTGGGTACTCAGTCACTGGTGAAGTGGATAGGGTTCTGCTCAGGAAGACCCCTTCCGGTGGGATCTTAGGGCACAATTACAGAGCCTGACAGATGGCTGTCCTGGGGGACCAAGCACTGGAAGCCAGCAGAGGGGTCCAATCAGAGGCTTCAGGCCTTGGCCTCCCACCACATAGCCTGGCAGGGGGATCCTGGCCAAAGGGGGCAAATGTGGAATTTGTTTGCTGAGGCCACTACTCATTTTTGCCCAGTATTAGGACTTGTTTTTCCACATCTCAGAAGTCTTACTCCTAGTCTCTTTCTAGGGAAGTCAACTTAGCACCAATAAGGGATGAGCTACACAGGATTACACAGAGTTGGTATCAGATCAGAGACTGAAACCTAGGGCTTCCAGCTCTCTGAGCACCTGAGAACCCTCCGAGCCTCCTATCTCAAGTGTTTCAAGGAGGCCTGCTTGGAGCTGGGTGTCAACAAATGTCTACCACCACATTAGATGCTTGCAGATGCAACCTGGCTGGACCTGCCCCCAGGGTCTCTGAGCATCATTCCAGCCTTGACCTCTTGTCCAACTGGTCCTCTCCTTCCATTTGTCAAGGAAGTTCCCTGTGGCCATTCAGGGAGAGCCCAGGATGGGGAGCCAGACATAAACTGCAACCCCAACTCCCCCCATGTCCATTCAATTGCTCTTCAGTCCCACACCAAGTCAATACTGTCCGTACCTCTGGGTATTGGTTTCCTCATCTGCAGTGGCAATAATTATACTTGCCTCACAGGGCTGTGCTAAAGATGAGGTTTATGGAATGTTCTGTAGAGTGCTCTTGCTGCTATGTCATTTGATCAGAAATTTATCGGGCTCCTCCTAAGTCAGGTTCTGGGGACATAAGCCAGGACTGCATGGTGTGGGAGCTGGTTTTGTTGGTTGCTTTGGTAGAGAGGAGGCTCTAGCCAAGTGCCATTTCCTGAGATGTGGAACCCTGACAGAGGAGGAACAAATATGGTGCACTCAGGAGTTCAGTGGGTGAGCAGTGGGATGGAAGACACACCAGCTGGACACGCAAGTTGAACGTACAGGATTGGAGTTTCCTAAAAGGTCTGGGCATCACGGGCACAAAGGTCCCTGCAGTCACAAGAGTGGATAAGGTTTTCAGGGAGACTGAAGAAAAGGTTCTAGTACCCCACTGTGAGTACACTAGTGGCAAAGGACTATGAAAGAGCATCCAGAAAAGAAAGAGGGAAACTAAGACACTGCTGTGACCGAGGCCACTTAGAGCAAGCAGCTTTGGTGAGGTGATAGGAGCAGAAGCCACTGGAGTAGATGAAAGGATGAGTCAGAGGAGAGAACCACAGACAGCACAGGCACAGGCGGCTCTTTTAAGCATAGTCATAAAGGGGAGAAGAGAGAAAAGAGTCTCTTGGAAATGGATGTGGAGTCAAGAAAGAGATTTTTGGGTTTGGGTTCTATGTTTTGGGTTGTTTTTTTTTAAGATTTTATTTATCTTTAGAGGGGAAAAGGAGAGAGTGAGAGAAATAGCAATGTATGGTTACCTCTCGTGTGTCCCCTGCTGGGAACTGGCCTACAACCCAAGCATGTGCCCTGACTGGGAATCGAACCGCGATCCTCTGGATCAAACTGTGTTCAATCCACTGAGCTACACCAGCCAGGGCTATGGTTTTTGTTTTTTTTTTATTTTAAGATTTTATTTTTTCTAGAGGGGAGGGGGAGGGGGGGGAAGTTGGGGACGGCTTGGTTGTTTTTTAATAGGCTGTGTCATGTAGTAGTATTCCTTGATTTCAAGTAACAGAAAACGACTCTGGGTAATTTAAGCAAAAAGGAAATGTGTTGAAAGACAGCAGGGAGCTCAGATTAAAAGCTAATACTGGAGAGTTTGCCTCAGTCCTTTCACACAGGAGCCAGTTTCCTTGAGACAGCAGCTCGTCAACAGCAGGAGCCACTCCACGGTCTTGCCCTGTCACCGCCATGAAAAGAAAGATTCTACTTCTTTGTCCTTTGTATGCCTCTCAGGCAAAGTTTCAAAGTCCCAAGGGAGCAAGAACTCACTTGGCTGAGCTACAACCATGAGCCCTCTGTCCTTGGAGGGTGAGAGGAATACTGGGCCAAATGAATGGCCCAGTGAGAGTAGGAACCACTGCTGGCATAAGGTCCTTGGACTGGGATCCCGAACATGTGAAGTAGGAGCAGGGGCAGCTTCTCCACGAAGCAGGAAGAACTGACAGGGGCAGTCCTGGGTAACTCACTGCATTTAGAAATTGAAGTCTGTGTTTCTGTTCTCTCTGTGAAATAAAAGGCAAGCTTATGTGCTGAGACAGAAAGGGGAAGATAGAAAGTTTGGATAGATGAGTAAAGCAGAAGATGTTTGAAAATAGTCACTTCAGAAAGTAGAAGAGAGAGCCTGTTGGCCAAACAATGTTGGAGCCTACTCAATATTTATGACCAGCAATGATATCTCCCAGGAAGAATCTTCACCAAAGAAAGACAAGTCTTAATCAGGACTCACAGTTGTAAGAGAGGGAAGGGAAGAGTCAAGGCCATAGCCTTCCAGATGCTGGTGGCCCAGAAGATACGCTACAGCCAGCTGGACACTGCTGATTTCACTTGTTGAGTAGCTGGCTTACCAAGAGTCAGTTGAGTTTGTTCATATCAAAGTTACTTATTCCGAGTGTACATGTTATAACTATGAAATTTAATTAAATAACACATACACTGATAGAATATAAATACAAAAAAGCTTTGTTCCTGTAAAACCTAGGTTAAATGTTTTAGAAAGTGAATCACAAAAACTGCTGTCAGTTACATGTCTAAGTGTGGGAAAGGTAACTTGAAAAAGAATAGGAATATCATAACAATCTAGAAAAATTCTGAACCAGCTTGCTTCCCAGCTGTCTTTAAGTTAATTTGCTTGCCTATTAACCAATAGTTAACCTGAGATGCCTCAGGAACAGAGAGCTTCAACTACTTGAACAATATCTGTTTTTCAGACCAAAGAGTCACCAGAGTGTGAGAGACTCCTCTAGCCATAAGATCCTTGAGAGAAAAAGATGCTGATGGACTTCCCAGGACCTGGAATTTAATAGATGCTCACACAGACAGAGAGAGAGAGAGAGAGAGATTCAGTTTATCCAGGAATACCCATTACCATCTCAGTTTCATCCACAAATATTTTACTGAATCCCTAACGCATGCCAGTCCTAGGCTATGAGCTTGGAATATATGCTGAATCAGACATGCCTTGACCTCAGGGCCTGTGTGTTGAGGGATTCAGGGACAACAATGACAAATAGACAATTAAATCAGGGTGATTAGAGACAGAGGGGCTGCAGCACACAAAGGAGAGGCATTATAGTAGACATCTGTTGCTTTTTAGCTCCCCACAATCCATCCCCCCTTTCATTTTGGGGATCACCCCAAGACAGAGACAGCTAGTTGTCCCCCAGTTCATATTCTCTCCCCTGGAGTAATAGAATTCCTCTAGCTGAGAACATGCCTACTCTGAATAAAGAGAACATTGTCCGGACACTGGGCAGCCAGCCAGCCATGTGACTAGCTCTGTCCAGTGAGATGTCAGAAGTGATGCATGCAGTTTCTCAGTGGTGCCCTTCAGAAGAAATGTGCCTCACCCTCTCCCTCTCTCCTAGTTGGCATGAAGTCATGATGTTAAGCCAGTTAGTATCTTTGGGGTTGCCTTCCCCAGGGAGAGGGCTTTCAAAGCTTTGGAAGAATGGGCAGAGAACACATATTTAATTGGCTAAAGGAATAGACTAGGACTGAGACTGCTAATGGTCCCCACTGGTCATGATTTCCTTCTATGTCTAAAGGACCTCTGTATTTCATCTGGAGATATAGAAATCTAGGAAAAAAACTATTTCCTCATCTTCCTAGAAGCTATGACTGGCCAAGTAACTCACTAACAGGACTGAAGCATGCAGAGGTGATGCCTTTAACTGGAAGGTGTAAGCCCTCCTCTTTCCTCTTTTCTGTTTCCAACCGCTGCGTAGCAGAGATGGTGAAACATCTCAAAACCCATGCACACAAAATACCTAGAGATAGTTAAGCAACAATGTAGGAAAAACCTGGGCTTCCAGGCTGCTTACCTGCAGACAGATGAAAAAGAAACTTCTATATTGCTTAAGCCAGTATTATTTAAGGTCTCTCTTCCAGTAGCTCAACCCATATTCTAAAAATTACTCACCTTCTCTCCTCTATACCCATGTGCTTTGGGTGAGTCTCAAAGGAGGAGTAAACCAATGACTGCCTCACATTACCCTGGTCACAGAGATTGTTCAGGATAAGCATGTGTCACACAGACCCAATGACATTCAGTAAAGAACTTCTCTGAGAGTCCTGAGAAAGAAATTCACTGTTTTCCAGAAGGATGTGAAAGCCACCATCTGAAGCCACCATCTTACACAAAGCCTGGTACTGGAACCAATCTGAGGGTGACAAAATGAGAATGTGAGAGAAGTCAGGTCCAGAGTATATATCCAAGCCTCGCATCCAGTTAAGGCTAAAGCTGGTCTCATCCCTTCACTTCTCAACTAAGGAAGCCAACAAATATCCTTTTTGTTAAAACCAGTTCGGGTTCAATTTCCATTCATTGCTATCAAAAGCAGCCCCAGTGATAGTCTTCAGCCAAGCCTGAAGTATTGTGGAGGCAACATGGAAGACAAATACCTGCATTGAGTCTTGCAAGGTAAGTCAGAGACCACCTGAAAGCTTGCTTGGGGGAAAAATGGGTTTGTTATCAGAATACATGGGGATTTGAACCATAAGTGAAAAGTTCTCAGGAACAAGTAAGATAGGTCCAGAAATATACATTGTTGCATCACTTCCTTCCTGGAGCAAGGTGCACCATCTCAATACTGAGTTTCCTCTACTAGGCTCTTTCTACCAACTAGCACCCTCTACTGACACAGAATTTCTGCTGCTTGAATACCTTGAGTCACCAAGGCCCCAGCATCTCCCGGAGGCATTTCTTAATGCAGCGATTTTCAATTGGTGTGCTACAAGAATTTTTCAAACATGCAATACCTGATTTAGTCTTGGGCAATGACCTTTTAGATTGTCATATTAAAAAAATGACAGTAGACAACAATAGCTGACCAGTGTGAATGAATCAAAATTATACCTATTTTTGTCAGATTCAGCAAAAAATACAATATATCTTTCAGTGTGCCACAGAATTTTAGTAATTTATTTATATGTGCCATGAGATTTTTAAAAGGAGGAAAACTGATGTCTTAGTGCATCCCTCTCACTTCCCCTGCAGCTAGATGCCTTGCTTCTGCCATTTTATCCAACTCACAGTTCAAACAAGAGGAATTTGATAGGCATCGGTCATCCTTAATGCCAGAGGAAAACCCACAAGTCCTGGTTCAGGTGCTCTCTCCCATACAATGGTCACATGGTCTAAAACAGGCCCACCTACTGGCTGTCTTCTCTGTTGGGCTGTGGGCAGGCAGGTACCGATACCGATATGTCTTTTACATCAACACAGAAATATATTAGCCAGTACTTTTTTTTTTTACTTCAAGAGGCAACTCAAACTCAAATTGGCTGAGGCACCAAAAGTGCTCTTATAAGTCAAGGCAGTCAGCTCAGCTGGATCTACAGGCTTAAGTGACATCGTCAGAATGTGGCGCCTCTTCATCTCTTTTAGATAGATTTTCCATATAGAGTTGGCTCTCAGCAGTACCTGGATTATATCCTCACAGCTATAAGTCCATGGAGAATATTGTAAGGAGTTGAGAACAATGCCAAGTTACTGCATTTGCTGTTATTGTTAAAATCACTCTCAACACTTTCCCCCAAATTATTTGGATCTCAGTAAACTAATGTGAGTCACTGCCCAGCTCTTCTCCCATCACTGTGGCCTAAGGAACACAATGCTCCGACTGGTCGGCTCTGGATCAAGCCTACCTCTAGAGTTAAGGAGAAGTCAGCCCACCTTGCATCACTGTCTAAGAATAAAGGAAGACAAGGGCTTTGTCATCAGAAGAAGCAAGGATTGATTCTGGACATGAAAAAACAAGAAATGTTCATTGTAATCTGAACCTTTGACTGCCCGACTTCCACACTTATTCTTCTTCCAATAAACATACTTGTTAAAATGTTCTCACTTAAAATAATGCAGTTATACTATATACCACCAAATCCTACTCATACCTACTACATCAGAAGAAAACAGAGGATGTAGATTCTCAATCAGTTGCTGCATTCAGTTCCAGGTCTGGAATCTCTGGATGATGTCAGGTCCTTTCAGAGAGGCCAGAAAGAACTACAATGAATGAAGCTCTGAGGACCTAGATAGGAGGACTTAATGGATGATCTCCTCCAAGTAGCACCAGTGGGTAGAATAAATTTCTATCAGTTTCCAATTCATCTGGATTATCCCACCCAAGATTTAAGTTTCAGATTGACAGCATTTGAGTGTCATATTTTCCACCCTGCCCCACCCATTAACCAGGGGAGATCAGAGCAGATACCATCTGATGGAAGAGGGGACTTAGTTTCTGTTACTGTAAGAGGGAAGCTAGGATGCATGGCTAATGTGGCAAATCCTCATGGCACATATTTCATGGCTTGACAAAGAGATAGAGATGCTGCTGAAGAGCTAGCCATTGGGTGGGTGGCTGGGTCAGTGGGCTGAGATATGGCATCAATGACAGCTCCAGTTCCCCTAATGCCTAGGAAGCTATGGACTCCCACTTCTTGTTGTGGGACACAGCCCTTGCTTCAGAGGAAACTGTTTGTGCCAATTCAGGCATAGGTCTTGGTTCCTCACTAGTCCAATAATGACCTAGCAATGAAGACTGAATGGCAGATACTGCTATTTACCTACCTGTGTCAGAATAGGCTAGCTTATGCTGCAACAGCAAACTTCACAAAAATATCAGTGGCCTAGCTAAATGAAAGTCTATTTCTCACTTATTCATCATATGTCCTCTGATCCCTCAGGGAGCCAGGCAACTAGAGGCTTCTTGATACATGTTTTTATAATTGTCACACCAATAGAAAAGAACATGAAGGATGTGCACCAATTTTTAAAGCTTCCACTAGAAAGTGATACATGTCACTTCTGCTCATATTTCACTGACCAAAGTAAATCACACAACTATGCCTGAGCCCCAAGTGGGCCCATGAAGAGAAAAATATGAAACACAATGGTCCGATATACACTGCACCAATGGCAACCACTACATTTTTCCTCTCTTCTTTCTTTGTAACAGAATCACAGTTTTGTCTAGCATGATAATATACCCAGGTAAGTATATTCACCTTTCTAGACTTTCTTGTAACTAGAGTTAGCCATGTGAACTTGTTTTAATCCCTTAGATGTAAGATGGACTCACCAGTAGCACTCCCAAGGCTAGATGTGATGCCTTGAGATGCAACAGTCATCCTGAGACCATAAGGACAGAATCTACACAATAAGGAAGGTTGTGGGGAAACTCCATCCCTTGGAGCTCTCCTGGCTGCCACAAATGAGAATGAGTCATCTCAGACACAATCTTGCTGTTCTGGTAGGAAAGTGGGTGGCAATTCCCTCTAGTGGAGAATGTCCTGAGCCCTTCTCCCAAATGGCTTTTATTGGGAATGGTATGTATAGGTGTATACAACATACATGCATAGCTCATCAATCAATGTCAAAAGGTTATAGTCATACAAAAACAGGTATTATCTATAGATAATTGAAGGAACACAGAGATATGTCGTAGGTCAGGGTCTGTTAGTCATGCTGATGCCAGAGGGTCTTTAAGATGTGTTTCATGAGATAAGGAGCTTATTCCTTATGCCTTGAATTTAAACATCTGGTATATATCGACAGGGCTATACAAAGCAAAGCAGAGCAAGCCTCAAAGGACACAATGTATTTATCAGGCCTGATTCCTATAGGAACCCTCGGTGTTAAAATTGGGTTATGTCTCCTACCTGAATTACCTAGTTTTCCAGGGAGACATACTAGCCCTTTTCAGGGCTTGCTTTCACGGGGCTACAGTCTCTGAAGCCCCACAGAGCGGTCCCCAACAGAAGGCGAAAGAGGAGGATAAGGGAGCAGGGAATATTGAAGTCCATGAGCAGCTGCCTTGCCCTGAACTGCCAATCTCTGGGCTGCTTTTTACACAAAAATGGTACACCCCTATCTCTTTGATCCACTGATAAGTTGTCTGGCATTTAACTTCAAACATATTCCTTACATTACCTTCTCTGTGTTTTAAGTTTCTCAAAGTTCAATCTTTAACATACAGATGATTCACACTGCAATGGAAAGATCATGGGTTTTTGTATTACTCAAAACTGGCTTAAAAGCTAGGGTTTGCCAATTTCTAGTTATGTGTCTTCGGATAAATTACTAAGGCTCTTTGAGCCTTATTTTCCTCATCTGTAAAATAGGAGTAATAATCCTGTGGCATAGGAAGCTATTTATGATGCTTCTTTCCCTTACTTACTTTCCATTGTAATACTGAGAAGGTCAGATATTCACTCACTTACTTTGTCTCTCTTAAAACCAGCATAGCTGGTCAATAAGGCCTAAGGGCTAATGTACTGGGATTTTCTTGGGGGTTTATTCAACGAATAAAATTGAATGAGGAAAGAAGCACTTAACCTACCCATGTTCCCTTCCTTCTTTTTCTGCCTTTGAATTTGATATTAGAGAACAACAAACTTGGTGCTGTAGTAGCTATCTTGCAACTTTAAGGTGACAAATGCTAAAATGGAACAGAAAGAGACAAGAAGCCTGGGTCTTGGAGGATAATCTTGAGTTGCCAAGTCAAATCAGAGGCCATCTAACTAAAAATTTCTTGCTAATCAGTTCTAAGACCTACATTATTCTTTTTCACATTTAACACTTCTGAAATCAAGTTACATCACACAACAGGTTTGATAGTAAAAAGAAAATTTCATGATAGTTTCACAGCATTTTTTCTTATGCAAAGAAAATGGAGGAATAGGGGTGCATTTTACAATCAATGGCATTTTTAAGTTAATGAAATATTGTAATAAATTTCTTTGTGGTTTAAGTTACATTTAGTCAGGTTTTCTGTAATTGTAGTCAAAAGAATTTCTAATTAATAAAAAAATCTACTGTAGAAAGAGGTGTGAAATATGAATGAGAAAATAATATAAATAAAGTATTTGGTGTAGATTATTTCAAAGGGATGACATTTGGTCAGGGGATTAATATCTTTTTATATAAATTCTCTTTCTCTACCATGTCCAACTGTACACACATATACAAACTGAAGAGAGGTATATGCCCAGAAAATAAGGACAGGTAAAGAAACTCTGAGTTACAAGTTTGTGTCATAGAAAATTCAAAGCAGGTGGGCAATCTTGTATCATTTGAGTTTTTTTTAACATTTTAAAGATTTTATTTATTTATTTTTAGAGAGAGGGAAGGGGAGGTAGAAAGAGAGGGAGAGAAACATCAATGTGTGGTTGCCTCTTGTGCACCCCACACTGGGGACCTGGCCCACAACCCAGTCATGTGCCCTGACTGAAAATCAAACCAGCGACCCTTTGGTTCATAGGCCAGCAACTCAATCCACTGAGCCCCACCATCTAGAGCAAGAAATGGCAAATGGCAGATACTTAGTAAAATTGTCTAAGTACAAATGGGAATTTGTTGACTCACCTAAGGGAAAGTCAAATGATGTTCTGACTTCAGACATGGTCTGATTCAGCTGTCAGCAGAACCCAGTATCTCTCTTCCTCTCATCTCTGGGCATCATCTGTTAAGCTAATTCTGTTCCCATTCAGGCTCTTCTCTAATCATTCTGATCATTCATGATCATTAGATTTAGGACCCTCAGGAAGAGCACCTGCCTCCATCCCAGCATTGTCAGGAAAATTGGTGTTGCATCCCACTGGCTGTGGTCAGTACCTGTGCCTGCCTCTCCCTGAATCCATCACTGCAGCCCATAGAGGGAGCTGCAGGAGATTCAAGGCCAATAGCACTAAGATGGGGAGAGAGGGGCCCTCCTAAGACACAAAGGGGTTTAGCAGAAGAATGAAGGATGCTGTGTTACAACAACCCCAGGTGTCTTCCCTAAGCCTTCTTCTCTCTTTCCTAAATGCACTACCACCACCTGGGTCTCACCACATTAGCACTCCCATGACCAAGGGAGTTGGTCCAGAGAAGATCAAAATCAGCTAGTAAGAAGAAGTGACAAGACCATCTGTCCTGGGCCACAACTGCAATGAGTGTGAAGGGTGAGAAAGGGTATACCTCTCCAAAGGTTGGCCTGGCTCAGCTTCCAACTCTAGTCTCACCAAAGGAATTGACAAAAAAGTGACTGTGTTTCAGTCAACTCTTGCTGCTTACAGAATCTCTATGGCAATAATCCACAAGTGTTAATATCTCCCTTCCATGTCTGCAAGTTGTTTGGGGTAGGTTAGGATAGACTAGGCTCATTGACTGCAGGCTCCCAATTAAGTTTGAATCTGCTACACAGATCTCTCTCATCAGCCTGGAACAGGCAACTACCTGGAAACGCTCTTATTACTTGATGACAGAAGTACAGGAAATCAGGGCACTTCTATTCCCTGTGCACTTAACCTCTGCTAACATTTTATTGGCCCGGGAAAGTCAGAGGGCCAAGCCCAAAGTCAAGTGATGGAGAAGTATATTTCCCTACTATGTTGTAAAGATGAGGAAGTACAATACCAGTACTGGAAAAAGAGGACTTGGTACCAATAATTTAACTGACCAGTAAATTACCACAGAAGGTAACCAATGAATGACCTTTCCCACAGGCTCAGCCCTTTTAACTGATTTATTTGCTTTTTATTTATTTATTTATTTTTATTGATTATGCCATTACAGTTGTTCTATTCCCCCCCTTCATTCACCTCCAACCTACACCCCGTCCCCACCATTACCCCCCTTTAGTTTATGACCATGTGTCTCAAGTTCTTTAGATTCTATATTTCCCATACTATTCTTGCCCCCCCATCTATTTTCTATCTACTGTCTATGCTACTTATTTTCTGTACCTTCTCCTCCTCCCACTCCCCTGTTGCTAACCCTCCTTGAGATCTTCATTTCTATGTTCCCACTCCTGATCTAGCTGTCCTCTTAGTTTGCTTTTGTTTTAGGTGTGGTTGTTAATAACTGTGAGTTTGCTGTCCTTTCACTGTTCATGTTTTTTTAACTTCTTTTTCTTAGGTAAGTCCCTTTAACATTTCATATAATAAGGGCTTGGTGATGATGAACTCCTTGAATTTGATCTTATCTGAGAAGCACTTTATCTGTCCTTCCATTCTAAATGAAAATTTTGCTGGATAGAGCAATCTTGGTTGTAGGTCTTTGGATTTCATGACTTGGAATACCTCTTTCCAGCCCCTTCTTGCCTGTAAGGTCTCTTTTGAGAAATGTGCTGACAGTCTGATGGGGACTCCTTTGTAGGTGACTTTCCCCTTATCTGCTTCTAGGATTCTCTCCTTCATTTTAATCTTGGCTAATATAGTGATGATGTGCCTTGGTGTGTTCCTTCTTGGGTCCAACTTCTTTGGGACTCTCTGAGCTTCCTGGATTTCCTGGAAGTCTATTTCCTTTGCCAGATTGGGGAAATTCTCCTTCACTATTTGTTCAAATAAGTTTTCCACTGATGGCTGTTCCTTTCCCCCTTCTGGGACCCCTATAATTCAGATGTTGGAGCGTTTAAAGATGTCCTGGAGGTTCCTAAGACTCTCCTCATTTTTTTGAATTCTTGCTTCTTCACTCTTTTCTGTTTGGCCATTATTTGCTTTCTTCTGGCCCACTCCATTGATTTGGGTCCCAGTTTCCTTTTCATTGCTATTGGTTTCCTGTGCAATTCCATTCATTTCAATTAGTTTAGCCTTCATATGTTTGTCTAATTTGTGGCTATAATCAACCAGTTCTGTGAGGATCCTGATCACCAGTGTTTTAAACTGTGCGTCTGGGAGTTTTGCTATTTCTTCATTGCTTAGATTTATAGGCTCTGGGGCTTTGAGATCTTCTTGAGCCATTTTTGGTCTGTTTGCGCCCGATAAGTTTGAGGAGCGGAGCCTTGGACTCCCAGGTGGCTGGGTTATGACGCTGCATGTGGAGGCGGGGTCAGAGCGGGGAAATGGCAGCGCCCTCCACTGTCGCTCTCGCGGGGACCCACTGGGTCCCATCCAATTGCTCACTCCCTCGCTTGTCTATCGGGGCAGGAATGCACGACCACAGTCAACCCGCAGCCCTGCTCTCTCGCTATTTCCCCGAGGTCACTCGCTGGGTCTCTCACTAGGTCCACCCCTTCCAACCCTGCGCCTGGGTTCCACGCGCCTGAGTTTGTCTGACCAAGTTTTCCTATGCAACTCCGCTCCACCAGCTGCTGGTTTCGCCCCTCTTACCAGTCAGGCTGAAGAATTTGTTGTTAACAGACTTCCAAAAAGTTCAATTTTCTGTGTTCTGACTATGTTTTCTGTTGCTAATATTTAGTTGTCTCTAAACTTGGTTGTGTGAGAAAGCAAGGCGTCTCCACCTATGCCTCCATCTTGGCAGAAGTGATTTATTTGCTTTTTATAGTGAAAGCTCAGCCTTAAGCACTAAAGCTCAATAAGAATGCCTCTTCCATATTCCAACAGAGGAATTCCAACTCTTAGGAAATTATATTAAAGGTGCATAGCTTTTTAAATATCAGAAAATACCTTGACAACTCATAAAAAGCAGAACTTTGCATATTTTATAAAGTGATTTGGATATATCTGCACAATGTCTCCACCTTTCCTTTATGCATTTAGGTTGACTAAATTAAATTCAGTGATTTTTTTTAAGATGACTTGTCCATGGTAACATGACCTATTTGGGGTAAAGGAGGATGACATGGGAGAGCCCTGAGTACTCTGTGGAGGCCAAACACCTGAAATGGAGCAATATTTGACAGAGCTTACTTTTCTTCTGTCCACTGCCCTCAACAGTGTCACTTGAATCATCAGAAAGCCCAGGCCACGTGATAATCAAATCTGAAAACTGGAGTTGGTTAAGTCTTCCTGACTTCCATAGCTAGGGCTGGCCTGAGGCAACCACTGCTGTCTGAGAGAGTGGTGTGGTCAGCACCTTCTCTTCTCTCTCACCTTGCCTCCTGCAGACTTCTGAGGTCACAGCATACAGAGAGGGGGCGGGAAGGCAGTATGGAAAGTTCTTTCTTGATGGTCTCATAGATGGCCTTTTTTACACTCTCTGGATGTGAAAGAGGTTTAATGCTGTCATGGACACTTTGAAAAGTATCTTAAAGACTAACTGCCCTTTCCCACTTCCAGTCACCCACTCCCAGCTCTAGAGCTGTAGTTCCCTTCACCCCAACAAATAAGTCAGAAGCCACTTACTTTCTCCTTGACCCCTAGAAAGTTCACTTTCTGTTCACCTTCTACAGCAGTCCCACCAGCTCTCTGGCAAGCTTTTTGGGTCAGAATCTGAGGTGATTACGTGCCACCCCTTTCATTCATGGGACCCACTTCTGCTCATAGAAATATGCACACATTCCACATGCTGACAAGCCCTCAGGAGTGGGCCAGTGGCAATTCCCCATACTCAGGCCCACACTCCCACCACAAGTGGCACATCTAGTCCTTGAGGTCAACAAACCTTTGACCCATCATTGAGGGAATGCAGCTACTTCCCAACACCACAACAGCTTGCTCTTGTCTCTACTTGCTTTCCACCATCTCAAGCTAGAAGCTACAACCACCAGCCCATTTCCTCGCAAACTCCAGGGATCACAAAGCAAGCTCTCAGAACGGTCCTGCTGAAGCCAGCACCCTCTGGGCTTGAGGGGAGGGAGTAGCTACTCCATCTAACACCCTTGGTGGAGGTCCTATGACAGAACCAGAGCCAAGGGGGGTACGATGTACTATTACCAAAAGGACTCCCCACTAGGTTCCCATTGTCTGCCACCAGAGGAAAGAAGCCGTCTCTCAATGCCAGAGACTTGTGAAAAGGAAAGGAAATGTTTATTTAAAGCTACACAGACTTAAAGTAGTGACCTAATGTCTTCATTAAAATATCAAAGTCCTTTAGGATACCCACAGACGCACACAGTCCTTCCTTCTCCCTCTGTCCTAATCTGGAATACTGTATCTCAGGAAAAGAAGTAGACATCAGTGATTCAGGTTCCTGGCAGCATCAGCTGTGTTGATGTCCAGGCAGGATCTCCAGTTAATCCAAAGTCATGTGGCACCTCCTCATGGCCCACCAACAAAAGTCCTTGCACCATTCTTCCAGGCAAAGTCTCTCCTACTTCCTAGGCCACATGGCCAAAGGGTGCACCCCAAAGCCATGTGGTCCTCACCTTTGCAAAGCTGTGGAGGTCTCCACTCTGCCAAAACCACGTGGCTCTCTCTTGGCAAAGCTGTAGGGGTCCCCACACTGGCCAAAGCCATGTGATTCTTTTCCCAATGGCTGCCATGTCTGGGTTTAATCTCAGCACTAAATCTTCCTCTGTACCCCCATTTCCACCTTCTCCTACAATCAGTTATGCCTGCCAGCATTCCTGTATTATTCCAAATTTACTGGGCTGCCATAGTGAGTCTGAGCAGGTGTGGCCTCATGGCCTGGAGCCAATCTTGTCCAAGCTCTCATGTAGGCGCTGTAACCAGGGGGACCTGCCCTCCAGTTACAACTTGGATGGAAGTCACTTCCATGCCCCTGGCTCAAGGCATCGCCACAGCTATTTAACATATCTATGAAAGCAGTTAAAGGTTATAGATATGTTAAATGACCATACCAGAGGTTAGCTGCAAAGTTGTTGCTGTACAAAACAGCTCTGTATGTTCCTGTTCCATGTCCCTTCCCCTGAGTCACACCTGTAGGGGGAGGGGGAAGGACATCCTTTATATCTTTCTAATATTTCCTGGACACCTCGAGTTCTGGACCCCATTCCAAATCCTTATTTTGGGCCCCACTCTTGGCTGTACCCTGTTATAGTCCCTCATAACAACCCCAGCCCTCACCAAAGGAATATCACAAGTCCTTTCTCTCCTCCACTCTCCCAGCCTTCTCTTTCTCACTATGGGCACATTGTCCAACTGGTTCTCAGCCACCTTTAAAAATCTGCATCATAGTCTATCAACATCCTTTAAAATTTGATAGCTAACTTCCTAGTGTTTTAGCCAAAACATCAATTTAGCATCTTGATGCATTTTTTTAAGCCTTTTCCAGCAGCCCCCAGCAGCCCCCTGGAAGATGTCCTCATGTATCTCATTGGTTTAAAACACTGTCCTATGGCCACTCCTAGCTGTAGAGAAGGCTGGTCAGGTCAGAATCTAGGAAGGGGGCATGAAAGAGCCCTGCAGGGCCTGGACCACTCAGATTCACCCCTGGGGTCGAGCACATTGCTGCACCTCACAAAAGGTGCAACTGAAAAGCTAGAACAGGAGTGGGGTGGATATTGGAGGCTCAGTAGTAAATTAACTGTTGTTTGCCATGGCCCTGGTTGATAAGACTACAACCCTGAATGGCCAACAATCCTTGAGACTGCTGCATGGCCAGAGGTGACGATTAAGAAAAGACAAGCCTTGCCCTGGCTGGTGTAGCTCAGTGGATTGAGCACGGGCCTGCGAACCAGAGTATCGTGGTTCGATTCCCAGTCAGGGCACATGCTTGAGTTGCAGGCCAGTTCCCAGCAGGGGATGCATGAGAGGCAACCATACATTGATATTTCTCTCCCACTCTTTCTCCTTCCCTTCCCCTCTATCGAAAAACAAATAAATAAAATATAAAAAAAAAGAAAGAAAAGACAAGCCTTGCCTCGGTCCCTGATTTCTGCTCTGAAAGTAAACCTTACAGATGATGTTAAACAAGTCAGTCACTCCTAGCTAAGTGGCCTTGGGCAACTCATCACCACAGTGTCCCTCACCTTCCAACTGGTAAATGGAAGTAAGTCTCACAGAACCTGCCCCTTCTTTCATCTCCTGCCTTAATTAAGGCTCTTAGTTACAGGTGGGAGAAATAAACACATATTAGCTTGGGAAACAGAAAAAAAAGGTAATTCATTGATTCATCCACGGACAGGTGGCTGCCAGCACATGGGACCAGGATCAGCAGCAGCACCGGGCTTCCAGCTCTGCTCCATGCTCCTCACTGTCTTTGTCCCTCATCCCAGCAACTCCCACAGAAAAAGGGGTGTCTCTTGCCCTGCAGACCCCACAAAACTTCCAGGGTTGACTCTGATTAGGTCATAGCTCATCCCTGAACCACATGCAAAACCCCAGAACCAAGACGAAGTGGTAATGTGGGGAAAGAGAGGAGACTGGCTTCTACAAGCTACTATGTGGACTGGAGGAGAGAATGTAATTCCCACGAAGAAAAAAAGCTGCCAGGCAGGGGCAGGAAGGAGGGAGACCAAGGCAGCAAGACATAGAACACTCCTGGGAGGCAGGAGTGAACCATGAGGTCTGAGCTCCATCCTGGGACACTCAGTAGTTGTCCACAGGATGGGACATATTTGAAGTAAGACACAAGGACAGATACTTCCTCCAAGCTCCTCCACAGAAGGGGCTAGAGGAAATTCATACTTAAGCCACCCTAATAAAACCAGAGGAAAGAGATGATGCTAGGAGTGGGAGAGTCCTTCTCACCTCACAAAGAGGCACCTGGGGTGACCAGGATGGAATTTATATAAATGTGAGAAATGCAGACTTCCTCGTGTTTCTCAGCATGTCTTTATCCTGCTCTAGCCTCTGTTTCTAAATGATGAGAGATGACACTTCCTCGGATGGGGCTGATTCTTAAGGTTAATTGAAAGTTGCCTTTCTCCTGAATCATCTATCACACTGAATTATTAATCATCTGCAGGCATTTACAGGCCTTTAAACACTTGGACTTCCTGCAACCCTCCTTGGAAGTGCTTTTGCCAGTGGAAATATGACTTCCTTTTGGCCATGGAAAAAAGAAGCCATGTCTACCGATGTTTCCAGATTTCCCAGCTTCCAGAGACCCAGGAAGGAACAAAGTCTGAAAACAGGAAGCAGAGCCAGGGAGCAGCAAATCAGGAAGCCATTCTGCTATGTGGAGTCGGCTCCAGGGCAGCCTGGTCTCAGAGCCTCAGTGAGACAGTGGACAGAGGGAAAATGACCACAGTGACCATGGCTTTTGGCCTAGTTCATGGTCATCGCCACAGAAAATGGTCTCCTGGGACCTTGCATGGATGGGTTCCTCAGATGGTCAGTGTAGAGGTAAGGATGAGGGGGCCAGATGACAGGTCCAGTTCTACCACTTACTGGATGGGCCAGGGAATCTCTATAATTTAGTTTCCTCATCTGAGGGGGTGGTACCTACCCTGCAGGGCTGACATGAGACAGGGATTGATGGGATCTTATATATCAAGACTGTGTCATAATGCCCAAACAATAAGGAGCGGCAAGAAAGGTGAGTTCCTTCTTGCCACCGGTTCTTATATCCCAAAGGGGGAAAAAGGCTTAAACCTCAGCAGGCTGGCCCTAGCCTGGTGGTTCAGTTGTTGAGTGTCATCCCAGACACCAAAGAGTTGTGGGTTTGGTTCCTGGTCAGGGCACCTATGGGAGGCAACAGATCAATGTTTCTCTCCCATATCGATGGCTCTCTCCCTCTCTCTCTCAAATCAATAAACATATCATCAGGTGAGAATTATATATTAAAAAAACAACTCAGCAGCAGGCTGGCTGAATGTGTAAGGCGCATGCAGACAGAGCCAGCAACGTGAGTGCAGGACCCCACAGCTGGTCTCCAGAGTAGGCCAGGGAGCTCCCATCAGGCTCAAAGCCTGGGCCCTGAATGTTTGCCACATGGACAGTGTTGGCAGAAACCTGAGCATAGCTCCTTCTGAGTCCACAGGCCCTTCATTCTCAGACACTCTCAGAGTCCTCCAACGAAATGCTGTGCAGGCTCCAAGAGGAGGCGCATCCCCCACTCAGGGCGCATGCTGGTGGGAGCAGGCAGAGGACCTGGGGGGGGGTGGTGCTTACCGGAGCCTCTCAGCCAAGGTTGGGTCAACAGCCTCAACTGGCGCTGTCCCTGCAGTCTGATAATAATTACTATAATTATAGGTTCTGAAGGTGCGGAGGGGACCCGGCAATGCCACCCTGGGTTAGATACTCACCATGAAAGGGATGACATGCCCTGCTCCCTCTCCCTTGGTCCAGTCACGGCTCTAAGTGCCCCCTGTACATACACTAACCTTAGAGTGAGTGCTATTATTAACCTGATTGAGTAAAGTGACCTGAAATAAATCGCCCAAATAGTACAGCCGGCGCTTTGGGGAGCGAGGGTTGGAACCCAGGTTGGTCGGATTTCAGAAGCCACACTTTCCACGCTTCATTGTTTTGTCTACTGAGATGGGAGCCTGGACACTTCAACTCGCCGTGCGCCCACCGCCTGAGGTGGTCAGGCGGGCAGCACGGAGCTGAGGCCCGGGAACTAGGCCCCGGGATCCGGGAGGCCCCTGGAGCCCGCAGCTTCAACCCTCAAAGTTGCTGCAGCAGGTGAAGAGCATACCTAGGCGGGGTTTGCCCCAGCTGCCAGGTGTAACAAGGCAGGTAGCCCTCTAGCTGAAGCAGGCGGAGAAGGCACGGGCTCTGTTCTCCGGTCTGCAGCTACAAGGAGTCCCAGGCGCCTGCCCTGTCCTGCCTGGATCCCAGAGATTTCCGAGAGCGCCAGGTCTGCTCCACGCCCCCCAAGCCAAGCCCAAGCCATGGCCAGGCCAGGGCGGGCCGCAGCCTCCTGGCGCCAAGTTCCTGCCCCCACCTTCCACCATGTCAGGGCTAGAGCATGTCCAGAGACAGCCCCCCCACGCCCACCTACAACCCCATGAAGTGCCTTAACACCCTGTCTCACAGCGGCGGCGGGAGGCGCAGAGATCAGAGAGACCAAACCCGGCCCGCACCGTGTGCCAGCCGGAGCAGACCCTTGGCTGGTTAGTGCGCAGTCTCCCCACCTTTGTCCCCAGCAAGGCACTCGGTCCCCTAGGTCACTTTCCTCCACCCCGCCAGCCCCCACTGGGACGTAGCCCCTGTCCTGTCCCCAGGTCCTAGTGGTGTCCAGAGTGGAGTGGAGAGTGAGGCCAGACCCTGGTGGCCAGTAGAGTATCAGGAGGTGTGGAGGCCTTGTTCTCTCACCTCTCCACGAGGTCCAGAGCAACCTGGAAGCCTGGCGCCAGCATGTGAGCCAAAGGAAGCCCCCTTCTTTGCTCCTGAGACCAAGTGTCCCAGCGCTCTCCATGCAGGCTGGGTAGAGCCTCCCAAGTCCTTGAAAATGTGGCGGTTAGGTGCCAGATGCAACGGATCCTCTCTGTGTCTCTGTTTCTCACACCTGCTGTCCCCATCCTGGTCCACAACCCCTCAAGCGCCTCCCCTGGACTCCCTAAAGTATGCTGATAGAGTTAAGGGAAGGAGCAGGTTTTAGAGAAAATTACAGAATTCAAACATGAGTCCAGCCCCTCAGCAAGTTCCAGGACCCCAAAGGATATGGTTCTGAGTGTCAGTCACCCAGGGCATCACCTCTTCCTCAGCTTTCCTTTAGTGCCTGGTGCCCACACCCAGCCTACCCTCAAGTCTGAAAAGAATTCCAGGGGAACTTACGCCAAGATGGAGGCATAGGTGGAAACATTGTGCCTTCTCACACAACCAAGTTTAAAGACAACAAAGTTTTAGTAACAAAAAAAGAAGCCAAAACAGAGAAAATTGAACTATACTGAAGTTCGACAACAACAAACGGTTCAGCCAGACTGGTAAGAGGGGTGGAGCCAGCACCCAGGTGGAGTGGTCAGGCAGGAAAGATCCCCAACCCAGGTGCTGCAGGCAACCATGGGTGGATCCCAGGTGTGAGGTAGCAATGGGTGGACCCAGTGAAGGTGGCAGGCTGATTGCGGTCGCACATTTTCGTGCAGATAAGCAAAGGAGCGAGCAGTGAGATAGAACACGCAGGCTCCAGAAGTGGGAAGCAGCAGAGGGGACCACTATTGCCCCTCTTTTACCACGCCCCCACATACAGCATCACAACCCAACGACCTGGGTGGCCCCACCCTGGGGAACACCTGAGGCTCCACTCCTCATATGTAACAGGCACAAACAGACCAAAGCATGGCTCAAGAAGAACTCAAAACCCCAGAGCCTATAACTCTAAGCAACCAAGAAATAGCCAAACTTTTTTGGCTTTAGTTCAAAACACTGGTGATGCACAGTTCAAAACGCTGGTTATCAGGATGCTCACAGAACTGGTTGATTTTAGTCACAAATTAGAGGAACATATGAAGGCTAAACTAATTGAAATGAAGGGAAATGCGCAGGAAACCAATAGTGGTAGAAAGGAAATTGGGATTCAAATCAAGGGAGTGGACCAGAAGGAAGAAAAAAATGACCAAACAGAAAAATATGAAGAAACAAGAATTCAAAAAAATGAGGAGAGGCTTAGGAACCTCCAGGACATCTTTAAACATTCCAACATCAGAATTATAGGGATACCAGAAGGGGAAGAGAAACAGCCACGAGTAGAAAACTTATTTGAACAAATAATAAAGAAGAATTTCCCCAATCTGGCAAAGGAAATAGACTTCCAGGAAATCCAGGAAGCTCAGAGAGTCCCAAAGAAGTTGGACCCAAGAAGGAACACACCAAGGCACATCATAATTACATTAGCCAAGATTAAAATGAAGGTGAGAATCCTAGAAGTGGCAAGAGATAAGGGGACAGTCACCTATGAAGGAGTCCCCATCAGACTGTCAGTGGATTTCTCAAAAGAGATCTTACAGGCAAGAAGGGGCTGGAAAGAAGTATTCTAAGTCATGAAATCCAAAGACCTACAACCAACATTGCTCTATCCAGCAAAGGTTTCATTTAGAATAGAAGGACAGATAAAGTGCTTCTCAGATAAGATCAGATTCAAGGAGTTCATCATCACGAAGCCCTTATTATATGAAATGATAAAGGGACTTCTCTAAGAAAAAGAAGGTAAAAAACATGAACAGTGAAAGGACAGCAAACTCACAGTTATTAACAACCACACCTAAAACAAAAGCAAACTAAGAGAACAGCTAGATCAGGAGCAGAACCATAGAAATGAAGATCACATGGAGGGTTAGCAACAGGGGAGTGGGAGGAGGAGAAGGGGGGAGAAGGTACAGAGAATAAGTAGCATAGATGGTAGGTAGAAAATAGGGGGAGGGCAAGAATAGTATGGGAAATATAGAATCTAAAGAACTTGAGATACATGGTCATAAACTAAAGAAGGGAAGGTGGGGGAGGGGTGTGCAGGGTGGAGGGGAATGAAGGGGGGAAATATAACAACTGTAATGGCATCATCAGTAAAATACATTTTTTTAAAAATAAATAAAAGAATTCCAGGGGAAATGGAGGTTCTGGTAAAAGTTTAATTTCTACTCAGAAGCACAAGAAAGTGGCTCATTTCAGCAAGAATCACAGCTGCTTTCCACAGAAAACCAGAAGTTGTTGCCTAGGGCACTTGGACCCCCCCCCCCAAAATGACTTTTCAGTTGATACCTAGCAAAGCCCAGCCAGCAGACCCAGAAAGCCTGCTGTCCAAATTCTGTCCCCGGAAGGCCAGTGGTGTTAAGGGGCATCACAGACCTATTGGTCTCCACCCCCAGAGCAGGTGGCCCTGCTGACTGGGGGAATCTTTAGGGGTGTGCTGCTGCTGCTGTGGTTGATCACAGTGAGCTGCTGTCTCTGGAAGAGGATTTGTGCCATGTTTACCTATGAGAAGCTGCCAGGGACCCAGGCTGCCTCCAGCCCACAGGGGCGCAAGCTCTGCTTCCTGCATGGCAGGCCCCAGACAAGCAGGTGAGACAGGATGTGGGGCCCAGCAAGCCCCTTGGCCTTGCTTAGTACCCTCCCTATGTCATTTCCCTTGAAGTGGGGCAGGAAGGAAAGGTCTGTTTATGAAGCACAGCCTCTGTGCTGTTGCCATGCTAGGAACTATTACAAAGAAACCCCAGAATCCTCACCACAGCCATGAGATAGACATTATGAAGCCTATTGTACAGCTGAGAAAACTGAGACTCGGAGGACATAAGAAGTAAGTGGGAGAACAAGCATTCAAACCCAGGCAGTCTGACTCCAGAGACTGTGCCCCTCCCACTCGCCACTGCTGTGGGCAGAGTTCTTGGCTCTGGTAGTGAACCCCTCTGGGCAAGTGCTCCGAGGCCACACCATACCTTTGCCACCTATATGTCATCACTCTGCTTCTGGATAGGCCACCAGATGTGCCATTTGTGGTGCTCCCTTCCCTCCAAAGTCAACAGTGGGTGCCCTTGCACAGCGGAGAGTGGGCCCAGGACCAACAGGACCTCTGCCCAGCCCTGGAGCTCCTGCCCCACACCAGCAGGAGCCACCTTGGTGAGTCCTTCCACTAGGGCCTGCCCAGACGTCAGAGTCTGCTCAGGCCAGGACAGACCCATCTGCTGTCTCGGCCCTGGCTCTGGAACATTGCCTGGATGGGCCTAGGGATGCCAGAATTGGCCACTCTTTCCAGGTACTTGAGTTTGCCAAGTGTCTGCTGCACACCAGCTGGGGCCTAAAACAGCCTCATGTGCCCTTTTGGAATTAGACTTCACTGTGCCTCTGTAGGAAGAGGGACTGTCACCCCATTTTACACATCCTTAAACAGACTTGGAAAGGTTAGCCATGACTTGCCCGAGGCCACAGAGGCGAGGCAGTAAACATCTGGAAAATAGAGCCCTGGTGTTTCTGGGAGCAGGACCTGAACTGGGTCCTGTTCCAAGATGATGGAGAGAGCAGATGGTTGGAGCTGGGCACGGCTCTCTGCCCACCCCTTTTGCTCTGAAGGCTTCCAAGGAACCACCAGTCCTTCTTGGTCCTCCTAACTTGAAGAGAAAGAAAAGAGGCAACACTTTATCACTGAGACATCCTCTGGACACCACAGAGAGGGGCCAGACCAGGTGCTGGGCACTGTGATCACCCACCAAGCAGGCCCTGACCTCTGAGGATGGGGATTAATCACAGGGGATAGGAGCTGAATGAATACTGAGGCCTCTGCTGGGGGACCCAGAGAGGAGCAGGCCTGGATGGACAATACCTTAGTGTGAGGCCTCCTAGATGAGCTGCACTACAGAGAGGGACTCCGTTCAGTCAGGAGAAGCAAGTGGGCCACACCACTTGGTGTGGTCAGGAGGGGCCACAGGAGAGGCCTAGTCAAAGCTCAGCCAAGAAAGAATGGGCCAGGAGAGGGCAGTAAAGCCCAGAGCTTGCTGTCCCCAGGCCTCTGCTTTCCTCTGGCCTGTCGGACTTCCCACCTTGTGTTGCAGGAGATGCATGTGTGGTGGGGACCATTAATCCAGAGCTATACAAGTTCTCAGAAGACAACGGTGAGACCCACTTCCCAGAGAGCTGCCTGGGGTGGCTGTGGATCTCTGTGGAATACCAGCAGGAGGCTGAGCAACTGCTGGTGGGCCTGATCAAGGCACAGTGGCTAGAAGCTCCCTCAGAGCCCTGCAGCCCACTGGTGAAGCTCCACCTGCTGCCAGATGAGCGGTACTTCCTCCAGTCCAAGGCCAAACACAGAACTGCCAACCCTCAGTTTGATGAACACTTCATCTTCCATGTACAGTGTCTGGAGCAGGCAGGGTCTGGGAAGGAGCAGGCATCCTTCAAGAGAACCCCAGCATTCCATACTAGCCAGGGTCCTGCAGCCCCCAGAATCCCTGAGCCACAGGCCTGCCTTACCCTGCCCCTCAGGTCAGGACCTGAAGAACCTTGAACTCCAATGGCAGTGGCAGGGGCAGGGGAGAGACTTGGAGAGTAAGAGGAAAGAAGGCCAGGATCCTCCTGCCCAGGCTGCATGGAGGAGACAAAAAAAAATTGACTCACTTACTGAATGCCAGTTCCTGGCCAATGGGATATGGAGGAAGCACTCCAAAGCCCTGGAGCACTATAAGGTTTCTGGCAAGGATATCCAAGGAAGGTAGAGGGTGACATCTCCAGGCCTCTTGGAATGGAGACAGAAACTCACCTATTCTGTCAGAGACCAACACAGGACCCAAGTGCCTTGGCTGTATGTTGGGCTCCCTGGCTCAGGGTCTGGAGGTACTGTGGCTATGAGGTCACTGAGCCAAGCTCACAGTGGCCTGGGAGCCTCAGCAGGTGACTGGGGGCCCTTTTGGGAAGCGAGCCATCAAGAGCTCCTGAGAGGCCTTAGACAAACACTTTTTTAAAAGATTTTATTTATTTATTTTTAGAGAGAGGGAAAGGGAAGGAGAAAGAGAGAAAGTGAAGCATCAAAGTGGGAGAGATATATGGATCAGTTGCCTCTTGCTCGCTCCCAACTGGGGACCTGGTCCACAACCCAGACATGTGCCCTGACTGGAAATCGAACCTGAGACCTTTTGGTTCTCAGGCTGGCACTCAGTCCACTAAACCACACCAGCCAGGGAGGGACAAACATTTTTAAGCACTGGGCAGCGGGCTGGCTGCAAGATAAGGAGAAGCCTGTCAGCATCCAGCAAGAGTGTGACTGCAGAGGCCAGAGCCCTGATTCTTGCCCTCTTCTGAGGCTGAGAGCTGAGAAGAGGGGTCACATGGGGCTCAGCTCCTGGCCATACTGCTGGGGCCAAGGCTGTTAGAATTCACAGGTGAACCTATTTTTGTCAGGTCAGCAAGACCCCAGGTGTGCAGGCTGGCTAATCAGCACGGCCACACGTCATGTTTACATACTTACTCCTCTTCGCTCATCACTTCCCTGCCCTGTCCCTGCATTAACTTGATCCTGACCCTCCCTTGTGCTTTAAGGGGGAAGGGAAGGAGGAAAAGAAGAGAAGAAAATCAATATTAATTGACCACCTGTGCTAGGTCAGACACTGTGTGTGGGTTTTACAACCCAGAAAGTAAGAGCCATTATCCCATTTCAGGATGATGAGACTGAGTCTCAGGAAGAGGGCAATTGGGGTGCCCAACCCAGATAGCAGAGACAGACAGGTTCCCTAGGCTCCACTGCGGGAACTCTCACACTCCTATGGTGCAGGCCAATCACTGAGAGGTCCTATGAAACGGTAGATTAGACTTCGTGGGTTTGGCATGCTCCCCAAGGTCCTGCATTCCTAACACAGTCCAGAGGGTGGTGAATTCTGCTGATCCTCAGACCACACTGTACATGGCAAGTACAGTGCTGTGAAGGTTCCTCAAAGATGCCTGGGTTTAGGGTATACAAATCTCTGGTTGAGACACCCCTCACCAAAAACTCCTGTGTCCAGAACAGTGTGCACACCACCCTATCTCTTGGCCCCAATTCTGTCCCCGGCCTGGCCCTCATCTCCCCTAGGTATCTAGCAAGAGCATCACTCGGGGGTACTGAGGTTCTCGGTGTACCATGTGTACAGGCAGAGGAAGCACCAGCCCCTGGGCCAGATGCTCTTCCCTCTGAAAAATGAGACCCTGGCATGTGACTGTCAGCACATTATCTGGAGAGACCTAGAGGCTGAGAGCCTGGAGGTAAAGGTCAAGGTCACTACACACATATGCTACTGAGTGTTAGACTACCATGGGCAGCCAGCAGGGGTGGGCCAACACACCTACAGTGTGACTTGGGTGGTGGGCCTGGGTTGAGCCGCATGGATAAAAGGGGTGTGTGGAGTCACTCCTGGGCAAGGAGTTCTTTTGCCCTGATGTCATATTACCTAGAACGACTTGAAAAATCTGTTTTTGGATTCCACATCCAGATCAGATAGCTGTGAAAGGCAATACTACAGATGGACCACCAAAAATATATTTATCTGCCTTCCCCAACCCTCAGGAAAGATCCATGGCTCAGAATAGGCTTTGAAATCCTCCAGACCTGGGTTTGAAGCCTCAGCTCTGGTCCTCACCACTGTGTGTTCTCCAGCAGATCCCTTCAGCCCTCCAGTCCTTAGTTTGTCCATCTGTAAAGTGGTGGGTGAATTTAAAGGAGGGAAAATGGGTATGAAGTGGGTATGTCACCTGGTCCCCTGGGCCTGACTATTGGGAGGAAGGAAGAAGGCAGTGAGACCCTCCCAGCACATGCCAGTGTGACATGGTACCTTCCTCTCGGCATCTCCAGCCCCCCTCAGAGTTTGGCAACCTCCAGTTCTGCCTCAGCTACAATGACCACCTGAGCCATCTTACTGTGGTTGTGCTGCGTGCCAAGGGCCTGAAGCTCCAAGACAACAGGGGTGGGTCAGTAAGTTTTCCCCTCAGGGCAGATCCTGCCCTGTAAGCTTGGGGCTGGGGCTAGAGTCTGACCCTCATGCTTGGCCATCCAGTTTCTACTTGCATACTCATCGCAAAGCACTCAGTGTCTTATGATCTGTGCCCTGCCTCTGTGGACGTTGGTGTGAGAATTCATTTCCTTATGTCAAACCCAATGTTGCGTCCCTGTGGCCTCCTGCAAGACCTGTAAGACCTGAGACTGAGTCAGCTCCTTCCTTCTCTGAAGGCAGGGTCTTGGCTCCTTGAACTGTACTGCCCACCCTTATTATACCTGCCGTTCTATGAAGGGATCCAGTTTCTCCAGAGTGAGGCCCCACATCTTCCTGCCCCCAGAAAGGTTCCCCTGGACATAGACATGGCACTCTTCTGGAAGAAGAGGTACCCCTGGCTGGCAGGGCTAATGGCTCTCTGCTTCCTCCAGCCTCCTAGAACCCAGGAGCTGGAGGAGCAGAGGCCCTGCACTGGCTCACTGCACACATCCCACCCCTATGTGGGCCTCTCACATGGTGACCGTTGTCTGCCACCTGTGTGCCTTTGCATCTAAGTGAAGGTTGGCTGTTGGCTACCTATGAGTCTTTGTATCTTAAGTGAGCTGGCATTTAATGGTCCACTGCTGATCTAAAACCTATCTGAGCTCCACCCCAAAACACTTGGCTCTCTGAAGGAGAAAGGTGTTTAAGGGGCCCCAGGAGCCTGAGCACCCAGCACTCAACTGGGAGGAATGAGTGCATGGTGCCAGGCCTCTGGAAACAAAGAGCCAGCCAAGCTGTGGGTGGTTTGGGAGGTAGAGAGGAAGAGGAAGGGAGCTGAGCGTGTCCTCCACCCTGAGGCAGTGCACTAATCAGCCCTGTTTCCTCTTGTAACGCCCTTTAGCTGTAGCAGCTGTGAGTAACGGGATCTTGGCAGTGGGGTGACATGAGTCCCCCCAGACCTCCCACAGGCCAGAGACTTGGGCCCTTGCCTGTACCCCTCAGTCCTCTGTCTATACTGCCCCTCAGGTGTGTTTGTCAAAGTGTCCCTGATGAACCACAACAAGTCTGTCAAATGCAAGAAGACTTTCGTTGTGCTGGGCTCTGCCAACCCTGTATACAGCAAGACCTTCAGCTTCAAGGCTGACCCTGCAGAACTGGACACTGCCAGCCTCAGCCTGGTAGTGCTGCAGGACACTGAAGGGGACAGTAAGCCTGCTCCTGACCCCAGGGGGTGGGGCAACAGGCCTGGGGGGGATGCTGAGCATTCAGGCAGCATGGCTCCTCAGGAGAGCTCTGTGTATCTGTCCTGCTCCCTAAGGAAATTAGCACTAAGAGAGGCTGGGACACTTGCCCAAGGACCCAGTTTGCTAGTGAGAGAGCTGGGATTCACACCCATCTTTATCTGGTTTTACTGTGGTACCCCACAAAGAGGACGACTTCTGCCACCCCTCCTGTGGCAAACTGCAAGAGTCTGGGAGGCAGCATGGCTGCCTCCCCTTGGTCAAGTGACCTGATGCTGTGGGTCACTGTGTTCCCTGCATTGCCTCATGCCTTCAGACAGCTTTCAAGTCTTGGGAGTTTTCCCAGCAGTTCCCTCACACTGCCCCATATCCCACTGTCCACAGTCACCATCCAGGGAAGCAGAGTCAGCTGGTCTCCTGGGCCAGAGCTACCTTCTCCACTGTGACAGCAGGAGGGTGAAAACTTTGTTGAATGTTCCCCTGAATGTATAAGTGTGCTGATGCAAGAAGGCTTCTTTGTGGAGGGGCCCCTAGTGTCTTGGCTCTGAAGTGAGGCAGGCTTGAGACGGCCCAGCAGGAGCGTGAGGGACAGAGTGGGTGTCCCTGAGTGTCTGGCTCTTCACCTGGGCTTACTGCTCCTCTACACACCCTCCTCCCAACCCTGCCATCTCCAGCTCCAGGGCAAAGTCAGGGTCTCTTTGCACACTGTCAGCTGAAACTCCAAGAGGGAGGGGGTGGCTACTTCCTTGGAGGGGAGGAGTGAATAAGAGAGATGGAAGGGGCAGAGAGAGAGATTGGGCACTGGGGATGCCTGAGGTGATGTGGCTTCTGTGCCCCAGAGAATGACATTGCTGTCCCTCCCCTTCAGGGAGCTTCCAGCTGGGCTGTGTGGTGGTGGGCCCCTACGTGTATGGCCAAGGCAGAGAGCTGGAGCACTGGACCAATATGCTCAGCAAGCCCAAGGAACTGGTGAAATGCTGGCATGCACCCTGCCACACCACAGAGTCCTGACTGGGGTGAGACCTCAGGTCTGCTCAGGAGCCCACTTTCCCCAGGGTCATGGATGACAGCCACTGTCCTGGACACTTCTTCCAATCTTCCAGCTTCTCACTGGGCTGTGGGGTAGCCTGACACAAAGGGATGAGAGCTACTATGCAGGACAGAGGAGGTGACAACTCCCCAGCCTGAGAGATCTTCCCAACTCACTCTGTCCTTCTTCTCCCATGAGCTGCCTGGGCTTAGAATCTGAGCTCCTGGTCATCACAGTTCAAATCTGGACTGGAATATCAGGCATTGGGAAGAAATAGTCTATTGAACAATAGCATAGTTGCGTGTGCTGAATGGAAATGCAGAGGAAACTCAGGTCTCACCATCTTGGAAAGCTGATGATGTTCTGAGGCCAAAGCTGCAGTTTTTCAGCTGTGGTTTCTCTGCTTTCTGTCTAGGAGAGAAAACAAATTGCTCTGTAGGAAATATAAGGGTGTGGGGGGTGTGGGAGGAATATCTCAAGCACTTATTTCAGTTGGTCCATAATAAATAGCACAGCCTGAAAATGGGGTTCTGCCTGTAGATGTGGGACAGTCCCAGGATGCCTGGGCCATACCACACACCCACAGCTCAGGAGAGATAGCTCCCGGGGATGGGGACTCACTGTTTCAGGATCTGCAGGACACAGCTGCGAGCAGCCGGTCCAGGTTCTGGACATCAGCTCCCAGTGTCAGGTTAGGAAGGCCTCATCTGTGTGTTAGGTCCCTCCTGGGGGCTCTGTCAAATCCTGCCCCTACATCAAGCCAAGTGTGGTTCACAGCCGTGCCCTCCCCTCTAGAGTCCAACATCTCACACCCCTGATCTCACAGGTGCTGGTTCACAACAGTCAGCTCCTGGTACACTTAGTTTAGGCAGAAGTGGTGAAAACACATGGTCAAAACCTAGCCCATTGAGCTGAGAACTTTCCCCATAAACCTAGCAATTCCATTATGATAACTGTGCTGTGGTAGGTGTTGGTATAAAATTCATTAAGATGGAAATGTCCACAAACCATGGTCATCAACCCCTGTGCTATTATACTCAAGGTAAGGAGCAAGCCTTGCGCTAGTCAATGTTACTTAACAGGCAATTTGAACTTGCAGAGTCTATGCGTTGTTATTTTGTAACTAGAACAAACCTTTAAACCAACATCATCTCTTTTCTTACACAGTGAAGCAACTTCAGCAAAAGACAGAAGTGAACCTTACACTCAGTTTCTACCTCTTTCACTGGACTTCCAGTCCTAGTTAATGCACAAATAGAGCCTTTCCTAGCAATGGTCCGTGCAGACAGAATATCTGTCTTTGCTTTTTCTCACTTATTTCACAGGCACACTTCCAATGCAGTCCACACACCAGTAACTGTTAATAGCTTACACATAACAGGAATACACCATATGATTTTTAGCAGGCTATTCAAATGGAACTGTTTCCCTTTTACCTGGGGTCCTGAGACAGATGCCAATCACACTCATGATGAGACTCATGACTATCAGGGGCCTTTCTAGGACTTGGAAAAGTTGGAGAGCATCCCCTTCGTAGGACAAAGTGCACTGGTGTGCCTGACTCACGCTGAAAAATCTCAATGGCAAGAGACTGGCAGGCTCTCCATTGTGACGGGGAGGAAGAAGGGGTTGCTATGTTGGGCTGGCCCCTGTCAAGGCGAAAAGTACATAGATGCTCCCCACAGACCAGAGAGAGCTGGCCTGGATTCTCTCAGATCCTGTCCCCAACTGACCCCAGCAGAAAGAAGCCCTTTGCATCTTCATACAACACTTTAGAATCAGCTTATCAATTTCCACACACAAAAAAGTACTAGAATTTAAATGTATCTCATTGAGAGATACCACTTTACACCAGTCAGGATGGCTATAATAGACAAAGCAACAAACAACAAATGTTGGAGAGGGTGTGGGGAAAAGGGGACCTTAGTTCACTGTTGGTGGGATTGCAGACTGGTATAACCATTATGGAAAACAGTATGGAATTTTCTCAGAAAAATAAAAATCGACCTGCCTTTTGACCCAGCAATTCCACTGCTAGGATTATACCCCAAGAATCCTAAAACATCAATTTCAAAGAACCTATGCACCACAATGTTCATAGCAGCACAATTTACAATAGCCAAGAGTTGGAAGCAACCTAGGTGCCCATCAGTAAACGAATGGATCAAAAAATTGTGGTACATATACACGATGGAATTCTATGCAGCAGAGAGAAAGAAGGAGCTACTACCTTTTGCAACAACATGGATGGAACTGGAAAGCATTATGCTGAGTGAAATAGGCCAGGCATTGAAGGACAAATACCATATGATCTCACCTTTGACAGGAAGCTAAAGAATAAAACAAACAAGCAAACAGAATAAAAACAAAGACACTGAAATAGAGAACAAGTGGGCAGCGACCAGAGGGGAGAGGGAAAGGAACTTAAGGGGAAAAAGGGGGAGGGATTTTGAGGAACAAGTATGAAAGACACAGAGATGAGGACTGGGGGGGGGGAATGGGAGGGAGGGGGGAGACCGGGGGGGTGGGATGGGAGAAATAGATTAAAAAAATGTACTTGAAAAGTAACTAAATAAAATTTAATATTAAAAAAAATGTATCTCATTGAATGTATAGACCAGATTGGGGGCCACTTGACCCCCTTTACAATATTGCATCTTTGACTCATTAACATGGTACATCCCTTCATTTCTTTAAGTCTCTTGCGAGTTTTCTTAAAACTGTTTTGTGATTTTTCGACAAAGTGTTCTTGCACATCTTTCATTAGCTTTATTCTTAGGTGTTTTATATGTGTTTGTTGCTAGTACAATAGAGATTGGGGGTTTGCAGGACGGGGTTTGTGTATTGATTTCCTGTACAGTGAGTGGCCTTGCTAAAGTCACTTAAATTGTAGTAGTTTGTTAGATTCTTTATATATAATCATGATCTCTGCAAATGACAGTTTTATTTCTCCCTTTCCAATTTTCATGCCTTCCTTTTTGGTTTGCCAAGTTGCAGTGGCTGGGCAACTGGGGAAGAACAAGAAAGAAAAGGCATCCAGATTGTAAAGGAAGAAGTAAAACTATCTTTGTAGATGGCCTGGTCTCATATACAGAAAATCCTAAGGAATCCACAAAAACTGTTGAAGCTAATACACAAGATCAAGAAAGCTGCGGGATACAAGGTTGATTACAAATTGTGTTGGCTAGGGCATCCAGCAGAATGCTGACTACAATAGAAATAATGGATATATGTGTCTGATTCTCCACTTTGGGGGTAGGCAGAGCTTTCAATATTTACTATTAAGTATGATGTTTGCTATAGGACTTTTAATATACTCATGACCATGTATTCTCAATTTGTTAAAAGTATTTTTTATCAGTGTTAAATTTTATCAAATGCTTTTTCTTCACCTTTCAAGGTAATCATATTTTTTCCTTTATTCTTTTAATGTGATGAATTACATTGATTGATTTTTGACACACACACACAGCCCGGCTGATTTCTATTATAAGAATGTAAATTTGGGTTTTTGGTTCATAACAAAATTGAAGGGAAGGTAGAGATTTCTCATATCCCCGCCGTCCCAACACATGCACACACTCCCTCACTGTCAACACCCCACACCAGAGTGGTGCATTTGTTGTAACTAATGAACCTACATTGAACTTCATAATCACTTAAAGATCATAGTTTACATTACTGTTCATTCTTGATGTTGTATATTGTGTGGGTTTGGACAAATATATAATGACATCCTATTACATTTTCAGGCATTTTTGCAGTTATGTTCATGAGATTTTTCTATAATTTTTTGTTGTAATGCTCTTGTACTTGAAAAGAATGTGTTTCCTGCCATTGTTGAGAGCAGGCGTTCTATGTATTTCTTAGGTTAAGTTAGTAAATATGATTTGTCAAATCATCCAGTTACTGATTTTGGAGATCTGTTTTTCTCTTATTATTGAGACATTAAAGTTTCTTATTATGATTGTAATTTTGTTTATTTCTTCTTTTAGCTTAGTCTATTTTTGTTTTATATATATTTCATGTGTTATTAAGCTCATACCCATTTAAGATTGAGATTTTTCTGGTGGATTAAAACATCTATCATTGTGAAATGGCTTTACATTCATAATGACACATTTTCCCCATTTTTTTCTATATTTTCAACTTTCTTATGTTCCTTTTAAAAAAATTATTGAATTTATTTGAGTGACACTGATTAGTAAAACTGTATAGGTTTCTTATATTCTTTTTTTAAATGTATTTTATTGATTATGCCATTACGGTTGTTCTATTCCCCCCCTTCATTCCCCTCCACCCTGCACACCCCCTCCCCCACCATTCCCTCCTTTAGTTTATGACCATGTGTCTCAAGTTCTTCAGATTCTATATTTCCCATACTATTTTTATCCTCCCCCCTATCTATTTTCTACCTACCATCTATGCTGCTTATTTTCTGTACCTTCTCCCCCCTTCTCCTTCTCTCACTCACCTGTTGCTAACCCTCCATGTGATCTTCATTTTTATGGTTCTGCTCCTGATCTAGCTGTCCTCTTAGTTTGCTTTTGTTTTAAGTGTGGTTCTTAGTAACTGTGAGTTTGCTGTCCTTTCACTGTTCATCTTTTTTACCTTCTTTTTCTTAGATGAGTCCCTTTAACATTTCATATAATAAGGACTTGGTGATGATGAACTCCTTGAACTTGACCTTATCTGGGAAGCACTTTATCTGCCCTTCCATTCTAAATGAAACCTTTGCTGGATAGAGCAATCTTGGATGTAGGTCTCTGGATTTCATGACTTGGAATACCTCTTTCCAGCCCCTTCTTGCCTGTAAGGTCTCTTTTGAGAAATCTGCTGACAGTCTGATGGGAACTCCTTTGTAGGTGACTGTCCTCTTATCTCTTGCTGCTTCTAGAATTCTCTCCTTCATTTTAATCTTGGCTTATATAATGATGATGTGCCTTGGTGTGTTCCTTCTTGGTCCACCTTCTTTGGGACTCTCTGAGCTTCCTGGATTTCCTGGAAGTCCATTTCCTTTGCCAGATTGGGGAAGTTCTCCCTTATTATTTGTTCAAATAAGTTTTCCACTTGCTCTTTCTCTTCCCCTTCTGGTACCCCTATGATTCAGATGTTGGAACGTTTAAAGATGTCCTGGAGGTTCCTAAGCCTCTCCTCCCTTTTTTGAATTCTTGTTTCTTCATTCTGTTCTGTTTGGTCTTTTTTTTTTTCTGGTCCACTCCCTTGATTTGAGTCCCAGTTTCCTTTCTGTTACTATTGGTTTCCTGTGCATTTCCCTTCATTTTAATTAGTTTAGCCTTCGTATGTTCCTCTAATTTGTGACTAAAATCAGCCAGTTCTGTGAGCATCCTGATCACCAGTGTTTTGAACTGTGCATCTGAAAGTTTGGCTATTTCTTGGTTGCTTAGAGTAATTGGCTCTGGGGCTTTGAGTTCTTCTTGAGCCATGTTTTGGTCTGTTTGCGCCTATTACATTTGAGGAGCGGAGCCTTAGATGTTCACCAGGGCAGGGCCGCTCAGGTCACTGGGTTGTGACACTCTATGTGGGAGCGGGGTCAAAAAGGGGCAATAGTGGTCCCCTCTGCTGCTTTCTACCTCTGGGGCCTGCGTGGTCTGTCTCACTGATCGCTCCTTCGCTGGTTTATCTGCGCATAAATGTGTGACCGCGGTCAACCCTCAGTGGGTCCGCCTGCTGCTACTCCACACCTGGGATCCGCCCACGGGTGCCTGCGCACCTGGGTCAAGCACCTAGGTCTCGCACCTGGGTCAGTCTGGTCGATCTTTCCTGCCCGACCCCGCTCCGCTGCTGACTTCGCCCCTCTTACCGGTCTGGCTGAAGTTTTCGTTGTTGTCAGACTTCCGTATAGTTCAATTTTCTGTATTTTGGCTGTATTTTTGTTGCTAAAACTTTTGTTGTTTTTTAACTTGGTTGTGCGAGAAGGTACAGTGCTTCCACCTACGCCTCCATCTTGGCGGAAGTCCAGATTTCTTATATTCTTGTAGTATCATGTACCTCTTGAATATAGTTTTCCTTACCAAGTCTGTCAATCAGTGTCTTTCTTTTTTTATGGATGTTAATTACAGTTATCCCAATATTTCCCCCAATCCTCTCCCCTGCCCCACCACTCTGCCCTCCTCCCTCTCCCTCATTCAATGCCCACCCTGTTGTCCATTACCATGGGTACTTTATACATGTTCCTTGACTAGATACTTCCTCTTGTTTTCCCCCTTTTCTCTCTCCCCTCTTGTCACTGTCAATTTGATCTTTATTTCCATTCCTCTGGATCTATCTTGCTCATCTGTTTCTTTTTTTCATTAGGTCCCACTTGTAGGTGAGATCATATGGTGTTTGTCTTTCACTGCCTGGCTTATCTCACTTAGCATAACATTATCCAGTTCCATCCATGCTGTTGCGAAGGGCAGGAGTTCCTTGTTTCTTTCTGCTGCATAGTATTTATTGTGTAAATGTACCAGTTTTTTGATCCACTCATTTACTGATGGGCACTTAGGTTGCTTCCAGCACTGTTGGCTATTGTAAATTGTGTTGCTATGAACATTGGGGTGCATAGGTTCTTTTGGATTGGTGTTTTAGGATTCTTAGGCAATAATCCAAACAGTGGAATTGCTGGGTCAAAAAACAATTCCATCTTTAGTTTTTTTGAGGAAATTCCATACTGTTTTCCACAGTGTCTGCACCAGTCTGCATTCCCACCAACAGTGCACTAGGGTTCCCTTTTTCTCACATCCACCAGCACTTGTTGTTTGTTGATTAGTGTTTTGTTGTTGTTTATTATTTTTATTGAGGTATAATTAACATATATTAGTTTCAGGTATACAACATAATGATTTGATATTTTTATTTATTACAAAATGATTATCACAGTAAGTCTAGTTAAACATCCATGACCTCATTTGCTTCTTTTTCCTACTACTCCCACCCACCCCAGCCACCCCCACCACCCATCCGAGATCCTACCCAACCTTTGCTGGTTTTAAAATAACAGTAGTATGAAAATATATATATATAATCTGAATAATAATAAAAAATAAAATACCAAGAGTAGTGAGTTGGAATATAATGGAGCAAAAGAAGAAATATTAAAAAAACTATGTGAAAGGAAAAAATTAAGAAAGAAACATAAGTTTTGAGGAAGAGCAAGGTGAAATTCATCTCAGCTGCTGGTGTTCACCTTCTGACTTCTTCCTTGATCTCTCTCTGGTTTTTCAGCTCAGAATCCCAGGGCAGGTCATCCAGCTTCTGGAAACACTGCCTGTATCTCCTTCACATGCCCCTAGAGGAAGCTTATGTTGCAGTTGAGAGGGTGGGGCCTTTATGTCTCCCCTAGAAGGAACAGTTCAGTCTTCTGGGAAAATTGTGGATGTATTCCCCTTGCCCCTACACCTCTTGTCTTAGTCTGTCTCAGCTTATTTCCAATAATGTAATTTCTGATTAAATAGCTGTCTGTTTTACAGTGGGGGAGGGGGACAATCTGTAAGAGTGTCAGTTCTCTCCCACTTGGTGCAGATAACAGCTCTGCAACCAACCATTATCTCTTGTGTATCTAGTTCATTTACTGTTATTATCTATTTAAATTATTATTTGGGGGTGGGCTCCGCCTACACTGCTACCCCCTTCTCCCCTGACCACCATGGATGAGAATAAGTCTACCAAGACATGATCTGCTTGGGGAGGAAAGATGGCTGATTTCTCAAAGGAGGACTCAGAACTTGTTCCTCAATGGTCTTTTATTGGGTTTAATTTGCATAGGAATACAGGGAATATACATAAAGCTCATCAATCATTGTTAGGCAGTAATGATCAAACAATAGATAACATTCAAAGAAATGTGAGGGCCTACTCTAAGTCAGAGTCAGATAGTTAAAGGGCCATAAAACTTTGGGGAACAAACTCACTGCATGCCTGGACTCTTATCATTTAAATTGAGGCTTTTAGCAAAGCTGGTTTCATAGGATTTTATGCATTCTTTCTTAGGCCTGATTGCCCTAGGGAACCTGCCCTTTCCAGAACAGGACTGCACCTCCAGCATTGTTTCAGGCTTAAGGCATTTCTGGCTTAAATCAGGCAGGGGAAGTAAGACAGCCAAAAGATTAGGAGACTTCTTGCAGACAGAATGAGGACTCAGGCTATGTCAAAGCTGAGGGGTGAGGGTCCATTACCCCCTTTTTGTATAGCTCCCCCCAGTCCTTCCCTAAGGGCAACTTCATGACTGTGCCTGTCTTTGGTCATCCCTCCCTTGAGGAATCTTACCCATCATTGGCTAACCAGTCATTCATGGGGGTGAGGTTGGGAGGCCACGGCCAGGCAGGGTAAAGTGAAGTGGACAGAGGCAGTGCTCCTGCCAGGGAGATAAGCTTTGTCTCCTAAGTGGCTTATGGTCTCAAGGTCTTTTTACTCAGCCTTAGCCACAATGGGTTATGGTTTCTGAAACCAGGCAAGTTCCCAACAATTATTTTTTAAAGATTTTATTTATTTATTTATTTTTAGACAGAAGGGAAAGATGGGAGAGAGGGAGAGAAATAACAATGTGTGGTTGCCTCTCACATGCTCCTTACGGAGAACCTGGCCCACAACCCAGGCATGTGCCCCACACTGGGAATCAAACTAGTGACCCTTTAGTTCACAGGCTGGCACTCAATCCACTAAGCAACACCAGCCAGGGCTATGCTTTTATTTATTGAGTTTAGAGAGAGCTAGAGAAAGAATGGAGAGAGAGAGAGAGAGAGAGAGAGAGAGAGAGAGAGAGAGAGAGAGATGTATTTGTTGTTCCACTTATTTATTCATTTATTGGTTGATTCTTGAATGTGCCCTGACTGGAGATTGAACCCACAACCCTGGCCCATCAGGATGATGCTCTAACCAACTGAGCTACCTGGCCAGAGCCTAGTTCACTTACTTTTAATGTAATTACTGATATAGTCTCATTCATATATATACCATCTTACTATTTGTTCCCATATGTTCTACTTATTTTTGTTTTCCTCTCCTTTGTTGCCTTATTTTGGATTAATTCATTCATTTATTCCATCTCTCCCCACCCATTAGTTGCAACTTACATGGCCTGTTATTATTCCATTAATGGATTGTCTAGAGATTATAACTTATATTAATTATTTATTGTAGTCTAATACAGATTTTCTTATCACTCCCCAGATAATGCTTTGATCTTACAATACTCAATCTCTATTTCCCTCCATTCTACTTTTTTTATGTTATTGGTGTTATTTAATTACATATATAGTTTATGCCTAAAAAGACATTATTGCTTTTGCTGTGTTCTTTTATATTCCTCCACATACTTCATATTTCTTTTCCTTTTTATTCTCTCCTACATTTCTGTGATTCTACCTGTGATCATTTTCTTTCTACCTGAAGAATTCTCTTTAGTGTTTCTTCTACTATAGATCTGCTGGCAGCAAATTTTCTTAGTTTTTGAATAGAAAAGTTAATTACAAAATCATTTTAAAGGGTATTTTTATAGAAATAGAATTCTGTGTTAACATTTTCTTTTCTTTCTATGGTTTCAAAGTGGTATTTATTGTCTTCTCACTTCCATTATTTCTGTTGACAAGTGAATATCAGTGTTATTGGTACTCCACTGAAAGTAATGCGTCCCCACTCCCATGCCACACATACCCTTGGCTGTTTTTAATATTTTCTGTTTTTGTTTTTTTTTTTATTTTAATTTTGGCAGCTTAAGTATGGTATGCCTAGATGCAGCCTTCTTTTTATTTATCCTGCTTGGGGGTCATAAAACTTCCACATTTTTGGAAAATTCTGTCTATATTTCTTCAGATATGGTTTCTGCCCACTTCTTTTTTCTTCTCTCAAGACTCCAATTACACATACATTAGGTCTTTCCATTATTTCCCACAGAACTCTTATGTGCTTTGCTAAAATTTTTTTTATCCTCACCTATGGACATGCTTATTGATTTCAGAGCAAGGGGAAGGAAGGGAGAGAGAGGGAGAGGAACATCGATGTCAGAGAGAAACATTTATAGGTTGCCTCTTGCACAGGCCCTGACCAGGGACCAAATATGCAACCTAGGTATATGTTCTGACCAAGAATTGAACCCACAACCTTTCAGTTTATAAGACAATGCTCTAACAAACTAAGCCACGCCAGCAAGGGCACTCTTAGCTGTATTTTTCATACTTTTTATGTCCATCTTCAGCTTAGAGTTTTTATACTGACATTTTACAGTTCAGTAAATTTGCTAAGTCTAGTTGTGGTCAACTTGAAATGGGAAAAGTCAGCGTTCGAGCTGCCTGTCACTACCAGAACAGAGACAGGGATTGAATCTTATGGACGCTTTATTCAGAAGACCAGTGATCTGAAAAGATAGTGGGTTATGTACCCTAACAGACCTTTTTACATTTCATTTCAAACTGACCCCTTTTATAAGGAGGAGAAAAGTGGAGGTAAGGGGTCAGCTTGAGATAAGACATTAACACAAGTCTTTTGGGATACATAACCTGCCATATTCTCAGATCACCAGCCATCTGAATAAAGCACCCATAAAGATTCAATGCCTGTCGCCCTGACTGGTAAGGCTCAGTGGTTTGAGTGCTAGCCTGTAAACCAAAGGGTCACCAGTTGGATTCCCAGTCAGGTCACATGCCTGGGTTATGGGCCAGGTCCCCAGTGGAGAGTGTGCAAGAAGAAAACACACACTGATGTGTCCCTTTCTTTCTGCTTCCCTTTCCTTCTCTCTAAAGATAAATAAAATCTTTTTTAAAAAAGATTCAATGTCTGTCTCTAACTCATTGGTTCTGGTAGTGACAGGCAGCATGAATGCTGACTTTTCCAGTTTTACCTGTAGAGAATTCTTACAAAAATATATTTGAGCCAAATAGAATATGCCTAGAAGATTTCAACAAACAGAAAAATGCTCCCTAGAGTGACACTTTGCAATTTCTTTTATGCATTTACAAATTAAGGAAGATAAAAGTTGAAGGAAGCATGGTGGGGATTGGATTACAGGATAGTTAAGACTTTGTGGTCCCCTGGGGGTGGTCCCACCTGTGCTTCTGAGGAGTCTGAAAAAGAGGATTATTCTATTTCAAAGGTGTGTTAACCTAGGTGCACAAGAACACTAGGCAGGGCTTACTTAAGGCATAGAGAAAAATTTTACAAAAAGTTATATGCCTGGGGCATGACTTGCCCAGTTTGGAATTTATGATCAGATCACCCCCTTTTTTGTCCACATTGTATATATGTTTTCCCCTTTTGGTCCTCTTTCTTGACTTGCTTGATAATTTACTGTTGAATGGTGACCATTATGTTAAATTATAATGGCTCCAGGAGACATTATTCCTTCAGAGAGGGTTTACTATGTTAAATCTCTAATGGAGTGGAGGGAGAACAGTCCAATCTGCACTGACCTTACTGGAATTTGGGTTGCTGTTTTTGTAAGGCTCTATCTCTACCTATGGTTTCCCCCATTTCTGGAATGTGGTCCTCCTAGGATCCCAAATGAGAATCTGGTGTGTTTACTAGGTTTCTTTCCTGGGTGGGTCCTGAACTACATTTTTTATCTCCTTAGTGTCATATTGCAAAAAACCAAAAACCCCTGCTGTCTTTCATAGGATTTCTATGTAACTTTATAATTTAGCAAGTTGCTTCAGGGGGAAACATGAATTAAGTGTCAGAATTACTTTTTTGTGTCTCCCTTCTATCAAATACCTTGGCTCCTCCAATCCAAGTGATACAGAGAGACCTGATGAGATCACTGGGAAGAAGTAGGGAGGTACTGTAGGAAGAGGTTGCCCAAGGCAATGGTAACAGTCTTAAGACAGGATAGCTGAGAAACTGAATGCCTCCAGAGTACATGGAATTATAAATAAGAAGATTTAAAGTAAAAAGAAAGCAAAGCCTGGCTCTCAGGCTCTCTTCCTTGAGAATGCTTGGATGATCATGCTGCAGCTGCCTGCATTTCCCAAAGTATAGTATTTTGGATGGATTTTGGATGGAAAGGAACTCCAGGCACAGCCTAGATGATGGCAGGGTTATTTTTCTTTGGGTGTACTAGAGGGCATGAGCTCAGAGGCAGGAGCCTGCCATTCTTCCAAAATTGTGTAGCTTTTGTATCTTACAGAAACCAGAAGACAGCGTTCATGCTGCCTGTCACTACCAGAACCAATAAGCAGAGACAGGGATTGAATCTTTATGGGTTCTTTATTCAGATGGCCAGCAATCTGAGAAGATGCAGGTTATGTACCCTGACAAACCATTTTGCATTCCCTTTCAAACAACCCTTTTTATAAGAAGAAGAAAAGTGTAGGTAAAAGTGTTGGGGGATTTAAATGTTGGAAAATTTTTAGTTTTAGGTAATAGCTAATAAGCTTAATAATCAATACCTATAAAAAGCTATTGTTCCAGGAACTGAGGGTATGACACACCTTGATTCCAGGAGACCATAAGCAGTTACACCTTTGAGCCTCAGGAGGACTGCAAGTGATCAAGATGGTACCTGAGTCACTGTACTCCGGGGTGAGACGCCCACTGCCCAGAGCACTGCAGGACACAGATAAAGATTACCGCCCAGAACACAGATGAAAGAATGTGGCAGCTTTTTATCTGATTAATTTTCCCCTGAATTCCAAACCCCTTACCTACACTTTTCTTGTCCTTATAAAAAGGGTTGGTTTGAAATGGAATTTAAGACTGTCTATTAGGGCAGTCCACCAAGATGGAGGCATAGGTGGAGATGCCTTGCTTTCTCACACAACCAAGTTTAGAGACAACTAGATAATGGCAACAGAAAACACAGCCAGAACACAGAAAATTGAACTTTTCAGAAGTCTGATAACAACAAATTCTTCAGCCTGACCGGTAAGAGGGGCGAAACCAGCAGCTGGCAGAGTGGGGCAGTACAGGAAAACTCCGTCAGACGGACTCAGGTGCGGAATCCAGGCGCAGGGTTGGACCTAGTGAGAGACCCAGCGAGCGACCTCGCAGGGAAACAGCGAGGGAGCAGGGCTGCGGGTGGACCGTGGTTGCGCATTCGTGTGTGGATAGACAAGCGAGGGAGTGGGCAATTGGACGAGAGCCAGCAGCCCCAGCGGCAAGCAGAGGGTGCCGCCATTTCCCCGCCCTGACCCCGCCTTCACATACAGCATCACAACCGAGTGACCTGGGAGTCCAAGGCTCCGCTTCTTGTACTTAACGGGCACAAACAGACCATAAATGGCTCAAGAAGATCTCAAAGCCCCAGAGCCTATAAATCTAAGCAATGAAGAAATAGCAAAACTCTCAGATGCACAGTTTAAAACACTGGTGATCAGGATCCTCACAGAACTGGTTGATTATAGCCACAAATTAGACAAACATATGAAGGCGAAACTAATTGAAATGAATGGAATTGCACAGGAAACCAATAGCGATGAAAAGGAAACTGGGACTCAAATCAATGGACCAGAAGAAAGCAAATAATGGCCAAACAGAAAAGAGTGAAGAAGCAAGAATTCAAAAAAATGAGGACAGTCTTAGGAACCTCCAGGACATCTTTAAATGCTCCAACATCTGAATTATAGGGGTCCCAGAAGGGGGAAAGGAACAGCCACCAGTGGAAACCTTATTTGAACAAATAATAAAGGAGAATTTCCCCAATCTGGCAAAGGCAATAGACTTCCAGGAAATCCAGGAAGCTCAGAGAGTCCCAAAGAAGTTGGACCCAAGAATGAACACACCAAGGCACATCATCATTACATTAGCCAAAATTAAAATGAAGGCGAGAATCCTAGAAGCAGCAAGAGCTAAGGGGACAGTCACCTACAAAGGAGTCCCCATCAGACTGTCAGCACATTTCTCAAAAGAGACCTTAGAGGCAAGAAGGGGCTGGAAAGAGGTATTCTAAGTCATGAAATCCAAAGACCTACAACCAAGATTGCTCTATCCAGCAAAACTTTCATTTAGAATGGAAGGACAGATAAAGTGCTTCTCAGATAAGATCAAATCAAGGAGTTCATCATCACCAAGCCCTTATTATATGAAATGTTAAAGGGACTTATCTAAGAAAAAGAAGTTAAAAAAAAAAACATGAATAGTGAAAGGACAACAAACTCACAGTTATTAACAACCACACCTAAAACAAAAGCAAACTAAAAGGACAGCTAGATCAGGAGTGGAAACATAGAAATGAAGATCTCAAGGAGGGTTAGCAACAGGGGAGTGGGAGGAGGAGAAGGGGGGAGAAAATAAGTAGCATAGACAGTAGATAGAAAATAGATGGGGGGGCAAGAATAGTATGGGAAATATAGAATCTAAAGAACTTGAGACACATGGTCATAAACTAAGGGGGGGGTAATGGTGGGGACGGGGGCGTAGGGTAGAGGGGAATGAAGGGGAGAATAGAACAACTGTAACAGCATAATCAATAAAAAAATAAATTAAAAAATAAAGACTGTCTATTAGGGTACAAACCCACCATCTTCTCAGATCGCTGGCCTTCTGAATAAAGCACCCATAAAGATTCAATCCCTGTGTCTGCTTATTGGTTCTGGTAGTGACAGGCAGCACGAACTCTGGCTTTTCCAGTTTCATATTTTAGTGACTCTGCCAGGACAGACTGTGGGACTCTCCTGTAAGTCTGGGTATTTGGTGGGGAGTCCATTGACTTCCTGGACTTGGGGGCCCCAGCATATGGACTGGAGACTTCCTAGCAGCTGCCAAGTGATTTCACTTGGGGACTCTCTTCTGACTCTCAGCACTTCCCATCATTTTCACATTTGATTGAATCATCGCACTTTCTGGTTCAGTTTACAATCCTGGTCATGACTCAGATCATTAGGAATTAAGGTGCCTCCTGGTTTACAGAGCTCTTTCTGGAAAAAGGGTATCTTCTGGTTTGGGACACAGAACTTTGGGGCAAGTTTTAGCTGATTGCTCATCCTATGCTTATAAACCAATGCCTAAAAAGAAAGTGTTTTTTATTGTAATATTGTTCAGCATATGTATTGTATAATCCAGACTCAGGAGAGCACTGGCCACTGAATGTGACTTTAAATCATGGTATCATACTGTAACTAGAGTTGTTTTGTCAAAGATAAGGAAAGTGGGACAAAATGCCTTACCTAGAAACTTTCATGAACTTATATAATCAGGATGCAGGATTAAAAACAAACAAATTAATGATCTAGAGAAAAGGAAATTTGCCTGTGCAAGGAAACAGAAGCTCAGAGGAGAGAGCTCAGGAAGATCTAGATATTCTGCCCATGCTGTGAGCATGGGCGGGGTTTCCACAGCCCCTCCAGCCCTGAAGGGATCTTCCTCCTTACTCAGCTGAGGGAACTGGGGAAAGTGAGCCTGAACTGTCAGGCTCAAACCTGTCTCAAACCTGTCAGGGAACAAAATTTGGTAGAAGAAAAACCCCTACCAGGGCTAGGCAATATCCTTTGTGAACACTTCCAGTGGTAGTAGGGCAGAGGGCCAGCCCACTGGATATTAAGGGCATAAACTCCATTTTCTACATCAGATCCATTAAATAGGAGAAACTCTGAAAGGACCAGAGTATATCCCTTTAGAGTGGACGAAGGAGTACATTCAGGTTTTTGAGTCCCTGAAGGCACACCTGGCTACTACACCAGACTTGGAGCTTCCAAACCTACTAAAGCCCCCTGAGTTATATGTTTATGATGGGCAGGGCATTGCCCCAGGTGTCCTCACCCAAATGCTTAGTGACATTCCACAGCCCACTGCATACTTGTCAAAGACACTAGATCACACTGTCCAGGGGTGGCCAGCCTACTTAAGAGCTGTGACAGCCACCTGCAAGCTCTTACAGGAAGCTGAAAAATTTCCATAAGACAACCTATCACCATTTATGCACTCCACCAAGTGATGAGCCTACTGCAGCAAAAGGGAAATTTGTGCTCACTGCTGGAAGAATGGACAGGTACCAAGCTATTCTTCTCAACAATCCCATCTCACTCAAAAACTGTAAGTTAAATCCTGCCTCTGTTATCCCAGAGCCTGACTCAGCTGTGCTAATACATCTTTTTTGAGATAATTGATGAAGTTTATTCTAACAGAAGTGATTTACAGGACCATCCTCTAGAAGAGGCAGACTGGATTCTATAGGCACATGTAAACAGTTATATGGACAAAGGAAACATAAAGGCTGGGTATGCATAAAGGTATAAAGGTATGCATAAAGGTATGCAGCTGTAATTCCTGAAGGAGTAGTAGAGGTCAAGGCTTTGCTGCCAGGAACCTCTGCTCAGGAAGCTGAACTGATTGCATTGACAAGGACACTGGAATTGTCACATGAAGAGAGTGAATGTGTATATCTACTCAAGATAAACTTTCCTAATTTTGCAATCACATGGTTCCATCAGGAAGGAAAAACAACCATTAATCTACAATAAAAAAGGAGATTTAGTATGCAGCAGAAATTTTAAAATTATTAGAGGCTGTTCAGATACCTTTACAGGTGGCAGTTACACACTGCCCAGGGTATCAGAAAGAGAACACTGAAATGGCTAGAGGAAACAATCTGGCCACTCCAGCAGTGAAAGAGGCTGCTGTAATGCTTTTGGCACCTGTCCCAGACTTGTCAACAATTTGACTTTGAATTATTGACTGTAGACTTAGAGAAAGCTGAGAGCTTGAGTTTTAATTTTTAAAAAGAGCTGGTAGTGGATGGAGAAGGAGTAAGAAAAGAGTTATACTGGTTTCCTGAATATTCAGTAAAGCCAGTCATGAATCATTTGCATGAGGCCACTCACTATGTAAGAAACTCATTAACCACATATGTTAAACTGTGGCTTATAAGTCCTGGAATTGCTAAAGCTACACAAAATGTTATTTCTAGATGTGTTGTGTGTCAGAAGAACAACCCCAAGACAGATCCTCATTTTAAAAAAGAAGGGAAACAACACCAAAAACAGTGCCCATTTGAGGACTGGCAAACAGACTTCACCCAGATGCCAAGGGTCCAAGGGTGAAAATATTTCCTAGTGTTTGCTGACACATTTTCAGGTTGGGTAGAAGCCTATCCTACTAGAACAGAGTAATCCTTCAGGTAGTGAAAGACTTACTGAAGGAAATAACACCTCACTTTGGCCTATCCAACAGCATCCAGAGCAGTAATGGACTTCCTTTTGTTTCAGAAATTACACAGGTTAATAAGTTTTTAGGAATCAGGTGGAGACTCCACATGGCATGAAGGCCTCTGGAAGTGTAGAGATGATGAATGACACCCTGAAGAAAAATGTAGCCAAGTTGTGCCAAGAAACTCATCTCCATTGGCATCAACCTTTACCTATCGCCCTGCTCAGGATAAGGATGGCTCCTCAAAGTGAGGTTCAGTTGAGTCTTTATGAAATTGTATACAGGTGATCATTTCAGGCTATGGATCAGGTGGCATACATACATATAGATCAAGAAGTGAAGGTTCTTCACTTGGCTGCTGTGGCTCGGTGGATTGAGCACTGACCTGCAAACTGAAGGGTCACCTGTTAGATTCTCAAACAGGGCACATGCCTGGGTCGCAGGCCAGGTCTCCAGTTGGGGCATTCAAGAGGCAACCACACATTGCTGCTTCTCTCTCTCTCTTTCTCACTCCCTTCCCCTTCTGTGTAAAAATAAATAAATAAATAAAAAATATATTTTTTAAAGTGAGGACCCAGGCATGTCTGCACCCAACTGCTTGGTGTGTGAACCAAGGCTGTAGTGCTACTTGAGTAAAATATCACGATTAACACTACACATACACAAAGGATCTCCTATCTCCTCTTCACAGATTGGTACTTTAAATACCAGAGAATACATTCCTACTGTCTTAAGCCATTTTGCCTTCCCCCACGAACTGAACAGAAACAAACAATGAGAAGACAAAGAAACAATCCCCAAATGAAAGAAAAGGAGGAAGCCTCAGAAAGAACGCTAGATGAAATAGAGACGAGTCAACTATCAGATAGTGAGTTCAAAGCAATGGTTATCAGAAAGCTCAATGAGCTCACAGAGAATTCCCAAAAACTACAGGGAACCTACAATGAACTCACTGCAAACTATATCAACATGAAAAAGGAAAGAAACTATCAACCAGGGCCAACAGGAAATGAAGAATACAATTTCTGAACTGAAGAACACAGTACAAGGAATCAAAAGCGGGATCAATGAAGCAGAGAATTGGACCAATGAGTTGGAGCATCAGGTTAAAAAAAAACACCCAGAAAGAGCAAGAAAAGGAAAAGAGACTCAGAGAGAATAACGAGGGGTTAAGAGAAATGCAGGACAACGTGAAATGGAATCATATCTGTATAATAGGAATACCAGAAGAAGAAGAACAACAAGGAATAGAACACCTATTTGAAGAAGTAATGATGGAAAACTTCCCTAATTTGATGAGAGAAAAAGTCACACAAATCTAGAAACAGAGTCCCAATCAAGAAGAACCCAAAGAGGCCCACTTCAAGACACATCATAATTAAAGTGGCAAAATTCCAAAACGAAGAGAGAATCCTAAAGGCAGCAAGGGAAAAGCAGGAAGTAACATACATGGGAGCCCCAATAAGACTAGCAGCTGACTTCTCAGTGGAAACACTACCAGCTAAAATGAAATGGCAAGAAATATTCCAAGTAATGAAAACCAAGGGCATGCAACTGAGACTATTCTACCCAGTAAGGTTCACAATTAAAATGGAAGGCCAAATAAAGAGCTTTCCAGACAAAAGAAACCTCAAATAATACACCTCCTCCAAACCAGCTCTGCAAGACATGCTAAAGGGTCTGCTTTAAGAACGGGAAGAAAAACAAAGAGAGAGAGAAGAACAAAGGTATGAAAAAATGGCAATGAAAAAGTACCTATCAATAATAATCTTAAACATAAATGGATTGAATGCTCCCATCAAAAGACATAGAATAGCAGAATGGATAAGAAAGCAGGACCCATACAAACGCTACTTACGAGAGACTCACCTCAGAACAAAAGACTTACACAGACTGGAAGTGAAGGGCTGGAAAAAAATATTTCAAGCAAATGTATAGGGAAAAAAAGCTGGGGTAGCAATACTCATATCAAACAAAATAGACTTCAAAAAAAAAAGAGCCATAAAAAGATACCCAGGAGATTACTTCATACTCCAGGAAAGAATCCATCAAGAAGACATAAACATTGTGAATACATATGCACCCAACATAGGAGCACCCAAGTACATAAAGAAAATCTTGGAGGACTTCATGAAATATATCAACAGCAGCAGAGTTATACTAGAGGACTTTAATACCCCACTGTCAAAAATGGTAGATCTTTGAAACAAAATATCAACAAAGATAGTGTGGCATTGAACAATGCCCTAGATCAAATGGGTTTAAATGATACACATACAACCTTTCTTCCCAAAGAAGTAAAATACACGTTCTTTTCAAATGCCCATTGGAATGCCCATGGAAATTTTAAAAGATAGGCCACATGATAGGACACAAAACAAGCCTCAACAATTTCAAGAAAATTGAAATCATATCAAGCATTTTCTCAGACCACAAGCAACTGAAACTAGAAACCAACCTCAAGTTAAAAAACCCCGAATCACTTAAACTCATGGAGATTGAATAGCATGGCATTAAACAATGAATGGATCAACAATGACAATAAGGAGGAAATCAAAAAGTTTCTGGAAACAAATGATAATGAATGCACAACAATCCAAAACTTATGAGAAACAATGAAGGCAGTCCTCAGAGGGAAGCTCACAGCAACACAGGCCTACCTTAAAAAGATAAAAACATTTCAAGCAAACAACCTAACCCTACACCTACAAGAGCTGTGGGAAAACAAAGACAGCTCAGAGCTAGTAGAAGGAAAGAAATAACCAAGATCAGAGCAGAATTAAATGACATAGAGACTAAAAGCACAATTCTAAGGATCAATAAATCCAGGAGCTGGTTCTTTAAAAAAGTAAAGAAAATCAAAAAGCCTTTAAGCAGACTCATCAAGAAAAAAAGAGAGGACTCAAAAAAACACAATCAGAAATGAAACAGGAGAAATTACAACTGATTCCACAGAAATACAAAGGATTGTAAGAAATCACTATGAAGAACAATATGCCAAGAAATTTGAAAACCTAGTGAATTGGACAAATTTCTAGAAAAATATAATCTTCCAAAACTGAATGAAGAAGAAGCAGAAAGTCTGAACAGACCAATAACAGGAGACGAAACTGAAGCAGTAATCAAAAACTCCTGACACACAAAAGCCCTGGACCAGACAGCTTCCCAGGAGAATTTTACAAAGCATTTAAGAAAGAGCTAACCCCTATCCTTCACATACTATTCCAAAAAATACAAAGTGATGGAAGACTCCCGAATTCTTTTTATGAAGCCAGTATCATCTTAATCCCCAAACCAGATAAAGACATAACAAAGAAAGAAAATTTTAGGCCAATATTGCCGATGACATAGCGCTAAAATCCTCAACAAAATATGGCAAATCATATCCAGCAATGCATGAAAAAGATCGTACACCATGATCAAGTGGGATTTATCCCAGGGATGCAAGGATGGAACAATATTCACGAATCAGTAAATGTAACACATCACATAAGCAAAATGAAAGACCAAGACCACATGATCAAATCAACAGATGCAGAAAAAACACTTGATAAGGTACAGCACCCATTTATGATTAAAAAACACTTAGCAAAGTGAAAATAGAGAAAATGTTCCTCAACATAATAAAGGCCATATGTGAGAGACATACAGCGAACATCATACTCAATGGGCAAAAACTTAGAGCTTTGCCACTAAGATCAGGAACAAGACCAGGATGCCTGCTTTCACCACTCTTACTCAACATAGTATTAGAAGTCCTAGACACAGCAATCAGACAAGAAACAAAGAAATAAAAGGTATCCAAATTGGAAAGGAGAAAGCAAAACTGTCATTGTTTGCAGACGACATGATAGTGTAGATAGAAATTCCTATAGACTCCACCAAAAAACTATTCAACCTAATAAGTGAATTTGGCAAAACAGTGAGATAGAAAGTATATATGCAGAAATCAAAGAAATTTTTGTATACCTACAATGAAATAACAGAAACAGAAATCAGGAAAAAAATCCCAATTGATATAGCACGAGAAAAATTAAGTACATAGGAATAAACCTAACCAGGGAGGTAAAAGACCTATACTCAGAAAACTATACCACACTGAAGAAAGAAATCAAGGAAGACACAAACAAATGGAAGCATATATCATGTTCATGGATTGGAAGAATTAACATCATCAAAATGTCCATACTACCCAAAACAATTCATAGATTCAATGAACTTCCTATTAAAATGCTGATGATATATTTCACAGATAATAGAACAAACATTCCAAAAATTTATATGGAACAATAAATGACCTGAATAGCTGCAGCAATTTTGAGAAAGAAGGACAAAGTAGGAGGGATCACAATACCTGATGTCAAACTGTATTACAAGGCAACTGTAATTAAAACAGCCTGGTACTGGCATAAGAATAGACACACAGATAAATGGAACAGAATAGAGAGCCCAGAAATAAACCCAAGTCTCTATGGTCAATTAATACTTGACAAAGGGGGAAGAAACATAAAATGGAGTAAAAATAGCCTCTTCAACAAATGGTGTTGGGAGATCTAGACAGCTACATGCAAAAAAATGAAACTCAATCACTAACTTACACTGTATGTGTAAAATAAATTCAAGGTGGATAAATGACTTAAGTATAAGTTGTGACACCATAAAAGTCTAGAGGAAAATACTGGCAGGAAAATCTCAGATACTACACGCAGCAACATCTTCACAGATGTGTCCCCTAAAGCAAGAAACATAAAGGAAAGAATAAACAAATAGGACCTCATCAAATTAAAAAGCTTCTGCATACCTACAATGAAAACAGCATTAAAATGAAAATAGAACCAACTATATAGAAAATCATATTTGTCAATGATACCTCAGACAAGAGTTTGGTCTCCAAAATATATGAAGAACTCACATGACTTCACTGCAGAAAGACAAAAAAAAAAAAAAAACAATTAAAACATGGGCAAAGGATTTGAACAGACACTGCTCCAAGGAGGACATACAGAGGGCCCTGAGGGATATGAAAAAATGCTCAGCATCACTAGCCATCAGAGAGATGCAAATTAAAACCACAATGAGATGCCACTTCATACTGGTGAGAATGGCTTTCATAAACAAAACAACAAACAAGTGTTGGAGAGGATGTGGAGAAAAAGGAACAATACTACACTGCTGGTGGGATTGCAGATTGATACAGCCACTATGGAAAACAGCACTGAATTTCCTCAGAAAACTAAAAATGAACCTGCCTTTTGACCTAGTAAGTCTACTGCTGGCATTACATCCCAAGAATCCTGAAAGACCAGTACGAAAGAACCTATGCACCCCAATGTTCATTGTAGCACAATTTACAATAGCCAAGTGCTGGAAGCAAACTAAGTGCCCATCAGTAAATGAGTGGATCAAAAACTATGGTACATTTACACAATGAATTACTATTCAGCAGAGAAAAAGAAGGAGCTCCTACCCTTTGTGACAGCATGGATGGAACTGGAGAGCATTATGCTATCTGAAATAAGCCAGGCAGTGAGGGACAAATAACATGTGATCTCACATTTAACTGGAACATAATCAACAAGTTAAAAAAGCAAGCAAAATATAACCAGAGACATAGAACTTATTAACAATTTGACAGTAACCAGAGGGGAGGTTGGAGGGGATAATGAAGGGAAGGGTTTTTAGGAACTACTATAAAAGACACATGGACAAAAACAAGAGTAGGATGGAAGCAAGGGAGGGAGGTGGGTTTGGCTGGAGTGGGTAGGGGAGGGGTTGGGGAAAAATGCAGACAACTGTAATTGAACAATAAAATAATTATTTTTCAAAAAGAAGTGAAGATAAAGAAAATGTACGATATTTAAGTCAAACCTTAGCTGTGATTAAGGACCTCGCTTGTAGTAGAGACCTCTCCTCTACAGGTTCACTACATTACTTTGAGCCTGGGGCAAATGTGCTACTCAAGACCTGGAAGACAGCCTCTCCAGATAGCCAAATAGAAGTGGACTGAGCTTTGGGACATACTCCTCATCACCCTCACTGTGGTAAAATACACCAGAGTAAAGAAATTATCAGAGGAACAATGGACCTCAAGAAAACCCGAAAGTCATCTTTTGAAAACAAGGACTTTATTCATTACTTTTTGTTTAACCCTGTGTTATAGAGAACTTGTTCCTTTCAAATGAGATTAAAACACTTGGATATATTTAGCAAAAATGTTCTAAACATCTTTGAATTTTGTCTTGCAGAAAAAAAGTTATGTTGAACAAACTTTCACTACATGTCTTATAGTTGTTTCTATTTGTACTCCCCTGGAAAGCCTTTGAAATTATACTCTGTTTAAGCATATGAACAAGAAGATAGGGCCCTGACTGGTGTGGTTCAGTGGATTGAGTGCTGGACTGTGAAGCAAAGGGTTGCAGGTTCGATTCCCAGTCAGGGCACATGCCTGGGTTGTGGGCCAGGTCCCACAAGGGTCAACCACACATTGATTTGCTCTCCTTCACTTTCTCCCTTGCCCTCTCTATAAATTAATTAATTAATTAATTAATTATTTTTTTAAAAATAGGAGAAGAGGCAAGATGGCAGAAGAGTGAGTGAAGGCCACACTAACTGCTTCCCAGGACCAATCTGAAATTACAACTAAATTGTGAAGTCACCCAGAACAAACAACTGAACAATAGCAAGACAGAAGCTTTATAACCTTGGATAGAGAGAAGAATCATCTTCAGCACTAACTGATTGAATGTAAACTGTAATTAAATTTTTTTAAATTAATTAACATTAAAAAAGAAAATAACCTACTCCTATATTTATAATTGGGATCCTGTGGTAATTTTAAAGGATAGGTAAATATTTTCCTTAAGAGTCACTAATGTAGCCCCGGGGGAGTGTGTGCAACTTTTGTAAATTGTGCTAAAAACTGTTTTGTGCTTTATCATAGCTTGTGGCAAACCATGTGCCCCTTATGTGGGTCTGCAATTAAGTGTATTCCTAAGTCTCCTACCAGATGGTCTAATGCTAAGATGCATGCTCAATAACCAAATGAGTACTTCTATATGAAACTGATCCTACAGATACATGATTGTTTAAGCTAATAGTAGGGGAACAATGGTGGACTTGAAAGTTGGAACATTATAGTTTATGTAATAGCTAATCAATCTATGTAAAAATCAATGTATGTAAAAAGCTATAGTTTTAGGAATTGAAGGTATGACCCACTTTGACTACAAGAGACCATAAGCAATTACATCTTTGTGCCTCAGGAGGACTGCAAGCAATGAAGATGGTATCTCAGCCATTGTACTCCAGGGTGAGACATCCACCCCTTTCCTACCCCTTACCTACATTTCTCTTCTCCTTGTAAAAAGAGTTGGTTTAAAATGTAATTTAAGGTGGTCTGTTAGGGTACAAACCCCACCATCTTCTTAGATCACCAGCCATCTGAATAAAGTCCCATAAATATTCAATCCCTGTCTCTGCTTATTAGTTCTGGTAGGTGACAGGCAGCATGAATGCCAGGGTTTCTGGTTTCAAAGGGTTTGGGACTCAGGAAAAAGGTTAATTGGATAAAAAGTTGCAGCATTCTTTCATCTTGTCCTGAGTGGTGGTTTTTATCTGTGTGCTGGTCAGCAGACATCTCACCCTAGAATACAATGGCTTAGGTACCATCTTGATTGCCTGCAGTCCTCCTGGGGCATCAGGGTAGAAATGATTATGGTCTTCTGGAGTCAAGTGGGTCATACCTTCAATTCCTGGAACAGTAGCTTTTTAAATGCATTGATTACTAAGCTTACTAGCTATTACCTAAAATTAAAATTCTCCAGCTTTTAAGTCCCCCATCATTATGTTGTTTTAGTTTATAAATTAACCCTATAGAAATAATGTAATTAAAAACTAATAGGATAAATGATAGGAGAACTCAGGTGTTGGAGAGTTTAGCCTTAATTGCAGCTTTTGAATAAAGACTCCTTTATCACCAGAACTTTGCCTCTGGAATTTTGCCTATAGGGTACCAGTGGGTAGCAGGACCCCACTTCTATTCCATAATGCTTGCTGCCTTAACAAGCCCAATCTCCAATTTCTTATTTCTGAAGGTCCTGAGACCCTACTGCCTTTTCTGCCTAGCACAAAACAGGGCCACATACTAAACCTGACAAGTTCAAGGGAGGCCTATGTTGTGGCCTTACAATTTCAGAGGCCAAAAGTAACCACATAAAATGGTCTGAAATTAAAACTTCCTAACTAAAAGCAGTCATGGCATGGTGGGTAATCAAGCTTGAGGCCATACTTTCCTGACGAAGGTCAATATTTACTTTAACTGATTTTTGCATCTAAGATAACATACCTTTGGAATGTCTGAGTAATTCCTTTTTTTCAGACCTGTCAGGGCACAATCTCCCAACCAGAGAGCCAAGACCTCATTGTTTTCTTGTTCCCTGTCATACTGTTACAGAACAGACCGAGTGGGCAGGGTGAATGATATACTATTACCGAAAGGACTCCCCCTCTTTCTCCAGGGGTTCCCCCCAATGCTAGGTTCACTTTGCCCACCACCAGAGGAAATCCATCTCTCAATGCCAGAAATTGGTGAAAAGGAAAGGAATTATTTATTTTAAAGTATACAGACTTAGAATAATGATTTAATGTCTTCATTAAAATACTAAAGTTCTTTGGAATACCCACAAATGCACACAGTCCTTCCTTCTCCCCTCTGCCCAGTCTGGGGTACCAGAAAAAGAAGTAAGTCCGTGATTTGGGCTCTCGGCACCATCAGCTGTGTCGCCACCACAATCTCCAGCTAATCCAAGGCCATGTGGCACCTTCTCAGGGCCCACCAGCAAGAATTCTTTAACCCCTTTTCCTCCAGGTGAAGTCTCTCCTGCTGCCTAAGCCACATGGCAAAAGGGAGCACCCCAGAGCCACATGATCCCAACCTCTGGCCAAGCCATGTGGTCCTTCCCTGGTATGGCTGCCACACCGGGATTTAAATCCCAATGCCAATCTTCCTCTGCAGCCCCATTTCCGACTCCTCACACAGTCAGTCACACCTGTCAGCATTCCTGTATTCTTCCAGCTTTTCTGGGCTGCCATAATAAGTCTAGACAGGCATGGCTCCAAGGCCTGGAGCCAATCATCTCCAAGCTCTCATGCAGGCGCTGTAACCAGGGGGATTTGTTTCCTAGTTGTATCCTGGGTTGAACTCCAATCTCATTGGCTCAAAGCAAGGCCACAACTATTTAACATATCTATGAAACCAGCTAAAGGCTATAGATATGTTAAATGACAATGCTAGGGGTTAGCTGCAAAGCTGTTACTGTACAAAACAGCTCTCAGTGGCCCTGCTCCATATGTCCCATCCCTCAGCTCAGATTTGTGGGGGTGAGGACATCATATATATTTTTCTCTAATATTTCCTGGACACCCTGAGTTCTGGACTCCATTACAAATCCCTATTGGGACACCCCCCACCCTTGGCTGCACCCTGTTACAATACCATCTCCAAGTGTTATAAATGTTTATTGTTAACTATCCTATACTCCCACCAATATAAAAGAAGTATTCGTCTCCTTATTTTACCCTTTATCCAATCCTGGAAATATCCCTACTTTGCTTTCTTTCGTGTCCTTAATCTATCACCTGTCAATGTTAGAAACATTCAAACATTCAAGAAAATTTGTGTGTTTATTTGACAATTGCCAGGAAGCAAAATCTCAACAGATTGAGGAAATGCTCCCGAAAATGGCAGTCTTACACCTGTTTTATACATTACAATCAAAAGAGAGGCATAAGTGGGTTACATAAAATTCAATGGTGATAGATTAGGGAGTCGGGAGAAAGCAAAGCAAGGGAAACATTTGGGATTGGATAAAAAGGTAAAATGATAGACATACACTTCTTTTACAAAGATGGGTGCAGGATAGTTAACAGTCAACAATTAACACTGTAACAAAAACAATGAGGGGCCTTGTGGTCTCTGCTCTGATGTGGGTGGTTGTGCCCCAGGGGTTTGGAAAAAGGGAAGTTACCTTGACATTCCAAAGCCATTTTATCCCAGAAGCAGACAATAGACAGGCTTAGTTAAGGTAAAGATTGACTTTTGTCAGGGAAGATTCCAACCTATGACATGACTGGCCACCACGCCCTACTTTTAGTGAGAAACGTTTTAACTTTGGACTATCCTACGTGATTACTTTAGGTCTCCGGGTTTTCAAGCCTGTCATGTAGGCCTCCCCTGAGCTTGTTCAGGCTTAGCATATGGCCCTGAAACTGGAAAAGACACTAGAGTTCGGGCTTCCTGTCACTACCAAACCCAATAAGCAAAGACAGGGATTGAATCTTTATGGGCATTTTATTCAGATGGCCGGCAATCTGAGAAGATGGTGGGTTCATACCCTAATAGACCAGCTTGCCTTTTCTTTCCACGCCAAGGTTTTTATAGCAGGGAATAAACAAGGTGCAGTGAGGGGTTTTGAAATTCAGGGAAAAGTTAACTGAATTAGGAAAGAACAACTTCAGCATTCTTGTCCTGGGCAGTGGTCCTAACCTGTGTCCCAGGCAGTGATCTTTAGCTGAGGAGGTGGTCTTTACCTGTGTCCTGGGAAGTGGTCAACTCACTCTGGAGTACAATGGCTCAGATATCATCTTGAGTTGCTTGTAGTCCTGAGGAACAAAGGTGGAACTGCTTATTGTCTCCTGGACTCAGGGTGGGTCATACCTTCAGTTCCTGGAACAAAAGCCTTTACATGCATTGATTACTAAGTTTATTAGCTACTACTTAAACTAAAAATTTTCAACTTTTAACTCCCTTATCAGCCCCTTTTCATCCACACAACAATGAATTTCATGTAACCCTCCTTATGTCACAGGTGGGCACATGTAACCACATTTTCGGTGATCATGTACAAAGAACTGAACACACAGAGAGTTTATAGCAGAGAGAAAGAAAATTTATTAAGTGATGGTGATACAGGGTGCATCCAAGGGGGGGCCCCCCCAAAAAAAAGATTTGGAATAGTGTCCAGAATTTGAAGTGTATAGAAATATTGGAGAGACAGATACGATGTCCTCACCCCTTCCCCCCACAGGTGTGAGTTGGGGGAAGGGACAAATAGAGCCAGGGCCATTGAGACCTGTTTTGCATACCAACAGTTTTGCAGCTAACCTCTGGAATGATTATTTAACATATCTATAACCCTTAACTGCCTGCATAGATACGTTAAATAGCTGTGGCCAAGTTTTGAGGCAGGGAGAAGGGAATGGCTTGTACCCAGGATGTAACTAGGGGCTGTTCCCCTGAGTTACAGCGCCTGTGTGAGAGCTTGCAAAAGGTTGGCTCTGGGACATGAGGGGATAACTGCCCAGGTGAGGAGAAAGCCACGCGGTTTGGGGCAGAGTGAGGACCCCTGCAGTCATGTAAGGGGAGCCACACGGTTTCAGCAGAGTGAGGACCCCCTCTTGGTGAGGTGAAGGAGGGAGCCACGTGGTTTTGGCAGGGTGCGACCCCCTCTTTCCCAGGTGAAAGGGAAAAACCATGCATCTTTGCCAGAATGGAGATCCCTGCAGCCAGGTGAAGAAGAAAGACACATGCTTTTGGTGGAGTGCAGACCCCTGTAGCTTTGGTAGAAGAGGCCCACGTGGCTTTGGGGTGCCCCTTTGGCCGCGTGGCCTGGAAAGCAGGAGAGATTTTGACTGGAACTGGGTACAAAGAACTCTTGCCAGTGGACCGTGAGAGAGTGCCACATAACTTTGGATTAACTGGAGAGCCTGCACAGTGACACAGCTGACAGTGCCAGTGGCCTGAAACACAGACGTGTGCTCTTTTCCTGATTTACGGTACCAAAGTTGGGACAGTGGGAGAAGCGGGAGCCGTGTGGGTGTAGGTGTATACCCTAAAGCACTTTGATATTTTAGTGGAGACATTAGGCCTGAATAGCATTAAATAAACATTTTGTTTCCTTTTCACAAATTTCTGGCATTGAGAGATGTCTATCCAATGGGCGGCGGACAGAAGAGCCCAATAGATATTAGTATTCTGTCCTTGGGAGGGGCCCCTGTTCTGTAGCAGTTTTTGGCATCCCTGGGTGGGCCAAATATTGCCCCCCCCCCCCCGGACCTCTTGTTCGGTAACAATGGTACACTCCACAGAACATGGGAGCTGACCAACTCCAAGCAGAAATTGACTGCAGGGGCTGGAGGGATTCTATTCCTATAGGGCAGATATTTCCTGACTAGTTTGTTGGGGATTCATTGCGTGTGGACAAGTAGTTCTATTACTTTAAAGCTACTGCACATGTGGTCTCATGATTTTCCCTGACTGGCCACTGGAGAAGGGGTATGCACAATCTTAGTTTATTATAATGCTATTATCCTGAAGCCTATCTTAGAACAGGGTCTCTGTCCTGTATTGTTGTCCTTTATCTTAGCCCCGAGGCACACCTGGAGTTTCCTCCTTCCTGGATATCTCCAGCCTCACTTATTCCTCCTTCTTTGACTGTAATGTATAAAATGAGGTGCAAAACTGCCACCCTCTGGAGCATTTTCCCAACCTGTTGAGATTTTGCTTCACAGCAATTGTTGTCAATTTGGCCCTAATAAACTCACAAAAATTGTTACTGGATGTTTGGATGTTTCTTACATTCACATGCCTTTTGGCCATGGCCCTCTGTCCAAGTGCTCAGTTTCTTAGCTACAATCAGCAAATTTCTTGAAGGGGAAAATGGTTCACGGAATGTCAGCTCACCTCATTGTGTTTTCCTTCTTCTGAGATCATGACCCATCAAATGCTTTTCAACTTGGCAGCTCTCCAATAACTTGAAAAGAGGGGTTTTCTGTATTTTATTCAGCTTTTCTAGTTGTTCTTGGCATGAACATAGTTTGCCTCATGCAGAAAAAATCATTATATTCTCAGAATTCTTTTCCCAGAAAAAGAATTCTCAGTAGGTAGTGATTTTATATAGGGACTCTGCTTACACAATCCTTGGGAAGGCTAATGAAATCAAAAGGTAAAAAGTTCCTTCTATCAATTAGCTATTTTTGCATTAATGGTGTATAACAAACAATCACAATGTCTCAGTGTTCTACCAAAATGTGCATTTATTTCTCATGCATCCAGGGGTCAGCTGTGTGGGCTTATCTAAATTAGGCAAATCACCTTCAAGTGGTGGGTCTGGCCAGGGCTCAGGTCCTTCTCCAGGCCTGCTCCATGTTTGTTCATTCTGAGCACAAGCTGAAGAAGAAGCAGATCTCTAGGGGAAGCTCTTTTCATGGTGAAGGTGTCAGAAGTAGGCACAGATAATCAGGTTCTTGGTGATCAGGATGAAGAATTGAACCTAACACATTCAGTTTGTAGCAAAGAATACAGGAGCAGGCCAACTACAAGCAGAGACTGACCTAATGGGCTGGAGGGATTCTATTCTTATAGGGCAGGTCCTTCCTGGCTAGTTTTGGTGGGCTTTTATTGCGTGGGTACAAGTAGTTGTATTACTTTAAAGCTACTGTGCATGTGGTCTCCTGTGGTTTTCCTTGACTGGCCACTGGAGAAGGGGTTTGAACAATGTTACCAAATAGAACCCCCCTTCTCCTGGGGTCCCCCTGTACTAGATTTGCCTTGCCCTCAGCCAGGCAATTATAGCTCTCAATGTCAAAGATTGGTGAAAAGGAAAGGAATTATTTATTCAAAAGTTATACAGACTTAAGAGTAATGACTTAATGTCTTCATTAAAACCCCAAGGTCCCTTAAAACACCCACAAACACACCCAGTCCTTCCTTCCCCTCTTTGCCTGGTCCAGGGTGCTGTATCTTAAGAAAAGCAATAGAGGTCCTTTTTACAGAGCCATTTACACAACCATTTGTCAACTATTTTTCAGGATTTTTTTATTGTGGAATTCTTTGCCCAAATTAATGTAAGAGCCTCAAGCATCCTGCTATCATAAATGTTGGAGACAAAGGAAGAAAAGGGTGATTTTTCCTTCTTTCTAGTTTCTTATTTAGCCAATTCAGTGTGGAAGCCTTTTTGTAAGAGTGTCTGGAAAATATAAGTTCCAGACTTCCATGCCTAGAAAATGTAATAAAGACTTTTAAAGGGGATGGGGACGATGTGGTGTGCCAACCCCCACTCTGGGGCCAACCTGAGTCACAGACACCTGAGGTAAGTGATCCACACTGGAAGAAGGCTCTTGAAGAACCCACATGAGTACTCCAGCCTATTTTGTAGTACTAGTCACATAAAACCTCTCCTGTCCCTTAGGCGGTTTTCTTCCCATACTCCGGCCCTGCCCTTGCTAGGATGATCAGAAACTCTTATCAGCAAGTCAGAGAAGGAGGAATGAAAGTACAAAGTGAAAAGGAAGAAAATTACTACCTTCCCATTTTCTGTCTCGGACCTCATACAGTCACAAACCAGGGCGAGGTAGGAGTGAAGGGGCAGCTTAACTTTTAAATGAAGTTGGAAATTTAGACTGCTACATGAGATTGGACATTTTAAATACAGATATAAGCCTGTTTTGCAACTAGAAATTACAGGAAAGATTTATTGTTACCTAAGAGTAAACAAAGGAGTCAAGCAAGTTGCCCTAGATTTTCTCCAAAGGGCAGGGGAGACGCTACCTGCTGAGCAGGTCTGAATGGGACACTGGGGGCGGAAAAAGGATGAAGTAGTTTACTAATTACATTCCACAAGCTTGACTCTTTCAACATATTGGATATATTTCTTAATTGAATTTAATATAGCATTATGAAGGTACATTACACTACCTGTCTATCATGTTCTTCCTAGTTTTAAAGCACAAAATTATTTATCCAAATCACTCTCCCACTCCTCATTTTTACATATTTCAGGAGGTATATTTCTCAAAGTGAAATGAGTCTCAGGTTGTGAAGAAAGGAACCAGCTGTTGGAATTGTACTAGGTCTTTTAAAGGCAGCTTGGTAAATCTGCACAGGGGCTCAGGAGAAACCTTCCCCACATTTAGAAATGAAGAAAAAAGAGCCCTGGCTGGTGTGGCTCAGTGGATTGAGTGCCGGCCTGGGAACCAAGGGTTGCCAGTTCGATTCCCAGTGTAGGGCACATGCCTGGGTTGCTGGCCAGGTCCCAGTAGGGGGCACTGGAGAGGCAGCCACACACTGATGTTTCTCTCCCTCTCTTTCTCCCTCCCTTCCCCTCTCTAAAAATAAATAAAATCTAAAGAAAGAATACATGAAAAGTGAGCCTTAGAGAAGGAATGTTGTTTCTCAGAGCTGGGAAGTACTGAAGATGGTAATCAGATTCCAGGTGTCCAAAAATGGTGTCATTACTACATGTTCACTTCATGTAATAGACACGCCAACAAAATGAGAGATGACAGTGCAGCCACATTCCCACAGCCTGGGGTCTCTTTCAGGCCTTTCGGATAAGTCTCTGTTGCACACCCTTTAGTTGCTGGTGAGGTTTTCATCTTTACTTCGTCCCTCACTCCCTTCTTTCCCTTCTTTGTTCCTTCCATTTTCCCTCCCTTTCTCCTTTCTGTCCCCTCTCCCTTCCTTTTGTCTATGTAAATTATCTGCTCATCTCCAGTGGTGAGGAAGCGTAATCCTGCAAGTGACCAGATTTGATTTCTCTGGCTCCTTTGTGTTAAAAAATATGCTTTTATCAGTTTGTTGATTGACAAACCTGATTACAACAAACTTCCAGAGGGTGGACGATCTGAGAAAGTGGAGCACCCATGCACAAGGGAACCAGAGGGCTGTCCACTTCCGGAGGGCTATGGGAACATGACTGATAGGTCGGGTGTGGATGCAAGGTGGTCAGTGACCGCGTGTCCAAGGCGTGGGCCGGGAAGAGAGCCACTGGGTGTTCTCATGCCTGCATGACTGATGTACAGCTACTGAAACCAGCAAGAAGAGCACTTGCCTCCCTCAGTGCCTCTAGCACCCTCTACTGTTTAGCATCATGGTCACAGCGAAGGAGAGATGCTTTAGGGAGTTCGTCTGTAAAGCACATATTGAAGGATGGATTTGGAGCTTTGAGGTAAGGTAAGCCAGGCTTCGCATAATCTTCCCTTGGGCCCCCTCCCAAGCACTATCTCTCCCTTCCCACCACAATAACCACTAACCTGGTTTTATAGCAAGCACTTCTTGGCTTTTATCACCTAACAATGTAGCCTTAGAAGCTATAGGTTTTTTGGTTTGGTTTGAAGTTTATGTAGGGAATCAGAAAGCAAGTATTCTTTTGTGTGTGGCTTCCTTCACTCCACATGATGTTTTGAGATTCATTATATATTTTGGGGTATAAAACTGGGAGTTGTTGGGTCATAGAGGTTTGCATACCTTCCAATTTAGTAGATAAAGCCAAACTGTTCTCCTAGTTGACAACCAGATGACAAAATTTAAGCCTGCGGATTCATCTGTGCCTTGAACTAGCACTACACTCAGCTACATGAAACAGTATCTTGAGTTTTTGCTCAAGCTAGTGTGAGTTGGGTTATCACTTGCAACCAAGGGTCCTAATAAACTTATTCTATTACCTTTTGTACCTTTCCCACACAGATTTAACCTCAGCACTATTATTACTATTATTTTGTTTATTTCTCCAGCTTGCCCATAAACTCACTGAAGGCAAGGCTTCTTATCTGTCTTTGTATTCCCAGTGCCTCACACATGGTATACTCTCAGCAAATGTCTGCAGGGTGGATCATGTGTACAACTTTGCCATCCTACTTGAAGATCAGAAACCTACCTGACCCCCAAAAATAAATAAATAAAATCCAATATGTAAGTGGAAATTTAGTACAGATCTCTAGTGGGGAAAAAGATGAATACCTCTAATAATTGTTAGAGAAACCACACATTTGGAAAAGCTAAGTTAATATCAAGTACCAATGGTCCTCTGAGATGGGAGAACTATCCCTCTCAGCTGAACTATCAGGAGATGAAGAATGAGGTTTAGCTAAAATGCCTACCATAGGATTGCCAGATGTAGAACCACTAAATTTGCCAACACTGTTAAGCTACTCAATTGAGTTTTATGAACATGTATGGAGTAGGTAAAATATACTCATTTGTACATCTCAGATAAGAAATATAGCTAGGAGCCGAGGCTCCCCTGATCCCAATAAAATGGGTGGCAAATTTTGGAGATATATCAGATTCCTCAGAGCAAGAGGAAATAGTTTTCAGCATAAATAAAAGTTCCTGGGAATGTGTTAACCCATGATATATATACCAAAGGCTGTGAAGAGATATTGGTGTGACCCGGTGTTCTTTGTCTCACTTGAAACAAGCAGGGTGTCCAACCTACCAACCTTGGGCCGCATGCAGCCCAGGATGGCTATGAATGCAGGCCAATATAAAATCATAAATTTACTTAAAACATTATGAGATTTTTTTCTGTGATTACATGCCACAATGTTTTTAATGTGTGGTCCAAGACAATTTTTCTTCCAGTGTGGCCCAGAGAAACCAAAAAGTTGGATACCCCTGGAAAGGCTTCTTCCTGATAGGATGTGAAGAGCCATCTATTCCAGAGGACTATATTTTGGTTGATGTAGGTAGGGATTAGGCCACATCTTGGGGACAAAGGAGAGAAGGGCAAACTGAAGAGAATAGCTTTTGGCGGACTTATACTGATTATGCAGATTTTACAGCAGAACTTCAAATTTGCTCCTACTGTGGTTATGTTTGAAAGCACATGGATTAGAGGACATCAGCTCTGGGCTCGAGTTTCATCACCAGTTGGATGAATTATCCAGAAGAGCCAACCATTTTGTTTGAATTTCAGTATCTCTGGATACAAAATGGGACAGCTCTTTCTCTAACCATCTTATTGGATGTTAGATAAAACCTTAGAAATCCTTATCTTTCCCGCAAAATAACTCACGAAGTTTCTATACCACTTTTTTTTTTTCCAGTCAAAGATCCCTCTGAGGATTTATTGAAAAGTATGGACCCCTCTCCACTGGAAAATGGACTTTTGAGTGTGTTTGTACTCTCCCACACATGTTTTTGCATATTGTTTTTTAGAGAATCAGAAAACTCCTGAGGTTCATTTGTAGGGAAACCAAATTTTTAAAAAAGCCTGAATTAGATAAAACAATTTCAATGAACCAAAAGAATTTAACAAAACACAGGCTTAGTAAAATATACTGTTCATTTCATCATGAACTTAGTTGTTTTCAAGCAATATTATTAATCTATGAACTCTCAACATACTCTAAACTTATAGGTTAAACATCACTATGTATTTCCTCATTAGTGATTACCATTTCATATGAGCTTCTATAATCATAATGATAAAACGAATTGCTAAATGTTGGTAAGTAAATTCAGTAAGGCACTCAAATCCTAGAAGTGAACCGATAATATGACTCTCTTCCTCCCTTTATTTATATAATGAAACATAACCTTGTCTCCTTCATTTTCAACGCTTCTTTATAAAAACACATGCTTATCTTGAACTTGTCTAAACGTGGGCTTATATGAGCTAATCCATTATTATGTATAGTTATAATTAAGGAAATCACCTCATGTTGATAGTTTATTAAAATCAAAATAAGGGAAAACAGAATTTGCGAGTAGAGCAGAAAAGCAATTCCTGGGGAAATGGTTTACATCTGTATCCCCAGTACTTAGTATAGTGACTGGAACGTAGCAAGAACTATATAAAGTGGACCTTTATTTCATAGGGCACGTATTGCCTTTATTACTAGATCATTTCTCTAAAAGAGCAATTTTCAACTGGTGTGTCACAAGAATTTTTAAAACACGCAATACCTGACTATAGTTGGGGGTACTGATCTCTTTTCTCTTAGATTGTCAAACAAAAAAAAAATTGACAACAACCAACACAACAATAGCTGTCTGGTGTGAATAAATCAAAATTATGCCTATTTGTCAGATGGAAACTAGAATTTTTTTGGTGTGTTGCAGAATTTTAGGAATTAGTTAATGTGCCATTAATTGAAAAAGGTTGAAAATCACTGCCCTAGAAGCAAGAAAGGAAAAGACAGACAAATATTCTAACAATATTTTCTTAGAAGTTTTAATTTATATATTTAGCTCTTTATAAAATATATTTATTTAGCTTTATAAAATACAGGGATGGGCAAAAGTAGGTTTATAGCTGTGAGTACATGAAACAGTTTATACTTGTATTATTATACATCATTTTATTACTTTGCACAGGAACAACTGTAGGCCTACTTTTGCCCACCCCTGTATATTTAAAAATCCCAGGCAAAAGCCCTCTCATTCATTTCAAAAAACAAATCACTTCAGTGGTCTTCCTTAAAGTTCTTGTAGTTTCTTCATCTGGTCGCAGGGAAGGGCATAGGATGCAATCTTTACACCATCAGGAAAAAAATCCAGTAGGGAGAAATCTTGTTGCAGTGGGTAGCTGTTTTCATCTAACACAAAGAGGCTCTGCACCTTCACTACACAAGATGCACCACCACCTGCCAGCAGGGAGTGGAACAAGTCTGCTGCAACCATGCCATAGGTGATCGCTGAGGAAGGAGCTAAGGAAGATGAAAACACACATATACAGCTCTTAGTATCTTCCCAGTTGACAGAAACACACACACTGAAGGGTTTTGTTTCACTTGCTTTCTCAAGTCCCAATCCTACTTTAAATTTCTCCTGCTCTTCCTTCTCTTTCTACTTATATGTTGTGGAAGTTACTCTAGAATGACATGCAATTTCTGCTGATCATAGAAGGAAGTCATAGATAACACTATTCAAACTGACAGCATTGCTACTATGGTGTACCTATTGCTTCTTAAAACAATGGAAGGAAGAACTGGGATTTATTTTTCTTAAATTTAGCCTGGGGGGAAAAAAGGGTTTGTCCATTATCAGAAAAGTATTCTTAGGCTTCCAGTTAAGATGGAAGAATAGGTAAACACAGTACTGGCAACCTCCCATGACCACATTAATCTTACAACTAAACCACAAAACAACCATAACTGAGAACCACCTGAAATCTAGCTGAATAGAAACCCTATAACTAATGCTATAAGAAGCCATCTAGGGACTGGTAGGAAGAGCAAAGAAACTCTGGAATGTGCTGTTCCCACACCCACATGTGGTGGTTAAAAATCAGGAGGGATACTTTGCCTGCAGAGGGCCCCTCTGAGGAGAGAGGGTTCCTAGCCCCACACCTGGCCCCATGCCCAGGGTTTCAGTGCTAGGAAGAGACAACCCCATAACTTCTGGCTGTTAAAACCAACAGGGATTGTGGCTGAGGGAGATGGATGACTTTTAGAGTCACAGAAGTTCTTCTTAAAGGGCCAACACAAGGACTTACTTGGACTAACTCCCTCTAAGTTTGAGCACTGGGGCCACAGCTCAAAAGGCACCAGGGACATATGGAGAGAAGCTGAATTATATGGCATCAGGGCAAGAACTGGAGAGGCAGCTATCTCTCAGACAGAAGTGCTGGAAGATACCACTGTTTCTTTTCTGAGCCCTTCCCCCAAAAAGCTGGCAGGTAGATGAGACAGCTGAGTCTCCATCAATATGACTAGCACTGTTAGCCCCACTTAACTTGAAGGATCACCCAAGCTATTTCCAGTGGCTTTTCCATACATATGGCCTGTCTTGGCACAGGCTTCAGACTTTCCTAAAATCTCTCAAACAAGCAGCATCAGGCCTTGAGTGCCCTGTACCTCTTGCTAAGTGGCCCCAGGCCCAGCACTAGTGGCAGATGGCCTTGGTTCATAGCCTGGCCTCTTCTGGGCACCTCCAATGCCAGCACAAGTTGCAGCCACCTACAGATTGATTTGTAACTCAGTCTGGGTGGTCCTAGACAGAACACAAGTGAGAGCTGACCTTGACCTGCACCTCCTCAGGAGGCCCTAGAGCCAGTACACCCAGTGGAAAGCTTCAGACCATTGAAGCACCACCACACAACCATCTCCATGAGCAACATGTTCATGGGGGTGAACACAGCAGGCATTACAGCTCCACTGAAGTCCTGCTCCATGGAGTGAACCCCTGCACAGCTGATCCTCCATGGTGGTCACAGCCAGTTCTCGAAGCTAATCAGCCTAGGGATAAATCCCTCCCATTAATGTGCCAACAGCAATCAAGGCTTGACTCAATAGAAGGGTATACATAGCCCACACAGTGGACACACTTGGAGTGCCCAGCTTGAGTGAACAGGAAACTGTGCCACTGGACTCTACAGGACACCAACAACATTAGGCCACTCTACCAAGCCTGGGAGATGTAACAGCTTTACCTAATACATAGAAACAAACACATGGAGGATGCTAAAATGAGGAGACAAAGAAATATGGCCCAAACGAAAGAAGAGAACAAAACTTTAGAATAAGAACTAAACAAAATGAAGACAAGCAATCTATTACATGCAGAATTCAAAACACTGGTTATAAGGATGCTCAATGAATCTACAAGAGAAGTATATGAACTTAGATAGGACCTCAAAAGCATCTAAAAGGACATAGAAACTATAAATAAGAAGCAGTCAGACATGAAGGATATGCTAACTAAAATGAATAATTTACAGGGAATCAACAGTAGAGCAGATCAAGTCAGGAATCAAATCAGAGATGTGGAATATAAGGAAGCAAAAATATCCAATCAGAACAACAACAAGAAAAAGAATTTTTAAAAATGAGGGTAGTGTAAGGAGTCTCTGGGACAACAAGTGTACCAATATTCACATCATAGGGGGGTGTCAGAAAGTGAAGACAGCAAAAAATTGAAAACCTATTTGAAAAATAATGGAAAACTCTCCATAACCTGGTGAAGAAAATAGATATACAAGACCAAGAAGTGCATAAGAGTCCCAAACAAGATGAACCCAAAGAGGCCCACACCAAGACACATCATCATTAAAATGCCAAAGGTTAAAGAGAAAGAGAGGATTTGAAAAGCAGCAAGAAAAAAGCAATTAGAGCCCTGGCTGGGTAGTTCAGCTGGTTAGAGCATCGTCCTGATATGCCAAGATTGTGTGTTCAATTCCCGGTCACAGCACATAGAAGAGTCAGCCAATAAATGCATAAAGTGGAACAACAAATCAATGTTTGTCTGTCTGTCTCTCTCTAAATAAAATAAATAAAAATTAAGAAAGAGAGACAGAGCCCTGGCTGGTGTAGCTCAGTGGATTGAGCACGGGCCTTTGAACCAGACAATCGCGGTTCGATTCCCAGTCAGGGCACATGCCAGGGCTGCAGGCAGGTTCCCTGCAGGCCAGTTCCCAGCAGGGGATGCACGAAAGGCAACCATACATTGATGTTTCTCTCCCTCTCTCCTTCCCTTCCCCTCTAAAGATAAATAAATAAAATCTTTAAAAAAAAAGAGAGAGGGAAAGAAAGGAAAAAGAAAAGCAATTAATTATTTGCAAGGGAGCTCCCATAAGACTGTCAGCTGATTTCTCAACAGAAACTTTGCAGGCCAGAAGGAACTAGCAAGAAATATTCACAGTGATGAAAAAACAAGGACCTACAACCAAGAATACAATATCCAGAAAAGCTATTATTTATTCTCAATAGAACTGAAGGAAGATAAAGAGCCTGTCAGACCAGAAAAAGTTAAAAGAGTTCATCACCACCAAATCAGTATTACATGAAATGTTAAAGGGTCTTCTTTAACCCTGCAGAGGTCACAGATGATCTGAGGGATACAAACAAACTCTTTTCTTAAATATTGTTATATATATATCAGGTGCACAGGTTCAAGGTCATGACTAGCTGCATGTCTGTACATGACTAACACAAACTGAAGAAAATTCTCATGACAACACAGATACAGTCCCCTCAACAAGCAGAAAAAGAAAAAGATGCATTAAGTGCTATGTATCCAAAACAAGCTGCATATCAATATATTATTTTAAGTGTTGTGAAGAGTATTTATGCCTTAAACATAGCAATATTGTTTGCAATGACTGTTACAAACATTTTGCAAAGCCAACTACTGAAGATTCTGATTAACGTTCAAGACATTTTTGTTGTATTTTTAGCAATATCCGTTTTTGTTATTTGAAAAGAAAAATTTGTATCATTTTATATTTTAATAATTTCTAGATTGTAACTAAAATAAATAAAAAATCATGTATTTTATTATGTAAGTATAATGAATGCAAATTTTCAGTGTTTTTAAATTTTTTCACATTCAGTACATACCAGTAATGAATGTATCTCTTGAGTTCATGAGACCTATGCTGTAATATTTTTTACTACAACCTCTGCAGGGTTAAGGAAACGAAGAAGAAAAAAAGATAAAAATATGAACAATAGAATGGCAATACATACATCCCTATCAACAACTGAATCTAAAAAATAAAATAAATAAACGAGCAGAACAGAAACAAACTCATAGATACACAGAACATTTTGACAATTGCCAGATGGGATAAGAGTTAGTGATATGGGTAAAAAGAAATGAAGGGAGCCCTGGCTGGTGAGGCTCAGTGGAATGAGTGCAGGCCTAGAAACCAAAAGGTTGCCAGTTCAATTCCCAGTCAGGGTGCAAGCCTGGGTTGTTGGCCAGGTCCCCAGTTGGGGGCATGCAAGAGGCAACTGACCAATGTATCTCTGGCACATCAATGTTTCTCTCCCTCTTTCTCTCTTCCTTCCCTTCTCCCTAAAAATAAATCACTAAAATCTTTTTTAAAAAGAAGTGAAGGGATTAAGAAGTACAGGGTGGTTGTTACAGAAGAGTCACAGGGATGAAAAGTACAGCATAGGAAATATAGTCAATAATATTCTAATAACTATGTATGGTGTCAAATGAGTGTGATATTTATTGAGATGATCACTAAGTTATACAGTGTTTAACTACTGGAGTATACACCTGAAACAAATATAATATGTATGTTAACTGTAATTGAAAAATAAAAAATGCTTAAAAAATAATTTGACAAGTACTAAAAATGAGAGAGAGAGAGAGAGAGAGAGAGAGAGAAGTACCCATAACTTCTGGCAAAGAAAACCAGTGGGGATGGTGGCTGAGTAAATAGGGGGCTGCTGGAGTCACAAGCATTCCTCTTAAAGGGGCCTGCACATGGACTTACTTGGACTTTGAGCTCCAGTGCTGGGGCAGCAGCTTGAAAAGCCCCAGGAACATCCAGGAAGGAAATAAATTGTCTGGCTTTCAGGCAATGGCTCAGAGGGGCAGCTTTCACCCACACAGCCGTACTGGTAGAGGCCAGTGTTTCTTTGCTGAATTCTCCCCCTGCAGGTGTAGCTGGCTCTACATCTGAATCTACATCAACTTGGCTAACACTGTTCACCCTGCCCTGGTGATTCCCTGAGACCCTACCAACTCAAGCCACTTCCCATGGCTTTTCTGTACAAATTGCCTATCTTGGCTCATACTATGAACTTTCCTAAAATCTCTCGAAAGTTTAACAAACCCCAAACAAGCAGCATACGGCCTCAGTGTACCACAGATCTCTTGCCTTTAAGTGGCACCAGGTATGGCACTACTGGTCAGACTGTACATGGCTTGGTCTTTCCCAGGCACTTCCAAGACCAGCACTATCAGTAGTCATCTGCAGATTACTTTGTAGTTCACACTGGGTAATACCAGGCAGGGTACAGGCAGTGGTTAGCCTTAACCTGAACCTCCTGGGAGGCCCCAGAGCCAGCACACCCAGTGGCTAGCTTCGGATCATGCTGGAGTACTACAAAATCACCTCTATAAGCAACACACTCAAGTTGTCAAACTCACCAGGCACCAGAGCCCTGCTGAAGCAAGTTCTGTTCTGTGGGGTTGGCCTCTGCACAGTAGCATCCCTATTAGAGTCAAGGCTGGTCCTCTTAGCTGATTACCCTGAGGGGTCTATTCTTCCCACTGATGTGCCAACAGCAATCAGTACTCAACTACAACAGGAGGGTGCACACAGCCCACATGCAGGACACAGGTGGAGGGAGCACCAGCTCAAGTGACTTGAGAGGTTGCACCATTGGGCCTTACAGGACACCTACTACGTAAGGCCAACCTACCAAGATTAGGAGACTCAGCAGATCTACATAATACATAGAAATAAACACAGAGAAGTAGCCAAAATGAGGAGACAAAGAAACATGTCCCAAATAAAAGAACAGGAAAAGTCTCCAGAGAAAGAACTAAATGGAATAGATACAAGCAAACTTACCAGACATAGAGTTCAAAATAATGGTTATTAGGATGCCCAAGAACTTAATAAGAACTTCAAAAGCATAAAAAAAGGACATAGAAACCATAAAAAAGAATCAGTCAAAACTAAAGATTACAATAACTAAAATGAAGAATACACTAGAAAGAATCAACAGATTAGCTGAAGCAGATGTTTGAATCAGTGATTTGGAAGACAGCAGAAAACACCCAATCAAAGGAGCAAAAAGAAAAAAGAATTTAAAAAATGAGGATAATATAAAAGACCTCAGGGACATTAAGTATAACAACATCTGCATCATAAGGTACCAGAAAGAAAAAAAAAGAGTAAGGATTTAAAACCTACTTAAATAAATAGTAACTGAAAACTTCCCTAACCTGGTGAAGAAAAAAAGGCAAACAGTCCAGGAAGCAGAGAGTACCAAATAAGATGAACCCAGAGAGGCCGATGCCAAGACACATTATTAAAATGGCACCTGTTACCCACATGTATGTGGGAAAATAATTTTCAACAAAGAAACCAACAATACATTGAATAAAAGAAACACCCTTAAATAAATGCTGCTAGGAAAATTGGAAAGCCACATGTAAAAGAATGAAACCAGGCTACTGTTTGCCCCCATATAAAAAAATTAACTCAAAATGGACCAAAGACCTAAATGTAAGACTGGGAACAGCCGTGGTTGGTGTGGCTCAGTGGATTAAATGCCAGCCTGCAAATTGAAAGGTCACTGGTTCAATTCCTGGTCAGGGAACATGCCTAGGTTGTGAGCCAGGTCCCTGGTTGGGGGCATGCAAGAGGCAGCTGATTGATGTTTCTCTACCTCTCTTCCCCTCTCTCTAAAAATAAATAAATAAAATATTAAAAAAAAAAGGATCAGAAACAATATTTTATACAGAAGAAAACATAGGTACTAAATCTATGGACCTTAGTCTTAGGATTTTATGAGTGAGAACACAAGGCAAGGGAAGGCTAAAATAAATGAATGGAACCATTTGAAATTTAAAATTTTCTGCACACACACAAAAATCACCAACAAAACTAAAAGGCAACCAATGAAATGGGAGAAGATATTTGAAAGGGATTAATATCCAATATGTAAAGGACTTGTAAAACTAAACACAAAGCAAATAAACAATCCATTAAAAGAAATGAGCAGCGGACCTGAACAATCATTTCTCTCGAGAAGATACCCTGGTAATACAGGCTTCCCCTGGTAGGTGAGTGTTCTAAAAACACATCTGTATCAGTGTACCAGCTGGTGTTGTTTTGAGAGGCTGTGTTTGGTTCAGTGAATTTTTTTGAAGATTCTTCCAATGAGTTTGCCCATTTCACAATGGGTGATTTATGAGTACACCTACCCACAACACACTGAATATTTGACAGTTTTTGACCAAAAAATGGCATGACCCCCACACCCCACCCTCCCTCTTCACCCTATTCTCATGCCTAGTGGCTTTTTTTTTGTTTCTCTAAATGAAAAAAGTCCCCAAAGGGAAACATTTTGCTGATGTGGAAAGGTGAAACACTCTTGGTAAAACACTCTTCCACATGTCAGAAATGTCAGAAGCATTAACAGACATCAAAATTGATGAGTTCAAAAACTTTTTTGAGCAGTGGGAAAAAATATCTTGATAAGTGTATTGCATCAAATGGAGAGTACTTTGATGACTGAAGTTTAAACATGTAAAAATAAATATACAACTTTTTATAAATAAATTCCAGGGTTTTTTGGGTCCCCCCTCATATACATGGTCAACAGATATATGAAAAGATGCTCAACTTCACCAGCTATTAGGGAATGCAAATGAAAACTACAATGAGATACCATCTCACACCTATTAGAAAGGTTATAATCAACAAGACAAATTATAACAAGTGTGGGAGAGGTTGTATGGAATAAGGAACCCTCATTTACTGCTGATGGTAATGTCAACTTGTACAGCCACCATGGAAAACAGTATGGAAGCTCCTCCACAAATAAGGATAGAGCTACCATAGGACCCAGCAATCTTTCTTCTGCTTATCTCCCCAAAACTTCAAAAACATTTATTTGCGAAGATATATGCACCCCTATGTCCACTACAGTATTATTCATACTGGCCAAAATATGAAAACAACTAAAATGTCCTTCATTAGATAATTGGATAAAGAAGATGTAGTACATATATACAATGGAATACTATCCATCCAAAAGAAAAGGCGAAATACTGCCATTCACAACAACATAGATGGATCTTGAAAATATCATTCTAAGTTAAATAAGTCAGACATAAAAGTTAAGAACCATATAATTTCACTCACGTGAGATATAAAACTGAAAGCACCAACTGAACAAACAACAAATAGGCAAAAACTCATAAACAAGAGAAATGAACAAAAACACATAAGCACAAAAAAACAGTATGGTGGTTAGCAGAAGGAAGGGGGATGAGTAAAGAGTAAAGAGGGTCTAACATACAGGGGTGGGGAAAAGTAGGTTTATAAGTGTGAGTATGCTATTCCATTGAGTTCATAAAGCTACTGTGGTAATCATAACCTGCATGTCTTTTTCCGTATGAAAAACTGTAAACCTACTTTTGCCCACCCTTAGTAACAGAAGAAGACTTGACTTTGGGTGGTGGGCACACAATGCAATATACAGATAATATAGAATTGTACATTTGAGACCTATATATAATATCTTTTTTAAAAACATCATGTGTGAGAGAAACATCGACCAGTTGCCTCTTACACTGCCCCAACCCAGGATCAGGCCCACAACCCAGGCCTTAAATGGAATCAAACCAGTGATTGTTTGCTTTACAAGATGATACCCAACCAATTGAGTCATGCAGCCAGGATGAAATCTATGTAATTTTATTAACCAAATATCACCCCAATACATTTAATTTTAAATAAAATGGCAACGATTAAAGATAGAGAATCCTAAAAACAGCAAGAGAAAAGCAGTGCTTTTCTCACAAGGCAGTTCCCATAAGACTGCTGAGTTCTCAACAGAAACTTTGCAGGTTAGAAGGCATTAGCACAAAATTTAAAATGATAAAAAGCAAGGACTTACAACCAAGATTATCTACCCAGCAAAGCTTCATTTAGAATCAAAGGACAGCTAAAGTGCCTCCCAGACAAGAAAAAGCTAAAGGAGTTCATCACTACCAAACCAGTTATTACAAGAAATGTTAAAAGGTCTTCTTTAAGAAAAAGAAAAGGAGCTCTTCCGGCCAAGATGGAGGCATAGGTGGAAACACTGTGCCTCCTCGCACAACCAAGTTTAAAGATAACAAAGTTTTAGTAACAAAAATGCAACCAAAACACAGAAAATTAAACTGTACGGAAGTCTGACAACAACAAACCATTCATCCAGACTGATAAGAGGGGTGGAGTCAGCAGCTGGTGGAGTGGGATCGGGAAGCAAAGAGTGGCTGGCCTGGCCTAGGAGCGCAGGCAGCGGTGTGGGGTGGCAACAGGCGGAGCCAATGAGGGCGCAAGGCGGCTGGCTGACCATGGTAACACATTCACCTGCAGATAAACCAGGCAAAGGAGTGAGCAATGAGACAGACCGCACAGGCTAGGGCTCCAGCAACGGGAATTAAAGCCTAAAAGCACCAACTGGAAAAACTTGTAGGGTTGAGGTGGCAGGAGAAGCTCCCAGGCTCACTGAGTTTGTTGGAGAGACCCACAGGGTTCTGGAGGGTGCACAGGCCCACACACCCGGGAGCCAGCACCAGGAGGGCCCGGTTTGCTTGCGGGAAGCAGCACAGGGGACTGAAACCCGAGAGAGTGCGGAACAAACGCCATTGCCCCTCTCTGACCACGCCCCCACATAGCCATTGCCCCTCTCTGACCATGCCCCCACATACAGCGTCACAAACCAGCGACCTGGCGGCCTCGCCCTGGTGAACACCTAAGGTTCCACTCCTAACAGGTGCAAACAGACCAAAACATTATGGCTCAAGAAAAACAGCTCAAAGCCCCAGAGCCAATACTTCTAAGCAACAAAGAGATGGCCAACCTATCAGATGCATAGTTCAAAACACTGGTGATCAGGATGCTCACAGAACTGTTTGATTTTAATCACAAATTAGAGGAACATATGAAGGCTAAACTAATTAAAATGAAGGGAAATGCACAGGAAACCAATAGTGATGGGAAGGAAACTGGGACTCAAATCAAGGGAGTGGACCAGAAGAAAGAAAAAAAAAGACCAAACAGAAAAGAATGAAGAAACAAGAATTCAAAAAAATGAGGAGAGGCTTAGGAACCTCCAGGACATCTTTAAACGTTCCAACACCCGAATTATAGGGGTACCAGAAGGGGAAGAGGAACAGCCACGAGTGGAAAACTTATTTGAACAAATAATAAGGGAGAATTTCCCCAATCTGGCAAAGGAAATGGACTTCCAGGAAATCTAGGAAGCTCAGAGAGTCCCAAAGAAGTTGGACCCAAGAAGGAACATACCAAGGCACATCATAATTACATTAGCCAAGATTAAAATGACGGAGAGAATCCTAGAAGCAGCAAGAGATAAAGGGACAGTCACCTACAAAGGAGTTCCCATCAGACTGTCAGCAGATTTCTCAAAAGAGATCTTACAGGCAAGAAGGGGCTGGAAAGAAGTATTCCAAGTCATGAAAACCAAAGACCAACATCCAAGATTGCTCTATCCAGCAAAGCTTTCATTTAGAATGGAAGGGCAGATAAAGTGCTTTTCAGATAAGGTCAACTTCAAGGAGTTTCTCATCACCAAGCCCTTATTATATGAAATGTTAAAGGGACTTATCTAAGAAAAAGAAGATAAAAAAGATGAATAGTGAAAGGACAGCAAACTCACAGTCATTAAGAACCACACCTAAAACAAAAGCAAACTAAAAGGACAGCTAGATCAGGAGCGGAAACAGAAATGGGGTCACATGGAAGGTTAGCAACAGGGGAGTGGGAGGAGAAGGGGATAGAAGGTACAGAGAATAAGTAGCATAGATGGTAGGTAGAAAATAGACAGGGGAAGGGCAAGAATAGTATGGGAAATATAGAATCTAAAGAACTTGTGACACATGGACATAAACTAAAGGGGGGGGAATGGTGGGGGAGGGGTGTGCAGGGTGGAGGGGAATGAAGGGGGTGAAATGGGAGGGGGAATAAAAAAACTATCATTATTAGCAGATGACATAATATTGTACATAATTACACAAAAGTCTATACCAAAAAACTACCAAAGTCTATACCAAAAAAACTACTAACCTAATAAATGAATTTGGTAAAGTGGCAGGATACAAAATTAATATTCAGAAGTTGGTGGCATTTTCATACATCAAGTCCTTACGCATGAAGTCTTATTAGAAACTTCAGCCCTGGCTGGTATAGCTCAGTGGACTGAGGATGGGCTTGGGAACCAAAGGGTCACTGGTTCAATTCCCAGTCGAGACACATGCCTGTTGTGGGCCAGATCCCCAGTTGGGGGCACATGAGGGGTAACAACACATTGATTTTTCTCTCCTCCTGGTTCCCCTTCCCTTCCCCTGTCTAAAAAAATAGATAAATAAAATCTTTTAAAAAAGAAACTTCAGATAAAGACACACACAAACAAAGTAAAAAGGATGGAAAAATATTTCATGAAAATGGAAACAAACAAAAATGCTGGGGTAGCATTACTTGTTATCAGACAAAATAGACTTTAAAAGAAAGGCTATAGCAAGAAACAATGAAAGACCCAGCAATTCCACTATTGATTGTTTATCTGAAGAAACCTGAAACTACTAAATCAAAAAGATATATACATCCATATGCTCATTACAGCATTATTTACAATAGCAGCATTATTTACAATAGCCATGATATGGAAGCAACCTAAGGGTCCATCGGTAGATGAATATATGAGAAGTGGTGCATAAATAGAATGGAATATGACTCAGCCATAAAAAAAGACTGAAATTTTGCCATCTGCAACAACATGGGTGAACTTAGAGGGTATTGTGCTGAGAAAAATAAGTCAGACAGAGAAAGACAAATGCAATATGATTTACTTACATGTGGAACTAAAAAACAAAATCAGCAGAGTACAAACAGACTCATAGATAAACGTACCATTTTGACAGCTGTCAGATGGGAGAGAGTCAGGGAAAAGAGGAAAGGAGTAACAAGTACAAATTGGTAGTAACAGAATAGTCATGGGGATATAAAGTACAGCATAAGGAATACAGTCAATAATATTGTAATAACTATGTATGGCATCATATTGATTCTAGTTTTATTGGGATGATCACTTAGTAAGCTACAAAATGTCTAATCATTGGCTGTACACTTGCAACTAATGTAGTATTGTAGGTCAACTTTAATTGAAAAAACTTCTTTTAAAAAGTACTCTTATATTAACCAATCTACAGTTTTTATAGTTGTACAGACATAGATTTATTGTTTAGATAACAGAGTCTTGACTCAGTTACTTAATGAATATCAAATCTTGATAATATAAAAATACTAAAATTATAGACAGAAATGTCATTGTATTTTGCATTTGTCCTATATTCTTCCTCTTATTTTTTAGGACATCTAATCAAGTTATTTAGCAGGTTGCTCAATGCTAGACTCAAGGCACTATTGACTATGCTCAAACTGTACTAGTTCCCTGACCAACAACACTAGGCTTTCTTGGATTGGGTGTATGACTCCTGGAGGGCCAATGATGTATTTTTTGAGGTGTGAAAATTCTTCATAATAATTAAAGATTTTTGTATTTTCAATTTGATAAGCTAAAAAAATCAAGGTTGGTGATAGTCTGAATGGTCTGATAACCACTTTATAATCAGTTCCCACATTTTCACTATGGTTACAATTTATTAAATGTCAAGACATGTGATTTTAATCACGGTTCGATTCCCAGTCAGGGCACATACCGGGATTGCAGGCCAGTTCCCAGAGGCGATGCATGAAAGTCAACCATACACTGATGTTTCTCTCCCTCTCTCCTTCCCTTCCCCTCTAAAGATAAGTAAATAAAATATTTTTTAAAAAAGACATGTGATTTTAATTACCTTAGGAATAAACAATACAGATATATACTTGATGTGAGAATGACACCTCTCTGATAAAGACTAATTGACATTGTTCAAAAACTGACAAGGTAAGACCAAAAATGTAATAAAGACCATTGAGAAAAGTAATAAAAACAGTCAAAAGAGTGAGAATTAATAAAGAAATCAAATAAAAAGAACAGAGACTTTCAGTTAGATGTAGAAAGCTGGAAAGAGCATGGCTCCTGCCTTAACAATCATTCAAAAAAGCTGAATAAACTACGAAATCAATTTTTTTAACCAATAAGAGAGTCAAGGTTATGCAGTAGTCAAAAAAAGGAAAAAAAAAACACACCCAAAAACTGAAATATAAGGAGAGATAAAAACAGGAGCTTACCTGGGGCAGAGCTCAGAAAAAAGACAGGTCCACACAAGCAAGGAAGAATGTGCTCACATTTTTAACAAATTGCTAAAAGCCAAGGGGAGTTTGCACCCTCACAGGCTATTCTCCACAAGGCACTCACAAGACTGGAGAAAGGGTAAGACATCAAAGAAAGCTTCACCATGGTAAAAGCCTGGAGAAGGGCAGATGCTACCACTAGAAAAGGCACAGAACACCACTCAAGACCATTCTCTTAAGGATCAAAAGCCTTAAACTTCTGGAGGAAAGATGAAAAGTCCTATTGCTCAAGGGGATCAATGAGGACCCACAGAAGACTGAGAAAAGGTAAAAGAAACACCCTGCTATCCCCTGGGGAGAGGCAGAAAATCACTGTGGATCAAGACCATTCGTGGTACACTATTACTGAGAGAGGAAGGATCATGAAAGAAAAAGATACAAGGCAGAGCTGGGCTGCCTTGGCAGGAGGGGCAGGGACACTAAGAAAGCACCATGTCCAAGACTCAGTGACACAGGGTTGGACCAGAATCAGAAACTCACTCCCTACCTCAACATAGTAAGGCTATATATGACAAACCCACAGCGAAATTCATATTCAGTGGCAAAAACTAAAGGCATTTCCCCTAAGACCACAAATAAGACTAGGATTTCTGCTTTCACCAGTGTTATAGTCAACATAATACTGTAAGTTCTAGCTACAGCAATAAGACAAGAAGAAGAAATAAATGGCATCCAGATTGGAAAAAAGGGAACAAAAAAACTATCATTATTAGCAGATGACATAATACTGTACATAATTACACAAAAGTCTATACCAAAAAAACTACTAACCTAATAAATGAATTTGGTAAAGTGGCAGGATACAAAATTAATATTCAGAAGTTGGTGGCATTTTCATACATCAATAGTGAACTATCAGAGAAAGAAATTAAGAAAACAAACGCGTGCGTTGGGCGCCGCCGTGAGGCCAGGAAGCGCTAGGGGAGCACGGCTGTGTTGGTCCTAGGGCGGCGGCCGCTGAAGAAAACAAATACATTCACTATTGCAGGAGATAAAAAAGGTACCCAAGAATAAATTGAACCAAGGAGGTAAAAAGACCTGTACTTGAAAAAAATAATAGGATACTGGAAAAAAATGAGGAAGACGCACCTAAATGGAAGCACATACTGTGTTTATGGATTGAAAGAATTAGCATCATTAAAATGTCCATACTACCCAAAGCAATCTACAGATGCAATGCATGTCCTATTAAAATACCAATGACACATTTCACAGAACTTCTACCAATGACATAAGTCACAAAACCATAAAAATCCTAGAAGAAAACATAGGCAGTAAAATCTCAGGCATTTCTCATAGCAATATTTTTGCAAATACATCTCCTCGGGCAATGAAACCAAAGTAAAAATAAACAAATGGATGTACGCCAAACTAAAAACTTTTGCGTGGAAGAAGAAACCATCAACAAAATGAAAAGGCAATCCACTGAAAGGGAAAACATTGACCAGTGACACATCTGATAAAGGGTTAATTTCCAAAATATATAAAGACCTTATACAACTCAATACCATGAAGACAATGTAAAAATGAGAAAAGGATATGAACAGACACTTCTCCAAAGAGGACATACAGATGGCCAGTACACATATAAAAAGATGCTCAATATCAGTGTCAGAAAGATGCAAATTAAAACCACAATGAAACATCACCTCGTGCCTATCATCAATAAATTAACAAACAAGTGTTTGTTTGGCAAGAATGTGGAGAAAAGGAAACCCTCAAGTGCTTTTGCTGGGAATGCAGACCGGTGCAACCACTGTGGAAAACAGCATGAAGTTTCCTCAAAAAATTTAAAATAGAACTACCTTTTTATTTATTTACTTTTAAGATTTTATTTACTTAATTTTAGAGAGAGGAGAGGGAGAGAAGAAGAGATGGAGAGAAACACCAATATATGGTTGCCTCTTGCACACTCCCCACTGGGGACCTGGCCTGCAACCTAGGCATACGCCCTGACTGGAAATCAAACTCTCAACCCTTTGGTTTGCAGGCCAGTGCTCAATCCACTGAGCCACACGTACCTTTTTAAAATTATTTTATTTATTAATTTTCAGAGAGAGGGGAAGGAAGGGAAGGAAAGAAACATCAATGTGTAGCTGCCTCTCATGCACTTCCCCTCACTAGGGACCTGGCCCTCAACCCAGGCATGTGCCCTGACTGGGTATGGAATGGCGACCCTTTGGTTGACACTCAAACCATTGAGCCACACCAGCCAGAGCTAAAAATAGAACTACCTTTTGACCCAGTGATCCCACTTCTGGGAACATGTCTGAAGAAACCTGAAACACCAGTTCAAAAGAATATATATACCTCCATGTTCTTTACAGTGCTATTTATAATAGCCATGATCTAGAAACAACCTAAATGGCCATAAATAGATGAGTGGATAAAAAAGCTGTGGTACACGATGGCATACTACACAGCAGTTTAAAAAAAAAGGAAATCTTACTTTTTTGCAACAGCATGGATAAACCTACAAAGTATTGTGCTAAGTGAAATAATCCAATCAGAGAAAGACAAATACCATATGATCTCACTTATATGTAGAATCTAATGGACAAACTAATTTAACAAACAAAATAGAAACAGAAGCATAAGTACATGGAACAGACTGACAGCTGTCAGAATGGAGGGGTTTGGGGGTTGAATGAAAACAGGTGAAGGGATGAAGCAAAAAATATGTATTATACATAGACATGGACAACAGTCTGGTGATAGCTAGAGGGAATGGGAGTGGGAAGAGGTACAAGTGGGCAAAGGGGTGATAAAATGGGGACAGAAAGAGACTTGACTTTGGGTGATGAGCAGATGATGTACAATGCAGATAATGTTTTATTGAGTTGTACACTTGAAACCTGTATGGTTTTATTAATCAATGCCATCCTAATTAATTCAATTTGAAAAGAAAAGAAACTCACTCCTGCTCCTACAACCAGGCTGGGAAACACCAAATGACAATGAAGAGAATGTGTACAAATTGGGGAGGTGCAAGAACATAAAGAGAAACTGTCTCTGAGGCCCAGGTTTAGACTGAAGGATTAAAGCTGATGATGGTAGAACAGGAATATTGAAAACTAGCAAACCACTCCCCAACACAAACACCAGGTAATACTAGAGAAATCTGAAGCCAGTGGTGACCTGAGGGTAATGATAGCAATAAAAAACTTGAATCCAACTCAATGTCTGACAAGACTCACTCTACTCTGCCCACTCCCTTGCTCCCAGTAAAGGTCTAGGAAAACAGACATTCCAGGTGAAAAAAAATTGTTTGCTTCAGTCTGCATTGTTTTATATGTAATATTCAGCTTTCAAGAAAAAATTACTAGACACATAAAAAAGAAAAAAATCCACTATTAAGAGAGCAATCAAAACCAGATTACGTCATCTGTTTATAGATTCTGAGACTAATGAGGAAAGGCATAAAGTTTGATCATCTGACAAACAGTTTATCTTCATTTTGTTGTTAGCCACTGACTATACCTAGCATCATAGCTAAAGATATATAAATCCACTCAACTGACAGTACACTGTCTTTATATATATATAGTGTTATACACTCATTTACTTAACTTTATTAAGTATGAACACTAAGGTACTAACAATATGGTGGTTTATCAGAGGGGACAGGGATAAGGGGGGATGAAGAAGATATAGGGGGTCAAATATATGGTTATGAAAAGACACTAGACTGTGGGTGGTGAACACACAATGCAATATACAGATGATATATTAGGAAATTACACATCTGAAATTTATATAACATTATTAACCAATGTTACCCCAATAAAATTTTAAAAGATTTTACTTATTTACTTTTAAAAAGAGGGGAAGAGAAGGAGAAAGAGGAGAGAAACATCAATGTGTGGTTGCCTCTCATGAGCCCTCTACTGGGGACTTGGCCCACAACATAGGCATGTGCCCTGACTGGGAATCAAATTGGCAACCTGTTGGTTTGCAGGCCTGCGCTCAATCCACTGAGTTATACCAGCCAGACAATACTTTTAATTAAAAAAAAAAAAAACCTACGATATCTTTTTAGGAGAGGCAAGATGGCAGCAACATAGGTGGGACCAGAGTCCACTTCCCCTGGACGGAACACCTAGCGGATCTTCTGAGGAACAGAGTGAACAACCAATGTATCCCAGCTTATATGAAGGTTGGAAGCCAAAACTGTAGAGGACATTGAAAAATCAGATGGTATGGAGAATGCTTTGGGACAATAAGGTCCCTGGGACCAGCATGGGAACCAGGACAGCTACAGCCCCAGGCCCTGTGACTGCCAGGACTGCCACAGGATTCTTGGGAGAGAGCCAGGTCAACAGCTCCCTCTGTGCCAAACAGAGAGGTCTGAGCAGCACCAGGATGGACCTGGATGCTTGAAGTCACTGGGGAGGAATAAGGATGAAGTAACAAACACACAGGGGCAGTGTGCACATGCAGAGACTGTGGACGCTGGTTGGGAAGAGTTGGGCCATGACAGACCCTAACCCAGATAGTCTCTGGTCTGGCTGGAGAGTTGGGCTGTGTGAGAGGCCAATAGCCTGTTTAGAGCTATAGGCTTGAACAGGAGCAATTTAAAAATAAAGAAAAAAAAGAACTCTGTGGCTGTTTAGGGAATTCTCCTGCAATAGCCACACCTGCAATAGCCACCCCTGCCTCCCCGGCCATGGGCCTGCTTCTGCTGCCAGGATCCAGGCTGCACCCCTTCCCTGCCCCCAGATGAGGTGGCAGAGGCACCCAACCATGCCTGCAACCCCAGTGGTGTGCGACTGAACCAGCCACCCCAGCCCCCACCACAGCAGAGGCCTGTCAGTGCCCAACAAGGCCACCCCAAGACTGCACTCCAGCTGCAGCAGCAGAGGCCATGGGCTCACACTCCCTGCCCTGGGGGTAAAGCGTGCCTGACCCTGCCATACATAGTCACAATCCCACTGCCCCAGCTGTAGCAACAGAGGAGGCGTGCACGCAAGTCCACCTTTACAGTCACGGAGGCGCCCCCCACCCTGCGGGCCAAACTGGCTTGCCAGGACAAAGGTGAAGGTGCCCCAGACAGAGGAGAGTAGCAGGGCTCAGGGAGACATTAGTCCCCAGAAAGACTTAAGTGAGGGAGCCAAACTACCCCGAAGAGACTCTGAGAGTCCCTAGCATCTAGGATATCGAAGAGTGAGAAGGTGGTTTGTGAGTAGCCCCTAACCAGCACACTTCAAGAACAGTAAACTGGTGGACTGAAGGTGTAGGCCTGACACAAAAGGACACTGTGGGCCTGGCAGCAACTGAGGATCTGGGCTGGAGGGTAGGCAATGGTAAAGAGTGCGGCTCAGACATGGCCCCCATCCACACAAAACCACAGGAAGGGAGAAAAGTGAAACCTATTCCCTGCTCAGCATGCTGCAGCCAGGAACACCAGCAGAACTGGTGTGGCCTGTCTAAAGCCAGCTAGACGACATTTTTTTCTCCTTCCTTCCCTCCTTCCCTCCTTCCTTCCTCCCTCCCTCCCTCCCTCCCTCCTTCCTTCCTTTTTCTCTCTCTCTCTTTTTTTGTCCCCCAACAGTGAGACAATAAAACCTGGAGGTATGAAAGGCCCAGAGTGAGACCCAAGAGGGGTCATCCCAACAACTGAGACAGTGAGACAAATTCCACTTTGGTATTCCAGAGAACGTGTAAGTCATTGTTTATTTGTATTATTTTTATTTTTTCATTATTTTTACTTCTTTTATTTTATTAGTACTTTTTATTTTTCTTCTTTCTGTTTAGTTTTTTTGTTTCTTTAATTGCATTCTTTGACTGGTTTTTCTTGTTCTCTCTTTCATATAGCATATTTTAATTTTCCTTCTTTCACTTCACTTAAGCACACTATTCTACGTCATGTTCTTCCTATTCTTGTTATTCAGATCACACAGATTCTGTCATATGATTGTTGCTCCATTATTATTGTAAATAATTGCTTTTCCATACAATTGTAAATACTACACAGCACCTCTCCCAGATCTTAGCTCACTTCACTGTTTCTAAAACTTTATTATTACTATTGTGGTTAACTAAATGTCTCATAAACTACACTTATTTTCTATTCTTTACTCTCACTATATCTCATAATCTGACCTCCCACAAGCTCACTGTTGTCTGGATCCAACTCCCAATCCTTCCCTCACCAATAAGAGTCTTCTTTTTTCTCCACCCTGTCTTAAAAGTGACTAGTTAGATGAAATATCACAATTAACGCAATATTTATCCAAAAGATATCCTCACTCTTCTCTATGTGCTGGTAATTTAAGTCCAATAAAATACACTTCCAGTGCCTTAAATCCATTTTGCCATCCCTATCCAACTGATTACCAAAAAAAAAAAAAAAAAAAAAGGAGGGGGGAGCTGTGAAAAACAGTATACCTGCTAGAAGAGAGATGCCACCAAGAAAGGAGCCACCAACAGATAAAAATGGAACAAGGTGAAGGAGTGAATGGAAGCCACACTAACATCCACCCAGGACCAATCTGGACATACAAGTAAATGGTAGAGAAATTACCCAGAACAACTGAACAAGAGCAAGAGGGAAGCCTCAAAACCTCAGACAGACAGGAGGACCAGCTTGAACACCTGTCTACACCTGCACAACAAAATAAAAAACGTGGTGGACAGAGTGACCCTCAGTTAACCAGCTAGAGAGAAGGAGACACCAAAAAAAGACCCAATAACAATCAAAACGCAAAGACATCCAGAGAGCCAAGATAATTGACAGCACAAGACTAGTATGCTCAGGAGATCAAGTAGACTGCAGTACTGAACATCAGAGGTCTTCTACAACAGAAGTTCACACCATAAACCCAAGGGAGTCAGAACAGATCAATTTAAGAAGCAGAGGCTACAAGAAAAGTCTCACAAAAAATAGGAAGACAAAGAAACAATCCTCAAATGAAAAGAAAGAAGGAAGCCTCAGAAAAAAATGCTAAATGAAATAGAGGCAAGTCAACTATCAGATAGTGAGTTCAAAGCAATGGTTATCAGAAAGCTCAATGAGCTCACAGAGAATTCCTAAAAACTACAGGGAACCTACAATGAACTCACTGCAAACTATATCAACATGAAAAAGGAAAGAAACTATCAACAAGGGCCAAGAGGCAATGAAGAATACAATTTCTGAACTGAAGAACACAGTACAAGGAATCAAAAACGGGATCAATGAAGCAGAGAATTGGATCAATGAGTTGGAGCATCAGGTTTAAAAAAGCACCCAGAAAGAGCAAGAAAAGGAAAAGAGACTCAGAGAGAATAACGAGGGGTTAAGAGAAATGCAGGACAACGTGAAATGGAATCATATCTGTATAATAGGAATACCAGAAGGAGAAGAAGAACAACAAGGGATAGAACACCTATTTGAAGAAGTAATGATGGAAAACTTCCCTAATTTGATGAGAGAAAAAGTCACACAAATCTAGAAACACAGAGTCCCAATCAAGAAGAACCCAAAGAGGCCCACTTCAAGACACATCATAATTAAACTGGCAAAATTCCAAAACAAAGAGAGAATCCTAAAGGCCTCAAGGGAAAAACAGGAAGTAACATACATGGGAGCCCCAATAAGACTAGCAGCTGACTTCTCAGTGGAAACACTATCAGCCAAAATGAAATGGCAAGAAATATTCCAAGTAATGAAAACCAAGGGCCTGCAACTGAAACCACTCTACCCAGCAAGGCTCTCAATTAAAATGGAAGGCCAAATAAGGAGTTTCCCAGACAAAAGGAGCCTCAAAGATTACACCTCCTCCAAACCAGCTCTGCAAGACATGCTAAAGGGTCTGCTTATAAGAACAGGAAGAAAAACAGTGAGAGAAATAATAACAGAGGTATGAAAAATGGCAGTGAAAAAGTACCTATCAATAATAACCTTAAAAATAAATGGATTAAATGTCCCAATCAAAAGACATAGAATAGCAGAATGGATAAGAAAGCATGACCCACACATATGCTGTTTACAAGAGACGTAGCTCAGAATAATACCTACACCAACAGAAAGTGAAGGGTGGGAAACAAATATCTAAGCAAATGGGCAGGAAACAAAGGCCAGGGTAGCAATACTCATATAGGATAAAATATACTTCAAAAAAAGAGCCATAAAAAGATACCCAGAAGATTACTTCATAACACTCAAGGGAAGAATCTATCAAGAAGATATAAGCACCCAACATAAGCACCCAAATATATAAAGAAAATCTTAAAGGAATTTAAGAAAGATATTGACAGCAACACAGTTATACTAGGGGCTTTTAACACCCCACTGTCAGAAATAGATAGATCTTCCAAACAAAATATATCAACAAAGATATTGTGGCATTGAACAATGCCCTACATCAAATGGACTTAACTGATGTATATAGAGCATTTTATCCCAAAGAGGCAAACCACACATTCTTTTCACATGAACATGGAACATTTTTCAGGAATAGACCACATGACAGGACACAAAACAAGCCTCAACAAATTCAAGAAAACTGAAATCATATCAAGCATTTTCTCCAACCACAAGTGACTGAAACTAGAAACCAACCTCAAGGTAAAAAACCGAAAACACTCAAACTTGTAGAAATTGAATAGCATGCTATTAAACAATGAATGGGTCAAGAATGAGATTAAGGAAGAAATAAAAAAGTTTCTGGGAAAAAATGAAAATGAATGCACAACAATCCAAAACTTATGGGACACAGTAAAGACAGTCCTGAGAGGGGAGTTCATAGTGATACAGGCCTACCTAAAAAACATAGAAACATTTCAAATAAACAACCTAACCCTACACCTACAAGAACTGGGGGAAAACAAAGACAGCCCAGAGCAAGTAGAAGGAAGAAAATAACCAAGATCAGAGCAGAGTTAAATGGCGTAGAGACTAATAGCACAATTCTAAGGATCAATAAATCCAGGAGCTGGTTCTTTAAAAAAGTAAAGAAAATCAAAAAGCCTTTAAGCAGACTCATCAAGAAAAAAAAAAAGAGAGGACCCAAATAAACACAATCAGAAATGAAAGAGGAGAAATTACAACTGATTCCACAGAAATACAAAGGATTGTAAGAAATTACTACAAAGGACAATATGCCAAGAAATTTGAAAACCTAGGTGAATTGGACAAATTTCTTAAAAAATACAATCCTCCAAAACTGAATGAAGCAGAAAGCCTAAACAGACCAATAACAGGAGACAAAACTGAAGCAGTAATAAAAAAAACTCCCGACACACAAAAGCCCTGAACCAGACAGTTTCACAGGAGAATTTTACAAAGCATTTAAGGAACAGCTAATCCCTACCTTCACAGATTATTCCAAAAAATCCAAGAAGATGGAAGACTATCAATCTCTTCTTATGAAGTATCATCCTAACCCCCAAATCAGATAAAGACATAACAAAGAAAGAAAACTTTTAGGCCAATATCACCAATGATGTAGACACTAAAATCCCAACAAAATATTGGCAAACTGCATCCAGCAATATGTGAAAAAGATCATACACCATGATCAAGTGGGATTTATCCCAGGGATGCAAGGATGGAAAAATATTCACAAATCAGTAAATGTAATGCATCACATAAGCAAAATGAAAGACCAAGACCACATGATCAAATCAATAGATGCAGAAAAAGCATTTGATAAGGTACAGCACCCATTTATGATTAAAAAACACTGAGCAAAGTGAAAATAGAGAAAATGTTCCTCAACATGATAAAGGCCATATACGAGAGACATAAAGCCAACATCATACTCAATGGGCAAAAACTTAGAGCTTTGCCACTAAGATCAGGAACAAGACCAGGATGCCTGCTTTCACAACTCTTACTCAAAAAGGATTAGAAGTCCTAGACACAGCAATCAGACAAGAAACAAAGAAATAAAAGGTATCCAAATTGGAAAGGAGAAAGCAAAACTGTCATTGTTTGCAGATGACATGATAGTGTACATAGAAAATCCTACAGACTCCACCCCAAAACTGCTCGACCTAATAAATGAATTTGGCAAAACAGTGGATACAAAGTCAATATCCAGAAATCAAAGGCATTTTTGTATATCAACAATGAAACAGCAGAAGCAGAAATCAAGAAAAAATCCCGCTTGACACAGCAACAAGAAAGATAAAATACCTAGGAATAAACCTAACCGAGGAGGTAAAACACCTGTATGCAGAAAACTACACAACGCTGAAGGAAGAAATCAAGGAAGACACAAACAAATGGAAGCATATAATGTGTTCATGGATTGGAAGAATTAACATCATCAAAATGTCCATGCTACCCAAAGCAATTTATAGATTCAATGCACTTCCTATTAAAGTACCAATGACATATTTCACAGAAATAAAAGAGACGTTTCAAAAATTTATATGGAACCATAAATGACCCCGAATAGCAGCTGCAATTTTGAGAAAGAAGGGCAAAGTAGGAGGAGTCACAATACCTGATGCCAAACTGTATTATAAGGCAACTGTAATCAAAACAGTCTGGTACTGGCATAAGAACAGACACATAAATCAATGGAACAGAACAGAGAGCCCAGAAATAAACCCAAGTCTCTACAGGCAATTAATATTCAACAAAGGGGCAGTAACATAAAATGGAGTAAAAATAGCCTCCTCAACAAATGGTGTTGGGAGAACTGGACAGCTACATGCAAAAAAAATGAAACTTGATCGCCGACTTAAACCATACATGTAAAATAAACTCTAGGTGGTTAAAAGACTTAAATATAAGTCATGACACCATAAAAGTCCTACAGGAAAACACTGGCAGGAAAACCACAGACACTCCATACAGCAATATTTTCACCAATTTGTTCTCTGAAGCAAGGAACATATAGGAAAGAATAAACAAATAGGACCTCATCAAAATAAAAAACTTCTGCATGGCTAAAGAAAACAGCATTAAAATACAAAGACAACCAATTATATAGAAAAACATTTGCCCATGATACCTAGGACAACAGTGTGATCTCAAAAATATATATAGAACTCACAAAACTCCACTTCAGGAAGACAAACATCCCAATTAAAAAATGGGCAAAAGACTTGAACAGACAGTTCTCAAAGGAGGACATACAAAGGGCCCTGAGGGATATGAAAAGATGCTCAGCATCACTAGCCACCAGAGAGATGCAAATTAAAACCACAATGAAATATCACTTCACACCAGTCAGAATAGCCATCATAAACAATTCAATAAACAAGTGTTGTAGAGGATGTGGAGAAAAGGGAACCCTAGTGCACTGTTGGTGGGAATGCAGACTGGTACAGTCACTGTGGAAAACACTGTAGAATTCCCTCAGAAAACTAAAAGTGGAACCGCCTTTCCACTTTTATATCCTAAGAACCCGGAAACACCAATTCAAAAGAACCTATGTATGCAAGTGTTCATAGCAGCACAATTTACCATAGCCAAGTGCTGGAAGCAACCTAAGTGTCCATCAGTAAATGAATGGGTCAAAAAACTATGGTACATTTACACAATGGAATACTATGCAGCAGAGAGAAAGAGGAGCCTCTACCCTTTGCAACAGCATGGACGGAACTGGAGAACATTATGCTAAGTGAAATAAGCTAAATGGTAGGGGACAAATACCGTATGATCTCAGCTTTAACTGGTATCTAATCAACAAAACAAGTAAGCAAAATATAACCAGAGAAACTAAAATTAAGAACAATCTGATAGTTACCAGAGGGTAGGTGGGAGGGGATAATGGGTAGAAGAGGGGAAGGGTTTTCAGGAACAACTATAAAGGACACATGGACAAAATCAAGGGGGTGTGGAAGCAGGGCAGGGAGGTGGGTTTGGCTGAGGTTGGCAGGGGGTAGTGGGCAGTAAACGCAGACAACTGTAATTGAACAACAATAAAATAATCTTAAAAAAAACTAAGATCTTAGTGTTTTTTCTGTGTACCAATTGACACTTTAGAGTAAGAAGAGATTAAGTGCTTGCTTCCCTCTATTTGTGTGCTGAGACAGGTGTAGAGCAATTAAGCTTTAATTTACAGTCTAGTGTTCATTCTATTCCAATATACACTCTATAGTCCTGAAATCAGTGGTTTTACCAAAAACAACCTCTCCAATGACCTGTTGGTATCTCACCTATAACTCTGCTGAGCCGGTCAGAAGAAATGTTTAGAAGAATCTTCTCTATTAGCTTTGATCCCACATGGATGCAAACCTTGTGGATTCCATCAACTATGGTCATTGAAGCTGGCCTACAAAAGAGTATATAGCACATGACCTTCAAAAGATTTTCCCATTTTAAAAATGCATAAATAAAATATAATTTCAAAAAGCACTGGGTTTTTATGTAGGGTTAATTTTGATTTCTAAAACAATGTTTCAGAATATCCTAAAAATAAGAGAAGGGCTTTTTAAAAAAAGTGTTTCAAATTATAAAGTAATAAATTAGATTTATTTCAAATTCATTTAAAAATTTTAGATTGTACTATAAGAAAACACTATTTTACACATGTGTAAATTATTTTTTGAAATAAAATAAAGATGATAACTACATATTTCAGAATCACAACTTCAAGTTATTTTTTCCAATGGACTCTTTGCTATCAAAAACATAGTCTTTGGCATGTCACTAAATAGGGAAGCAGATAAGTAATTTTAAGTACATCATGCAATGGTAAATACTGTGTAGTGCTAAGAAGAATGAGGAAGATTTAAAAGTGCTATTATGGAAGGCACACCATGATATACTCTCAGGAACAAATAGTATGAAAGAACTGTGAATAGCTGAATATAGTATTATAAATATGCTTGTATAAGCATAATAAATTACTGAGGATATGCAAAAACTTCTAATAAGCATGGAAGTAACATTGATGGTAGAGCGGGTAGATAGGGAGGAAGACCTTTACTACTGGTTTTAGTACTTCCTCTGTAGTTTGCATCTTACCATGGCATGTCTTACCTTTAAAAAAATAATTAATTAAAAATGTTTAATAAATTAATTTTAAAAAATATATTGAGAACAGAATTTAGAAACAGACTCATGAGTATAGGGAAATTTAGTGTAACAGATAAAACAACGCTGATATTCCCTCCAAAAATCTACTGCACCCTTTACCTAGGTCCTTTCCTCTTCTTCACTCTATAGTCTTGCCCTAGACTATCTCACTTACTCCATTCTTTATTTTTTAAAAAATTATATATATACACACACATATATATGTTTACACATACATACTGAATCTTGGTTTATAAATGCCAAGATTATGGATATACCAACCATATATCAGTATAGATATAGTCAGTATCTGCTATGTATTACACAGTAAAAAAATATATATATATTCAGTATCTACTATGTACAAGAAACTATGCTAAGCAGTGGGTACTATAAAATAGAAACAGCAAAATGGAGTTGATGTTGTCAAGTAGGCAATCTAAAACAGAACCTGGAGACCTCCAGGAAGTTGAGCTAACACAGCCCCTCTACGTGAAACTGAACTTTTGAACTGGACTAAAGCACAAAACAGCTCTATCATGATACAATTCCTAGAACTGGCCCTGTATTGCTGAACTATTAAGAAATAAAATAAGTGGAACCTAATCAACAAAACAAACAAGCAAGCAAATTATCCAGAGACAGTAAAATGAAGAACAAATGGACAGTAACAAGAGGGGAGGGGGTAGGGGTTTTCAGGAACACGTATAAAGGACACATGGACAACACCAAAGGGGGTTAGAATCAAGGATGAGAGGTGGGGATGGCTGGGGTTGGGCGGGGGGACTTACTGGGGGGGGTGGAAAATGGAGAGAACCATATTTAAACAAGAATTAAAAAATGTAAAAAAAATTTTTTTAACCTAGCAAAAGACATAACCAAGTAATCATATAGCATAGTCTGCCTGCCAGCACCAGTCACAGCTCTTTCAAAACAATTTCTGTAATCCCTTTAGAGCCCTGCTTTTCCTGTCTTTATGAACTCTATCCCTTTCTTTCCCTTCTAGGAACACTTTTGGTTTTCTACCCCAGTATATGTCTACAAAACTGCAATTCTTAAAAGTCCCCCCAAACTAACCTTTTGTTTGCCTTGCTGTTCTTGGTCAAAATTGATTGACAGCATATATTAGTGAACAAGATAGATCTGGTTCCTTCACTTGAGGAACTTAAGCATTTAGTGAGATAAAAAGATAATAAGCTTTTTGACAATGATGCCAGATTGTTCGATGGGATCATAATAGTCTTTTCAACAAAAAGTGCTGAGACGACTGGATATTCACATGCAAAAGAATTAAGTTGGGCCCTGGCTGGCCTAGCTCAGTGGATTGAGTGTGGGCCTGCAACCAAACAACCACAGTTCAATTCCCAGTCAGGGCACATGCCTGGTTTGCAGGCCAGTTCCCAGCAGGGGACACATGAGAGACAACTACACATTGATATTTCTCTCCCTGTCTCTTTCCCTTCCCCTCTAAAGATAAATAAATAAAATCTTTAAAAAAAAAGAATTAAGTTGGACTCCTTCCTTACACCATATGTAAAAATTCAAAATAAATCACAGACCTATATGCAAGAGTTAAAACTATACAATTCATAGAAGAAAACAGAGGAGTAAATCTCTATGATCTTGGCTTATAAATGATACATTTTTTAGATATACCAACCAAAACCAAAAGAAAAAAACCAGATAATAAAAAGTGTTGGCAAGGATGTGAAGAAACTACAACCCTCACACATTGCTGGTAAGAATGTAAAATTGTGCAGCAGTTTTGAAAAAGTTTGGCAGTTTCTCAAAAGGTAAACATAGAGTTACCACATGTCCCAGTAATTCTACTTTTGAGTGCATACCCAAGAAAAATGAAAACATATACCCATGCAATAATTTGTACATGAATGGTCACATCAGTATTATTTATAATAGCCAAAAAGTGGGAACAAGCCAAAAGCTGAGCTGGGTAAAAGAAGGAATGAGAAGTGACTGCTGAAGGGGCCTTGAGGGCAGGGGTGATTAAAATGTCCAAAATAGCAATGACTGCTACTTTGTAAAGGCATGCAATTTATAAGTTAAAAAGAAAAAGATTACCCAAAATGTGAACACTTATTATTCAGAAAACAATGTGTTTTTCACTTAATTGGTTAGTCATTTTACCACAGCACATTTGGGATCCTTATTTTTCTAATGTGAATTTGGGAAAATTGAAGTACAGAAAGGTAAAACACCTTAGAAGCTTCTACCACTCAAAGATTAGATCATATAATACTTTTAACCTTTAAATTCCAAATATTTGTTAATGTGGGGGACTGAGTTTCTTCATTTAGATCTTGGATGAAAGTGTAAACCAAGTAAAAATTTTCTTCAGAATAGCTTCTTCAAGACAATAAACTCTCCAAATTACCACTTTTAAAAATCCTGTTATGATTTTAATCACTCAGGGGAACTTTTGTACTCTTGGATTAGCTCTAATTAGTTCTCATTAGAAAGTAAGAGTTGATATATGTAATTTTTTAGTCACTTCCAGTCCTATAAAAATAAATATTTTCCATCTGATTGGCTTACTTAGTTGCCTTACCTGTAGTATATTTTCTTCATAGTACATGGCAAGCAGCTAAAACACTGTTTGTAGATCTTGTTCTCATCCGTTTCTAGTTCCAACCCACATTTTGCACAACCAGTATACGTAATGTTGGGAAGAGAAGAGAAAATGCTCTTCAGAGAACTATGAGCATTTATAACTATTTTCTGATCTGCTGTAATATTAAACACTAGCTCTAAAATCTCGGCTTTGATTAGAATCACTCCTACAAAAGATAGACAAAAATATTATAAATTATAGGACCAAAATTATAATTTACAAATATGGCTAATTATGTACTTAATTTACAGTTTCTTAATTTACAGTTTCTTATTGTGAAGAATACATCCAAGATCTTGTTCTTGGTCTTCTCTTCTTCACTCTTCCTAAATAATCTCACTCACTTATGGCTTCATTATTGACCCTAGAATGTAAAGGGTGGTTTGCCAGCAATTTAGAGTAAAGATTTATTTGGCTAATTTGGCTGAACAGATGATATTTTCTTTCTCCTTCTGTCCTCTGGAATCATAGAAAATAAGTTTAATTCTTTTAGCAGAAATCCCTTCCAACACTTGAAACTAGTGAACATCTCTTCTCTCCTTATCTTCTCTTCTGTCTCTTTAAAATTATTTTTAATTATTGATTACAGAGGGAGAGACAGAGAATGAGAGCGACAGACAGAGAGAGACAGCAATTTGCTGTTCCACTTAATTACGCATTCAGTGGTTGATTCTTGTATGTGCCCTGACCTGGGATCAAACCTACAACCTTAGTGTATGGGATAATGCTCTAACTAACTGAGCTACCCAGCCAGGGCCCCTTCTGTCTTTTTAAGTGATCATCATCAAAAACCAAATAGGAGGTAAGTTATCCTTCTATTCTCAATTTTGTCTAAAAATCATATACCACTAGCTTAACCTCTTCTTTAAACTTTCTTTTTCAATTTCCTGCCCCAAATCACCATACTCTGGGTGTTGATGATACAGCCACATGAGCACTGAGAGTTCTCGTTTACTAAATGCGTGACTCACCAGGAACCCCGAGCATGCTCATTCTCTACTCACTGGCTCACGTACTCACCTGTTAAAAAAAGAAAAGAAAGAAAGAAAAACTGAGTATCTATTATCTGCCAGACACCCTTTTTTCTAATTTATCTTGGCCTTATTGTGTACTAGTGAGATCTATGAGTTTATCTGAGCATTTCCTCTCTTCTTCTCCATATTCAGTTTAAGCCCTTTTAAAGTTTTTTTTAAAGCCTTTATTTAAGCATTTGTTCCTTATCCATCTAGCAGGCAGTACACTCTAAGTCAAGAACTCATCACTCTGGTGTCCTATTCTTTCTGGTTATCTCTTTGAGAGTCCCAATAACGGTGATTTCCTATTTCTAAGTCCTTCAATTTGCTTTAGTCTTTTAGTGCCTAAATATTGTTTCATCATGTCTGCTGATTATGTCATATATCCCAGGTCATATGAATTGCAAGAGTGTATAGTGATCAGCATATCTAATAAACTATAGCAGACAGACTCTCCTTCACACCTTTCCACATACATGTTGAATCATTAAGAAACAAATGAAAGAATTTAATAATCTTAGAAGAGTGTTAAATAACTCCTCTAACATTTTATAAATTTAGACACCTCTTTTAAGAAATTTAAAGCTCATAACAAATGAGGACTCTGCTTTTAAGGGAATTACAGCCTGCTGGGCACTGATATTCTGCTGATGACAGGACGAGGTGCTGAATGAGCATCTTCATTTCTTTACAAGGAGCCAGGAACAACTTATCACTCTCTGGCTTTTGTTAAGCTTTGTTAAAAAGAGCAAAACTTCTTAGAAAATTCTGCCATGTTGTTCTCCCTTTCTCCTGCCTTTTATTTAACTATGAAATAGTTAGGCTAGGAAAAACTTCCTTTACTTCCATGTGCTCTGATAGAAACTATGACAGACATAAACAATGACAGAAACTATGAAGTCAGCCCTCATAGTTGAAAATAAAGAAAATGAAAATGGCTCAAAGGTCCTCTCTGAACACAACCTACCACGGACTGATTGTAACGGTACAAAGTTTTTGCATGGTTTCCCAATAGGGAGCACATCTCCAGGGTTTCCAAGAATACTCCCAATTACCAGTCTCATCCCCCAAATTGGAGAGACTCTACATCTTGGTGCCATTAATCATCAGAGCTGTGACCACTTATTTTGTTGGTATTTTAAAATCTAATTCTAGGTCATTAGTCCCAGGAGGTAACTGTTTTAATGTAAGCAGTAGATAAAAGAGTTGACTTCTCCATGACACCAAATTGAATAAAGTTCCTCCACTGCCTATGGCATCCTTCTTGCAGTGATCAGCTCCATAAGCTTGTGGGGACTTGGGAGGTGGGGAGACAGGAGAGGCACACAAGTATGAAACTGTTCTAGGAACTAATGCGAAACTACAACATTACCCAAGATTTTACCAGTTTCTATAAATCTAGAGTCTTGTGTGGCCACATGCAACTTACTTCCATTTTTGAAAGCTGTATAAAAGTGTAACAGTATAAAAATTGTAAATTTTTGCCCTGGCTGGTGGATTGAGCTCAGTGGATTGAGCATGGGCCCGTGAACCAAAGGATCTCAGTTCGACTCCCAGTCAGGGCACATGCCTGGGTTGCAGGCCAGTTCCCAGCAGAGGATTCATGAGAGGCAACCATTCATTGATATTTCTCTCCTTCTCTCCTTCCCTTCTCCTCCCCTCTAAAGATAAATAAAATATTTTTTAAAATAATAATAAAATAAAATAAAATATTAAAAATTGTAAATTTTCTGTTATTTGTTATCTTCTAGAAATGTTAGTCTTAAATTAACTATTAGTATTACTAAACATTTGAAATAAGCATAAATGAGTATATGGCGTTCTTCTCTGAGAATAAATCTATGTATGCCATTAAAAGTTGGGTTTTTTGAGAGGTGTTACTATCTTTGTTTTCTACTTGCACTCTCTTTAACTTAGTTTTATGATGCTAATCGTATCTTATAAAATATACATACATACCAATGTGGATTAATACAACCTGTAAATTTTTTTATATTTATTTATTCTTAAAGAGAGGGGAAGGGAAGGAAAAAGAGTGGGAGAGAAACATCAATGTGTGGTTGCCTCTCATGTGTCCCCTACTAGAGACCTGGCCTGCAACCCAGGCATGTGCCCTGACAGGGAATGGAACTGGCAACCCTTTGCTTCACAGGCCCGTGCTCAATCCACTGAGCTACACCAGCCAGGACAACAACCTGTAAAATTTTAAGCTGGTATTTGGCCAATGTAGTGTAAGAAACTAGATTCACGCTCCCACCTTGTTATACAAAAAACCCCCACAAATACTTGGTCTTTGTCCTTAGTCCTGGGCTCCAAAATCCCTTAGAATCTCCAGAGTGATAAGAGTATCTTTTGTATGCTATTGAGAAGACTGGTGACTGGGGGCCCATAAGTAGCTTCAGGATGGAGACTAGTCACCAGAAAGACCAAGGCATGATTAGAGGGTTGAAACTTTTGGCTCTACCTTACAAATTCTGAAAGTTTCAGTTAATCACCAATGGTCAATGATTTAATCAACTGTGCCTACAGGATGAATCCTTGATTAAAATCCTTAAATAACAGAGTTCAGGGAGCACACAAGGGTGCTGGGAGACTGGTGCAACTGAAGAGGTGCATCTGTGCATGGAGCAGAAGCTCCATGTCCCTTCACCCATAACTTGCCTTGTGCATCTTTTCCATTTGGCCTTTCCTGAGTTGCATCCTTTATAATAAACTGCTAAGTATAAATCGAAAGTGTTCCTGAAGTCTATGAGCAGCTCTAGTAAATTACTGAACCTGAAAGGAGGGTGTGTTGTAGGAATGCCCAACTTTGTAGTTAGTATATGGTAACATCTGGACTACATCTTGACTGAAAGAACTCCATCTCAGAGGCCTAACTGTAATTCTTTGCTTTCAGTAAAATTCCAGAAAGAATGTATGATGATAACATCCTTTCTCAACATCATATTCTGCAATAGCTTTTTTGTCAATTAAACAGTAACTGAAATGTGTGCACAAGCATGATTTTTAGGCCCTTTGAGTAGTCTACTGACCATGGAAAACATCTTGTGACTACCCAGGAATAAACTGCCTCTTGATGATGATTGTGGGACAACTGACCTCATCCTTATTCCCAAGCCCTATACCCACCTCAAGGCCCCTGTATAAGCTACCCACAAGAACCTCTTGGGGCGCTCAACTTCTCTTTTCTGGTGAGCTCCCTTGTATACAAGCTCTCTTCATAAATTCTACATGATTGATCTTGTACTGAGTTCAGTCCTCACTTCTATGACATGGAGATTCAAGAACCTGGCACTGAAGGTTTGGTAACATAGCCAAGTCAGAATACGTCCAGGATACAACACAGAAGTGTGGGTATACCAATACTTATTACTGGCATATGAAGCAAGGATAGTCTTGTGGGGTTGAGCTCTTAAACCTGTGGAGTCTGACACCAATTCTGGGTATGGTATGTGACTGGGAGTGTCAAAATTGAATGGTGGGACATCCAGTTGGTTTCCAGAGATTTGGAGAACTGGTTGTTGGTATGGGAAAATAAACTACATATATTCAGTGTCAGAAGTATTACATATAAAAACAGTTCAGATATTTGAAACAACTAAAAAACCAAACAAGTGTATGAAAATATTCTCAAGACCTTGGATATCAGGCAACAGAGTACAGTGATCCTTAAGAGACTGAGCCCAGTGACTGCCTCAGCTTACAGACATGAGAGTTTCCTGGCTACGGTGCAGGTAATGGGAACTCAGCAGAACCTGATGGCTTCCTTGGGTTCAGAGGAGAAAGAACTTTTATCTGGAAGACTAATATTGCTAGAGTTCTTGGGGCAGGGTAGTAGACAGATGAGAGCTGCAATAAGAGAAAGCTACAGAGGGTCCCCCTGGAGATTTCACCTGAGTATTTGTGACCAGAGGTCAAGGAAAGAACCATCTGAAAGGATTATTGGGAACAATTCCCCAAAGCTTCAACAAAGCCAGGAAAAATGCATTTTCCTACCAGCTACGGTGGGAAGTCTCATAATCCATTGGGCATTAAATAGAGAACTCAGAAGCTGTACTTAGAGGGAAATTTATGGCACCACACACCTACACTGGAAAAAAAAGGAAAGTCTCATATCAATGATCTCAATTTGCACCTAATAAATGAGAAAAAGTAAAATCCAAGAAAGCAGAAGAAAGGAAATAATACTGATCAGACTAGATATTGATGAAGTAGAAAATAGGAAAATAGGGGGGAAATCAATCTGAAAACATCAATAAAATCAATAAACCTCTAGCCAAATTAACCAGGAAAAAAACAGGTAGAAAACATAAATTAGCAATACCAGGTAATACCAATATCACTACAGATGGTACAACCACTCTCTAAAATAGTATGGCAGTTTCTTAAGAAGTTAAAACATCACCATATAACCTAGCTATTTATTCAATTCCTAGATATTTACTCATAAGAAAGGAAAGACTGTCCATATAATGCCTTATACATGAATATTTATGGAAGCTAGTAAATAACAGCCAAGAACTGATAAAAAATAACTCAAATATCTATCAACACATGAATAAATTTTAAAATCTTAATGTATCCATAGAAGAAAAATGACTATAAATTGCTGATATGCACAACAGCAGGGACATCTCAAAAGAATTTCCTAAAGATGCCAAACAAAACAATAGTCATACTGTATCATTCCAAGTATATCAAGTCACAGAAAATTCAAACTAATCCCCAGTATTAGAAAGCAGATTGAATTAAAAGATTAGCTTCTAGTAATTACAAATAAACAAGTATTACAAGTGAACATCAAAAGACTGTAGGCAAAAAGCTAAGAAGATGCCAATATCTGGTTCAGATATTTACAAAGATCTATAATTCACTTTTATATATACTTCCCCAACAAATTGTACCTCCTTTACTTGTATTAAAACTAGCAATATTGCTTTCACCACTTCTTTCAACATAGTATTGGAAGTCCTGCCACAGCAATCAGACAAGAAACAAAGAAATAAAAGGTATCCAAATTGGAAAAGAGAAAACAAAACTGTTGTTGTTTGCAGATGACATGATACTGTACATAGATAACCCTATAGACTCCACCAAAAAACTACTCAACCTAATCAGTAAATTTGGCAAAGCAGTGGGATAGAAAGTCAATGTTCAGAAACCAAAGGCATTTTGTATACCAACAACGAAATATCAGAAACAGAAATCAGAAAAAAAATCCCACTTGACATAGCAACAAGAAAGATAAAGTACCTGTGAATAAACCTAACCAAGGAAGTAAAAGACATATACTCAGAAAACTACACAACACTGAAGAAAGAAATTAAGGAAGACACAAACAAATGGAAGTACATAACGTGCTCAAGGATAGGAAGAATTAACATCATCAAAATGTCCACACTACCCAAAGCAATTTATAAATTCAATACACTCCCTATTAAAGTACCAATGACATATTTCACAAAAATGCAACAAACATTTCAAAAATTTATATGGAACCATAAATGACCCCGAATAGCAGCTGCAATTTTGAGAAAGAAGAACAAAGTAGGAGGGATCACAATACCTGACATCAAACTACATTACAAGGCCACAGTAATCAAAACAGTCTTGTACTGGAATAAGAACAGACACATAAATCAATGGAACAGAACAGAGAGCCCAGAAATAAACCCAAGTCTCTACAGGCAATTAATATTCAACGAAGGGGCAGTAACATAAAATGGAGTAAAAATAGCCTCTTCAACAAATGGTGTTGGGAGAACTGGACAGCTACATGCACAAAAATGAAACCTGACCACCAACTTACACTATATACAAAAATAAACTCAAGATGGATAAAGACTTAAATGTAAGTCACAACCCCATAAAAGTCCTAGAGGAGAACATAGGCAGAAAAGTCTCAGACATTCCATGCAGCAATATTTTCACTGATTTGTCCCCTAAAGCAAGAAACATAAAGGAAAGAATAAATAAATGATATCTTATCAAAATAAAAAGCTTTTGCATGGTTAAAGAAAACATCAGCAAAATGAACAGGGAACCAATCACATGGGAAAATATATTTCCAAAAGACAACTCAAAAAGGGTTTGATCTCAAAAATATATAAAGAACTCACATGACTCCACTCCAGGAAGACAAACAATCCAATTAAAAAATGGGCAAAGGACCTGAACAGACATTTCTCCAAGGAGGACATATGAAGGGGCCTGAGGAATATGAAAAGATGCTCAGCATCACTTGCCACCAGAGAGATGCAAATTAAAACCATAATGAAATACCACTTCACACCAGTCAGAATGGCCATCATAAACAAAATAACAAACAACAAGTACTAGCTAGGTTACAGAGCAAAGAGAACCCTCTACACTGTTGGTGGGAGCGCAAACTAGTGCAGCCACTGTAGAAAACATTGTGGGATTTCCTCAGAAAACTAAAAATGGAACTGCCTTTCAACCCAGGAATTCCACTGCTGGGATTATACCCTAAGAATCCTGAAACACCAATCCAAAAGAACCTATGCACTCCAATGTTCATAGCAGCACAACTGACAATAGCCAAGTACGGGAAGCAACCTAAGTGCCCATTAGTAAATGAGTGGATAAAAAAACTGTGATATATTGTCACAGTGGAATACTATGCAGCGGAAAGGAAGAAGGACCTCCTACCCTTTACGGCAGCACACATGGGTTTGGAGAGCATTATGCTGAGTGAAATAAGCCAGGCCATGAAAGACAAAAACCATATGATCTCACCTTCAAGTGAAACCTAATCAACAAAACAAACAAGAGAGCAAAATATAACAAGACACTGAAATAAAGAATGGACTGACAGTAACCAGAAGGAAGGTGGGAGGGCATAATAGGGGGAAAGAGGGATGGGTTGTCAAGAAACATGTATAAAGGTCACATGGACAAAGCCAAAAAGGGGCAAGATCCAAGATGGAAGGTGGGGATGGCTTGGGTGGATGGGAGTGGCAGGGGGCAGAATGGAGATAATTGTACTTGAACAACAGTTTTTAAAAAAAGGAAAACTAAATAAAATCTTTTTTTAAAGTAGCAATACTGAAGATGGAAACATACATACATACACTTTGCCTCCATGCTAAAAAGAAGGACAAAAACAAATTTAAAAACAAAAAATAACCAGAACTGCCAGAAAATCAAACTGTATGGAAGTCCAACAACCAAGGAATTAAAGAAGAAACATTCATTCAGACAAATAGGAGGGGTGGAGAGGACCTGTGGCAAGGCTGAAGCTGGAGGACTAGGTGGGTGAGGTAGCAGCTGGCAGTCCCATATTTGCGTACAGATAAACCAGGGAGAACAACTGGGGAACAAGATGGATGGGGCAACCCAGGGCTCCAGAGCAGGGAAATAAAGCCTCAAAACCTCTTGCACTAAAAACCGGCAGGGATTGAGGTGGTGGGGGAAACTCCCAGACTCATAGCAGAGTTTATTGGAGAGACCCACAGGATCTTAGAACATACATAAACCCACCCACCCAGGAATCAAAACCAGAAGGGCCAAATTTGTTTGCCGGTAGCAGGGAAAGTGACCGAAAACTGTCCAAGAGGCAAGCAAGTGACATTGTTCTCTCTCTGACCCCTCCCCCACATGCAGTACCACAACACAGTGACCTGGGTTGCCCCACCCTGGTGAATACCAAAAATTCTGCCCCTTACAATGTAATAGCTGCACTGAAACCAAAAACATATGACCCTAATGAAAGAACAGATCACAGCTCCAAATATAGAACTAAGTGATGAAGAGATAGCCAATCCATAAGAGGTAGAGTTCAAAACAATGGTTATCAGGATGCTCACAGAAGTGGTTAAGTATGGTCACAATACAATGGTAAAAGTGAAGGGTATGCAAAGTGAGATGAAGAGAAATATACAGGGAACCAACAGTGGCAGGAAGGAAACCCGGACTCAAATCAATAATTTGGAGCAGAAGGAATAAACATTCGACCACAACAGAATGATAAAACAAGAATTCAAAAAAGTGAGGAGAGGCTTAGGAACCTCTGGGACAACTTCAAATGCTACATCTGAATCATAGGGGTACCAGAAAAAGAAGAGGAAGAGCAAGAAATTGAAAACTTATTTGAAAACATAATGAAAAATAACTTCCCCAATCTGGCAAAGGAAATAGACTTCTAGGAAGTCCAGGAAGCTCAGGGAGTCCCAAACAAGTTGGACCCAAGGAAGCTCACACCAAGGCACATCATAATTACATTATCCAATATTAAAGATAAGGAGAGAATCTTAAAAGCAGCAAGAGAAAAGGACATAGTCACCTACAAAAAGTTCCCATAAGACTATCAGCTGATTTCTCAAAAGAAACCTTGCAGGCAAGAAGAGGCTAGAAAGAAGTATTCTACATCCTGAAAGGCAAGGACCTACATCCAAGATTATACTGCCCAGAAAAGATGTCATTTAAATTGGAAGGGCAGATTAATTGCTTTCCAGATAAAGGAAAGTTAAAAGGAGTTCTCTATCACCAAACCCTTATTATATGAAATGTTAAAGGGAGTTATTAAAGAAAAGCTGATGATCAAAAATAGAAACAGTAAAATGACAAGCAACTCATAACTATCAATGACTGAACCTAAAAAAACAAAAAACAAAAATAAACTGAGCAAACAACTAGAACAGGAACAAAATCATAAAAATGGAGATCACATGGAGGGTTATCAGTAGAGAGGTGGGTAAGAATGGGGGAAAGACAGAGGAAATAAGAAGAATAATTGGTAGATAGAAAATAGGGGGAGGTTAAGAATATATAGGAAATGAAGAAGCCAAGGAACTTAATATGTACAACCCAGGGGCATGAACTAAGCGGGGCAGGAATGCTGGTGGGAGATGGGGTTACAGGGCAGAGGGGAATAAAGGGGGAAAAATGGGACAACTGTAATATCATAATCAATAAAATATACTTAAAAAAAACTAGCAATATCACCCTGACCAGTGTGGCTCAGATGGCTGGGTAATACTGCAAAGCAAAAGGTCACCGGTTCAATCTCCAGTCAGGATACCTAACTAGGTTACGTGCTGGGGTTTGGTCCCTCATTGTGGCATGTGGGAGAAGCAACAGATAGATGTTTCTCTCATACACCGATGTTTCTTTCCCTGTCTCCCTCCTACCCTGCCCTCTCTCAAAAAATAAATAAGTAAAACCTTAAAACTAGAAAAATCTTATGCATATAAAAATCTTACCTGAACATTTATCCTCCAAGTGTGTTGCTAAGTCTGATATCTTCACAAAAGAGGGCATGCTTTTTTGAAATTTTGCTTTAAATGTTATTGCTCTTTTATCATCATCAAACAGGCACTCACAGGATGACCAAGGTGTTGTATGCAATTCTAGATTTTCTAGGATGCAATTGCGCTGAACGAAAAGATATTTAAATTCCCAAATATAATCTTAAACAAACAGATAAAAACAAAAAGTTATCAAAAAGGAAATAATTTTGGCTCAGAATCAGATTAAACAGACTGACCTAATTTAATCAGTTAAACCATAATTTTTATCACACTAAGGAATTTGGGTATAAAGGAACAAAACATGAATATATTAAGGCAACAGTAAGGATGCCAGAGATGATTTTAATAAAATTTTTTCTAAAGATTTCTTGGTCTCCTAAATAGTCACAATTTATTATAAACAACTGCTTTTCAGAGCAGCAAATTTTCATTTTGATATCTATAGGCAAAGATGACATAATAAGCACACAGAAATGGATACAGGTCTGTCATAGTCAATATCTCTGATTGATTTTCAACACCTTAGTTTTCTTGCATAGCTATCTCTTCCCCAAACAAAAAGGCATTTAGATACAGTTGTATAAATTTTTAACTCCCTCAGTAATAATTCTAATTCTTAAAACCACAATAGCACAGACCTTCTTGCCTAATAAACATGTCCTATATTAATAAATTCAAATTCAAAACTGTAATAAAACAGAGGTCTCTTATGACTAAGTTTTCAATAATAAAATATTAACTAAACTATTTTTAGTTTTGCTTACTTCAGGTCAATATCTAATTCACATGCCCTCACCCACTTCCTTATTTTCTTTCATTTGACAGGTTTTTTTAATTTCCAGCGAACTTTAGAACAAGTCATTATATCTGTATAAATATTGCATCATTAGGTAGAATTAAAGCATCTTCGTTCTATACTGTTGCTTAAAACCAATCCATATTTTTAAAATAGCTTTGTTGTCTTATTACAAAATATACAGATAAACTAATTAAATAAACAGGAGCCATAATCTCAATACCCCAAAATAAAGTTAACATTTGTTTTCAATTTGTTTCATTTTTACTTAGCATGTCAAGTACATTTTTACGTTATTATTACTCTACATTATTGAAAAATCTGCATAATATGACATTGCATAGATAGACCAAAATCTTTAAAATTATTATTATAGCAATACTCTATTTTGGGGCTTGTTGGGTTTTTCTACTTTTCACTATTACAAATAGTAGTACCAGGATAAATATACTTTTAGTTACATCTTAACACATAGTCATGATGAATTTCTGTAAGTGTGATTATTAGGCCAAAGGTATTCCAAATTCTAAGGTTTTCATATGGATTGTTCTCAAGAAAGGATTTGCCAGTTTACACTTCTGACAGCTTATAAGAGTGACTGTCTCTTCATATCCTCTATTAATTTCTTAAGAGACAAATCATCTATCATTTTGTGTGTCTTCAGTTACTTGAGTAAAATTTTCTTTTGTTTACTGGTCTTCTTTGAGGAATCAAATTTCTTCTTTGAGGACTTGCCTGTTAATGCATCTGTTGCCCATTCATACTCATAGATATCTGACTTTTGACAAAATGTAACTTTTTTCTGGTTTCTCACTTGTATTTTAAGTTTGTATACCATGATTTTTATATTAATATATAGTATAGTAGATTTTGTTGCTGCATGTTATTTAACGTCCTAACACTGGATTTCAAGTAAGTTTGCTTTATTTTCTTCTACTACTCATTCTTTTTTTAAATACATGAATCTCTAATTCATCTCTAATCTATTTGGGCACGACTACTAAGTATAAATTTAATTTTTTTCTCAAATTATTAGCTAGATACCCCAAACATTATATTAAAAAGTTCACCTTTATTTTCTAATTATAACATGTTTATTGTATAATATTTAGATAAAGAAAAGGGAATTAATGGGTGATAAAGATTGGCTATGCTTTAATAAGCTGGAAATGGTACTGTCATATGTTTGAACTTTTTCATACTAAAGGGTTTAAAAAATAAATGCAGATTCACAAATGCATAAAATTAAAACAAAGGTGTGAAGAAAAAATAAAAACCCTATATTATCATACAGAGGTAGCCACGGCTAGCATTTTTGTATCCATATTTCCAGATTTTTAAGTGTTAAGTACATATTTATATATCCACTTGTATTAAAATAGTATCATAGTACACATGAAGTTTTATCACCTACTTTTTAAACTAAGTAATATATCTCTCCAGGCTAGTGAACATACATTTGGTAGTGAGTACCTTTGTGTGCCGACCCAGAACACAAATCACCTGCTTTAACTGTTCCCACTCCCTCTGAAATAAGCTCAGGCATTCCTAGTTCTAGTTTTCAAACCAGTCCACCAGGCTACAAGTGAATGAATCAAATTCCATCTGGGCAATTAGATTCTCTTTGCTGGGAATTTGGAAATGCTACTGATCTCTTAAAAATATCCAGTTGGCCAAAAAGTTCATTTCGTTTTTTCTGTAAGATGGCTCTAGTAGCACTTAGTTGTCTTTAACTTCATTCAAAACAATTTTTTAGATTGTATTGTGACAGCTGTCATATCAGTATGCATTAAAAAAAAACTTACCAAAACTGGCAAATTTCTGTGTAGCCATTTTAATACAGAAGAAGGAAGAAAATACACAACATTTTTGTTATATTATGCTTTATTATATCAAGAAAAGTAAAAAACAAAACTGAAATGCAAAAAAAATCTGTGCAGTGTATGGAGAAGGTGAGGTGACTGATCGAGTGTGCCAAAACTGGTTTACAAAGTTTCGTGCTGGAGATTTCTTGCTGAATGATGCTTAACAGTCAAGTAGACCAGTTTAAGTTGATAGCAATCAAATTGAGACACTAATTGAGAGCAATCAACATTACAGGAGGGAGAAAGCTGGCATACTCAAAATACCCAAATCAATAAAGTTATTGGTGAAAATGAAAAACATGTGTTTTATTTTATGGAAAAAACCATACAGACTTTTTGGCCAACCCAATAAAAGTAAAATCAGGAGCTACAGAGTAACCCATCTGCTTTCCACATGATTGTGAAGCAGAAAAAAATCTGCACAAAAAACAAGATACATGGAGAAGCTGCCTGGGACCCACAAAGCTTTTCAGTACCTAGTTCCAAGTCCCCCGGAAACTTATAAGCCCTCTTGGTTTATACACTATGAGATACTCCTGCATACTTCAAATATAACCCCCTTAATCGTTCTAGAGGAGAGTTCTAGTTCTAACTACAAGCCCTCAGTGCCTAAATTCAAATATAATTTCTTAATACACCTAGGAATTACAATATCTTCATGTGCATGCATTTTTTTAACTTTACGATTTTCTTATTACTTGAAACAATCAGTATTTCCACCTCAAACTTCAGTCTCTTTCTCCTTAACAGTGGAAATTTTGAAAGGTTCTCTGAGCTATATTTTATTCTTCATCCATTCACATAGAAAATATTTACTAGTGCAGGCATACTGCTTTGTAATAGTGATACAATGGTGAACAAGTTAGTCACAGAATTTATAATTTTCTGAGAAAATTAGTTAATTATTATGCAAGCCAATAGGCAAATTAATCCCAACTGTGTTAGGCGGCACAAAGAGAATACAAAAAATGATCTGATAGAGAGCAGTTATGTATTTACATGTGGGAGGCCTGCCAAAGAATACTAAATTGGAGCTGAGAGATGAAGGAGCCATGCATATTGGGAGAGTTGGGGGAAAAAGCACTCTAGGTAGAGGAAACATGTAAATTCAAGATACTGAAGCAGGGAAAGGATTGCCATGTTTAAGTAACAGAAGGGAGTCGCATGCAGTTAGGCTAGTAAGTCTGAGGGATAATGGTATTGAAACAAATTTTTACATTTCTTTATATTATCATATATAATAATATAATAGGACTTCCGCCAAGATGGAGGCATAGGTGGAGACGCTGTGCTTTCTCACACAACCAAGTTTAGAGACAACAAAATATTAGCAACAGAAAACACAGAAAATTGAACTTTTCGGAAGTCTGATAACAACGAATTCTTCAGCCTGACTGGTAAGAGGGGCAAAACCAGCAGCTGGCGGAGTGGGGTTGCACAGAAAAACTCGATCAGATGAACTCAGGAGTGCAAATCCCAGATGTGGGGTTGCAACGGGTGGACCCAGTGAGCGACCTACTGAGCACAACCCACTGAGTGACTGGCGGATTGTGACTGGCAGATTGTGACTGATGGATTGTGACTGAGCACAACCCACTGAGTGACTGGTGGAGCACAACCCACTGAGTGACTGAAGCACCACCCAACCACCTCCACAGCTACACACTCAAGGGGTAGACTCAACAAGCACAGACCCCCACTGAAATAAGTCCTGCTCCATGGAGTGGGCCCCTGTGCAGCTTACCCTCCATGGTGATCACAGCCAGTACTCATACTGATCAGCCTAGGGGTAAATCCCTTCCACTGACCTGTTCACAGCAGTCAGGGCTCAACTACAACAGGAGGGTGTACACAGCCCACATGAGGGTGGGGGGCGCACTTGGAATGCCCAGCTTGGATGATCAGGGAGGCTGTGCCACTAGACACAGGACACCTACATTAGACCATTCTACCAAATACACAGAGGCTCTCAAAATGTGGAGATAAAGAACAAAAATACAAAACTGAACAAAATGGAGACAAGCAACCTACTATGTGCAGAATTCAAAATACTGGTTATAAGGATGCTCCATGAACTTAAGGGAAGAGAAGTTGAACTTACAGCTTCAACAGGTGAAAAAAGACATGGAACCATAAAAAAGAACCAGTCAGAAATGAAGGAACCAACTGAAATGAAGAATAATTTACAGGGAATCAACAGTAGAGTAGATGAAGCCTCTGGGACAACTTGAAGCATACAACATTTGCATCACTGGTGTGCTAGAGGAGAGGAGAGTGAGCAAGAAATTGAAAACCGATAGGTGGATATGCCGTGCCTTCTCACACAACCAAGTTTAGAGACAACTAAATATTAGCAACAGAAAACACAGCCAGAACACGGAAAATTGAACTTTTCGGAAGTCCGTTAACAACAAATTCTTCAGCCTGACCGGTAAGGGGCGAAACCACTGGCTGGTGAAGCGGGGTTGCACAGGAAAACTCGGTCAGACGGGCTCAGGTGCGCGGAATACAGGCGCAGGGTTGGACCTAGTGATCGACCGAGCGAGCAACCGGGCGAGCGACAACGGGGGAGACAGCGGAGACCGGGGCTGCGTGTTGACTGAGGTCGCGCATTTGTGCGCGGGTGGACAGGCGAGGGAGTGGGCGGTTGGACCGGAGCGGACCAGGCGGTCCCCACGGCAAGCGGCAGTGGGGGGCGTCGCCATTTCCCTGCTCTGACTCCACCTCCACATACAGCGTCATAACCCAGCGACTCTGAGTGGCCCGGCCCAAGTGAACCACCTAAGGTGCTGCTCCTCACCCAGCTGTCAGAAACAGCAGAGGGGGTCGCCATTTCCCCACTCGGACCACGCCCCCACATATAGCGTCACAACCCAGCGAACTGGGAGTCCAAGGCACCGCTTCTCACATTTAAAGGGCGTGAACAGACCAAAAATAGTGCAAGAAGATCTCAAAGCCCCAGAGCCTATAGATCTAAGCGATGAAGAAATAGCAAAACTCTCAGACGCACAGTTTAAAACACTGGTGATCAGGATCCTCACAGAACTGGTTGATTATAGCCACAAATTAGACAAACATATGAAGGCGAAACTAATTGAAATGAATGGAATCGCACAGGACACCAATAGCAATGAAAAGGAAACTGGGACTCAAATCAATGGAGTGGACCAGAAGAAAGCAAATAATGGCCAAACAGAAAAGAGTCAAGAAGCAAGAATTCAAAGAAATGAGGAGAGTCTTAGGAACCTCCAGGACATCTTTAAACGCTCCAACATCCAAATTATAGGGGTACCAGAAGGGGGAAAGGCACAGCCACCAGTGGAAAACTTATTTGAACAAATAATAAAGGAGAATTTCCCCAATCTGGCAAAGGAAATAGACTTCCAGGAAATCCAGGAAGCTCAGAGAGTCCCAAAGAAGTTGGACCCAAGGAGGAACACACCAAGGCACATCATCATTACATTAGCCAAGATTAAAATGAAGAAGAGAATCCTAGAAACAGCAAGAGATAAGGGGACAGTCACCTACAAAGGAGTTCCCATCAGACTGTCAGTGGATTTCTCAAAAGAGACCTTAAGGGCAAGAAGGGGCTGGAAAGAGGTATTCCAAGTCATGAAATCCAAAGACCTACATCCAAGATTGCTCTATCCAGCAAAACTTTCATTTAGAATGGAAGGACAGATAAAGTGCTTCTCAGATAAGATCAAATTCAAGGAGTTCATCATCACCAAGCCCTTATTATATGAAATGTTAAAGGGACTTATCTAAGAAAAAGAAGTTAAAGAAACATGAACAGTGAAAGGACAACAAACTCACAGTTATTAACAACCACACCTAAAACGAAAGCAAACTAAAAGGACAGCTAGATAGGAGTGGAAACATAGAAATGAAGATCTCAAGGAGGGTTAGCAACAGGGGAGTGGGAGGAGGAGAAGGGGGGAGAAAGTACAGAAAATAATTAGCATAGACAGTAGATAGAAAATAGATGGGGGGCAAGAATAGCATGGGAAATATAGAATCTAAAGGACTTGAGACACATGGTCATAAACTAAAGGGGGGGTAATGGTGGGGATGGGGGGTAGGGTGGAGGGAAATGAAAGGGGGAATAGAACAACTGTAACAGCATAATCAATAAAAAAAATTTTAAAAAAAAAGAAATTGAAAACCTATTTGAAAAAATAATGACAAGAAACGACGCTAACACAATAAAGGAAACAGACATACAAGTTCAGAAAGTCTAGGATCCCAAACAAGATGAACCCAAAGAGGCCCAAACCAAGATATACCATAATTAAATTAATATTATTTATTGATTTTTTTTAAGAAAGAGGGAGAGAGAACCATCAATTTGTTGTTCCATGTATTTATGCATTCACCAGTTGCTTCTAGTATGTGCCGTTGTGAGAGTATAGTAAAAAGCTAGGAAAATTCCAGAGCAAGTGGAATGAGGAAACTGAGACAAGGAAATTCAGGCCAAACAGTTTCAGCAAATTACAGCCAGCTGGTGAAACACAAGACCTTACTTGTCTCCCCTAACCAAGGACACTTGAGAGTAAATGGTTTATACCTCTCCTCCCCAACCAAAGAATACATAGCTCAAATCACCCTGGTCTGGGAAACAAAGAACAGAGACCCAATTAATGCCATTTGTGCCTGCTAAACCCAAGAACAAATTAAGTCAGGGGACTAAATAACAAAAACCCATTAAAAGCCAGGCAGACCCAAGATAAAAGTAGAACAGTATAGCAGACCAAAGAATATTCCCAATCCCCACCCCTGGTACACACATTTTGACCTGTCAGCATATTAAAAATGCACCTTGAAAACTGATGAATATTCTACTGAAACCCTCCCCTAAGATTCTCACTCACAGAAGAAAGATTAAAAACCCTCAGGACAAAGACTCAGGGTAGGTTCACTCTAGAGCTCACCCATGCTCCTTCCCGAACATTTTACTTCCTCTCGAACTCTAAGGGTTCCATGAGACTTGCATCCAGGGGAACAGAGAGCAACAGCAGCTCGACCCAGGCTTATTCCCTGATCCTGTGTCCCAGCCCCCCTTTTTCTCTGACTTTCCAGTGAGCTAAAAGCAGCTCCATCTTGGCTAACTTCTGTCTCCTTCCCTTCCCAATGAGCTAAAAGGATAATTGCCTTGGCTTACTACTTTCCTATTACATTTCTAGGGAGTCAAAATTATGCTCTGTCCTGTTACTCTCCTCTTACTTTGTCTACCCTAAGTCCTTCCTTTGTTTCATTGTCCTCAGCTTTAATAAATGTACCTAAGGGTACATTTATTCACCTGGATTCATGTTGTAATCTTTCCTATACAAAGTCAACAACCCACACACTACAAGCCGGCCTGAGGCAGGCCCACTCCAAGTCAGTCCTTGTCTGGTAACATCCTGATGAGTAACTGAACCCACAACCTTGGTGTACTGGGCTGATGCTCTAACCAAATGAACTACCCAGGTAGACCCAACACATCATAATTAAAATGCCAAAGGTTAAAGACAGAGGTCTTATAGGCAAGGGAGTTGTCAGCTGATTTCTCAATAGAAACTTTGCAGGCTGGAGGGATTGGCAAAAAATATTCAAAGTGATGAAAAGCAAAGACCCACAACCAAGATTACTGTACCCAGCAAAGATATCATTCAGAACTGAAGGACAGATAGTGAAGAGCTTCCCAGGCAAGCAAAAGCTAAAAAGGAGTTCATCATCACCAAACCAATATTACATGAAATGTTAAAGGATCTTCTTTAAGAAGGGGAAACAAACCCTGGCTGGTGTGGCTCAGTGGATTGAGCACTGGCCTGCAAACCAAAGGGTCACTGGTTCAATTCCCCATCAGAGCACATGCCTGGGTTTCAGGCCAGGTCCCCAGTAGGAGGCAACCACACACTGATGTTTCTCTCCCTCTCTTTCTCCTTCCCTTCCTGTCTAAAATTAAATAAACAAAATCTTTTTTTAAAAAAGGGGAAAAAGATTTTTAAAAACAGTGAAATGGCAATAAATATATATCTATCACAACTGCATCTAAAAAACAAAACAAATAAACAAGCAGAACAGATATAGACTCATAGATAAAGAGAAAATTTTAATTTTGACTGTTGACAGTTGGGAGGAGGACTGGGGGATGGGTGAAAAATGTAAAGGGATTAAGAGGTAGAAATTAGTTGTTACAGAATAGTCATGGAGTTGTGAAGTACAGCATAGGGACTATTCTAATAAATACGCATGGTGTCAGATGGGTGCAAGGTTTATTGGATGATCACTTAGTAATTTGTGTAATGTCTAATCAGTGGGGTCCCACCTGAAAATGATACAATACTGTATGTGAACTGTAACTGAAAAATAAAAAATGATTTAGATTTTTTTAAAAGTCTGAATGAATTCCAAACCTCCATGCATACATAACTATGATTTTGCATTAAGTATAACCACAGATATTGGGATTATTTGCATTTACTCTGTGCTTAATTAGTAATGTCATGACAGTGCTTTATTACAATGTTATTTTTTAAATGTTAGACTTCTATTACATTATTTCAGGACAATATTGCATTGGAATAACATTTAGTTCTGAATAGCTTATTTTATGTGTTCCCAATAATTCTTAAATGTAATTTAGGTCTCTAGTCCACACCCTCATTAGGACACAAATTGTGACCAATGCTTGCTACATATGAGACATACCAAATATGAACTTGGAATTTCTTGTTATTCTTCCCTGAAACATCAACTCTGCTACCTTCAGTATTCAATAATGACTGAATCAATAATGATTCAATATAATTCTTTCTGATTATATCACCTAAATGTGAATTTTTTTAAATCCTTGGGAACAAGTAAAACCAGTGCGCAATACAAAGGAAGGTTAATAGAGAATGCTTCAAGAAATAATAAATAGGACTTCCGCCAAGATGGAGGCGTAGGTGGAAACACTTTGCCTTCTCGCACAACCAAATTTAAAAACAACAAAGTTTTAGTAACAAAAACGCAGCCAAACCACAGAATACTGAACTATACAGAAGTCTGACAACAACAAACCCTTCAGCCAAACCAGTAAGAAGGGCAGAGACAGCAGCAGAGGAAAGATCCACCAAACCCACCCAGGTGCGAGACCCAGGTGCACAGGCAGTGGGCAGATCCCAGGTGTGGAGTAGCAGCAGACGGACCCACTGAGGGCGCAAGGCAGTGGACCCACTGAGGACACAAGGCAGCAGTCACACATTCGCACGCAGATAACTGGTGAATAAGCGAGCAGTGAGACAGACCGTGTAGGCCCCAGCGGCAGGAAGCAGCAGAGGGGACCGCTATTGTCCCTCTCTGACGCCACCGCCACATACAGCATCACAAACCAGTGACCTGGGTGGCCCTGCCCTGGTGAACAACTAAAGCTCCGCTCCTCATATGAAACAGTCGCAAATAGAGCAAAACATTATGGCTCAAGAAGAACAGCTCAAAGCCCCAGAGCCAATAACTCTAAGTGACAAAGAAATAGCCAAACTTTCAGATGCACAGTTCAAAACACTGGTGATCAGGATCCTCACAGAACTGGTTGATTTTAGTCACAAATTAGAGGAACATATGAAGGCTAAACTAATTGAAATGAAGGGAAATGCACAGGAAACCAATAGTAACAGAAAGGAAACTGGGACTCAAATCAAGGGAGTGGACCAGAAGGAAGAAAAAAATGACCAAACAGAAAAGAATGAAGAAACAAAAATTCAAAAAAACGAGGAGAAGCTTAGGAACCTCCAGGACATTTTCAAACGTTCCAACATCCAAATTATAGGGGTACCAGAAGGGGAAGAGAAACAGCCACGAGAGGAAAACTTATTTGAACAAATAATGAAGAACTTCCCCAATCTCGCAAAGGCAATAGACTTCCAGGAAATCCAGGAAGCTCAGAGAGTCCCAAAGAAGTTGGACCCAAGGAGGAACACACCAAGGCACATCAGAATTACATTAGCCAAGATTAAAATGAAGGAGAGAATCCTAGAAACAGCAAGAGATAAGGGGACAGTCACCTACAAAGGAGTTCCCATCAGACTGTCAGCTGATTTCTCAAAAGAGACCTTACAGGCAAGAAGGGGCTGGAAAGAGGTATTCCAAGTCATGAAATCCAAAGACCTACAACCAAGATTGCTCTATCCAGCAAAGCTTTCTTTTAGAATGGAAGGGCAGATCAAGTGCTCTTCAGATAAGGTCAAATTCAAGGAGTTCATCATCACCAAGCCCTTATTATATGAAATGTTAAAGGGACTTATCTAAGAAAAAGAAGGTAAAAAAGATGAACAGTGAAAGGACAGCAAACTCACAGTTATTAACAACCACACCTAAAACAAAAGCAAACTAAGAGGACAGCTAGATCAGGAGCAGAACCATAGAAATGAAGATCATATGGAGGATTAGCAACAGGGCAGTGGGAGAAGGAGAATGGGGGAGAAGGTACAGAAAATAAGTAGCATAGATGGTAGGTAGAAAATAGATAGGGGGAGGGCAAGAATAGTAAGGGAAATATAGAATCTAAAGAACTTGAGATATGTGGTCATAAAGTAAAGGGGGGAGTGGTGGGGGAGGGGTGTGCAGGGTGGAGGAGAATGAAGGGGGGAAATAGAACAACTGTAATGGCATAATCAATAAAATATATTTAAAAAAAAGAAAATTCCTTTAGGATCTCCCTGACTGAGAGTCACTAGGAGATATTAGGGATACCTTTAAAAAAAAGGTAACAATCTTAAAAAAAAAAGAAATAATAAATAAATAGAATGCTAACAATTTTTAAAAGTAGAAACCACTTACTTAAACGACCATTTGAAATTGGTATTCCCTTTTTTAAGAGAATAATCTTAAGGTATTGAGGTGAATATGAAAACTTAAAAATTATGATTATTAATAAAGTATGCCAATGTAAACAAAGAACAACTACATCTTAATTTCAGGATTCATAAAATTTCAGTATTAAACTAAATACCATAAAATTATCTTGAGACAACTATCATTTCTATTTTATCAACCAAACTGCTATTCACTTTAAAAGAATACATTAAGGATGGAGTAGTCTGCTTTGCTATTTAGAATTGGAATACCTTTTACCTACATTTTGATCAGCAAGCACTGGACTCATGCTTCTGACTATGGAAATGGTGGTCAGGAACGATGGTTAGTCTGTCATTGACACATCTGTCAGATTTCTCAACCAAACAAATATTTGTCACTCTTTCATCCTAACATAAAAGTCAAAAGTTGGACTTATCTCAAGTCCTAGTAATAGGCTGTTAATGATTATGAGAGACAATGTGACAGATTCTATCTTTAGGTAACTATTTTGTAGGTAGAAGTTCAAGAAGAAAATTAACTCTTTCAGATAAAAAAGAATGAAACACACACTTAATCTCTGAATGAATTTAGCAGGGTGAAATAATTTAAGAGCCACTAATTATAATGTCATTGTTACAATTAAAGGATGTCATAAATCAAAAAGAAAATATACTATATTATTGAAAAATCAATTCCATTTCATTCAATACATCATAAATTATTAATTTATGCTTTAAAGAAAAATGTAATCATGGGTCATATTTTAAACATAAACATTCTATGGATGGCTAATAGTCTACACATTTAAAATAACTAAAATAAAAACATGGAATACAATAATTTAGTAAACAGTAACACTGTAATTTGAAAAAGTTAATGCAACTACCCTAATATCTGCCTTATAACCAGAGAGAAGTTTATTTATCAGGATACTTTGAATAAAAATTGAACAAGTTTCTCCAGAATTAAATGTTTAAAGAACATTATCTGAAGGAGATAAGATCTTTGCTAAAATGGTAAAGTAGCATACCTGGGGATAAATGGAAGCTTTTATTTTACCACAATTAACTTTATTTATTGACTTCTTTTAAGAGTACATTCACCTGACTGGTATAGCTCAGTAGATTGAGCTCGGGCCTGTGAACCAAAGGATCGAGGTTTAATTCCCCGTCAGGGCACATGCCTGGGTTGCAGGCCAGTTCCCAGCATGGGACGCAAGAGAGGCAACCATACATTAATATTTCTCTCTCTCTCTCCTTCCCTTCCCCTCTAAAGATAAATAAATAAAAATCTTTTAAAAAAAGTACATTCATTAAAACTGGGGCAGTGAAACAAGGAAGGGCAGAAGGCAGAAGTAACAGAAGAGAGCCTAAGTAAGTGGTGCTCTGCTTTGACTCTCCAGAAACATTATGGGGAAAAAGTGAACCAAGGTGGAGCTGCTGTTAGCTCACTGAAAACTCAGAGAAAAGGGGGCCTTGGATACTGGTACAGGGGGTTAGCCAGGGAAGAGCTGCCGCTGAATATTGCTGTCTTGGTTACCTCTTGTGGTATTCCCCTTGTGGGTTTCCTTAGAATTTAAGAGAGAAAAGTAAAGATGCACACCTGAGAGGGAATAAAGGTGTGGGCGTGCTCAAGAGAGCACCCACTGCAGAGGACTTTTTAGATTACTTACTTGCTTACAGGAGGTATAAAATTATAATGGAAGAAATGTTCTAATAGAAGAATATTTAATCATGATCTCTTATATTTCAAATCTAATATAAATCTCTTAAAAGTCTCTTTGTCTTAGGCTCATAAGCATTAAACATTTACCTAACTATAAACAGATTAAATGCTTTTTGTCTTATTTACCTTTCTTCCTTTGAAGTTGGGGATACCAGGCTGCTCCATGACCCCATAATACAAGCACATAATGTTGACCTTTGGCCTGTTCCACCGTTAACACAACTTTCCTTTGCTTCTCTCCTCTATAACTATATAATGCCTCTGGAAAAGAAAAATGAGTATTTTATTTACTCTATCACATGTGACACCATATTTTAATGTGTAATGATAAAGATATAATGATAAACAAATTGTACACCAAGGTCTTGTATCTTAATTATTTTATAATCTAAAATTAGGAGGTGCCCAAAATGATTACCTGTCAGTGTAGTGATATCAACGACTCTTAGTACTGCATGGACTAACACATCAGGCTGAAGCTGCTCCAATTCTACAAATTCTATACTGCTTATTTTCTGAGGGTGCCTCTGAGGAAGATCTCTGAGATAGGAATGTTTCGAAGATACATATGCCAGTAAGTCTTGAAGTACAACATCACTGACTATACTGGAATCTAAAAGAAAAAAACAACACACATGTACCAAAGATGGCAAAATTACATTTTCTTGACAACACTGTATTTTCTTAGAACTATGTTTTATGCTGTACAGTATATTAAATATAAAACATGATTTCATTTCTACAAAACATGTAGCTTTGATTGTTAGATCAGTAATTTAATCCATCAGTCATTATGCAATTTAGATGTTTTTCTCTTTCCTGTATCAAATTTTTTCTAGTTTTTTATTCAGATAATTTTAATACACTAAAATACACACATTTTAAATGTACAGACTGATGAATTTTGCTGATCGAATTTTAATATTTCTGAAGGAAAGGGAGGTATGGTTGAATACATGATTGACTGCTGACCAAATAAGACCTTAGCAAAAACACTTAAGTACTTTTTAGAAAGCACAGACTATTAACTAATTTCAGGAAATTAACAGATTAACAAAATTTTTCAGGAAAAAAAGAAATGATTCTTCTTTCCTTCCCTCAGTAACAATCTCATCCTAATATATTTTTTATGCCACACTAAAGCCTCATTATTCGCTAACTCATCAGTAGATCATCCATAAGACAGGCATTATACCAAGTGCTAGAGATACAAAAACATATCACATCATGATGCCAATACTGAAGGCATAGTCAACCAAGTTAATAAACACTGGGATTAAACTATAAAAGACATATCTAACCATTACTAAGGACACACAAAAAGAAACTCCCAGGGAGGTTGGAAGAGGCTTTCTTAAGAAAATATTTCACTAAGGTTGCAGAAAAAAATGTTTAGTTTTCTAGGTAGTAATTAGGGGTGGGAATATATTTCCAAACAAAGAGAAGGGATTTATAATCCTTTAAGTATAATAGATGCATGGTCTGATAAAGCATACTTACCCATTATCAGAATAGTACTTTTTAAATATATTTTATTGATTATGCTATTAGAGTTGTCCCATTTTTCTCTCCCCTTTAGTCCCCTATTTCTTGTACACCCACCAGCAACCCCCCCCACCTTAGTTCATGTCCATGGGTCATACATTTAAATTCTTTGGCTTCTCCATTTCCCATACTTTTTTTTTTAAAGATTTTATTTATTTATCTTTAGAGGGGAAGGGAAGGAGAGAGGGAGAGAAACATCAATGTATGGTTGCCTTTTGTGTGTCCCCTGCTAGGAACTGGCCTGCAGGGAACCAGCCTGCAACTCAGGCATGTGCCCTGACTGGGAATCGAAACGCGATTGTCTGGTTCACAGGCCCATGCTCAATCCACTGAGCTATACCAGCCAGGGCTTCCCATACTATTTTTAAACTCCCCCCATCTATTTTGTACCTAACACTTAAGATTCTTATTCCCTGTACCTTTGCCCCCATTCCACCCCCTCCTGGCTGATAATCCTCCAAGTGATCTCCACTTCTGTGATTCTGTTCCTCTTCTAGTTGTTTGCTTAGTTTGTTTTTGTTTTTTGGGATTTTTTTTTTTAGGTTCAGTTGTTGATAGTTGTGAGTCTCTTGTCATTTTACTGTTCCTATTTTTGATAATATCTTTTTTCAATAACTCCCTTTAACATTTCATATAATAAGGGCTTGGTGATGAGGAACTCCTTTAACTTGACCTTATCTGGGAAACACTTTTTCTGCCTTTCCATTCTAAGTGATAGCTTTGCTGGATAGAGTAATTTCAGATGTAGGTCCTTGGCTTTCATGACTTGGAATACTTCTTTCTAGCCCCTTCTTGCCTGCAAGGTTTCGTATGAGAAATGAACTGAAAGTCTTATGGGAACTCCTTTGTAGGTATCTGTCACCTTTTCTCTTCCTGCTTTTAAGATTCTATCATCTTTATCTTAGCTATATTTTTTTCTGGAGATTTGATCTGTTCTTTCACTCGGGCTTTTTATTTTTTGGTCTCGGCAAGCCTGTTATATAGTAAGGGGCAGAGCCTTGGTATTTGCCAGGGCAGGATAATCCATCTTGCTGCTTTGTGATACTGTATGTGGGAAGGGGTCTGAGAGGGAACAATACTGCTTGCTTGGCTCTCCACCAGCTTTCAGTCACTTCTCCTACTACTCACAAGCAAATTGGGCCCTTCTGGTGCTGATTCCCATGTAGGTGGGTTTGTGTACATTCTAGGACCCTGTGGGTCTCTCCAATGAACTCTCTTATGAGGCTGGGAGTTTCTCCTGCCACCTCAACCCCCGCTGCTATTTTCAGTCAGAGTTTGTGAGGCTTTATTTCCCTGCATTGAAACCCTGGGTTGCTTGGTCTGTCTCAGTCCCCGTTGTTCCTCCCAGTTTATTCACACACAAATGTGGGACTGTCTCCTCAGCTAGCTGCCACCTTGCTGGGAGTCCTCTCCACCCCCAGCTGCCTGTCTCCGCCCCACCTACTGGTCTGGATGAATGCTTCTTTTTGAACTCCTTGGTTGTCAGACTTCTATACATTCCAATTTTCTGGCAGTTCTGGTTATTTTTTGTTTTACAATTTGTTGTTACCCTTCTTTTGCTTGTGTGAGGGGGCAAAGTATATCTACCTACACCTCCATATTGGCCAGAAGTCCCCCAGATCAGTATTTTTGTAACAGTTTCATTGAGCTATAATTAACCTACACGAAATTCAAATTCACCCTTTTAAATTGCACAATTCAGTGTTTTTAGTATTTCACAAAGATTTGCAACTATTACCATTATCTAATTCTAGACTATTTTTATGACAGAATAGTATTTTAAATGCACAAAATGAAATAGTATTACAAAACCAACTATATGGACATATTTTAATCAAAGTATTTTAAAACCATGAAATAATATATGTGCATCATTAATACATTAAATAACAAGATGGGACAGAATAGTTAACATTAGTATAATTTCAAAGTATGCCAAAGCATCATAGGATAGATGATATTCAAGTTATTTTCAACAACTGTAATGTGATCTGAAAATGTATCTGCTTTCCACTGGTGACCAAGTCACCAGAACTGCTAATATTATGATACCTTGTTGCCTTATTCACAATGAAAGGAAATAATAATTTTCAGTTAGCAATTAGTGAAAATAAAGATGTAATGTCTTCCTCCCAATTTTATGGACTATTTAAAGTAGAGGAATCAATTTTCACAGAAGAGATAGTGGCAGAACCTTTAGGAGGCTGGTGACCATCCATCAAGATATGAAGAGCGTTGGGCACCAAGCAAGGCTGCAGGAAGGGGGGAAGGGTAATAGATTTGTGAAATAGTTCAGAGGTAAAGTTCAAGAAATAATTAGAGGTGAAGGGTAAAGAAAGGATGAAAGATGACATCAAGATTTCTAGAAGGGTTGAAATAGATGGATAAAAAATGTTTTAACATTTTAAAAACTTGATACATGACATTATTCTAATTAAGATTACTCAATATCCAAGTGAATTTTATTAACAATGGTGATATCATAATAAAGATAATGAGCATAATAGAAAAGAATGTGAACAGTATGTAACATGAATGAGAAAAAAAGGGGTAGAATGGAGATAAGGATATCAAGTATATTACTGCAAAATCCAACTCTAAATATCTCCTTCCACAACTCCAATTTATTCAACGAATCTCCTGATTCCTCTTTCACCTTATTTCTAGCACATCTGGAATCAGAAGAGCTGTGTTCAAATTCTGACTTTCTCAGAGGGACTCCCAGACAAGATGGAGGCATAGGTAGACACACTTTTCCTCCTCATACAACCAAAAAAAAGGATAACAACAAATTTCAAAACAAAAATAACCAGAACTGCCAGGAAATCAAACTGTATGGAAGTCTAACAACCAAGGAGTTAAAGAAGACACATTCATTTAGAGTAGTAAGAGGGGCAGAGACAGGCACCTGGGGTACAAAGGATGTGTGGCAACACAGCAGGCAGAGGATCAGATGAGAGGGAGTGGGGGAGACAAAGACTGGTAGACAGGGAGGTCCCACATTTCCATACAGATAACCAGGAGGAACAACTGGGGACCAAGATAGACTACACAACCAAGGTTCCAGCACAGGGAAAGCCTCAAAACCTCTAGAACTAGAGGACTTCCGTCCAAGATGGAGGCATAGGTAAACACACTGTGCCTCTTCACACAACCAAAATAAAGACAACAATAATTTAAAAACAAAAAACAACCAGTACTGAAAGAAAATTGAATTGTATAGAAGTCCAACAACCAAAAAGTTAAAGTAGACACATTCATCCAGACCGATAGGAGGGGGAAAGTCGGGCATCTGGGCAGAGAGGGACTGAGGCAAAGCAGTGGCTGGTGGACCCTGGGCACACAAGGCAGCAGCTGGCAGACCCCAGGCACACAAGGCAGCAGCAGGTAGACCCTATGAGGAGGTAGATTATTGAGGAGCACAGTGCACAAGGTGGCTGGCAGACCAGGAGATCCCAAACTTGTATGTAAATAAACCAGGTGAAACTGGGGAGTGAGACAGACCACAAAACCCAGGGTCCCAGAGTGGAGAAAATGAAGCCTCAAAACACCCACTGAAAACACCTGTGGGAGTTCACTGTTGGTGGGATTGCAGACTGGTACAACCATTATGGAAAACAGTATGGAATTTTCTCAGAAAAATAAATAATCGACCTGCCTTTTGACCCAGCAATTCCACTGCTAGGATTATATCCTAAGAATCATAAAACATCAATTTCAAAGAACCTATGCATCACAATGTTCATAGCAGCACAATTTACAATAGCCAAGAGTTAGAAGCAACCTAGGTGCCCATCAGTAAATGAATGGATCAAAAAATTGTGGTACATATACACAATGGAATTCTATGCATCAGAGAGGAAGGAACTACTACCCTTTGCAACGACATGGATGGAACTGGAAAGCATTATGCTGAGTGAAATAAGCCAGGCATTGAAGGACAAATACCATATGATCTCACCTTTAACAAGAAACTAAACAACAAAACAAACAAGCAAGCAACTTAAAAACAAAGACACTGAAATAGAGAACAAGGGGACAGTGACCAGAGGGGAGAGGGAAGGGAATTTAAGGGGAAAAAGGGGGAGGGATTTAGAGGAACAAATAGGAAGGACACAGGGAAGAGAACTAAAGGGGGTGGAAATGGGAGGGAGGTGGGGAGCAAGGGGCAGGGGAGGCTGGGATGGGAGAAATAGACAAAAAACTGTACTTGAAAAATAACTAAATAAAATTAAAAAAATTAATCCTTAAAAAAAGAAAAGAAAAGAAAAGATCTGTGGGGGTTGAGGTGGAAGCGAGAGAAACTCCCAGCCTCACAGGAGAGCTCACTGGAGAAACCCACAGGGTCCTCGAAGGTACACAAGCCCACCCACATGGGAATCAGCACCAGAAGAGCCCACTTTGCTTGTGGGAAGCAGGGGAAGTGACTGAAATCTGACAAAGAGTAGAGCAAGCACCACTGTTCCTCTTGGACCCCTGCCCCACATATAGCATCACAACCCAGCAACTGGGTTGCCCTGCCCAGGTGAACACCTAACGTTCTGCACCTCACTGAGTAACAACCATGTCAAGGCGAAAAAAGATGGCCCAAATGAAAGAGCAAATCAAAGTTCCAGAAAAAATACAACTAAGCAACGAAGAGATAGCCAACCTATCAGATGCACAGTTCAAAACACTGGTAATTGGGATGCTCACAGAATTGGTTGATTTTGCTCACAAATTAGATGAAAAAATGAAGGCTGTGCTAAGGGAAATAAAGGAAAATGTACAGGGAAGCAATAGTGATGGGAAGGAAACTGGGACTCAAATCAACAGTGTGGACCAGAAAGAAAAAAGAAATAACCAACCAGAAAAAAAATGAACAAACAAGAATTCAAAAAAATGAGAGAGAGGTTTAGGAACCTCCAGGACATCTTTAAACATTCCAACATCCGAATTATAGGGGTACCAGGAGGGGAAGAGGAAGAGCAGCAAGTGGAAAACTCATTTGAACAAACAATAAAGGAGAACTTCCCCAACCTAAAAAGGAAAATAGACTTCCAGGAAGTCCAGAAAGCTCAGAGAGTCCCAAACAAGTTGGACCCAAGGAAGCACACACGAAGGCACATCATAATTACATTACCCACGATTAAAATAAAGGAGAGAATCCTAAAAGCAGCAAGAGATAAGGAAACAGTTACCTACAATAAATTCCCATCAGACTGTCAGCTGATTTCTCAAAAGAGACCTTACAGGCAAGAAGGGGCTGGAAAGAAGTATTCCAAGTCATGAAAGCCAAGGATCTATATTCAAGATTACTCTATCCAGCAAAGCTTTCATTTAGAATGGAAGGGCAGATAAAGTGCTTCTCAGATAAGGACAAGTTAAAGGAGTTTCTCACCACCAAGCCCTTATTATATGAAATGTTAAAGGGAGTTATTGAAAAAGAAAAAGATTATCAAAAATAGGAACAGTAAAATGACAAGAGACTTACAACTATCCACAACTGAACCTAAAAAAAAAAAAACAAAACAAAACAAACTAACCAAACAACTAGAACAGGAACAGAACCACAGAAATGGAGATTACATGGCAGGTTAGCAAGAAGGAGAGAGGGGGAGAAAAGGTACAGAGAATAAGTAGCATAGAAGTTAGATAGAAAATAGGGGGAGGGTAAGAATAGTATGGGAAATGTAGAAGCTAAAAAACTTGTAGGTATGACACATGCACATGAACTAAAGGGGGGAATGTGGGTGGGAGGGGGTGTGCATGGTAGAGGAGAGTGAAGGGGGAAATGGGACAACTGTAATAGCATAATCAATAAAATATATATTTTAAAAACCTCTAGCACTAAAAACCTCTGGGGGGGTAGGACTGGGAGGAAATCCCAGCCTCACAGTAGAGTTCCTTAGAAAGACTCACAGGGTCCTAGAATGTACACAAAATTGTCTACCCAGGAATCAGCAACAGAAAGGCCGAATTTGCTTGTGGATAGTGGGGGAAGTGATTGAAAGCCAGCCAAGGGCCAAGCAACTGGCATTGTTCCCTCTCCAATGCCTACCCCACATACAGTGACACAAAGCAGTGCCATTGGTTGTTCTACCATGGTGAACAACTAAGGCTTTGACCCTTGCTATGTAACAGCTGTGTCAAAACAAGGAAATACAGCCCTAATGAAAGAACATATCAAAGCTCCAAATATATAACTAAGTGATGAAGAGATAGCCAATCTATCAAAGGCAGAGTTCAAAACAATGGTTATCAGGATGCTCACAGAAGTGGTTGAGTATGATCGCAAGATGGGAGGAAAAAGTGAAGGATGTGCAAAGTGAAATAAAAGAAAACATATAGGGAACCAACAGTGAAGGGAAGGAAACCAGGACTCAAATCAACCATTTGGAGCAGAAGGGAGAAATAAACATTCAACCACAACAGAATGAAGAAACAATAATTCAAAAAAGTGAGGAGAAGCTTAGGAACCTTTGAGACCACTTTAAACATACCAACATCCAAATCATAAAGATGCCAGAAGGACAAAAGGGAGAGCAAGAAATTGAAAACTTATTTGAAAACATAATGAAGGAGAACTTCCCCAATCTGGCAAAGGAAATAGACTTCCAGGAAGTCCAGGAAGCTCAGAGAGTCCCGAACAAGTTGGACCCAAGGAGGAACACACCAAGGCACATCATAATTACATTAGCCAAGATTAAAGATAAAGCGAAAATCTTAAAAGCAGCAAGAGAAAAGGAGACAGTTACCTACAAAGGAGTTCCCATCAGACTATCAGCTGATTTCTCTAAAGAAACCTTGCAGGCAAGAAGGGGCTGGGAAGAAGTATTCCACGTCCTGAAAGGCAAGGACCTACATTCAAGATTACTCTATCCAGCAAAGCTATCACTTAGAATGGAAAGGCAGAAAAAGTGCTTCCCAGATAAGGTCAAGTTAAAGGAGTTTCTCATCACCAAGCCCTTATTATATGAAATGTTAAAGGTAGTTACTGAAGAAAAAGCTGATGATCAAAATAGGAACAGTAAAATGACAAGAAATTCACAATTATCAACAACTGAACCCCCCCCCAAAAGTAAAAACAAACTAACCAAACTAGAACAGGAACAGAACCACTGAAATGTAGATCACATGGAGTATTATCAGCAAGCAAGGGGAGAACAGGGAAAACAGTACAGAGAATAAGAAGCATAAATGGTAGGTACAAAACAGGAGGTGATTAAGAATAGTATAGAAAATGAAGCCAAAGAATTTATATGTATGGCCCAAGGACATGAACTTAGGAGGGTAATGCTGGGGGTGGGTGGTACAGGGCAGAGGGTTATGAATAAGGGGGAGAAAAAACAATGGGAGAAATGTAATAGCATAATCAATAAAATATGCTTAAAAAATAAATTTGGGGGTGGTGGGGTGAAAATGGCAACAAATATTGTTTGCCATTTATTGGTGTACTTGAACACCAATAAAAGCAATAAATAAATAAAAACAAAATTTTATTTTTCTGTAGTAAAAGTTATCAGTCTTAATTTTCATTCTTTTAGATTCTGAATAGTAGTAAGAAAGCCTTTCTCTTCACAAAGATTAAAGAGGCAATCATTTGTTTCCTCCTACTACCTGTATGGTTTTATTTTTTATATTAGATTTTGAATACAGTTGGAGTTTATTCTTGTATTTGTTGTGAGAGATGGATCTAATTTTGTCTTTTTCTGGATCTAAATGGCTATCCAGTTGCCTCAGCATCATTCATTAAAAAAAATTAACCTTTACCTCAGTAATTTCAGATGCCATCTTTGTCATATACTAAATTGTATGTGTTGGGTTGGCCAAAAAGTTCATTTGGTTTTTCCCATGCAATGGCTCTAGTAGCACTTACTTGTCTTTAACTTTATTGGAAACAATTTTGTTAGACTGTTTTGTGATATCTGTCATATCAGCGTGCATTAAAAACACCAATATTGGAGAATTTTTGTGTAGCCAGTTTAATATTGAAGAGGGAAGAATATATATAACATTTTCAGCAGATTACATTTTATTATTTCAAGAAAAGTAAAAATGCAACTAAAACTCAAAACAAGATTTCTGCAGTGTATAGACAAGGATCTGTGACTGACCGAATGTGTTAAAAGTGGTTTATAAATTTTCATGCTGGAGAATTCCTGCTAGACAATGAATGCTCCAAGGTCAGGTAGACCAGTTGAAGTTGATAGCAATCAAATCAAGACAATGAGTGAGAACAATCAACATTATATCACACAGGAGATAGCTGACATATTCAAAATATCTAAATCAATAAAGTTATTGGTGAAAATGAAAAATGTGTGTTTTATTTTATGGAAAAAAACCATACAGACTTTTTGGGCAACCTAATATGTAGGTCTAATTCTGATCCTTCTATTCTTCTGAATCATTTTTAAAAATATTTTATTTAATTATTTTTAGAGAAAGGGCAAGGGAAGGAAAAAGAAACATCAATTGGTTGCCTCTCACACACCCCTAACTGGGGACCTGACGTGTAACCCAGACATGTGCCCCATCTGGGAATCGAACTGGTGACCCTTTGGTTCACAGGCCTGCGCTCAATCCACTGAGCCACACCAGCCAGGGCTAAACATTTTTTAATTAACATTCAAATACAGTTTTCTTCATTTTCCCACCACCACTTTCCCTCATGATCCTTCTATTCTATTCCACTGGTCTATCATCTATTCATGCACCAGTACTCACACTGTTTTAAGTATAGAGGTTTTATAGTTATGTTTCAATGACTAATAAGCTAGTCCCTCACAGCTTTTGTCTTTCGGTGTTCTCCTAGCTATTCTTTGGTTCACAGGCCTGCACTCAATCCACTGAGCTACACCAGCCAGGGCTTCTCCTAGCTATTCTTGCATGTTAGTTTTTCCATATGAATATCAGTATAAACTTGTATATGCCATAACATAGCTTGTTGGTATTATTATTATTGGTTGGTATATTATCAAATTTATAAACTAACTTATGGAGAACTGATATCATTATAATGATGAGTCATCTTATCCAAGAATTGAGAATATTGTCTTTCTATGTTTTCACACGTTTATTTCTCTTTGGAGTGTTTAAAATTTCTCCTCATACAGGTTGCTCATTTCTTTATTCTGAAGTACCTTCTTTAGTGCTATTGTAAATGATTTTTCCTATCCATTATGCCCACTCTTTCATGTTTGTATATATGAAGGCTATTAATTTTTTTAACATTAAGTTTTTTTATCCTGTTACACCAGTGTATTCTTTCACTGTTTGGATTGGTTTTAACTTTGATTCTCTGAAGTTTTCCAGAGATGTTACCAGAGCATTTGTAGAAAGACATAGTTTTCATTATTCTTCACCCACTTAGTTAGATGCCCCTTCTTGTCTAATTGGGTTGGTAAATAACTCTGGTATAATGAAGAAGAACAGCAAGGACAGTGGACATCCTTATCTTGTTCTGGATTTTAATGGAAATGTCTCTAATGTTTCTCCATTACATAAGATACTGGCATTAGGATTAAATATTTCTATTTTATTGATACAGTATCAATTATAACACTGTATTGATACTGTGTTTATTAATACTGAAAGAGAAAGTATCCCTCAATAGCTATTTCCTGGAGTGCTTTTTATAATAAATGGGTGTTGGATATTGTCAAGGGGTTTCTCAATATCTACAGAGACAATCATATAATTTTTCCATAGGTGTATGAATATGGTATATGATATTCAGAGATCCTCTAATATTAAACAAATCTTCCATCCCTGAAATAAATCTCCCATGGTCATTATTTTCCTAATGTGGTATTAATTTCATTTACTAATATTCTGTTTAGATTTTTTGCATCAATGATCATGTACAATATTGGTTTGTATTTATCTGTAATGCCTTTACTTGGTTTAGGTGTCAGAGTTGTACTTGCTTTATAAAAGAAAATAGGAAGTTGCTTTTTTAACACTCTAGAATAATTCATAGAGCACTGAAACTATCTGGTCTTCACAGGTCTGGTATAATTCTTCTCTGAAACTAGCTAGGCCTGGAATATTTTTGTATGTTCCTTAATAACTTCCTCTATTTCTTCATTAGAAACTGAACTACTTAAGCTTTCTGTCTTCAATGGGAACAATTTTGGCAATCTGTAATTCCATTGAAAATTATACACCTAGATTTTTCAAATTTGCATAAAATTCTGAAAAGTAGCCTCTCATTTATTTTTTATTTTTATTACATTTTATTGATTATGCCATTATAGTTGTCCTGACTTTTAACTTCTTCTATTTCAGTCATTATTTCCTCTTTGTCATTTATTCTTTATATTTGTGCTTTTGGCCTTTTTTTAAAGATTTATTTATTCAAGATCAGAGTAGAATTAAATTACATAGAGACTAAAAGAACAGTTCTAGGAATAAATGAATCCAGGAGCTGGTTCTTTGAAAAGATAAACAAAATCAACAAGCCTTTAAGCAGACTCATCAAGAAAAAAAAGAGAAAGGACCCAAATACACAAAATCAGAAATGAAGAAAAGAGATCACAACTGATACTACAGAAATACAAAGGATTGTAAGAAATTACTACAAAGAACTATATACCAAGAAATTTGAAAACCTGGGTGAATTGGACAAATTTCTAGAAAAATATAATCTTCCAAAACTGAATGAAGAAGAAGAAGAAGGAGAAAGCCTGAACAGACCAAAAACAGCTGACAAAATTGAAGCAGTAATTAAAAAAACTCCTGGCACACAAAAGCCCTGGACTGGATGGTTTCACAGGAAAATTTTACAAAACATTTAAGGAAGAGCTAATCCCTATCCTTCACAGATTATTACAAAAAATCTGAGAAGAAGGAAGACTCCCATACTGTTTTTATGAAGCCAGCATCATCCTAATCCCAAAACCATATAAAGACACAACAAAGAAAGAAAACTTCAGGCAAATATGCCTGATGAAAACAGATACTAAAATCCTCAAAAAATATATTGACAAACAGCATCCAGCAATACATTAAAAAAAAACATACACCACGATCAAGTGGGATTCATCCCAGGATGCAAGGATGGTAAAATATTCACAAATCAATAAATGCAATACATCACATAAACAAAAGGAAAGGCTAAAACTATATGATCATATCAACAAATGTGGAAAAAGCATTTGATAAGGCACAACACCCATTATGATAAAAACAGTCAGCAAGGTTGGAGTAAAGGGAGCATTCCTCGACATAATAAGGACCATGTATGAGAGACCTACAGCCAACATCACACTCACCTGACAAAAACAAAAATCTTTCCCACTGAGATCAGGAACAAGACAAGGATGTCCACTTTCATAACTTCTATTCAACATAGTATTGGAAGTCCTAGCCACAGCAATCAGACAAGGAAAGAAAATGCATCCTAATTGAAAAGGAGGAAACAAAACTCACTATTTGAAGATGACATGATAGTGGACATAGAAAATCCTACAGATTCCACAAAAAATTACTCGACATAATAAATAAATTTGGCAAAGCAGTGGGATACAAAGTCAATATTCAGAAATCAAAGGCATTGTTGTACACCAGTAATTAAATATTAGAAACAGAAATCAGGAAAAAATATCCCACTTGACATAGCAACAAGAAAGATAAAGCACCTATGAATAAACCTAACCAAGGAGGTAAAAGACCTGTACTCAGAAAACTATACAACACTGAAGAAAGAAATTAAGGAAGACACAAACAAATGGAAGCATATATCATGTTCATGGATTGGAAGAATTAACATTATCAAAATGTCCATACTACCCAAAGCAATTTATAGATTCAATGCAATCAAAGTACCAATAGCATATTTCACACATGTAGAACAAATACTTCAAAAATTTATATGGAACCATAAATTACCTCAAGTAGCTGCAGCAATTTTGAGGAAAAAAAATAAAGTAGGAGGGATAACAATACCTGATATCAAACTGTATTACAAGGACACAGTAATCAAAACAGCCTGGTACTGGCATAAGAACAGACACATAAACCAATGGAACAGAATAGAGAGCCCAGAAATAAACCTGAGTCTCTACGGGCAATTAATATTCAACAAAGGAGGCAGAAGCAGAAAATGGAGTAAAAATAGCATCTTCAGCAAATTGTGTTGGGAGATTTGGACAGCTACATGCAGAAAAATGAAACTCAATCACCAACTTACAACATACACAAATTAAATTTGAGATGGATAAAAGACTTCAATATAAGTCATGATGCAATAAAAATTCTAGAGAACATTGGGGGGGATCTCAGATATTCCACCCACCAATATTTTCACTGATTTGAAAAGGAAGAGACATAAAGGAAAGAATAAATAAATGGGACCTCATCAAAATAAAGTTTCTTAATGGCTAAAGAAAACAGCATTAAAATGAAAAGAAAACCAACTATATGGGAAAACATATTTCCCAATGATATCTAGGACAAGGGTTTGATCTTCAATACATAAAAGAACCCACAGGACTCTACTCCAGGAACACAAACAACCTGATTAAAAAATGGGCAAAAGACTTAAACAGACATTTCTCCAAGGAGGACATACAAAGGGCTGAGAGACATATGAAAAGATGCTCAGCATCACTAGCCATCAGAGAAATGCGAATTAAAACCACAATGAGATACCACTTCACACTAGTCAGCATGGCCATCATAAACAAATCAACAAATAAGTTTGGAGAGGATGTAGAGAAAAGGGAACCCTACTACACTGTTGATGAGAATGTAGACTGATGCAGCCACTGTAGAAAACATTGTGGAATTTCCTCAGAAAACTAAAAGTGGAATTGCCTTTCAACCTGACAATTCCACTGCTGGGATTATACCCTAAGAACCCTGAAACACCAATCCAAAAGAACCTATGTACCCCAATGTTCATAGCAGCACAAATGACAATAGCCAAGTGCTGGAAGCAACCTAAGTGCCCATCAGTAAATTAATGGATAAAAAAAACTATGGTACATTTACACAATGGAATACTACGCAGCACAAAGAAAGAAAGAGCTCCTAACCTTTGCGTCAGCATAGATGGAACTGGAGAACATTATACTAAGTAAAACAAGCCAGGTCATGAAAGAAATACCATTTGATCTCACCTATAAGTGGGACCTAATCAACAAAACAAAGAAGCAAGCAAAATATAACCAGAGACGGTGAAATTAAGAACAAACTAACAGTAACCAGAGAGATGGGAGGGGATAAAAGAGCAAAAGGGGGTAGGGTTTTTCAGGAACATGTATAAAGGACACGTAGACAACACCAAAGCAGGAGAAGGGGGTAGGATGGAGGGTGAGATGTGGGATGGCTGGGGTGAGGGGAAATGGAGACAACTGTACTTGAACAACGATACAAAAATTTTATAAAAAATAAGATTTATTTATTTATTTTTAGATAGAGGGAAAGGGAGGGAGAGAGTGAGAGAAATATCAATGTGTGGTTGCCTCTCACATGCCCCAAACTAGGGACCTTGCCCGCAACCCAGGCATGTACGTATCCAGACTGGGAATTGAACCAGCAACCCTTTGGTTCATAGGCCGGTACTCAATCCACTAAGCCACACCAGCCAGGGCATACCTTCCTTAATTTATTAAATGTACTAGCTGGTTCATCTATTTTGTAATTTTTGGAAACAGGATTTTGATTATATTTATTATTTTGTAATTCTCATTGTTATTCATTTTTGCTTTATCTCTATTATTTCATTCTTTGTGATTTCTTTGGTTTACTTCGTTGTTCTTTTGCTGGTTTGCTGAGCTTGGACTTTAATTCATTTATTTTTATTCTTTCATTTTTGTTGATACAGTGTTTAGATAATAAATTTTTCTCTGATAACAGCCTTAAATGCATCCGAGATTCTGACATGTAGAATTTTCATTGTTATTACTTCTCAAAAATTCTATTTTTTACTTCTTACTTCTTAAAAATTCTTTATCCAGTTTGTATTCCCCTTTCACCTAGAACTTAATAGGCTTTAAAATTTCCATATAAAGGACCTCATTTTTCTTGTTGTTGTTAATAAATTCTAGTTTTACAACATTTGATTAGCATGTTTGTAATAATTTTACTTTACAGAAGTTACTCATATTTTGTTTGTGACTAGTAGTCTCAATTTTTCTGAAAGCATGGTGGGTGCATAAAAAGAGTGCATATTATTAGAGTGTAGAGTTCAATTTATATCCATGAGAAATACCCTCCCTATTCACTACCCTATTTCCATCATTTATCTCCATTAGTTATATTGTTAGAACTTGTACCATTAAAAATGCAAATTAGGACCAGAGAGGAGAGGGGAGGGAATTTCAGGGGAAAAGGGGAAGAAGGGTTTACAGGAACAAGTATAAAGGACACATGGACAAAAACTAAGGGGGGGGTGGAAATGGGAAGGAGGTGGGGAGCATGGTGGGGGGGTGAGCTGGGATGGGAGTGAAAGACAGAAAACTGTACTTGAACAACAATTAAAATAAATAAAATGCAAATTAAAACCACAGTAAGATATCACGGAACACCAATGAGAACAACTAAAATAACAAATAGGATAATAATATCTTGGCTGAGTGGCTCAGTGGAGAATCGTCCAGTACACCAAAAAGTTACCAGTTCGATCCCTAGTTGGGTGTGTATGGGAGGCAACTGATCGAGGTTTTTCTCTTATATCTATGTTTCTCTCACTTCCTTTCTCTCTAAAATCAATAATATCCTGGGTGAGGATTTTTTTTAAAAAGATAATTCCAAATGCTGCAAAGATGTTGAGAAACTGGAAGGAGATACATTGCTAGTAAAAATTTTAAATGGTACAGCCACTCTGGAAAATAGTTTTGTCAGTTTCTTATAAAACTAAACATGTACTTACCATACAGTACAACAATTGCACTTTTAGTCATTTATGCCAGAGAAATGAAAATTTATGTTCATACAAAAACCTGTATACAAATTTCACAGCTGCTTTATTCATAATAGCCCACATAGGGAAACAACCCAAATGTTCTTCAGGAGCTGAATCCTTAAACAAACTCTGGTAGATCCATACAATGGAATGCTAGTCAGCATTGAAAAGAAATAATTATTGATACAGGCAACAATTTAGATGGATATCAGGGCATTATGCTTAGTGAAAATAAGGCAACCTCAAAAGATTACATTTAGATAACATGATATTACTTACAAAGCATTTACATGACTTTATTTATATAACACTCAAGATGACAGTGTTAAGATGAAGACCAAATTAGTGGTTGTCAGAAGACAAATGGGGATTGGAGCAGAGGCAGTGATGACTATTAAGGAGGTAGCATGGAAAAGTTCCTTTGTGGTGATGGAACAGTTCTCTATTCTTATAAATTTGTGGTGTTAACACAAATTTATACATGGAATCAAACTTCACAGAACTACACACACACAGAGCATATGAATACAGAATAAGGTCTGTGGGATAGTTAACAGTATCAGTTTCCTGATACTGATATTGTACTACAGTTATATAAGATGTCACTATTGGGGAAGCTGGGTGAAGGGCTCTGGAAACTTTATGTATTATTTTTGTAATCTTTTGTGAGTCTTATTTCAACATTATAAAATTTTCAAATAATAAAATAAATGACTATTATCTTTATGCTACTATATAATTCTGACACATATTCCTACGGGGTTTTGTTCCATACCACCAAGTAATTCACTCAGATCTGACACTATCTACCTAGAGACAGCATCAGATCTCAGAAGTTCAGGGACCAGTTCCACAAGACAATCCCTCCTTACTCCCCCATTTGAGTCACCAACCATAAATCCAGACTGTCACCATACCATGCTAGATTGCAGGTTCCCACAACCCTCTCCTCAGCCTCAATTAATCTACTGAAAGGGCTCACAAAACTCAGAGAAACATCTTCTTACACTTACCAGTTTATTATAAAAGATAGTATAAAGTGTATGTATGTATGTATGTATGTATGTGTGTGTGTGTGTGTGTGTGTATAAACACTTAGATGGAAAAGATACCTAGGGCAAGATACATGAGAAGGGGCACAGGGCTTCCATACCCTCCCTGGTCACTACACCCTCCTGAATCTCCACATATTCAACAACCTGGAAGCTCTCCAAACTCTGCTCATTTGGGTTTTCATTACACAGGCATGATTGAGTAACTGGAAATTAATTCAATCTCTAGCCCTTCTCTCCTGCAAAGAGGGGTACTGAAATTTCCAACCTTGTAATCACATCGTTGGTTTGCCTGCCAACCAGCCCCCATCCTTAAGTGGTTTCTAAATGTCACTTCATTAATATTAACTCAGGTATGGTTGATTGGGATTCATTATGAATATCAATACACCTTTACCACTCTAATCACCTAAAAAATTCCAAGACTTTTAGAAGCTCTGTGCTGGAAATGGGGACAAAGACCAAATAAGTATATACTTCACATTATAAATCCCATTAATGTGTGCTCTCTCTGAAACACACCTATGATTTTCTTCCCTCTCAGGCATGCATCTTTATTTTTCTCTCCTAAATTTAAGGGTCCCCACGACACTTGCAACCATGAGAGCAACAGGCAGTGGCGAGTCATCCTGGGATTACCCCCTTTGAACCTATCTCCAAATCCCGCTTTTCCCTAACTTTTCAGGGAGCTAACAGCAGCCCTGCCTTGGCTCACTTCTGTCACTGTAGCTTTTACTTCTCAGTGAGTCCACACAGTCCAGCATGGCTGACTTCTTTCCTCTAACGAACATTTCTAGCAGAGCACCACCTAGGCTCTCTCTGTTGCTTCTTCTACCCTAAGCTCTTCCTTTGTTTCACTGTCCCCAGTTTTAATAAGTACTCTCGTAGTAAAAAAAAAAATCCATTCCAATAACAGAGCTCATAATTCTAAAATTTATGTCTTCATTTCAAACTTTTCCTCTGAGTTTTGGACTTTGTTTCCAATCCATACATGACATCTTCACTGGTTGCCTCAGAGATATCTAAAACTTAACATGCCTAAGACAGAACCCTTATTTTCCCCCATGAACCCATTACCTCTCAGTTTTTCCTAATAAAGGCTACCTAGTTACTAAAACCAGAAACCCAGTAGTAGTAGATTGTTACTCTTCCTTCCTCTCCAAATCCACAGCATCAGAAATTCCAGTTAACTCTGTTCACAGCTACATCTAAAATTCATCCATTTCTCATGATCTACACTAGTCCCCTATTATCTCTCAATTTAAACTATCATAAATTTGTAACTTTGAATCCACCCCATGACCAGCCTTTCACAACCACAACCATAGTATTCTATTATCTTAGCCCTTAGTTACTTACCTTAATAGCATTCATTATCACCTGCAAATATTTTATATACATGTCTGTTTTCCACACACAGGCACTTGAGCTCCACAAAGGCAGATACCAGGTATCTGTTGTTCACAATTGTATCCCCAGTACACAGTGCCTCAATGCCAACAGTTAATACAAAAATACTGTATAGATGAAGAACTCAATTTTAGTTATTTTATGAGAATATGTCAGTGCTGATTTTCTGCTAAGATCTGTAGGATACAGGGGAACACTGCCCTTTCCAAACACCGTTGTTGTTGTTCTATTTGTTATCATTCTATTCTGTTTATTCTGCCTTTCTTTGATAATTCTTATTGTTCAGTGGTTGGAATTCCATACTTTATCTTCTTGTTTTATAATTAATCTCTTGTATAATCTTATACATACTGATAAGCTATTTTCCTGACACTATTCTAGTATTTTATAAAATGTATTTTGCTTATTACTTTTCCTACTAATATTACTATATTGTTATTATATTATATGCAGGTTCAACATCTTATATTCATTCTTTCATTTAATCTTCACAAACAACCCTGTAAGTTATGTATGTATTTTTATTTCATTCACCAATGAGGATAAAGGGGTATAATGAGGTCAAGTAACTTGCCTAAAAACACAGACTTTAGAAGTTCTAGGACCAGGATTCAAATTTGGTCTGTCTGATTCCAGAGGCTATAACTACCAGTTTATACTGTCTACCTTACTTTATTTTTTATTTTTCTTTTTTAATTTCTTGGAGAAAAAGACAGCTGCTGGTTTCTTCAGTCAACAGCTTATTTTAAAGATGCAAAAATGGATGTCAGAAAAGAAAGTCATTTTTCCTAGCAATGGCAGATGGAAGAACAAGGATTCAAACTTCTACCTATGTGACTATAACCCATGCTTTTTTCATTACCTAAAGGTTTCTTAATCAGAGGCTTAGAAATTCTAGTGAACTTTATAGGTCCGTGCAACATTTTGTTTCTATCTACTTAAGTCCATTTTTTCTAGAGAAATGGCCCTTAGCATCTCAAAGAGGTCTATGACTCCCTAAAAGGTTAAGAACCACCACTATACTGACTCTCTGAGAAAATGAAACATAAACCCCAATATTTCCTTAAATATATATGATTTACAATGTACAAGTTTGTTTTTATAAATTCTATTTCATTCTTACTAAACAAAATAAAGGAATACTTTCCAGCAACTTAGAAAACATTTTATAAAATTACCATTTTAACTCTACTTTTTAAAAATGTGTGTATATGCTTTAAATAATAAGATATTATTATATGTAAAGTGTGCCTTACATTCTTCAGGCTGGACAGATGAATAACTCCCAAGATTTAATAACTGACTGGTAAATGTTGATTGTAGTACTGTCTCACCAATCCAATGGCCTTCATGAACAATAACATCTAGAAAAGGGGAAAAAGTTCTGATCATGCCATAAGTTCCTTCATACTGTGGTCAACTTACCAATCATAACAAATATGCATGCCTCCCACATACCAAGCAACCAAAGTTCAAGTATGTTAAATTATTTAATTCCAGACTTTCTCAGTTTCAAACCCTTTTACCCGTTTATCTACAACTGCCTAATGAACATTCTTTTTGTAGGGTGGGGCAGGGGGAGGGTGGGTAAACAAGGCAGCAGGAGACCTGGTCTCAGGACCATCAATGGACATCCTTGACTGTGTATTCTATTGGCTCTCCAAACTCAAACTAAACCCTAGCCAGGTAAAATAAAAGATGAGATCATCCTGAACTTCTACCTCTCCCTACCTTTGTTACCAGCCCTCTACTTTTTAAAAAAATTATTTACAATTTTTTTTTTTATTGTTCAAGTACAGTTGTCTCTATTTTCCCCCCACCCTCAAACCTATCCCCTTTGGCTTTGTCCATATGTCCTTTCTATATGTTCCTTGATGATCCTTCCCCTATTATCCCTCTTCCCCCTCCCTTCTGTTACTGTCAGTTTGTTCTTTATTTCAATGTCTCTGGTTATATTTTGCTTGCTTGTTCGTTTGTTTTGTTGATTAGGTTCCACTTACAGGTGAGATCGTATGGTATTTATCTTTCACCAACTGGCTTATTTCACTTAGGATGAACCCAAAGAGGCCTATTCCAACTCTCTACTTTTGACTCTGCCCACAACCCTCTGCTTCTTGAATCTGCCCACAGTCCTGCTACTGCTACTGTTTTACATCATACACCTTGTAGGCAGTTTTACACCTGGGAAGGCAAATACTGAGCAAAGGGCTGCTCAGTGAGCACTGAATCAGAGCAAAAGGAGTTAGATGAATTGACTTGCCAGTAAGTAAGATGATATTGACAGCGTCTCTTTATTAGAGACAGCACTTTACAATCTTACACAACTACCAAGGTATATTAACTAAAGTTCTCATTCCCCCAGCAAAACATTTGTAGAACCTACTAATGGTTGTCTTGATGATTTCTTTTTCTAAGCTTCTAAGGTTGACCCTATACCTCTTTTCTATTACATTCTTTCTTTAGAGGTGTTATTAAGCCTAATCAATTTCCTTCCAGTCTGAGATTCATCCTTAAAATCACTGGTATCTCTGCTGTACCATACTGTATACTGATTTTAAGTCAATAAAGAACTGCAACAATGCCCTGGCCAAGTAGCTCAGATGGTTAGAGCTTCATACCAATATACCAAGGGTATGGGTTCTATCCCTGGTCAAGGCACATACAAGAATCAACCAATAAATGCATCAATAAGGGGAAGAACAAATCAATGTTTCTCTAAAAGAAAAGAAATTTAAAAAATGAAATGTAACAAAATATTAAATTCCTTATGTCAGGCGAAAAGGCAGGATAAAGAACTATATGGTCTTTAGGATTACAACTATATAGTAAGGGTATGGATTCTGCAGTCTAGGTGAAATCCTGACTTTCTCACTTCCTAGATGTACAACATTGGACAAATTGCTTTTCTGGGTCTCAGTTTCCTCAAACTAAAAAATGTGAATAATAACCAGTACCTTCCTCACATAGTTGTAAAGAGTTGATATTCATGTAAAGTCTAAAACAGGGTTTGACACACAGTAAATTCCCAATAAATATCAGCTTTTATATATGTATGTACACAAATTTTAAGAAGTATAGGTAAGATAACTGGTAACACTTCAAAACTCTAATGGTGGTTATATGAGGTTGGTATGATATATGAGAAGTTACCCTTTCCATAATTCCAAGTGTGATTAATATAATTTCAATAATTTAAAAATGCAATAGATATTCTATATGTGTTCCCCCAATAAGAATGTAATATGCACAGCATTACTAGGGATTAAGTAAAGTAGCAGAAACATTGTCCTTTCATCATAAAACTGTTAATATAGTTCAAGAAAAGGGCTAAAAATAAGACATACATACACAAAACCGTAAGAAAACAAAGAAAGAGCCTGATGATCTGACCTAAATACTAATATACTAAATGAGTAGGAGGAGCAACCAGGGAAAGCTTCTGAGGGAGAAGGTGAGTGGAAATGAGGGACAGAACTAAGAAGGCTGGAACGCAGGCCCAGAAATGGCAACGAAGTGTGAGGAGGCCAATACGGGTGTTATAAAGGGGTCAGTCATGGTGGAGCTTAGAGAGGCAAATGGTAAAGAAAGAGTCCTCAAGTAGGAGGGGAAAAAACTTACAGTTTTATAAACTAAATTACCACTATACCGCGACGACCTTACCTGTAAGTAAAATTATATCTCCAAGAAACAATGTAAGTGCCCAAAATGCTGCAGTCCTCCACAGAAAAACTTTCTTTTTAATTTCTGATTGGTCAATTATCACAATTGTTGCTAAAGGCACTTTAGAGCCAGAATTTGTTCCAGATTTTATATTTATTTCTTTCACATGACATGGAGATAATACCATGACTAAACAATTATACTTCTGACTTTTAGAATTACAATTTTTTATTAATGATGTTTTTTTAATACCCTTAAATTCAGACACACTCCTCTGGTATCTTGTAGTAGGATCTCCTGCATTAGAAACCAATTTAATTTTTTTAGAAGCTTGGAGGACTTTCAGATGGCCCAGTTTATCTTCAGAGATCCAATTTCTTTTAACAGAAGTTTTGTGGAAAGCATTTATTTGGGAGCACAGTATTCCTGAGCTACATGACTCAATACATATCTCATTTGATGGCAGTTTATCTTCAAAACTGAAAAGTTCTTGAGATCTCGTATTTCCTTCAAAGCCTTTATCAGAGTTTATGTGAATGTGACTACTCCTTCTTTCAGGAAAAACAGGACTAAAAACTTTAAGGGAATATGCTTGGTTTTGTCTACTTTCATATCTTTCTACAAAAGCATCATCAGGCTGAATCAACTTATCTTCGGTTATTTTTATTTCCCCAAGACTTGCTCCTGATCCAATCTCCATGTTTAACATCCCTTTATTTATAGAATTAACCTCCTTATACTTCCTTTGAGCTAAAAAAGCTAGTTGGCTGGAGGTCATTATACTAAGAAATTCAGTATCAGTAGATACTTTCAGGTCTGAGGCCTTCCTAACTGCTCCTTCAGACCTTGGCTTATCTACCGTGTTAGAGGAATTCTTTTCCAGCCATTCATTTCGTATTTCTTGATGTTCTGTTGGTATACATGTTGTGTCAATAGCTCCTGACCCTATGTTAATCTGTTCGGTACTACAGACCAAATCCAATATAGCTGCACACTTATGGTCTAACTGAAAGAAACTTTTTTGGACATTTTGATCACATATTGTAAAATATGTGGTTGCACTACAATTTGCACTCATAGTTAATTGATCTTTATGCTGTTCAACGGTGATTTTCTTATTTTCACTGAAAAGCTTTTGATTTTGATACTTTTTTTCTTCAGTTAAATGCTGCACTCTACCTCTACAAGCACATAGTTGGACATCAGAGTTAGTTTTATCACTCATCCATAAGAAATGACTCTTCTGGAATTTTAGAGTCTCTGTTTCACAAACACAATATATAAAGTCATCTTTCACGTGAACAGATCTATTCATAGAGTTTGCTGAGAAATGTTCATTACAAAGATCTGGAGGGCCAGTAATTCCTAGGACTTGATAATCCTCAAGATTTCCATTCTTGCATTTTTCATCCTTCACATGTAACGAACGTTGATTGTATAAAAGCTGAATTTTTTCCCAGGGATTAGCACTGGACATTAAAGAAGTTGGTTCCTGTGATACTGTCATTTTCAACGGGCCAATTGGAGCACCCCAAAAAATGTGGACTTCAGATCCTCTACTCATGGTTTCTGAAAAAAAATGAAAAATCTAAAATGAGTACTTTACCTGTATTTATAACTTGATATTAACTTTAAAATATATCAAAAACAGCCCTGGCTGGTGTGGCTCAGTGGATTGAGCACGGGCCTGTGAAGCAAACAACCACGGTTTGATTCCCCGTCAGAGTACATGCCTGGGTTGCAGGCCAGTTCCCAACAGGGGACACATGAGAGGCAACCATACATTGATGTTTCTCTCCCTCTCTCCTTCCCTTCCACTCTAAAGATAAATAAATAAAATCTTTAAAAATATATATACCAAAAGCAAATGTAATATAAACTATTAATCAAAAACATCATTAAAAGAGTTGTTATATTGGTACTCCATTTAATCATAAAATACATATATATATATATGAAATCATAAAGATAAACCAAAATATCCAGAAAAATGCTCATGTAAAGACTCTATGTAATGAAAAATTAGAGAGGAAGAAGATGGTGGTGGAGTAGATGTAAATTACAATTACCTCCTCCCAAGTGTAAACTGGAATTACAACTAAAATATAGAACAATCCAACAGAACAATCTCAATAACCATCTGAAGACTAGATGAACAAAAGTCTTATAATCAAAGATTTATAGAAGAAGCCACATTGAGACTGGGAGGAAGGGCAAAAAGGGCTGGCCCCACTACGATGGGCCAACTAAGAATCCACAGTGCTATCTGAGTTGCAGAGGTCTCCCCTGAGGCATGTGAGGTCTCAACCCCACTCAGAAATCCCCAGCTGGAAGCAACAGAACTAGAAGAGGTATCCACATAACATCTGGCTGTGAAAATCAACAGAGATTCTGTCCCCCAGGAAGAGTCAGTAGTCTGCTAGAAACCCAGTTGTCTCCTTAAAGGGCCAGCACACAAAATCTCACTCATAGCCACTCACCCTTGGTTCTGGGAAAGGGAGGGCAGCTCAAAGTAGACTGGAGGTCTGTGAAAACTGATTGGGTTGTGTGGCTCCAGGAAGAGAGCTGAAGGGACATTTACCAGGGTCCCTGTGCTGAGTGTCTCTCACACACCGCCCACAGACACCATTTTTCCTGGGTCAAGCATACTGTGTCAACCTGGGGTAACTGCAAAGACCCCACCCTCCAGGCCCCCTGTGTCCCATCCATCCAAGCTCACACCCTGCAGAGGGATCTGCTGCCTGGGCCTGGGGTGTAGACTTTCTTGGGGGGGAATCTTGAAGACAAACTCTGTGAAGATCAGAACTAAACTTGTGTTGCTTTGTCGCAAAGGCTGTTTTTCCTCCTCCTACAGTGTGCCTCAGCAGGAGGTGCCTCAAGTGGTGACCGCCCACGCACACACGCAAGCCAGAGCAGTTGCATCAGATGGCCCCACTCCACAGAGAGAGATCCACTAGCCCCACCAGGAAAGAACCCCAAGTTCCAACCTACTCTCCCAACTCCTTCTGACCCACCCTGCAAAGTCTGAAATATTCAGTGGACTGTGGCCAACATAGCGTGTCACCTCCCTCCACCCAGCAGAATACTCTCCTGGAGGTATGAATAGACTCTGGGAAAAACTTAGTATGGGGCTCTTGGGCAGAGCCATCTTCCCCTTGCATGACAGACTACTGCCACCATTCCTGAGCAGAACCCTCTACTCACATGACCAAATCTTAGGCTATTTGGGCCTGATGAACACTGCTGGTCTCACCTTAATGCAGCAATTCTCAACATTTTTTCATCTTATGGTACACATAAACCAATACTATAATTCTGTGGCACACCAAAAAATATTTTATAATTTTTGTTGATCGGACAAAAAAAGGTATAATTTTGATTTCTTCACACCAGATGGCTATAGTCGTGTTGGCTGTTGTAATATTTTTATTTGACAATCTAAGAGAAAAGAGGTCAGTGACCTTGACTGAATAGTCAGGTATTGCATTTAAAATAATTTTTTTTCATGGGCTTTATTTTGGAGACTGTTGAGGGAAGAGAGGGAGGAGCTAGGATTGGTGGATATATGGGGGGAGGGGCTTCTCAACTTGCTTTTTAATTTAGTACATGTTTCTTGGAGGTTAGGATGAGTGAGAATGGCTGTAGAAGTGAGAAGAGAGGAAAAGGAAAAGATATGCAGTGGTCACTTTCATTAGGGAAGGAAGCCACGACCAGAATATAGGGACTAGGTGAGGGAGACTCAACCAAAGTCACTGACTGATGCCACCTTCCCCAACCTTCCTGCCCTATCCCAGCTCCTGGCCCAGATGTCTGTCCTGCTAGTTCCCTCAACTTCCTGTGGAGAGGAAGGGGATGAAGATGTACGTACGGAATGGTGAGATCCTGTGCCTCCAGGTCCCTTGCCTGGGAGAACTACTCACTCAGCCTATCCTGAAATCCCAGCCAGAGTCAGGAAGTCAGGACAGCAGGGTACAGGCAAGGGAACAACTACCCTTCACAACCCCTTCTGACACTCTGCCCCTCCCCAACTTCTCATCTGAGGTTGCAACTCTTGGCTCAATCTTTGTGTATTTCACCTTCACTCCCATTCTCCCCATCTGGCCATCCTGCCAGCTGAGTAAATCATTGTAGTCCCTGTTTGAGTCAGCACAGGACAAGTATCTGTGGCCATGGCCAAGAGATGTCACTGTGGCCACATGAAAGACATCCCTGACCCTGTGATCAGAGGACCACTCAGAGGATGTGGAGGAGCACTCTATATAGGACATGGTCCCCACCTGCTTGGCCAGCATAGTGCTCTGCTCATTTGTAAAAGAGATAAGCTGCTACTTAGACAGCTTCCTCAGTGTAGCCAGTTCAGTCAGCATGTCCAATTTACAGCCAACCAGCACAACTCTGCCACTGGGGCAAAACTCCTGAGTCTCCCCTTGCTACTTAAGGACACTGTCTAGTGTTTCTGGTGGGCTAATGTTGAAGCAGATGAGCACAGTTGCTGTATCAAGGTAGGCCAGAAGCCAACATTATCATAGTAAGAAAGACCTAAAGTGTCCCACATGTTAAGCTCAATGTGGTGCTGGTCTATGTCAAAGCTCACAGTATAGTCCTCAAACGTGGTCAGGACATAACTCTTGGCATAGGCATCCTTGGTGAACACCTGCAGCAGCACCATCTTGCAGCACTCCTTGTTCCCCACCACTGCAGTCAAAGCAGCCATCCTGCCTTCCATAGTCCCAGCTACACAAAGGCTTCCCACACAGGCCCCTGCCCAGGCCTCACTGCTGATAACATCATCTCATGGGCCTGCACCAAGCCTCCATCTGGGAGGGCGATATCTTCTCGGCCATGCCCCAAGTCCCTTAAAATTTCTTGTGGTACACCAGTGTGTCATGGCACACTTGTTGAAAATCACTGCCCAAATGAATCACCGAGATTCTGCCCCACCACAAAGGTCAACAGGCACTAGCAGGTGGCAGCTGACCTTGGTGTACCCTGAGACTGTGGCTGAGTGGCCTCAAACCCAGTACTGGCACCACGTTTGAAGCTGCATCAGTCTGGTGAACACCACTCACCTCTACCTAGTGACTCACTCACACAACACACATACTGCTAGAAGCTTTCAGTTACTATGCCTAACAGGCAGCTAACAGATGAGAGCAGATGTCTGGGAGCCTCAGGCCTTTTGCTAACCTTCCCCCAGGCTCAGTGCTGGTGGAAACTGGCCTTGGGGTACAGCTAGGCTTCTCCTACATACACTGATGCTCAGCAGAAGCAGCCACAAAATTTGGATCACTTTGTAGCTCCAAACATATAGTTCAGGCTGGTCACAGGCAGCAGCTGACTTGGACCAGCAGTGGATTCCCCTCTCAAGTTGCCCCAAAATCAACACAGCCAGTGATTCAGAACACATCAGAACATGACCTCATTAGCTGCACAAGTGACACACACAAAGGAAGGTCTCGCCAGACACCAGTCCCTGTTGGGGTGAATTCAGCTTTTGGAGTCAACTCACACACAGCAGCTCACACACTGTACTCAGAGTCAATCCAGCAAGAGAAGCAAACACACTTACAAATGAGCCAACAGCTATTAAGACAATTACGGTCATTTCCAGTGGTGTGGAACCGAGTGGCCAACGACCTGCAGAACAACATGCCCAAGTTTTATTGTGACTACTACAACACATACCTCACCCATGACTCTCTGTCTGTGAGAAAGACACACTGCAGTGGCAGGAAACACAAAGAGAATGTGAAAGACTACTATCAGTAATGGATGGAGGAGCAGGCTCAGAACCTGACTGACAAAACAACTGCGGCATTTCAGCAAGGAAAGATACCTCCCACTCCGTTCTCTGCTCCTCCTCCTGCAGGGGCAATGATTCTTCCTCCCCCCAGTCTTCCCGGGCCCCCTCGCCCTGGCATGATGCCAGCACCCCATATGGGGGGCCCTCCCATGAAGGGTCTTCCTCCTCTTGGGATGATGCCAGTGGGACCTGCTCCTGGAATGAGGCCACCTATGGGAGGGCACATGCCCATGATGCCTGGGCCCCCAGTGATGAGACCTCCTGCCCCTCCCATGATGGTGCCCACTTGGCCAGGAATGACTCGACCAGACAGATAAGGAGAGAGGGGAGCCTCTTTCTGTCACTTTTGTATTGCTTGCTCTAGTTCACCAGGAGAGTATGGTGCTGTGACTCTGGGTGTTTTCTAACAGCGCAACAAGGAAGACTCACTCCCTCTTCCTATGAAAGAGAGAATAGTTTTGGAGGGGAGTAGTAGGACAAAAAAATTCATTTGCATTGTGAAATGTGAAAATAAAATTGTAAACCCTGCTTTTTAAGAAAAAGACTCAATTACAACAACAGGGCCCATATAACCCAGATAAGGGACATTCCTGGAGCACCTAGCTCAGGTGATCAGGGAGACTTTGCCATTGTGCCACACGAGACACCTACTACATAAGGCCACCATACCAAGAATAGCAGATCTACCTAATACATAGTAAGAAATACAGAGGCAGCCAAAATGGGGAGACAAAGAAATCATGTCCAAAACGGAAGAACAGAAGAAATACACAGAATATAACTAAATTATTATTTAGTTAATGGAGGCGAGCAATCTAATACCAGATACAGAATTCAAAACAATAGTTATAAGGATGTTCAAGGAACTTAGTGAGAACGTCAACAAAGAAATAGCAAACATAAAAAAATAGAAAATACATATAAAAAGTCAGAAATAAAAAATAGAATATCTAAAATGAAGAATACACTAGATGCCCTGGCTGGTGTGGCTCAGGGGATTGAGTGCCAGCCTGCAAACTAAAGGGTCACCAGTTCGATTTCCAGTCAGGGCACATGCCTGAGCTGCAGGCCAGATCCCCAGTAGGAGAACAGAAGAGGAAACCACGCATTGATGTTTCTCTTCCCTCTGTCCCTCCTTTCCCCTTCCTCTAAATATAAATAAATAAAATCTTAAAAAAAAAAAGAATACAGTAGAAAAAATCGACAGCCTGCTACATGTAGCAGAAAACTGAATCAGATATTTGGAAGACAAGGTAACAGAAAACACCCAATCAGAGCAAAAAGAAAAAAGAAAAAAATATTTTAAACGAAAATAGTCTAAGGGACCTCTGGGACAATACAAAGCATAACAACGTCTGTGTCATAGGGGTACCAGAAGTAGAAAAGAGACAGGAAGGAATCAAAAACCTATTTGAAGAAATAATGGCTAAAATTTTCCTAACCAGTTGAAAAAAAAGGGCACACAGTCCCAAGACATGCAGAGATTCCAAACAAGATGAACCCAAATGAGGTCCATGCCAAGAAACAACATAATTAAAATGCAAAAGATTAAAAACAAAGAGAGAATCAGGAGCTCCCAGAAGATTGTCAGCTGATTTCTCAACAGTAATGTTAGAGGCCAGAAGAGATTGGCATGAAATATTCAAAGTGATAAAAAGAAAGGACCTACAGCCAAAGACTTCTCTACCCAGTAAGACTATCATTTAAAATTGAAGGTGAAATAGAGAGCTTTTCAGACAAGAAAAGGCTAAAAGATTTCACTACTACTAAGCCAGTATTATTTACAAAAAATATTAAAGGGTCTTCTTTTAAGAAGAAGAAGAAACAAAAGAATCATAATTATAAAGAATAAAATGGCAATAAATACATACCTATCAATAATCATTTTAAATATAAATAGATTAAATGCTTCAATCAAAAGACACGGGGGAGCTGCATGAATAAGACAACACACCCATATATATGCTGTTTACAAGAGATCCACCTCAGAATGAATAATATATACACAGAATGAAAGTAAAAAGATGAAAAAAGGTATCACATCCAAATGGAAAAAAGAAAAAGCTGGGGTAGCAATTCTTTATCAGACAAAACAGACTTTAAAACAAAGGCTATAATAAGAGATTTAAAGACATTACATAATGATAAAGGGATCTATCCAACAGGGAAATATAATCCTTTTATATATTTATGTACCCAACAGTGGAGTACCTAAATATATAAAGCAAATAGTGGACATAAAGGGAGAGCTTGACAGTAACAGTCATAGTAGAGCACTTTATTATTCCATTGACATGAATAGATATCTTCCATACACACGAAAATAGTAACCTTAAACGAAACATCAGACCAGATGAATTTCATTGATATTTTCAGGGCAGTTTAATATATATTCTTTTCATGTACATATGAAACATTTTCTAGGATAGACTACATGTTAGAACACAAAGAATAGTCTCAATAAATTTTAAAAGACTGAAATAATATAAAGCATCTTCTTCAACCACAATTATATAAAACTAGAAATCAAGCCCAGGGAAAAAACACAAATACATGGAGGTTAAATAACACGTCACTAAACAATGAATGGGACTTCCAGCCAAGATGGAGGCATAGGTAGAAATACTTTGCCTCCTCACACAACCAAAAGAAGGACAACAACAAATTCAAAAACAAAAAACAAGAACTGCCAGAAAATCAAACTGCATGGAAGCCTGACACTAAAGAGTTAAAAAAAAGAAACATTCGCCCTGGCTGGTGTAGCTCAGTGGATTGAGCGCAGGCCTGCGAACCAGAGTATCGAGGTTCAATTCCCAGTCAGGGCACATGCCTGGGTTGCAGGCCAGTTCCCGGCAGGGGACGCATAAGAGGCAACCATACATTGACATTTCTCTCCCTCTCTTTCTCTTCCCCTCTGAAGATAAATAAAATCTTTAAAAAAAAAAAGCTAAACATTTGGGGAGTTAGAGTTTAAAAAAACAAAAAAGAAACCTTAATCTAGACCAATAGGTGGAGCCTGGATGGGCAGCAGTAGTGGAGAAGACTCACTGCAAAGCAGCAGCTGGAGGACCTGGGCAGGCAAGGCAGCAGTCCCACATTTAGGTGCAGATAAACCAGGAGGAACAACTGGGGAGTGTAACAGACTGCACAACCCAGGGTTAAAGCACAGAGAAATAAAGCCTCTAAATCTCTGGCTGAAAAAAACCTGTGGGAGTTGAGGCAGCATGAGAAACTCCCAGCCTCACAGGTGAATTTGTTGGAGAGACCCATAGGGTCCTAGAATGAACACAAACCCAGCCACCCGGGAATCAGTACCACAAGGGCTCACTTTGCTTGTGGGTAGTGGAAGTGACTGAAAGTTGGTGGAGAGCCAAGTAAGTGGCATTCTTCCCTCTCGAACCCCTTTTACACAGCACAACAACGGAAAGACCTGGGTAGCCACACCCTGGCAAATAACTAAGGCTCTACCCCTTACTACAAAACAGGCACACCGAGACAAAAAATATGGCCCAAATAAAAGAATAGATCAAAGCTCCAGAAAAAATAGAACTAAGAAAAGAGATATAGCCAACCTATCAGATGCAGAGTTCAAAACACTGGTCATCAGGATACTCACAGAAATGGTTAAGGATGGTCATAAAATGAAGTGAAGGCTATGAAAAGTGAAACAAAGGCATATATACAGGGAACCAACAGCGAAGGGAAGGAAACCAGGACTCAGATCAACCATTTGAAGAAGGGAGAAATAAACATTCAACCACAACAGAATGAAGAAACAAGAATTTTAAAAAGTGAAGAGAGGCTTAGGTACCCTTGAGACAACTTTAAACATTCCAACGTCTGAATCATAGGGGTGCCAGAAGAAGAAGAGGAAAAGCAAAAAAAAGTTGAAAACATAATGAAGGAGAACTCCCCCAATCTGGGGAAGGAAATAGGCTCCCAGGAAATCCAGGAAGCTCAGAGAGTCCCAAAGAAGTTGGACTCAAGGAATCACACACCAAGACACATCATAATTATATTACCCAAGATTCAAGATAAGGAGAAAATCTTAAAAGCAGGAAGAGAAAAGGAGACAGTTACCTACAAAGGAGTTCCCATCAGACTGTCAGCTGATTTCTCAAAAGAAACTATACAGGCAAGAAGGGACTGGAAAGACATATTCAAAGTCATGAAAGGCAAGGACCTACATCCAAGATGATTCTATCCAGCAAAACTATCATTTACAATGAAAGGGCAGATAAAGTGCTTCCCAGATAAGGTCAAGTTAAAGGAGTTCATCATCACCAAGCCCTTATTATATGAAATGTTAAAGGAACTTATCTGAGAAAAGGAAGATCAAAAATATGAACAGTAAAATAACAAACTCAGAACATTCAACAACTGAACCTAAAAAAACAAAACCAAAAATGAACTAAACAAAAAACTAGAACAAGAAGAGATTCACAGAAATATAGATCACATGGAGGGTTATCAGCAGGGAAGGGGAGAGGGCCATGGGGGAAAAGGTACAGGGAATAAGCATAAATGGTAAGTACAAAATAAACAGGGGAAGGTTAAGAATAGTATGGGAAATGGAGTAGCCAAAGAACATAAATGTATGACCCATGGACATGAATTAAGGTGGGGGAATGACGGTGGGGGTATACAGGGCAGAGGAGAACAAAGTGGAGAAAAAAATGGAACAACTGTAATACCATAATCAATTAAATATGTTTAAAAATATTTTTTAAAGAAACAATAAATAGGTAAACAATGAACTCAATGACAAAATCAATAGTTACCTTGAGACAAATGAAAATGGACACACAACACTCCAAAATCTATGGAACACACCAAAAGCAATCGTAAGAGGGAAATTCATAGCAATAGAGGCCTGCCTCAAGAAGCAAATGAAATCTCAAATAAACAATCTAATCTTATACCTAAGAGAACTAGAAAAAAATTTAAAACAAAGCCCAAAGTGAGTAGAAGGAAAATAATAAAGACAAGACCAGAAATAAATAACATACACTTAAAAACTGTAAAAGATCAATGAAATCAAGAGATGGCACTTTGAAAAGATAAACAAGGTTGACAAACATTTAACAAACCTTTAACCAGGCTCATCAAAAAAAAAAAAAGAGAGAGAGAACCAAATAAATAAAATCAGAAACAAAAGAGAAAAACTAACAACTGATGACACTACAGAAATTCAAAGGATTATAAGAAAATATTTAGATCCCTGGTAGGGTAGTTCACTTGGTTAGAGTCATCTCAATATGCTAATGGCCAACATTACGGGTCCAATTCCCAGTCAAGGCAAATACAAGAATCAACCAATGAATGCACAAGTAAGTGGAATGACAAATTGATGTGTGTCTGTCTGTCTGTCTGTCTCTCAAATCAATAAATAAAAAAATAGACCCCACCAAAAAACTACTCAACATAATAAGTGAATTTGGCAAAACAGTGGGATACAAATTCAATATTCAGAAATCAAAGGCATTTTTGTACATCAACAATGAAATACCAGAAATAGAAATCAGGAAAAAAATCTCATTTGATATAGCACAAGAAAAATAAAGTACCTAGAAATAAACGTAGGCAAGGATGTAAAAGACCTGTATGCAGAAAACTACACAGCCCTGAAGAAAGAAATTAAGGAAGACACAAACAAATGGAGGCATGCACCATGTTCATGAATTGGAAGAATTAACATCATCAAAATGTCCATACTACCCAAAGCAATTTACAGATTCAATGCACTATCTATTAAAGTACCAATGACATATTTTACAGATATAGAAAAAAACATTCCAGAAATTTATATGGAACTATAAACGACCCCAAATAGCTGCAGCAATTTTGAGCAAGAAGGACAAAGTAGGAGGGATCACATACCTGATGATAAACTGTATTACAAGGCAACTGCAATCAAAACAGCCTGGTACTGGCATAAGAACAGACACATAGATCAGTGGAACAGAACAGAGAGCCCAGAAATAAACCCAAGTCTCTATGGTCAATTAATATTTGACAAAGGGGGAAGAAGCATAAAACAGAGTAAAAAAACACCTTCAACAAATGGTATGGGGAGATCTAGACAGCTACATACAAAAAAATTAAACTCAATCACCAACTTACAACTATATACAAAAATAAATTCAAGGGGGATAAAAGACCTAAATATAAGTTGTGACACCAAAAAAGTCTTAGAGGAAAACAGGCAGGAAAATCTCAGCTATTTCAGGCAGCAATATTTTCACTGATTTGTCCCCTAAAGCAAGGGACATAAAGGAAAGAATAAATAAATGGGACCTCATCGAATTTAAAAGCTTCTGCATGGCTAAAGAAAATAGCATTATAATGAAAAGGGAACCAACTATATAGGAAAATATATTTGCCAATGATACCTCAGACAAGGGTTTGATCTCCAAAATATATAAAAAACACACATGACTCCACTCTTGAAGACAAGCAACCCAATTAGAAAATAGGCAAAAGGACTTGAACAGACACTTCTCAAAGGAGGACATACAGAGGGTCTAGAGACATATGAAAAAATGCTCAGTATTGCTAGCCATCAGAGAGATGCAAATTAAAACCACAATCAGATACCACTTCACATCTGTCAGACTGGCCATTGTAAACAAATCAACAAACAAGTGTTGGAGAGGTTGTGGAGAAAAGGGAACCCTAGCGCACTGTTGGTAGGAATACAGACTGGTGTAGCCACTATGAAAAATGGTACGAAATTTCCTCAGAAAACTAAAAATGGAACTGTCTTTTGACCTGGCAATTCCACTGCTGGGATTATACCCTAAGAACCCTGAAACACCAATCCAAAAGAACCTATGCACCCCAATGTTCATAGCAGCACAATTTATAATAGCCAGGTGCTGGAATCAACCTAAGTGCTCATCAGTAAATGAATGGATAAAAAAACTATGGTACAGTTACACAATGGAATACTATGCAACAGAGAAAAAGAAAGAGCTGCTATTCTTTGCAACAGCATGGATGGAATTAGAGAGCATTATGTTAAGTGAAATAAGCCAGGCAATGAGGGAAAAATACCATATGATCTCACCTTTAACTGGAAACTAATCAACAACAACAAAAAAAGCACGCAAAATATAATCAGAGACATTGAAATTAAGAACAAACTAACAGTAACCAGAGGGTAGGTGGGAGGGGATAATGGAGGTAAGGGTTTTCAGGAACAACTATAAAGGACACAAGAACAAAACCAATGCTGGGCAGTAGAAGCAAGGGAGGGAGCTGGGTTTGGCTGGAGTGAGGGGACTGGTGGGGAGAAAATGCAGACAACTGTAATTGAACAGCAATAACATAATTAATTAAAAATAAAGAAATAAAAATAATAGCAAACAAATCCAGCAATACATTAAAAACATCATACACCACAATCACGTAGAATTTATACCTGGGATGCAAGGTTAGTACAATATCCACAAATCATTTCATGTGATATACCACATAAACAAAATGAAGGTTAAAAATGACATGATCATATCAGTAGATGCAGAAAAAACATTTGATAAAATACACCACCGCTTTATGACAAAAACTCTGAGCAAAGTAGAAATAGAGGAAACACACCTCAATATAATAAAAGCCACATATGACAAACCCATAGGCAACATCATACTCAATGGGCAAAAACTACCAGTGTTTCCCTTAAGATCAGGATCAAAAGAGAGGTGTCCACTTTTACCACTTTTTAAAAGATGTTATTTATTTATTTTTTAGACAGAGGAAAAAAGAGAAAGAAAAACACGTCACTAAATAGCATAGAAACACTATGCTAACACTCCAATTTGTTAGCATAGTCATTAATTGCTCTTATATTTTTTAATCTTCTCTAAAATACAAATATAAAGAATCATCATTTTGTAGTATATGGATAAGAGAAACTCATAATTTAAACCTTCTTCATTAACTGTGGCACTTGATATATAAGCATCATATTTACTGAGATAAAAACAATCACCATTATTTACTTGATAATAGCTGATTTTCAAAAAGTATATGTTAAATAGATCTATTTAGAATTTCCTGTAAACTTCTTTTAACAGTACTACAGGGACAAAAGGACAGATAATGTTCTTGGCCTAAAGGGACTGTCAGCCTGGCTTTAAAAAAACAAAAAGGGCCCTGGCTGGTTTGGCTCAGTGGATTGAGTACAGGCCTGTGAACCAGAAGATTGCAGTTCGATTCCCAGTCAGGGCACATGCCTGGGTTGCAGGCCAGTTCCCAGCAGGGGATGCACAAGAGGCAACCATACATTGATATTTTTCTCCCTCTCTCCTTCCCTTCCCCTCTAAACATAAATAAATTTTAAAAACTTTTAAAAAAAAGAAAAATAGTGAGTGTTTAAGAATAATGTAATAGGTTAAATTATAAACAGAAAATGATAATCCACTGAGGAAGAATGCTTCTATGGAAGGCAAGCATCCTGGCTAAGAGCATTAAAGCAAAAGAAATATCATCTGTAAAGGCAGAGTTATGAAAGACCATGATATGATTAAGGGCTTTTGATTAGAGTACAGGGTCCTTATAAAAGATAAGATTTCCAATCATGAAAAGTCTATATGGAAGCAGGAAAGTTTGGAAGTATATAGGAAAGGAGGAACAAGCAAAAGAATGACAGCTATAATTCCTAGTCACTCTTATCATTCCTTGAAGATTTGTTCATTGTCACCTCTTCCAAATCTAAATCTTGTGATTTCACTATCAATGTGGATGATCCTTCCAATATCCTGGCTTTTTGGCTCCATGACCTGTCTTCCACTATTCTATTCTTCACCTTAACCTCAGTTATCCATTCCCATAGTTACATACTCTAGCATTACCTGTGACTGCACACCATTCCCTAATTTCATTTTAGCTTTCAACTCTCTAACTACTTCCTGTCTTCCAACTTACTCCCTCTAAATGTACAACTCAAACAACTCTTTGACTGCACAGTAACTACAATAAAAACACTGCTGGTACCACATTTTAAAAGCCTCAGTTTTGCTCATCATCATTAAGCCAGCACTTCAACAAGATGCACACGCTAGGCCCCGCTGTAGCTCGAAGGCCTACTGCTTTCAGAAGCCCACCTGTGGCAGTGGCAACTACCCTGCCAAGCAGAAAAAAAAGAATAACTAGAGTCCTGAGGCTAAACAATGAAACACCACAGGGAATGGTCACATAAGGCACCTCAAAATTGTATGCTAAAAATTCAGGCATGGATTCCCTGAAGGAACAAAACCTAAATCCAAGAGGGCAGGTACTGCAGCATCCAGCTCATCTTAAAAATTTCAACGACTAGTCGTGCAATAAATGTGGGTTGGTTGGTTTGTTTGTTTTAACAAAGCCTCATTCTTCACTTCCCCCTTTAAACAGCTTAGATTCCATGGTCCATTATTGTAATCGCTGCCTATTATACATTTTAATTCTATTGCTCTCCTCTCCAAGGTATTTTCCCAGCTAAACTCAAAACACTGGTTGAATCATCACCTACTCTGCACCTATTGCCCAATGGCTGGAGCAACCAAGAAAAAATTATTCACAATCATCTGGAAACTAGTCTCATTTTAAGTTCATTACCACTAACCTCAAGGTGCTACCTAGCAATCCTATCTTTATCCATTCACTCTTCAAGATAACTCTTTTATACCTTTTCACTACTTAAATTTCCAGCATCTCCTCCTCTGTCATGAAGTTCAGCAGGCGACCATGACACCATTTTCATCTACAAGCTCACAAAAACAAATCTACTCACCTCTATCATACCCATATATTTTGCTTACCTTCATATTACTATGGATGAATAGCTCATGCTCAGTGAAGAAGAGATAGAGGCCTCTATCTCTTCTTCACTGAGACATAAGATTTTATTCTCTCTTTCCCACTCAGACTCCAAAAATTCTCCCCTTTTCTCTACATCACTAATTTTTTTCTCTGTACTGAAGCACTCCCATCAATGTGAAAAATATTGTTATTTTTTCTCATGCTGTTATTCCTTACCTATACCCCTTCACCTATTGCACCACTTTTCCACACCCCTCTACAATGAAATTCCTGGAAAGAAAAATTGTCTCCTTGTATATTCCCTCTGCTCCAATTCCCTCTTAAACCCACTCCAGTCAAGTTTTGATCCAAACCACTCCACTGAAACAGCATATTTCAAAGCCTCCAATAACTCCTCCACGTTGCAATTAGTCAACTCTCTATTTTCAGCCTGAGTAAGCAATTGACAAGGTTGATCACCCCTTCCCTCATGGAAGGGGGAAATCTTTTGATTTGGCATTAGGGACCTTCTATCCTCTGGATTCTCACTCTACCTCACCAACTCCTCATCTCAATTTCTTGCTCAAGGGCCCAGTACTTGGATCTCTCTCTGTAGTTACTCCCCAGGTGATTTCACCAGTCTCAGGGCTCTAAAAGCCTTCTATATGCTAAGAACTACCACATGCATGTCTCTACCACAAGCACTCCTCTAAACTCCTGACTCCTCATCAAAATTTTTACTTACTCCTCCTTGCCACAAAAGTCTAATAGGCATCTACGCAGAAAAGAGTTAACAGAACCTGAGATTACTATTCTTAAAAAGGCCTATGTATAAAGTACACCCTTGGCTGGCATCTGTGAACTTAGATTTCAGGAGGGTTTGCACCTTTCCTTGGTAAGAACAGTGCACTGTGCCTAAACTATCGATGTAAAACAAAGTTATGATGACCACATGCTTAGCTTCTGAGAGACTGGAATTTTGGTACATACAAGCAGGGGTGGCTATGTCAACCTGCACTCCTCTGAAAAATGGCTGATTGTAGTTCTGGGGTAGAAAATGTACAAGATGAACATAAAATACCCCATCATACCAGGAAGCAAGAAAACTATCAAAGACTACTAGGATTGTGTCAACAGAACTCAGGAGTCAACTTAAAGAGGCTCCCACTGGTCCAAGTTGGACAACCTGAACATCAGTGAGAATGATTACTGTATGAATTGGAACACATCAAATATGTTTAAATCCATGAGTTCACAGGATAACTAAAACAAACTCACTCAATGATTCCCTTTGAGGATACTGCCTAAGTAACTGTTTTAAAAGTTGGTGAATGAAATGAAAGAAAATGTATTCTTTCTTTACTTATAGTATACAAGATGACCAAGTATTTGATGAGAGGAAATCTCTCTTCACAGAGAGATTCTGCTAATAAGCCAAAAAAAGGACTGATAGAATAGCACAAAATCCTAATAAATTAGTGGATTTTCTAATCAATGATCATTAATGGCTGCTAACATCTCAAGGTAGAAGTTAAACGGGAGAGTGGAATCTGTAGATTGAAACCAATTATAAGGAATGGACCTTATTTAGATCCTGATTTGAATACACAAATACCAACATATTATAAGACAATTAAAGAAAATGAAACTTTGATATTCTATTAGATTAAGAAATTGCTATTTTTTAGTGGGACATTAGTGAACCTATGTATGAAAGAGTTATGTGCTGGCGATGCATAATGAGTATTTGCAGATAAAACAGTGTGGCGTTTCAAGTTTCTTTAGAACACTGGGAGGGAAAGAGGGAGTGAGGGTACAGATGAAGTAAGATGGGCCATGTGTTGATAGCTGTCGAGGCAGAGTGACAGAACACACCGAGATTCATTGTACTAACCACTCTACTGTTGCATATGTTTTAAGTGTCTTAAAATATGTCTTCTGTTTGAAATGAGAAGTGGCGGAGGGGAGAGGGAAGGGAAAGGGGTAGGGGGAGGGATTTTGAGGAAATATAAAGTGGGGCGAGGGGAGAGGGGGGAGAGAAAAAATGTACTTGAAAAGTAACTTTGGGTTTGTTGCTGAAAAGCTGCAAATTAAATTTTAATCGTTGTATTTCATTTTTTTAGAAAAATTTTAAAGAGAGATATGTTTCTGTTCGTTGTTATTTTTAAGAAACACTGTTTCACTCCCACAGGACTGGGAAGAGAGATAAGCAGTCTAACGATACTCCAGGTTGGGGAACCCTTCACTCCTATGAACAGTACATTGGTATACTACTTTAAAAAACAATTTGGTAAAGCTAAGGATGCACACACCACAGCATTCCACTTCCAAGTTTCTGCCCTGGAGAACTCTTGTACATATGTACATGCAACAAAACATGTACAATAATGGTCATGAGAGACTTTTCAAGCAAAAAATTTAGAACCTAAATCTCCATGATTTACTCCATAAATCATGGAATATTCAAAGATTATTATATGGAAGCAAAAATAAATGACCAAGAGTTATATGTTGTGGAGGCAACTACTTTCTCGAGGTCCCCCCAGTGCCACAGACATGCATGAGTGAATAAATGTGGCCGAGACAAGATGAGATCTGTTTGGGGATGGAGGCGTGGGCTGTAGCTAGTTTCTCTGGGCTTTCTCTCCAGAAGAAGCCCCACAGCCTTTTATTGGGTTGTAATACACAGGAATACGGGGCGGCAAGGATCAAACAGTATATAACATTTCAAAGAGGTCTGAGGGCTTACTATGAGTCAGTATCTGTCAGGAAGAGACTTGCAGAAAGTTTGGGAGACATACTCATTTCCTCTCGAACCCTTATCATATGAATGAAAACATTCTTAGCAGAGCAAATTTCACAGGTTTATCAGTAAGTCTTTGTGGTGCCAGATTTTTCCCCAGGGCACGCTCTAGCCAGGCAAGGAGCTGCACCTCTCCCCATCAGGTATTCAGGCTTAAGGGGAATAGAGCCAGGAAGTGCTTCTCCCAGAGAACTTGGGGACTCGGGCTTTGACAAAGCTGGGGAGTGAGAGTCCATTGCTCTCTGTTGCAGCCCCCTGAGTCCTTCCATGAAGGCCTCCCAGGTGATCGAGTCTGGCTTAGGTTGCCCCCCGCTGTGAGGGGTCTTACCCGTCATTGACTTCCGACCAAGCTCTGGGGGCAGGGAGAGGAACTGAGGCAGCGTTTGCTACCAAAGACAGGCTTTGTCTCCTTTGGCTGGCATTCCAAAGGTCGTCTCTTGCCCTTAGCCACAAGGGGTACAGATACAATTCCTAAAATCAGGCAGAGTGGTCTACTACAATATGTCAACATGGATACAACTTACAAATATAACTTTAAGGTGTTTTCACTTTAAGTGAAAGAAGTAATTTGAAGGATATATAACTTATGATATCAATATACTGACTTTTAAAATGAGCCTGAGAAAAAACACCAAATTCAATATTGTACTTCTTTGTGATGGAGATAATGTACTGAATATGTTTTTTTTTAAACTAGGCACAGTTACAGAGGTGTTCCTATATTGTTTTAAATATAATATTTTTAAATCCTAGAATAAAAAACATTGAGAATATTAAGGATTATTTTTTTAATTTCTATATTTTATTTTTTAATTTAATTTTAATTTAATTGATGTTCAAGTACAGTTTTTTGCCTTTTACTCCCATCCCAGCCCAACCCCGCCCCTCCCCACCTCCCTCCTGTTTTCACCCACCCCTTGTTTCTGTCCATGTGTCCTTTATACTTGTTCCTATAAACCTTTCCCCTGAAATTGATTATAATGAATAATGAATGTGCACTATTTTCATAATAACCAAATCTTTCTGTTTGGTAATCCAGGCTTTTCTTTCACAATCAGCAAACTAAATATAATGCTCCAACAGTTATAACAGTGGACCTAAATCTAACACTGCAGAATAAGAGTTGAGAACGACAGCAGCTGTTAATGAATCAGCAGTTAAACCAAAGAAACAAAATTATAGTAAGATTTGATCCGTAATAAATCAAAGAGGACTAAGCATCATTAACTGACATAACCACATATCCTGCCATCATCATTTAATCCTCATAGAAAGAATAACTTGCATATGGAATAACCTGGTATATTACATCTAATTAACATTGTACTGTTCACATGTCATTATTAGATTGTCCACTAGAGGGCACCAAAGAGCACAACAAAAATCTTTGAGTTCAAAAGATGAGCAAGAATATTTAGACATATTCAAATTAAATGCATAAAGTTACTATGAAAATAAACCCCCCTTCTTGAATTTTTGGGTTTCTCTCCAATGGTTTCTTTCCTTTAGCGTTAAACCTTTAAAAACTAAAACTTTTATGTCATTTTTTGTTCTCACTTCCCATTTATTTTTCAACCCACTTAAATATGGCTCTTATTCCAATCATTTTGCTAGGGTGCTCCTACTATGGGCACCAATGACCTATAGCAGCCAAATCCAAAGGTCAGTTTTCAACCCTTCTCTGTCTACTACTTGAATCTTGTTTAGCAAACCCCCTTTCTTGAAACGTTCTACTTTTTTTTGAATCTCAGAAACCATCAAATTGGAATTCTCTTGTGCTTAAAGACAAGTAATTATTGATTTATTCATTCACTCATTCATATAACAAACACTTACTCAATACTATGTGCCAGGCATTGTGGTAGATACTGGGAATTCAACAATAATGACAAGGAGCTTTAATATTCTAATTGAAGAAATAAAAGAACAATTAAAAATAGTAAGATTAAGCTACCACGATATTAAATGCAGGGATGTCCCTAGAAGGGAGAAGACCGAGGCAACTCAACCAAAGTAGAACTGCCCGTTATTTGCAATTTGCATAGGCTCTTTGGACTCTGGTTAGAGACAAAATCTTAAAACTGAATTTAAATATTCAGGAAAAAAAGTAAACTACAGCCCCTGAGTCATCCCTACCTCCCACACCAACACAGGATCCTGAAAAGCAACCTAAATTGCCTTACCCAAGGGAAAGGCCTGCTACAGGTAATCTCCAAAATGTTTAATGTGAGTTTAAGACACTCACTCACTGCTTCTGTGTCCTCACTTAACATTTTCTCCTAAATGTCCTGCAATCTGACTTCTATTTCTCACCTCTACTAAGACAACAGTGAAATCCAAACTGTCAAATAAGCACTCACAGTACTTGACTACTCAAATTGTGAAACTCCCTTTCCTGAGTTTCCAGAACACTCCTGTTTCCTAACAAGTCCTTCTACCTCTACGATTTTTATTTCTCTCTTCTTTCGTGGACCATCTCGTCTTCTCATTCCACACAACTTTGCAGAATTTTATCCAAACCCATTCATTTAACTACTAAATATCCAATTATCCTTTATACCAATCTATAATTTAACCACTCTCCCTAATAGCAAACATATTCCTAATATCATTGTTTAATACAATCACAGTAGATAAAAAATGTAGTGTTCTATTTGGCCTCTTTCTTTATTTTTAATTTTTATAAGAGTTTATTTAAGCCAAATGGACAACATATGCTGGGAAGATCTCAAATACTCCTTAGCATCTTTCTTGAAAGAAAAATCTGGCTAAATGACCTTATATACAGATTAGGTTACAGAGAGTCCTTGGATTCAAGTTTGGAATAGTTTATGATTATGAGGCCAGGAGCCCATAAAGCTGCAGATTCCCAAAATTCAGAGCACTAATTGCTCTCTAGGCAGGGGAAGATGGAACATACAGGGGTGGCACAAAGCAGCCTTGAGAGTTCAGGGAAGACCTACCAGGATAAGGATGTCTGAAACAACTCAAAGTTCTATAAAACACAAGTTATTGGCATATAATAATTACTTCAGTGGGCCTTCACTTATTTCACTAAATATTTACCCCTGTAAGCATGGGACTCCAACACCCAACAAAAAAAAAATTGAGTAGAAAGTATGGTCTTCTTAATTCAAAACAAAAATTTTTAAAGTATTCACACCTAAAGCTGCTGCTACTAAATCCTCTAATTTATAGGAGTTGTAAGCATGTGAGCAGGGCAGGATAGGTAGGATGTATTGAGGGCAGGCAGAAACAAAATTATCAGAGCAAAGACACACAGACTAGAGAGTTAAGTTGTGGACAACTGGTAAATTTCAATGACTCTAGATATGTTTTGGATGTACTCAGAAGGTTAAAGCTCATTAAGATACCCAATGAAACTTGAAAGCACATATCCATTACCGTAGTTAATAATTATACAATTTCTCAATCTGCACAAGGCCACTTCAGTCAGAAAGACCAATACAACCATAACCCTTTATCTTTACAGAGTCTGATGACTGGGTCAAAGATTTATAAAACAGGATGAACTGTATCAGCAGGTTTTGTCTTTGCAGAACATTGCAACTGAAAATGCTTACTACAAAATGTATGCAGTTATAAGATAGTGCTTTCTCCATCTTATTACCAAAATAAAAAACTCAGTTGTATGCCTTTCCATTCTACTTTACCCAAAACATTAAGCATCATAAAGTTACTCAATAGCATCAAAGGATAAAATAAAAAGGCAGCATAGGACTGTAATTTAAAATATGAGTTTTTGAGTAAGATATCAGTAAAAACCCTATTTTGCAACTTACTAAAAATATAAATTTAAAATTGTGGAAGCTGATGAAAATTACAATGGATTCATTATACTATTCTTTCTTTTTCTGTAGATTTTGGAAACATCCATATTAAAAAATTAAATTTCATTACCTGTCAAGTGAGGATTAAGTTTCTTTATCTGTCAGATGAGAATAACATCACTATCTGACAGTGTTTGTGAAATGGGCACAGAGTAATTACTCAAAAAATGTTAGAGTGTTAAGTCTCAGAAACTCTAACCAGAGGGTAAGAGGGGTAAGGAGAGGTAGGAGAGGGTATTGGGGCGGTGGGGGTGGAGAGAAGTAAATGGTAATGGAAAGAGACTTGACTTGGTGTGGTGAGCCCACAATACAATATACAGATGATATATTGCAGAACTGCATACCTGAAACCTATATAATTTTATTAACCAATGTTACCCCAATCAATTCAATAAAAAAGAAAAAAAGAAACATTACACACACATACTTGGTGACACACACAAAAAAACCAACCCACTGCACTTCCTTCAAGTTTTTGTTTTTACTGTGTATTTTTATAGTTGTAACCATGAAAACTGAAATAACTTTGTATTTTCCTTGAATCCACATGCGGCCACCTATAATCTATAGTCTTCCTAATAATTTTTAATGTTAGCTTAATATTTTATAATGAACCTAACGTAGTTAACCATTACTCTCTAATACATTAATTTGTTCTAAATTGTCACTATTATAGCCACTGCTGCAATAAATTATTTAAGGCATTAATTTTCAATTATTTTTGTGATAAACTCCCAAGAATGGAATGATTGGGATAAAGATATGTACACTGTTATGGCTCTTGATATTATTACGCTGTTTGCAAAAGAGCTGGATAGTTTAGAATGTCCCCAAACAATGGCTGAGTCTCCCAGTTTTACCACACTTCATCAGTGTTAGGTCAGATCGCTCAAGAAACCAGACAGACACAACAAGGTAAGGTACAGGGTTTATTAGCAGGGAATGAGAGGAAAAGTAGAGGCAACCTAGGGAGGTTGGGACTTGCAGGGTTGGGGGTATGGAGTGGAGAAACTGGAACCAACCAAACGAGGTTAAGACTTGTGGGGTAAAGTGGAGAAAGTGCAGCCAACCTAGGGAGGTTGGGGAGTCAACCAAGGGAGGTTAAAGACTCACTCGGTTGTTCTTAGGGCAGGGTTTTTAAGTGCAAAAACCCGTGAAGGGTAACTGGTTGGGGGGTCAGAGTCTGATTGGCTAGAGCTGGTTGCTGGGTGCCATTTCTGCTATTGTTCTTGATACATCTTGTCAGGATCAAGTTAAAGCTGCATCCTGTTATGTCAGATCTGCCGACCCCAGACCCCAATCTTAGTCGAGCATCTGTTTATCCTGGGTAGAGTCAGCAGGAAGTTTCCCAGGCAGGCATTTTCCCAGGCTACAGTTTCCCATGGTATAGTTTCCCACCTGGTGATTTTCCATTCCTCCTAGGCCTACCTAGGTCTTTCAGTTAGCATCTTAAAAAGTAATTTTACTGGTTAGTAATGGTACAAAGGTTCTTTACTGTTGTTTCATTTTTACTTTCAAATTGAAAAAAACAGTAAATTTTAAATTACATTTGGATTAGTATCCTTAATATATGAGGAGTATGCAATCATGTACACATGCAGACATCATATTGTACAAAGTAATAGAAAACTATGTTAAGAAAACAAGCAGGTATATATCACAGAAAAAAAATATGTAGATGAAAGACTGAAAACAACCATCCTCCTAATAATATGAAAAAAATTATAAATGAATGAGAAAACATTTTTACCTATCAAACTAGCAAAAATTCATTTGAAAGGTACAGGAGTGCAGGAAAGTGACTCACACTGTTAGGAGATGAAACTAGTAAAATCTTTCTGGAGGGTAATATGACAACGTATGTCAAAAGTCTTAACATTCTGCATCCTTCCGTCTCCACATTATACTTCTAGGAATTTGACATAAAGTGAAGAATAGTATATATACTCTCAGGGATTTAGCTACAAGGATATTCATAGCAGTATTGTATAAAATATTCAAGTTAAGAAAATGTACATTGATTGTGAGCTACTTGAATAAATTATGGCACATCCATAAACAAGGGCAGTATATAGCCATTTAAAATCAAGAAGAATATAAAATGTCATACAAAATATTTTCTTCAATATACTAATATGTAAAACAAGGAGACTACAGAAAATTATGCAGGCAAAGATTTAATTTTCTTTCTTAAAAAACAGTATTCACTTTACCATTATTTACTTTGAAGTTAAAAACCACTTCTTGTCATATAAGAAAAATGTGTGTTCCCCATAATAACTGATACAAATGGTGTTAAAAAAGAAATCATTCTTTTATTCACAATCTCAATTTAATCAATATAATTTGTTATCTTATTTCATTGTGCTAAGAAATAGTATGGAGTACCAATAAACTGTATGATATATATTCATGATAAACTTAACATTTTTTTACTGTTGATTTTTAGAGAGAGAGAAGAAGGGAGAAGGAAAAACTGTGATTTGCTGTTCTACTCATTGATGCATTCATTCGTTTGATGCTTTTATGTGCCCTGACTGGAGATACAACGTGCAACCTAAGCTTCCTGGCCAGGAATAAAACTCTTTACTCATAAGATTTACTAATATCAGGACTTCCAGCCAAGATGGAGGCATAAGTAGACACACTGAGCCTCCATGCACAACCAAAAAAAGGTCAACAACAAATTTAAAAACAAAAAACAACCAGAACTGACAGAAAATTGAACTGTATGGAAATCCAACTGACAACCAAGGAGTTAAAGAAGAATCATTCATCCACACAGGTAGGCAGGCAAGGCTGCAGCTGGTGGGCAAGGCTAAGGCTCATGGACACAGAGAGGTGGTAGATGGTGAACTGGGTGGTCCCACATTTGCATGTGGATAAACTGGGAGGAATAACGGGGGAGCGAGACAGACTGCACAACCCAGGGTTCCGGTTTGGGGAAATAAAGCCTCAAACCTCCAATTGAAAACACCTGTGGGGGTTGAGGTGGCAGCAGGAGAAACTTCCAGCCTCACAGGAGAGTTCGTTGGAGAGACCCACAGGTCCTAGAACGTACACAAACCCACCCACCTGAGAACTGATGCAGACCCCGGCTCGTGGGGTCTGCAACATTGTGGATGACACACGACAAATTTACATGGACTACCGAGTCCTGTGGAGGAAAAGGGACAGCATGGCTTCTCTCTCAAGAGGAGAAAGAACCTCTGCCCTTGCCTTGACAAGCGTTTATTGCTTTTCTGGTCACATTACATAATGGTCCTCATTTACTATGCACAGGTTTGCTTTAGGTGGTTACCTTTTACAGAAAACAAAGGAGAAGATGCCACTAATCACATCACAGAAGAAGAATATTTGCAAACTCAAAGGGAAAAGTGGTTGAATTGGTAACACTCCATACTGGGGAGGTTTAGCACAGACTTTAGGAAGTTACAGTAAGCACTCTCTGCCTCAATTCAGGGTGAGGGAGTTTTAGCAAAAGCAAGTCTTACAGCAGTCTAGGTACAGTGCAGGCCTGATTCCACATGGGAGAACCTATCCATGGGCGTGGGTCCTGTGCATCTCAGAGTGAGAGCTGGTCCCACGCCGCACAGAATAGTCTCCTATATTTCCCCCATTGTTTTTAGTTAGGACCACTATAGACTCCACAAACCTTGTTACTTATTGGTCTCTCACACAACCCTGGGAAAATAATTTGCAAATGCATCAAAGTACACAGAGCATTATTATAATCAGTAAGCAACCAGCAGTTCCAAAGGCCCACATTCTCAGAATAAGCCCATCAATCATTGTAAGGCAGTAATGGTCAAATAGATAACATTCAAAGAATTCTGAGGGCCTATTTTGAGTCAGAGACAAATAGCTAAAGGGCCATAAACCTTTGGGGAAACAAACTCATTGCTTGTGCAGACCCTTATCAGAAAATTGAGAACATTCTTAGCAAAGCAGGTTTCACAGGATTTTATGTATGCTTTGTTAGGCCTGATCACCCTGGGGAACCCGCCCTTTCCAGCACAGGGTCATACCCAGCTCTGGCATTGTTTCAGGCTTAGGTCAAGCAGGGGAAGTAAGGTGGCCAAGAGATTAGGAGACTTCTTACAGATAGAATGAGGACTCAGGCTATGTCAAAGCCAAGGGGTGAGAGTCCATCAACCCCTTTTTCTACAGCCCCCCCAGTCCTTCCCGAGGCCCCCTCATGATTGTGCCTGTCTCAGGTTGTCCCTCCCTTGAGGAATCTTACACATCGTTGGCTAACCGATCATGCACTGGGGACCAGGCAAGGTGAAGTAAAGTAGGCAGAGGTGGTGCTCCTGCCAGGGAGAAAAGCTTCGTCTCCTCGGTGGCTTAGGGTCCCAAGGTCTGGCACTCAGCCTTAGCCATGGGGGGGGGGGGTGTTTACAACTTCTGAAACCAGGCAGGGTGGTTCCCAACATCTAATCTCCCCTTTTTTCATTTGTGAATCCAATTGTAGTTGTTAAGCCTGTGAAACCTACTATTTGCTGTTCCTGAAAGCAATCCTGAGCAAACAACCTCAATAGACATCGCAAAGCAGAATTAAGGATTAAGACAAGGAGGCATCCAAGCGCTGCCATGACCCAAACTTGTAAATTCAGTCCATTGAACCAGTTTTTAGGGTTCACCATTGCATATTGTGAAAGGTCTGGAACACTTTTTGTTTGGTAAGGCCTCTGCTTGAGCGTTAAGGGCCTTGATGCCCCCCATGTGGTAGCCTAAAAGGAACATTGTAAAAAACACCCACAAGCCAATCTCCGTGATACAACCCCCAACTTGGTCTAGGCTTTGGAGAAAGAGCAAAAATTTGCCCTTTAATCAGCTTTAGAAACATCAACTAGTTACAGAACAATTTATAAGCACCTCAGCAAATTCTTTCTATAAGCCTCCTCTTGTCCTTGCAGTTTTGCCTTTTCCCTCCATCCATCTGCATGGGGATTTAAAGGTGCAGGTGGAGAAAAAGCATGTTTCATAGCAGTCTAGGTACAATGCAGGCCTGATTTCCCACAGGAGAACCTATCCATGGGCATGGGCCCTGTGTCTCTTCGAGTGGGAGCTGGGCCCACACCATGCAGAATAGTCTCCTATAGGGAATCAGCACCAGAAGGAGTCAATTTGCTTGTGGGTAGTGAGGGAAGTGACTGAAAACTGGCAGAGAACAGAGCAAGTGGCACTGTATCCCTCTTGGACCCCTGCCCCACAAACAGCATCAGAACACAGCAATGTGGGTTGTCCTGCTCTGGTGAACACCTAAGGTTCTGCCCCTATGTAATAGGCATGCTAAGACAAAAAAAAAAAAAAAAGTAGCCCAAATGAAAGAACAAATCAAAGCTCCAGAAAAAACACAGCTGAGGAAGAGATAGCCAACCTATCAGATGCACAGTTCAAAACACATAATCAGGATGCTCACAGAAATGGTTGAATATGGTCACAAATTACATGAAAAAATGAAGGCTACACTAAGTGAAATAGAGGAAAATGTACAGGGAACTGACAGTGACAGAAAAAAAGCCAGGACTCAAATCAACCACTTGGAAAAAAAGGAAGAAATAAACAATAAACATTCAACCAGAACAGAATGAAGAAACAAAAATTTTAAAAAATGAGGAAAGGCTTAGGAACCTCCAGGACATCTTTAAACATTCAAACATCCAAATCATAGGGGTGCCAGAAGGAGAAGAAGAAGAAGAGCAAGGAGAACTTCCCCAATCTGGCAAAGGAAATAGACTTCCAGGAAGTCCAGGAAGCTTAGAGAGTCTCAAACAAGTTGGATCCAAGGAAGCACACACCAAGGCACATCATAATTACATTAGCTAAGATTAAAGATAAGGAGAGAATCTTTAAAGCAGGAAGAGAGAAGGAGACACTAAACTACAAAGGAGTTCCCATCAGACTGTCAGCTGATTTCTCAAAAGAGACCTTATAGGCAAGAAGAGGCTGGTAAGAAGTATTCCAAGTCATGAAAGGCAAGGACCTACATCCAAGATTACTCTATCCAGCTTTCATTTATAATGGAAGGGTAGATAAAGTGCTTCTCAGATAAGGTCAAGTTAAAGGAGTTCATCATCACCAAGCCCTTATTATATAAAATGTTAAAGAAATTTATCTAACGGGCCTGCGAACCAGAGTATCGCGGTTCGATTCCCAGTCAGGGCACATGCCTGGGTTGCAGGCCAGATCCCCAGTGGGGGACACAGGAGAGGCAACCACACATTGGTGTTTCTCTCCCACTCTTTCTCCTTCCCATCCCCTCTCTCTAAAAATAAATAAATAAATAAAATATTTTTAAAAAAAAGAAATTTATCTAAGAAAAAGAAGATAAAAAATATGAACAGTAAAATGACAACAAACTCATAATTATTAACAACCAAATCTAAAACAAAAACAAAAACAAACTAAGCAAACAACTAGAACAGAAACAGATTCACAGAAATCGAGATCACATGAGGGTTATCAACAGAGGAGCGGGGGGAGGAGAGAGGGAGGAAAGGTACAGAGAATAGGTAGCATAAATGGTGGGTAGAAAATAGACAGGAGGCGGTTAAGGATAGTATAAGAAACGTAGAAGCCAAAGAACTTACATGTATGACCCATGGACATGAACTAAAGGGGGAGAATGTGGATCGGAGGGGCTATGCAGCGTAGAGGGGAATAAAGGGGGAGAAATGGGACAATTGCAATAGCATAATAAATAAAATACATTTTTAAAAAGAATGACTAATATCAGCATATACAGGTGCCCATTTTTCTGCATCTTAAAATTGAATATAATGCAAATGAGAGAATATTGACTGGAGCACTTACAAAATACAGAATTCTCTGTAATTGCAAGGAGATACTCAAGATGGCAGCCTAGGTAAACATGGCTCACCTCCTCGCACAACCTCATCAAAGTTACAACTAAACTATAGAACAACCATTGCTCAGAACCAGGAGAAATCAAGTTGAATGGAGGTTCTGCCCTGACAGAATTAAAGAAATCACCACATCCATCCAGACTGGTAGGAGGGGTGAAGATGTAGAGAGGTAGAATTGGTGGTCCCAAACCCACATGTGGTATATAATGAGTAGGAGGAATATCTCGGGAGCAGGGGTCCCAGCCCCACACCAGGGCGTCCAGCCCAGGGTTCCAGTGCCAGGAAGATAAATCCCCCTGGCTTCTGGCTATAAAAACCACTGGAGATTGAGTCAGTAGAAGAAACTGCTAAATTCCCAGGCAATTCCTCTTAAAGGGCCCATACACACTGATTAAAACTTACTCTCTCAGCTCCAGCTCCAGCACCAGGCAGGCAGCCTGAAAGGCACCAGTGGCATATAGGCAAAAACTGAAGTGTACGGCATCAGCACAAGAGCTGGAGGGCAGCCTTCTCTAAGACAGAACTGCTGGCAAAGACCACTGCTCCTTTTCTGAGCCCTCCCCCTACAAAGACACAGAACACAGCAGGCACCATGTCTAAGACTCCATTAACCTGGCTCACACTGTTTGCCCTACCCTGGTGATTCTCTGAGACTTTGCCCTACCAAACTTTACAGGACCACCCAGGCAGTTAACAGTGGCTTTTCCATATGAATGACTTTTCTTGACACAGCTTCTGAGCTCCCTAAATCCAAATAAGGAGAAACTCACCTCCTGAGGCCCCACACCTTGCTAAGTGGCCCCAGGCCCAGCACTAGCAGCAGCTGGCCTGGATTCACATTCTGTCCCCACTGGGGTACCTCCAATCCCAGCACAAGAAGCAGACTGCTGAAGATGGCTTATAACTTATGCCAAGTGGCCCCAAACAGAACACAAACAGGCATCGGAGCCCTGCTACAGTAAGCACTGCTCTGTGGAGTGGGCCCTGTACAGCTGATCCTCCAGAGGGCAGAGATTGGTGGTCAGTGGTCACAGCCAGCCCTTGCAGCAGACTGGCCTGACAACAGTAATCAAATTTCAACTACTGGAAGAGGGTATACTCAGCCCACACAAAGGGTACACCTTGAGTTCCCAGCTTGGGTGATAGGGGAGGCTGTGCCACTGGACCCTATAGGACACCTACTTTATTAGGCCATGATACCAAGACAGGGAGTCATAGCAGCTCTACCTTAATACAAAGAAACAAACATTGGGAGGCTGCCAAAATGAGGTGACCAAAAAACATGGTCAAAATGAAAGAACGAAACAAAATTCCAGAAAAAGAACTAAATAAAATGGAGATAAGCTTTTGAATCTTTCAAAATAATGATTATAAGGATGCTCAAGGAACTTAGGGAGGACCTCAACAGCATAAAAAAGATCCAGTCAGAAATGAAAGATACACTAATTGAAATAAAGAACAATTTACAGGGAATCAACAGTAGAGTAGATGAAGTCAAGAATCAAATAAATGATTTGGAACACAAGGAAGCAAAAAACAACCAATCAGAACAGCAAGAAGAAAAGAGTTCCAAAACATAAGGATAGTGTAAGGAAACTTTGGTACAACTTCAAAAACTCCAACACTGACATTATAGTGTAACAGTGTGCAGTCAGAGGGGTCCCCAATAGGGATTTGTAATGGGGTCCAAACCTCAGGGTGTCCAGGAAATATTTGTGTGTGTGTGTGTGTGTGTGTGTGTGTGTGTGTGTGTGTGTGTGTGTGTGTGTATGATGTCCTCACTCCCAGAAGTCTGAACTGGGGGGATAGGACACATGGAACAGGGCCACTGAGAGCTGTTTTACATAGCAATAGTTTTTCAGCTAAACTCTGGTATGGTCATTTAATTATCTATAACTTTTAACTGGTTTCATGGATATGTGAAATAGCTGTGGCCATGCTTTGAGCCAGGGAGATGGGAGTGACTTCAACCCAAGACGGAACTAGTAGGCAACTCCCTCTGGTTACAGTACCTGCATGTGAGAGAAAAGAAGGAAGGTTGGGGCCCACATGACTTTGGAGTAGTTACAGACCACATAGCTTTGGCAAAAGCTGTGCAGCTTTTGAACCGTGCAGCTTTGGGGTGCTCCCTTTTGCCACAGGGCTTAGGAAGCAGGAGAGACCTTGCTGGGAAGAAAAGGGGTGAAAGGACTCTTGCTGGTGGGCCATGAGAAGGTGCCACATGGTTTTGGGTTAACTAGAGACCGTGGTGGCAACACAGCTGATGGTGCCAGGAACTGAGGGGCTGCCTGAGCCATGGATTTCTACTTCTTTTTCTGAGATACAGTGCCCCAGACTGGGCAGAGGGAGAAGGAAGGACTGTGTGCATTTGTGAGTATTATTCTAAAGGACTTTACTATTTTAATGAGGACATTAGGTCATTACTCTAAGTCTGTTTAACTTTTTGACTAAATAATTCCTTTCCTTTTCACCAATCTCTGGCATTGACAGACATCTTTCCGTGGCAGTGGGCAAGGTGAACCTAGTACGGGGGGGGGCCCAGAGCAGAAGGGAGGGTCAGTTTGGTAATAGTATATCGTTCACCCCCCTGGGTCTGTTTTGTAACAAAAGGACTGCCAGAAGGAGAAGAGAAAGCAAGAAATTGGAAATCTGTTTGAAAAAAATAATGAAAGAAAACTTCCCTAATTTGGTGAAGGAAATGGACATTGAGGTCCCAGAAGCATAGAGTCCCAAACAGCATGGACACAAAGAGGCCCATGCCAAGACATATCATATTTGAAATGTCAAAGGTTAAAGAGAAAATCTTAAAAGCATCAAGAGAAAAAGCAGATAGTTACCTACAAGGAAGTTCCCATAAGTCTGTGAGCTGATTTTCGAAAAGAAACTTTGCAGGCTAGAAAGGATTGGTAAGGAATATTCAAAGTGATGAAAAGAAAGATTACTACCAAGATTACTCTATCCAACAAAGCTATCTTTTAGAATGGAAGGGCTGATAAAGAGCTTCCCAGAAAAGAAAAAGATAAAGGAGTTCATCATCACTAACCCTTTGTTATATGAAATTTAAAGAGACTTATTTAAGAAAAAGATCAAAACTATGAACAATAAAATGGCAATAAATACATAGCTATCAAAAATTGAATCTAAGAAACAAACTAAGCAAACAAGCAGAACAGAAACAAAATGACAGATATGGAGAACAGTTTGATGGCAGCCAGACTGCAGTGGGAGAGGAGTTGGAAAGATAGGTGAAAAGGCTAAGTGATTAAAAAGCACAAATTGGTAGTTACAGGATAGTCATGAAGATGTAAAGTACAGTAGAGGAAATGGAGAAGCCAAAGAACTTAGATGCACAATCCATGGACATGAACAAAAGTGTGGGGGTTGCCTGAAGGAGTGAGAGGTGTTGAGTTGGGGTGAGAGCAAAGGAAAAAAATTAGGACAACTGCAATAGCTAACCAATGAAATATAATTTTAAAAGACAACATAATTAAAAAAGAATTACTAATAGTGGCACTTTCCCTCTCAGGAGCATACCCATACCTTTCTTCCCTCCTAGGTGTGCATCTCCTAAACTCTAATGGACACCACGAGACTTGCAACCAAGGGAGAAATAGGCAGCAGCAGCTTATCCCAAGCTAACACCATGAATCTGTCCTCATTCAAGGCCCCATTTTCCCTGATTTGCACTGAGCTAACAGCAGCCCTATAGTGACTCACTTCTGTCACTGTGACTTACTCCTCAGAAAACCAAAGCTGACCTGCGTAGTCTCTCTCATTACTTCTATCCTAAGCCCTTTCTTGTTTCACTGTCCCCAGCTTTAAAAAAAAAAGTACTCAAAATTAAAAGAAAAATACCAAGTTACTGAATTCTACTGAATTTCCTACCTAAAATGATAGAACACTGCCACATTTTATGTGACTTATGAAAATACTTTATATATTTATTTTTAGACAAAGGGAAGAAGAGAAACATCAATGTGTGGTTGCCCCCTACTAGGGACCTGGCCCACAACCCAGGCATGTGGATTGACTGGGAATCAAACTGGTGACCCTTTGGTTCGAAGGCCAGGGCTCAATCCACTGAGCCACACCAGCCAGGGTGCAATAGTGTGGTTTTCAAGTGAGATACCTATAATCATGTTCTCATCACCACATGAGGTAATACAGTACCATGAACCTTAGTTCTGCTTGCAGTACAGTGGGAATTTCTCCCTCTCACCTCCTATTTGAGGTATTTGTCTCCTCCTAGTAAAGTCCAAGCATTTAAACAGGAACTGAACCTTAATGTAGCTGCTTTTTGCTTTAAGAATAGGGTAACCATACATTCTGACTTGCTTAGAACAGTTCTAGTTTAAGTATGTAATCTGGTATCCTGTACAGTCAGTTTCCCTTTTTACTCTTAAAAGTGTCTAGGTTTGGAGATAAATTCTATAGTCACCCTAGTTAAGAACCATATAAATACATGAATAAATGTTCTATTAGTAAAGAGTGTGTCTTCCAATACATTTTATTAGTAACATTACAGTAACAGGGACAATGTAAGAGTTAAAGGAAAAAACTGTTTGGTTTTCCTACAAAATTTTAAAATAGTAAATGAAACTAGGTTGAACTGTACCTCAAATCTTAACATACATTTGGGACTCTCACAACAAAGATAAGAATAAATGACGTAGAAAAAAGTATTAAGCTGTTTGGCAACTATTAAGCTGTTTGGTTTTATACTGATAACCACAGCTTTATTATCCTGAGTCTGACTGTCAGGTTCTGGATAATAAAGCTGTGGCTATCAGTATAAAACCTCTTGGATCCCATTTTCTCACAAAAGTCTGACAGTGAAATGTCAACTTGCCCAAGGCTCACCCTTTCTAAGGAAGGTGGAAGAAGAAATCCTAAAATACAACACTTCACTTCCTCTCCCCCATACCATGTAATATCATAAGGACTAAATTACCAATCATGATCTCATAAGCATAAGGAGGGTTCCAGGGGTCTGCCTACCAACCTCTCTTCTTACTCTCATCTCCATCTACCCCCTAAAAAAGATGAAAAACAAAACAAAGGATATCAAGGGGAGAAAAAAAGCAACTAAGTCCTGACATTCCTTTGTAAAGTTATATTCCTCTCAACAAATGCCAATTCCTTCCTTCTAGTTCATCAGACATCCTCACTGATTGATTTTTTTCATACTTCCAATTTGTTATCAATCTTTTCAGTCCAACCTTACAATTCACTCAGAATTTGACCAGTTTTCTCCACCTTCATCTGCTACTTTTCTGGTTCAAACTGGTTTCCGTTCTTCCCCTCCTGCCAGCTAAAAAACCTGAGGTTTACAGAAGTTAAGGCAATTGCCCAAGTCACATAGCCTGCAGGTAGTGGAGCAAGACTAAAATGCAGAAAAGCAAACTACAGAGCCTAAGTTCTTAACCATGGTACCATACTGCCCCTCTGGTTTTCTGTCTTTGCACTGCTGTGGAGCTAGAATTCAAGTTAGATGCCTGCCATTGAGTCATAAGATATTACACAATAAGCACTAACTTACTTAGAGAAGTATGAAAAACACAATACTTCAATATAAAGGGCCATCATTATCAAAGAATTACTAGAAAAGTTCATTATAAACTTAACAATGAGGTGAATAATAAATGGATTTTAGGAGTATATCTCTCTTTTAAACCCCTTGCTTCCTTCATACCTGATACATTCTTCTTCCTCCCTCTCTCCCTTTTCTCCTTCTTTCTCTTTTAATGACTTGGCAATGACATACTGAGCTTCCAAAAAATTAAACATTCAATATAAAATCCTGTTTCTTAGCAAGTTCAGGAATAAAACAAACTGCAGAAGACAGAACTACCTTCCTGACCTAAACCTTACCACTTTCTTTCTTTCACCTTTAGTATCCCCAAGTATATCTCAGCATCGCTGCTACAATATGTATTGTTTTTTCAGCCTTAAATATTCTTTCCCCAGGCCCTTGTTTACCAGTTTTTGAATTCTGAGATATAGCCCTGGCTGCTGTGGCTCAGTGGATTGAGTGCTGGTCTGTGAACCAAAGGGTCACTACCAGTTGGATTCCTAGTCAGGGCACATGCCTGGGTTGAGGGCCAGGTGAGGTCCCCAGGTAGGGGGCTTTTGAGAGGCAACTACACACTGATGTTTCTCTCCCACTCTTTGTCCCTCCCTTCCCCTCCAAAGTAAATAAACAAAACCTTTAAAAAATGAAATAAAATATACTTTGAGATATAATTAAACATTCAATAATATGCACAGGTCTTAAGAGCTCTGTTCAGTGACTACCAACAATTGTCTACACTCATGTAACCATCACCCAAGATACAGATAATTTCCATGGACCTTAGGAAGTTCTCTGTCTCTTTCTAAACAGGTTCCCTCCCCCTCCAACCAATAATTATTTTCTGATTTCTACCACTTTGAAAGAGTTTTGCTTTTTTTCCTTGGACTTTACATAAACAATACAGTAAAATGCTCATTTACATCTAGGTTCTTTTGACACAATGGTTTTGAGATTCATCTGTGCTGTTGGTTGTGTTGGTTGTATTGGTTGTGAGTACTATAAATATGTCACAAACTTTCAATCATTTTTTCCTATAAATAGACATTTCATTTGTTTCCAATTTTTGGCTATTATGAATACTACTACTATGAATATTCATGAATTCATAATTTTGTGCATTTTCATTTCTCTTCATTAAATATCTACACAAGTAGAATTGCCAAGTCACAGGATATGTTTAACTTCATTAGAAACTGCCAACTAGTCCTCCAAAGTACTGTACCATTTTGCTTATCCACCAGCAATGTGTGAGTTTTAGTTGCATCACATCATCCCCATTTTGTAACTTCAGTCTTTCTCTTGTTAGTCATTCTGGAGGGTGTTAAATCATATCTCATTTCTCTGCTAAGTGAAGTTTAGTGCCTTTGCTAGTGTTTATTGGCCATCAGTATAGCCTCTTTTTAAAAATATGACTTTACTGTTGTTCAATTAGTTGTCTACATTTTCTCCCCACCACTCCCCCACCCCAGCCAAACCCACCTCCCTCCCTTGCTTCCACCCTTTCCTTTGGTTTTGTCCATGTGTCCTTTATAGTAGTTCCTGAAAACCCTTCTCCCCAATGTCCGCTCCCCCTTTCCCTCTGGCTATTGTTAGATTGTTCTTAATTTCAATGTCTCTGGTTATATTTTGTGTGCTTTTTTCTTTTGTTGATTATGGTACATCTACACAATGGAATTCTACACAGCAGAGAAAAAGGAGCTCCTACCCTTTGTGACAGCATGGGTGGAACTGGAGAGCATTATGCTAATTGAAATAAGTCTGGCTATGAGAGACAGTGTAACCTCTTTTGGCAAATGTCTGTTCAAGTCTTTGCCTCATTACATTAGTTGGTTATGCCTCTTTTCCTCATTTTGCTATTGAGTAATTGCAGTTCTTTAAATACACTAGACACAAGTCATTTGACAAACAAATATGCTGGAAATATTGTTTTCCCTCTCTATACTTACCTACTTATTTTCTTAGTGGTTTCTTTTAAAGGACAATAATATTAACTTAGATAAGACCCAATTTATCATTTTTTTCTTTTATGTATCTTTTTTCTTAGTATCTTAACCAAGAAATCTTTGAATACTTCATAAAGATATCAGGTCACTAGATCCTTTTTCTTTCTTTTTTCCAGAAAAAAGACCTCCAGGTGTGGAGGTTTTAAAATGTGTCTGCAAATTCTTTGATACTCCTCCCTTTACGAGCTGAGACTTAATTCCTCTACTCCTAAATGTGGGCTGAAGTAATGAATAGAATATGGTGGAAGTGACAGCATGTGACTCCCAAGACTATAATAAAGCTTCCTCTTTGTGCTCACTCTTGGATCACTCACTCTAAGGGAAGACAACTGCCATTATGAGGACACTCAGGCAGCCCTAGTGACAGGCTCACTTGCCTCCTGTCAACAGCCAGTGAAGAGCTGATGTCTCTGGGGATTCTCCAGCCGCAATCAAGCCATCAGATGATTGCACTTTTGCTAATTCTTGACTACAACCACATGAGAGACTATGCACCAGAATTACCTAGCTAAATTCCTCCTGAGATCGAGACACAGGGCAACTATAATGTAATAAATGTTTGCTGCTTCAAGCCACTAAGTATTGAGAATTTGTCATAAAGTGAGAGATAATACAGAAATTGTATGGTTTTTGCTTTTGCATTATAAATATGTCAACCATTGCAAATTTGCTTCCACATATGGAGTTGAGGTAGTAGTTCATTGTTTTCCTTATAGATATCATGTAGCAGCAATGTTTGTATTTCTCCCACTGGATTGTTTGACACTTAGGTAGAAAAATGTAAGTCCATTTCTGAGCTCTCTATTATATACTACTGATCTACATATGTCTATCCTTATGCAATACACTACACGATCTTGATTACTGTAGCTTTATAGAAAATCTTGATATCTGGAAACAAAAGATCTCCAACTCTGTTCTTTTTCAAAATTATTTTGTCTATTCTTTTTTTATCGCATCTTTTCCATTACCATTTATCCCCACTCTGCCCCCTTTCATTTCCGCCCACCACCCTACCCACTGCAGTCACCACAATGTTGTCCATGTCCATACGTTTGTTCTTTCTTTCTCCCCCCGTGCCGCTTTATGGCTATGCTTAAGTGCTTTGCATTTCAGTAAGTTCATAGAATCAGTTGTTCTGTTTGTTCAAAAAAAGCCTAATAGGATGTAAATGAATCTATACATCAGTTTGGAGAGAATTACATCTTAACAATGCTGAGTCTTCCAACCCATGAACATGGTATATAACCATTCATCTAAGGTTTTTTTTTTTTAACTTACATCAGCAATATTCTGTACCTTTCCATGTTGAGAGCATAGCCTTAGTTAGATTTATTCATAGGTATCTGATGTATTTTTAAAGATTTTATTTATTTGTTTGTTTATTTATTTGAGAGACAAGAAGAGAGGGAGAAAGAGAGAAAGAGAAACCTTAATGTTTGAGAGATACATCAATCAGTTGCCTCTCGCATGCCCCTAACCAGGGACCTGGACTGAAACCTAGGCATCTGTCCTGACTGGAAATCAAACTCTCAATCTTTCAGTTCACAGGCCAGTGCTCAACCCACTGAACAACATCAGCTAGGGCACTTGATGTATCTTTTAATACTTGGAAATGATAGTTTTTATTTCAGTTTTCAAATTGTTTATTGCTTGTTTAAAGAAGTACAGATGATTTTTGTATATTGACTTTGCTAAATTCACTTACTAGAATTGTTTTTTTGTAGATTCCACAGGGTTTTCTTTTTTTCTAAGATTTATTTATTTTTAGAGACAGGGGAAGAGAGGGAGAAGGAGGGAGAGAAACATCAATGTGCAAGAGAAATATCAATCGTTTACTTCTTCCACATCCCAACTGGGGACAGATAGAGCTTCCCAGACAAGAAAAAGCTTAAGGAGTTCATCACCACTTAGCCAGTATTATATGAAATGTTAAAAGGTCTTTAAGGAAATAACAAATATGAACAATAAAATGGCAATAAATACATATTTATCAACAACTGAATCTAAAAAACAAAATAAACGAACAAGGAGAACAGAAACAGAATCACAGATACAGAGAACATTTTGGTGTTTGCCAGGTGATAGGGAGATTGGGGGCTATGGGTAAAAAAGGTGAAGGGATTAATAAGTACAAATTGGTTGTTACAGAATAGTCATGGCAGTGTAAAGTACAGCATAGAGAATACAGTCTGTAATATTGTAACAACTATGTATAGTGTCAGGTGGGTGAATATTCATCAGGATGATTACTTAGTAGTTATGTAATGTAAAATCAGTGTAGTATACACTTGAAACTAATATAACAATGTACATCAACTGTAATTAAAATAGAAATGGTATTAAAACTATCCTTCTCCATCATAGAAAAAAAGTTAATTTTGACAATACCTTAAGGAGACCAAGTGAGATACTACATAAAATTTGTAAGCATGAGTCTCAGGGCCTTTGTCCACCACTCCTATGTATTCAAGTAGGTTCTGATGAAATAGAATTCACCACTGGCTCCAAGATCTTCTATCAAGCCTTTTTCCACTTTCCTTGGCTTCTTCCTTGAACTCCTGCATGCAGTCCAGGAAAGCCATCATTGCCTGGTTAAACTTCTTATACAAGAGAGCATTCTGCCTCCTATTACAGAACAAGAGCAGCTCAACTGGGTCCTATAGAAATGCCACAGGGTATGAGTTGATATCTCTGAAACTCCAGACCAACAACTGTGTTAGTAGCAGAATGGTTGTGTGCCCCCAGGCTGCATTAATCTTATTTTAGCACAAGGGGACAGTAGGAAGGCAACCCAATTTGAAGTTACTGATGATAGTCAAGGGGTCATCATGGCAGATCTCAAATGCTGACCTGAAGGTGTTGGTTTTCTCCAGTCAGGTTAACTGGGTCTCAATGTACCAGAGCCAGTTTTCCACATTCCTTAGTTCACCATGCAGTTCTAATTATTGCCACTGCAGTTCACTATAGTCCCTATGGTACTGCCTTTCCTGTTGGTCCAGTGTCTCAGTCTCTGCCTAGGCTGCCTTCAGAGCCACATCTACTCTTTCTCAATTCTTCTTCACCTTCTCCAGCTTCTGGAACGCTCTCACTTCATGTCCTTCAGACCCTGCAGTGTCTCCCACTTGTCCTCACTTATTCTCTCCTTGGTCTCCACACATGATCTCTTTTGTGTTTCAAATGCTCATGAAACATTTTTTAGCATTTCTTGGCAGTCCAGGTATGTTAGAAACAAACATTTTTTAAAATCTGTCTAGAAATATGTTTTGTCTTTATTTTTTAAAGCTATTTCTGCTGGATATAGAATTCTAGTTTGGTGGGGTTTTTTTCTTTTTTTTAAAATAAGCTCTTTTTTTATCCTCACCAGAGGACATTGTTTGTATTCTTTTAGAGGAAGAGAAAGAAATATCAGTCAGTTGCCTCCCATTTGCACCCAGACCAGGCATCAAACCCACAATATTTTGGTTACGAGATAACGCTCCAACAAAGTGGGCAACACTGGCCAGGGTGGTGTTTCTTCTTTCATTAATTTTATAAATGTCATTTCATTGCCTCTAAGCATCTATTTTCTTCTGGTGAGAAGTTAGCCTTAATTCAAATCATTAGTCCCATGAATTTAATGTGTTCTTCTGTCACTTGTGAGTTTGCTCTTTAGATTTCAGCAGTTTAATAATGATGTGCCTAGGTCTGAGATTTTTTATTTGCTGGTTTGTTTTTATTTTGTTTTGTATTTAATGTGCTTGGGGCTTGCTGAACTTCCTGAATTTGTGAGTTTATCAATTTTAGAAGTTCTTAACTACCGTATCCTCAAACATGGCTTCAGCCAAATTTTTTCTTGTATATACAATTACATGAATGTTAGACTATTTACTATTATCCCACAAATCTGGGACCTCTTATCTAATTCTCCCCTATTCTTTGTAATGTTTATCAATTTAAATATGTTCTATCAACTTTTCTTCACATTCACTGATCTTTTCTTGACATGTTAAGAAGCTGTTAAGCCTATGTAATACATTCTTCATTTCCAATATTGTATTTTTCATTTATAAAACTTCGATTTGATTCTTTTGTATAGTTTCTATGATTCTACTAAAAATCCCATCCTTTCATTTATTTTGTCTACTTTACTATTAGATCCTCTTGCATATTTTCATTGTTATCTTTAAATCCCTGTCTGATAATTCTACTACTATCTGTATTACCTTTGGCTCTTCCTCTACTAATTGCTTCCTCTCTTGACCTTTGGTCACATTTTCTTTTATCTTGTTAATTTACTTATTATAAGCCAATATTTTTCTATAAAAATACCTTAGCAATTGAAACAAGTAATATTTCACTCCTATAAATAGATAGGACCCTTCTGACTGACCACTAGAATGGGGTCTAAGTCAATCTCATCTGTAATTAAACTGGGTCTGGACTTTGATGCAGCTTGACCTTGATATCACTGGATTAAAATATTTTGAGGATGGAAATCAGGACTTTCACTTTAGCAGGGTCTGGTATTTGAGCCCAGGTAGGATTCGAGAGATCTGCCTGTGCTTCACAGCTAAACGACCAGTTTTGAAAACTGTGGGAGTACTTTACATGTATACTGGAACTAAATAATTAAGTAAATAGATGACAGATGGTGTGAGACAGCTTTCTCATTATTGAAATAGGAGTTTACAGATAAGCAAGGGGGAAAAGTCATAATGATTTATGTGGTAATGGATTAGAGTTGGATACCTCAGCAAGAATTCACATTTAGCATAATATAGACATAAAAATATTTACAGGTATATGCATATACTAATCTGTGCATATACACACATATCTTCTGACTGTGAGCTTAGAGAACCTACAACCAACAATACCACAGTAGCATCAAGAACATCTAGCAACAAGATCTTGATTTCCCTATTCTCCAATAAAAAGAACCAAGGCTCTTTGGAGAAATGGCCAATTGGTGAAGGAATATACAAAATGGACTTAGAGCATTATGTAGCACAAAAAAGTAAGCAAGTGTGCTCTCTCTCTCTGTCTCTCCTCACACACACTGATGAGGGTATGTCAAAGATACACAGGAGCCTATTGAAAGAGCCCTGAATAACTAAATTTCAACCATTTCACCAACAAAATAAAATAGCAATTGTATTATAACTTCAAATATAAAGTAAATGCCCATGAGTCAATACTGATATGAACAATGGTTGAATAAATAAATACATGAAGAAGAGGAGACAAATCTCCTGCACAAAACTCCAAATAATTTTGTAGATACTCCACCTTCAAGGAGGGGGAACATAACTACCCACTCCTTAAGTGTGTGCTATGCATAAGTGACTTGCTTCCATAGAGTACAGTATGGAAAGAGAGAAAAAAAGAGTAACTTTAGTCCTGGCGAAGTGGCTCATTGGTTGGAGCATTGTTCCATATATCAAAAGGATGTGGGTTCAATTGTCAGGGACTTACCTAGGTTGTGGGTCTGATCCCCAGTTGGGGCATGTATGGGAGGCAACCAATGTTTCTTTCTCACAACAATGTTTCCCTTTCTCTCTCTGTCTCTGTCTCTTGCTCCCTCTCTCCCCATCTCTCTCTAAAATCAATAAAGATACCCAGAGATGAGGATTAGGAAACAAGAGCAACTTTACAGGTGAAAAACTTGACAAACACCATCTTGACCAGGTGATCTAACTGATTAGTCATGTTGATAATCTACTCTTAATATATTAAAAATGGCACTTAACCTCTGTGGTCTTCCTCTGAAAAACCAAAAACCCCAATCTAATCATGAGAAAAATACCAATAGGGGGACATTCTATAAATTTCCTGAACAATAATCTTCAAAACTATCAAAGTAATCAAAAACAAGGGAAGTGTGAGAAACTCACAGCCAAGGGAAGCTTAAGAAGACATGTGGAACTCTGGATGGGATTCTGAAACAGGAAAAGGCCATTAGGTAAAAACAAAGGATATGTGCATAAAGTATGGACTTCAGCTAAAAATAATGTAACAATATTAGTTCAGTACTTATAACAAATGCAGCAAACTAATATAGTTGTTAATAGCGGGAAACTGGGTATAGGGTATATGGGATCTCTGTACTATCTTTGCCATTTTCCTACAAACATAAAACTATTCTAAACAAACTAAATTTACTTTTTTTAAAAAAAGGAAAACTGGAGCTCTCTCTGTGCTTTAAGTATGACTGACAGGTTTTTCATTTGCTAGAGAATTCTCTTCACTTTCTAGTCCCATACCTCCAGTGCTCTTTCATCCCTCCTCCCAGCCTTCCTTTTGCAGGACAACCTCCTTACACTAAGTGAAGGCCTGGAATGAATTGGAGGAGTTTCTCTTACCTCTCCTGCCCTGTCCTCAATCCTTGGTGATTGAATGCACAGAATGACAGTGTGGGGTAGGGGTCATCTCCAGTACCTTCTTGGTTTCAGCCTTCCATAACTGAAGGCCTCCAGTGCCTCTGGTACATTACTCTCAGCTCTCCTGCTCTACTCCTTAACCCTACTTCAACCCTGTTTTCTGTGGATGGTTGATGTGCATTTACGGGGAAGTTTCTGTACCTCAGGGAGGACCTCTGTCACCTCTACTTCCCTGCCAGGCTCCTGGCTTACTTTCTCTGAGCATTCAGTAAAGACTTACAGATAAGACCTGGATGGTGAGTGAAGACTTGCTCTTTGGTGGAGGGGGAACTGGGATTATTCATGATTTTAGCTGGCCAGACCAGCCCAAGTATGGCAATTTCAAGTCTATTGAAAGTTCGGCTGCTTTCTACTTTCACCATCTATAGCCAATCCCTCTTCCATGGGTTGTTCTATCCCAGGGCAGCTATGGGTTTCTTCTCTGCTATGAAGGTTTCAGAGCATTCTTCAGTTTAGTTCATTTAGATTTCCTTATGTCCTCAGCTCTTAGAGTTTTAAAAAATGACCCTTATTTGGCTTCTAATGGTTTTCAGGGTGAGAATGACACTACTTTAATAACTCTGTACATCTCTAGAAGAAACAGAATTCTCTCACCAGACTTTTGATGGTTCAGTCATTGACGTACATAAGGTCTCTGCTCAAATATCACCTCTTCAAAGGTGCATACCCTAATCACCCCATCTAAAAAGTTTCCTTTTTTTAGAAGGACCTAAAATACAATCCTTCCAAATAACCAGAGTAGTAAACGTGAATGACAATATTTCTGTCAATATTACACTACAGCCATAGAATATACAAGCATTCAAGAGGAAAAAGATATTAGAGGGAAAGAACTATATTTGCAAATCATATCTGAAGATTATCTAGTATCCAGAATATATGACAAAACCTCAGAACAACAAAAAGACAAACAATCCAATTTAAAAATGAGCAAAGCAGTTGACATTTCTCCAAAAGAGATATTCAGAGGCCAACAAGAGCGTGAAAAGGTGCTCAATGTTATTAGTTACTAAGGAAATAAGAATGAAAACCACAATGAGATACAAGTATACACCAACTGGAATGGCTATAACAAAAAAATTTTTAAAGAAAATAACAGATGGTGGCAAGGATGTGGAGAAACTGAAACTCTTGAGTACTGCTGGTGGAAATGTAAAATGGGGTAGCTGCTGTGGAAAACAGTTGAACACTGTTCCTCAGCAAGTGAAACACAGAGTTACCACAGCAATTTCACTCTTAGGTACATATCCATTTGAGATCTTGTCCCTTGGCATATTTGTACAATTTAGTACGATGAAGTACTTTCACAGTATATTCAAATAAACTCACATTGATGCAAATAAACTTGCATAACAAAAATTTTTTTAAAGAATTGAAACAAGTATTCAAACAAAAACTTGTACACAAATGTTCACAGGAATACTATTTACAATAGCTGAAAAGTGGAAATAACTAAAAGGTACATCAACTGGTGATTGAATAAACAAAATGTAGTATTACCACATAATAGAAATTAGCCATAAGAAGGGAAGTACTGAGTTGCGCTACATCACAGATGGAACTCAAAAACATTATGCTAAGTGAAAAATATGTGACTCAAATACCACATATTGTGTGATTCTATTAGATAAAATGTCCAGCCTAGACAAATCCATACAGACAGAAAGCAGATTAGTGGTTGCCAGAGGCTGGGGAAAAGAAGAAATAGGGAATGACTGCTTAATGGATACAGGCTTTCTTTTTGGAATGATGATAAAGTTCTGAAACTTTTTTTTTTCAGTAAATTTTTTTACATTAGTATTTATGGGTTTTTTAAAAAAGATTTTACTTATTTTTAGAGAGAGAAGAGAGGGAGAAAGAGAGGGAGAAAAACACCAATGTGTGGTTGCCTCTGACACGCCCCCAACCATGGACCCAGCCTGCAACCCAGGCATGTGCCCTGATTGGGAATCAAACCAGTAACCCTTTGGTTCACAGGCCAGTGCTCAATTTATCTACTGAGTCACACCAGCCAGGACAAGTTCTGGAACTATTGTAGATAGTGGTGACGGTTGTACAACATTGTGAATGTACTTAATGATGCCAAATCATACACTTTAAAATGATTAACAAATTTTATATTTATTTTACCACAATTAAAAATATATATAAATAAAAGAAAGCCTAAACACAAAAAATCTAGAACTACATTCCAAGTAAAAATCAAAGATTAAACATACATTTAATTTCATTCCTTCTCAAAATTGTGCTAAAATGCCAAGAAGGTATCTTTAAGGCATAAACAAAATCTGGCCCTGACTGGTGTCACCCAGTGGTTTGAGCACCAGCCCTCGAACCAAAGGGAAACTGGTTTGATTCCCAATCAGGGCAGAAGCCTGGGTTGCAGGCCAGGTCCCCAGTAGAGGGCACCCAAGAGGCAATCACAGATTGATGTTTCTCTCCCTCTCTTTCTCCCTCCCTTCTCTGCTCTCTAAAAATAAATAAATAAATAAATCTTTTTTAAAAAGTTGAAGACTGAAAAGCATATGGTAACTAACACAAGAACCAAGAAAGATGAATCCTAAATCTGCAATGTGGAAAGACAAAACCAATCTTAGTCCACAGAATTCTCAAATGACTCAGGAATTGGAAATAGATAGTACCTCCAAAAACAGGAATACTTAGAAAGAATTACCATAGGCAGCTGTCATTGCACGTGCAGGCCTGGCTGGCTACTTTACAGGGATGGGCTATGAAGGCAGTGCACAGTACGAAGGCACACTGGGATCTGGAGTATCCTGTAGACTCCAACCAGCTCCCTAGGATGTGCCAGCACCATGTTCAGAATGGGGAAGTAGGCTGAGGGCTATGGTATCCCCAAGTTTCCTGATGGAGAGAGTCCTGTAGCCCCCTCACTTCTCACTATCCCAGACAGTTGGTGAGTACCAGAAATATCCCCCACTGGCCAAGATGGGGCAGGGGTAGTTTCTACACCCTAGTGGGCCAAAAGCTAGCCAGATGAATGGACAGGGCCCAAGGGTGGGAAAAGCTAGCAAGATAACTGGATAGAGAAAAAGCCCTACCTTTTCTATCGCTGTTAAAAGCCCCAGGCTTGAGCTCAAAGGGAGATAGTCTTTGAGATGGTAGTCCACCTTTATCCCTGAATAAGCCTCTTTCCTTTTGCACCAGTATCCGTCTCACAAGTTTTGTTTCCATTGCACCAAACAAATGGCTTCATCTCTCAATTTCTTCCATTACACACGATTGGCTTACTAGGTCTCTGTCAACAAGACAAAATTACACGGGGTAATTCTCTGAAAAGGATTCCTGAACAGAGGAATAGAAAGCACACTGTGGGAAGAAAGAGTCAATGAAACCAGTGGGATTGAGTAAACACACACACATATATACTTCCCTCACTTAGCTCCCAGAGAATGAGTTAGCACACACCAGGCAGGAGATTAAAAGACTCTTTTCTTTTTGGAAAGGGAAAAGAAAGGAAAAGCAGGTATCAAGGACTCCCTAATAAATGGCAAAGTTAGGTCACCCTACAGTGAACTTATAGTCGATGAGTATCAATGATGTACTCAAAGCTTCCAATCAACTTTTGGGCCACACCTAAGAAAAATGGAAGTCTAGTCAAGATAACTCAACATCTGTAAAACAGAAAAGAAAACACAGAGGAGAAAAATCAATGAAATAATTCTGGAAAATATCCCGGAATTAAACAATGTTAAGTTTACTGTTTGAAAACCCAGAATGCACAGAATAATGAATTTTAAAAATATATCCATACTAAAGCATATCTTTTAAAATTTCAAGACAGAGGAAATCAAGACTAGACAGTACAAGTTTCCAGACATGAACAAATATTTAACAACAGATGAAAAATCAGAATGATTTTGAACTTTTCAGCAGCCACAGTGTACACTGGATGAAACTATAAAATCATAAAAATTCTGAAGAAAAACAATTCCCAATCTGAATTATACATAGAAAGGCCAAACTATTCATCAAGGTTAAGAGGAAAATACAGGCATCTTCAGAAATGCAAGATATTGCCTGGCAGGGTTGCTCAGTTGGTTAGAGCACCATTCCTCTACACTGAGGTTGAGGGTTTGGTCTCCAGTCAAGGCACATAGAAGAATCAACCAATGAATGCATAAATAAGTGGAAGAACAAAATATCAATGTTTCTCTATCTCATTCCATCCCTCCTTCTCTCTTTTTCTCTCTCCCTCCGAAATAAATAAATAAATAAGTAAATGCAAGGTATCAAATAATTTGCCTCCCACTCACCCTTTCTGCAACAAAATGTGGGAGTAAACCAAGAAGAGGAAGACATAGGGAAGAAGACACAGAAGATCCAACACAGGAGAAAAGAATTCTGAGGACACAGACACCATCCCAGATTGGAGCACGTTGCTTGGGAGGCACTTCAACATGATGACACTGACAAAACAAATGATGTGAAGGAAAACAGGAAATCTGTGCAGTTAGTAGGAAATCTTGAGTTTAGTTAGTGATAAGAACACAGAAAACCATATAAACAATGTCCTAAACCGTCAACTCAGTAACATCAATTCAAATGTTACTTGAAAATCACAGGAAAATATCAAACAGCTAAGAATTGAGAATGGATACCTCTGAAAAGGGAAAATAAGATGAGGAATGAGAATTACTCTGTATGAACAATTCCTAACTACTTAACTCATTAAACTCTAGCTTTTAAAAAAATGAAGACTTGGTTTTCATGACTTGGAAGATGTTACAAAATGTGGAAGATAGAGATATAAAATATCTAAGGATTTCCCAAGGACATAAAACCTATCTTGAAAACTAAATCTGACCTCTCAAAACTAAGAACTCTAACAAAGTTGTCCTATAAAGCAAAAAAATGACAAAATAATGAGTTTGGGTAGGATAAGCAAGAAAGAAGCAACATTATTCTTATGCTATCATAAAGTTCTTGCCAAAAGCATTATATCAATAGCAAAAATCCTCAGGTTCCTGCTTCAGTCCCTCAATGTGTAAAGGTCACACGGTTGTTGTGAAATTTAATGAGATAATGAATACAAAGTGCTTATAACAATGTTGCATACAAACATTATTACAGTTAATACTTTATCTTAAATAACTGAATTTTATATCAAATCATTCATTATCACAATGATACTAAAAAAAATCACATATCCTTGTCTACTCAAACATAAGACCTCTCTCTAACCCTTTCATATATGTCTCCTAAAAGAGGGGTAGGAAGAGAAACTGTCTGATTATCTATCAGAAACAGAAATAACAATCAATGAAAGTTGCTTATAAAAATGGTTATCACATACTCAAGAATTGACTGCACCTGAAAAACTACTTAGGCCACCTCCTTTCTTTTCTACCTTGTAGTTGATTAGGATCAATAAGCAATGCAGCATCAGAATTGAAAATTTTGTATCAATTATACTTTAACTCACTAATGTTGAGGCAACCATTTCTCCATTTCATAATAGGTAAAGTCTCAAACTTATTCACAGGTTGTATTCTCCAAGTTCAGTTATACTTTAATTATAAAGAATCAAAATTATGAAGTAACCTTGGCTGGTGTGGCTCAGTGGATTGAATGCCTATTTGTGAATTAAAGGGTCGCTTGTTCAATTCCTAGTCAGGGCATATGCCTGAGTTGCAGCCCAAGTCTACAGCTGGGGGTGCATGAGAGGCAACTACATGTTGATATTTCTCTCCCTTTCTTTCTCTCTCCCTTCCCCTTTCTCTAAAAATAAAGATATAAAATCTGTCCAAAATTATAAAATAAAATGGATATTCTGGGCAATAAAAAAAGGCCAACTTAATCTGTAAGTACATAAGAACCATAAAGGAATAAATGTAAAAATATTCAGTAACTTTCAACCATTTCTTTTTTAATTATATTTTATTGATTATACTATTACAGTGGCCCTAATTTTTCCTTTGTCCCTCTCCACCCAGCACTCCCCACTCCCTTGAGCATCTCCCATTACTGCTCATGTCCATGGATCCAGTGTATAAGTTTCTAGAATACTCCATTTCCTATACTGTGCTTTACACCCCCATGGCTATTTTGTAACTACCTATTTGTACTTCTCGTTTTTAAATATATTTTATTTAAATATATTTATACTTATACTATTACAGTTGTCCCATTTTCCCCCCTTTACTTTCCTCTGCCCTGCACCCCTCTCCCATAAGCATTTTGCCCCATCCCCCCATTAATTCATGCCTATGGGTCATACATATATCTTTTGGCTTCTCCATTTCCTATATAATTCTTAACCTCTCCCTGTCTACTTTGTACCTACCGTTTATGCTACTTACTCCCAACACATTTTCCCCCATTTTTCCCCTCCCCATCTCTGCTAAAAACCCTCCATGTGATCTCCATTTCTGTGAATCTGTTCCTGTTTTACTTCCCTGCTTCGTTCATTTGTTTTTCTTTTTTAGGTTCAGCTGTTGATAGTTGTGAGTTTGTTGTCATTTTATTTTTAGTTTTTAATTTTATTTTTCTTAGATAAGTCCCTTTAACATTTCTTTAAATATTTTATTAATTATGCCATTACAGTTGTTCTATTTCCCCCTTTCATTCCCCTCCACCCTGCACACCCCCTCCCCCACCATTCCCCCCTTTAGTTTATGACCACGTGTCTCAAGTTCTTTAGATTCTATATTTCCCATACTATTGTTGCCCTCCCCCTATCTATTTTCTACCTACCATCTATGCTTATTTTCTGTACCTTCTCCCCCCTTCTCCTTCTCCCACTACCCTGTTGCTAATCCTCCATGTGATCTTCATTTCTATGGTTCTGCTCCTGATCTCACTGTCCTCTTAGTTTGCTTTTATTTTAGGTATGGTTGTTAATAACTGCGACTTTGCTGTCCTTTCACTGTTTATCTTTTTTACCTTCTTTTTCTTAGGTAAGTCCCTTTAACATTTCATATAATAAGGGCTTGGTGATGATGAACTCCTTGAATTTGATCTTATCTGAGAAGCACTTTATCTCCCCTTCCATTCTAAATGATAGCTTTGCTGGATAGAGTAATCTTGGAGGTAGGTTCTTGCTTTTCATGACTTGGAATACTTGTTTCCACCCTTTCTTGTCTGAAAGGTTTTTTTTGAGAAATCAGCTGACAGTCCTATGGGCACTCCTTTGTAGGTGACTCTCTCCTTTGCTCTTGCTGCTTTTAAGATTCTCTCATTATCTTTATTCTTGGGTAATGTGATTATGATGTGCCTTGGTGTGTGCTTTTTTGGGTCCAACTTCTTTGACACTCTCTGAGCTTCCTGGACTTCCTGGAAATATATTTCCTTTGCCAGATTAGAGATATTTTTCTTCACCATGTTTTCAAATAAGTTTTCAATTTCTTGCTCTTCCTCTTCTGCTTATGGCATCCCTATGATTCAGATGTTGAAACCTTTAAAGTGGTCCTGGAAGTTCCTAAGCCTCTCCTCACTTTTTAAAATTCTTGTTTCTTCATTCTGTTCTGGTTGAATGTGTATTTATTCCTTCTGGTCCAAACCATTGATTTGAATCCTGGTTTCCTTCCCCTTACTGTTGGTTCCCTGTACATTTTCCTTTATTTCACTTTTAATAGCCTTGACTTTTCTCTCTATTTTGTGACCATACTCAACCATTTCTGTGAGCATTCTGATTACCAATGTTTTTGAACTCTGCACTTGATAGGTTGGCTATCTTTTCATTGCTTAGTTCTATTTTTTCTGGAGCTTTGATCTGTTCTCTTATTTGGGCTGTATATTTTTGTCTCTGCACACCTGTTATGTAGTAAGGGGGTGGAGCCTTAGGGTTTGCCAGGGAATGGGGTAATCATCTTGCTGTGTTGTGGCACTGTATGTGGGATAGGTGTCCAAGAGGGAATAATGCCACTTGCTCAGCTCTTGGCTGGCTTTCAGTCACTTCCTCCATTACCCACAAGCAAATTGAGCCCTTCTGGTGGTGATTCTCAGATCAGTGGGTTTGTGTACATTCTAGGACCCTGTGGGTCTCTCCAATGAACTCTCCTGTGAGGCTGGAAGTTTCTCCTGCTGCCACCTCAACTCTCACAGATTTTCTCAGTCAGAGGTTTTGAGGCTTTATTTCCATGCACTGAAACCCTGGGTTGTGCAGTCTGTCTCACTCCCACTCAGAAGTTTATCAGCATGCAAATGTGTGACTGCCCACTCTGCCGTCCACTGCCTCACTTGCCCAGGTCAACCAGCTATGGCCTTGCCACAAATCCTCTCTGCTTTGGCTGCTCATCTCCACCCTTCCTATCAGTCTGGATGAATATTTCTTTAACTCCTTGATTGTTGGACTTCCATACAGTTTGATTTTCTGGCAATTGTGATTGTTTATTGTTTTTAAATTTGTTGTTGTCCTTTTGGTTTTGCAAGGAGGCACAGTGTATTTACCTATACTTCCATCTTGGCCGGAAGAGCCTATTTGTAATTCTTAGTCCCCTTACCACTTCATCTATTCTCTCACACACCCAATCCATCTGGCAACCATCAAAATGCTTTCCATATATATGAATCTGACTCTGTTCTTGTTTGTTTACTTTGTTTTTTTTATATTCAGTTGTTGATAAATATTTATTGCCATTTTATTCTTCATAGATTTGATCTTCTTTTTCTTAAATAAGTCCCACGAACATTTCATATAATGGTTTGGTCATGGTGAAGTCCTTTGGTTTTTTTTCTCATCTAGGAAGCTCATTATCTGCCCTTCAATTCTAAATGACATCTTTGCTTGGTAGAGCAATCATGGCTATCGGTCCCTGCTTTCCATGACTTTGAATATTTCTTTCCAACCCCTTCTAGCGTGCAAAGTTTGAGAAATGAGCTGACAGTTTTATGGGAACTCTCCTGTAGTTAAGAAACTGCTTTTCTCTTGCTGCTTTTAAGATTCTCTATCTTTAAACTTTGGCATTTCACTTTCTTATTTATTTTTAGAGAGAAGGGAGGGAGAAAGAAAGTGAGAGAACATCAGTGTATAGTTAGTTCTCATATACCCCCAACTGGGGACCTGACCTGCAACCCAGGCATGTACTCTCACTTATAATCAAACCGGCAAACTTTGTTTTGCAGGCCAGCACTCAATCCAATGAGCCACACCAGCTGGGGATAACCTCTGGCATTTTAATTATGAATTGTCTTGAAGTAGGCCTCTTTGCAACACTCTTATTTAGGACTCTCTGTGCTTCCTGGATTTCCATCTCTATTTTCTTCACCAAATTAGGGTACTTTTATTTCATTATTTTTCAAATACACCTACAATTTCTTGTTTTCTCTTCCCCTTCCGGCAGCCCTATGATGTGAATGTTGGGATGCTTGAGGTTATCCAAAGGCTGCTTACACTATCCTCATTTTTTGGATCCTTTTTTCTTCTGGATTTTTTGTTTGTTTGTTTGTTTCTTGTGTTTTGTTTTGCTTCCTTATGTCCCAAATCATTGACTTGATTCTCAGCTTCATTCACTCTACTGTTTTTTTCCCCTGTAAATTATTCTTTATTTCAATTAGTGTATCTTGTGTTTCTGACTGGATCTTTTTTATGCCATTGAGGTGCTAAGTTCCTTGAGCATCCTTATAACCATTATTTTGAACTCTGCATCTGAATAATTGCTTATCTCCATTTTGTTGAGATCTTTTTCTGGAGTTTTGATTGGTGCTTTCATTTGGGCCATGTTTCTTTGTCCCCTCCTTTTGGCAACCTCCGTGTTTGTTTATGTGTATTAGGTAAAGCTGCTATGACTCCCTGTCTTGGTGACATGGCCTAATGTAGTCAGTGTCCTGTAGGGCCCAGTGGCACAGCCTACCCTATAACCCAAACTATACTCTTCACATTAGCTGAGTACACCCTCCTTTTGCAGTTGCACATTTGTTGCAGTTGGCAGGTCAGTAGGAGGAATTTCTCCAGGCAAGTCAGTTGCAAGGATAGGTTTGTGACCACTGACCACCAACCTCCATCCTCTGTGGAGGACCAGGTATGCACAAGGTGATGGTGCTCCAGTGTGATCTGTAACTGTCCACTGGGTGCATAGTCCATGGGGTTTCCTAGGTAGTGCAAGCCAAGGTCAGTCCCCACCTGTGGTCTGCCTGGGACCACACTGTCTGAACTATAATGCAACTTGTGATGACTACTACTTGTGCTGGGCTTAGAGATTCCCAGGCAAAGCCAAGGTGTGAATATAGACTAGTTCCATGCCTGCAGCCACTTAGCAAGAGACACAGGGACTAGGGAGGGGCTCATGGTAGCAGGTTGTTGCTTGTTCAATAGAATTTAGGAAGTTGTGAAGCATGAGCCAAGTCCAGTCATTCATATGGAAAAGTCATTGTTAACATCTTGGGTAGGCCTGTAAATTGGGTGGGACAGAGTCTCGGGATCTCCAGGGTGTAACTATAATTTTGATTACAATTGTGTACAATTATGATTACACTGTAATTATGATGTGTCTCGTGTGGGCTTTTTTGAGTTCATCTTGTTTGGGACTGTCTGTGCTTCCTGGGCTTCTATGTCTATTTCCTTCAAGTTTGGAAAGTTTTCTTTCAGTATTTTTTCAAATATAAATAGGTTTTAAATTTCTTGCTCTGTTTCTTTTTCTTCCAGCACTCCCATGATGCTAATGCTGGTACACTTGACCTTGTCCCAGAGGCTCCTTACACAATCCTCATTTGAAGGGGGGGATGTGGATTATTTTTTCTTCTTTCTACTCTGATTAGGTATTTTCTGCTTGCTTATATTCTAAGTCATTAATTTGATTATCAGCTTCACCCACACTATTGTTGATTCCCTGTAAGTTATTCTTTATTTCAATTAATGTATCTTTCATTTCTGATTGGATCTTTTTTTATGCTACTGAGATTCTAAGTCCATGGAGGATTCTTACAACCAGTGATTTAACTCTGTGTCTAGTAGATTGCTCGTCTTCATTTTGCGTAGTTCTTTATCTGGAGTTTTCTTATTCTTTCACTTGGGTCATGTTTCTTTGTCTCATTTTGGCAGCCTCCCTGTGGTTTGTTTTTATGTATTTTTAGAGCTGATACATCTCCAGGCTTAACAAAGTGGCCTAATATAGTGGGTATCCTGTAGGGTACAATGGCATAACCTCCCCTGTCACCCAAACTGGGTACTTGAGGTGTGCCTATTGTGTGGGCTCTGTACACCCTCCTGTTGTAACTGAGTCTTGACTACTGTTGCATGTCCAAGATCATCCACCACCTCTGTTCTTTCTAGAGCCCCCCAGTATAGGCTACAAAGCAATTTTCACATGTGTACTACTTGTGTGGGGCTTGGAGTTGTCCAGGCAAGGCCAAGCTGTGAACCAAGACTGGCTGCTGCTAGTGCTGGTTCTGGGCCCACTTGGTAAGAAGTATGGGGCTTGCTAAGGCCAGATGCTGCTTGTTGAGAGAATTTAGGAAAATCTGGAGCATAAGCCAAGCCAAGACATTCCTATGGCAAAGTGTTAGAAACAGCTAGGGTAAGACTAGAAATGGAGTGGGGCAGGGCCTAAGAATCACCAGGGTAGGGTGGAAAGTATGAGCTATGTTGATGGAGACTCAGATATGGCACTAGCTGCTGGCTCTGTTATGGGGAGGGCTCATCAAAGGACCAATGGCCTCTGCCAGCACTTCTGTCTGGAGAAACCTTTCTCCAAGCTCTCACAGTACAATTCAGTTCCTTCCCCAAATGTCTCTGCTACTTTTCAATCTGCTGCCCCCATGCTAGGGGTCACGAGGAGTGAGTACAAATAATTCCATGCTCAGACCCTTTAAAAAATTGTCTGGGACTCCAGTACTTTCTATTTTCCACAGCCTTATTTCCACTTGATTTTACAACCAGAAGTTATAGGGACTTATCTTCCTGGCACTGGAACCCTGGCTAGGGGCCTGGTATCCCTTCCAAATTTATCTACGACACATGAACACAAAGTTAGGATTACGAATCAAATACAGTCCATCAATAAATATTTACTAAGTGTTTACTATGTATCAAAGCTGTAAGAGACACTTAGAATAAAACAGTAGACCCTTTTCAGGTAACTCAGTTAGTTAGCATGTCATCCCTATATGCCAAGGTTGTGGGTTCAAGTTACAGTCAGGGAACATATAAAAATCAACCAATGGCCGGCCAAGATGTGGGTGTAGGTGGAAACACTGTATCTTCTTCTGCAACCAAACTAAAAGAAAACAAAGATTTAGAAACAAAAACACAACCAGGACAAAAAATTGAACTGTACCGAAGTCCAATAACAATGAACCATTTATCTAGACTGCTGAGAGGGGAGGAGTCAGCAGCCGGTCGAGAGGGGTCCCAGCAGGAAAAGGTGATGGTTGGCAACAAGGATGCAGGGAGGAAACCAGCAAACCCAGTAAGGCGCAGAAGGCGGTTGGCTGACCACGGACACACATTCATGCACAGATAAACCAGGCAAAAAATGGGCAGTGAGACAAACCGCGCAACCCAGGGCCCCAGCAATGGGAAATAAAGCCTAAAACCACTGACTGAAAAAACTTGCGGTGGTTGAGGTGCCTGGAGAGACTCCCAGCCTCACAAGAGAGTTTGTGGGAGAGACCCACAGGATCCTAGAATGTACACAAGCCCACCTATTCAGGAACCAGCACCAGAAGGGCCCAATTTGCTTGTGGGATGCGGCAGAGGGGACCAAAATCCGAGAGAGAGCCCGGAACAAACGCGACTGCTCCCTCTCGACCCCACCCCCACATACAGCATCACAACCCAGTAACATGGGTTGCCCAGCCCTGGTGTATATCTAAGGCTCCACCCCTCATATGTAACAGGCACAATCTGACAAAAAAAATTATGGCTCAAATGGAAGAACAAATCAAAGAACCAGAGACAATACTTTAAAGTGACTAAGAGATTGCCAGTCTATCAGATGCACAGTTCAAAACACTGGTGATCAAGATGCTCACAGAACTGGTTGATTATAGTTGCAAATTAGATGAAAAGATGAAGGCTACCCTAAGTGCAATGAAGGAAAATTCACAGGGATCCAATAGTGATAGAAAGAAAACTAGGACTCAAATCAATGGAGTGGACCAGAAGGAAGAATGAGACAACCAATCAGAAAAGAATGAACAAACAAGAATTCAGAAAAACTGAAGAGAGGCTTAGGAACTTCCAGGAAATCTTTAAACATTCCAACATCTGAATTATAGGGGTACCAGAAAGGGAAGAGGAAGAGCAACAAGTGGAGAACTTATCTGAACAAATAATAAAGGAGAACTTCTCCAATTTGGCAAAGGAAATAGACTTCCAGAAAGTCCAGGAAGCTCAGAGATTCCCAGAGGAGGTGGACCCAAAGAGGAACACACCAAGGCACATCATAATTACATTAGCCAAGATTAAAATGAAGGAGAGAATCCTACAAGCAGCAAGAGATAAGGGGACAGTCACCTACAAAGGAGTTCCCATCAGACTGTCAATGGATTTCTCAAAAGAGACCTTACAGGCAAGAAGGAGCTGGAAAGAAGTATTCCAAGTCATGAAAGGCAAGGACCTAGCTCCAAGATTGCTCTATCCAGAAAGCTTTTATTTAGAATGGAAGGACAGATACAGTGCTTCTCAGATAAGGTCAAGTTTAAGGAGTTCATCATCACCAAGCCCTTATTATATGAAATGTTAAAGGGACTTATCTAAGAAAAAGAAGATAAAAAACACGTATACTAAAATGACAGCAAACTCACAATTATTAACATCCACACCTGAAACAAAAGCAAACTAAGCAGACTCTTAAAACAGGAGCAGAGCCACAGAAATGGAGATCACATGGAAGGTTAGCAACAAGGGGAGTGGGAGGAGGACAGGAGGGGAGAAGGTATAGAGAATAAGTAGCACACATGCTGCAGAGAAAATAGGGGGAGGGCAAGAGTAGTGTGGGAAATGTAGAAGAACTTGATACATGGACATGAACTAAAGAGAGTTATATGGAGGGGTATGCAGAGTAGAGGGGAATAAAGGGGAAGAAATGGGACAACTGTAATGGCATAATCAATAAAATATATTTTAAAAAATCAACCAATGAATACATAAATAAGTGGACCAAAAACTCCATGTTTCTCTGTTCCTCTCTCCCCCCAACTTCCTCTCTTCAAAATCAATAAATAAATTAAAAATAGAAAGTAATAATAGATATCTTCCTCATACAACTGAAAATAAACCTGTTTTTTTTTTTACTTAGGGAGTAAGTCATTGTAAAATTAAAAAAATAACCATAGACTTTTTCATTTTAAATATCTTATTGTTTATGCTATTACAGTTTTCCCTATTTCCCTCCTTTGCCCCCCTCTACCTAGTCTGCACCCTATTCATGTAGTCAAACCCCACACCTCTGTCCATGTCCATGGCTCCTTCATACATGTTCTTGGACTAATCCCTTCACTTTCTTTCGATCTATCCCTGCCTTCCACTTCCCCTCTTATAGCCATCAGTCTATTCCATGATTCTATGCCTCTGGTTCTATTTTACTCATGAGTTTATTTTGCTCATTAGATTCCTCCTATAAGTGAGTTGATAGTGCTATTTGTCTTTCACTAACCAGCTTATTTCACTAGTAAAATGCCCTCCAGTTCCATTTATGCTGTCCAAAAGGTAGGAATTCATTCATTTCTGCTGCATAGTATTCCATTCTGTTGATATACCACATTTTTTTATCCACTCATCTACTGATGGGCACTTGGGTATTTCCAAATCATAGCTATTGTAAACAGCACTGCTATGAACATGGGGGTGCATAAATTCTTTAGGATTGGTGTTTGAAGTTTCTTTAGGTATACTCCCAGCAATGGAATCACTGGGTCAAAAGGTAGTTCCATTTTTAGGTTTTGAGGAAATATTGTTTTCCACAGTGGCTGCACCAGTCTGCGTTACCACCAACAATGCACTAGGGTTCCCTTTTCTTCACATCGTCACCAACATGTGTTTGTTGATTTATTAATAATAGTCATTTTGGCAGGTGGAGGGTGACACCATTATGGTTTTAATTTGTATCTCTCTGATGGCTAGTGATGTTGAACATTTTTTCATATGTCTATGAACTGTCTTTATGTCCTCCTTGAGCAAGTGTCTATGCAGGTCCTTTACCCATTTTTTAATTGGATTGTTTGTCTTCCCCGTATTCAGTTGTATAAGCTCTTTATATGTTTTGAAGATTAAACCCCTGTCTGATGTATTGTTGGTGAATATGTTCTCCCATGAAGTTGGTTCCCTTATTATTTTGATAGTCTTTAGTTGTGCAAAGCTTTTTAACTTGATGTAGTCCCATTTATTTTTTCCATTATTTCCCTTATTCTAGGAGATATATCAGCAAAAATATTGCTATATGAGATATCTGCAATTTTACTACCTATATTTTCCTCTAGTATTTTTATAGTATCTTGACTACATTTAGGTCTTTTATCCATTTTGAGTTTATTCTCGTGTATGGTGTAAGATAGTATTCTAGTTTCATTTTTTTGCATGTACCAGTTCAGTTCTCCCAACACCATTTATTATAGAGACTGTCTTTATTCCATTGTATGTTCTTGCCTTCTTTGTCAAATATTAATTGACCATAAAGATGTGGGATTATTTCTGGGCTCTCTATTCTATTCCATTGATCTATGTGTCTGTTTTTATGCCAGCACCAAACTGTTTTGATTAAATTGGCCATATACCATATTTTTAGGACTATATGATGCACTGAACCATAAGACACACCTAGGTTTTAGAGGAGAAAAATAGGAAAAATATTTTTGAAGCAAAAAATGTGGTAAAATATTTAATAACCTGTGACCCGGGTCCACTGCCACCCCCACCCCATGAGTCAGGTAAACTACATTTGGACTATAAGATGCACCCCCATTTTCCTCCAAAATTTGGGGGGGTGCATCTTATAGCCTGAAAAGTACTGTAGTATAGTTTGATATCAAGTATTGTGATCCCTCCAACTTTGTTCTTCTTTCTCAATATTGCTGAGGCTATTCAGTGTCTTTTTGGGTTCCATATAAATTTTTTGAATAATTGTTTTAGTTCTATGAAATATGACATTGGTAGTGTTAGGAATTGTATCAAATTTATAGATTGCTTTAGGTAGTATGGACATGTTAATGATGTTTATTATTCCATTCCATGACCACAGTATAGGTTTCCAATTATTTGTAACTTCCTCCATTTCTTTCTTCAGTGTCCTAAAATATGCTGAATACAGGTCTTTTACCTCCTTGGTTAAATTTATTCCTACATACTTTATTTTCTTGGTTGCAATAGTAAATGGGATTGTTTTCTTAATATTTTAAACGATTATTCATGCTTTGATTATAAGTACTGCCCATAACCCAAAAGCTGATTGGCATGATAAAACTAACAAACATCCAGTGGTAAATGTTAAAATACAAGGTCTGAAAAAAAAAAAAAGAAAATACAAGGTCTGTCCAGAAAAAAGTTCAACCGTTGTTAATATAACAAGAATAGTTTGTGCAACATCAATGTAACCTGGCATCCAAGGAGAGTAAACTGGAATGCACATGTGTGAACAATGATGACTTCACCGTACTAATCAGTAGGGGCAGTTGATGCTGTCAAGTGAGCATGTGTACTTTGTAGCTGTCACATTCAAAATGACTCAGCAAGTAGAGCAACCAATCTGCATCAAATTTTGCATTAAGCTTGAACAGTCCTCCAAGGAAACTCTTTGGATGATTCAGAAGGCTGCAGCTATGAGCAACTGGTGATTGGCAGCTTCATCACAACAATGTACCTGCACACCTTGTGAAAAGTTTTTGGTGAAACATCAAATCACCCAGGTGCCTCAATACCGCCTAAAGCCCAGATCTGGCGGCCTGTGACTTCCGGCTTACCAAAACTAAAATGACCTTTGGAAGGGAAATTTCAGACCTTTGATGACATTCAGGAAAATATGATGGGGCAGCAGATGGCATTTAGGAGAACTGTGTGAAGTCCCAAGTTGCTCACTTTCAATGAGACTAAGGCATCACTGTCCTATGCACAATGTTTCCTGTATCTTGTATCTTCTTCAGTAAAAGTCTTTATTTTTCATAGTACATGGCTGAATACTTCCCGGACAGACCTCATATAAGCAAGTCTTTACAACATGCATGGTTCTGAACATATTGCTAGTTTAAGAAGACCACTTTAAAAAATATACTTCACATGTTCTGGAGAATGATTTAAACCATTAAACATTCTATGATGCTTTTGAAGGTGTCAGATTTTAAATGACAACAGTGAAATTTCAAAAAGAACAATAGTCAGCACCAAAGCTAGTTTAACATTAATAATAAGTGATCTAATAAATAGGTCTATGTTTGCCCAGTCAGGTTTTGCTTATAAGGTCAGTTGGAAAGCCAGAAGGAAACTGGTTTTAACTCACATATAACCTGTATCAGGACAACATCACTTTATCAGTAATGTAGCTGTTGTCAGCATAACACTGAGTTCAAATTTAAAACTGATCCTTCTTAAAATTATTTTCACAATTCATTCACAGTATAGAATTGAGGCAATCTCCTTAGGGGAAAAAAGGGGGTAATTAACATTATTGGAAGCCTTTTATGTGCCAGACACTACATGAATTTTCCCATTTCATTCTTATAGGCACTTTGAAAGAGAAGTTATGAGAAATGAATTAACTTTTTCCTAAGGTTACATACGAGAGGTAGAGCCAAGGTTCAAATTCAGATGTCAATTATTAGAATATTCCACAGCTGTCAGTTTATTCACTTTTAAGTTTTACTTTTAAAAAATTATTAAAAATATGAGAGCAGAGAAAGCAGAATAAAATAGTGATTTGGATTATAAATTATTTTAATATCATAAAAGTACTATGAAGTGACATTGACCTTTTAAAAATTTCTGAAGTCAGGACTTCTGCCAAGATGGAGGCGTAGGTGAAAACACCTTGCATCTGCACACAACCAAATCTAAAAACAACAAAGTTTTAACAATAAATGCACCAAACCACACAGAAAATTGACAATACGGAGTCCGAAAACAACGAAATGCTCAGATAAACCGGTAAGAGGGGCGAAGCCAGCAGCAGAACGGGTTGGCCAAAAGGATCCTCGACCGGGTGGTGCGCAAGCAGCCGAAGGCGCAGATCCCAGGTGTGGGCTAGCTACCTGCGGACACGGCTAGCTGTCTGCGGTTGGTCGAGCATTTGCCTGCAGATAAACCAGTGAAGAGGCGAGCATTGAGACCACATGGTGCAGGGCGGCGGGCTCACGCATTTCCACTCGGATAAACAGGCCGGAGTGAGTGGTGGGACGGACTGGGCAAGCAGAGAGGACCACCACTGCTCCCTCTCTGACCCCGCCCCCACATACAGCATCACAAACCAGCTACCTGCATGGCCCTGCCCTGGTAAACGACTAAGGCTCCACTCTTCATACTTAATGGGCGTGAACAGACCAAAATGGCTCAAGAACAACTCAGAGACCCAGAGCTGATAAATCTAAGCCGTGAAGAAATAGCCAAACTTTCAGATGCACAGTTCAAAACACTGGTGATCAGGATGCTCACAGAACTGGTTGATTTTAGTCACAAATTAGAGAAACATATGAAAGCTAAACTAATTGAAATGAATGGTAATGCACAGGAAACCAATAGTAATGGAAAGAAGACTGGGACTCAAATCAAGGCACTAGACCAGAAGGAAGGAAAAAATGACCAAACAGAAAAGAATGAACAAACAAGAATTCAAAAAAATGAGGAGAGGCTTAGGAACCTCCAGGACATCTTTAAACGCTCCAACATCCGAATTATAGGGGTACCAGAAGGGGGAAAGGAACAGCCACCAGTGGAAAACTTATTTGAACAAATAATAAAGGAGAATTTCCCCAATCTGGCAAAGGAAATAGACTTCCAGGAAATCCAGGAAGCTCAGAGAGTCCCAAAGAAGTTGCACCCAAGAAGGAACACACCAAGGCACATCATAATTACATTAGCCAATATTAAAATGAAGGAGAGAATCCTCGAAGCAGCAAGACATAAGGGGACTGTCACCTACAAAGGAGTTCCCATCAGACTGTCAGTGGATTTCTCAAAAGACACCTTACAGGCAAGAAGGGGCTGGAAAGAGGTATTCCAAGTTATGAAATCCAAAGACCTACAACCAAGATTGCTCTATCCAGCAAAGTTTCCATTTAGAATGGAAGGACAGATAAAGTGCTTCTCAGATAAGACCAAATTCAAGGACTTCATCATCACCAAGCCCTTATTATATGAAATGTTAAAGGCACTTACCTAAGAAAAAGAAGATAAAAAAGATGAACAGTGAAAGGACAACAAACTCACAGTTATCAACAACCACACCTAAAACAAAAGCAAATTAAGAGGACAGCTAGATCAGGAGTGAACCATAGAAATGAAGATCACATGGAGGATTAGCAACGGGAGTGGAAAAGGAGAAGGGGGGAGAAGGTACAGAAAATAAGTAGCATAGACAGTAGATAGAAAATAGGTAGGGGGGAGGGTAAGAATAGTAGGGGAAATACAGAATCTAAAGAACTTGAGACACGTGTTCATGAACTAAAAGGGGGAACAGTGGGGGAGGGGTGTGCAGGATGGAGTGGAACGGAGGGGGGAATAGAACAAATGTAATGGCATAATCAATAAAAAAATGTTAAAAAAATTTCTGAAGTCACTGTAAAGAAATATAATTTAATACTACCAACAAAAAGACAAGGTAAAAAAATACAAAAGTAGTTATATTCTTTAAATAACTGCAGATCACTAGTGTAAGCTTGCTCAAAGCAGCACCTCCCAGAGTTTCATAGTCAACCAAATTTGAGAAATGTTGGGCCTAACACTAAATCTGTTTCATTATTGGTTACCAACAGTACAAAATACTGCTTGAAAGCCCTCTGGATCCAGTCTATTTGAGTTTGAATCCTGGTCCTTTCACTTACTAGCCTAGCCATGTGACTTTGGGCATGTTATTTCAATACTCCGGTAATTGTAGTAGATTAACATTAGAAAGATTAAAACAATGTGGGGTTGTTACAACAGAACCTTAAAATTAGAAGTGTTCAATAAATACTAAATTATTAGTACTAATATCATTTCCCTGAGCCCTTATTAAGCTTATAAAAGTTGATGTTCATAGTAAATTATGAAGGTGGGTAGAGATGCAGTTTCTCAAACTTATAGATGGAATGTACTTTTTCACAAACCACTCCTCAAGAAGACTAGCTAATATGCTCTTTTAAAAATGCTCTTGAGAAATAATAAAATAAAGTCTGGCCCTACCTGGTGTGGCTCAGCAGATTCAGTGCCGGGCTATGAATCAAAAAAAAAGTCACTGATTTGATTACTGGTAAGGGCACGTGCCTGGGTTGTGGGCCAGGTCCCCAGGTAGGGGCATGTAAGAGGCAACCAATGATGTTTTTCTCTGACATCAATGTTTCTCTCTCTCTCTCTTTTTTTTATATTTGGGGGTAATATTTATTTTTATTTTATTTTATTTTGATTGTTGTTCAAGTACAGTTTTCTGCTTTTTCTCACTATCTTGCTCCTCCCTCTAAAAAATAAATAAAATCTTTAAAAAATAAATTAAATTAAATCTGTCTAAAAAACAAAATTACCTTTCTGATAGATTAACACATGGAGGGGCTAGAAGAGCAGCATGTCTGGAGAAGAAGGCATGGAAGCTCCATGCCCCTTCCCTCATATCATCCACTACTCCTCTCTTCCATTTGGCTGTTACTGAGTTTTTACCCTTAATAATAAAGTAGTAATATCTCCTTACAGATTCCAGCATATGAAATCACTGACTGGAACATGTACATATAATAGAAAGGAACATCATTTTATTTGTCATTCTTCCAGCACTCAGTGTCTTCAAGTGATTATGTACCCAATCACAGGAGTCATTCAATTATCCAGGATACTGTGTGGAAGCTATTCAGTCATCATCTGGCCTGGAATCAACTGGATAAGAACAAGAATGCTTTCCATGATAAGATATAGTCATCCCTCCAGCTCACCCAGATCCACTGTGTAGACTTGAAATCAATATTTAAATGATGTTGTTTTTGTAACAAGTGTGGAACGAGGTCCAAAATGGTGCAGAGGCTGAGGGCCCCAAAAGCCACACTAATAGGGCTGGGGGCATAGGATGTGAGGAAGAGCCACCGAGTAACTTTGCATATCTAAAGAACTTGGCCAGTGTTTTACTAATGTTAATTGCTGTGCCTACTGGCAAAGCCAGGGACATGGGCATGATTCTAACCCATGATGTAGCCAGGAGGTGGTCTCCAGTTACAGAGCTTTTGGGAGAGCTTGGAAATGGTTGGCTCCATGACAGGAGGCCACACCTTCCTGGACTGACCATGGAAGCTAAGAAAGACAGGAGATATAGGGAAGGGCAGAGGTAGCCAATTGTGGGAGGAATCAGGCATGAGGTTACGGAGAAGCAGGGTGAGGATTTAAACACAAGCACAGGCAGCCATACTCTCTTAGTCATACAGGTGTCTCTGCCATGCAGCTTAGAAAGGAGCAGAAAATTCAGGATGTAACATCCATGTGGGGGTCTTGGCCACCTAGCTTGAAAGGACCCCTCACTGGCCAACCATGAGGAGGAGACATGTGGTTTCGGATTAAAAACAGGAGCCTGCCCAAGCACAGACAACTGGATGAAGACCAAATGTTATTTAGAATGGGAATCTGCTTAGCTAAGATACAGACTTCTATTTCTTTTCTTGAGAGACAGTACCTCTGTCTGGCTTGGTTTGACAAGGGGAGGCAGGACTGTGTGTGCTTATGGGTGTTTAGTTTTAAGAGACTTGGGGACTTAAAAACAGAATTCTGCCATTATTCTGAACCTGCATAACATTTTAAAAAATATATTTTATTGATTATGCTATTACAGTTGTCCCATTTTCCCCCCTTCACTCCCCTCCACCCTGCACACCCTCTCTGATCCACATTCCCCCCTTTAGTTCATGTCCATGTGTCATACTTGTAAGTTCTCTAGATTCTACATTTCCCATACCATTCTTACCCTCCATCTGTCTATTTTCTACCTATCATCTATGCTACTTATTCTCTGTACCTCTCCCCCTTTCTCCTCCTCCCACTCCCCTTGTTGCTAACCTTCCATGTGATCTCCATTTCCGTGGTTCTGTTCATGTTCTAGTTGTTTGCTTAGCTTGCTTTTTTTTTTTTCAGGTGTGGATGTTAATAATTGTGAGTTTGCTGTCATTTTAGTATACGTGTTTTTTATCTTCTTTTTCTTAGATAAGTCCCTTTAACATTTCATATAATAAGGGCTTGGTGATGATGAACTCCTTAAACTTGACCTTATCTGAGAAGCACTGTATCTGTCCTTCCATTCTAAATAAAAGCTTTCTGGATAGAGCAATCTTGGAGCTAGGTCCTTGCCTTTCATGACTTGGAATACTTCTTTCCAGCCCCTTCTTGCCTATAAGGTCTCTTTTGAGAAATCCATTGACAGTCTGATGGGAACTCCTTTGTAGGTGACTGTCCCCTTATCTCTTGCTGCTTGTAGGATTCTCTCCTTCATTTTAATCTTGGCTAATGTAATTATGATGTGCCTTGATGTGTTCCTCTTTGGGTCCACCTCCTCTGGGAATCTCTGAGCTTCCTGGACTTTCTGGAAGTCTATTTCCTTTGCCAGATTGGAGAAGTTCTCCTTTATTATTTGTTCAGATAAGTTCTCCACTTGTTGCTCTTCCTCTTCCCCTTCTGGTACCCCTATAATTCAGATGTTGGAATGTTTAAAGATTTCCTGGAAGTTCCTAAGCCTCTCTTCAGTTTTTCTGAATTCTTGTTTGTTCATTCTTTTCTGATTGGTTGTCTCATTCTTCCTTCTGGTCCACTCCATTGATTTGAGTCCTAGTTTTCTTTCTATCACTATTGGATCCCTGTGAATTTTCCTTCATTGCACTTAGGGTAGCCTTCATTTTTTCATCTAATTTGCAACTATAATCAACCAGTTCTGTGAGCATCTTGATCACCAGTGTTTTGAACTGTGCATCTGATAGACTGGCAATCTCTTAGTCACTTTAAAGTATTGGCTCTGGGGCTTTGATTTGTTCTTCCATTTGAGCCATAATTTTTTTTTGTCAGATTGTGCCTGTTACATATGAGGGGTGGAGCCTTAGGTGTTCACCAGGGCAGGGCAACCCACATTGCTGGGTTGTGATGGTATACGTGGGGGCAGGGTCAGAGAGGGAATAATGGCACTTGTTGTACTCTCTCTCGGATTTTGGTCCCCTCTGCTGCTTCCCACAAGATTGGGCCCCTCTGGTGCTGGTTCCTGGGTGGGTAGGCTTTTGTATGTTCTAGGATCCTGTGGGTCTCTCCCAGGAACTCTCCTGTGAGGCTGGGAGTCTCTCCCTGCACCTCAACCCCCCAAGTTTTTTTCGGCCGGTCCTTTTAGGCTTTATTTTCCATTGCTGGGGCCCTGGGTTGTGCGGCTTGTCTCACTGCCCATTTTTGGCCTGGTTTAACTGTGCGAGAATGTGGGACTGCCTGGTCTGCCAGCCACCTTGCATGCCACGCCCCTCCACAATCCATGACTTTGCTGGGTCCTCCCGCTGCTGTGTTGCGAGCCTGGGGTCGCCAGTTGCTGTCTTATGCTCAGGGTTCACCAGCTGCCCTGCCCAAACCCCTCTTCGACCCAGCTCCCCAGCTCTGCCCTGGCTCCCCAACTCCTCCCCTCCTACTGGTCTGCATGAATGTGTCTCCTTTAATTCCTTGGCTGTCAGACTTCCATACAGTTCAATTTTCTATCAGGACTGGGTTTTTTTGTGTGTGTGTTTCTAAATTTTTGTTGCTCTTATTTTGGTTGTATGAGAGGCACATTGTGTCTACCTATGCCTCCTTGTTGGCCAGAAGTCCTGAACCTGTATAACTTTTGAATAAATAGTTCCTTCCTATTCATAAGACTCTGGCATTGGGAGTTACAGGGTTATTTGTTGGTAGCAGACAATAGAACCCAGTGGTTCTGTTACATTTTCTTCATTTGGTGTTTATTGAGCCCATTTGTGAAATTTACAGTCATTACTACCAATTAAGCTATCCTTCCATTTAGAATTTTTTCTAAGCAATATGTGTCAAGATTTTCAGAAGTGCTAAAAAGCTTCCACCAATCATTTCCACCTGTCTTCCTCAGCATCCAGAGCTAAGGTTTGCCAAAGAAGAAAACAGCTGCATGCTAGGGTTTTTTATGGCAGGCAGAGGAAAGGCCACAGATTGCTAAACACTGTTAAGTATTCAAGTCAGTTTCTCAGTCTGAGCATAAAAAACACATGTACCCACAAATTAATAGAAATTATGAAATCAGCTAAGTTCACCATGTTCATCATTACCATAATCAACCAAAATGTAAGCCCCTCCAATAACTAATTAAGCCTCTCCAGTTAAATCATCTTCCCTGTGCACTCTAATCTCACTTCTGCTGTGTACTCACCCTCTCCTTGAAAATCATACTCCCTACAATAGCTATACTTCCTGATAACCATTTACATTGTTACAGTGTAAACAAATACCCTAAATCCAAAACCAATTTAAATAACACTCTAGCAATCTTCTTGTCTAAACTAAAGTATGAGTGCAACCTATCCTTTTTCCCACTTAACAATTGCAAAGCATGGAATTCATTCCTTGTTCACTACCATAGTTCTTTAGCCTCAAATAAAAGTACCTATTTTGAGTTTTATGTCATCTGTTGCTACCTTTCTCTCCTTGTTACTGGCATCTACTGACCTTTTAGTCACTCTCCCACATTCACTAAAGACTTTGGAATCTGGTTCAATATCTTTCCAACCCTTTGCTCTGTCATCATTCTAAGCAACTCACTTCCTAAGTAACTGAATCCTGTAATACTCTAGCTTTATAGTTACCCTATCTCCTCAACTCTGACCACCTCACTTTCTCTACACTTCAGAAACCCATTTGCTAGCCAGATGTTGCATTCAGTCATAACCAGCAACCGTTCCTCCTATTTACCATATTTTTTTCAGACCATAAGACACTCATAGATTTTAGAGGAGGAAAATAGGAAAAAAATTTGGTAAAATATTTAATAACATAAATAACATAATATTTCACCAATGTAAATGTAAGCAGAACTCAACAGCAGCATTAACAACCATTATTCTCCCCAAATTTGGGGGGGGGGGTAGTATGTCTTATACTCTGAAAAATACAGTAATCTTAAACTTTAATATCCATCGTGACCACTTAATATTCCAGCAGATACTTTCTGGTTTCCTCTGTTCCCTTTTTAGCCTAGACTCAATGACCTACCACCTTAAACACTCTCATTACTGGAATTTCTTGCCTACTTACCATTTCTGCCACAATGGCCTTTAACACTTAGACCACGGTCAATCCAATTGCTAAACTTGTCTGCTTAGACACTCAGGCTGGTGAGGCCTGAGATTGGGAGAAAAAATCATCACACAACTATATATACCAGAATCATGAAAAATTCATTATAATTCTTGTAAGTAATCCAATTCAGTTAGTCCTCTCATTTCCCTCAATGGCTTCAAAATTCTCCCCTTTTCCTCAAACTCATCCCCTGCAATCATTACTGAACTCAAGGGGTTTGCCACTTGAGGTGTTCTATTCAAGAATGAGCCATGGTTGTCCTTAGGTAGTTTCATTTACTTCCAGCAAATAAAGGAAGAGGATTCAGATCAAAAAGTCCATCTCCCCAAAGGGAAGTGTAGCTATTGCTTATATATACTACCTGCTCAATTATCTGTCAATGTCTTCTTTGCAGTTGGCTATACTTACAGGGTTAGGTTTTTGTCAAGCTCATCCAGTTGCTACCTATGGCTGCAAAACACTGTGCTACATTTGAGTAAGACCACCCAGACCTTGAGACAATCACCCTCTTTTCCCCCTATAATCTCAGCTGATGATACCACTAACCATTTTATTGAAAAAATACATTAAGTGTATTTACGCCCCCAATTTGTTACTACCACCCAAACACTTCTTCCATCCATATCATCTCCTTTTCATTATTCCTACTTTGGGGAAACTGTATTCCTATTCCTACTCAAACTTAGTATCTTCACTCCATTCCTTCTACTCTTAGGATAATGTTCAATCAATCTCACATACCTTTTTCCTTTACCCTTCTCCTTTTCCCTATACCTTCAATTTCTACTTTTCTACTGACTCTTTCCATTTAGCTCATAAACATGCTGAAGTCTCTCTTGTGATATAACATGCCTTTTACCTACAATCCTATGCCTACTATTTTTCATAACCAAGCTTTCTGAAAAGAGAATCTTCACTTTCTGTTCCCGCTCTCTCAAAACTATTCACTCCTCAGTCCTCAGTAACCTACCATTTATCTCTACCATGTAGACTCCACTAAAATTATTCTATAAAAGATGTATTTGTTACTAGTTAAACTATTTGCTACATTTGACACTGCATGACCACTATTTCTTAAAACTTCTCAGCCTTCATTTAACATTTACTGAAAACCTATTTTATGACAAGAACTGGATAAGATAATGAACATGACAGATACAACCCTCAAAAAGCTTAAAATTAACTGGAGGAAGAGTCTATGATAATTCATTCTTTTCTTTCAACATCCCAGATCATTCCTTCCTCTCTCTACTCAACCCTTAAGTGCTGAGAATCCCTTAGGGCTCCTTTTTTTGCATTCCTCACATCTATCCATGCATTATCATATTTATGTTACCTATTAATTGATGATAAGAAAATTTCTATATCTAACTAAGAATTCAACTCTGAATTCTGAACCCATTTACCCTCTAAAAAAAAGATACTGGTACTTGTATATCTCACTAACTTCACAGTGTCCTTTGATACACAAAAGTTTTTGATTTTGATGAAGTCCAATGTATCTACTTTTCTTTGGTTATTTGTGCTTTCATCATCATACTTAAGAAACCGTTGCCTAATCTAAGATCATGAATATTCACACTTATGTTTTTTACTAAGAGTTTTAGACTTTCAGCTCTTATATTTATGTCTTTAATCCACTGAAACCATAATTCTTAAAAACTAAGAATTTCACTCTGCCTGGTGTAGCTCAGTGGATTGAGCATGGGCCTGCTAACCAGAGGATCACGGTTCAATTCCCAGTCAGGGCACATGCCTGGGGTATAGGCCAAGTCCCCAGTAGGGAGCACATGAAAGACAAACACTAATGTTTCCCTCCCTCTTTTTCTCCCTCCTTTCCCCTCTGAATAAATAAATAAATAGATCTTTTTTAAAAAATAAGAATTTCAACTGTAGTATCTAAGGGCTTAAGAATAAAAAGAGCTTTAAAATTCTAAATCCATAGTTTTCAGTATTACAAATCCAAGTGTGGAAGAGACACTGTTTAATGACTTGACTACTGTCTGACCTTTGAGATGAACAGGACCATAACAGAGACTGCTTCCCATAAATCCCCTCAGAGACTAATCAACCCTTCCCCTATGCCCCAGGCATGCTAATTCCTGGAACAGTCCTCTGTCCCTCCCCAGGTAAGGATGTAAAGGATGTTCCCCTTATCTGGGGTGAGTCATACTTTAGCACCCCTATATCCAGCTTTCTTTTTTCTATGCAACTTCTTAGAGCCTACCGCAGGGCACAGATTATTTACCCAAGGGCCTGAGTTAACCTAGAATTAACTAAACTAAACCAGAAGCTACTGACATTATCCTAAATTGCCAAGGTTGTTTCTTACTACCCAGTAACTCCAGAGCTAAGGAACTTGTAGTTATAAAGAAATAAAATTACATCTTTGCACATTCAAATTTGTATTTAGGAAATTTATGCCTGCTATACTTTTAACTGGGTTTCCTGTAACACAAAAAGTAAATTGCATAGCCCTTGCATACATGATCTACCTCTCCAAAATCAAAACATGTTGTTCTTCACCTGGACAACCATAAATACATTGGTTACTATCTATAACTAAAACATGTCAAGGTCTTTCCTAAATTAGGGCTTTTCCATATGCTGCTTCATTCCCTTGCTCTCACAGCTCTTTATGTAAGTTTCTCCAACTTACCCTTTAGTTTTAATTTAAATGTTCCTTCCTTGAAGAGGCCTTCTCCGACCACCCTATATAAAGTAAATATTCCCTATTCTCCTGTAGCATAGCACCCTATTATTTACTATCTAGTAATCTTCCCACTCTAATCTGCCCCGTAAAAATAAAAGTTCTATTCTTGTGTATCTTGCTCACCAACTACACCAGGGTCAGGTCAATAACAGTTGCTTAATATATACTTTCCTACATGAATGAGTGAATCAAAGTAAAGTATAATAGACAAAAAATAAACTATAAACCTTTTTATTTCTGATAAATCAAAGTATTAAAGAGTTTTTAAAAATTAAAAGTAGTAACCATCATATTTTATTTTGAATATGAAGGTTGCATAAACAACATAAATAGAGGGCCCATAGATACATGAAAAATTGCTCAACATCACTAAATGAGTGAATAAAAAACTGTGGTACATATTTACACAATGGAATACTACACAGCAGAAATAAAAAAGGAACTCCTACCCTTCATGACAGCATTGATAGAACTGGAGAGCATTATGCTAAGTGAAAAAAGCCAAGTGGTCTAGGACTTCCGCCAAGATGGAGGCATAGGTGGAGACGCCATGCTTCCTCACACAACCAAGTTTAGAGACAACTAAATACTAGCAACAGAAAACACAGCCAGAACACAGAAAATTGAACTTTTCGGAAGTCTGATAACAACAAATTCTTCAGCCTAACCGGTAAGAGGGGCGAAACCAGCAGCTGGCAGAGCGGGGTAGCACAGGAAAACTTGGTCAGACGGACTCAGGCTCGCGGAATCCAGGCTCAGGGTTGGACCTGGTGGGCAACTCAGCAAGCAATTGTGGGGAAACAGTGGGGGAGCAGGGCTGCGGGTGGACTGTGGTCACGCATTTGTGTGTGGATAGACAAGCGAGGGAGTGGGCGATTGGACCGAGAGCCAGCAGCCCCAGTGGCAAGTGGCGGAGGGTGCCGCCATTTCCCCACTCTAACCCCACCTCCACATACAGCGTCATAATTCAGGGACATAAGTGGCCCTGCCCTGGTGAACAACCTAAGGCTCTGCTCTTCACCTTGCTGCGAGAAACAGCAGAGGGGGCAGCCATTTACCCGCTGTGACCCCGCCTCCACATACAGCGTCACAACCCAGCCACCTGGGAGTCCAAGGCTCCGCTTCTCGTACTTAACGGGCACAAACAGACCAAAAATGGCTCAAGAAGATCTCAAAGCCCCAGAGCCTATAAATCTAAGCAATGAAGAAATAGCAAAACTCTCAGACGCACAGTTTAAAACACTGGTGATCAGGATCCTCACAGAACTGGTTGATTATAGCCACAAATTAGACAAACATATGAAGGTGAAACTAATTGAAATGAATGGAATTGCACAGGAAACCAATAGCGATGAAAAGGAAACTGGGATTCAAATCAATGGAGTGGACCAGAAGGAAGCAAATAATGGCCAAACAGAAAAGAGTGAAGAAGCAAGAATTCCAAAAAATGAGGAGAGGCTTAGGAACCTCCAGGACATCTTTAAACGCTCCAACATCCAAATTATAGGGGTACCAAAAGGGGGAAAGGAACAGCCACCAGTGGAAAACTTATTTGAACAAATAATAAAGGAGAATTTCCCCAATCTGGCAAAGGAAATAGACTTCCAGGAAATCCAGGAAGCTCAGAGAGTCCCAAAGAAGTTGCACCCAAGAAGAAACACACCAAGGTACATCATTATTACATTAGCCAAGATTAAAATGAAGGAGAGAATCCTAGAAGCAGCAAGAGCTAAGGGGACAGTCACCTACAAAGGAGTTCCCATCAGACTGTCAATGGATTTCTCAAAAGACACCTTACAGGCAAGAAGGGGCTGGAAAGAGGTATTCCAAGTCATGAAATCCAAAGACCTACAACCAAGATTGCTCTATCCAGCAAAACTTTCATTTAGAATGGAAGGACAGATAAAGTGCTTCTCAGATAAGATCAAATTCAAGGACTTCATCATCACCAAGCCCTTATTATATGAAATGTTAAAGAGACTTATCTAAGAAAAAGAAGTTAAAAAAAAACATGAACAGTGAAAGGACAACAAACTCACAGTTATTAACAACCACACCTGAAACAAAAGCAAACTAAAAGAACAGCTAGATCAGGAGTGGAAACATAGAAATGAAGATCTCAAGGAGGGTTAGCAACAGGGGAGTGGGAGGAGGAGAAGGGGGGAGAAGGTACAGAAAATAAGTAGCATAGACAGTAGATAGAAAATAGAGGGGGGGCAAGAATAGTATGGGAAATATAAAATCTAAAGAACTTGAGACACATGGTCATAAACTAAAGGGGGGGTAATGGTGGGGATATGGGAGTAGGGTGGAGGGGAATGAAGGGGGGTAATAGAACAACTGTAACAGCATAATCAATAAAAAAATAAATTAAAAAAATTAAAAAATTTAAAAAAAAGCCAAGTGGTGAAAGACAAATACCATATATCATCTACAGTAAAACCTATTCAACAAAACAAACAAGTGAGCAAAACAGAACCAGAGACTCAGAAATTAAGACAAACTGACAGTGACCAGAGGGGGCAGGGAGGGTGATAACAAGGGAAAGAAGGGGAAGAGGTGAGCAAAGGAATGAGAATAGAGAACTCATAGGCAGGGACAATGGGAGGAGAGAAAGATTGACTATGGAAATGAGGGTGGACTGGGTAGGGGTGAGTAATGGGAAAAAAGGTGGGACAACTATAACTGAACAATTTTTTAAAAATCAGTTACAGCAACTTAAAAATAACATAAATAAGTTTATATTTCTGTTGTAAAAACAATACAATTATGGAGTTTAAGAAAGATGATATGTAAAAGTACAGGGTGTCTTCTTCAAGCTAAAAGTCTTTAAAACTGAAACAAACCAACCATCAATACAGTTTCCCTAAAATTAAGAAGAAAACATAAATTGCAGAGGAATAAAATTCAGCCTATAAAAACTTTACTGAAGAACAAGAGACTCTGACTATAATGAAAGATGCTCCATACTGTTTTAGGGTCAAAAATGTAAGATAGCATTGCTCCCTTTTGAACCCATACATCTAGTCCCACTTCAAGTAGACTACAAAAGGATATTGTGTTCATTTTTTTAAGTTAATCATTACCAATATTAGACCAATTATTTTTATAATTAAGAATATGACCTAAATTCTAATTTTCTAAAATGAAGAGCTAGACTCAAGCAAAATCTCTCTGTGAAAACAACTAAAAAGAATACATTTTTTTAATTCTTAAAAGTCACTAACAGATAACAAGATAGTAAAGAATCACCCAACTAAAACTAAGAGAAAACCAGGCATCTACAGTAAGTTAGCATTGGAGCTACTTTTGCCCTGAGGGCATCTGATCATGAGAAACTTGTGTTTGAGGGTCTTAAGAGGTATGGGGTACATAATTCAGAGGATAGGACCCACATAAAATGATGAGTCTAAAAAGAAAGAATCCCTACAATAACATGTAACCCTAAAGGACAACATCCTCAGAGTTCCAGTCATTGACAGTAAACCACTCCCTGCAGTCCTGTAACCAAGGTTTGCATTATTTGATGGTCCTGAGTATTGCAAACCTTGGATGGCAGCAACATTTTGCCTGACCCTAGTCATCTACAGAACAAGGCACACAGAAAGAAAAACTAAAAAGCACAAAAAGAGTAGGTAAGAAACACATAAGATAAAGTAAAGATAGAATGGAGTAGAGACAATATTTGAAGGGGCAAAAGTTGAAAACTTGTGGCCCTATCTCTAGGTTTAAAAATTTCAAAGAACAAACATACAACAGAAGTGATAAACTGGTCGTATGAAAAGACACTATATCTGGTAAGCTGCCCTACCTGATCTCCTGCTATTTCTTCTGCCTTCCCTCCTTCCACTAAAGACACACACATATGCACACTCCAGCCACAATGAACTATGATGCAGTTATTTGATGCATACTATTTTAAACACCCTTTTATGGTATAAGAAAAAATAGACACTTGGACTACATTTAAAATGTAGGGGGAGGGGACCGATTACAAAGATATGCATACCTGGCTTTGAAATTAGAATAATGATGGCCTCATAAAATGAGCTTGTGGGTCTTCCCTCCTTAAATTTTTTGGAATAGTTTAAAAGGATGGGTGTTAGTTCTTCTTTGAGTGTCTGGTAAAATTTGCCTGAGAAGCCATCCAGTACAGGACTTCTATTCAGTGGGAATTTTTTGATTGCTGCTTCAAATTCACTAGTTGTGATCTCTCTGTTCAGATTCTTTATTCTTCCTGATTCAGTTTTAGAAGATTGTATGTTTCTAAGGAATTTATCCATTTTTTTCAGATTGTCCAATCTGTTGGCATATAGTTATTCATGATATTTTCTTACAATCCTTTGTATTTCCTTGGTGTCAGCTTTTACATCTCCTTTCATTTCTGATTTTATTTATTTAGGTCCTCTCTTTTTTTTCTTCTTCGTAAGTCTGGTTAAGAGTTTGTCAACATTGTTTATATTTTCAAAGAACAATCTCTTGGTTTCACTCATCTTTTTCATTGTTTTTTATAGATTGTATTTGATTTATTTGGGCTCTGATCTTTATGATTTCCTCCCTTTTTACTCGCTTTCAGCTCAGTGTGTTATTATTTTTCAAATTCCTTTATAAGTTAAATTGTTTGAGATTTTTCTTGTTTCTTGAGGTAGCCCTGTGATGATATAAACTTACCTCTTAGGACTGTTTTCACTGTGTCCCGCTGATTTTGAGTTGTTGTGTTTTCATTTTTATTTGTCTCAAAGTATCTTGTAATTTCTCCTTTGATCTCATTAGTTCAGACACTGTTTAGTAATGTTATTTAGTCTCCATGTCTTCATGTGTTTTTCAGGGTTTTTTTCGTGTGATTGATTTCTACATTCATATTATTGTAGTCAAAGAAGATGCTTGATATGATTCCAACCTTCTTAAATTTATTGAGACCTGCTTTATGACCTTACATGTGGTTTATGTAGTAAATCCTGGAAAATGTTCCATGAGCACTTAAAAAGAATGTGTATTATGCTGTTATGGGTTGAATTACTCAAAAGATAGCAATTAACCCATCTGGTCTAGTATGTTGTATAAGGCCACTGTTTTCTTGTTGGTTTTCGGTCTGGAAGATATATCCATTGATGTCAACTGGGAAGACACTACAATGAAACAAAATTATAGACCAATATCCCTGACAAACATAGATGCTAAAATCCTTAATATAATATTAGCAAACCAGATACAGCAATACATTAAAAAGGCCATACATCATGATCAAGTGGAATTTATTTTGGGGATGTAATTAGTACAGTAGCTACAAATCAATAAATGTGATACACCGCAGAAACAAAATGAAGGATAAAAACCACATGATCATATCAATAGATGCAGAAAATGCATTTGATAAAATCTAGCACCCATTTATGATATAAACTCTCAGCAAAGTGGAAATAGAACATACCTTAGCATAATAAAAGCTATAAATGACAAACCCTCAGCCAATATCATACTCAATGAACAAAAGCTAAAAGTGTTTCTCTTAAGTTTGGGAATAAGACAGGTATGGAGGCTTTCACTGCTCTTATTCAACATAGTACTGGAAATTCTAGCCATAGCAATCGGACAAGAAAGATAACTAACAGACATTCAGATTGGAAAGGAAGAAGTAAAACTGTCATTATTTTTAAATGACATGATACTATATATAGAAAACTCTAAGATTCCACCAAAAAAACTACTAGAACTGATAAATGACTTCAGCAAAGTAGCAAAATCTAAAATAAATATCCAGAAATCAGTTGCATTTTTATATACCAATAATGCACTATCATTAAAGGGAAACTAAGACATTAATGCCATTTACAACTGCATAAAAAAATAAAATATCTAGGAATAAGTTTAACCAAGGCTGTAAAAGACCTGTACTACGAAAATTCTAAGACATTGGAGCAAGAAATTGAAAAAAATACAAAAAAGTGAAAGCATAACCATGTTCATGGATAGGAAGAATTAATATCTTTAAAATGTGCATATTAGCCCTGACCAGGTGGCTTAGTTGGTTGGAACATCATCCTGTGCACCAAAAGATTGCAGATCCAAATAACCAGTCAGGGCACATAGGAGGGGGGACCCAGTATGCCCAGAATTATCCTCCGGAGGGCAAGCCCCTTTTAATACAGGCTTCTTCTCCCTGCTAGGAGAGTGTTTTAGGAACCCATCTGTATCAGTGTACCTGTTGCCATTGTTGTGAGAGGATGCATTTGGCTTCAGTGAATTTCTTTTTAAGACTCAACACGTTTGTCCATCTCACTGCACTGAGTGTTCAGCAGTTTTTGACCAAAAACCACATGACCTCCATGCCCCACCCTCCCTATTCACCCATTCTTGCCCTGAGCAACTTTTTTTTGTTTCCCCAGATGAAAAAGGTCTTTAAAGGGAAACATTTTGCCAATGTGGAAGAGAAACAAAAAACAGTAGCAACATAAAAAGGCATCAAAATCAACAAGTTCAAAAACTGTTTTGAGCAATGGAAAAAAATGTCTCAATAGGTGTACTGCATCAAATGGAGAATACTTTGAAGGTGTGACTAAAGTTTAAACATGTAAGAATAAGTGCACAATTTTTTATAAATAAATTCCGGGGCTTTTTGGGTCCCCCTAGTACCTAGGTTGCTGCTTCAGGCACCTACAGGAGGCAACCAATCGATGTTTCTCTCCCGTATCAATGTTTTTCTTTCTCTCCTATCCTCTATCCCCTCTCTCTAAAAATCGACAAACATATTCTTTGAGTGAAGATAAAAACAAAAAGTCCATACTACCCAAAGCAATCTGTAGACTCAACAAAATTCCTATCAAGATACCAATGAAATATTTCACAAAACTAGAACAAATATTCTAAAATTTTATATAGAACCACAAAAGCCACAGCAATCTTAAGAACAAAGTCAGCGACTCTCATTTGCAGCCATTCTGGCACTCGTGTGTCTCCGGAGGCACCCCGAGAGTTCGCCCCTGCGCAGGCTCCACGCTTAATGCCTGTCAACGCAGCAACTTGCCTGGGAAAGCAGCAGTGTGTACATTGCCTAAATGAAGAAACTGAGATTCGGAGATGCTAAGAAAACTCCCTGTGCCATACAACCACGTGAAGTGAAGACGGTGAGATTTAAACCTGGGTTTGTGTGGCCCCCAAATCTCTATTCCTCCCACAACGATAACACCAAGGAGAAGAGGGAGCCTCAGGCCACTTCCTTTCATGAATGAACAGCTTGAAGCAAAATTGTCAGTGGATATACTGCTGATGGAGTTGGAAGCTATAACTTTCTTTAAAAAAATGGTTCAGGAGACTTCCGCCAAGATGGAGGATTAAGGTGGATGTGCCTGCCTCCTCTCACAACCAAGTTTAAGGACAACTAAATATTAGCATCAGAAAACACAACCAGAACACGGAAAACTGAACTTTTCGGAAGTCCGCAAACAACAAATTCTCCGACCCGGCCGGTAAGAGGCGAAACCGGCGGCGGCGGGTTGAGGAGTTACAAAGGAGAACTCGTGCGACCCGGGCGCGGGCGCGGAACCCAGACGCGCGACTTTTCGGAAGTCCGCAAACAGCAAATTCTCCGGCCCGGCCGGTAAGAGGCAAAACCGGCGGCGGCGGGTTGAGGAGTTACAAAGGAGAACTCGTTCGACCCGGGCGCGGGCGCGGAACCCAGACGCGCGACTTTTCGGAAGTCCGCAAACAGCAAATTCTCCGGCCCGGCCGGTAAGAGGCAAAACCGGCGGCGGCGGGTTGAGGAGTTACAAAGGAGAACTTGAACGACCCGGGAGCGGGCGCGGAATCCAGTCGCACGGGTTCCAAACCCAGGATTGGACCTAGTGAGCAGCCCACCGGGTGAGTGACTACGGAGGAGTCAGTGGGGAGGCGGTGGCAGCGAGTTGACTGTGGGTGCCCGGTTACGCGCGGGTGAGGAAGTGAGCGGGGGACCGGCGGCGGCGCCATTTTCCCCCGCTCTGACCACGCCCCCACATACAGCGTCACAACCCAGCGACCTGGGACTCCAAGGCGCCGCTTCTCTCACTTAAAGGGCCAGAACAGACCAAAAATGTCGCAGGGGGACCTCAAAGTCCCGGAGATAAATCTAAGTGACGAAGAAATAGCAAATCTCTCAGACGCACAGTTTAAAACACTGGTCGTCAGCTTCCTCACAGATCTGGTGGACTATAGCCACAAATTAGAGAAACATATGAAGGCTAAATTAAGGGAAATGAATGGAATTCCACAGGAAACCCATAGAGATGAAAAAAAAACTGGGACTCAACTCAATGGAGTAAACCAGAAGGAAGAAAAAAATGATCAATCAGAAAGGAATGAAGAAATAAGAATTCAGAAAAAATGAGGAGAAGCTTAGGAACTTCCAGGACATCTATAAACGCTCCAATATCCGAATTATAGGGGTACCAGAAGGGGGAAAGACACAACCACCAGTGGAAAAACTATTTGAACAAATAATAAAAGAAAATTTCCCCAATCTGGCAAAGGACACAGACTTCCAAGAAATCCAAGAAGCCCAGAGAGTACCAAAAAAGTTGGACTCAAGAAGGAACACACTAAGGCATATAATAATTACATTAGCCAAAATTAAAACGAAGGAGAGAATCCTGGAAGCAGCAAGAGCTAAGGGGACAATCACCTACAAAGGAGTCCCCATCAGGCTGTCAGCAGATTTCTCAAAAGAGACCTTACAGGCAAGAAGGGGCTGGAAAGAAATATTCCAAGTCATGAAAACTAAAGACCTACAACCAAGATTGCTCTACCCAGCAAAACTTTCATTTAGAACGGAAGGACAGATAAGGTGCTTCTCAGATAAGACCAAATTCAAGGAGTTCATCATCACCAAGCCCTTATTATATGAAATGTTAAAGGGACTTATCTAAGAAAAAGAAGTTAAAGAAACATGAACAGTGAAAGGACAACAAGCTCACAGTTATCAACAACCACACCTAAAACGAAAGCAAACTAAAAGGACAGCTAGATCAGGAGTGGAAACATAGAAATGAAGAGCTCAAGTAGGGTTAGCAACAGGGGAGTGGGAGTGAAGACGGGGAGAGAAGGTACAGAAAACAAGTAGCATAGACAGTAGATAGAAAATAGATGGGGGGGGGCAAGAATAGTATGGGAAATACAGAACCTAAAGGACTTGAGACACATGGACATAAGCTAAAGGGGGGGTAATCGGGGGGTTGGGGGGCAGGGTGGAAGGGAATGAAGGGGGGGAATAGAACAACTGTAACAGCATAAACAATTCAAAAAAATAAAAAAAATTAATAAATAAATAAATAAATAAATAAATAAAATAAAATAAAAAAAAAAAAAAAAAAAAAAAAAAAAAGAACAAAGTCAGAAGAATCATGCTACCTGATATCAAACAATGCGACAAGGACATTGTAATCAAAATGACATGATACTGGTATAAAAACAGACATAAAGATCAATAGAACAGAATAGAGAGCCCAGAAATAAATCCATTAATTGACATTTATAGTCAATTAATATTTGACAAAGAAGGCAAAAACATACAATGGTATGAGCAAAATAAATTGTGCTCAGAATATTAGACAGATATGTACAAAAAAAATGAAACTAGACCACCATACACAAATGTAAATTCAAAATGGATTAAAGACTTAAATGTTCTATCCATACTGTAACAAAAGGTAGAAGCAATATACAGGTTAGGAATGAAATCTAAGTATCCCTCCCTGTCCCATCTATTTCTTTTCTGAGTTCAGACAGCAAGAGTTGAGTCAGTGAGGAATAGTACCCTTAGTTGAAAATGCACAATTATTCCAAGCTTATAGGGTACTCTTTCTGTTACTCTCATTCATATACCTTGTCATTTTTGCTAAGATAAATAAAAACAATAAGAGGCATGAAACTAGAATTTCTCAGGGCCTGGGTGTTTCTTTTTTCCACTTAAACATTTTCTAATTAACTTAAAACCAATTGTGATTGCTTCTTTAAAATAATTTTGTTCACTTTTTTAGTGTTTATATTATATTTTATTTATCTATTTGTAGAGAGAGAGGAAGTGAGGGAGAAAGAGAGGGAGAGAAACATTCATGTGAGATAGAAGCATCAATCAGTCGCTTCTTGCATGCCCCTGAGACCAGGGATCAAATCCACAACCCAGGCATGTGGATTTGCCCTGACGGGAAATCAAACCAGCAACCTTTCGCCTTACAGAACAATGCCCAATCAATGAGCCACATCAGTCAGGGCTATGTTATAATTTTAAAAAACCACAAAAGAATATGAAATTACAGAAGACAGTCAAAGTTTATAACTCATTAGAATAGACATAAAAAAACAAGTAATTATTATTCAAAATAATTCTAATTTGTATCCAACCTAGAAAGAAAAAAACACATGAAGGTAGGAATAAATAGTAGGTAGTACCTGCTTTAATTGGAGCCTTTCATCACAAACTTCCTTTACTTCTGAGGTCCTAATACTTCTTCTATCTCTCTTTTAGCACTTTGATACTGACATACTGTTGGTCAAATAAATTACCCATTTTTTTTTAAACAGCTGACCAGAGCTTTCATTGTTGATGCTGGCAGATATCAAATTCTAGATTCTAAAATGGAATCCCTTTGTGCTTCATCGTTTTAGATGTCCCTCCAAGAAAGCTATAATAATGGATGATGAGGAAACTGTGGGAGACAATAACCTTGAATATATACTTCATGTATCTTCAAAATAGACTTATCCCAAGCTATGCTTCTCAATGTTTGTTACTATATAATATCAAGTCCAATGAGGCTGTCATTTCTGCCCTTAGCACAAAGACAAGAACTCCTAATTTCAACATAAAGGCCAGATTAGTCCTCTTGTTAATTTAAGACACTTGCTTATCTGTTTCACCAATGACAATAAGTTACTGATGGCTGGCTGCTTTACCTGAAAATCTGCTGAAATCATTTGAAAACTTGACATTTCATTATAATTCCCAGATTCTCCCCCCCACATGGAGGATAGGTTTCTATTCTGTCCACTTGTCTGGCAAGAGAGTAAATATCACAAATTAGAGTTACTATGTTTCAATCTGTCAATGGTAAAAAAGCTGTTCCAAAAAAAAGGAGGCATAATGTTAAAACTATCATCACTATAAAAGATTTCAAAGAGAACTAGGCTCTGCACATTTCTCAATGTAGAGAACATGATAGTTTTCAAAGTGAATTAGAATCTGCAGATTTCTCAATGCATTGAACATAAAACCTCAAGCATCATAACTCCCAGTGTCATATTTAACAATGTTTCTTCCCTCTAAGGAAATATATTATCACAACAAGCACAAAGCATGTCAGCTATTTTCTGTGGCAAGTAGGGGAAACCCTGTTGGTTGCCAATTTAGCAATTATTCCTTCCACTCTTTTTTCTTTGCTGGCACAACCTGCCTACACTTCAAAAGCTAAAAGTGCCAGGAAGTCCTCCTTCTAGCCTCCGTTACATAAAGGGCATAGGCACTGATACATTCCTAGCTAGTGGGGCCTAAGAGTAAAGCTGGCAGGTAGGCCTTTGGAAAAGATTTTCTTTCCAATAAAGACACCTGTATGAGAGGAAACTGTTATTCTTCTATGTAGTACTTAGCTGTGTCTGCGTAAGTACTTTGGAGCAGCTGTAGCAATTTTACTGTGAGAAAAGATATCACTAACATGCTGAATATAACAGAGAAAAGCACTTGAGTGCTGGATGTTATCACTGAGTTGTGTACCAACAGTGGCAAAACAACCTTACCTCCAGAATTCTTGTTAGAATTATAGCTATCTTAGTTTATGGCTTTAGTTTAAGCAATCTTCATTTGGATATTATTATATGAAGGCAAAAGCATCCTAACTAACATAACTAACAAATATTTGTTCACTCTAAGCTATCCAGATTAGGAAGTTAGACTGCTGCTACTTAGCTGGATAATGCCATCACCATTGTCTCTACCTGGATCCCTACGGCTTTATTCATGTTTTTCTTTTCCTTTCACAAAGGAGCAAACTCAATGTAATTAAAGTCATATCTATGCTTCACAATAAAGTCTGTTTCTTCCACACCTCTTCCATGATGGCCAATGGGGGAAGATACTTCTTGTTTCTCCAGTACATTTTTCAGATGCCCCTGCTGTTAACAACGTCACAGAAGTGTCCCAATTTTTAGCTTATACTCTTTTACTATAGAAAATCCGACACCATATTGAAATCACGACTGATCTAAAATCTCCAAAGGGAAAATCCTAAACAGAATAAAGAGTTGTTTTTATAAAGCATTATCCACATTGATCAATAAATACATCTGAAAGAATGATGAGGCATCCTGAATGATGAATAAGTGAATATGCTATCCTTTTTACATATAATGAAAACAAAAAATTTAGCCTTAACTAAAAAACAAAGAAAAAGCCTGACATGAGTTACACATAGGTGAGTTCAGAATCCTACCTTAGGACTTCCAGCCAAGATGGAGGCATAGGTAGATACACTATGCCTCCTCCCACAACCAAAAGAAGGACAAGGGCAAATTTAAAAACAAAAAATAACCAGAACTTTTAGAAAATCGAACTGTATGGATGTCCGACATCCAAGGAATTAAAGAAGAAACATTCATCCAGACCAGTAAGAGGGGCAGAGATGGGGCATAGAGGGCTCATGGCAAGGCGTGGCTGGTGCACCAGGCAATCCCACATTTGCATGTGGATAAACCAGGAGGAATAACTGAGGAGAGAGACAGACGGCACAACCCAGGGTTCCAGCGCAGGAAAATAAAGCCTCAAAACCTCTCTTTGAAAAAACCTGTGGGGGTTGCAGCATCAGGAGAAACTCCCAGCCTCAGACCAGAGTTCAGTGGAGAGATCCACAGGGTCCTGGAATGCACAAACCCGCCCTCCCAGGAATCAGCACCAGAAGGGCTCAATTTGCTTGTGGATAGTGGAGGAAGTGACTGAAAGCCAGGAAGAGCTGAGCAAGTGCCACTGTTCCTTCTTTGGCCCTCCCCCACATATTAGCACCACAACACAGCAAGATGGATAATCCTGCCCTAGCAAACCCTAAGGCTCCACCCCTTACTACATAGTAGGTGTGCAGAGACAAAAAATATGGCCCAAATAAAAGAACAGATCAAAGCTCCAGAAAAAATAGAATTAAACAATGAAGAGGTAGCCAACCTATCAGATGCAGAGTTCAAAACACTGGTCATCAGGATGCTCACAGAAATGGTTGAGTATGGTCACAAAACAGAGGAAAAAGTCAAGGCTATTAAAAGTGAAATAAAGGAAAATGTACAGGGAACCAACAGTAAGGGGAAGGAAACCAGGACTCAAATCAATGGTTTGGACCAGAAGGAAGAAATAAACATTCAATCAGAACAGAATGAAGAACAAGAATTCGAAGAATGAGGTGAGGCTTGGGACCTCCAGGACCACTTTAAATGTTCCAACATCCGAATCATAGGAGTGCCAGAAGCAGAAGAGGAAGAGCAAGAAATTGAAAACTTATTTGATAAAATTGTGGAGAGCTCCCCAATCCGGCAAAGGAAATATACTTCCAGGAAGTCCAGGAAGCTCAGAGAGTCCCAGAAAAGTTGGATCCAAGGAAGCATACACCAAGACACATCATAATCACATTACCCAAGAATAAAGATAATTAGAAAATCTTAAAAGTAGCAAGAGCAAAGGAGAGTCACCTACAAGAGTTCTTGTAAGTCTATCAGCTGATTTCTCAAAAGAAACTCTGCAGGCAAGAAGGGGCTAGAAGGAAGTATTCCAAGTCATGAAAGGCAAAGACCTACATCTAAGATGACTCTATCCAGCAAAGCTATCATTTAGAATGGTAGGGCAGATAAAGTGCTTCCCAATAAGGGAAAATTAAAAGGAGCTCATCATCACCAAGCCCTTATTATATGAAATGTTAGATAGACTTATCTAAGAAAAAAAAGATGATCAAAACTATGAACAGTAAAACAACAACAAATGCACAAGTATCAACAATTGAACCTAAAAAACAAAAACTAAGCAAACAAGTAAAACAGGAACAGATTCACAGAAATGGATATCACATGAAAGGTTATCAGTGGGGAGGGGGAGAACAGGGAAAAGGTACAGGGAATAAGACACATAAATGGCAGATACAAAATAGACACAGGAAGGTTAAGAATAGCATAGGAAATGGAGAAGCCAAAGAACTTATATGCAAGACCCAAGGACACGAACTAAGGTGAGGGAATACTGATGGGGAGGGGGGCGCTAGTTACAGGGTGGAAAGAGAGAGGAAAAAATGGCACAATTGTAATAGCATAAGGAATAAAATATATTTTTTAAAAATAGAATCCTACCTTAATACTGTTAATTTTTAAGAGACCTCTGTTATTCCCAATATTTTTCATATTTACTCACAACATGGAAAAAAATTCTTAGCAAGTTCATAAAAATCTTTGTTGAATATTACTCAGCAATGCAGCAAAATGAAAATTTAATCAAACTAGACAATCACATGTAACTGACATTGACTTATTAGGGAAAAAACAGGTTAAAAGGAAAAAAATTACAAACCCTGAAATTTTCAGATCCTTTCCTTTGATACACTTTCCTTTACTCGTTTTTTTGTTGTTGTTTATTACAGAAACATACTCCCTACAGAGAAAAAAAAATCAGAAGTAGGTGCTATTCATTTTCAACCAAATTGCTGTTTAAGCAAAATTGTTGTGATGATCAAATAGCTTTTAACCAAAGTATATACTATCATGGTCTGATCTTAAACTGTTTGTATATGGTGTTCCCTTAGTACAGGGTACTTTTCTCTCCCCACACTCATCTTGCTGATTAATGAAGTACTGACAAACACTTGTGAACTAAAACCTATTAAAATTAGTAACATGCAGACCTGATTTTAAAAATCAGTATTTTTTTGTTTCTTGTTTTAAAAGCTCTATTTCAAAATTAAATATTTGATTTGTGATATAATTAAGTTTTATTATATCATTCTTAATATCTAGATAGGGTAACGATATTTATCAAGTACAAACTAAGCAACTTTATAAGAAATCAAATTCTGAGGACTATTAAATTCTTTGTATGTTCGAATTCACTACTCATACTTAATAAGGTAAAGTAGTCCTGAGACAAAAGAGTTTGAAAACCTTCTATGTAGCAATCAGCTATTCACTGTAGTACCACTGTAACTTCAAGATACTGGAAACAACCTGCATATCCATCAATAATAGAGTAGCAAAAATAATTCTGACATATCCATACACTATGCAACAGTCAAAGAGAATGAGGAGCAATTAGGCAATAAAATAAAACACATCCTGAGTTAGAGGAGGAAGTAAAACTATCTCTATTATATTGTGAAAAAAAACAAAGTATTGCTGAGGGAAAAATTTAAGAGACCTAAAAAAATAAAAAGATACCTCATGTTCATGAATCAGAAGATGTAATATTATTAAAATGGCACTAATTTCCAAATTAATCTATAGATTCAAAATAATACAAATCAAAATATTATCTAGCTTCTTGCAGAAATTGACCACCTGGTCCTATAATGTCTATGAAAATTCAAGGGACTCAGAGTAACCAAATAATCTTGAAAAATAACAAAGTTGGAGGACTCACACTTTCAGATTTCAAAACTTACTGCATAAGGGATAAATATATGGGCAAGTGGAAGAGAATTGAAGAGTCCAACATAAACCCTCACATTTTGATCAGTTGATTTCTTAAAAGATTTTATCTTTATTTTTAGAGAAAAGGGAAGGGAAGGATAAAGAGAGAGAAACAACCCAAGCATGTGCCCTGACTGGGAATCAAACCAGCAACCCTTTGGTTTGCAGGCCCATGCTCAATCCAATGAGCCACACCAGTCAGGGCTGATTAACTGATTTTTGATAGAGTGTGAAGACAATTCAGTGGAGAAGAAATAGTCTTTTGAACATATGGTGCTGGAACAAATGAAGAGCCACATGCAAAAGAATGAAACTGAACTTTTTACTCACTGCATATAGAAAAAAACAACTCAAAATGTTCAAAGACCTATATGTAAAAGCTAAAACTATAAAATTCTTAGAAGAAATTATAAGTGTAAATCTTCATGCCTTCTGATTAGACAATGATTCCTTAGACGTGATACCAAAAGCACAAGTAACAACAGAAAATATTTATAAATTGGACACCATCAAAAAGGTTGAAGGAAAACACCTGCAAATCATGTACCAATAAGGGATTTATATCTAGATTATATTGTATAAAGAACTCTTATAGCTCATTAAAAAGACAAATAATCTACCTTAAAAATGGGGAAAAGATGTGAATAGATATTCTCAGAAAAAAATATACATTCCTCACTGGTGTGGTCAGTTGGCTGGAGATTGTTCTGAAAAGTGAAAGATCACAGTTTGATTCCCAGTCAGGGCACATGCCTGGGTGGCAGGTGGTCCATGGTCCAGGCACATGTGAGAGGCAGCCTATTGATGTTTCTCACATCGATGTTTCTATCCCTCTCTTTCTCCCTCCTTTGCCCCCTCTCTAAAAGTAAACAAACAAAATCTTTTTTAAAAAAAAGATATACAAATAGTCAATGACACAGGTAAAGCTGCTCATCATCATTAGCCATTCAGGAAATACAAATCAAAACCATAATGAGGGGAGAGGGAAGGGAATTTCAGGGGAAAAGGGAAAGAGTTTGCAGGAACAAGTATAAAGGACACATGGACAATAACAAGGCGGGGTTGGACATGGGAAAGAGGGGTGGAGAGCTGGAGGTGGGGGTCTGGGATGTGGGAAAAACGCAGAAAACTGTATTTGAACAACAATTAAAATTTAAAAAAAATTAAAAACTATAATGAGCTATAATTTCACACCAGATAATAATGAGGGTTGAGGAGGATGTGATGAAATTGGAAGCCTCATACACTGCTGGTAAGAATTAAAATGGTGCTGCAGCTGCTGTGGAAAACAATTTGGCAGTTCCTCAAAAGGTTAAACACAGGTTACCATATGACCTAGCAATTCCACTCCTAGGTATACACTCAAAAGAATTTAAAACATATGTCTAAACAAAAACTTGTACAAGCACATTCATAATAGCATTATTCACATAGCCAAAAAGCAGAAATAACCCAAATGTCCATCAATGATAAATTTTAAAAATATGATAGAGCCATACATGAATATTCCTCAGCCATAAAAAGAAATGAAATACTGACACATGCTATAACATGAAGTTTTAAAACATTATGCAGGTGAAATAAGCCAGTCACAAAGGGCCACATATCATATGATTCTATTTAAATGAACTGTCCACCATACACAATCCTCAAGAGATAGAAAGTATGTGTTAGTTTTCCAAATTGAAATTTTTTAAAGATTTTATTTATTTATTTTTAGAGAGAGGGGAAGGGAGGGAGAAACTGAGAGAAACATCAATGTGTGGTTGCCTCTCATATGCCCCCTACTGGGGATCTGGCCTGCAACTCAGGCTTGAGCCCTGACTAAAGAATCAAAATGGCGACCCTTTGGTTCATAGGCCAGCACTCAATCCAGTGGGCTACACCAGCCAGGGCCAAATTAAATTATTTTTAAAAACAGCTACGTTGTTCAGGTAATCATGTTATATCTTTCTACATCTAAAATTCTTCTTCTAAAATATCTTTAAAAGCACTTGGAGGCACAAAAGCATGCCATGGATCAAGGAGGAAAGACCCAGAATTTTAAAACAGCTAAGGAAAACTCATAAACCACAAAGGCAGAAAACTGATTTGTCTGTTGAATCCTATCAAATGGCCAACATTCACTCCAAGTTAAATTCTAGCATCCTTCTGAACTGGAAATTACTACTAATAATTAAACTTTAATTTGCAAAATATCTGTACATTTTATAAAGGCAATCATCAATGTAAAGGTAAAACTCACTGGACTTTATACCATAGTTAATAATTTTAAACTAAATGCAACTACTTTAAATATTTATCGAGATAGTAAAAATAGTGTAACTTTCCAGTTAGATACATGGGTTTGAATCTTAGCCTGCTGTTTACCAGCTAGGTAATCATCAATTTACTTGGTCTTTGTGATCCCCCTCCTTCCCTTCAGTTACATCAGGAATTAAAATACTACCTACTTTAGGGTGAAAAGAAACACTCCAACTACTTATAAAACAGAGGTAGGGGACAATGTCACTTCTTAAAAAACCTACCTGTACTGTTTGAAATTTCATACATGTATATAATTTATATATATATATAAAGATTTTCTTTCTTTATTTTTATAGAGAGGGAAAGGGAGGGAGAAAGAGAGAGAGAGAGAAATATCAATGTGTGGTTGCCTCTCATGCATCCCTTAATGGGGACTTGGCCTGCAATCCAGGCATGTGTCCTGACTGAAAATCAAAAATCAGTGACCATTTGGTTTGCAGGCCTCCACTCAATTCACTGAGCTATGCCAGCCAGGGCTCATACATGTAAAAATATGATGAGTATTTTTAAAATAGAAACATTTACTTTATAAGGTTCTTGTGGAGTCATTTTGTAAGATATCTACACATAGAAGACTCCCAATTAAAAATAATTTCCTCACACCTTCTATAACCTTTCCACCTTCTTGAATTGAGGTGAACAAGACTTGGAAAAAGCAAAGTTAAACATTTATTTTTCTGAAGGCAGTGGTTATCAAGAAAAAGATAAGGCCTGGCTGGTGTAGCTCAGTGGATTGAGCGCGGGCCTGGGAACCAAGCAACCACGGTTCGATTCCCAGTCAGGGCACATGCCTGGGTTGCAGGCCAGTTCCCATCAGGGGACTCACAAGGGGCAACCATACATTGATATTTCTCTCCCTCTCTCCTTCCCTTCCCCTCTAAAGATAAATAAATAAAATCTTTAAAAAAAAAAAAAAGAAAAAGATAAGGGCAATAAAACTGAGCTTCTCAACCACTTTCCTCAAAACACACTAAAGAATTTTAACTAGAGAGACAAAAACATTTCCACATTTTCACTGATTCTAATCACTCTACTCTGAAACATTAAGGTTTAGGGGAAAGGGGAAGTTGCAATGTTAATACTATCAAATGAAAAGGAAATTTGGTAACTTAATCTTTTGATGAACAAGGCAAATTCAGGATTCAGTTCAGAGAATATTTTTCACTAGAAAACACAATACAAATATAAATTGTGACTATCTTTTATCTAGCAAATAAAGTAAAATATCAGCTGCATTTTTTTTGTTTTGTTTTGAGAGTACACTGAGATAGATTAATGTAATTTAACCTATCCAGGCTGTCACCTTACACTTTGCAGGATACTGTGAGACTTAAGAACATTCTCTTTCATATTCTAAGAGATAGAGTGAATATCAGAAAGCACAGCAGTTTTGCAGATCAAAAAGGTGGCTTTTAAAACCACCAAAATACAATGGGATCACTAAAGTTAGTTTGTGGCCTTTGGTAGCTGTCTTAAAAACAGACATTAGACTTTTGCAAACATCAAATTTACCTATGGGAACATTTCTCATCATGTATGCAGAAGTACATAACTAAACCTTCATGTAGCTAAAAATATACAAATCCTATTCTTGACCATTTAATATATACATTACTGAGAAAGAATTTTCTGGAGTGTCTTTGTTTTTAGGCTATTTCAAAAACATATTTCTATCGATGTAATAAACATCTAAACCTGTAGAGAATTTTTATGAGTTCATGTGAACCAAAACTGACGACATTGCCAGGAACCCACCCATGGCCAGGATGGGTATGAAAGCAGCCCAACACAAAATCGTACACTTACTTAAGATCTTTTTTTGCTCATCAGTTTTCGTTAGTGTTTCTGTATTTAATGTGTGGCCCAGAGACGTCCTGGCCAGAATAACAGTTTCGAAGTTTACGTATTTGGAATTTAAAACGGCCCTTGAGGAAGATTACTTGAAAGTAGAAGAAAGCAAGGCAAGGATCAGATTACAGGGCAGTTAAGATTAAGTGCTCCCTAGACTGTGGTCACCTTTTATAAGAAGGGGTGTGAAAGTGGGTATTTCAAAGGTGTGTTAACCTAGATGCGCAGAAACAAAGGACTGGGCTTGCTTAAGGCAAAGATAAATCTTTTACTAAAGAAACTGTATTCCCACCATGACCTGCCCAGTTAGGAATTCATGATTTATTTATTACAGCACCCTTTTACCCCCACACTTAAAAGGCGAAGCACAATCAGTAAATTTTAGAAAACTACAATTTACATAATAGTTACGTAAACTACATTTACATAACTTTTATCTCAACTTCGTTGAACGGTTAAAGGGAACAAAATTAAAAAGTGGGAAAAGCCAGCTGGTAAGGGATTCCCCCGAATTCCAGGCTTTCTCCTTTCCAGTTTCTGCAAACCACCTCAAAAATTCAGCGGCGGATGACATTAAATTCTTCTCAGTGTCCGTGCAAACAGGGAAGCCGAGCCCTCGGCCAGGCCTTCAACTGCGGCTTCTCCGACTTCCCTCAGGACCGCCCCAGGGGCTGACAGGATGGTTGCCCCGCCTCTCCCGAAGGCGGAAAGGAGGGACACCCCTGACTCACTCACCCGGGCCAGCCGCCAGACAGCACCACTTTCACCTCGGCGAAGTCCACAGACCGGCCTCAGCGCCCTCCAGAGGCCGAAGCGCCCCCTTTCCGGACGGGCCTCCTTCCCCACAAAAGTCACCCTCAAGCCCCCTTGCACCCCTCCAAGCGCGGGGTACGCAAAGACCTGAGACACCGCCACTTTCGGATCCTAGCTGCCGGCGGGGACCCTAGCCCCGCCCCACGGTCTCGTGAGCCTGCGCGCCGGGAGCCCGCGCCTGCGCGTCCCCTAGTGCCCCGCGCGCCCCCGCCAGCACGCGTCGCCGCCAGAAAGGCCGGGCGAGGCCGTGGCGGAGGCGGAGGCCCGGCTAGGGCGGCGCGCGCCCCCGCCTTGCCACTCACAGGCGACGTTGGCCAGCGGCCCCAAAGTCCATCCTCCGGGTTAGGCGTAGAGCGCGAAAGGGGAGGGGACAGCTAGGAAGGCAGGAAGCTGCGGCTTAAAACGGCAGCCCGCGCCGGGCCCTTCTTCCCTCCTACGGTCCCGGAGCTTTATACATCTCCTCTTCTCCGCGGCCTCCGCCCCGCCGCCATGTACCGCTGCCTGGGCGAAGCGCTTCTGGTATCCCGCGTCGGGCCCGCAGGCCTGGGCTCGACGGCAACCGACTCTGCTGCGCTGATGGGCCGGGCCCGCGGGCAGCCGGCCGCCGCCGCCCTGCAGCCGGGGCTCGCGCTGCCCTCCCGACGACACTACAGCGAAGCGGCGGCTGACCAAGAGGACGACCCCAACTTCTTCAAGATGGTGGAGGGCTTTTTCGACCGCGGTGCCAGCATTGTGGAGGACAAGCTGGTGGAGGACCTCAAGACCCGGGAGAGTGAGGAGCAGAAGCGGAACCGGGTGCGCGGCATCCTGCGGATCATCAAGCCCTGCAACCATGTGCTGAGCCTGTCTTTCCCCATCCGGCGCGACAACGGCTCCTGGGAAGTCATCGAAGGCTACCGAGCCCAGCACAGCCAGCACCGCACACCCTGCAAGGGAGGTGAGAGCGGACCCGAACCCCTGGCTGGTTCCCCGCAGCCCGGCCTTCTAGTTGCCCCAGGGGACCACTGCTCCGCCCAACCCGGGTGGGTGCTAGCCCTTCCCCGACGTTCTTCTCCCTCCGAGCCCTCACCTCAGAGTGTCTGGCTCCGGTCGGTAGTGATTTTTCCGTCTTAACCCACCACAGAGTTGGTCCTATCCCTCTCCCCTGTGCTCGTACCTATATTAATGCTATGCGCAGAGTAGGCACTACCCTGCTTTTTTTATCCTAGTGTGTGTGACACATGGTGGGTCCTGACAAAATGCACTTCTGGGAAAGGGAACGACTGGGCCATCAGATTGTGCCTCCTGCAAGTTTTTGTGGGCTTCTGTGACTCACCTGAATGCAGATTATGAAATAATTATTTTATGATTTTTTCACTTTTTACATCAGTGACAGGTGATGCAGTAACATACAAAATGAACTGCCTTCTAGATTTAAAATATAGACGGTTTTATTCACCAAATGAATTAACTAATTATACTTGGGTCTTTTAAATTAAGTTATATTTCTACTGACAGCATTTCTTTTGTAAAAGTAGTCCGCGAGCAGAGTAACATCTCTGACAAACACCAGGCGTCCGGACAGTAAATCTGAAGGATTTTGACCGCAGTTATGGCCCGCCAGCCAATGGAATGAAATAGCCTTGGGGGTGTGTACTGATCCTGGCTGGCATCAGAATTGAGCTGGGAGAAAAGATAAGTAGGTGAAGAAAGTAGTTGAGTACAATTTGGTAACCACCAAGTTATCATATACATAGTTTAAGTTTTTGAATGTTGATTTGGCTTCTGCAATCATACTGCTTTCTTTGAGAAAATAAGAGCGTTTTATTTTTTTCATTTTTCCTCCAGTAAAGTGCTTAAAAGTAACCTAAAATAGAGAGGTGAAGAGTCTTGCTGGATTTTGCATACAGGCTATAGGGCTGTGCCCTTTTTCTCCATAAACCTGATATAGAGTTTTATTAAACTAGCTGACCCTTAAGGATAATTTTTAGAAATCTGTCTACCAGAAAGAAATTGAGCACTCCTGGCATTCTCAGCTGGAGAACAAAGGTTGCTTCAAACCCCTGAATGATTTACTTGCTGAATTTGTATTGACCCCACCCACTTTAGGACTTAACCTGTGGAGCTTAATTATCCTTTACTTCTGTTTCCTGTCCTAAAAACGTTTGAACCACTTTGACCTCTAATTTCCCTTTCCAGCTTCAAAATTATATAGAATGGACAACTTTCAACCTCCTACATTGCCTTCCTTCTTCCTACCACTCCCTCATTCCCTAAACCAAGAATACCAGTCCAGATTCCCAAGAGAAGCAAACAAGAATGTTAGAGGAAGAAGCAAAGTTAGCAAATATTAAAATGCAATCATTATTTAAAATGGACATCAAGTTCATATTACTATCTTGTCAGTAATTTCCAGTTGCTTAAAGGATAAACAATTAATACCTTTTTTTTTCCTGCAGGATCTGATTTAGTCCAGGAAGTTTTTTATATTCTTCGGTTCTTTATATACGTAGCTGTCTTCAATCTTTATAAATCACAATTCCACAAACTCACCAAAGCAACTACAGTTTACCTTAGTTTGTCAGTCCTCTTCTTGTTGCCACAGTTTTAATACCAAAATATTGACCGTAGCAACAAATTGCATCAGCCATCCTGAAACACTGTTATTACAGTACTTACTTGTAGTGGAGTGTAAGATACAGTTTTCTGTTCCATTATCCCATTTACAAGAAGGCCTGCCACTGAGAGCTCTATTAACTCCCAACATATAAGCATTGAGAAACTGAATTTTAACTGATAAATAGTAGCAAGCATTGCAAGATAATAGAAAAGAAAGCTGACCTCTAAAGTAACAGGTTTATTTTCTTTCAGAATTTGAAAGCATGGAGAGAATAGGCTTAGGGAGGATTGTATCTCTATGAAAGCCCTTAAAAATATTTTAATGTGCTTGAGGTAATGAACAGTATACTAAATAGATACTCAGGAAAATTTTGGTTACTGTAGACTTACATGCTTTGCTTTCATGGCACTCCAGGATCCTTCTACCCATTTATCATCCTTGTCTTTTTTTTTTTTTTTTTTTTCTTCAAGCTTTTATTTATTTATTTTTAGAGAGGGGAAGGGAGGGAGAGAGAACATCAATGTGTAGCTGCCTCTCACACGCCCCCTACTGGGGACCTGACCTCTGTCCAATCTGTGACGATTTGGTTCACAAAACTAGCACTCGATCTATTGAGCCACACCAGCCAGGGCTCACTTGTCTTTTTTAAGAGAGAAACATCAATTTATTGTTCCATGTATTTATCCATTCATTGGCTTATTCTTGTATGTGCTCTGACCGGGGATCAAACCCACAACTTTGGTGGATCAGGACAATGCTCAAACAAACTAAGCTGCCCAGCGAGGTAGGGCCTATCACCCTTGCCTGATGCAGAGAATGTATATTCTAAGAGGAACTTACTTTCAGGGGGGTTTCTCCAATTAAACATTTAAAGCTTTTTTTGACTTAAGAATATATTAGATGATGAAATTTTTAAAAGATGCTTTGAATCAGTGGTGTCCAATCTCCGCAAGCAGACTGGTACCTGTTAGGGCTGCACAGTAGGAGCTGAGCTTAAATGTAATGTGTTTGAATTATCCTAAAACCATCCCCCCGACCCTGTTGATGAAAAAATTGTCTTCCACAAAATCAGTCCCTGGCACTAAAAAGGTTGGGGGCCGCTGCTTGGGATAGTCCCTAAAAACTTCACTAAGTCTTTCCCTCTTAAAGCATACCTTAGCATACTTTTTGCACCCCACTCTCACTTAACTGCCTTCTCTACCAATGTTCTTTGCCAAAAAAAACTTTGTCTGCTCCTCCTAATCCTTTTCCCAACTGCCAGCTTTCTGCGTTTTTCCTCAAGAGTGACCTTATATACCTGAGTTTTCCAAAATAAAATTCTCAAGGTTAAAGCAAAGCAACACTCTAATTATAATCTTTGTAAGGGAAACAGGTGGTTTTAAGACCTGGGCCAGCAGGGGGGTGGGAAGTGACCAACATGTACTTTATTCCAAGTAAATATTTAATAACGTGTATTGCTTTTGTGCTTCTCTTTTCTCACATACTTTATTTATCTGAAGCCATTAGATTTTCATCTGTTAAGGATTTGCAAAAGACTGCAGCAGACTCAGAAGGGGCATTTTAATGGAGGCCTTAATATTTTCAGCAAAGTTGAACTTTGAGAATTTCTTATAATTTATGTGTTTGAAAACATCCGGGATTATTTCTGTCAATATTCTCAGAATGAATTCCGTTGTTTTATTGGCATGGTTCTACTTCAGTCCAATCTAACCTTTTAAAGGACGTTTATCATTTAAGTCAGATTGAGGGGAAAATACAGGTAGTAGCAATTCCGTGATGTTGGAGCAAGTTTAACTTTTTCTTCCAACCTGTACTTCCCCCTCCAGTCTTCATATTAAAACTATTTAATTAAAATTCTCAATGACTGGATTTCCGCCAAGATGGATGTATGGGTAGAAAAATTGTGCCTTATTAAACAACCAAGTTAAAAGACAACAGAGTTTTAATAACAAAAAACACAGCCAAAACACAGAAAATTCAACTATATGGAAGTCCGCCAGCAACGAACCCTTCAGCCATACCGATAAAAGGGGCAGAGCCAGCGACTGGCAGAATGAGGTTACGCAGGAAAACTCAACCAAACCGACCCAGGCGTGGGCGGCAATTGGCGGACCCCAGGCATGGGGTTGCAAGGGAGACCCAGTAAGGGCACAAGGCAGCCGGCTGACCGTGGCCACACATTCCCACGCAGATAAACCAGTGAAGGAGCGAGCATTGAGCCAGACCACGCAGGCCCTGGTGGCAGGAAGCATCAGAGGGGACTGGCATTGCCTCTCTTTGACCCCGCCCCCACATACAGCATCACAATCCAGCATTGTGGGTGGCCCCACCCTGGTGAACACCTAAGGCTCCGCTCTGCATACTTAATGGGTGTGAACAGACCAAAAATGGCTCAAGAAGATCTCAAAGCCCCAGAGCCCATAACTCTAAGCAAAAAAGAAATAGCAAAACTTTCAGATGCACAGTTCAAAACACTGGTGACCAGGATGCTCACAGAACTGGTTGATTTTAGTCACTAATTAGAGGAACAAATGAAGGCCAAACTAATTGAAATGAAGGGAAATGCACAGGAAACCAATAGTGATGGAAAGGAAACTGGGACTCAAATCAAGGGAGTGGATCAGAAGGAAGGAAAAAAATGAAGAAACAGAAAAATATGAAGAAACAAGAATTCAAAAAAAATGAGGAGGGGCTTAGGAACCTCCAGGACATCTTTAAACGCTCCAACATCTGAATTATAGGGGTACCAGAAGGGGAAGAGAAAAAGCAAGTGGAAAACTTATTTGAACAAATAATAAAGAAGAACTTCCCCAATCTCACAAAGGCAATAGACTTGCAGGAAATCCAGGAAGCTCAGAGAGTCCCAAAGAAATTGGACCTAAGAAGGAACACACCAAGGCACAGCATAATTATATTAGCCAAGATTAAAATCAAGGACAGAATTCTAGAAGCAGCAAGCGATAAGGGCACAGTCACCTACAAAGGAGTTCCCATCCGACTATCAGCGGATTTCTCAAAAGAGACCTTACAGGCAAGAAGGGGCTGGAAAGAAGTTTTCCAAGTCAGGAAATTCAAAGACCTACAGCCAAGATTGATCTATCCAGCAAAGCTTTCATTTAGAATGGAAGGACAGATAAAGTGCTTCTCAGATAAGATCAAATTCAAGGAGTTCATCATCAGCAAGCCCTTATTATATGAAATGTTAAAGGGACTTACCTAAGAAAAAGAAGATAAAAAAGATGAACAGTGAAAGAACAGCAAACTCACAGTTATTAACAACCACACCTAAAACAAAAGCAAATAAAGAGGACAGCTGGATCAGGAGCAGAACCATAGAAATGAAGATCTCATGGAGGGTTAGCAACAGGGGAGTGGGAGGAAGAGAAGGGGGGAAAAGGTACAGAAAATAAGTAGCATAGACAGTAGATAGAAAATAGGGGGAGGGCAAGAATAGTATGGGAAATATAGAATCTCAAGAACTTGAGACATGTGGTCATAAACAGGGGGGAATGGTGGGGGAGGGGTATGCAGGGTGGAGGGGAATGAAGGGGGAATAGAACAACTGTAATGGCATAATCAATAAAATTTAAAAATTTTTAAAAATTCTCAATGACTAATTATTCCTATTACAGAATTTTCTAAATTATCATCATTTAAATAAAGTTGATGGAAACATACTTTATTCCAAGCATAGAAAGGATTCTATTCTATAAATAAAATCCTTTGATACATTAATTCTAAACCTTTTATTTAACTTCAAATATCAGTATCCAAAAAAAGTGTTCCCTATGTTAACCCATTGACTTGGTTTTTTTGTTGTTCTTTTTTTTAAGAGTCAGAATGCAAAAAGGAAACAGTAGGAGGTAGATAGTCTTTGTTCTTAGTCTTTGGGCAACAGGATACAGGGGTGGAGGCAGGAAGGGCGGCTAAAGCTTGGTTAGTCCCCTTCAGCCTCTGGGATATAATTGTAGTGAATGGGAGTACTTTGGGGAAGACTGCACAAAGCACTGGTAATACCTTCACTGAAGAAAGAAAATATTTCTGATATATTTCTCTATGCTGAATTGACAACCATGGAAACATGGGTAACTTTGAATAACACTTTCTAATTTTTTTCCAAGAGGAGTGTGTGTCTATATCTACTGCCACAGATAAAATGTAGCCTTTATAGGTAAATTAAATATAGGATTAACTCAATCTGAAAGTTCATTTAGATGACAGAAATTTGTTTGTATGTCTTCTACCTCCTAGCCCTTAGCCCTGATTTTTTGTTGTTGTTGTTGTTCTTATTGTAACACTTTTTAGTTAAATATGGAACTGTGTTATTATAATAAAGGCCTTTTATTGGATGGGGGAGAATGAGGGTAAAGAAACCCAAATGCCTCTAAAGCAACTTCACCCAACCTCTGCTGGCCAAATAAACTAAGGAGGGAAGAGCTAACTAAGATAATGGTGGAGACCTATATCAGATTGTTACTCAGTCTTCCTATAACTTTGTGTGAATCTATCTAGCCAGTTTGCTTTTCCAGTAAAAATCTCATGTGCAGGAAGGACAAAGACTGCTCTTTATATGCAGAGTACACTTTGCAGGAATGGGGGCATCAAAAATTAGAGGACAAAAACCAGTATGTGTTAACTCCAATAAAATTGACAGTGTTGAAATTTCAAGTTCAAGAAATAACAATTGAACATGAACTTCCTGATTATAATGGGAAAAAAGTAGGTTTAGCACTTTTTTTTCCCATTATGTTAAAAATACTAAGGGTTTTGCCAGGAATCAGTAAAGACTAAAAATAACTTGGATGTTGAAGAATTCCTAGTCAGTATTCTTTGACATGAGACTCTAGGTTTTATCCTATTTATTTTGTATTATAATTAGGTTTTCATAATTCAAATAATAAACAAAAAAGCCTCTATCATTTTAATGTAGTACATTGATTCCTAAATGGCCTATAATTAATTGTTGTACCCAACAAACCCCAGTTGAAATACATATCTATGATTTGACTAGCCAAATAGCAATGAACGTTACGAAATGAAAAAGAAACATCTCAACCCCCAACCCTTCCCTACAGAATAACAATGAACAGTCTTAAATCCAAGACTTATGTGAAATTGGGCTAGATGTCCAAATGAATCAATATTTTACCCTCGTAGATTCAGAAATTAATGCATATTGAAGTTCTCACTATCATTTCAAGACTGGGATGTTAATGTGTGAAATACAATTGACCAAGCCAGGGAGAGTTTTATGAAGGGCAAGAAAAAGACCTGCTCAGCCCTTCTTAACTACCTTTCACGAGGCAGTGGTATCTAGGAGATTCTGCCTTCACAAAGGATAACTAAAAAGCAGGCAATATCAGTGATAGCTAATGTTGTATTGAACTTCATGCGTACACCAGGTGTTTTTGCTAAGCTTTTCATGCAGCATCACTTTTATCCATAACAGTCTGATGAAATACAATCTTGTTCCCTGATTTTCAAATGTGGATCTCAGGCCGAAGTGTGAAGTCTCCTTTGGCAAGGTTACTCAGCTAATAAGCAGTGGAGTTGGGATTCAGACTTCAGTCATCTGATTCCAGCTCCCACCTTCTTAATTACTATTGTCTGGGATTTTTTTCATGTAAAAAGTTACAAGTTATATCTTGAGGTAAGCACTGATTGAGAACCAAGTCATGCAATTGACACCATGATTCTTGGCACTTTGGATAGTTTGAAATTTCTTAAAAGCATTGGAAGGCCTACCTTCTTCACAGAAAATAAATGCATATCCAAACAAGTGCATATAAAACTCATTCATAGCAGTTAGCCCTGACCAATGTAGCTCAACTGGTTGGGTGTGGTACTGCAGAGCAAAAGGTCACTGGTTTGATTCCTGGTCAGGGCACATGTCTGAGTTGTGGGTTCGGTACCTGGTAGGGGCGCATAGGAGAGGCAACCTATCGATGTTTCTCTTCTTCTCTTTCTCCCTCCCTTCACCTCTCTCCAAAAAATAAGTAAATAAAATATTTTGAAAAGGAAAAGAAGGTATCTTTAAAGGCCATTTTATTCTAATTAGTTAATGAAATAACATTTTAAAGATAGATTTCCATTGAAGGAGGTTTGAAGAGCTTTGTTGTCTAACAGTGTAATGTGTAGCCAGAACAACACATCAACAAAGTGTTGTTACATGTATCTAAGGATTTTCAATGAAATAATTTTTAGATTGGCTTTCTGCCAAGTGGCTCTTCCTTAAAAACTAAGAAGGTCTTTGTTTATCAAGAATTGCTATTGTGGGAGGAGGGGAAGAATTGCTATTATTTCTCTTGATTATTCTTGGAAAAAGACTGTGAGACCTAATTTTTCTGAATGCTTGGCTAGAGGAAAACATGAATGTGACACAAGTGAAAATTATGAAGCTTGTCAGTAATATAATCCCTTTTGCCATTTACCATTGTTACGAATATGTCAACATAAGCCTTTTAAAAGGCATTTTGTACATATTGAGCCTTAGGATTTACATCAACTTTTTTCAACTCTTTTATCAAAAAAGAAACAGTGGAGTAATCAAGGTTAATATTACTGATGTTGAGGATTTAATGAACAAGGAGTATGTTCATTACAAACTATAGGTTGTCTTCCAAATAAATCAGTTTTTCCATCAGGTGAGTTTTTTTTCTTGTAGGCAACTGTTTTAAACTTTAAAGAACATTCTTTTAGTCCATGCGAATTTCTGTTAGTAATGTGTTTATTGCATGTGTGTTCATTGCTTTCTCTGTGTTAGGTACTGTGCTCTGTGCTGGAGAACTATCCATAAGAGAGTTTTTAAAAAAAAACACCCAAAGCTGATTATTTTGTTTGTTTTTTCATCAAATTCCCCAAAATAGAGCAGAATTCAAAATCTCTTCTGCACTATATCATTCTGTTTTTGCTTTAAGCTCAGTAAAATTTTTCTACATTTTCCTTTTCTAGAAACTGTCAGTAAATGACAAATTGAAAACATACCAAACAATGTGTTGCTGTAATAGGAATTCAGAGAAAATACCAGGGGAGAGACTGTCTTGGTCTGGAAGTTGGGAAGGCTGTATAGAAATTAAATAGGGGAAAGGTCATTTAAGAAAGAAGCAGAAGGGGTAGCTTCTGCCCAGGCAGGAGGCAGGACTGTGAGTGATAGGGTCATGTGGACAGACTGTGTTTGTGACTAGTGAAAAGGAAGGTTTTGTAACATAAGTGTTTACTTATTTGGTCTCCTGCATCATCTTCACCCCTTCCTTACACAGAGATCCTAATATCCTTTGTAGAAAAAGGGGTGCTAGGAGCATCTTTTTTTCTAACATTTGATCTTCTCCAGTTCCTGACATGGAGTTCCTAAAACACTTGTAATTTCCTGGGTAATGGGAACATCTGATGAGTTTCAGGATGGCACTGGTCACCAGAAGGATGAAGACCTGATTAGAAGCTTGGAACTTTCAGCTCCATCTTCTATCTTCCAGGGAGGGGAGAGGACCTGCGGACTGAATTAATAATCTATCATGCCTCTGTGAAGGATTCTCCATAAAAATGCCTAAACTACTGGGTTTAAAGAGTTTCCCAGCAGGCATTCATGTGTCAGGAGAATGGTGTACCCAAACTTGTCAGGGACAGAAGCTCCTGTACTCAGGACCCTTACAATAAACAGTAAACATAAGTAAAGTGTTTCTCTACATTCTGTAAGCTGTCATAACAAATTATCAAACTTGAGGAGGGGGTTGTGGGAGCCTCCAATTTAGCCAAGTTGGATAGAACTGTGGGTATCCTAAGCACTCAACACTTGAACGGAATTAGGGAGGAGTCTTGTGGGAATGAGCCCTTACACTAATTCTGGTTGGTGTCAGGGTTGAATTAAATTACAGGACACCCAATTTGTGTTCACAGAGAACTGGAGAATTGCTTGGTGTAGAAAACCCATACATTGGGAGCAGAAAGTATGGGAGAAGAAGTATGGGAGCAGAAAGTTTTTTTCCAGGTTTGTTGGATGGGGAATGATAAACCTATGAGGGGACAGGAAGCCATGCAACAGTGGAACTGAGAATGAAATGATAGGTACTATCAGAGGAAATGAAAAGTAAAGGGCATATAAAACATTCTGGAGAAAGGATAGTATTACCCAACAGGTAGGATATATGAATTGAAGAAGATACTTCAAATTTCTAGCCTGAAACACTAGTGGGGAAAATGGTAATATCAGGGACAGAAAAGTATTATTAGGAAAGAAAAATGGGTTTTGAAAATAAAGTTTAAAAGTGTACCTTAGGAACACTGGAAGTATAGGCATATACCCTTGCAAAGTCCTGCCTTTTCCTGTGGTACCTGCCCATATCTTGTCTCCTGTCTCCCTGTAATTCTTTTCCTCTCTTTAATATCTATCTGAAACATCAGATAGACCTGTGAATAATTGATATAAAACTGGATGTCTGAATTTTTGAGCATTTACCCCTTTGAACCTTTTTATTGCAAGTTACAGTTATCTTTTGCTAAATATTTTTTTCCCAAGTTCGTATGCATTAATTTAACTAGCATCATTTCCAAGACCTATCTGGTATGAAGTTGTGACTAAGTTTACTTGTTAGCATCATCAGAATAAGAAATCTGTTAAAAATTATCAAGATCTCCCCCTTTAAATGCATATTCTATATTCCATTCACTGGACAGTATGTTAAATACTTAAGCACAAAGCAAAGCTGTATATTCTATAGGTATGTGTGTACATAGATACAGGATAATGATTTGGAAGGATACCTATAGTTTTAAGTTGCTAACAGTGGTCACTCATAAGTAGAAGACTGGGGTTATAAGTGGTAATTAGGGGAGACTTCAGTTTTTTCTATATTTAAATTTTGATGAAAAAATCATGTAATTTTAATGAAAAGAAGGAAGAAATATTTTCCATTTTACTTTTCAAGCATCAGTTAAACATGTGTTTCCCAGAAAACTTAAATTTGTCTCTTCAAATCACTTAAAATATTTTTTTAATCGCTCAAGTACCGTATTCTGCCTTTTACCCCCATCCCAGCCCACCCCTCCAGCCCTCCTCACCTGTCTCTCATTTCCACCCCGCCCCTTTGTCCATGTGTCCTTTATACTTGTCACTGCAAAGCCTTCCCCATTTCCCCTGAAATTCCCTGGCCTTTCCCCTCTGGTCACTGTCAGCCTATTCTCAATTTCAGTGTCTTTGGTTATATTTTGCTTATTTGTTTGTTTTGTTGATTAGGTTCCTGTTAAAGGTAAGATCATATGGTATCTGTCTTTCACTGCCTGGCTTATTTCACTTAGCACAATGCTTTCCAGTTCCATCCATGCTGTTGCAAAGGGTAGGAGCTCCTTATTTCTTTCTGCTACGTAGAATTCCATTGTGTAAAATGTACTAGAGTTTTTTGATCCATTCATTTACTGATGGGGCACCTAGGTTGCTTCTAGCACTTAGCTATTGTAAATTGTGCTGCTATGAATATTGGGGTTCATAGGTTCTTTTGGATTGGTGTTTCAGGGTTCTTAGGATATAATCCTAGCAGTGGAATTGCTGGGTCAAAAGGTAGGTCCATTTTTAGTTTTGTGAGAAAATTCCATACTGTTTTCCATACTGGATGTATCAGTCTGCACTCCCACCAACAGTGCACTAGGGATCCTTTTTCTCCATAACCTCTCCCAACACTTGTTTGTTGCTTTGTTTATGATGGCCATTCTGACTGGTATGAAGTGGTATCTCACTGTGGTTTTAATGTGCATATCTCTGACAGCTAGCAATAATGAGCATCTTTTCATGTGTCTCTGTACCCTCTGTATGTCCCTCTACCCTCTGTATGTCCTCCTTGGAGAAGTGTCTGTTCAAGTCCTTTGCCCATTTTTTAATTGGGTTGCTTGTCTTCTTAGAGTGGAGGCGTATGAGTTCTTTATATATTTTTGAGATTAAACCCTTGTCTGAGGTATCATTGGCAAATATGTTTTCCCATATGGTTGGTTCTCTTCGTATTTTAATACTGTTTTCTTTAGCTGTGCAAAAGCTTTTTATTTTGATAAGATTCTGTTTGTTTATTCCTTCCTTTATCTCCCTTGCTCCAGGGGACATATCAGTGAAAATATTGCTGCCTGATATATCTGAGATTTTCCTGCCTATGTTCTCTTCTATGACTTTAATGGTGCCACGACTTACATTTAAATCTTTTGTCCACCTTGAGTTTATTTTGGTGTGTGGTGTGAGTTGGTGATCGAGTTCCATTTTTTTGCATGTAGCTGTCTAGCTCTCCCAACAACATTTGTTGAAGATGCTAATTTTACTCCATTTTATGTTGCTGCCCCCTTTGTTGAATATTATTGACTATAGAGACTTGAGTTTATATCTGGACTCTATCCTGTTCCATTAGTCCATGTGACTGTTTTTATGCCAGTACCAGGCTGTTTTGATTACAGTGGCCTTGTAATACAGTTTGGTATCACGTATTGTGATCCCTCATACTTTGCTCTTCTTTCTCAAGATTACAGCAGCTATTTGGGGTTGTTTATGGTCCCATATAAATTTTGAAGTGTTTGTTCTATGTCTGTGAAATATGCCATTGGTTCTTTAATAGGTGTTGCATTACATCTGTAAATTGCTTTGGGTAGTATGGACATTTTGATGATGTTAATTCTTCCAATCCGTGAACACGGTATATGTTTCCATGTATTTGTGTCTTCCTTGATTTTTTTCTTCGGTGTTGGATAGTTTTCTGAGTACAGGTCTTTTACCTCCTTGGTTAGTTTTATTCCTAGATATTTTATTTTATTTTTATTTTTACTATATCAAATGGGATTTTTTTCTTGATTTCTGCTTCTGCTGTTTCATTGTTGGTATACAAAAATGCCTTTGATTTCTGGATATTGTCTTTTTGTCCCACTGTTTTGCCAAATTCATTTATTAGTTTGAGCAGTTTTTTGGCAGAGTCTATAGAATTTTCTATGTACACTATTATGTCATCTGCAAGCAGTTAGTTTTGTTTCCTCCTTTCCAATTTGGATGCCTTTTATTTCCTTTTCTTGTCTGATCACTATGGCTAAAACTGCCAATACTATGTTGAATAGAAGTGGTGAAAATGGACAACCTTGTCTTGTTCCTGATCTTAGTGGAAAAGATTTTAGTTTTTGCCCATTGAATATGATATTGGCTGTAGGTCTCTCATATATGACCTTTTTATGTTGAGGAATGCTCCCTCTATTCCCACTTTGCTGAGTGTTTTTATCATAAATGGGTGCTGTACGGCTTTAAAATATTTTGATAATGGATTAAAACACTAAATGTTTGTTTTCCTGGGGTTTTAAACAACACTTGGTTAGTGTTGAAAACAATTAAAGTGTGTGATTTTACTGAGCTCCCACGCTAAGTGCTCCTTCTTGGCATTGAGTGCATTTTTATCCAAGACAGTGTTTTACATGGTCATCACTTGGTGATGAGTACTAGTTGTTCACTGTTTCTTTCCCTCCTCTCCTCATTTTTAATTAAGTTGTGCTATCCTATTGTGAGTTAGGAAATTATATTAGTATTAAGAAAGAAAATAGATTCTGCTGAGTAGGTGGCAAGAGTGTTACTGCATGAATTTTTAGAGTTCTAAGGTTTTCTGGGGATTCTGTGCTTGTGATAGAGCTCACGGTTATTGAGTAAACCATTACTGAAAAGTTACAGAATACAGTTGGAAATTTGATTGCTGACGACTAAATCAAACCCTGTTAAAATACAGTTTCATGTTATTTTAAAAACCATTTGAATTTTTACAAATGTATTTAATGATTCATAACAATAGTGACTTCGTAACTAGGAGCTTTTTTTGCATGTCTGGTTTTGAGTAAGCTAGCAAAAGCAAAAACATTCAAGCAACTTCAGATTGTGGTTTTCACTAACTCTTTTTCAAGCTGTTGTATTTCTTCATCACCATAGCAACTTAAGCTAGGTTTTGCTCTTGATTTTTATTTCTCCTAGAAAATCTTAGTGTACACCAATTGTTAGACTCTTGGGGATAGGAATGTCTTTGGTAATTAAGCTAAAAGGCAGAGAAATGCTTTGTGCTGTGTGTAATTTGCAGATGTCTGAGTTTCATTAATTTTTTTTGAGACATCTGGAAACCAGTTAGCTCAAAATAGCTAATTTTTCTTACAAATAAAAGGGATGATATCAAAGTTTCCATTGTAAAGTAGGTTATTTAGTTCTATCACCAGCCCTTCCTCCAACCTTACAAAGTTTGATGAATATTAAACATTGTCAGGGGTGGTGTTTCTGGTGAACTGGAAGTATAGATTATTCTGTTGGTCCATCACAATGATAGCAGTTTTGTGGTCCATACCTGTGTAATCACCCCATTTGCTTTTTAGTTTAGCCAGTTTTTTATTGAAAATATCTACCTCCATTCTTTCGATATTTTACACTTGCCAGCACTGTTGTTCAATTACTCAGGTGATTTTTTCCCCAAAATTAATAATGCTACTTGTCAACAGAGACTAACAGAAGTGCTCTAAGACTTTAGGATACAAAAAAAAAAAACCATAATTACTTTTTTCCACTTCTAGAATAAAATTTTCTTCCTTTTAGTTTCTATTCCTGTGCTCCCATCTGATCTCTGCTCCTGCTCACCTTTAGCCTTCTCTGCTACAATTGCTGTTCCACAGAAAAGGAAGAAAGGGTTGGTTTTATAAAAAGTGAGAATATTCAGACTGTAAATAAGATCATTTTTATTCACTTTGATTTAAAACATTTTAAGGTTTATGATTTTCTTATATGTGTGTGTATATTACCTGTTATTTGGCATTCCTGAACAACTTTGTCTTCAAATTGAGTATTCTTGAAGTATTAGGCATCCAAAAATGCTAGGTTTTCCCTTTCTTTCAGAATTTTCAAGTATGTGTCATAACATTTTGTCCAAAAGAACTCCAGTTATGTTAATTTCTCCTAACCTACTGAATTTACAAATTTAGTAGAGTATATCTTCTTTTGCAGTCATATTTTTAGTGTCTAGTAAAATTTGGTTAAGTATTTTCAGGTGACAGTATATTTTTAGTAATTATCTTTGGTTTCCAATCCCAGTGAAGGAAGAACAACTAGCTATCCCTACCTGTGGGTAACTCCTTTATTACTGGAGTTTGTTTTATCTGAAGTATAGCTGCAGAGTTGGTACTTTGAGATTTCCTGTTTTTGAGATTCAGATGCTAGAACAGGTTAAGTAACTATGTTCTAGTATATCTGCCAACTTCCAGAAATAAAAACATATACCGCTGATTAGTTAGAAAGTGAAAGTGAAAACACGTTTCTTCTCTAGCCCAGGTGATACTACCTTCATTTGCTCTGAACCCCCAGCCTTGTCTGCTCCAACACTTGTCCCCTCTTTCCTGAGAGTTCCTTCCTTGCCTCTGGTTACTAGAACTTCTTCATTGGTTCATAGCCTGCAAAAAAATGCCTGTGCTGTGGTAATTTATGCAGCTACTCCTTCAAAGTCTTGTGGTAGAATTGTCTAAATGGGTGTGGCTGGGCAAGAAAATTTCATTTTACAAACCAGAATTCCTCGGTGATAGAACCGTGGAAGCATGCTTTTTATAATACATGCACAGTGTCTTACTCATCATTCCAGGACTTGTGCAATGAATTTGACATTTTATTTACACCCTTTTCTATCAGTAGAAGGAGGGGTCTAGTTTCTAATTAACATCTATGTCTAGAATACAAGTTTCCCCTGCTGTCCAAAAGCCACCCAAAAATAGAGCATTTCTGTGAAAACTTTTATGACCTAAAATGCTGAAAATCAAAGAAGCAATTTCCATTAATTTATATTGAAAAAATTGTGAGCATTAACAAAGATGCAAAAAATAACATACAAAAAACCACATAAAACATAAAATAACACTAACATATATTAAAAGCAGTGCCACTCTTGGTGCTCAGGGTGCGTGCTGCCTCTGTTATGGCTCACTGCCAAATAAATGATGAACACTGTTTGCAGTTTTTTAAAAAAGTGAAAATCTCTTTGAATTTCTTTCCATTTGGGAGATGTATGGTATTAGAATTGCTGTCTGATTTATGAACATTATTATTTCAAGACATTTTTTAGTTTCCCACTGAATGTATTCATTATAAGCACTGAGTAGAGGAAAGTAACTTTTTCCCCCACTTAAGACAGCAAGGAAACTTAAATAACTCTAAAACATAATGAAGAATGTGCTTGGTATGTAATAGGAGGAATAATTAATAGTAAACTATTATAATATGCCCATGAATTTGTTTTGAGAAATAAGAAAATCAAGCTTCATTAAGCTTGTTTAAACACCTATCAGGTTAGACTTTTAAAACTACGCGTTTGCCACTACTTTGCAATACTTCTAATAGCAGTTATAATAGTTGAAGTATTGCTTCACATTCATTAACCTGTGCAATCCTAAACTGGAGCCTAAGAACAGTGTATATACCTTCCTAGGTAACAAAGTGCAGGCACCAGCAAATGCTACTGGGTGGGGTCACTGGTTAGGAAGTGCTGGACACTGCATCCAATCCAGGTTCCTGGCCTAACATGATTTTCACATTTTATTTTAAAGATACAAAGAGTTGGTCTTAATAATACTTACAAATTATATTTTGTTTTTGTCTGGGTACTTTTTAGGTCCCAGTACTTTTGCTGTTTAGGTATTGAAGAAAGTTTTAACAGGGACTTAAGAGAAATGGGGAAGTAAGCAAGCTGTACAGACATTTGCTGTATACTAAAAAATGGTAATCAGCTATTACTATTATTATTTCTCAAAATTTTAATTATATTTATTGATTATGCTGTTACGGTTGTACAATTTTCCTCCTTGCCCCACATCACCCAGCATTCCCCACTACCACAGACAATCCATATACCTTTATTTATGTCTATGGGTCATGCATATAAGTTCTTTGATTACTCTGTTTCCTATACTGTACATTACATCCCCATGACTGTTCTGTAACTACCAATTCGTATTTCTTTTTGATGTTGTTTTCCCCTTTATTCCCCCTCAGCCCTACACTATCCCACCCCATGCCTGACCTCCAGCATTCCACCCACCCCCTTAGTTCATGTCCATAGATTGTACATATAAGTTCTTTGGCTTCTGTTTCCTGTACAGTTCTTAACCTCCCCCCATCTATTTTATGCCTACCAATTATGCTTCTTATTTCCTGTACCTTTCCCCTCCATTCTTCCTCTCCTCCTCCCCACTGAAAACCCTCCATATGATCTCCACTTCTCTAGTTCTATTCCCGTTCTTCTACTTGTTTGCTTAGGTTTTTTTTTTTAGGTTCAGTTGTTGATAGTTATGAGTTTATTGTCATTTTATTGTGCATAATTTTTGATCTTCTATTTCTTTAGTGAGTCCCTTTAACATTTCATATAATAAGGGCTTGGTGGTGATGAACTCCTTTAACTTGACCTTACCTGGAAAGCACTTTGTCTGCCCTTCAATTCTAAATGATAGTTTTTGCTGGATAGAGTCATCTTGGATGTAGGTCCTTGCCTTTCATGACTTGTAATACTTCTTCCCAGTCCCTTCTTGCCTGCAAGGTTTCTTTTGAGAAATCAGCTGACAGTCTGATGGGAACTCCTTTGTAGTTTACTGTCTCCTTCTCTCTTCCTGCTTTTAAGATTCTCTCCATTAATCTTGAGTAATGTAATTATGATGTGCCTTGGTGTGAGCTTTCTTGCATCTAACTTTTTTGGGATTCTCTGAGCTTCCTAGACTTCCTGGGAGCCTATTTCCTTTACCAGATTGGGGAAGTTTCCCTCCATTGTTTTTTTTTAAATAAGTTTTCAATTTCTTGCTCTTCTTCTTCTTCTGGCACCCCTGTGATTTGATGTTGGAATGTGTAAAGTTGTCTCAGAGGTTCCTAAGCCTCTCCTCATTTTTTTGAATTCTTGTTTCTTCATTGTGTTGTGGTTGTATGTTTATTTCTTCCTTCTGCTCCAAATTGTTGATTTGAGTCCCATTTCCTTCACTTTACTGTTGGTTCTCTACATTTCTCTTCATTTGCATAGCCTTGACTTTTTCCTCCATTTTGCAACCATACTCAGCCATTTCTGTGAGCATCCTGATTACCAGTGTTTTCAACTCTGCATCTGATAGGTTGGCTATCTCTTCATTACTTACTTCTATTTTTGGAGTTTGATCTGTTCTTTCATTAGGGCCATATTTTTTTTGTCTCAGTGCAGCTATTACAGTTGTAAGGGATGGAGCCTTAGGTATTTGCCAGGGCGGGGCAACCCAGGTTGCTGCCTTGTGGCACTGTATATGGGGGAGGGCTCCAGAGGGAACAACACTGCTTGCTTGGACCTTGGCTGACTTTCAGTCACTTCCCCCACTACCCACAAGCAAGTTGGGCCCTTCTGGTGCTGAATCTCGGGTGGGTGGGTTGTGTACATTCTAGGAAGCCAAAGGTTTCTCTCACTGCTGCAACCCCCACAGGTTTTTAGTGCCAGAGGTTTTAGGCTATATATCCTTGCATTGGAACCCTAGGTTGTGTGGTCTCTCTTGCTCCCCATTTTTTCTTCCCAGTGTTTCTTCCCTGTTATCCACATGCAAATCTGTGACCATCCAGTCCTCTAGCCACCTTACAGCATATCCTCTCTACCCCACCTGCCCATCTCCGCCCCTCTTACCAGTCTGAATCAATGTTTCTTCTTTAACTCCTTGGTTGTTGGACTTCCATACAATTCGAATTTTCTGACAATTTTTTTTAAATTTATCTTTAGAGGGAAAGGGAAGGAGGGAGGGAGAGAAACTTCAATGTATGGTTGCCTTTCGTGCGTCCCCTGCTGGGAATTGGCCTGCAGGGAACTGGCCTGCAACCCAGGAATGTGCCCTGACCGGGAATCGAACCGCGATTGTCTGGTTCGCAGGCCCTGAATTTTCTGACAATTTTGGGTACTTTTTTTTTTTAATTTGTTGTTGTCCTTTTGTTATGCAAGGAGGCACAGTATATCTACCCATGCCTCCATCTTGGCTGGAAATCTTATAACCAGTGTTTTGAACTCTACATCTAATAGATTGCTTATCTCCATTTTGTTTAGTTCTTTTTCTGGAATTTTGATCTGTTCTTTCATTTGTGCCATGTTTCTTTGTCTCCCTAATTTGTCAGCCTCTATGTGTTTGTTTCTATGTATTAGGTAGAGCTGCTCTGACTCCTGTCTTGGTAGTGTGGCCTAATATAGTAGGTGTCCTATATGATCCAGTGTTACAACCTCCCTTCTCACCCAAGGTGTGCTCTCTGTATGGACTGAGTACACCCTCCTCTTGTAGTTGAGCCTTGGTGCTGCTGACAGTTTAATGGAAGGGATTTATTCAGGCCGGTCAGCTACAAGGATTGGCTGTGACCACTGACTACCAACCTCTGCCCTCTGTGGAGGATCAGCTATGCAGGGGCAGAGTGGTAGTTCTCCGATATGGTATGTAGCTGTCTACTGCCTGTGCAGGCTCTGGGTTTCCCCAAGTCATACAGGCCAAGGTCAGTGCCCACCTATGTTTGCCCAGGGCCACCCTGTAAGAGCTAGAAGCAACCTGCGGATGGCTGCTTCTTGTGCTAGGCTTAGACATTTGCAGGTGAAGCCAAGCTGTGAACCTAGTCTGGCTACTGCTAGTGCCAGGCCTGGGCCACTTAGCAATAGGTACAGGGGGCTGGGGCTGAGGCCAGCTGTTGCTACGAAGCATGAGCCAAGACCAACCATTCTTATGGAAAAACTACTGTGAATAGCTTAGGTGGGCCTGTAAGTTGGGTGGGGGCTGAGCCTTAGAGGATCTCCATGGCATGGCAAACTGTTTAGCCAGGTTGATGGAGTCTGTTGGAGGCAGGGTTTCAGAGGAAGAACAGTGGCCTCTGCCCACCTTTCTGTCTGGGAGAAAGCTGTCCCCCAGCTCTCACCTTGTCTCCAGACATTTCAGTTCCTCCCTATATGCCACCAGTGCCTTTCAAGCTGCTACCTCGGCATAAAGCTCAGAAGGAGGTCTGACATTCCATGTATGGGTTCTTTAAGAGGAACTGCTTCTAGAAGTTTCTTCCAGCAACACAATCCCCTTCTGGTTTTTGCAGCCAGAAGTTATGGGGACTTAGATTCCTAGCACTGGAATTTTGGGCTGTGGAGCCTGGTGTGGGGCTGGGACTCCTTGCCCCTGAGATATCCCTGGGATTTTTATTCACCACATGTGGGCATCTCTGCGTCTCCTCCCTTCCATCCAGTCTGGATGATTGTGGTCTCTTTACTTCCATAGTTTTTGGACTTCCATTCAACTCAATTTCTGATGGTTATCATTCTTACATTTTTTTCCTTTTTTTTTTTTAATCTTTTAAAGCACTTTATTTTGTAAACATTTTTATTTTTTTATTATTTAATTGTTCAAGTACAGTTTTCTGTCTTTTACTCGTTCTTAAAATTTTAATAATGGATAAGTTTATTCCACAAATATTTTGAGAACCTATTACATGTAAGATATAGTTGTTCTAAGAGGTCACCTTTCTTAATTTATTTTTGCAATAGACCAAGAAAATATTCATCTCAGAATTTGCTCTTTATGATTACAAGAAAAGACAGAATCGTCTTAAAACAGATTATCTATATATAAATAGATGTTTTCTGGGATATAAGGAACTAGCTTTTAAAGATTACGAGGGGGGAAAGGTACAGAGAATAAGTAGCACAGATGGTAGGTAGAAAATAGACAGGGGGAGGGTAAGAATAGTATGGGAGATGTACAAGCCAAGAATTTATGACACATAGACATGAACTAAAGGTAGGGAACGTAGGTGGGAGAGAGTGTGTAGGGTGGAGGGGACCGAAGAGGGGGGAAATGGGATAACTGTAAGAGCATAATCAATGAAATATATTAGCTCAGTTGGTTGGAGCATTGTCTGTATACCAAAAGGTTGTGGGTTCGATTCCTGGTTAGGGCACATACATAGGTTGCAGGTTTGATCTCCAGTTGGAGGCATGTATGGGAGGCAACTGATCAATGTCTCTATCTCTCTCTCTTCCCCCTCCCTCCCTGTCCCTCTCCCCCTTCCTCCCTCTCTCACTTTAAAAGCAATCAATTGTCCTCAGGTGAGGACATTTTCAGAAAATGACTAGGGAAGTTTTCTGAAACTGCTAGTTCATTTGATATTGTATATTTCTATCTGAAAACTTTTTCCCCCGGAATTCTTTGAGATGTGCCTGGGTTTCTTATTTCTTGCAACTCTCAGTGGAAGTAGTAACCAGCCTCATCCAGATACCCTTCATCACACACAAACATAGGGTCAGGAAGCCCCACTCAGTGTGCAGTCAGACGCAGCCTCACTCAGGCCTTCTTCCTTGGGGTCAAGGGGCAGTGGACTATGGAGTACATAATGTGGCTTAACGCTGCAAAACTTAGAAGGGTGATTGGCCAAGACCCCTAAAGCCACAGTAGTGGGCATACCTAATTTATGTTTCTTCTCTACCAAACACCTACACTTCTATACATGGACGTTGAGACTTAGAGTTTTTCGTTTGCTTGGCTACCTCCCAGAATCCTTGCAGAAAGATGAAAAGAATTGCTCATTCCCAGGAACTGCTCAGCTTTCTCATTTCTTGGTTGACAGAGACTAGCAGCCCTGGCCCATGCGGTTCAATTGGTTGGAGCATCATCAGGTAACCAAAGGATTGCGGGTTCAGTCCCTCGTCTGGGGGTGTACAATCCAGGTCCTGGCATGTATAGGAGGCAACCAGTCAATTGATCTCCCTCCCTCTCAGTCTCTCACTCTCCCTCCTTTCCTCTCCCTCCCCCTTCCCCCCTGCCCAACCAAAGCAATGAGAAAAAGATACATCCATGGGTGAGGATTAAAAAAAGAGGCTAGCACTGGTTGAGGGAAATAACAGGTAAGGCTCTCTGAGTATACCCGTTTGAAGCTAAAACTTCTGTTTAGATATCTGATATCCAAGTCAAATCTGTCAAACTCATTGACTGTCCATTTACCCAAATCTCTGTCATCAGAAAGCAAAATTCTTAAGCTCTCTGCTACCAAATTACCCAATCCAAAAAGTGTCAATAAAAGAAAAATACAGCCTTTGCTGAGGTAGTTGCCTTCATAAAAGTATTTAAAAACCTTCATTTCAAGGTAATTTTCTTGTGAAATTATAATTGCTATTATTTCTCATTGGGTTTTAAGTTTCTGAAGGACAGGACTATTTCTTATTTCTCTTTGAATCCCAAGGAACTCTATTTGATGCTCTTAGCTACTCCTGCCAGAAAGCGAAAACTGGACTTCAACACCAATCTTTTTCTCTTGGCTATCAGAATACTTAAAATCCAGTGCTCATCCTATAGCTCTTTCTGCATGGCTACTTTGAGTGTTCTTGGAAATAACCAGGGTGTACAACATACAAAGTGTGGACATTTTCAATTTATAGCATGTTTTTAACCTGTCAGAAGCATGTTCTAAATGCATCCCCATCTTTCTCACACCCCTCCCTTTTTTTAAACACTACCAGGTATTCGATACAGCACTGATGTGAGTGTAGATGAAGTAAAAGCTTTGGCTTCTCTGATGACATATAAGTGTGCAGTAGTTGGTAAGTGATCTCCTTTGTTGTTACCTAATAAGAATTCTTTGTAGAAATATGTTTATATTTAAGGTCACTTTTAATACGTTAGAGAAATAGACTATCAGAATTCATTTTTTGTTTGTTTCACAGTTCAAGGCTTACATCATTTTTCAATTAGTGTTAAGATTTAGTCTTTTAAATGGGGGCTTTTTATAGCAACTGGTTGGATTTTTTTAATTGTAAACCTTGTTTAAAGCCCTTTTTATATTCTGTGCATAAGGCCAAATCATCATAGAAGGAAAATAAATTTGCTTTTATTTTCAGAAGTAGCAGAGTACACTGATTAAATATACATTATAACTTGTGTAGGTTTATAATTTCTGTTTACTAGAATTTTAAAGTACAGCATTTTAGAAGAGATAAATATGAATTTATTGCCTGAATTTTCTGAAATTAAAGCTTAAGGCATTGCACATTTTTATAATGTAGCATAGTGACTTCTTCCTTTTTCATTTATAATCCTTTATATGCGGTAACAACTTTCAGCCTTCTATTTCAGATGTGCCATTTGGAGGTGCCAAAGCTGGTGTTAAGATCAATCCCAAAAACTATACTGTAAGTATCAAAATGACATTTGTACAGGTGGTACATTTACAAAGGGTTTGAAATTACTAGGTGTCTGTGTGTCCCCCATACCAGTGAGATTAATGATCTCTAGTGCTTTTAAAAGGAATGGAAAAACAAGTAAATAATTAACTCATTGAATGTTTGCCATATAAAAAGTCACCTGTTTAACATCAATTTCCTTTTTCATTTTCTTACTTGGTTAAAAGGTAATTAATACCTTCATATTTTTAGGCATTTATATCCATGTTTATAAATTACAGTGACTAAGATTTTTGTATCAGGATCTCAGGATTCTAGTAGCAAGTATCTTAATTAATCTGATAAAAATCTTATTATTTATTAGTTCCAAAATAATTAAGCCAATTTTTACTGTGTTTTATAGTACTAAATTAACATCTATATACAAACATAGTAATTATATGATTTTATTCTTTTAAAAACTTTCCCTTTAAATGAAATCTTACCATAATCATGCCTTTCATGACTTGGAATACTTCTTTCCAGCCCCTTCTTGCCTATAAGGTCTCTTGAGAAATAGGGATTGCCCACAGGGTCTTATATTAATAAAGAGAACAGGAACGGGGATTTGAGTCTTAGTTGTACTCTGTTATTTGTATAACCTAGTTTCTGTTCTCTTTATTTTATCTTTATTTTTATGATTTTTACTTTATTTTTTATTTATATTTTAAGATATATTTTATTGATTATGCTATTACAGTTGTCCTATTTTCCCCCTTCACTCCCCTCCACACTTCACACTCCCTCCCCCACCATTCCCCCCCTTTAGTTCATGTCCATGGGTCATACATATAAGTTCTTTGGCTTGTACATTTCCATACTATTCTTACCCTCCCACTGTCTATTTTCTACTTACCATCTAAGCTACTTCTTCTCTGTACCTTTTCCCCCTCTCTCATTCCTCCACTCCCCTGTTGATAACCTTCCATGTGATCTCCATTTCTGTGGTTCTGTTCCTGTTCTAGTTGTTTGCTTAGTTTGTTTTTGTTTTGGTTTTAGGTTTGGTTGTTAATAATTGTAAGTTTACAGTCATTTTACTGTACATATTTTTTATTTTCTTAGATAAATTCCTTTAACATTTCATATAATAAGGGCTTGGTGATGATGAACTCTTTTAACTTGACCTTATCTGAGAAGCACTTTATCTGCCCTTCCATTCTAAATGAAAGCTTTGCTCCATAGAACAATCTTGGATGTAGGTCCTTGCCTTTCATGACTTGGAATACTTTTCCCAGCCCCTTCTTGCCTATAAGGTCTCTTTTGAGAAATTAGCTGACAGTCTGATGGGAACTTTTTTGTAGGTAACTGCCTCTTTTTCTCTTGCTGCTTCTAGGATTCTCTTCTTATCTTTAAACTTGGCTAATGTAATTAGGATGTTCCTTGGTGTGTTCTTCCTTGGGTCCACCTTCTTTGGGACTCTCTGGGCTTCCTGGACTTCCTGGACATCTATTTCCTTTGCCAGATTGGGGAAATTCTCCTTTATTTGTTCAAATAAGTTTTCCACTTGTTGCTCTTCCTCTTCTCCATCTGGTACCTCTATAATTTGGATGTTGGAACATTTAAAGATGTCCTGGAAGTTCCTAAGCCTCTCTTCAGTTTTTTTGAATTCTTGTTTCTTCATTCTTTTCTGATTGGGTGTTTCGTTCTTCTTTCTGGTCCACTCCATTGATTTGAGTCCAGTTTCCTTCCCATCGCTATTGGATCCCTGTACATTTTTCTTTATTTCACTTAGCATGACCTTCATTTTTTCATCTAATTTGCGACCAAATTCAACCATTTCTGTGAGCATCCTGGTCACCAGTGTTTTGAACTGTGCATTTGATAGGTTGGCTACCTCTTCATCATGTAGTTGTATTTTTTCTGGAGCTTTGATTTGTTCTTTCATTTGGGGCCTTTTTTTTTTTTTTGTCTTGACAGCTTGTTACATAGTGAGGGGCAGAGCCTTAGGTATTTACCAGGGCGGGGTAACCCACTTCGCTGAGTTGTGACACTTGCACATGAGGAAGGGGTCTGAGAGAGAACAACGAATGGCACTTGCACTGCTCTCTGCCCGATTTCAGTCACTTCTACTTTTTACAAGCAAAGTGGGCCCTTCTGGTGCTGATTATTGTGTGGGTGTATTTGCCTGTGTTCCGGGACCCTGTGGGTCTCTCCAACGAACTCTGCTGTGAGGCTGCAAGTTTCTCCTGGCACCTCAACCCCCACAAGTGTTTTCAGTCAGTGGTCCGAGGCTTTATTGGACCGGTCACAGTGGTCCGCTCTGTGACCCACGGTTGTGCAGTCAGTCCCACTACTCAGTTTTGCCTGGTTTATCTGAGCATGAATGTGGGACTGCCAGGTCTGCCAGCTGCCATGCATGCTGCACCCCATTCCACAACCTGCTGCCTCGCTGGGGCTATCAGTTGCAGCCTTTCCGTGAGTCCCCTCTGCCCCTCCTACTGGTCTGGATGAAGTGTCTTGAATTCCTTGGTTGTTGGACTTCCAACTGAAAGAAAGTTTGACTTTCTTTCAGTTCCCATTGTTTTTTGTTTTTAAATTGTTGTTGTCCTCCTTTTGGTTGTGCAAGGAGGCACACTGTATCTAACTACATCTCCATCTTGGCCAGAAATCTATTTTCTTATCTTTAAAATGGAAATGCCTGCTTTATGGGTTGCTCTGAGACCAAGAAAATATATCATAAAAGTGTCCTATAAATAGAAATATGATGCAACAATTTTTTCTACAAGTAGCTTTTCTGTTAAAGTTTTTTTCATTGATTTTGTTTTTATATTTGTTTTTCTTTACAGGATAGTGAATTGGAAAAGATCACAAGGAGATTCACCATGGAACTGGCTAAGAAGGGGTTTATTGGTACGTGTTTCCATGTAGGTTTTCCCGTAGAATGGGACTTTATGAAAAGTACCTAATTGTCTTAATTTTAACCCCTGCTTTTACTTATTCATGAATGGACAGAGTTGCCCTTTTTACTTTGAGAACCTGGGTTGTGTGATAAATATGGTGAGATACCTAGATGTATTTATGATACATCCTTACTAGAAAAGTTCAGGGGCCCAGTATGCAATATGGAAACCAAGAGAGGCCACATCCACCTCGTCTCCTTGTACACAGTAAAGGTTCTTGGTCACTGTAATAACATTGTACAATCCTTATTGCAACTTCCAGAAAGACCAAGGCCATACTTTTAGGAACTAAATAATACCTATATTATAAACACTTTTTAATGCATAAAAAGCAGTTTTACACATCCTGTTTCGATAGCAGTGAGAAATCTGATGCCTTTGGAATTGGAGGGTTAAAGATGCCTTTGCCTTCAAAGCAATGGGCACAGGCAGAGAGGTGGGGAGGCTCATGCTGATGGCTCACTTGCTATCACTAACCGATTTTGCAGATTCCTGAGATTCTTGTTGTTTGTTACTAGGAGTTTTTGCCAGACTAAATTTCTGAAGGTACTGATCTTCATTTGGTTGATGTTTTTGTATCACATTAATTACTATTTGTGTCATGTTCTTTTTGTTAAGTAGAAATATTCTTTTCTGGTGAATAAGTATTCATCAATCTTTTAATTTTCAAGCACTGAGTCTTTCTATATATTTCTTACTCTAGAAATATTCTGATTTGTTTTAAAAAATAAACCAAATTACTTGGTAGAATATTTGCCTTCTCAACATAGTTAAACTAAAGAGAACTAACATGGGAAAGAAAATCTACTTCTCTTTTCCTGCCCCGGTGCTACTCTTCCCCAGTATTTCCCCCACTGTTGATAAGGTCCTGTGAACTTAAGTTTCATGTTCGGCCTGTTGATAGCCTTCATAATTTTTTATAGCATATTTCTTCTTCTTTTAAATCTCAAAGTATTTAATAGCCTTCAGTGGTTTCATACTTTATTCAGTTGTATTTATTGTCCATTATTCAGAGTATATTCAGCTTAATTTTCTCTATATCAATAAGTATCTTAGAGCTCCAAAGGTTAAAAGCTGATTCATTGAAACACTGAAAGCTTATGTACCAGCAATTTGCTTATATGCAGAAGCCTCATTCCTCATCACCCACAGTGCCACTAAACTAGATCTCTAGGCCCAGGAATCTTCAGAGAACAATACAGAAGCAAAAGGATTTCTTTTTCTCCTTTCAGGACACAAAGCTTTCTAGCCATGGTGGCTTTATTACAGAGAATTACAAAGATCTTTGTGTTTGACGTGAGTTTATCTTCAAAACTAGTTCAGTGTCCTTTCCCTATGCTCCTAGGTCCTGGCATTGACGTGCCTGCCCCAGACATGAGCACAGGCGAGCGGGAGATGTCCTGGATTGCTGACACCTATGCGAGCACCATAGGACACTATGTAAGTACCCACCAAAAGGCCTAAGGCTTCATTTGCTATCTCTAAGAAATAACAATTTATATTATATGTAAGAGTAGAGAATCCACTGAGTTCATCACCTCCCCTTTAATCATATCTTGATTTGCATGTTATTTTACTTCTATCTCTATTCTTATAAATGTAGTAGACCTGGTTTGAGCTTTTTCTTAGATGCCACCCTATCATGGGGGCTGGAGTGGGACCTTCAGAAAAGGATCACCTTCCTGGGCAATACACTGTCCTAAGACACTAGAAAAGAAATAAAGAAGATTTCATTTCTGACTTTTTCCTTAAGAGCTTTAGTTTAAAGAGAAATGAAGATACATAAGCAAATAAGGTATGAAGATAGTGTGATGCAAGGTTAGAGAGTTATGGTTTCTGAAACAAGGTTTCCTGGAGGAGGTATTTGAACTAGACCTTGAAAATGGATAGAATTTGAACATAAGGATTGTCTTAAGGTAAGACTTATTTAGAAAGGTTATAAGATAGTGAAAAGGTAAGTGGACCAGGACAAAAATATTAAACCTTGGTGTTTTTGTTGCACCCTTTAGAGGGGAACTTTCAATGCTCACCCTTCCTTAGGGGACGTTTGGCTGTGCTAGAGCAAAGAGATAAACTCCTTCATAGCCCAAGAACCATAGGGGCTGGGGAGAAGCATTGGTACCTGGCAGAGATAGACTCGGCCAGACTGGATAGGATATGTGGGATCAAGGAACAGAACAATATTCAGTCAGAGAGAACCAAAAGGACTTGAGTGTGGGGACAGAGCAGAAGTGTTGCCACTAATACAGAACACAAGAAGAAAAATTTCTGTTTCTAAAGGGATAAAACCCTGAAAAGCAAATATTTAAGTGGGAAGAAGGGAAATGGAATTGAAAAAAAAAAAACATCCATTTGAAATATATGCACAGTACCTACTATGTGCAAGACTAAGTATAAGCAAGGTGTTCAGTGCAATTTGAATGGATACTGGAAGTTTTGATGCTATGAGAAGAATAATGGGAGTCTGACCAATCCTTTGGAGGTAAGATTAGAAAAGGGTTCTTTGAAGATGAGTAGACATCAACTAGGGGAAGGCCAGGACAAGGGTTAGAGGCAGGAGGAAGCACCTGAGTAAAGGTGCTGATGTGCAAAAGAGGTAAACCTGAGAGAAGATCATGGTAATGAGAGTGAGATTGTAGGACCTAAGAGATGCCAGCAGAGGAGGATCAGATCAGGTTATCATGCTATCAGTGAGAGCAGAACTTAGATCTTTGTCCCATAAACGGAGGGAAACTGATGATGCACTAATTGTGAGCGGGTATGTGACACAGCTGAGTGTACATTTTAAGATTCACTCTGTGTGTGACAGAGAATGGTATTGTTGAGGGGCAGGATCCCAGAAAGTGAGGTGATGTTAGCCTGCCCTAGCATTGGAGACAGATGGGCAGATTGAAGAATGATTTAAGGGAAGAAAGCACTCAGATGTAAAAGAATGAGAATCACTGAGAGCTGTGTGTTGTGGGTGTTTAGGGAGGGAGGAAGTTTCTGAAGAGAGACCAGTTCAGCAAAGGGCTTATCCTCAGAGCAGTGAGTTGGGAGCCAAACTTCAAGGGTGAGTCAAGAGAGAGGAGTAGGGTATGAAGAGCAGCTTCCTCTGTAAGGAAAATGCACTGGAGAAAAGCAGAAGGAAGACAACTAGAAAGATGGCTGTTGTCCAAAGAAAAAGATTTCTGTTGTTCATTTAGCATTTGATTGGCTTTGGGCCACAAATTCATTGGTGCAAGACATAGATGATGTAAGAAAAATATAGGATGGTAGATGTAGCAAAATCTTCCAAGGGAATAAAGGCCTAGACAGTTTTTTAAGGGCCCTAGAGGAAAAATCGGCCTTGGAGAAGAGGAGGAATATTTTTCATCTTGAGGGGGAGGAAGGAGGCTGTGGCACCCAGTGGAGGAATTTGCAGTTCAGTCTTATTTCCTGAAAAGTGCAGTCTGTGGTAGGAGCATGGGCATAAGCCTGGATTCTGGAACTGGCTTCTTCGCACACCAGCTCTGTGACCTGTGGCAAATACCTCAGTTTCCTCATACGTAAAATGGCAACAATATAGTACTTACTTCATGAGAGAGTCACGGGAATTAAATCAGTATTAATAATGCAATGTAATTAAAATAGTTCCCAGCCCTTAGTAAGCACAAAAAAATAAATTGTATAAATACCTCATAGTGTCAATTGCACACATCCCCTGAAGGAAAACAGAGCAGTATGAGACACTTCAGAGAATTTTGATTTCCCAGAAAGGATGTTTTTCGCTGTCACCTTTTTACATTCAGTGAGCTCTGGGTATGGTCTCTTGTTCTTTTGTTCTTTTTAAGCAAGGCACTAGATTGAAGAATACAAAGTAGTAGGCAAGTATATTGTTATTCATAGCTCATTCTCAGTGGTGACAGCAAAAGAAAGTTTTGTGACACTCTGGCAGCTAAAACCTTGGACTATACTGCTGGTAACAGACTTTTTCTTCTTCAAATCATAAGAAATTCAAAATCAGGACTTTAGGAAGCCATAGTTTTTGTTACTTATTTCCAGGTGTGAACCTAAACCGTGCAGCTTCTTTGGTCTAGTCCCACCTGGAAGAGCCAGTGTTGGAGGGAGAGTTTATTTTCTTCCCTGGGTTTCCCAAACACTTGGGTATACTGGGGAGCTGGGCGCTGGCACCACGCCTGACCTCGCAAAGGACTGCTGTCAGCTCCAGCATTTGCATTTCCACTGTTTAAAAGCACTTGGCACTAGGTTTGCAATTCTGTATTCATAAGTGTTCATTATTCATGGAAAAAACAACTGTGGGAAAACTACTAATTCTGTAAATCACTTTACTAGACTGCTTTTTAAACTTAATTTTATTCTTTTTGTTGGTAATTACACAAGTAATACAGTTCTTAGTTATCTCTGTAAAAATACTTAAACAGTACAGAAAAACAACAAAATATTTTTTAACTCAACCTATCTAGAACATATATTAGAGCTTGGATATAAGGTATGAAGCAAGGCACTTGACCTTATTTCACATGGATAGCAACTTGTTTTAAGTTTATTAAATACTTACAAGCTTTAGCTACTGATGTACAATGCTTTCTTCATTTTATATAAATTTCCTATATATAATAGAACTGTCTAGTTTCTTCTGTCTCACTAATCAATTTGTCTATTCTGTACCAGTTGCTACAGTTTATGGTGTATTTGATACCTAGAAGGGAAGGCCCCCAAAACCCTTTCACCTTTTTTCTAATTACACTTGTTCCTGAACAAGAATTTATGCACATCAGCTCAGTGTACAGAAAGGTGGTGGTAAAGACTGTTGCCCTTCCACTTCACTTCCCATACTGAACCACTGACACCAGAGGTATTCTGTGGGCCTCTGTGTCCTACCCACATGTACTTTTTTTTTTTAACCTAAGTGATAACCATACTACATATACCAAAAAAAATTCCTAGAGTACAATTTTGTGATTGGTGGGTATTTTTATTTTGGTAGGTATTCCAAATTGTCCCAACACCCCCTAATTACCTTTGGGGGTTTTGGGGAGCGTTTTTTGCTTGACTACTTTTGCTGACCCACTTTTTTAGGTGAACTTGAGTATTTTAAAGCCTTTTATTTTAAGTGGTATTTTACTGAATTTGTAAATTAGTTTGATAGAAGAATATCTTTACAACACTGAGTCTTCCCATTCAGTAACACCACCATGCCTTTTCCTGTCTTAAGCTCTGTTTTGGTGACATACTCAAGTCTTAATAGTAGATTTTAACACACTTAAGGGTAGAGTGTACCCTGATTTAGAGGGGCTAAGTATGTAATGAAAGAATAATAGTTTTAAGAAGAACTATTTTTTGTGACATTGTTATATGTGCCTATTTGATGTTAAAGTTGTAAACACCCTATTTCTCCCATTGGATAACATAGTGTACTTGTACGCATTTTCTAGGAACAGAAATCTGGAAAAGTGAAGCATGTCCCTCTTGATGAAAGTGTCCCTTAAACACCTTCTGATGAGAATGTGTTCTGGCTTCAGTTCTTCATGACATTGGTTCATTATATGAAATTCTCCTTAAGGTTTTATCATTGAAGTTTTGACTTTCTCATGCAGGACATTAATGCCCATGCCTGTGTCACTGGTAAGCCCATCAGTCAGGGTGGAATCCATGGACGGATCTCTGCTACTGGCCGGGGAGTTTTCCATGGGATTGAAAACTTCATCAATGAAGCTTCTTACATGAGCATTTTAGGAATGACACCAGGATTTGGAGATAAAACATTTGTTGTTCAGGTAAAAAATACTGTTTCTTAAAGAATAACTAACATATGTAAAGTAAGTTTTTTAATGTTTTTAGATTTGCAATTTTAAAGATTTGATTCTTTTGAATCTTGAAGGTTTTAGAATGGTTGTTTATCTCTTGGATGCATATGAGGGGGGCCCTCCAAAAAGTGGAATTATCTTCTGGAGGGCAAACCTCTTGTAGTATAGGCTTCCCTGCTAGGTGAGTGTTCTAGGAACCCATCTGTATCAGTGTACCAGCTGGCATTGATATGAGAAACTATGTTCAGCTTCAGTGAATTTTTTAAGACGATCTTTCAACACATGCCCACACTGAGCTGAGTGTTGAGCAGTTTTTGACCAAAAAGTAGCATGACACCCATGCCCCACCCTCTTTATTCTTCCAGTCTCACCCCAAGTGACTTTTTTTGTTCCCTGGATGAAAAAAGTCCTCAAAGGGAAACATTTTGCTGATGTGGAAGAGGAGAAACAAAAAACGGCAGAACTAAAAGGCATCAAAATTGACAAGTTCAAAACCATTTTGAGCAGTGGAAAAAAAACATCTTAGTAGGTGTATTGCATCAAATGGAGAGTACTTTGAAAGTGACTGAAGTTTGAACATATAATAATAAAATACACAATTTTTTATAAATAAATTCTGGGAGGATTTTTGGGGCCCCCTTCTGTGAAACTACCACCAACATCTTTTGATCAGTATTTCAACTGAAATTGTATCTAGAAGGGGAAGTCTCTTAAACTATTAGAGGTAAAGGATTTGATTGGTACTTGATTATTTTACCTAGAGTAATTAAGTTGAGTGCTATTTGAAAATAGAATTAATATTTCTCCCAGTTAGTGACTTACCTTTTTATAACCACAGGATAGGAATCTGGTCATCAAGGACTGAGGACTTGGGTGGTATCATTGACACCACTGTCGTTTCTTAAGTCTACAAGGCTAAACTAAACTTCTTCAGGACTTGTTGTAACAGATAACAAAGTGTTTGGTCCCACATTTTTAAACAGAAATTTATTGTTGAAGAAAAGCCATTTAGTTGATTGTTTCTTTTGGCCAAAGGATTTTGAGAATTACTTTTAACAGAATGTCAGATGCATTGGTCAGTATATGATTCTTACCATCTATCTGTGGTAGGAATTTGATTTTTTTTGTGTCATATATAATTGTTCTTTACAGGGATTTGGTAATGTGGGCCTGCACTCGATGAGATATTTGCATCGCTTTGGTGCTAAATGTGTTGGTGTTGCTGAATCTGATGGGAGCATATGGAATCCAGATGGTATTGACCCAAAAGAACTGGAAGACTTCAAATTGGTTTGTTAACCTAATATAACTACACTGAATATTGTAAAGTTGCAGTCAGTTTTATTTAAATTTTTTTCCTTTGCTTTGAAGATAACTTTGTTCTCATATCAAAGGCACTAAACATAAGCATTTAAACTCTAGTGCAGTTGTTAATTTTGATTTTCAATCAACTACAGCAACATGGATCAATCCTGGGCTTCCCCAAGGCGAAGATTTATGAAGGGAGCATCTTAGAGGCCGACTGTGATATACTAATCCCCGCTGCCAGTGAGAAGCAGCTGACCAAGTCCAATGCACCCAGAGTCAAAGCCAAGGTAAAAGCAGAATGGAGACTGTGTTCAACCCTACCAATGTGGATGACATTGAAGGTCACAGAAAGGTGCTCATTGGGTACCTTTTTTTTTTTAACAGCAATTTATTGAGATATAATACACATACCAAACAGTTCACCCAAGTATACAATTTAAATGCTTTTAGTATATTTGGAGTTGTATAACCATCACCATGGGTTTCCTGTTAAACTAAACTTACAAAAAGTAGTTATGGAAATAGGTGAAAAATAGTTTTATATATGTTAGAGCAAAATGACTTATTATTTGATTTAAACTCAAATTACTCTTTTCCCTACAACTCCCTACCCATATATGCATATCTCTTGAGCTCAGTGGAGGGGATTTGGTGGTAGCATTGGTATTTCTGTATGTTCCTGACTCTCTTACAGATCATTGCTGAAGGTGCCAATGGACCAACAACTCCAGAAGCTGATAAGATTTTCCTGGAGAGAAACATTATGGTTATTCCAGACCTCTATCTGAATGCTGGAGGAGTGACAGTGTCTTACTTTGAATGGCTGAAGAACCTAAATCACGTCAGCTATGGCCGTTTGACCTTCAAATATGAAAGGGACTCTAACTACCACTTGCTCAGTAAGTTCTGATGAAATCATTCTCCAAAACTAAATAATCATATGGGCCAGCTTAGAAGGATGGAAAAGCTTAAATTTAAGACTAGTTCCTTTTGTAATCCTAAAGAATTTAAATTAACTTCAGTACAGAAAACTATTATATTTTATCTCATGAGTCTTAGACCAAAAATATACAATTTCATTATAGATAATATATTAGCTCTCTCAAGAAGATTTATATTCAAATATTCTGTGGTATAATATTCCAAGGACATAACCTACAAATTAGTAGTAGAGTATCATTTTAAACCATGAACTTCTGCTGATGCGCATCCCATTTTTACCTCTGGTTGTTCTTAGCAAAGGCCCATTTAGTGACAAGAATATTTTAGTCTTCTGATGAGAGTTTTTCTTTGACTAGAGTAGGCTCCAGAGTTAACAGTAGAACTTTCATCAAGCTGAAATAAGACCAAGACCTCCAACCGAGCTCCTTCACTCAGCCCGCTCAGAATCTGGGTGAAGTGATCCATCTAGTTCCTTTTCTTTTTCCCTCAGCAATTTCTTTTTTTAAGAGCCAAGGAAAAACCCTGGTAATGGGTGTTATGGAAACAAAACAGTGACCTAAATTCACATTTATATAGGAATTTGGCCAAGTGCTTTATTCCTTTTAAATGATTGACCCTTTCATGTCATTTAGTGTTGAAGGTTTCTAAGACTCTTAGATTTGAGGTTGTGGGTATAGTTTTGGACAAATTTTGGTTCTACTTTATTTTTTTTTTCTACTAGCAATGTTTTATCTTCATATCTTGGCTTTTCATAGTGTCTGTTCAAGAGAGTTTGGAAAGAAAATTTGGAAAGCACGGTGGAACTATCCCTGTTGTGCCCACAGCAGAGTTCCAGGACAGGATATCGGTGAGTGTGCTCATGACGGAGTTTCATTTCACACACACTCCCTGCTCCCTTTAGACTTGGGTCAAGTAGGCTGAGCTGACAGGCTGTAGTCAACATGATAGTAATTATATGACTTATATATGCTTTGTGCCTTCCTCTTTCACTGCATTCTAAAAATGGAGTAAAAATCTTAGTGCAAAATAAATAAATAATGGTTCTCCTTTTGGTACTTTTGCAATACAGATGACTCAGCCAAGTGATTCTAATGTAGTTGTAAAGAATTATATTATGTGTTTTAACTCTTTTAAGCTTCTGAGAAATAAAAAGAATTGAAAAGTAGATATTATATAGAACTATATTGAAAAATTATAATTGCTATATGAATACAAATAAGAGTTAAAACAGATTAGAAAGGGTATCTTATGTTAATTAATTACTGACAGGGTACATTGATAATGCATACACATCACAAATAGAATTTCTTCACCAGTAAGTGGCAGAAGATATGAGAAACAAAGTCAGAGGAAGTAGGCCTAGAAAAGAATGTTTAACCTCATTGTTAAAAAATACAAATTAATGTATTAAACTAGCAAAAACAGTTAATGCATCTTATACTCACTGTGCTGTGGTGAAGCAATTGTATCTTTATTCTGATAACAATGCAGATTGGTACACAGCTCTTTGGAAAAATTTAAGCATTATTAAAGTGTTTATACTCTTAGACGTAATAACATCCCCTCTGGGAATTTATCCTAAGAAGATAATTCTAAAGGAGAGAAATTTCTCCGGGCAAGATGATGTCATGGAAACTATGTGCAGTTTTTAAAATTCATTTTGATATAGATGGCAGGAAAATGGCTAAATTATATCTTTTTTTAAAGTTTTTATTTATTTATCTTTAGAGAGGGAGAGAAATATCAATGTATGGCTGCCTGTCATGTGTCCCCTTCTGGGAACTGCCCTGCAACCCAGGCATGTGCCCTGACTGGGAATCGAACCGCAGTTGTTCGGTTCACAGGCCCACGCTCAATCCTCTGAGCTAAACCAGCCAGGGCTAAATTATATCTTTAAGAAATGACATAGTCATGGAAAAAACAAGACTAGATCAGTGATTTTCATCCTTTTTCATCTAATTACTAAAATTATGCAGCATACATTTTTTGCCAATCTGACCCCTAAAAACATATAATTTTGATTAATTTACACTGGATGACTATTGTTGTTGGGTGTTATTTTTATTACTTGACAGACTGAGGGAAGAGCTCAGTGGCCCCTGACTAAATAGTCAGGTATTGCATGATTTAAAAATTCTTGCAGCACACCAGTTGAAATTGCTGTACTATATTGAACCATGTGGGAAAATTAAGGGTTTTGTTTTGAAGATGCTTTGCCACACTGGGTACTAACAGTTCTCCTAAATGAATCTTCCTCTTTCCCAGAGCCATGTCTCTGTTAGTTCTGGTCCCTCTGTCTGATATGCCCTAATCCCCTCCTTGCTTAGCTATCACCACATATCTGAGGCCTCCCCTGAAAGTGCCCTCTACATACATCCTTCCATCACCAGTAACTACAGTGCTTTGGCAGGACGGGTGCTGCTCTTCATTGGTCTTCTTGCTCCTCCCAGTGGTCACCCCATGTCTTAGCACCTGCCTGGCACATACCAGTCACTCGTTTTGAAACCTCTGGAGGGAATACAGAAAGAGGGCAGCTAATTAGTTAGAAAGTAGCTATGGCGACTTTCCTTTTGTCCTTTAAAATAATCTTTGCTCAATATATCGATCTCCCAATTTTCAAATGCTTTCAGTGCTTCTGATTTTAGACTTTAGTGCTATTTCTACACCTCTTACCTATTATAGGGGTCTTATAATAATAAAGTATTCTTTTCCAGTTCCTCTGTACTTTCCCCTTCCCCAGCCAGGTTCTAGCCCTTTCAGGACCTAATCACTGATCTTATCATCTTTTCACTGTCTCTTATCACCCCCCATTGTCTTCGGTTCTCTTTTCACAACTTAAATTCCATGTTCTGTCACCACAATGACTCTCTAGTTTAGTTTTGCTTCATCATACCCCTTGTTAACACCAGAACCCTGATAAAATCTAGATCTCTCCCCCTCCATTCCAGCACCTCACTAGCTGGAGGCCTTGCTGACTGTTCGATCATAACCACTAACCTCAAGTAGGCTCTTAGAGCTGCCCAGCAGATGTACTATTTTCCCTTGTTCCATTTATTTTCTCATTCTCCTGAATGAATATTATATTTTCTCCTATCTCTCCTGCACTCCAACTCATGACATGGTATATGTTCTCAGAGAAAATTGAAGCAGTCAGAGAACTTCCCCATGTACCCAGCTCCTGGTATCTGTGCCCTGTCTTGTATCACCTCTCCTCTTGTTACAGAAGAACTCTCTGTACTTCCATCTGAGCCCAAGTCTTGTTCGTGGCATTGGATGGCCTGTTTTCAACTTACAAAATGCATAGTTCAAGCATATCTTCCCCACTCTTCTGTATCATTAGTCCTCCCTCTCTTCAGTCATTTCTGTCCGTGTACCAGATGCTATCTTAAAAAAATAAAAGTCTTAATCCCCCTTCCTTTCCCAGGTCTTGCTATTTTTATATCCCTTAGAGCAAACCTGCTTAAGAGTTGTATACACTCTGTGCCCAGTTCTTCTATACTTGAACTTACTCTTAAGAGTAAGTAATGCCCATCACTCCAGTGAAACTGTTTTTGTCAAGATAACCAGTGACATCAGCCCCTCCAAATCCTGTGGTCATTTCTCAGTTCTCGTCTTCCCTCACCTGTCCACAGCTGTTGTCACAGTGATCACTCCCTCCTGAAATATAAAATTTTCTTTTCTTATCTTCCAGAATACCACATTCATCTAGTGTTCTCTCTGTTTCACTAGTTATCCTGGTCAGCTCTCCACTTGTTTAACATTGGAGGGACTTTGTTTCTGAACCAGTTCTCTGTTTGAATTAAAAAATTTTGTTTTTAGTGTATTAATTTGAGAGAGTTTGCAAAATATTGATTTGCATATTCATTGGTTTATTCTTGTATGTTTCGTGACTGAGGATTGAACTTGCAACCCTGGCATATAGGGATGATGCTCTAACCAACTGCCTATCCAGGCAGGGCTGAGGTCAAAATTTTGATGATCTCACCCAGCCCCATGGTTTTAAGTCCCAAGTATAAGATATCTCTTCCCATTAAAATATAAACTTCATGAGAACAGAGAATTTTCATTATTTTCTGCTGTGTCCCCAGTGCCTAACACATAGTAGGTTCTCAGTAAATTTGGTGGATGCATGATTAGATCAGGGAAACAGCAGTGTTCCACCTGTAAAGCAAGATTTTTTTCCTCTTCCTAACTTGGTAGAACAAAATGAAGACTAACCCAGATGTTTCTTGGTTCACAGGCCCACACTCAATCCACTGAGCTACACCAGCCATGGCAGACACATACCTTCTTAATTGAGTATTAATTGAATGAAGTTCAGCATAGATAACCTTTTTTGGTGACGCACTTTTTAAGTTTTTATCTGGCATATCAGGATATGTGTTTGCTAGCTATATATGTCCTTCTAGGAATGGTGGTGATAGTTAATTGTCCTAAAATTTTAGAAAGCATTCTAAGACACAAATAAAGAAACCTATTGAAAGAAATTGACTTATAGAGATAATTGGCATAGGAAAGAGATCAGCTGGGTTGGTGGTCAAAGGCCCTGAGTTGTATCCCAGCTCTAAAAATAGCTATTCATAAACTTAGCCAACTTCTGTGGTCAACAGTTCTCTCATCAGTAGAATTAAGGGGTTAATTAGCACTGCTAACTTTCATCCAGCTTCAAATTTTGGTGACACTGCTGAATATACAGTCAGGATCCTACCCCAGAGCTACTATTGAGGTGGGGAGATAGATGCCTTTCTATGCCGTATTGAGTCTCTGTGAGGACTGGAGGTGTGTGCCCTGTGAACAATGGAACCTGTTGCTGTGGTGCAGCTGCCTATCAGGGGGCCAGTGCTGATCTCACTGCCTGCTCTCATCTTTCTTGGTTCATACTTTTCTGTGATCATTTTTTTACCCTGTAAGATCTTATAAATTTATGTTCTTTTTCCTAATAGGGGGCATCTGAGAAAGACATCGTGCACTCTGGTTTAGCTTACACTATGGAGCGCTCAGCCCGGGTATGTGTGCACATGCTGTTTGTGTTTCTGCTAGTGACATGAAGGGCAGCCCGTCTTCTCGGCCACCAGATTGTGTATGCAGAAGCACAGGTTGTGATTGCATGTGTGGCAATGGAAAACCATATGGAAATGAATAATAATACCAAGTTAGGAAGGGGTGATGTTTGGCAGTTAGCTAAATATCAAGTAGTCAACCAAAGTGGGTTGCAACTCAGTGCACATTCCATTATAGCTATAGGGAGCAAGTCCTTACACACAGTTTAAGTCTAGTTTTCTTAATTTCTTTTGGAATTCAAATTCAGCGCACTTAGCTTTAAGTTGAAATAGCACAAACAGATATTAAGAAGGTAGTGTTTGTTGTTGTTAACCTTTTGAGATGTAATTTACATACCCATTTAAATTTCACCCTTTCAAAGTGTACAGTTTAGCAGCCTTGAATATACTCACTCACCTGTGTAGCCATCACTGCTAACTCCAGAACATTTTCCTTACCTCCTCCTTGGTTTGTTTAAATTATCACTAAGTGTATCAAGCGAATTCACTCCAGATAACAAAATGTCTAAAGGACACAGAGACAGCTCATACCTAAAATTCTAAACAGCAACTTCTTCCTGCTACCTAGATAGTGGTTTGTTTAATTCTGGAGAATTGTCCTCTATTTCCTGAGTAGTTTCCTTGGCTTCCATAGTCCTGCACTGAATGTCAGCAAGTAATCTGTTCCTGACCTATATGTGCTTGTGTGTGTGTTCACGGCCTGGATGCTTGAGTTGGAGTGGTATTCACTGTTTTTTTTTTTTCTATTTCATTTCAGCAAATCATGCGCACAGCCATGAAATATAACCTGGGATTGGACCTGAGAACAGCTGCCTATGTCAATGCCATTGAGAAAGTTTTCAGGGTGTACAATGAAGCCGGTGTGACCTTCACATAGATGGATTATAGCTGACTTCTTCACTACCCTCTTCGCCTCTTCATCTGTAGACCTATCACAAGTTTACATGTAACCACAGAGATCTCTTTCTCTCATTACTTATCAGATAATGTACACCATTCTCAACAAGTCAATCCAAATAAGCCCCTTAAGAAAAAAGAAATTAAGGTTAGGGAATTATGTTCAAAGCTGCCAATAGATGCCAGAGAGATATTTGGGTATTTTGCCTTTAAATAAAAAGTCCCTCTATCTGGCTACACTGCCTTGCTTCACGGCTGCTTTCCCACAGTGCTTTGGCCAGGAAAGCACCTATCGTCAAAGAGCGGTCAGCAGCTTGTTGCTTCAGCTCTGGACAAGTCTGAGATGTGCTGCAACTTTGACACATTTAAGAAGCAGGTTTGTGGCACTTTCAGGACATAGCATGGTCCTCAAGTGAGTTATTGGTATTTTGTATCAGCAAAAAAACTCAACTGTATAGATTGCAAACAAAAATAAAAGCTGTTTCTCTACTCTTTTAGATTAAATTAAGTACATACTGTTGTAAAAAAATTGCCTTTAATCACTTAATAAGCCTAACACCGTGACTCAAGCAGTGAATGCCTGTAAACATAATAAATGAAAAAAGTTAGTATTTTTATAACATAAGACAGTATCATTTATAGCTTATCAATAGTATATTGTCCAGCAAAACAAAAAGCCCAGTGGCAAATTAAGTTATCTTCTTACATAATCATTGAATAGCAAATGATGGAGGCTTTTTTTGTTAAGACTATTGGAATTTACTAACCACAATTATGACATATAGTCCAAAGAATGCAGTAACCTCCTCATCGTGTTAATTAACTGTTCTATTTTGAAAATCTGTGTTGACTGATCACACAATAATTCAAATAGAGTGTCCCAGAAAAAAAACACTTAGGCTTTCTCTTTGGAGTTTGACTGGCAGCTCTGAGTGTTGCCTGTAATGGCCCCACTTGTCCCAACTTCGTGTCTTCGTTCAGGGGCCTCACATTGTACACACAGCTTCATTAACAGCGGCCTGAAAACAATCTGGACCAGAGTGTTGTATTTGCCAGGGCCTTTTGAATAGTAGTGTCCCAATGAAGTGCTAAGATATTGTTTATGTAAGAATGAGCTTTTTTTCTTTAACAATAACACCCTATCAGAAATTTCTAACTACTTTGTAACTGCATGGCTTAACCTGGTGATAAAAGCAGTTATTAAAAGTCTACCTTTTCCAAAGCTTATGTTTCTTTTCTGTTTTTATATTTAATAGTGTCTCTTTTAGTAGATGATAGAAATACAATTGGGTTTCAGACATTTTTGAGACAACCACCTGTATAACATTAATTTCGACTATATGTATTGTGAGCAAACAAACTTTATTCTTGAATTCTTCTCTCTTTCATTCTATTGAACAGTATAAATGACTATTAGGGAAAAGTTTCTATGAGGAAAAGTTTCTAGTGCTTAAAGCTGATATACTAAATTTTTTTTAGTGCCTTTTTTTTTTTAAATCCTCACCCAAGGACTTTTAGAGAGAGAGGAAAGGAGGAGAGGGGGGAAGAGAAAAATTGACATGAGAAAGAAGCATCCAAATTGGTTACCACAGCCTAGGTGTGTGCCCTGACTGGGAATCAAATCTGCAACTTTTTGGTTACTGGATGACACTCCAGCCAACTGAGCCATCCTGGCCAGGATAGCAGTGCCTTTTTTTCAAATGAAGGAAGGTTTCATTGATTAGGGTTCTGTTTTTAATCATTTAGCCATAGACTTTATCAAATTAAGACAATACTAACCAAAATCAGCAGAAGTGTATTCCACCAACTACTTAGCTGCTAAATCTGGAGCATAATTTCCAGGTGGACTTCGTTTTGTCCTGACTAGGTGGTAGATAAATAAGTCCTGTGGACAGTGAGCCCTTCCCAAGCTGCTGGTATCTACTTGCACTCAAATAGAGCACTAAAATATGTTGGGGAGAAAGTGGTATGAAAACAAGTTTCAGAATAGAACAATACTGGGTAGGGTAGTAGATTCAGGTCATGTGATAAGCAGGATGCTAAGTCTTAGTCTTAGCCTTTGGCTAACATACTGAGAGTAGTTAGGATATTTTAAAGGCTTTGGTAAATGTTGATGTGTATTATCGATACTAATGTTAGAGAAGTGGTAATGGCCATGCTAGGTATTTCTAGACAACATCGCACTAATATCAACTTTGGTTTCTGGAGCTTTTGAATTAGAAGATTCTGGTCGATTACTTTAACCGTTGCCTCATGAACCCTATACTGGAATGTGTTTTACCCTGAGAGATGAAGTTTAGGGAAATGAGAAGTGAAAGCTTGATTTTTTAAAAATTTAATCAGTGCTTATGGCAATTCTAATTTGTGATTTACTTTAAAAATAAATAAATAAAGCAAGCCTGGCATTTTAACTTAGAAGCTTTAAATAAATTCCCTAAACATCCCTGGCAGGCTTTCTGACTCCTGCTATGCATTAAGGCAGTCAGAGCATGGCACATAAGCTACATCTGTGCACCTTGTATAGAAACCTCTGTGGAACTTTTTTTTTTGCTTTGAAATAACATGGGTATTATGATTTTCTTATTTCTTCACTGATAACTGGTATTGGCTTTGTTTTTATTTTTCTGTCAGTGTTTACACAGTTTAGGTGGTTTCTCAGCCTCAGCAGTATTGACATATTGGACCAGGTGACTCTGTTTTGGAGGCTATCCTGTGATTTGCAGGATGTTTAGCACCCCTTAGTGGTGACTGTCAAATGTATTCAGTCAAGTACAGCATAGAGAAAACAGTCAATAATATTGTAATAAGTATGTATGCTGCCAGATGGGTACTAGAGTTATCAAGGGGAGCACTTCATAAGTTATATAATTGTCTGACCACTATGCTGTATGCCTAAAACATGTAATCTCTAATTTGAACTATAATTGAAAAAGATTTTGATGGGTTCATGTAGCCAAATGTCCCCTGAGGGGCAAAGTCACTCCCTATTGAAAATTACTGGTATAGAGGCAAGTAGTTCTTAACTGTGAACAATAGCCTGTCCCCTCTAATGCATATACCCAACTCAGAGGCAACCACTTCCACCAATTTAAAATGTTTTTATTCTATTCAGATCCTTTGCCCATTTTTAGTGGGTTATTTGTTATTTTATTGAGTTGTGAGAGTTCTTTATATAGTCTGGATATCTCTTTATATAAGAGATATGATTTGTAAATGTTTTCTCTCATTCTATTGGTTTGTCTTTTCATTTGATGATGTCCTTTGACACAACAAAGTCATTTTTATAGAGTTCAATTTATTTTTTCTTTTGTTGCTATGCTTTAGGTGTCATATCTAAAGAATCATTATCTAATCTGAAGTCACACCAATCCTATTCAGACTCTTCCAAAAAGAGATGAGGGAACACTTCCTAACACTATCTATGAGGCCAGTGTTGCCCTGATACCAAAGCCAGACAAAAGCATCACAATAAAAGAAAGCTGCATATCAACATTCCTTATGAATATAGACATAAAAATACTTAATACTAACAAAATCCAACAGCGCGTAAGTATTTCACATCTTGACCCGGTAGGGTTTATCCCAGGAATGCAAGAGTGGTGCTTCAACATAAAAAATAGTCACTATAATACATACCACTAATAGAATGGAGGCAGGGGGAATCACATAATCATCTCAGTATGACGAAGAAAAAAGCATTTGGCAAAATCCAAGATCCTTTCACATTAAAACCACAGGAATAGAAGGAATTTCTTAAACGTAATAAAGGGCATTTACAAAAATCCACAGCTAATTTACTCATTGGTGGAAAATAGAATGTTTCCCCTTAGGAGGAATAAGATAAGGATTCTTGTTTTCACCACTGTTACTTGACATTTTACTGTAAGTCCTAGCCAGAGCAAGAAAAAGAAATTAAAAGGTATCTGAATTGGAAAGGAAGTGAAACCATATTTAAAAATGACATGAGTCTATATATTTAAAAATCCCATCGATTATATACATAAAACTTACTAGAGCTAATGAATTAAGCAAAGTTGCAGGGTAAAAGATTAATACACAAAAATCGGTTGTTTTTCTACAAAACAATCTAGAGGAAATTAAGACAATTCTATTTACAATAGCATCCAAAAGAATAAAGTATTTAAGAATTTGAGCAAAGAGGTGAAAGCTTTCTACACTGAAGACTAAAACATTGTTTGAAAGAAAGGATACCTACATAAATGGGAAGACATTATGTGTTCCTACATTAAAAATGCTAATATTATTAAGTTGGCATTATAAAAATCTAGATATAAAATTCTAATTCATAATTTGTCAAAATTCCAATGGCCTTTTTTGCAAAGATAGAAAATCTGATCCTAAAATTAACATGAAATTGCAAGAGCTCCAAATAACCAAAACATTAAAAAATAAATTTAGAAATTTCATCCAATTTCAAAACTTCATGCAAAAGCTACAATAATTAAAACTGGTTGGTACTAGCATACAAACAGACCAATGGAATAGGATTGAGAGTCCAAAACATCTATGATCAGATTTTCAACCTGGGTGCCAGCACCATTAAGGTTGTCTTAACAAAGTACCACAAGATTGAGGCTGTAGAACAATGGAACTTTATTGTCTCAGTTTGGGAGGCTATAAATTGGTAACTGAAGGGTCATGCTCCCTCTGAAACCTGTAGGGGAGAATTTCTCACCTTTCCTAGCTTCCAGTGGTAGCTGTCAATCCTTGGCATGCCTAGGCTTGCAGATGCATCCCTCCAATCTCTTCTTCCTCTGTCAGTGCATGGCCATCATCCCTCTATGTGTCTGTCCTATTGGAACAAAGTGATACTGGATTAAGGGGTCACTATACTCCAGCATGACATCTAAACTAGTTACTTCTCTAATGACCCTATTTCCAAGTAAGGTCACATTCTGAGATTCTGGGGCTTAGTTCTTCAGCATATCTTTTGGGAGACAATTTACACATTACACTATTCAATGGCAAAGAATAGTCGCTTTAACAAAAGGCACTGGCACAACTGGGTATCCACAAAGAAATTAATTTTGACATCCTCCTCCCTCATACAAAAATTAGCTCAGAATGGATCAAAGATCTCAATATAAGAGATAAAACTATTAGAAGAAAACATAGGGGTAAATCTTAATGGCCTTGAATTTGGTAATGAATTCTTAGATTTGACATTAAAAGCAAAAATAATAAGTAGTGAGAATTTATGAAAATCAAAATCTTTTGCTCATCAAAGGACATTATTAAGAACATAAAAATATAACCTCCAGTATAGAAGAAAATATGCACAAATTATGAATATGACAAAGATTTAACATCCCTTTAAATAAGAGCTCTTAAAACAATAACAAAGAGACGAACACCCATTTAGAAATGGCAAAGCATTTGAATAAACATTTCTCCAAAGAAGACAGACAAATTTTCTAACAAGCACATGAAAAGTTATTCAACATTAAGGAAATGCCAATCAGAAAAATAATGAACCATTTCACATCTAATAGGACAACTAATTTTAAAAATCAGAAAATGGGTTGATAAGGATGTACAGAATTAGGACCCCTTGTGTATTGCTGGTGGGATTGTAAAATGGTTCAGCCACTGTGGACAACAGTTTGTCAGTTCCTGAAAATGTTAAACAGAATTACCATATGACCTCACAATTCTAACCCTAGGCATACACACAACAGGAATGTAAACATACATCCTGGAACTTTTTTTTATTATAGGAACTTTTACCTGAATGTGTATAGCAGCATTATTCATAGTAACCAAAAGATGGAAAACCCAAAATGCCCGACAACAGATGAATGGATAAATTGTGTGTACATACTAAGGAATAGTATTTAGCCGTAAACAGGAAAGAAATACTGATCCATGCTGTGCGGCTTGGATGAACCTCAAAAACATTATGCTAAATTAGAGAAGCCAGGCATAAAGGGTCAATAATTGTGTGATTATTTTAATATGATACAGCCAGAGCAGGTAAATCCATAGGCACAGAAAGCAGGTTAGTGGTTACCAACGGGGTGAAGAAGTGGATGGGGAGTGAATACTTAATAGGTATGGAGTGTTTTATTGAGATGGTGACAAAGTTTTGAAACAAGAGAGAAGTGATGGTTGCACAACATTGTGAATACACTAAGTGCCATTGAATTGTGTACTTTGAAATGATTATTTGTAGTCTAAATTTCACTTCAACTAAAAATAAATAATGGGAGAAAAACAACCAACAACTTAGACCACCATCCAGGGAGACTAGTTGCAAATTGACTAAAGTTTATGAGAAAACAGGTGTACACAGCAATTTTACCCTGTAAGCTGAGTGGATATGGGTTCTGCTGTAAGACTGTCTCCTGGAGAGCCTGGGGTAGACAGACCAAAGTTCTCAGGGAGTTGCAGGAACCTGGGGATGTTCAGGCCTTTACAGTTAACCCTGCAGTACGTCAGGAAGCTATGGGACAGGCCAAGGTCTAGGTCCTGCAGGTCTCCCCTGAGTACAGCAGGGTCAACAGTATGGAGTGGTGGTCCCACAAGTTAATTGTATTGTGCCAGTAAAAGGTGAGGAGGCTCGGGTAGCTGGATACATAGCTCTGGATATAGACCCCACAGTCTTGTTTCCCCAGGACTTTGACGTCATCCCACTGTTTTCTGGCCCCTGGTTTCTAATGAGAAGTCACCTGTTAATTTTAGTGAGGCATTCTTTTATGTAATGGCTTGTTTTCGTTGTTCTGTTTCAGGATTCTTTCTTTGTCTTTCAAAAATTTGATTAGGATTATACCTACTCGGAGCTTCTTGGAAGTATAAATTAATGTTTGTCACCAAATTTGTTGTTTTCAGCCATTATTTGTTCAAATAATCTTTCCACCTCCTTTTTTCCATCTGTACTCCCATTATGCATAAGGTAGTACTTTTGACAGTGACCCACAGGTCTCTAAGTCTCTGTCCTCTTTTTTTTCTTTCTGTTGCTCAGGTTGAATAATCTCATTTGATTTATCTTCACTAGTAAAGTTCACTGATTCTCTCATATGCCTGCTCAAATCTGATGTTGAGCCCCTCTAACGAAACAATTTTAAGTATTTTTTATTGATTATGCTATTATAGTTTTCCCAATTTTCCCCCTTTATCCCCCCTCTGCTCTGCACCCCAACCCTCCAGCATTCCCTCACCCCTTAGTTCATGTCCATGGGTACATATAAGTTCTTTGAGTTCTCTGTTTTCTATACCATTTTTTCTTTCTCTCCATCTATTTTATGCCTACAAACTATGCTTCTTCTTCCCTGTACCTTTTCCCTCTTATTCCTCTTCTTCTTCCCACAGAAAATCCTCCACATGATGTCCATTTCTCTGATTATGTTCCTGTTCTAGTTGTTTGCTTAGTTTTTGTTTTCGTTGTTGTTTTTTTTTCTTTTAGGTTCATTTGTTAAAAGTTGTGAGTTTGTTTTCATTTTATTGTTCATATTTTTAATCTTCCTTTTCTTAGTAAGTCCCTGTCACGTTTCAAATAATAATGGCTCGGTGATGATGAATTCCTTTTAACTTTCCCTTATCTGGGAAACACTTTATCCACCCTTTCATTCTAAATGAAGGCTTTCCTGGATAGAGTAATCTTGAATGTAGGTCATTGCCTTTCATGACCTGAAATACTTCTTTTCAGCCCCTTCTTGCCTGCAAGGTTTATGTTGAGAAATTAGCTGATAGTCTTATGGGAAATCCTTCGTAGGTAACTCTCTCCCTTCCTCTTGCTTCTTTTAGGATTCTCTCTTTATATTTAATCTTAGGTAACTTAATGATGATGTGCCTTCATGTGTTCCTCTTTGGGTCCAACTTCTTTGGGACTCTCTGGGCTTCCTGGACTTCCTGGAAGTCTATTTCCTTCACCAGAGTGGGGACGTTTTCCTTCATTATTTGTTCAAATAAGTTTTCAATTTATTGCTGTTGTTTTTCTCTTTCTGGCACCCCTATGATTATGGTATTGGAATGTCTCAGGTCATCCCAGAGGTTTGTAAGTATCTCTTCACTTTTTTGAATTCTTGTTTCTTCATTCTGTTCTGGTTGGATGTTTATTTTTCCATTTTGTTCCAAATCGTTGCTTTGAGTCCTGGTTTTCTTCCTGTCACTGTTGGTTCCCTGAATATTTTGTTTCATTTCATCTTGGGTACCTTTCATTTGTTCTTTCATTTTTCAACCAAGCTCAGTCAGTTCTGTGAGCATTTTGATTTCCAGGGCTTTAAATTCTCCATCAGAAAAGTTGTCTATCTCCTCATCGCTTAGTTCTCTTTCTGAAGTTTTGCTCTGTTCTTTCATTCGGGTTATATTTCTTTGTCTTGGTGCACCTGTTAAGTTGTAAGGGGGCGGGGCCTTAGGTATTCCCCAGGGCAGGGCAACCCTCTTCACTGCAGAGCTGCCTGTTGGGGGAGGGGCCAGAGAGGGAACAATGCAGCTCACCTGTTCGTCTCTAGCGCACTTTCCAACAAACTCCCCTGTGAGACTGGGAGTTTCTCCCACCAGCAGCAACCACTGTAGTTCACAGTCAACTCTGAGTCTTAATTTCACCTTCAGCCAGCCCCACTGGCATGGTCTGCCACCTTGCCATGGGTTCTTACTGGTCTGGTTGTTCTTTTTCCTTAATTCCTTTGTTGTTGGAGTTCTATGCAGTTTGATTTTCTGATACTTCTGGTCGTTTATTGATTTTAGAGTGATTGTTATTCTCCTCTTGGTTGTGTGAGGAACGGAAGGGTTTCTACCTACATCTCCATCTTGGCCGGAACTTTCAAAAATCTTTATTTTGTTTTTGTTTTTTTTAAATTTTTTATTGATTATGCTGTTACAGTTGTTCTATTCCCCCTTTCATTCCCCTTCACCCTACCCCCCATCCCCACCATTACCCCCCCCTTTAGTTTATGACCATGTGTCTCAAGTCCTTTAGATTCTATATTTCCCATGCTATTCTTGCCCCCCCCCATCTATTTTCTATCTACCATCTATGCTACTTATTTTCTGTACCTTCTCTCCCCTTCTCCTCCTCCCACTCCCCTGTTGCTAACCCTCCTTGAGATCTTCATTTCTATGTTTCCACTCCTGATCTAGCTGTCCTTTTAGTTTGCTTTCGTTTTAGGTGTGGTTGTTAATAACTGTGAGTTTGTTGTCCTTTCACTGTTCATGTTTCTTTAACTTCTTTTTTCTTAGATAAGTCCCTTTAACATTTCATATAATAAGGGCTTGGTAATGATGAACTCCTTGAATTTGATCTTATCTGAGAAGCACCTTATCTGTCCTTCCATTCTAAATGAAAGTTTTGCTGGATAGAGCAATCTCGATTGTAGGTCTTTGGTTTTCATGACTTGGAATACTTCTTTCCAGCCCCTTCTTGCCTGTAAGGTCTCTTTTGAGAAATCCGCTGACAGTCTGATGGGGACTCCTTTGTAGGTGACTGTCCCCTTAGCTCTTGCTGCTTCTAGGATTCTCTCCTTCATTTTAGTTTTGGCTAATATAATTATGATGTGCCTTGGTGTGTTCCTTCTTGGGTCCAACTTCTTTGGGACTCTCTGAGCTTCCTGGATTTCCCGGAAGTCTATTTCCTTTGCCAGATTGGGGAAATTCTCCTTCATTATTTGTTCAAATAAGTTTTCCACTGGTGGCTGTGCCTTTCCCCCTTCTGGTACCCCTATAATTTGGATGTTGGAACGTTTAAAGATATCCTGGAGATTCCGAAGACTCTCCTCATTTCTTTGAATTCTTGCTTCTTGATTCTTTTCTGTTTGGCCATTATTTGCTTTCTTCTGGTCCACTCCATTGATTTGAGTCCCAGTTTCCTTTTCATTGCTATTGGTGTCCTGTGCAATTCCATTCATTTCAATTAGTTTCGCCTTCATATATTTGTCTAATTTGTCGGTATAATCAACCAGTTCTGTGAGGATCCTGATCACCAGTGTTTTAAACTGTGCGTTTGAGAGTTTTGCTATTTCTTCATCGCTTAGATTTATAGGCTCTGGGGCTTTGAGATCTTCTTGAGCCATTTTTGGTCTGTTTAGCCCTTTAAGTGTGAGAAGCGGCGCCTTGGACTCCCAGGTCGCTGGGTTGTGACGCTGTATGTGGGGGCGTGGTCAGAGTGGGGAAATGGCGACCCCCCTCTGCTGTTTCTCACAGCTGGGTGAGGATCAACGCCTTAGGTGGTTCACCTGGGCCGGGCCACTCAGAGTCGCTGCATTATGACACGGTCAGGCTGAAGAATTTGTTGTTAACGGACTTCCGAAAAGTTCAATTTTCCGTGTTCTGGCTCTTTTCTGTTGCTAATATTTAGTTGTCTCTAAACTTGGTTGTGTGAGAAGGCATGGCACATCCACCTATGCCTCCATCTTTGCGGAAGTCTATTTTGTTTTTTATTACAACGTATTTGTATTCTCTATTTGGTATCAATCTTGTATTTTAATTCTTTAGATGTGCTTTCCTTTAACTCTGTTTATGTTTAAAATACAGAGTGGGGCAAAAGTAAATTTACAGTTGTGACTATGTAAAACAGTTTATTCTTATATTACTATTTATTAATTATTGTATTATTTATCATGAAAACAACTGTTAACCTATTTTTACCCCATCCTGTAGTTGATTTAAAGTTTTTGTCTAGTTGGCCAATTTCTGGTCCCTTTTGTACATAATTTCATTTCCCCATTTTAAATGGGTTTAATTTCCTTTTTTCCTGAAAACAGGACATGGAAAATAACATAATATGGCAACTCTGGAAATCAGATTCCACACCCCTCCCCCCAAATTTGTTGTTGTTGCTGTGAATTTAGTGACCTTTCTGTGCTAATTCTATAGTATATTTTGTTGTGTATGGCCATTGAACTTCAACTTAGTTTGCTTACTGGTCAGCTAATGATTGGACAGAGACTTCTTTAAGTACCTAAAACCAATAAGTCCACACATTTGCATAGGGATTCTGTGCACTTGTTGAGCCTCACTTTCAACACTCAGCCAGGCAGTTAACATTTTTTCCTGTGTTTTCACTCTCTGCTTACACAGACCCTCAAGACTATTCGGAAGTGAGTGTTTTGGGTCTTCTCAGGTCTTTACTGAGCACCTGCGCAGTCAGTCTTACACATGGACATGGCCTTCTAGGTTCCCAGAAATATGTTGAAATTTTCAAAGACTCTGTGGACATTTTATTCCCCATTTTTTAAAGCTTTTTGGTTAGCCTGTTGTTTGTGCAAACTCTTAGCCAGCACCTCAAGTAACCACCAACTTAAAAAATGCCTCTATATGTTTTATGATAGACAGCGCTAGGGAAAGTGTTTTCAGCGTTAGTTTAGCTCCTAGTCAGGAAAAATAAAGGCAGCCTTGCAGTGGGGTGTTTTCCTAGGAACCACCAGTCAAGTCAGATAATGGCAGTTCTCTGAGAGCAAGGCTTTGAAGGAACTCGAGAGTTCTGCTGTTTCCAGTAACAGCAGGCTGTGGGTTTTCAAGGCTACGGTGGAGCTGGAGAAGGGGGTTCAGGTAGAGATGAGAACAGAGTGCAACAAGTTAAAAACATCACAAAACCTTGCTGTTCTTAAGATTTTATTTTTAGTATGTTTTACATAAATGATCCATTGATTGCCATAAGGCTTTGGTTCATTTCCAGAGTTCTGAAAAAAGCTCATTTTGATGATTTTTACCAGTTTTCTCGTTACTTCTATGGGAGAGAGAAATTTTGGAGGTCCTCTCTCCACCATTTCCCCTGACCTCACTTTCTCTTGCTTTTCATAACATGTTCAAAGTTTGTCTAAAGGCGACATTATGCCCCTCATCACACAACATGCACAGTTAAAGAAAAATGAGAGACAGAAGTACTTTTTTGTAGCAGCACATTGCAAGGTTTAAGTTAAGGGCACATGGGCTGTGTTTCTCCAACTTTTTGGCAAAACCAATTTTGGGGGGGTTGGTTCATTTCTTAATCTATTCATTGTGGTATATGGTCCTGCCTTGTATGACTAGTTCATGTACAACTTGCCATGCAAATTCATCAACTTGAGCTGGTCTATGCCCTGTTCAAGAAGAATTCACCAACTGACCACACCTCTTGAAGTCCAGGCAATGTCTAAGAGTATCTAAATGCTGTTTCTTTAATTACCTTATTAATGGTAACGAAATTTGCAAACCAGCGAACTTTGAGGAGCAGCACTTATGTAGGAAAAAACCCTGAATAAACTAGTAGGTGCCCTCCATGACCACATTTAAAAATATATCTGTATTGTTTTTCTCTTAAATTCAAGCATATAGAAATATGTAATGTAGAAATTGAAGATTCTTCATATTATCACACACAGAGATGATGAGCACTATTAATATGTTTGATATATACATATATGCATATATATATACACTATCTTTTTAAAATTTTTATGTAATTATGTGTTTGCTTTGTAAAAAAACTTATTCTACATACATATTTTATATCTTATTACTTGACATGTTCCTATATGATATAGGTACATTTCCTCATTCTTAACAGCCATGGAGTATTCATTTCAGATATATGCAATCCCTATTGGCAGCCATGTAAACGCAGGTCCCAGTTTCAAGCTAAGGCATTATAACAGATTAGAAGTAGTATGCGTCACCTCTATATTGTATCTCAAACTTAATAAGCAGAGCAAAATTTGTCCTCCAAGTGATTTATGATTAGCATTTTAGGGTGTTTCCCATCTCTTGCTGTTATAGACATGCTGCAGTTAATCCGTGTTTTTGCCTATGGTTAATCTGTGCATTCGCTGTTGAAGCATCTGCATGTACCTGTGCACACCTCAAGGGTAAAGCCTGGTAAGAGAAATTGCCATCCAAAGAGGGTGTTCCAGTTTTCACTGCCACCAGCAATGCTCTCATCCTTTTGAGAACAGGTTCAGATTTAGGGAATTCACAAGTCGTCAGAAAACAAACCCAGCTACAAGGTGCAGATCTAGCCAAACAAGTGGCAGATGTTCCAAGCCAGAACATTAGATTCTTGGGCTTCAGAAACTTGTGAAGCCAATTCTAAAAGAAAGCCAGAAATATGGTAAGCAATTAACTCGTTCTTTAAAACACCTTTTCTTCTAATTTCTGCTAAGAATAAATTACTTTCAGCAAGATAAATAAGCAATGCTATATCTTTACAAATCATTTCCTTTTTAAAAATCCAAATGTTAAGCTAACTGCTGCTTAAATATATGTTTAACCTTTATGATATTGACTCACTTGCAGCAGGAAGGAGAAAAGGCTGAGTATTCTTGCCCATCACCACCAATTAAGCCTAACACAAGCATCAGAGGGGAGATTGGGCAGTGGCTTCGACAGCCAATGAGCTGTGGACTCAGTTCCTCCTTGACCTGATTTTGTGAGTGACCAGCAGAAATGCTTCTTTGAAGCCTATTTTAGAATGTGAAGCACGCCCAGCTGTCTGACCTGTCCAGCTAACCTCTCAATCAGGTTGGTCTGTCATCTTCCTGAATCCTATAAGAACATTTCAAGGAAAACCCAAAGAACATATAAGGTGAATTATGGTCCTCCCTTGGAGTGACCTGAAGCACTGAACTGTCTGAAAGCTACATACGGTTTCTGGGAAAATAATCTTTTAAAAAATGTAGCACATACACTAACAATACTTAAAGAGTTCCTTACTGAGATGAGAAATCACCACTCTCTGACCCCCAGCAGGTGTCAACGTGTGACAACAGGTGACAGGACATACACAGTGCTTCCATCCAAGGAGGAATAAATCCAGGGCTCAGTGTATGCATTTCACAGCTCTTTATTGAGATTCAGAAAGAGTCTGCCAGTGGCGGATGTGTCAATGTCCCAGTTTACCCAGGCCTTCCGCTGCGTGAGTGACAGCATTTGTGACTGTGTTGGTCACTGTCTCAGTGACTTCCTTTGCCACTTTGTCTCCTTTCTCCTGGGCCTTCTTGAAGGCTTCGGAAATGGCTGTCAGTGAGAAAGAGGAATAATGTCTGGGTGAGCCAAGTAAACATTTCAAGCCACTTGCTAGACTAGTGTCACCTGGAGTGACCTGAGGGGTGTAGCAGTCTTCCTGGTTCAGGCCTGAGAGGAGCCCCGACAGGTTGGAGGGCAGCAGAGATCTGGAGGAATGTGTTCAAATTTTGTTTTATTTCCCCAAGCAACTTGTATCTATTTCTTCAACTATGAGTGAGGCTGAGTATCTGTTCATGGCCGTATTGCCTACTCATACTGCATTTTTCTGTGAACTGCCTATTTATATCCTTTGATCATTTTTATATGGGATTATCATTTCCACTTCAATTTTTTTCCTCAGTTTGTGGTTTTATTTTGACTTAGCTGGTAATTATTTTTGCTATAGAAAATCTGAAGTATTATATTGTCAAACTTACCTAATATTTCCTTTAAGGTTGTTGGTTTTTCTGTCATTGTTTTAAAAAAAAAGATCCTCCCATCTCTGAGATTATGCTAAAATCTCCTTTGCTTTCTTCTAACAATTTCATAATTTCATGTATTTGTATTAAGCCTTTGATTCACCTGGAATCTATTTTGTCGTAAGAATGAGTTACACATATGTTGTACTTTTTACATAGTTATACACACAACACATATACATACAAACATTTCCACAAATATGTATGTATATAAAATTTTATGTCTTAAATGTTTTGTCCCAGTGTGCTGCTGCATAGTTTTTTTAACATAGTCTTAGCATTCCCCAAAAAGGACTATCTAATTGGATCCTGCTTTAGCAAAGTTTGGTCTGTGGCCTCAGGTAGTGTAGATAATTGCATACCATGTGAAAGGGTGCAACATCTGGGGCAGGGTTTGACCTGGTTAGTCAAAAAACAGGTTGTTCTCAGCACCTAGCTTCCTTCCTTCCCTTCTTCCCTGTCCCTCCCTACCCCCATACCTTTCTCTCCAGCCTCCTTGGCATGTTCCACCACCTCCTTCACCACTCCCTCCACGGCATGAACTGAAAAGATGAGACAAGCCCAGAGTGAGAGCACAGTGCAAGCCAGCTTCTCCTTATGGCAAGCCCGGACAGCTCTGGATACCCTGAATGCAGCTCTAGGATATTGGCCCAGTGCGGATAAGCTGGCTCAAGAGAAGGAGACCAGGGTGAGGGGTGCAGGCTGCTGGGAGGAAAGTTGAGTGAAGCAGACAAGGACACAAGGTCCTCCATGCCCCTTGGTCTCATGCAGGCTGGAATGCTAACAAGCAAGTCCTCCTGCCAGCTAGGAACCTAGTGCCAATGCTGAGCCTGTCTGCCAGGTTACCACACCTCTAAAGTGTGCTGCTGTCCTGCCTTCAGTCAGATGGAGGCTGCAGCTGGATGCCATATCTAGAAGACTTCTCCAGCAAAACTGGTTCCTCAAATCCATTCCTCCAATAGGAGGGGACTCTGCCCATCTTGGAGTTGTTTAAAGTTTAGGTGGTATCCTGCTAGAATTGGAAAATTAGGAGTCAGGAGAACTGATTCTGATTCTAAGTCCCCCTCCACTGCTTGGTTGCCTGATCTGTGAATGAGAATAATACAGAATGCAGAGAGCTAGTGAAGGAGAACAGGGAGTGGTCAATACCAGCTACAGAGTTAACCAGTGAAATACAGACATGTTTGCAACCATTTATATCGAGAACGGCAAGCTTAAATATCAAACAGTCCAGGTGGAACCTGGATTATCCTCCCTAAATATAGCTGCAGATGCCTGCATACAGAGAAAGGGCTTCTGGGGGACTTGAAGACAGAGAAAATGTCCTTTACATAAATCCCAGGGGCTGACCTTGAACAGAATCAGACTTGGTGATTTCTTAATAGAGAAATCTTTGGAGCTTTAAAGTTATGGCAAAAATAATAACCCACCTTTTTTTTCCTGTATAGGATATTCAAAATAGGCTATTTGGCTATGGCAGAGCTCCCAGGTCTCAGAGAGAAGATTCAAGCCACTGGCTGCTACTCAGCACCCAGCTCCCCTCTACCTTCCAGCCCCACCCTTGGAGCCCCCTCTGAGATGGCCTCCCTCCTGCCCTCAGCCACATGGAAAGAGGGTTGCTTGGGCCAGTTGACCCCTCCTGGCTCCACCCCAAGCTGCCTTCCTCAGCTTTTGCTCCTGCCTCTCTATTTCTTTGTGGGACTGATTGCCCAGAACTCCTCATAGGGCCAAGACCTGCCCCAAAAGTTCAGGGATCAGCTTCCAATGGGCCTGGTCAAATTAGTCCCCAATCCCCCAGCCTGAGGAGAATGGCCCAGGCGGAAAGGAGTCTGGGGTCCTTACCAGCTTCCTCAGTGGCCTTCTCAGTGCGGTAGGCCAGGCCATCAGCAGCGAGTTTCCCGAAACCTCCCAGCATTGTGCAACGACAGGTAACAACTAAGCAGGATGCTGGGGCCTGGACCAGTGTGCTTTTATAGATGCCTCTGATGGTTGGCTGAGCTCTGGGGCACCAGCCCTTTCCCTGGAAGACTAGGAGGTCAGCTGGTGAGTCAGCACAGGCGTTGGCAGGAAGAAAAGCCTGGGTGGGGCCACACTAGCACTCTGATTGTGGTATTGCCCCTCTGGAAGCATGAGACCCCCATACCCTACATTCTGGGACCCTGTGAGGAGCAGAGAGGCAGAGCAGGACCAAAGCTAGACAAAAAGGTCAATTCTGGGGCATGCAGCTCCCCCCAGGCACAAGGCCTGAGTGCCCCACAGAATAAGAGACAGTGGTGATGGCAGCCCTGCCAGCCCTCTGGGCTTCTGGTTCTCCACAGCCTGGGCTCAGTTGTATAGCAAGACAAGGCCTAGGACTTCTAGCCTGCTGTCCAAGGTCCCCATGGTGGCCCATTCAGAGGTTTGGGAACTCTGTGGGCTTGTGAACCTAGGTGACCCCTCAGGCCAACAGCACAAGTGGAATGGAGGCCACTGCCTTCCCCCAATCCTAAGAACCTCAGCTCTTTAGAGTGGCCTTGTAGCCTCCATTGGACAGGTAGGGGGCTCAAAGTGATTCCTTGTCCAAAGCAGAGGAAGACAGATCCTAATCATTCCCGGGTCACAGTTGGCTGCTTCTCACACAAGGGAGAACTTGAGTGGCCCAGCAGTGGGGCAGCCAGCACATGAGGGAACCCGGCCCTCCCTGCACCTTAGGGCCTGGTCTCTTGGAAAGACACTGTGAAGTCAACTGTGTCCCCTTCCCCCTGCAACTCTGGGCATCCTAGGAATAAATAGAGGATGCCACCTTCATCTGGAGAGGTGCTTCTGACCTTTGAACTCTTGCTAGAAAGCCATTCTACCAGCCCCTGACAAAGCACATGCTTATGCGGCCAGGCTGCCTCCCTAGTTACTCAGGACAGAAAAAGATGCCTCAATCCCGTACCACATGATATTTCTCTTAGTCAGCGGCCTAAGTTGAGCCTCAGTTTCCTCATCTGTAAGATGGGGATAGCTACACCTTCCTGGTAATGTCACTGATAGTCATTATGATCACGCATGCAAGCTCTTGGTAAACTTCTGTTCCCTCTGCCTCATCACTGATGTGCAAGGGAGGGGCCACTTGGCAGTGAGCCCTGACCAACCACTGAGTAGGCCAAAGAGTGATGAAGGTATGAGGCTGCCTTGAAGCCAGAGGACTGAGAGACATGACCTCACTGGGCAGGAGTTGTGGAGGGAAGGTCCTCCAAGTCCCTATTCATGCAGTTCAGGCCTCGGGCAGGATTCTGAGGCTGCCTGCCCCTTGTAAGCCACCTCATCCCTTAGGGCTGCCCGGGAGGGTGCGGCAGGGCCTACTCAGTGTTTACCTGACCTCAGCCCTTCACAGCCTGGGTCCTACAGAGCTGAGGCCCTCCCACATTCTTAAGTAGCAATGGGAGGCCTCCAGAGCTGTGACCAGCCCCCAGTGTAGGCAGTGGACACTGTTGGCAGCAGTAACTATGGGTCCCAGGGACACAGCACCACAGGTGCCATTTTCATTTGGCTGGAGTGGTAAGGTCTTAAATAATTTTGAGAGGTCTTCTTAATAAAAAGAACATAATACTACTACTTTTGCAAGTTTTATAAATATACAGGGTACAGCAAAATGAATAGGTTTGTAGTTATTTGTATAGAAAATAACACAATAATTAATAAATAATAACACAAAGATAACTCTGTGTTTCATGAACTCACAACTGTAAACCTAGTCTTGCCAGATCCTAGGGACTCAGAGAGACTGTGAAAATGAGGACCCTGGACTTTCCGCAGATCTAGATGACTTTGTTCTCTTCTTATTATAGCCAAATACCAGAACATTTTTCTGCACAAGGCATCAGGCAATGCTGCCAAGGGTCAGGGTATTTCTGGAATGTGGCTGATGGGAATTGGATTGAGAGACCCATAGGGACATTCCCTGGACCCATCCGAGCCCCTTTTCTTTCCTCTGAGGTTGTTTGTGTGCCCCCTCCCCCACAGGGTCCTCTTTGTACCTAGCCCTGACTAGATAATGGTGCCACCCACCAGTACTGAGATGACTTCCAGAGTCCACAGACCCTTTCTCACCAGGCCCCACCCTGAGATACACCTCACAGGCCCCCTTTCCTCAGGAGTTCACCAGCTCCCTGACAGGCCCTTGTCAGGACTCAGCCACTCAGCAGACACTGGCCTGGTGCCAGCCCAGAACCTGCCCCACTACAACCTACAGGCTACTGCTGCCCTCACCACATCACTCCCCTGCCCATGAGACTTTGCTCCTCTTTAATGCACAGTCCTGGTGTAAGTACCCTGACTCCAGTTACAACACACCATGGCCCACATCTCCTGGCAAGGCTGGGCCCGAACACAAATCCCAAATGCCCAACAGGGAGAAAGCAACAGGCCTTGGGAGGCTATCTGCCCAGGACTAGACCCAAGTCCCAGACCTTGATGCTCTGGCTCAGGTCTAAGCCCACCTGGCCTTCCAGCTGCTGTGACAACTAACCTGTCCTCTCAGCTCAGCCTGGGGCTCCCTGAGGGCGGACTCCTTTCCAGCTAAGAATCAGGGACAGCTCAAAACCCTCCCAATCAGGGCTTGGTTCCTGGCAACTCCTACAAGGAACAACACTACCTGTCTGTACACCTACAACTAACAGAAAACAAAACTGAATGTAAACTGTAATTGAAAAATAAAAGTAAAAACAAAAACCTTAAAAAAAAAAAAAAAAAAAAACCTTGCCTGCCTAATGGGGTTGAGGATAACCCAAGAGGAAACCACCACATGTTGGAAGACCTTACCCGTGCTGGGCCCTAGTGGAGCAGCCCTTGAACATAGGCACCCTGTTAGCCTGTCCTGAGTCAGAAGGTCAAGTCCAGTCCTTGGCACAGAAAGAATCAGGTCTTGGCAGGAGCCAACCAGCTCTCCAAATGAAATCTGCTCAAAAACTCAGTTTGGCAAACCACCAACTACCTGCATCAAGTCAAGGAAAACCAATTTTTCATATAGCAATTTGCCAACTCAGCAATTAGAAATTCAGGGGGGAAATTAAGTACTTAAATTCTTTGGGCTGTCTTATATCTGAAGCATGACAATTTCTTGTGTGATTTGAATTGGAGGTGTTATGAATGTCCTGAGTTTCATGATTATCCAACTTGCCTATGCTTCTTCTACTTCTGCCTCCTGAATTTGAGCTCACAGTACACATTGAGCCCACATCTCCAGCACACACTGACCCTCCTAGCCACAGAGAGCCAAGCCCAGATTCCTGGAGACTTGGGGTGTCAGTCACCAAAGAAGGACTTCCCCTGCGTGTCAACACCCACACATTCATGGGTGTCAGTCAGGTTCCTAGTGAATATTAGAGGACACATGAAAGGTGTACTTGAGGAGAGGGACTGTTCACAAAGGTGTGAACAGACTTAAGGGAACTGATGAGGGATGGCGAGGTCCCCAGAGACCAGCAGCAGTGAGAATTGTTACTTCCCAGGACCTGGAGGGGTGAGGGGGACTGCACAGATGCTGAGGAGAGCTGTCCCTGTAGGAGAGCCTCACTGGACAGGAACTGCAGCCATCAGCGGCGGCAGCAGCGCAAAAGCCATTACAGACACACACATCAAACTTCAGAGAAACTAGGAGACTGGGAAACTACTGAAGCGTGTGTGTGTGTGGCGGTGAGGGGTCGGGGAGGCATTGCAGGGATCAGTCTCAGAGGTTACCAGTGCCTGGAGGAGAAGACCTCTGAGAGAGAACCCCTTGGGACAGAATTAAGACCTGAGGAAATGAAGAAAGAAGGGGAAGGTGACCAAGGAAGTCCTGAGGTGTCAGATCTCAGATGTTGCACCTGCAAGAGAGAAGGGAGTCCTTGAGAAGGCAAGAACTGACTGAATCCCTCAAGGATGCACCCTAAAACGAAGGCTGCAGGTAGAATCTTCCTGAAGCCAGGTGGTTTCTGAGAGGCAGTGCAGTTATGGATACACAGGAAAGTCCAACTCTTTTGTGAGAGAAGTGCAAGCTCCTGAGCAAAGAAGCCTGGGAGACTCCCCTGGCCCCACCCCCTCTCCCCTCAGGAATCTCCGGCTAATGTCTGAGAAATTCCACTTCAGATTTGAACTTAAGATTCCTGATGGCCTCCTATATGTCATGAATACCAAGTTTTTATGAATGATAGGGTAGCTTTCTCTCTTCCAACTCAATGTTAATTGATTTGCAAAAATAGTAGAGTTTCCATATTTTCCTTACCCAGTCTCCCCACTTGTTCACATCTTACATAACCACAGTATAATGGTCAGAACCAGGGAATTAACATTACCATATTCAGCTAAGTAAAATGTAAAATTATTTAATTAAATAATATGCTTAAATAAATTAGAATTATTTAACTAAGTTAAATATTAACGTATTAGCTAAACTAAAGACTTCATTAGAATTTCACCTGTTTTTCCACTAATATTATTTTTCTGTCTCCAAATTCTATCCAAGATCTCACACTACATTTAGATATTTCTCCTTAATCTCTTGTAGTTTTGTAGGACTGCAATAGAAGTCCCTCCCTATTTCCTTGTTTTTCATAACCTTGATACTTTTAAATTGTACTTATCAGTGGTTTTGTCAGATATTTTTTATTTGAGTTCATCTGATATTTTCTCATGCATGGGCTGAGATTATGTATTTTGGGCAAGAATACCACAAAAATCATGTATCCTTTCCAGTGTTTCATATCACAGAGTTCCTGATGTTGATATGTCTTCTTACTAATGATGTTAAACTTCATCATTTGGTTAAGTTGGTCTCTGCTGGGTCTCCACAGTAAAGTTACTATCCTTCTCTTGTAGTTAATAAACATCTAAGGAGAGATACTTGGAGACTATGCAAGTATTGTTTCTCTGCAAACTAAAAAATTTAATTGTGGTAAAATACACATAACATAGTCTTTACCATCTTAAATAACTTTTTTTAATTTTTAAATTTTATTTTATGTGCAAAGAGCTAGCCATTCTGCAATAAGGTGGATGTCTTGAAGGACCCATTCAAAGCAGTTCACTTAGTCCAACTTAATGAAGCCTATATACTTCGCGTACTGACAGAAACACTGGCCGCACATACTAATAAGGCCGTACTTCCGGATCAGGCAGTGCCGGTTTGAGCAGTTGCGGCAAAAATGAGAACCCTGGCCGAATTTTCTCAGATAGCTCCAGTACAGCTACTGGTGACCCATCTTGCTCTCTCTGCTACAATGAGGCAAAAGGAAAGACCATCTTAACTATCTTTAAGTGTACAGCCGAGTAGTGTTATGTATTCACATTGTCGTGCAGCTGATCTCCAGAACTTTTTCATCTTGCAAAACTGAAACTCTGCACCTAATAAATAACTCCCCAATCCCCCTCCTCTTAGCCCCTTATAACTACCATTCTACTTTCTGTTTCTATGAGTTTGACTACTCAAAGGAACTCATAAAAGTAGAATCATATAGTATTTGTCTTTTTGTAACTGGCTTATTTTCCCTAGCATAATGTCCTCAAGGTTCATCCATGTCATGGCATGTGTCAAAATTCCCTTCCTTTTTAAGGCTGAACAATATTACATTATATGTATATACCACATTTTGTTTATCCATTCGTCCGTCAGTGGACATTTGCCTTACTATTTTGAATAATGATGTTATGAACATGGGTTGCAAACATTTTTTTAAGAACCCGCTTTCAGTTCTTTTGAATATATATCCAGGAGTCCTATTGCTAGATCATATGGTAATTCTACTCTTAATTTTTTCAGGAACTGCCATCATGTTTTCCATAATGACTGCATCATTTTACATTCCCAACCAACAGTGTACAAGGGTCCCAACTTCTGCACATCCCCACCAATACTGGTTACTGTGTTTTGTTTTCAAATTCTTACCTGAGGACACATTTATTCTTTTTGAGAGAGAGAGAGAGAAACACCAATGTGAGAAACATCGATTGCCTCCCATATGTGCTGCAACCAGAGATCAAACCCACAACCTAAGTATGCGCCCTGACTGGGAAATGAACCTGCAGCCTTTTGCAGTATGGAACAGTGTTGCAACCAACTGAGCCATCTAGCCAGGGCTGTGTTGTTGTTGTTGTTGTTGTTTTAATAGCAGCCATCCTAATGAGTAGGGCTGTGTTGTTGTTGTTATTGTTTTAATAGCAGCCATCCTAGTAAGATCATATTTCATTGTAGTTTTGATTGGTATTTCTCTAATGACAGGTGATGTTGAATGACATTTCAGCATGCATATGGCATTTTATATCCATATCAACCATTTCTACATAATCTTTCAAGAAATGTCTATTCAAGTCCTTTATCAATTTTAATTGGAATATTATTTTTATTGTTAAATTAAAAAGAATTCTTTAGATATTCTGGACATTATTAACCTCTTTTCAGATATGACCTGTAAATTTTTTCCCATCCCATAGGTTACCTTTTCACTTGCTGGTTGTGTCTTCTGATGCACAGTTTTTAATTTTGAGGTAGTCCAGTTTATCTAGTTTTTCTTCTGTTGCCTGTGCCTACAGTGTCATAGCCATGAAATTATTGCCAAATCCATGTAATCAAGCTTTCTTCCTGTGTTTTCTCCTAAAAGTTTTATAGTTTCAGGTCTTACATCTATGTTTTTTATTTATTTGTAGTTAATTTTTGTATGTGGTACCAAGGTTAAGTGTTCAACTTCAGTCTTTTACATGTGAATATCCAGTTTTCCCCAAACCATTTGTTGAAAAGATTGTCCTTTTCCCATTGAATGATCTTGGCACACTTGTCAAAAAACATTAGACCTCTTCTCAAACTTTTGCACACTAATTTTAGCATCCATCAGTGGACCTTCCCTGGAATAATTATTTTTGTGATGTCTGCCTAATGGTGATTCACTGTTTTCCTTTTCTTCTACCTTAATTAATTAATTAATTAATTAATTAATTAATTAGAATTCTACAGTAAGAGTTGCCTCTTCTCCACATTTATTTGATCCATTATTTACTCATATCAGTGTGGATTCCTGAATACAGTATTTATCTTACTCTATTGGTTAAATCCCAATACTATCATTATTTATTTTGTTGCTCAAATCAATCTAGCTTTAGCCATTAGAAACTCCTTCAGGTTGGCTCCTGTGTGCTTTCAATAAACTCATATATTTTCTTTTCTTTTCATTTCTTTTCTTCCTTTCCTTCTTTCTATCATCTTTATTTCTTTCTATCTATTTGTTTTAGCACTTTCTGGCACTACAAGGATATTGAAGGCTGATCTTGTATTTTCCCACCCCACCCCTACAATCAACTACTTCTCCTTGGAGTTTTATTAGGGAGTGGTATTTAGAGATCAAGATCTGGATGATAGGTACGCTCATTGCTACTGGGATATCATTGCTCTTAAGACTCTCAGCATGAACTAACAGGGGGGAATGTGGGTAAGAGGGGATATGCAGGGTAAAGGGAGAAAATGGAACAACTGTAATAGCATAATCAATAAAATATATTTAAAAAAAGACTCTCAGCAGATAGCTCTAGGAAGTATATCTATGTATTTACTAACATTTTCATACACACACATATATTTCTTTATTAGTACATATAATTAAAAAACATGAGTACATATTGATACCTTAGATTCCTGTCCAACACCACAGGGTTCATTTTAGAGTTCCCTATTCCTTATTTGTTATTTCTTCCTCCAACAATTATCATCTGTAATATATTTACATGTACAATTAATTGTAGTATGTACAGTAGTCCCCACCTTAATAACAATTTTGCTTTTCGTGGTTTCAGTTACCCATGGTCAATTTTGGTCCTGAATATAAATGAAAAATTCCAAAAATAAACAATACATAAGTTTTAAATTGTGTACTGTTCTGAGTAGCATGATGAAACCTCACACCATTCTATCATACTCTATCATGCTTGGATGTGAATCATCCATTTGTCCACCATATCCTTGAAAAGTAGTGATCCTGGCAATTTGGATATGTCAATGGGAAGCCATGATGTGCTTCTTTAAGTGAAAAGGTGTGTATGTATAGGAAGAAGACAGTATACATAGAGTTTGATACTACCTGCAGTATCAGGCATCAACTGGAGGGCAGTCTTTGGAATATATCCTCCATGGATAAATGGTAGTATATATACATTTTCAGAACTGCTAACCCACAGTCCTGTGAGAAACACATTAACTGGCTAGATTACAGAATTTATGTAAGTTATTTTTGCCTTTAGCCTTACAGGATCCAGTCAATACAGTCATATGTCACATAATGACATTTTGCTCAATGATAGACCATATATATGACAATGGTCCCATAAGATTATAATGGAGCTGACAAATTCCTATTGCTTAATGAACTCAGCTATTGTAACATCATAATGCAATGTATTACTCACATGTTTTTGGTGATGCTGGTGTAAACAAACCTACTGTGCTGCCAGTAAGACAGAAGTATAGCACGTTCAATTATGTACAGTTTGTAAATACTCAAAAATGATGATAAACAACTGTTACTGGCTTATGTATTTACTATATTATACATACCTTTTATCATTATTTTAGAGTATACTCTTTCTACCTATAAAGTATAAAACTGTATGCTGGGTTACACTGGCAGGAGTTCCAAACATCTTGTGTTTACTGTGTCTCTTGTTTGCATCATTTTCTCTTGTGCTTAATTTAATCACTCGTTGTTTTGTGCAGTAACATGCTGTACAGACTTAGAGCCTAAGAGCAATAGGCTGTACCATGTGGCCTAGGTGTGTAGGCTTGTGGACGTGCACTCCATGATGCTCATGCCATGATGAAATAGCCCAATGGCATATATATATTATTGATTATGCCATTACATTTGTTCTATTTTCCCCCTCATTCCCCTCCACCCTGCACACCCTTCCCCCACTATTCCCCCCTTTAGTTCATGAACACGTGTCTCAAGTTCTTTAGATTCTATATTTCCCTTGCTATTCTTACCCTCCCCCCTATCTATTTTCTACCTACCATCTATGCTACTTATTTTCTGTACCTTCTCCTCCCTTATCCTACTCCCACTCCCCTGTTGCTAACCCTCCATGAGATCTTCATTTCTATGTTCACTCCTGATCTAGCTGTCCTCTTAGTTTGCTTTTGTTTTAGGTGTGGTTCTTAGTAACTGTGCGTTTGCTGTCCTTTCACTGTTCATCTTTTTTATCTTCTTTTTCTTAGGTAAGTCCCTTTAACATTTCATATAATAAGGGCTTGGTGATGGTGAACTCCTTGAATTTGATCTTATCTGAGAAGCACTTTATCTGTCCTTCAATTCTAAATGAAGATTTTGCTGGATAGATCAATCTTGGTTGTAGGTCTTTGGTTTTCATGACTTGGAATACTTCTTTCCAGCCCCTTCTTGCCTGTAAGGTCTCTTTTGAGAAATCCACTGAGTCTGATGGGGACTCCTTTATAGGTGACTGTCCCCTTATCTCTTGCTGCTTCTAGGATTCTGTCTTTCATTTTAATCTTGGCTAATGTAATTCTGATGTGCCTTGGTGTGTTCCTTCTTGGGTCCAACTTCTTTGGGACTCTCTGAGCTTCCTGGATTTCCTGGAAGTCTATTTCCTTTGCCAGATTGGGGAAGTTCTCTTTTATTATTGTTCAAATAAGGTTTCCGCTCGTGACTGTTCCTCTTCCCCTTCTGGTACCCCTATAATTCGGATGTTGGAGTGTTTAAAGATGTCCTGGAGGTACCTAAGCCTCTCCTCCTTTTTTTTGAATTCTTGTTTCTTTATCCTTTTCTGTTTGGTCATTTTTTTCCTTCCTTCTGGTCTGCTCCCTTGATTTGAGTCCCAGTTTCCTTTCCATTACTTTTGGTTTCCTGTGCATTTCCATTCATTTCAATTAGTTTAGCCTTCATATGTTCCTCTAATTTGACTAAAATCAACCAGTTCTGTGAGCATCCTGATCACCAGTGTTTTGAACTGTGCATCTGAAAGTTTGGCTATTTCTTCAGCGCCTAGATTTATCGGTTCTGGGGCTCTGAGTTGTTCTTGAGCCATGTTTTGATCTGTTTTGTTACGGATGAGGAGAGGCGCCTTAGGTGTTCACCAGGGTAGGGCCACGCAGGTCGCTGGTTTGTGAAGCTGTATGTGGGGGTGCGGTCAGAGAGGGAGCAATGGCGGTCCTCTCTACTCACCCAGTCCACCTCACCACTTGCCCCCACCTGTTTATGAGCACAAATGTGTGAGCCCGCGGCTATGCATGGGGGCCTGCAAGGCCTGTCTCAATGCTTGTCTCTTCACTAGTTTATCTACGTGCAAATGCGCCACTGCAGACAGCCAGCCGCGCCCTGCCCTCCTTGGGTCCACCCGTAGCTAACCCACACCTGGGATTTGCGCCCTCGGCTGCCTGCACAGCGCCCAGGTCGGGGTCTGTTTTGCCCGACCTGCTCCGCTGCTAGCTTTGCCCCTCTCACTGGTTTAGCTGAGCAGTTTGTTGTTTTCAGACTCCGTATTGTTCAATTTTCTGTGATTTGGTTATGTTTATTGTTGTTAAAACTTTGTTGTTTTTAGATTTGGTTGTGCGAGGAAGCAAAGTGTTTCCACCTACCCCTCCATCTTGGCAGAAGTCCTCAGCACATTTCTCACCTGCATCCCCGTCATCCAGTGGCACACAACTGTGTACTATTTTCCAAAGCTATTTAGGTTTTTTTTTCCTTTCCCACCCTTTCACAGTGACCACTTTCTTCATTTGTAGTAGAGTTAGGATTGTTCGTTAGTGTTTATATTCCATTCTGTGTTCCCGTGTACTACATTCCAGATGTTTTTAGTTATTTGTTTATTGGGAGAGGGTATGTGAAACACTACTATGGTTTTTCAAGTCAGAACTTCACAAAAATATAAAACTCAGAAAAGTGCCTTTCTCTTCTCTTCTACCCTGTTCCCATTCACTCTTTATTTCCATTACTCCCACCTCTTACCCCACCTCCAAGTAACCAATCTCTTTAGATTCTGGTTTATCCTTCCTGCATTTTCTTTCTACAAATATGTAGAGAAGTGCATTTTCTTACATCCTCTTTTCTTTACAGAAAAGATAGCCTAACATGAATGTGCTGTTTTGCACTTCACTTTTTTCTACCTAACAATAAAAACCTGATATTTTTAAAGTACGAAAAAGAATGCCAACACAACATTCATTGCATATGAAGAAATCCCACCAAAAAATTTACCTCAAAGAATGCATGTGAAAGAAGCCAGCGACGTCCACATCCAGGTGGCTTCGGGAGGATGTGGTGTGTTAAATCCCTCCACATCCTGCACAAACCCCAGGTCAGCTCTGGCCCACTGACCTGGAGTCGATGTTATTGTTGGAAAGGACAAAAAAGGTAGAAAGATTCTACAATAGATGATCTCTTTTAAAAAATTTTGAAAGATTTTATTTATTTATTTTTTAGACAGAGAGGCAGGGAGGGAGAAAGAGGGAGAAAAACATCAATTCGTGGTGGCCTCTTGCCCACTCCCTACTGGGGACTCTGCCCACAACCCAGGCTTGTGCCCTTGTGTGGGAATCCAACCTGCAAGGGTTTGGTCTGCAGGCCATGGCTCAATCCACTGAGCTACACCAGCCAGGGCTCTGATCCATTTTAATGGTTGGAACAGAAGCTGGGATAGATGTGCAGCTGAAGATCATGTTCTCCGTGACACCAATGACAATCTGAGATTACAGTGTAAATTGGCAAGGAAAGCTGTAGCTCACCTAAGCACAGAAGAAAGAAGCACAGCCTGTTACCTGGTGTTGATTCTGTCCTAAAAAGCCTCCTGTTGAAGACAAAGATGAAAATGATGAGAATTCAATTAGCACTTCCTCTGATGACAGTAGTGGAGAAAAGGATGAGTAGTAAGTGAAGAAATTGACCTTGAAAGAAAGACTGTAGTAAAGGAAGAACTGGAGCAGCACACAAAAAGGGAGATGGAAGAAAGAACAGTAACTACAAACATACCTGAAGTTCAAAAGAAGGAGCTGGTAGATAATTACTACATCAACAGGAGGAAACAGTTAATGAAACTTCCATGCCAGAGCAACATCATAATTATTTTTGGAATCCCAGCTGAAGCATTTTGCTATCAATGCAGCCTTTTCAGACAATGAGTGGTCTCCTCATCATCACTCTGTGTCACATGCCAACAGGAACGTCCATTATATCCCAACAGCAGAGAATGTTGACCTTTGTAAAGAGACGGTGGGTTGATGAAAAATAGCCTTTGATTATACTCTCCCATTGGTTTTGCAGTATCCACATGAACAAGTTTAGTTTCAAAACTAGTCCAATTTTTTTCCAATTAAGGAAAGCAATACAAACACTAATAAGAACCAGGAGGAGCTCTCTGCAAGTCCATCTTTGTTGAATCCGTCCACTCTACAATCCACGAAGAGTCAGCCAATCACAGGTGACTGGGCCACCCCTAAAAGGCACAAAGCTAAGCCAGAAGCTTTGCAGTCTCTGTAAAACTTTATTTCAAACCCAGTCATGGGTTCACACAACCTTCTTTTTTTATTCTTATTTTAACTTTTTAAAAACACAAAATTCCATGCACAAAAATAGAAAACAACAGACACTTACAAATACATTGTAATAATCCAAGGTGCCTAGCTATGACAATTGTCACAACCCCAGGTGTCTTCTCAGTTTGTTTCAGAACTCAAGGGGTTGGCTGCATGGGCTGCTCTACTCAAGAACAAGAGACGTGGTTGTCTCAAGGTAGTTTCATTTACTTGCAGCAAGTAAAGGAGACAGAGGATTTATATCCAAAGCTCTGTAGCCTAGAAGGGAGGCTCAGTCATTGCTTATATACACAGTATTTGGTCAATTATTTCTTTTTTGCAGTTGTCCATATTTACTGGATTGGGTTCATGTCAAACCCATCCTATTTACAGCTAGTTTGCAGAATATTGTGCTACATTTTAACATTTAGCAAGAATAACCTTTAGTATTAACATTTAGAACTTCCCAGACCTTAAAACCCTTGTTCTAGCTGACAAGTTCATCTGAGAATATTCCATTCTTGAGGAAATTTCTGGAGGACTAACTGTAATAAACCAAGAGATAGCAGAAAATATTCCAGGAAAGGAATGGCAGAAAGCTTTTAATACCTTCAGTTGCAGATCTAAGATAAAAAAAAGGTGTGGCTCAGAGTGGAGGAATAGAATGTAAATATTACGTTTTCACAAAGTAGAAATGAGACAGCTAACCAAAAATAACAAAGAGAGGGGAAAGAGAAGGTGGAAAGTAGAAAAATCTGCCCCTTGTCTCTCATGTAATGGGAATGAGAGCTGAGAAGTCAAGTGGAACCAAAAGATAATGCTAGTGACTGTCTTTTGCCAATTGAGAAACTGAAATTTGGAGATTTAGGAATTATTTGGAAAATTGCTAAGGAAAAATTGATATTTGGAGACTTGACTGAGACTCAGCAGATGTAGTGGCCACAGCATTCTCTTCCTCAGCCAGTCTGGGCTCAACCAGTTTCCTGAACTTCATGGAGACAGGCCTGGGCTCCTATGGCTTCTCATGGGGTACTCTGGCACCATGCCCACTGTGTTCCAGACATGGGGCAAAAGACAACTCCAACCTAGCTAGCCCTGCTCTTGAGAACACACTGTGGGGGGGACACAGTAATAAGCATTTGCATGGTCCCGTGGGTACACCAGCTGCATGAGGGGTGGGGGTAGTATAGAAGGAGCTGCATTGAAGAGCTGGCACCACGATGAACTTGACAATATGTGAACTCATTGCTATCCAGTAGGTGAATCAAAGGAATCATTCCTGAATTTCTTTAGCAGATGTTGCCAGAACACCAATCCAGGCAGGGCATGCATTAATCAGTGAAAGAAACTTAGTTGCATTCCCACGGACAGTCATCACAGAGATGCACACAGGAAAGTGACTGATTAGAATAACTGTGGAAAAGAAGTACAGGGAGTGTGAGAATGCATCAATGGTGACTAGACTCATTCTGGGTGTGTGTGTATTGCGGGCCCATCAGGGAAGCTGAAATCTGAGGGATGAAAGAGTGGGAGCCACCTGGACAAGGGTAGTTCATGGGGAAAAAATAGCATTCCAGGCAGAAAAAAAAAAAAAACAAAAAAAAACGCATGCAAAGAGCCTGAGGTGAGCAGGAACTGAAAAAAGGTCCATGTCAAGAGAGACGAGAAAAAGGTCCATGTGGACTTTTTTGAGGAGGCTGAGAGAAGTAAGTTGTAGTGAGAGGAGGCTTTTAAAAATATATCTATTTTTAAATTTTTTTAGAGAGAGGGGAAGGGAAGGAGAAAGAGTGGGAGAGAAACATCAATGTGTGGTTGCCTCTCATGTGTCCCCCACTAGGGACCTGGCCTGCAACCCAGGCATGTGCCTCAACCGGGAATCAAATCAGTGACCCTTTACTTCACAGGCCAGCACTCAATTCACTGAGCTACACCAACCAGGGCAAGAGGAGGCTTTTGTTTGCAACAGAAAACCTAGTACACAGTGGCTCAAACGATGAGGAACTGCATCCTCTCACCTAGCATGTGGCAGATGAAGGATTAATTTAGGGACTGAATAAAGGAAACCCAGGACCCAGGTTCTTTTTATATTTCTGCTCTGCCTTAATCGGCAAGTTGGCTGTTCCTTCGGCTTGTTCCTCCTGTGGTTTCAGGTAGCTGCCCCACTTGCATCATTTCCAGCCATAGGAATACACAGCGGAAAAGGGCTGCTTCTTCCTGTCTTTCCTCCACTTCACCCCCCCGCCCCCCAGCCCCCATAGAGTGAAAAACCTTTCCTAGAATCCCCCTGGTCCTCAGGAGAACAGAGTGAAGACAGATTGCTAGGCCAATTGGGATTTCTCCAGGAATCACAGGAGTCACACACAGGAACAGGAATCACACCAAAAAAGCTATCAGGGTTCTGCCAGTCCAGCCCCACCTGCTTCCCAGTGTGGTCCCATGTGCTCTCTCCCCACCTAGGCATATGCTCCTGGAGATGCTAGATGCACCACCCAGGCTGCCCCAGGTGTCTCTTGAAGGACCTTCCCCTTGGGCCAGAGTGAGCAGCCTGGCCCATTTTGCAGACTAGTGGAAGCCTTCTTTTGGGGACAGCAACAAGGAACCAGGCATGTAAGTGGCCTCGGCCCTAGGATGAGAGTGCGAGGTGCTCACGGTGAGGAGAAACCTGCTGGGTAGAGTTCTCAGATTGGAGAAGGGAAAATTACCTGAGCAGAGAGAGTATCACCCACAAGGGGTGGCAGAAGGGGAGTACGCGAGTGGTGAGCTACACTGCCCCCTGCTGGCAGGTCGTGGAAAGGCCTCTCCGAAAGCCTACCTTGAGTCGGCATCCCAAGGAAAGATGATGTTTTTCCTCTTAATTTCCCCGTAACCGGTAGGTGCCGTATAACCAACATCGTGAAATGAAATGTCATGACTACATTTGTACTCGTTTAGAAGCGAACTAGGTCATTATAGTGGAAAGACTAACATGAAAAGGCGTGGAGGTGGGAAAGGGGAACAGGGCATCACCAGCCGAGGTGTGGCCGAGGGTTGGGATGAAAGCCGGAGGAAGGTTGGGCCTTATCCTGTGGCAACTGTGAGTCACCCACCCACGTGGCATACCCAGAGCTGGTGTCACGTACGTGGACACGTGCTGGGGACCCGACAGACGAAAATGCGGGCCGCGGTCAGCCCGCCTGCGAGAGAAAGCTTGCTTGAGGGCGTGGTAGCGCGCACGCGCACGCACCGCGCCTGGGAGCACCCCGCCCAGTCGCTCTTCACGCCCACGTGTTCAGCCCCGTGCGCCTCCGGGGCGTGGCATGGGGCGGGGGGAAGGTTGCTGCCGGCCACCACCCCGAAAACAAATCCAGCGGGCGGAGCTAGGTCCGTGGGGTCCCCGCCCTGCAGGGTGACTCACCAGCGGATGGGCCCCCACAGAAACACCCTGAGGGGCCGGAGGCGGTAGCGAGGGCGGTAGCTCGGACCCTGAGACTCGAGCTCCGGCCGCCTGGGGTTGGTGGGCGTCGGCTGCCCCAGTCCTCCCAGCAGCTATCAGAGAGCAGTTCTCGAGGCCCGGGTCCTGGAGCTCCAGCCCCAAGCTGAGCCCCTTGAAGTTCTGGGGATTGAGTATTCCCCTGCTAAGAGGGACAGGACTTCCGGAACGGAGGAGTGGGGATCCTTTCTGAATTGAGATTAGGAGGGGCACACACCTAGATGGGGGTTCAACTCCGGTTGTAAGAGAGCATTTGGATACACAGTTGAGAAAATAGGAAACCAATTGTTAAATGTCGTGTGTGCTTCCGAAGTCGGAATGCCAGGACGCGCGCGCGCGCGCGCGTGTGTGTGTGTGTGTGTGTGTGTGTGTGTGTGTGTGGTGGGCGGCGGTGCTGGGTTTCTGGACACAGGGGCTCTGCTTTGGTCGAGAGAAGATTGGGCCCAGTCGGGGGTGGGGCGGAGCGGAGATATGAAATAGTCGAAAGGTAGGAACATGTGCTTTAATGAAGCATTAGGCCAAGTGGGCAGCAGGGCCTGGAGGGGAGTCACCCAGGGCTCCCTTTTGTCACTTCAAGAGGCCAAATTTTTTCCCAAAACCTGAGACAGTCTCAGAGGCTTGGCTAGCTGCCTTGTCGATGGTTTCCTGAGTGGATTTGGTGGCCTGGTCCATGGCTGGGGAAGAAAAGGAGAGGACAGGTAAGCATGGGGTCCTGGAGAACCAGAGGCATGCAGGGTCAACCTGGCCTGGGTCCGACTCTCAGGAAGCAGTGTGGGCAGAGGGGAGGGTGTGTGCTGGGTCTGCCCACCCTCCTGCCCTTCTGCCTCCCCCTTCCCCCCAGCCCCACCAGACCTTTCTGTCCTGCCTCTGTTGCCTGGTCCACCACTTGCTGAACTGCTGCTCCAGCCGCAGTCACTGAAACAAAGAGATCTGTTAATCCCTGTTGAGGAACCGTGGACCACAGAAGCCCCACCATTGCCACCACCCCGAACTGTTCTCTAGAGTAGTCTATCCTGTAGGCTGTGGGCTTTGGGTTGGGGACTTGTTATAGGCCCTAGAGATGTATGCCATCAGGGTAAATACAGCCCCTTGATTAAGGGGCCACCCAGTCAGTGCGGCGCAGTAGCACTTTCCATGCCTCTGGGGTGTTCTTGTTTATTTGTAACTGGGCTCCTCCCTTCTGGCCTGCTTTCCATCTTATCTCCAGAGAAAATGCCTTGACAAAGGAAGGAATGCAGGGCAGGGCAGGGCCCCGTTGGACTTGGCATCTGGGCTATAGCTGCTTCTGCTGGGCATGGCCCAGACAGAACCCAGTTCCCCTTTAGTAACTCTCCCAAGGTGCCTGAATTCCCACCTTTAGTGCACCCTTAGTGCCCTGGGCCCCTACTTTTTCAAGGCCCTCTCACCACTTCCTTTACTGTGCCTCCACCCAGAGGGCAATGACGCCAGAGCCTCCCGGGGGAGGCAGCTTAAGGCATTAGGAAACAAAGTGCAGAAAGGAGGTAGAATTTCCATGGTCAGGCCATCTCCTCTGGACCAGAGTTTGTGCCTGTGGTGAACAGCGTTTCCAGGGCCTCGGGTAGGCAGACTGCTGGCTCACCCAGCCTCCAGAGATCTGACTCATTTTTGCTTTTGAAAGGGCTTGCCGCACCTACGCCCTTGGATCCCGGTCTGACACAGCCAGGCCCACAAAGAAAGAGCCTCTGCACCCAGATAACAGATAAAGTGATGTCCAGAAAGAAGTGTCCAGTAGATAGAGGCTTCCCGGTGGCATTTTAGTGTCAGTGGAGCAACTGTGAGCTTTCCCGAGGGCACTGGTGAAGGAGGGGTTGGTTTGTGTGTGGTCAGTAGACAGATTTGTGCAGGTCAGATTAGGAGCTACAGTCCCAAGGGAAGATGAGCTGGGACTGGAAGAGCTGATGCTGATGGGCCGAGGGGTGCCTTCACATGCCCTTCTCCCATAACACACCCCCGACAGTGTAACCACAGATCAGAGAAGGAGACAGCTGGAGGTGGAGAAACTAAGGATGGGGACCGGCCCTGCTGGGGTGAGGGTGGGAAGGCCCTCCTACTCAGTACTTAAAGGAAACAATTATTTTGCAAAAGGAGGAAGGCTCAGAGCAGCCCAGTGGGGTGTGGTGCCCCTGCCCCCACCCCATCCAGGTGGGCAGAGGTTTGTCTCAGGGTGGCAGAGCCTGCTGTTTCTGCAACCTACATCCTCCCCTAAGGACCCCAGTGGGGCCTCCCCACTGGTGCAGTTTCCTCAGATTGGCTCTAGCAATGCCAAAGTGCAGCCCTGGCTCCCAGGGCACCGCTGTCCCCTCACTCCCAACCCTGCCCAAAGATCATTTAGAGGGCTGGTTGAGGTGGGCGTCCTGTCCAGTCTCTGCTTCTTAGGGGACCACCCAGTCCGAGCCTGAGCGTCTGCCTGCCAACTTTTGGGCTGCCAAGATCCTTAGCTTCTGCCTCCCACCTCCTACCCTGAGCATACAGCCCCAGGACCCCTGTGAAATGCCCCAAGTAGAGCGCCATTCTTACCTGCATCCTGAGCAGCCCCTTCTGCTTGCTGCTTCAGGTCCTGCAAGCCCTTGCTGGCCATGCCTGCGGGGATCTGCGAGGTCGTCAAGGGTAACCGAAGGAACCTTGATGGTTTAAAAACCACAGCACTGACTGTGGTTTTTAAAATGACACCCAGGCTGGTCCAACCCCGAAGGAGGCCAGGGTGGGGCATAGGGCGGTTCCTAGTAGACAGGCTAGGGGAGTGACCGGGCCCTGCTCCAGGACTGGGCTGTGCTGGTCTGGGAGCATATCCTGGCCTCAGGCGTGCTTTGGTGGAAAGGCGGCAGCCCCAACAAGCGTGGGGAGACAGGCTAGGAACTACAGAGGGACTGGGCCTAAAATCCAGAGGGGAGCTGAGGGTCGAAAAGGGGTGCACACACCTCCCACACCCCAATGGCCTGATCCCTCACCACCCCAGAGGACTCCCCCAATCTGTGAATAAGGGCTTAGCACCAGGTCAGGATCTCAGTAAATTAATAATAGTAGCTGCCTTTTTTTTTTTTGAATATTTACTTTGTGCCAGGCTCTGCCCAAATGCTTTCAAGCCTCTGGAATAGTCTTTCCTACCTTGTGAAATGAGTGTTATTTATTATCAGTTTATAGGAAGAAGCTGAAGCACAGAGAGGGCAAGGAACTGCTGACAGACCAGGGAACTGCTGACAGCCAAGGAACTGCTGCCATTGGGACAGGGTGGGCAGAAGGGTGGGGAGAGTCGGGTAAGTCCCCCCTCCCCACAGAGGACAAGTCACCAGCTTTCATTCCCCCAAGGACAGTCAGCCAGGAGCTGGGAGGGGAGTTAAAGACCTGTGAGTGAGTGGAAAATCCAGGATCCCAGGGACAGCAAAATGACTCTCGAGGCACAACCTGCCCACACTCAAGGGCGAAGGGCAGGCCACCGCTGCACACCCCACCCCATGTCTCCATGGGGCATCACGACCCTCTCCTGTGTTGCTCTCTGGTTCTTCCTCTCCAGGCCTGACTGCACCTATATAGGATTCTCCCCTATCCTGAAGCTCTGGGAAGCCCCACCTACCCAGGACCACTCCGATAGCCCACTCTGTACCTGTAATGGGAGCAGGAGAAGGGAGCAGGAGCCAGGAAGGAGAGACTATTGGTACGACCGGGAGGGTCAACCTTTGGTGGGAAGGGATTGATGGAGATAAGGTCAGTCCTGGGCAAGAGGAAGGGTCTTGCTCTGAGATCAGTCGGTAGGGAGAGGGACAACTAAATGGCTGCCACACCCACCCTGCCAGCTGCAGCAGGCTGTGAGCTGAGGCCCAGCCCAGAGAGCAGAGACTCTGTGAGGAAGCACCCAAGGGCTGGTTGCCACTCTGAATACCCAGCCTGGTTACTGCCCCAGGCCTGCTCGCCCTCCTAAAACCCCATCAGCCCGAAAGACCTTTTACACTGCTCCAGGAAGCTCCCCACTGGGCAGCTGAGGATGAGGCTATTTGGCATCAGGCCCAAGTAGTCAGACAGCAGCTGGCCTCAAGAAGTGATAATAGAAACAGCTCAGAGTGTCCCTTAAAACAGCAGGGACTGCAGGAGCCCTTGATTTCAACCACTTCCAAGGGCATTTCCTCTCTCTGAGCCTAAACATCCCTACCCTTGATGGTGAGGGGACATAGTGTTACTGTAAGGATTAAATGGGCTGAAGTGAGACAGGATAGTAAGAAGCTAGGAAAATAACTTGGCAAGTGGAAGAGGGACACGGAGACAGAGAGCTGAACACAGTGGCTGAACAAATTACAGATGGGTTCAGACGGTCACCAGGGTGGAAGGCCCCAAGTCCCTGGCAGGGGTAACCTCCTCTACCCTGGCCTTTCCTCCCTGGAAATAACATCTCGGCTTGCACACTCTCCCTCTGGGAGCAGCTGGCGCCACTTCTTTTTCCTTCCACCCTGCCCCCACTCCTGACTTCTTTCCTCACAGGCGTATATCTCCTAAACTCTTAAAGCCATGGGCAGCTGGCAGCTTGTCCCAGGCTGATCCCCTGAACTGTCCCCACGGCCCCTGTTTCTCTGACTTTGCAGGGAGCTAAGGCAGCCCATACAAGTGTGTTGCTTCTTCTATGCTAAGCCCTTTCTTGTTTGTCACTAGCTTTAGTAAATGTGTCCTCATAGTCACCTGTACTGGTGTGAAATTGTTCCTACAAGTCAAGAACCCACACACTACAGGGCTAGGCCTCTGTCTGGTAACAGCTGGATGCCCCAAACTCAGCCAGGGCCCTTCAGGAGGGGGCAGGGCACCCCCAGGAGCTTCTCTAATAAGCAGAGGAGTAGGGAGAGAGCAGTTACTCCTCTAAGGAAATCAAATGCAACCCTACAGACCTGAGAGCATTTATGGGAGTTAAAGGCAAGTACACTACAGGTACCATAGGTTGGGGAGGGTCTTACTGGACTGCACAGCCCTTGATGTTTGGCCCTTGACCCCAGGAACAGGTTCTGAGAATGTGTATAGGGTTGGGGCAAACAGCAGAAACCCTTTCAGGTTCCTTCAGCTGAGGCAGAGGGCACTCACTGGGAACATGGTGAAACACTGTCCCCAGGTCCCAGGTCTAGGTGTCCCCTCACAGGTCACCTCAGTGGCCCTGCTTCTCCTCACTTTCTCTTATAACCCAAAGAGCTCTCTGGCACAGCCATGCCCCTGGTGGCCTCCTCCTGGGGCATACACAGACCTGCCAGGCACTATGCATGAGTCTGAGCCCGGGCCCAGGAGCAGGAACACCCTTGACTGCCCCAGCTCTTCCAGACCCTTCACTCCTTCCATGGCAGGGTTTGGGGGGTTGGGGGGCTAGCAGTTCCTTGCTCCCTTCTGCCTCCTCAGCAATGGATGTTAATGGCCAGCAGGCTGGGATACAACCCAGCTCAGCTGTGTTTGCTTGGTTCCCAGTCCCCAGGCACCCCTGATCCCTTGACCCCTGATCCCCACCACAGAGGCAGGATGGGAAAGTAGTCTGAACTCAAGCTTTGACTCCAACAGCCAGGCCTGGGGCAGATCACTTACATGCTGTGAACCTAACCTGTCTGAGTGTCAAAAGGTAGGGCACCCCTAGTGGCTTGCTCAGCCACCTCTGAACAAGCCTCCAGGGTGTGATGCCAGCAGCATTTCATATAGGACATGGACTGGCCCAGTCCCAGGTTATTTGAAAACCTGGGGAGTGGTTGCATCTGCTGTAAACTCACTAGAGCCCACTCAGTCAAGATGGCCATAGTAGAGCATAGGAGTTGTTAAAGAGAGAACCATGGGCCCAAAATGGTGTCACTTATGCTCAAAGTCCATGATACCAAACCTAGATTTAATACCTGATTTAGTTGTAGTTTCATCTTCCCACAGAAACATAACCATAATCAACCAGTATGGAATTTTCTGATCAAGCACTTACTAAGGTAATCTGTCACATGGGCCCTCCCCATGCCCCTCTCCCTAGAAAGAAGAGGCAGTCTGCATCATAAAAACCCTTCATTCTTTTCCCCAAAGAAAATGTGTCCCTGCCCCCCCCTTAATTTTTTTTTCCTTTTGTCATACCTCCCTCACCCCACCCTTCTTTCTGTAAACATCTCCCATTTCGTACTACCCCTCAGAATGCCCTTCTATTTGCTAGATGGGATGCTGCCCCATTCATGAATTGCTTAATAAAGCCAATTAGATGTTGGTTGAACCCTGGATGCCTTGGCTCAGTAGATTGAGTGCTGGCTTGCGAACCAAAGGGTCACTGGTTCGATTCCCAGTCAGGGTACATGCCTGGGTTGTGGGCCAGGTCCTCACTGGGGGGCACTTGGGAGGCAACCACACATCGATGTTTCTCTTCCTCTCTTTCTCCCTCCCTTCCCCTCTCTCTAAATATAAATAAATAAAATCTTCAAAAAAACTTATAAAAAAAGATCTTGGTTGAATTTTTAAAAAAGATTTCCATGATGAGAGAAACATCAATCAGTTGCCTCACTTGGGGACCAAACCTGCAACCCTGGCATGTGCCCCGACAGACAATGGAACGGGTGACCCTTCACTTTGTGTGATGATGCCCAGCCACCTGAGCCACACTGGTCATGGCTGAATTTTTGTTTTTTTACAGAGTCAACTGAGTGGCTCTGGAGTGAGGCCACCTGGGCTTCTGCCCAGTCCTATACTTGCTTAGCTGTATGCTCCTGGGCAAGTTATTTAACCTTTCTGTTCTTCAGTTCATTCTGGATGAAGCTGGGATCAGACAAACTATTTATTCCCAGGATTAAATGAGGTAAAACAAACCCAGACTGGGGTGGCTCGGTTGGGCATCCTCCTGCAAAGCAAAAGGTCACCAGTTGGATTTACAGTCAGGGCAGATGCCTGGGTTATGGGTTGGTTCTCGATCCATGATCAATGTTTGTCTCCCTTTTTTTCCTTCCTCCCCTCCCCTCTTGCTAGGAATGAATAAAAGATTAAATGAGGTAAAGCACTCGGAACTGTCCGACACCTAGGAGGAGCTCGACAAGTGTTCATTTTTGCTATTTTTCTCTCAAGGTGGAAGCTTCTTCTCCTACATCTCAGTTGTTGTGTTTTCTGATGCTTGACAAACTCCTTGGGGAAGGAAGGTGGCAGTTTGAGCTGTTGTGTCCTTCTCTGTGAGGAGGTGGATGGAAGACTCCTGGCTATGAGTTTAGACTTCACATCTTTGAAAGTTACCATCTACTCCAGGGAGGGGTGTTCGGTGTCCCTTTCTCCAAAGGGCACTGGAGCCAAAACCACATGTCAGGATGGCCCAGGAGACCCCCCACTCCCCTTCCACGGTCATGGGCCCATCCCCACAGGGCGAGGTAAAGCTCAAACCTGCAGGCGTTTGGTCTCACACTCCTCAGCACGGCCTGTCCTGGAGGTTGTCGTGCAGCCCAAAGCAGGGCCACATCCTCCATCCTCCAAGTTAAAAGGCAATGGTGGGTGAGTTGGGGGTGGGAGAAGTTCCCTAAAGGCAGAACCTGCTCTTAGCAGGTTTCAGAAATGCTCAGGGTGTCTCTGTAGGGCACCTGGCCCCAGGTCAGAAGGCTGGCCCAGCCTCTGTTCCCAGGAGGGTCCATGGAGCTTCTTCATGAATGAGGCAGCACACAGAGGAAGCATGGTACTTGAGTTTTATTTGGAATCATTAAAAAGAAAAATTCACAGCAGCGTCTATGGGGTCAGAAAGACTAGAGGCTGGGAGGACAAGGGAGAGAGATGAAAGTGGTAGCAGCACAAGAAGACAGGCCTGGGTCGCTGAGCGAAGGTGTGGGGGGACATGGGCAACCCCAAAGGTCACTCCAGGATTGGGCACTCCAGTGCCAGGAGGGGATGAGCCCCAAGGCTGGGCCTTGGGTCCTCTGGGCCTCTGCAGAGGACTTGCAGCCCTCTAGTCTCCCATACTCTTGGCCTAAGAGAGAGAGTGACTTTCACACACAGCTCTGGGCCCCCATCCCGTAGCGGCCTGAGTGGGGCAAGGACAGGAGTCATCAATAGCCCTCTGCCCTGTGGGGTCAGTCATGAGAAAACCTCACACATCGGCTCAGGGGGCTGCATTAGGTCAAGAGCCTCCCCTGAGGGCTCTGGTACCTCAGGAGGGAAACAGCAAGTCGGTGGGGACGGGATCCCTGTCTGAAACCTGCTCTGGTGGGAGGCTGGCCCAGGGACCCTGGTGTCTCTTGGGAGCCCAGTTCCTACCTCCTCAGCCGCTTCCTCTTCCACTTTGGCCGGCTCATCCTCCTGTTGCGGGGCAGGCTGCTTCAGTTCCTCCTGTGGGCAGCAAAGGGAATGTGGGATTATATGGGGGCACTGAGCCTCCAGCTGCTCCAAAACTGTGGCCTCATCTACCTTGGCCTCAAAGGTGAGCCAAGGCGCTCATCACCTTGTTGCACACGATAGGCCAAGGTGAGTGAGGTGTGAGGGCCGGACTGACTGTGGGAGTGACAATCACCTAAGAGCCCACAGTAAGGGTTCTGACTGATGGTGCCGAGGTATCTTGGAGCCCAGCTTTACCTCAGCAAGCTGATGCTGAATCTCTGTGCAGCCCATGGTTGGACCTCGATGAGGAAACCTGGTGGGGTGGGGCAGGGGCATGTGGGCAGTGGCCCCTGAAGTCCTAAGCTTGATCCCACCATCAGTGTCCCTGAATCACTTGATCACACACCCTTGTCCTGAGTCGCCAGAAAAGCCTAGGAGAGGGACATATCACACCGAGACCCTGAGGCCAGGGAAACCAGGTATCTAGCTTGAGGTCTGAGAGTTCAAAGCAGTGGGGCTTGTAGGGATCAGGTCTGGCTTGCTCCAGGCCCACCCCGTCCCCAGGAACATGAATGCCTCTTTCTTTCTCCCCACCTCCTGGATGGGCTGGCTCTAGGCTCAGGCTATCTGGTTGGGGCCAGCAGGGGTTATACTGTCCTCTCCTACTTCCTGTCTCTACCCTCCTATATCCAGCGGGACACTTGCCTGAGATGGAGGCCTGCCTAGAAGTGACTGTGCGACAGCTGGTGGGCAGGGCCAGACTGGGTGATCAGCCCCTACTTCTGGAGGGTCTGTCACCTGTGTCACCAGTTCACTGGGTGGTGATTTGGGACTGTCCTTGGGTGGCCACTTCTACACTAGGGTCTGGGGTGCTCCATGGTCTCGCTAGCCCTCCTCCAAGGTCAGAAAAAAGTGCCCAAGCAGCCTGGCCCTACCCCAGGACCTCTTTTGGTGGTAGTATGGGAGGGAGGGCTTTGGCATGTCCTGGAGCATATATGGGTCCTGCCCAGAGGCACTGATGATAATGATAATGATAATGATAATGATAATGATAATGATAATGATAATGATATAGTCACCTGCCTTTCTTGGGTGCTCACCAACAGCCAGTCCTAACTGCTCTGTGGGAGCCATTTCCCTGCATCATCACACAGCCCAGTACTCTCACCTCCTTCCCATTTAAAAAAACAAGGAAGGAGAGGTCCAGAGAGGTTGAGTAGTCAGCCTCCCAAGGTCAAAGAGCAGTAAGTGGCAGAGCTGGGAACTAGGAGAAGGAGCAGCTACCTCTCCAAGGACTTGGAGACCCTGTGCTGGTCTTGGAAGGAGACACTTAGGTGCTTCCCCCAGAGCCGTGGGTGGGGGGAGGGCAGGGTTGCCTCTCCCCTGCCACTCACCCACACCTAGAGCAGGGATTCTGAGTGCTGGGTGCCCTGGGCAGCTTATACCAGGTAGGGGAGCTTTCTAGAGCATGGCCTCAGACACAGCTGGAGACAGCCCCTCTGAACTGGGAATGCCTCCTGCCCCAGTGTGGACCCTGCTCCCACTGCGAACTTGCACTCGTACAGTGGCTGTCTGTCAGAACACAGGCTTGGAGCCCAGCTGCCCTGGGATTTGCAGGCTCACACAGATTAGCCATGGGACTATGGGTACAATACTTAGTCTCTCTGGGCCTCATTTTCACACCCTGTCTCAAGAGTTGTGCCAATTAAATGAGTTAATAAGTGTAAAATACTTCAAGCAGAGCCTGCTCTGTTCTGGGTGCTAGAACACTTCACCCCACCAGCCTTTACCTCCTGGGAGTACCCCATTGCTCCTCCTGTGCTCTCTGCTGCCGGGCAGCACACGCACGTGCACACACACCCTTTCACACTCAGGTGCACGCTGAACACACAGCTACAAAGGCTGAGGAGAAGGGTGGGGTCAGTTTCAGTTTACCATCACTTTGGGGGTGCTGCTTTCCAGATTCTCCTGGGAGGAGGCAGCTGCCCACCAGGCAGCTGGGGAGAGTCTGGTCACTGGGCTGGTGGTGACTCCCCAGTGTCCACTTCCTAGGTTGCTGCTGGCTGTCACCATGTGGGACCCACAGGACCCTGCTTTCATTAGTCAAACATGGTATATTCTAAATGCTGAGCAAGAGGGTGTGGCTTTGAGACATTTTCCTGTTGGCCCTCAAACTGCCCCCGTGGAGGGTGGCTGTGAGGATTCTACATGAGTGGGTGTGAAAACACCAAACACAGGTCATGGGAACCCCGTAAGTCTCCATTTTCTTGTGTGTCAGTGGGATGATAATGCCTCTTCCTCCGCTGGCCGCTCCGTATGGGCTCCACAGGGCACTGAGTCTGGGGCTCATTTCCCCAATCCCACCCTTTTCCTCTGAGTAGGGACCCAGGGGAAAAGATGGGACTGGTCTGAGAATCAGGGCTAGGGAGCAGGTCTTACCTTGGCTGCCACTCCCGAGATGATCGCAATATTTTCTGCCTCCTCCACAGTCTTGGCAGCCACTGTGTTGACACTGCTGACCACTGCCTCGCTCACGGCATTGGCCTGCTCCTTGGTCTTCTCAGCCACTGTAGGAAGACTTTGGCTGGCTTCGTCCCTGACCCCACCCTACCTCGGCCTGGCCTACCTAAGTCAGGCCTGAGCATCCCTTCCCCAAGGCACACAAACCTCTGGCTCTAACAGAGAGTCTGCGCTGCCTCCTTTTTGGCTCCAGGGAAGCTTCGATGATTATGAGGCCAACCCTGGGTCTAGCCTCAGGTTCTGATGAGTCTGGGTACAAGTACAGCTTGGGATCCCAGTTGGGAAGTAAGGAGGATCCTGAGCTTGGGTCTTTAGTATCAGGGTGCAGAAGTCCCTGGAGGTCCCAACCCATACATCCCTTGGTCTTGGGGCTCCTCACCTGAGGTCACACTCTGCACAACACCCTCCTTGGTCTTGGCTCCTGGGGAGAAAATGCAGAAATCAGCCCAGACCCAACTCCCTGGGAGTGGAGTTGTCAGGGCAACAGAACAGCTGGACAAGCTGTGGGGTCAGCAGTGAGTAAGGATGGTGTCTGGAGACCCGGAGTCCCTTCAAAGGCTGCTGCCTGCCATGTTGAGGAAGAGGGCAGATGGGAAGTAGACAGGGCAGGACGGAGGGATGAGAGGTGGGGTCTGGACCTTGCCTGGGCGTGGCCTGGGCCTCAGAAGCTGCAGCGACAGTGCTGCTGAGGAGAGCTGAGTCATCAGCTTTGCCTCCTCTTCTGAGAGAGCTGAGGGCGGGTGGGGCTGGATAGGACAAAGAGTCTGGGTCTCATCTTCCCAGTCCTACCCTTTCCCTCTGAGTAGGGTGGAGACCTGTGGCCTGGTTGCTGAGTATCTGCCAGCTCACCTGCCTGCAGGATCTCTGGGCTCAGTGTGGCTTCTTATCTGAGTCAAGGAGCCTGTGGGTGATGGGGGAGCAGGGCGAGCTTGTGCAAGCTTTTGCGTCTGCACAAACAGGTGTGTCTCAGAGCCAAGCACCCCTTTTGCTGCCCTGTCCTAGAGACTCCTGGGGCCCTGAGAAGGTCCGAACAGGCACTGATGCATGCAGAAAGGTGTCGTGTGCCCGGATACCCCGACTCAACAGCCAGGTCCTCATCCCCTCCCAAAATGTCACTCTGGGGCTGGGAGATAAGGTCAGACCCAAAGTAACTGGCCATCCCAGGCTCCAGCCACCAAGCTGCTCTGCTCTGCCCCGCCCAAACTCACCCACATACATAACACCCTCCTTGGTCTTCTCAGCGGCTTCTGTCACCCCCTGCTTGGTCTTCTCCACAGCGCCCACTACACCCTCCTTGGCAATGGAGAAGCCCTTCTTGAAGACATCCATGGTGGTGGTAGGAACAGGAGCCCAACTCTCCTTGCAAGCTGTGGCTGGTGCTGGCACAAGTGCTGCTGCAGCCGCTGTCCCCGCTGCTGCCTCTTATTGACTCGCCAATGAAATATTGATGATGCAGCGGCTGGCCTGCTGAAGCCCAGCCAGTCTGAGGGGCGGGAATTCGAAGGAGGGAGGGAGAGAGGGAGGTGGAAGACTGCCAGCAGGGTCCAGATACCCTGGGCTCCTGATGGCTTAACTCTCCCTTCCTGCCTGCTGCCTTCCCCAGAGGGGCTGCAGAGGTCTGGACACACCCTTATCCATCACTGCCTCTCATTCATTTACTGCCTTACCCACCCACAGAAGGGGCCCTGGCCAGGTGCTCTCAGGCCTGGGGCTGTTGTGTCTGTGGACATCTAGGGCATGAAGGGAGGAGGCTTTGCTACCAGAATCCAGGTAGGGTAGGGGGCAGGGCTGCACAGGCCTGTCAGGCAAGAGTGGCCAACCTCCCATGCCAGCCCAGGCTGCCTAGCCACTCACTGTGGAAACCCTGTCCTGGGGCTGTGGTGAGATGAAGTGCAGGAGCTAAGACGGGCCCACAGAGGTTTCCCCATGCCATGGCCTCTGGTAATACATGGTATGGCCCTTAGACGGCTCCTGTCCCCCTCTGAAACTCTCCTCCACCTGCTGGCTCCCATAGCCCAACAGTGACAGGCACTAAGCAGGAATGAAGCACCCCCCACTTCCTGGCCACCAGCACGGATTTGGACCAGTCTCCCTGAGACTCACTAACTGCTTCTTACAGCCCCACCTCAACCTTTCTGCTCTTCTCCTCACTCACATGGGGACGTGTTCAGTGGGGCCACTTCCTTAGGCCTCCCAAATTCCCAGGGTTTGTGACCCAAGTTCTCTCAGGGCACAGGAATGGGCTGGGTTGTTAGCTGCCACTGTGTGTGTGTGTGTGGGGGGGGGGGTGGGCTGGACCAGAAGCACCGGTTGGGCTGGCCTAGGCCACTTCCTCTCTTTGTTGTCCCCAGCTTTCTTTTTCTTCTGAGACTTCACTTGAAGCATTTCTGGAATCACTGGCAGAAGCTGAGCCTGACCACTGCCAAAATGATCCTGACACTGCTGCTTAGCCTTGGGGGGGCCCTAGGCTGGGGGCTGCTGGGGGCCCAGGCCCAGGCCCCTGGTACCACGTTCCCTGATCCACACAGCCCCAGGCAGCCTGGGATCTGGAGGGCAGAGGCTGAGGACATCGACAGGGACCCCATCAGACGGTAAGGAGGGGCCTGAGCAATAGGGGAGGCCATGGGGCAAGATCCGAGCCGCAGCTTAGCCAGAGTTGGGTTCTCTGGATCTCAGTTACTCATCTGTGAAATGGGCTAATGTTATTTATAAGCTGGGCAGTTGTGAGGCTGAATGAGTTCCTGGGTACCACAGGAAATTCCCTGTCAGACCCGTGTCAGGGGTTGAGCCTGGGGGTTGGGCAGCGCAGGAGCACTCCTTGCCATCAACCACCCTGCACAGGGTATGGAGGAGCTGTGGTTCCAGAAGTTTCCAGCTGACCTGGAAGTGGCTCCTGTTCTTGGAAGTAAGTCATTTCTGAAAGATGAGCAAGGTGTGGCTGGCCTGTGAGCCACAAAGGACAGATGCTCCAGGGGACAGGATTTTGATCTGAGTATCCAGGGGACTGGTGTTGGTTCTCAGCCTGGCCCTCAGAGCAAGCAGCGATCAGAAAGGGTGCCCTACCCTACCACAGAACAAAAAGGCAGTGTGGCATCCAGTCAGCTCTGCTTCAGTACCCTGCTGGGAGTGAGTGTAGTGGTTTTGCCATTGGACAGGACACTATTTTCCAGCACTTTGTTTGTCCAGGGCCAGGGATCCTCCTGCTGATAAGGTACTGAATGGATGAGTCCCTCCTGAGGGCAACCCACAGCCCACAGCAGGTGCTATCTACTGGTCAGCCGCCTTGCCAAGTGTTATCTCAGTTAAACCTCCCAACACCCCCATTACAGAAAAAGAGCCTGAGGCTCAGAGAGGCTAAGCAGCTGGTCCAAGGTCACACAGCTAAGGGGAACATAAACCAGGATCTGAGCCGGACTCCAGAGTTCATGTTCTGACCCCTGGAGTACTCAAAGGCAGCTCTGGTCTCAGATGTGCTTACTCCCCCACTCACTGACTGCTCCACCTGGCTCCCCTGCCCCAACTTGATTGAGAACATCTGTATGGATTTTGAGGGTAAGAAGGACCATCTCACACCTGCACAGTCTCCCATCTGGCTGCCAGAGATTCACCATTGCATTGGCTTACACAGCCATGACTCTTCAAGGTAAATGTATTTGTTGGACACTGTTCTGATAGCAGATTTGACTAGGGAGAGACAGAGGGTAAATGTAAGCAACTGCACACTGACCCTAAGTGAGGGAAGGGCTGGCCACATGGGGAGGAGTGGCCCCAGGGTGGACCAGAGAGGCCCCATTCCTGTCCTGCCCCTAGTTCTGCTCAGGGCTGGGAGGCACAGGGCACTCTCCATGAGCCACCTGGGTCTGATTTCAGGACTAGACTTTTTCTCCTCAAAGCCATTTGTTCCATGCCCCTGTCTCTGGGCCTCCTATTCCCTTTGATGCAAGGGAGGATGAGGGGCCCAACTGGATGGGAAGGATAGTAGGAGACGTTCCTCTTTATTCCCAACTTCTGGGCTGTGGGATGGTTTGCATTCCCTTAGTGCAGGGACCGTGGGCCTCTGGACTGCCATGGGCTGCCCTGTGGGAGTCACCCAGCCATCGTCTGGGTGGCCCTGGTGTGTGCAGGGCATGTGATGGTGCACACAAGTGTCCCTTGGCCCAGGAATTCCCAGGCCAGCATGTCAGCCCTAGTCTCAGGGGCCTCCTAGGGGTCCAGACCTGCTGGATCTCCTTCCCACAACCCAGAAGCTTCAGTTCCCACCAGCCAAGCCCAGGTTGTCAAGGCCTCCAGAGGGGCTGGTTAGAAAGGAAGGAAATGCTGCACAGCTTCCTCAGGCTTTATTGCTTCCCATGCTCCTGTGGAGGGAGAGGCAGAGACACTGCTCCAGCTTCCCTCTGCAACAGGGGAGGAGGAGGTCAAATAGGCATTCTTCACTCAAGCTGGGGCACCGACACCATCGACCACAGGCCTGGTGGACCCACCATCCTTGACTGCCAGAGCCAGGCTGCCTGTCCTGCATTTGGTCCTCACGCTGGTTTGGGGCCATAGCAAGCCCTGATCACAGACCCAGATGAGACACTTTGCAAGTAGAAGGTCGAACGTGTCAACGTAAGAAGTGTCCAAACTGGAAGCAAAACCTCAATGGATTGAAAAGATGCTCTGAAGAATGGCAATTTTACAGCTTATTTTATACATTAGAATCAAAGAAGGAGGCCCTGGCAGAGTAGCTTAGTTGGTTAGAGCTTTGTTCCCGTGTGCCAAGGTTTCGGGTTTGATCCTGGTCAGGGCACATACAAGAATCAACCAATGAATGCATAAGTGAGTAGAACAACAAATCTCTGTCTGTCCGTCTCTCTCTCTCCAAATCAATCAATAGCCTTGACTGGTGTTGTTCAGTGGGTTGGGCATCATCCCACAAACTGAAAGGTGGCTGGTTTGATTCCCAGTCAGGACACATGTTTGGGTTGCAGCCCAGGTCCCCTGCTGGGAGTATGACAGAAGCAACCGATCAATGTTTCTCTCCCTTTCTTCCTCTTTTCCCCTCTAGAAATAAATAAAATCTTAAAAATCAATAAATAAAAGAAGAAAATAGAATTAAAAATGAGATTAAGGAGTTACATGAAATTCATTGGGGGTAGATTGAGGGGGTGGGAGAAAGCAAAGGGAAATCTCTGGGATTGGATAAAGAGTAAAGAGAGACACATAATCTTCTACATTAGTGGGTACAGGACAGTTACCATTGAACATCTATACTGGACAGAGATGATATTTGGGGGAATAAGATAACAATGAGGGGCTCTGTGGCCTCATGCTCTGGGTGGGCAATTGATCCCCAAGGGGTCCGGAAAAAGAGATGACTCTGACATTCCAAAGGTGTGTTAAGATTGACGTTTGTCAGGGAAGCTACAGATCTGGGATGTAAATACACACCATGACACGATTCTGGTTAGGAATTTATGTGTTCAGACCATCCTATATGGTAATTTCATGCCTCCGAGTTTGTAAGGCATCATGCAGGACTCCCCAGAGCTTGTCAAGTTTAGTATGTGACCCCTTTTTTACCCATAAACAGAACAGCCTGGGACCCAATGCCAGGTCCTGGGGTGGAAGAGGGATGTGGTTGAGTGCTTCCTCGGTCCCCAAAAGGCAGGGACCAGTGAGCTGCAACAGGGGTATTGGACTCCTTGTAAGAAGAGGCTCTTTTCGTGCTCCCTGGTTTTGCTGGGATTGGGGAGAGTAGCAGTTTAGGATGTGACCTCCTCAGAGGAAGGACTGAGTCTGTGGGGAAAAACACTGAGCCCCAGGCAACCTTGCCTGGGCATGGGTGCCCCATGTCCACACTGTCGTGACAGCGCTTCAGTCACCACTATTTTTTCCACTTTACATGTTGTGAGGCTTGGTGGGGAGGGAGCTTGCAACATAGGATCACATAGCTCCTAAGAGACAGATCAGAGTTCAGACCACATCGGCTGGGCTGCAAATCCCAGGTGACCTCTGTCCAAGATTATCTCTCCCAAGATGGGTGGTAGTGTAGAAGATGCTACTTCCAGCATTCAGCCTCCCCTCAGGCCCCAGCATCAACTTCTCCTTACCCATGCTCAAGTGGCATTTGTGATTTTTGCAGCTGGACCCAGGAAAATCATGCATGTCACTGGGGGTCACGCAGGATCAGGATGGAGCCCAGACCTGTGGCTGTATCTCCTGCACCCATTTCTGCTGTCTGAGACACAGGGCCCTGGGCACAAACAGGGAAGAGCCCCACTAGCCAGTGTAATCCTCAGAAACCCTGGCTCTGGGCTGGGAGTCAAGTGGGCCTCAGGCTCCTCTGCCAAAGACCATTGCTAGATCAAGAACAAAAGCCTGAGAAATTCACCCCTGCAGTGGTCACATTCCTGGCTGTTTTCAGGACCTTTGAAAGCAAGGATGCAGAGAATACACCCTTCTTCTTTAGGAAGACTTCAGGGGCAGCTGGAGGTGGTTTTACTGGCTGCTTAAGAGGCACTTAAGTGTCCCAGGGGTCAGTGGCAGCAGCACATCCATAATTCAGGAGGTTCTATCAGCCCTTTCCCTGTGAGAGGTTCTCTGCCTTCTCTATGGCCTTGCCATGTCCTCCCAAGGAGAGACCGGAAGTGGGAATTTTCTCCACCTTTCCAGAATTAGTCAGGAAAGGGTAGGTGTGACTTGCTCAAATACCAACCCAAGAATAGGGAGGCAGAGGAGAGGAGAGCCCAGACCACCCAGCTCCCATTAGAGGCTCTAAGGGGGTCAGCTACCTCTTTCCTGCCTGAAACTGGGCATCAGGTCAGGGCCGAGTTGGAGGCCCAGGCCAGGCGTAAACATGGCTGGAGGACCCCTGCACTCATTTCTGGGTTGGTGCCTCCCTCTCAGTGGACCACTGGGCGAGGAGGGTGCAGAGAGGGCACTCCTGAAACCAGGAGACAGTGAGAACAATGGGGCACCTTAGGGAGCTGGGCCTGGAGGGAGGGCAGGGGTGGGGAGTTGGAACTCAGCCAGCAAGAAGCTGCCAAGAGCTTGAGGAAACCAAAGCAAAGGTCAGGAATGTTCCCAGGGCTTCTGGGCCAGAGCCTGTACTGTGCCAAGGGGATGGGGTTGCCAAGGGAGGGGGAGTGTGCACAGGGAGAATGGCACTGCTGGAACCCGAGATTCAGGCAGGTCAGGAGAGAGTTCCTGGCAGGAAGGGTGGGTGCCAACGCTTCCAGTTCAGGAGTTCCAGGTGGAAAGTCCCAGTCACTCCTGGCAGGCTGGACTCAACCCAGCATTTCCAGGACCCAGGCTTCCTGGACCCTCTGAAACAGTTCAGAGGATGTGCAAGGAGTGAACTTTGTTTTAAGTATTTCTCAACCTTGAACCTATTGACATTTGGGACTAGCTGACTCTGTTGTGGTGATGCAGGGCTGTGCTGTGTGCTCTGGAGGGTGTTGAGCATCGTCCTTAGTCTCCACCCACTAGATGCTGTTAGCACCCCCACCCTCCTAGCTACGACAACCATAAATGTCTCCAGAAGTTGCAAAATACATCTGTGGGAAGCCCTCTCTTCCCAGTTGAAAACCACTGGTTCAGATAAAGAGTTTCTCTAGGACCAAGCCTAGATTCCAGGAATGTCCATGGGGCCCAGGGCGGGGGCTGAGTTTCTGGTCCTTGGACAGTCTGTGCAGGCTCTGCACCCAGCACTTTTCCAGTCCACTGTTTCAATGTTGAATAAACATTCTCTGCTTCAAATCAGGGCCAGCTTCATGGACATGTGACCTATGTAGTCTGCACAGGACTTAACAGAAGGGCCCCACACTTGGTTTAATCTCTATCGTTGACTCTTATTTTCATTTTTGTACTGTTCCCCACAAAACATGCAGTCCATCTTGTGTGAAATATTTCCTGTCTGCCCCTTTACAGAAAAGTTTTGCTGACCCTTTGGGGTAGAGTCAAACCTACAAAGTTTGTTGAAACAATCAGAAGCCCCAGGCCCCTCTAATCCTCAAAGGCAGTGACTTCCAACCCTTTAGGTGGTTCTTTTGGCACTTACCTCTGTATCTCTAGCATGCTTATATGGCTACTTCTTAGGCAGTAGCATTATCTAAGATTCAGCTCTCATTTCTACTCCATACCTCAACTCAACATGCATGCATGTGTGAATGAGTACATGTGCATGAACACAGACACACATGTCCTAGCTGTCACTTGGCCATATTGTCATTTTGAATGTTTACATTCATATGACTACATATGCTGCTCAGAGTTGAGACTTGAAAAACACTATGCATCACTCCCCCCCCATCAACCCACCCACCCCTGCCAGGCCCCGCACCTTTGGTTTTCCCTGGAGGAAACAATAGTCTTCTTTTCTTTTGTTTCATTTGCTGTCTTTGTCACATTCTAAACTCTCAGCCTGTAGCTGGCATCTGAACTCACTTTTAACCCATGTTTCTGTTCAGTCATTGCCTGTGTCTCCTTGGAGCCACCTTCATCAAAGCTACAGCTGTGCCCAGTTTGGACTGGGCCCTCACCCTCTGCCCATCACTGTCCTGGGCTCTCCTGGCAGCATCTCCCTGGGGATTCCCTGCTGAAACTCCTGTTTCCTAATTTGGTAATTTCCTCTTTCTCTGAGTTCTCTCATGATTTGTTTTGTTTGTAGATTTCTATATTTATTTTCCAAATGCTAGTTCCTACTCTAATAACAAATCAGCAAGATTTTCTGAATGGTTATCACAATCTAGCTTTTTAAACAAATAATATTTGGCAAAATTGAGTCCTAAGATTAAATGACAATTTTTACATTTTGTTTTAAATTACAATTTACATTCAATATTATTTTGTATTAGTTTCAGGTGTATGGCATAGTGGTAAGGTAAATCATATACTTTACAGAGCGTTCCCCTGATATTTCTTGTACCCACGTGGCACCATACATAGTATTACAATGTTATTGATTATATTCATGTGCTGTACATTACACCCCCATGACTATTTTTAACTACCAATTTGTGTTTAATCTCTTCACCTTTTTTACCCAGTCCCCCTGGCAACTATCAGTCTGTTCTCTGTATCTATGATTCTGTTTCAATTTTGTTTGTTTATTGATTGTGTTCTTTAGATTTCAAATATAAATGAAATCATCAGAGAAAGTATTGCTTTCTCTGACTGACTTATTTCATTTAACATAATACCCTCTAGGTCCATTACTGCTGTTGCAAATGGCAAGATTTTAATTTTTTTATGGCAAGTCATTCATATATTTATGCCACCACTTTTGTATTCACTTGTAAATTCATTCCCATCCATTTATAAATGGGAAGACACTTGGACTGCTTCCATTGCTTGGCTATTGTAAATAATGCTGCAGTGAACATAGAGGTGCATATATTCTTATCAATTAGAGTTTTGGGTTTCTTTGGATATATTCCCAGGAGTGAAATTGCTGGGTGATACAGCAGTTCCATTTTTAGTTTTCTGGGAACCCTCCATACTGTTTTCATGGTGCTGCACCAATCTGATTTTCTACCAACAGTCCGTGAGGATTCCCTTTTCTCTGCATCCCAAGTGTTAAGAAACACTTGTTTCTTAATTTATTTTTTATTTTTGTAAATTTTAATATATCTTTATTGATTATGCTATTACAGTTGTCACTTTTTTTATCCCCTTTATTCCTTTCCACCCTGTACCTTCCTCCTACCATCATTTCCTCCACCTTAGTTCATGTCCATGGGTTGTACATATAAGTTCTTTGGCTTCTCCATTTCTTTTTTTTTCCTCTTTTTTAAAAATTTTGTTGATTATGCCATTACAGTTGTTCTATTCCCCCCCTTCATTCCCCTCTACCCTGCACCCCCCGCCCCCACCATTCCCCCCTTTAGTTTATGACAATGTGTCTCAAGTTCTTTAGATTCTGTATTTCCCATACTATTCTTGCCCCCCATCTATTTTCTATCTACTGTCTATGCTACTTATTTTCTGTACCTTCTCCCCCTTCTCCTCCTCCCACTCCCCTGTTGCTAACCCTCCATGAGATCTTCATTTCTATGTTTCCGCTCCTGATCTAGCTGTCCTTTTAGTTTGCTTTTGTTTTAGGTGTGGTTGTTAATAACTGTGAGTTTGCTGTCCTTTCACTGCTCATCTTTTTTACCTTCTTTTTCTTAGATAAGTCCCTTTAACATTTCATATAATAAGGGCTTAGTGATGAAATCCTTGAACTTGACCTTATCTGAGAAGCCCTTTATCTGCCCTTCCATTCTAAATGAAGTTTTGCTGGAGAGAGCAATCTTGGTTGTAGGTCTTTGGATTTCATGACTTGGAATACTTCTTTCCAGCCCCTTCTTGCCTGCAAAATTTTTCTTGAGAAATCAACTAATAGTCTTATGGGAACTCCTCTGTGGGTAACCGTCTCTCCTTCTCTTGCTGCTTTTAAGATTCTCTCCTTATCTTTAATTTGGGTAATGTAATTATGATGTGCCTTGGTATGTTCCTCCTTGGGTCCAACAAAAAAGTTGGGACTCTCTGAGCTTCCTGGATTTCCTGGAAGTCTATTTCCTTTGCCAGATTAGGGAAGTTTTTCTTCATTATTTGTTCGTTTTCAGTTTCTTGGTCTTCCTCTTCTTTTTCTGGCATCCCTATGATTCAGATGTTGGAACATTTAAAGATGTCCTGGAGGTTCCTAAGCTTCTCCTCAGTTTTTTGAATTCTTGTTTCTTCATTCTGTTGTGGGTGAACGTTTATTTCTTCCTTCTGTTACAAACTGTTGATTTGAGTCTCGCTTCCTTTCCTTCACTGTTAGTTCCTTGAGCATTTTTATTTCACTTTTCATAGACTTCACTTTTTCCTCTATTTTGTGACTATCTTCAACCATTTCTGTGAGTATCCTGATTACCAGTGTTTTGAATTGTGCATCCGATAGGTTGGCTGTCTCTTTATCACTTAGTTGTATTTCTTCTGAAGCTTTGATCTATTCTTTCATTTGGGCCTTTCTTTTTGTCTCAGCACAGCTATTATGTAGTAAGGGGTGGAGCCTTAGGTATTCACCAGGGTGGGCCAACTCACCATGCTGCATTGTGGTGCTGTATGTGGGGCAGGTGTCCGAGAGGGAACAATGCCACTTGCTCAGCTCTTGGCTGGGTTTCATTCACTTCCTTCGTTACTCACAAGCAAATTGGGTGCTGATTCCTGGGTTTGTGTACTTTCTAGGACCCTTTGGCTCTGTCCAAAAAAAAATCTCCTGAGAGACTGGGAGTTTCTACCACCACCACAATTCCCACAGGTGTTTTCAGTCAGAAGTTTTGAAACTTTATTTCCCCCCACTGGAACAGTAGGTTGTGAGGTCTGTCTCACTCCCCAGTTGTTCCTCCTGCTTTATCTGAACGCAAAGGTGGAACTACCCAGTCTGCCAGTCACCACCTGGCCTGCTCTGATCCTCCAGCTGCTGCATTCCTACAAGTCTTCTCTGCTCTGGCTGCCCATTTCTGCCCCTCATATGGGTCTGGATAAATGTTTCTTCTTTAACTCCTTGGTTGTCCGACTTCCATATAGTTTGATTTCCTGGCAGTTTGGTTATGTTTTGTTTTTAAATTTGTTGTTGTCCTTCTTTTCACTGTGTGAGGAGGCAAAGTATATCTACCTATGCCTCCATCTTGGCCAGAAGTCTACTTGTTAATTTATTCATGGTAGTCATTCTGACAGGTGTGAAGTGATAACTCATTGTGGTTTTAATTTGCATTTTTTTCAGATGATTAGTGATGTTGATTTTTTCATGTATCTATTGGCCATCTGTATGTCCTCATTGGAGAAGTGCCTATTCAGGTCCTCTGCCCATTTTTTAATTGTATATATATTTTTGGTGTCGAGTTGTATGAGTTCTTTATAAATTTTGGATATCAATTGACAAATACCTGCTACCATTCAGATTCAACAGGCTGATTCATCTATTTGTTTTGTTGATGGTTTTCTTTGCTATGCAAAAACCTTTTAGTTTGATGCTGTCCTATTGTTTAATTTTTCTTCTGTTTACCCCATTTGAGAAAATATACTTTAAACATATAGCCAGGAGATATTTCAGAGATTTTATCACTTATGTTGTCTTCTAGGAGCTTTATGGTATTGAGTCTTACACTTAAATAGCTAAGTCACTTTGAGTTTATTCTTTTTTTCGTGATTAAAAAATTTTATTTATTTATTTTTAGAGAGAGGGCAAGGGAAGGAGAAAGAGAGTGAGAGAAACATCAATGTGTGTTGCCTCTTGAGTGCCTCCTACTGGGGACCTGGCCTGCAACCTAAGCATGTGCCCCAACTGGGAATCATCCAGAGAGGATTCAGTCATGCAAAGGGATGATTGGTTCATTCCTTTGGTTTGCAGGCCAGCATTCAATCCACTGAGCCACACCAGCCAGAGCTTGTGTTTATTCTTATATATAGTATAAGGAGATGGTCCAGTTTTCCCCCAACCATTTATTGAATAGACAGTCTTTATCCCATTGTATGTTCTTGCCTCCATTGTTATAGATTAATTTAGGTATAGGTTTATTTGTGAGCTCTCTTTTCAGTTCCATTGATCTATGCAACTGTTTTAATGCCAATACAATACTGTTTTGATTACTATAGCCTTATAGTATAGTTTGATATCAGATAGTGTCATACCTCCAACTTTATTTTTTTTTTCAAAATTGCTCTGGCTGTTTGGGGTCTTTTGTGGTTCCATAGAAATTTTTAGATTATTTGTGCTAGGTCTATAAAAAACATTATTAATATTTATTAGGAATTGTGTTGAATCTATAGGTTGCTTTGGGTGGCATGGACAATTTAATGATGTTAATTCTTCTTATGCACAAGCATGGTATATGTTTCCATTTATTAGTATCTTATTTGATTTCTTTCTTTAATGTCTTATAATTTTCTAAGTACAAAATTTTTATCTCCTTGGTTAAATTTATTGCTAGGTATTTTATTTTAATTTTTTTAATTGATTTTAGGGAGATAGACACATATTTGTTTCTCCACTTATTTATTCATTCATTGGTTGATTCTTGTATGTGCCCTGACCAGAGATTTAACCCGCAACCTTGTGTATTGGGATAATGTTCTAACCAACTGAGCAACCCGGCCAGAGCCTTTTATTTATTTTTTGATGCAACTGTAAATAGAATTGTTTTCTTAGTTTCCCTTTCTGATAGTTCATTATTGTTGTTTAAAATGAAACTGATTTCTGAATATCCTGCAACTTTATTGAATTCACTTATCAGTTCTAGTAAATTTTTGGCATAATCTTTTGGGTTCTCATATATGGTATCATGTTATCTGCAAATAATAATAACAGTTTTACTTCTTTTAAAATTCAGAAGCCTTTTATTTCTTCTTCTTATGTGTTTGCTGTGCTAATTCTTTGAATGTTTGGGAGAATTCACCTGTGAAGCCCTCAGTTCAGGTCTTTTGTTTGTTGGGAGTCTTTTTATTACATCTTCGATTTTGTTAGTTGTAACTGATCTGTTCAGATTTTCTCTTTCTTTAAAAAACGTTTTTTTAATTCTCACACAAGGACATTTTGTTTTCATTGCTTTTAGAGAGAAAAGAGGGGGGAGAGAGAGAGAAACCAAGAGAGAGAAACATCGATGTGAGAGAGAAACATTGATTGGTTGCCTTTTCATATATGTCGTGGCCAGGGATCGTACCCACAACCTGGGTATGTGCCCTGACCAGGAATCAAACCCATGACCAAGAGATGATCATCCAACCGAGTCACACTAGCCAGGGTTTCTGTTTCTTCTCGATTCAATTTTGGAAGATTGTTTGTTCTAGGAAGTTATCCATTTATTACATTGTCCAATTTGTTAGCATGTAGTTGTGCATTAAATTTTCTTATAATCCTTAGTTTTTCTGTGGTGTCAGATTTTACTACTCTTCTTTATTTTCTGATTTTATTTATTTGGTTCCTCTTTTTTTTCTTGATGAGTCTGGTTGGAGGTTTATCAACCATATTTATCTTTTCAAAGAACCATTACTTGGTTTTATTGTTTCTTTTGTATTGTTTTTTTAGATTCTATTTCATTTATTTCCACTCATTATTTTCTTCTTCCTATTCACTTTGAGCTTTATGGTTCTTTTTCTTGTTCTTTTAGGTATAAGTTTAGATTCTTATTTTCTTGTTTTCTTACCATTTATTTACCCTATGTCTTTTGATTGAAGCATTTAATTCATATACATTTAAAATGACTATCAATGGGTATGTATTTATTGCCATTTTATTCTTTTTTAAGATATTTTATTTATTTATTTTTAGAGAGAGGGGAAAGAAACGAGAAAAGAGAGAAACATCAGTGTGTGGTTGCCTCTCAAGCACCCATGACTAGGGACCTGGCCCACAACCCAGGCATGAGCCCTGACTGGGAATTGAACCAGTTACCCTTTGGTTTGCAGGCCAGCACTCAATCCAGTGAGCCACACCCGCTAGAGTGCCATTTTATTCTTCATAATTATTATTATAATTTTTTCTTTCTTCTTCTGAAGAAGTCCATTTAACATTTCTTGTAATACTGGTTTGGTGATATTGAACTCCTTTAGTTTTTTCTTGTCTGAGAAGCTCTTTTATTTTTTCTTAAATTTTATTTTTATTTTTAAAGGATTTATTTATTTTGCTTTTAGAAAGAGGAAGTGGGGAGAATGAGAGGGACAGAAACATGAAGGTGTCGACCTGGATGGCAAGCTAGGCATGTGCCCTGCCTGGGAATTGAACCAGTGATCCTTTGGTTCACAAGCTAACACTCAATGCACTGAGCCACACCAGCCATGGCTTTCCTTAAATTTTAAGTGGTAGCCTTGGTAGATAGAGTAATTTTTATTTATTTAAAGAATTTGTTTATTTATTTGTTTGTTTGTTTATTTTAGAGAGAGAAGAAGGAAGGGAGAAAGAGGAGAGACACATGGATTGGTTGCCCCCTGTATGCACGCCAGCTGGGGGCCAGGCTCCCAACCCAGGCATGTGACCTGACCAGGAGTTAAACTGGTGACCCTTTGCCTTGTGGGGCAATACCCAACCAGCTGAGCCACACCAGTCAGTGGATAGAACCATTTTTAGTTATAGGTCCTTGCTTTCTATCACTTTGGATATTTCATAACAACTCCTTCCAGCTTGCAAAGTTTCTGTTGAGAAATTCCTGACAGTCTTATGGGAGCTCCCTTGTGTATAACTAACTGCTCTTCTTTTGCTGCTTTTAAGATTCTTTCTTTGTGCTTAACCTTTGATATTTAATGATGATGTTTCTTGGTGTGAGTCTCTTTGGGTTTATTTTGTTTGAGGCTCTCTGAACTTCATGGAGTTATGTGTCTTTTTCCTTCACCAGGTTAGGGAACTTTTCATGTACTATTTATTCAAATAGATCTCAATCCCTTTCTCTCTCTCTCTCTTCTTCTGGTACCCCTATGATGCAAATGTTGTTACTCTTGATGTCCCAGAGGTCTGTTAAACTAACTTTATTTTATTTTTTTAAATATATTTTATTGGTTATGTTATTACAGTTGTCCCATTTCCCCCCTTCATTCCCCTCCACCCTGCATACCCTCTCCCTCCCACATTCCCCCCCTTTAGTTCATGTCCATGTGTCTTAAGTTCTTTAGCTTTTACATTTCCCACACTGTTCTTGCCCTCCCCCTGTCTGTTTTCTGCCTGTCATCTATGCTACTTATTCTCTGTACCTTTTCCCCCCTCTCCTCCTCCCACTCCCCTGTTGCTAACCCTCCATGTGTTATCCATTTCTGTGGTTCTGTTCCTGATCTAGCTGTCCTTTTAGTTTGCTTTCATTTTAGGTGTGGTTGTTAATAACTGTGAGTTTGCTGTCCTTTCACTGTTCATGTTTCTTTAACTTCTTTTTCTTAGATAAGTCCCTTTAACATTTCATATAATAAGGGCTTGGTGATGATGAACTCCTTGAATTTGATCTTATCTGAGAAGCACTTTATCTGTCCTTCCATTCTAAATGAAAGTTTTGCTGGATAGAGCAATCTTGGTTGTAGGTCTTTGCATTTCATGACTTGGAATACCTCTTTCCAGCCCCTTCTTGCCTATAAGGTCTCTTTTGAGAAATCCGCTGACAGTCTGATGGGGACTCCTTTGTAGGTGACTGTCCCCTTATCTCTTGCTGCTTCTAGGATTCTCTCCTTCATTTTAATATTGGCTAATGTAATGATGATGTGCCTTGGTGTGTTCCTTCTTGGATCCAACTTCTTTGGTACTCTCTGAGCTTCCTGGATTTCCTGGAAGTCTATTTCCTTTGCCAGATTGGGGAAATTCTCCTTTATTATTTGTTCAAATAAGTTCTCCACTTGTTGCTCTTCCTCTTCCCCTTCTGGTACCCCTATAATTCAGATGTTGGAACGTTTAAAGATGTCCTGGAGGTTCCTAAGCCTCTCATTTTTTTGAATTCTTGTTTCTTCATATTTTCCTGTTCGGCCACTTTTTTCTTCCTTCTAGTTCACTCCATTGATTTGAGTCCCAGTTTCCTTCCCATCATTATTGGTTTCCTGTGCGTTTCTCTTCATTTCACTTAGTTTAGCCTTCATTTGTTCATCTAATTTGTGACTAAAATCAACCAGTTCTGTGAGCATCCTGATGGCCAGTGTTTCGAACTGTGCATCTGACAGGTTGGCTATCTCTTGGTCACTTAGAAGTATTGGCTCTGGGGTTTTGAGCTGTTTTTCTGCTTGAGCCATAATGTTTTGTTCTGTTTACACCTGTTACATATGAGGGGCAGAGCCTTAGGTATTCACCAGGGTGGGGCAACCCAAGTTGCTGTGTTGTGAATCTGTATATAGGGGCGGGGTCCGAAAAAGAAAAAAAAAAGTGCTTTGCTCCACTCTCTGTTGCACCTCAGTTTCTTCTGCCACTTTCCCCAAGCAAACTGGGCCTTTCTGGTGCTAATTCCTGTGTGGATTTCTCCAACGAACTTTCCTATGAGGGTGGAAATTTCTCCCTGCACCTCAACCCCCACAAGTGTTTTCAATTGATGTTTTGAGGCTTTATTTCTGGCACTAGGACCCTGGGTTGTATGATCTGTCTCACTCCCCAGTTATCTGTGTGTGAATGTGGGTCCGCTGCCTGGTCAGCCAGCCACCTTGCGCATGATACCTCGTGCTTCTCAATTGCTGCCTCACTGGGCCTGCTCATTGCCACCCCAAGCCCGGGTCTGCCAGCTGCTGCCTGGGTGCCCAGGGTCTGCCCGGTGCTGCTTTGCATGCCCAGGGTGCCTTGAGTGCCCAGTGTCACCACTTCCTGTGCTGCAACCCCTCTCCACTTGTCTGCCGGACTCTGCCCTGCCTACTGGTCTCAATGAATGTGTCTATTTTAACTCCTTGGTTGTCGGACTTCCATATAGTTCAATTTTCTTTCAGTTTTGGTTGTTACTTTGTTTCTGAATTGTTATCCTTATTTTGGTTGTTCGAGGAGGTACAGTATGTCTACTTATGCCTCCATCTTGGCTAGAAGTCCTAACTTTATTTTTAAAAATTCTTTTTTTTTTTTCTGCTCTGTCTGATTGGGTGTTTTCTGTTACCTTGTCTTTTTTTTCTTCAATTTTTTATTGATTATGCTGTTACAGTTGTTCTATTCCCCCCCCTTCATTCCCCTTCACCCTACCCCCCATCCCCACCATTACCCCCCCTTTAGTTTATGACCATGTGTCTCAATTCCTTTAGATTCTATATTTCCCATGCTATTCTTGCCTCCCCCCATCTATTTTCTATCTACTGTCTATGCTACTTATTTTCTGTACCTTCTCACCCCTTCTCCTCCTCCCACTCCCCTGTTGCTAACCCTCCTTGTGTTATCCATTTCTGTGGTTCTGTTCCTGATCTAGCTGTCCTTTTAGTTTGCTTTCGTTTTAGGTGTGGTTGTTAATAACTGTGAGTTTGTTGTCCTTTCACTGTTCATGTTTCTTTAACTTCTTTTTCTTAGATAAGTCCCTTTAACATTTCATATAATAAGGGCTTGGTGATGATGAACTCCTTGAATTTGATCTTATCTGAGAAGCACCTTATCTGTCCTTCCATTCTAAATGAAAGCTTTGCTGGGTAGAGCAATCTTGGTTGTAGGTCTTTGGATTTCATGACTTGGAATACCTCTTTCCAGCCCCTTCTTGCCTGTAAGGTCTCTTTTGAGAAATCCGCTGACAGTCTGATGGGGACTCCTCTGTAGGTGACTGTCCCCTTAGTTCTTGCTGCTTCTAGGATTCTCTCCTTCATTTTAATCTTGGCCAATGTAATGATGATGTGCCTTGGTGTGTTCCTTCTTGGGTCCAACTTCTTTGGTACTCTCTGAGCTTCCTGGATTTCCTGGAAGTCTATTTCCTTTGCCAGATTGGGGAAATTCTCCTTTATTATTTGTTCAAATAAGTTTTCCACTGGTGGCTGTGCCTTTCCCCCTTCTGGTACCCCTATAATTCAGATGTTGGAGCATTTAAAGATGTCCTGGAGGTTCCTAAGACTCTTCCTCATTTCTTTGAATTCTTGCTTCTTCACTCTTTTCTGTTTGGCCATTATTTGCTTTCTTCTGGTCCACTCCATTGATTTGAGACCCAGTTTTCTTTTCATCGCTATTGGTGTCCTGTGCAATTCCATTCATTTCAGTTAGTTTCGCCTTCATATATTTGTCTAATTTGTCGGTATAATCAACCAGTTCTGTGAGGATCCTGATGACCAGTGTTTTAAACTGTGCGTCTGAGAGTTTTGCTATTTCTTCATTGCTTAGATCTATGGGCTCTGGGGCTTTGAGATCTTGCAACATTTTTGGTCTGTTCTGGCCCTTTAAGTGTGAGAAGCGGTGCCTTGGACTCCCAGTTCGCTGGGTTGTGACGCTGTATGTGGGGCCGTGGTCAGAGCGGGGAAATGGCGACCCCCTCTGCTGTTTCTCACAGCTGGGTGAGGATTAGGGTCTTAGGTGGTTCACCTGGGCCGGGCCACTGAGAGTCGCTGGGTTATGACGCTGTATGTGGAGGTGGGGTCAGAGCAGGGAAATGGTGGCGCCCTCCACTGCCGCTTGCAGCGGGGACCCGCCGGGCCCCTGTCCAACCACCCACTCCCTCGCCTGTCCACCTGTGCACAAATGCGCGACCACAGTCAACACGCAGCACCGCTCCCCCTCTGTCTCCCCTGCGGTCGCTCGCCTGGTCGCTTGCTCGCTCGGTCGCTCAGGTCCAACCCTGCGCCTGGATTCCGCGCGTCTGGATTCCGCGCCTGAGTCCGGCTGACCGAGACCTCCTGTGCAATCTCGCTCTACCAGCCGCTGGTTTCGCCCCTTACCGGTCAGGCTGAAGAATTGGTTGTTAACGGACTTCAGAAAAGTTCAATTTTCCGTGTTCTGGCTGTGTTTTCTGTTGCTAATAGTTAGTTGTCTCTAAACTTGGTTGTGTGAGAAGGCATGGCACATCCACCTATGCCTCCATCTTGGCGGAAGTCTGTTACCTTGTCTTCTAAATCACTGATTCAGTCCTCAGCTTTAGCTAATGTGCTGTTGATTCCTTTTAGTGTATTCTTCATTTCAAATATTGTGTTTATAATTTCTTACTGGTTCTTTTTAATGGTTTCTATGTCCTTTTTTAATGCTTACTCTTTGTCGAAGTTCTCACCAAATTCATCTATTCTTCCCCTAAGTTTTTTGATCATTCTTCCTTACAACCATTCTTTTGAAACTGTGTATCTAGTAGATCGCTTACTTCCATTTCATTTAGTTCTTTTGAAAGGATTTATTCTTGCATTTTTGACATGTTTCTTTGTCTCACCATTTTTGCTGCCTCTATGTACTTGTTTCTGTGTATTAGGTAAATCTATTTTGCTTTCCAGTTTTGGCATCTTGGTCTTATGTAGTAGGTGTCTTGTGGGGCTCAGTGGTACATTCTCCCTGATCACCTGAGCTGGGTACTCCAAGAATATTTCTTGTGCAAGTTACATAAACTCTCCTTTTATAGTTAAGTCTTGATTACTGTTAGCCATCCATGGGTGGACTTGATCCTCAGGCTGGCAGACTATGAGTATGAACCCCTATGATGAATACGCTACTATGTGGGGCTTAACCATGGACTGGAATTTGCTCCAGCAGGATATGGTGCCTGCTGAGGTCTCCCTTTGGGTGTGGCACTTGTGGAGCTACATGGCTAGTGCTCTGATGTGGTCTGAAGCCTGCCATTGGGTGTATTGGTTCTGTGGCCATTGGGATGGACTCCAGTACAGGTCAATGTCAGATGTTACCTGTAACCATTCCTGGGATACCTGTTTGCAGCTACAACATGATACAGTTTGTGGCTGCCTTTGCTGGGCCTAGGTGTGCATGGGAGTGGCCAAGCTGCATACCAAGGGTAGCTTCTACCACCACCAAGCCCAGAAGCAAGTCAACGAAAGGCTCAAGGCACCCAGGGACACACCTCCACCCGCTGGCAGCCTGTTAGGCTCAGTCACTGAAAGAGCCTCTAGTGGTACAACCATTTGTGTGAGGTAGGTTTTCAGTGAGTCACCAGGTAGGAGTGAGTGGTGTTCACCAGGATGATACAGATTCAAATTCAGTGCCAATGCTTGGTCTTAGGCCACTCAGTAAAAGTCCCAGTGTATACCAAGACCAGCCATCACCCACCTGGGGTTTGCAGACCTTTGTTGTGGGGTGAGGATTCAGGGAGTCCTCAGGGTGAGGCAAGCAGAGTTCATCAGGCTGAAACAGACCAAGATTTGGCCATGTGGAGGGAGGCCTATGCACAGAAACAATGGCCCCAGTCAGAATGTGAGAGAAAAATGGCCCTTGCATGATAGTCACACAAGTCAGTCTCTCTCTGTGTGTCTTTGATACCCTCTGAGTCTGCCTGGACCCTCTCAGGATCCCTCTAGAAAAGTCTGTACAATGAAGCCAGGTTGGTTGCAGCCAGGTAACTCCCTGTAGGTTGCAAGCTTGGCAGGGAAGGGCTACAGGGAATGAGGAGAGTGGGGGCTAGTGCATTCCCCAGGCTAATGCCATGTGTAGGGGAGTACTCAACCCAAGAAAGATGAAGTCTGTGGGAGAGGGACTCTGTACAGGTATCTTGGCAGCTGTCCTTTCAGCACTCTCACCAAAGCCACACAACCTAGTCTCCCCTGTATAACTCCAGTTCACTCTGAGCCACATTTCCTCTGCCAGAACCTAGAGTAAGTGGCCACAAATGAGATTTTGTGTGCTAGCTCTTTAAGAGGGCATATGAGTTTCTAGCAGACTCCAGTCTCTCCCTGGCAGATGGAATCACCGCTGTTATCCTGGCCCCTCTTCCTGGCTCTGGTGCTTTAGGCTGAAGAGCCTGGTCTGGAGTTGACATGTCTTATTCCTCAGGGGGAAACTTTGCTGCTGAGATATCCCTCCAGATTCTCTATTGCCACATGTGGGTGAAGGGCTAGACTTTTTCACATCTTGCCCTTCCTACCAGTCTCAGTGTAACTTCCGTTATCAGTCCTTGGGTATAAAAGCTGTATTTAGCTACTCTTCAGTTGGTTATTCAGGTTGGTCTATAATTTATTTTTAATTCTGGTTTGATCCTGGAAGAGATGAATGTAACCTCTACTGACTCTGCTGCCATCTTGGATTTTTCCTTTCTTGTTTTGGTGGCACACTTCTGGAACAGTGATACTTAGTCTTGGGCAGTGCCTTAGAATGACCTAAACAGCTTTAAAATACTGATGCCCAGCACTTAACCCCAGAGAATCTCATTTAACTGGCCTTGGGTGGGGCCCAGAGGCTCTTATTTTTAGTATGCCTCCTGGTGACTTTGATGTAGCAAGATTGAGAACCACTGCTCTAGTACCTCCAATGATAAGGGGTGCTGGGTAGGAAAATATTTGGATCTGGCATGTTGAAAATGTCTTTATTGTGGTCTCCTTACCTTGATTGACAGTCAGGAAAGGTATTAAATCCTAAATTAGAAATAATTTTCCGTCAGTATTTTAAAGGCAATTCTCCACTGTTCCAGTTTCCAGTATTACTATGTGTCTTGGTTTTTCTCTCTGGAAAGTGTAAGCTCATTTTCATACCCAGAGTACTAAAGTGTCATGATGTGCTTTGATGTGAGTTTATATTTTTTATTGTATTTTTATTGTTGGTAGCTCTTTGAATCTGAAACCCTCCCAAATATATGTATATCTATTTCAGAATATATACATATAAAATAATATATATATTTCACTTTTATTTATTCATTTTATGTTATTTAAATTATATTTTATTGTTTATGCTATTACGGTTGTCCCAATTTTTCCTCCTTTAGCCCCCTCCACACAGACCCTCTATACTCCCTAAGGCAATTCCTACACCATTATTCATGTCCATGGTTCATGCATATATCTTCTTTGGCTACTATATTTCCTGTGCTGCACTTTACATCCCCATGACTATTCTGTAGCAACAAATTTGTACTTCTTAGTCTCCTCACCCCTTTCACCATCCCCCCATACTCCTCCCATCTGGCAACTATCAAAATGTTCTCTGTATCTATAATTCAGTTTCTCATCTTCTTGTTTGTTTATTTTGTTTTTTTATATTAAATTGTTGATAAATATGTACTTATTGCTATTTTATTGTTCATATTTTTGATCTGCTTCTTATTAAAGAAGACCCTTTAACACTTCAGTTTGGTGGTGATGAACTTCTTTTTCTTGTCTGAGAAGCTCTTTATCTGTCTGTCCTTCAATTCTAAATGATAGCTTTACTGGGTAGAGTAATCTTGGTTTAGGTCCTTGCTTTTCATCATTTTCAATTTTTCTTGCCAGTCCCTTCTAGTCTGCAAAGTTTCTGTTGAGAAATCAGCTGACAGTCTTATAGGAACTCCCTTGTAGGTAACTAACTTTTCTCTTGCCACTTTTAACATTCTTTGTCTTTAACCTTTAGCATTTTGATTATGATGTGTCTTGGCATGGACTTATTTGGGTTCATCTTGTTTGGGATTCTATGTTTCCTGGATTCATATGTCTATCTCCTTCACCAAGTTAGGGAAGTTTTCTGTCACTATTTTTTCAAATAGATTTTCAATTTCTTATTCTTTCTCCTCTCCTTCCACCATCCTTATGATGTGAATGTTGGTATGCTTGAAGTTGTCCCAGAGGCCCCTTACACTGTTACCATTTTTTTGGTATTCTTTTTTCTTCTTGCTGTTCTGATTGGGTGTTTTCTTTTTGTTGTTTTGTTTCCCTATAGTCTTGCCTCCATTCACCCTACTATTGATTCCCTATAAATTATTCTTTCTTTCAGTTAGTGTATCCTTCATTTCTGACTGGTTCTGTTTTATGGTGTCCATAAATGTCCTATTTATGCTGTTTAAGTTGTCTCTGAGTTCATCTGCTCTTTTCCTAAGTTCACTGACCATCTTTATAACCAGTGTTTTGAACTATGCATATAGTAGATTGTTTGTCTCCATTTTGTTTGGTTCTTTTTATGGAGTTTTGTTCTTTGTTTTGGGCCATGTTTCTTTGTCTCCACATTTTGGCAGCCTCTCTCTGCCTGTTTCTATGTGCTAGGTAGAGTTGCTATGATTCCCTGGCTTCGTAGAGTAGCCTAATGGAGTAGGTGTCCTATAGGATCCAGTGGCACAGCCTCCCCTATCACTCAAGCTGGGTATGCAAGGTGCATGCCGTGTGTGGGCTTTGTACACCCTCCTCTTGTAATTGGGTGGGGTGAAGCATCAGGGAATAACCAGTGTGAGCCAATTTGACAGAGTTCCAGATATGGCGCTGCCTGCTGGCTCTGTCAGGGGAGGGCTCAGTAAAGAATAATGGCCTCTGCCATCATTTATGTCTGGCAGAGAAAGCCATCCCCCAGCTCTTGCCTTGATGCCAAACACTTCATTTCCTCCCTGTATGTCTCTGTTGGCTTTTAAGCTGCTGCCTTGGTGCTGGAGATCAGAGAGTAAGTCTGAGTAAATTCATGCATGGACCCTTTAAGAGGAACTGCCTGTGGCTCCAGTAGTTTCTGTCTTCTACAGCCTCAATCTCCTCTGGTATTTACGGCCAGAAGTCATAGGGACTTTTCTTGCTGACACTGAAACCCTGAGCTGGATGGCCTGGTGTTGGGCTAGGACCCTTTGCTCCTGAGATATCCCTCCTGATTTTTACCACCACATGAGTGTGGGGCCAGCCTATTCTGTGTCTCTGCCCCTTCTACTAGTCTCAATGTGGTTCTTCTTCAATTTTGTAGTTGTAGGACTTCCATTCAGCTTGATTTCTGGAAGATTTGGATAATGATTGTTCTGTAGTTTAGTTGTAATTTTGATGTGGTTGTACAAGGATGTGAGCCATGTTTACCTACATTGCCATCTTTTTAAAAAAATTTTTTATTTAGTTATTTTTCAAGTACAGTTTTTTGTCTATTTCTCCCATCCCAGCCCCCCCCCCTCACCCCATGCTCCCCACCTCCCTCCCATTTCCACCCTCCTTAGTTCTCATCCCTGTGTTCTTTATATTTGTTCCTCCAAATCCCCCCCCTTTTCTCCTTAATTTCCCTTCCCTCTCCCCTCTAGTCACTGTCCCCTTGTTCTCTGTTTCAGTGTCTTTGTTTTTATTCTGCTTGCTTGTTTGTTTTGTTGTTTAGCTTCCTGTTAAAGGTGAGATCATATGGTACTTGTCTTTCAACACCTGGCCTATTTCACTCAGCATAATGCTTTCCAGTTCCATCCATGTTGTTGCAAAGGGTAGTAGCTCCTTCTTTCTCTCTGCTGCATAGAATTCCATTGTGTATATGTACCACAATTTTTGGATCCATTCATTTACTGATGGGCACCTAGGTTGCTTCCAACTCTTGGCTATTGTAAATTGTGCTGCTATGAACATTGCAGTGCATAGGTTCTTTGAAATTGATGTTTTAGGATTCTTGGGATATAATCCTAGCAGTGGAATTGCTGGGTCAAAAGACAGGTCGATTTTTATTTTTCTGAGAAAATTCCATACTATTTTCCATAATGGTTGTACCAGTCTGCAATCCCACCAACAGTGAACTAAGGACCCCTTTTTCCCACAACCTCTCCAACATTTGTTGTTTGTTGCTTTGTTTATGATAGCCATCCTGACTGGTGTAAAGTGGTATCTCATTGTGGTTTTGATTTGCATCTCTCTGATAGCTAACAATATCGAGCATCTCTTCATGTGTCTCTGGATATTCTGTATGTCCTCCTTGGATAATACACTGCCATCTTGCCCTAAGTCCCTATACAGGTATACCTGTATATATTTTTAATAGATGATTTCCTCCTTCTGCTCTCTTTGTTCTCTCTTCCTGGAACTCCTATTGTTTGGATGTTGGATTTCCAATGTTGGTACTTCAGAGTTTTTAAAAAATCTTTTTCTTTTACTTTCTATCTCTCTCTTTGCTCTTCTTTTAGGGAAATTTGTTTAAACTTACTCTCTAACATTTTTGTTACATTTCTTTTGCATTTCTACTGTTATCTTTTTAAATCCTAAGGTTTTTTTTGTTTTCCCCAATTTTAATAGCTTCCCTTTCTTGTTTATTGGATTCAGTAAGCAGTATTATCAATCTAGCAATATTAATGCAAATATTGGGTAATTGTCTTCTCTTTGCAGAGTCTTGAATTTCTCCAAGTTGATTTTTTAAAAAAGATTTATTTATTTTTAGAGAGAGGGAATGGGAGGGAGAAAGAGAGGGAGAAAAACATTGATGTGTGGCTGCCTCCTGCATGCTCGCAACCCAGGCATGTGCCCCAACTGGGAATTGAACCAGCAACCCCTTGATTTGCAGGCCAGCACCCAATCCACTGAGTCACACCAGCCAGGGCTCCAAGTTGATTCTTTTTCTTTTGCTCATTTTGACCTCCCTCTTTTGTAAAAGAGATTATTCTCAAGGGTCAGCCTTTGATGTCTGCCCACTTAGAAGTACAGAGACTGGGCATCTGATTGGAAGCTGGGTGTACAGATGGGGCTTTCTGATCTGTTTTTTTTCCTTTTTAATATATTTTATTGATTATGCCATTACAGTTCTATTCCCCCCTTCATTCCCCTCCACCCTGCACACCCCTCCCCCACCATTCCCCCCTTTAGTTTATGTCCATATGTCACAAGTTCTTTAGATTCTATATTTCCCACACTATTCTTGCCCTCCCCCTATTTTCTGCCTACCATCTATGCTACTTATTCTCTGTACCTTCCTCCCCCTCTCTCCTCCTCCCACTCCCGTTGCTAACCCTCCTTGAGATCTTCATTTCTATGTTGCTGCTCCTGACCTAGCTGTCCTCTTAGTTTGCTTTTGTTTTAGGTGTGGTTGTTAATAACTGTGAGTTTGCTGTCCTTTCACTGTTCATATTTTTTACCTTCTTCTTCCTAGATAAGTCCCTTTAACATTTCATATAATAAGGGCTTGGTGATGATGAACTCCTTGAATTTGATCTTATCTGAGAAGCACTTTATCTGCCCTTCCATTCTAAATGAAAGCTTTGCTGGATAGAGCGATCTTGGATGTAGGTCCTTGCCTTTCATGACTTGGAATACCTCTTTCCAGCCCCTTCTTGCCTGTAAGGTCTCTTTTGAGAAATCCGCTGACAGTCTGATGGGGACTCCTCTGTAGGTGACTGTCCCCTTAGCTCTTGCTGCTTCTAGGATTCTCTCCTTTATTTTAATTTTGGCTAATGTAATTATGATGTGCCTTGGTGTGTTCCTTCTTGGGTCCAACTTCTTTGGGGCTCTCTGAGCTTCCTGGATTTCCTGGAAGTCTATTTCCTTTGCCAGATTGGGGAAGTTCTCCTTTATTATTTGTTCAGATAAGTTTTCCACTCGTGACTGTTCCTCTTCCCCTTCTGGTACCCCTATAATTCTGATGTTGGAACGTTTAAAGATGTCCTGGAGGTTCCTAAGCCTCTCCTCATTTTTTTAAATTCTTGTTTCTTCATTCTGTTCTGGTTGAATGTTTCTTTCTTTCTTCTGGTCCACTCCATTGATTTGAGTCCCAGTTTCTTTCCATTACTATTGGTTTCTGGTGTATTTCCCTTTATTTCAATTAGTTTAGCCTTCATTTTTTTCATCTAAGTTGCGACTAAAATCAACCAGTTCTGTGAGGATCCTGATCACCATTGTTTTGAACTGTGCATCTGACAGGTTGGCTATCTCTTAGTTACTTTGAAGTATTGGCTCTGGGGCTTTGAGCTGTTCTTCTTGAGCCACAATGTTTTGGTCTGTTCACACCTGTTACGTATTAGGGGTGGAGCCTTAAGTGTTCACCAGGGTGGGGCAACCCAGTTGTAGAGTTGTGACACTGTATGTGGGGGCGGGGTCAGAGAGGGGCAATGGTGTTTTTTTCTGCTCTCTCTTGGATTTCGGTCCCTTCTGCTGCTACCCACAAGCAAACAGGGTCCCCCTGGTGCTGGCTCCCGGGTGTGTGGACCTGTGCATTCTCCAGGACCCTGTGGGTCTCTCCAACAAACTCTCTGTGAGCCTGGGAGCTTCTCTTGGCACCTCAACCCCCCCAAAATTTTCCAGTTGATGCTTTTAGGCTTTAATTCCCATCGCTGGGGTCCTAGCCTGCACAGTCTGTCTCACTGCTAGCTCCTTTGGTTGGTTTATTTGAGTGTGAATGTGTGACCATGGTCAGCCAGCCGCCTTGCATCCTCACTGGGTCCGCCTGTTGCCACCTCACACCTGGGATCCGCCAACCACCGCCTGTGTGCCTGGGTCAGCCTGGCCACCTGTTCCTGTGTGACCCCGCTCTGCCAGCCACTGGCTCTGCCCCTTACCGGTCTGGCTGAATGGTTTGTTGTTGTAGGACTTTTGTACGGTTCACTTTTCTGTGTTTTAGTTGCCTTTTTTGTTACTAAAACTTTGTTGTCTTTAAACTTGGTTGTGCGAGGAGGCACAGTGTTTCCACCTACGCCTCCATCTTGATGTTTTTTTACAGGTTGCTCTGGATGGGTCTTTACTCTTGAGCAGGGTCATTTCCTTGCTGCATAAGGAGAGTAAAGGCTGGCTGCCAGGCTTCTGCAGCTGAGTGAGAAAGTAGGCTTCGGGGGATGGGGGGAGAGTGGGGAGGTGTCTCTGCACCGAAAATAGACATGGACACTCAATCCACCTTAATCCTTCACCTCCCTCCCTGGCAGCATCCCTGTGTGATAATGCTGAATGACCTCAGGACAGACATCAGCTCCAGAGAATAAGGCCCAGCCCTAATAGCCACTCCATCTCCAAGGTCCCTAAACATTGCTTCCTAATATCTTACAAATGTGGCCATTTCTCTCTGTATTTACCACCACCATCCAGTGTAAGCTGACACCATCTCTGACTTAGAATCCTTACAAACTACTTACATCCTGCCTCCTCTGTTCCTTCTGCACCCATGAAGGAGCAAGGGTAGCTCTTTCATGTCGTTTCTGCTTAAACTCCTCCATGATTTCTCATGCCTTCCAGACATAGCTCTGCACCTTAGCTGGCACTCCAGGCCCCCACAGTCTAGCTGTTACCTCGGCACCCTCTCCTAAGTGGTCCCTTTCCCACCCCAACCCTCTATATCTCTGTGGAGCCACCTATTTCTGTCACAGTTCCTGGTGCTTCACCTCACTTCTCTGTGAAAGATACAGCCCAATTATCACCTCCTGAAAGCCTCCCCATGTTATAGCACCTGTCACATGATCTGAGATTACGTGTTCTCTCTTGGGACCTTGAAGGGAAGGTCTGTACTTCCATCAGCACTGAATGCTCCTGAGCTTGAGCCCGGCACCCAGTACCCAAGAGGTGCTGAGCTGAATGGAGCCATGGAGGTTGTCACCTGTAACTTTGGAGTGCTCTCCTCTGGGAGCTGACTATGGAGGAAGGACCTCTATTGAGCTCATCAAGTTTGTCACCAGGTCAGTTAACTTGGGCTCTATCAGCAGTGGTCATCTCCCCACTCTTGGACCTGAAAGGCACAGAAGGAGGCTACCTTCTGCTATTCAGGATGCTGAGCACACCCCAACCCCATCCTGTACGACTTCAGTGTGGGTAGCCTTTCCCAGAAGAGGGAGTACTTGGCTCAGCTGCCTTCCTCTATAACTGTTTGCAAGTCTATTTCATAATGGCCATAATGGGGGATGACTGGGGAGCAAATGCCCTTTCTGTGGCCAAGTCTCTGGTGAGGAAAGATGTAAGTGGTAATAGGGGAGGCTCCCAGGCAGTGCTGCAGTGTTCATTGAGCACTTGTCAGGAGCCACGTACTGGATACTCATCTGCTCACTTAGAGAAGGGTATTTCAGTCTCCATAAGATAGATGGAGAATGGAAACTCCCTAAATGCCTTGTTCAAAGTCTCACAGTCAGAATGTGTGAAGTTCAAATCCAGGACTCTTCAGGCCCAGTGGCACCATGCTGTCTCCCTGGCACCAGGAAAACAGTTCTTCCTGGTGCTTTGGGTAATTGTGCTGTATGACTTTGGGGGGGTTTTCAGCCTCTCTGTGCTGGTCCCAGGGAAGATCCCTGCAAGGTGGTGAAACAGGTGCCCTTGCAGGGTTTGTGGAACTCTTGCTCTGGAGCTGAGGGATGAGTAATGCCAAGCACTCCCTTCTCAGGCTAAAGGATTTTAGAATCCCTGGCATTGGGTAGAGCAGAGAGGTGGGGTAGGGTACTCTGCACTGGTACTTCCTATTGACCTCCAGGAAGGGTTGTTGGGTGCCTGGGCGTGATTCAGCACCCTCTCCTCTGGTTTGATTTTTCTAGCAACTGGTGCCCCTACCAGAAGTCCAGGCTGGTCACCTTCATAGCTGCTTGCAAAACGGAGAAATTCCTCATTCACTCACAGCAGCCATGTCCACAGGGAGCTTTGGACTGCCAGAAAGTCATGTGAGTGGGGGCAGGCTGGGGTAGGCCACTGGTACAGTTCCTGCACTGGCTCACCCTGGAGTTGCTGAGCTGGTTCTTTTCCTCCAGGTACCGTGTGGCCCACAAGCCGGTGTACCAGGTCAAGCAGAAGGTGCTGGCCTCTGTGGCCTGGAAGTGCTGCCCAGGCTTTGCTGGCTCTGACTGCCAGCACCATGGTAGGGCTCCCTGTGATCCCCTACTACCTCAACCTCTGACTCCAGAGGTCATGCAGCTCCTTTAATCTCTTGGGGTCAGAATCTGATGCCTCCTCTCTGCAGATCCTGCTGCAATTCCTGAGCCTGCAGATCCAGGTGATGGCCTCCAGGAGCAATGGGATGGACCAGTTGGCTTTGAACCTGGTATGCTGCTATCCTGGAAGGTGCAGGAGGGGCAGGCAGGCAGAAAAAAAAATCCATGTGTCCAGGCACTCTCTCCTCTGATAAGGGAGTGCCATTTCAGGAACATTTTTGCCCCCCCCCCCCAAATCAGTAGAAACCCCTCTGTGGCCCTGCATCACCCTACCCCACAACGGGGACACCAGGTTCACAGAGCCCTCAGTGCCCTGCCTGCTGGCAAAGAACATACACTCTTTTCCTTGACCCCATTTTTTAGGAAGGACAGCTTCACCTGGCACCTCCTTTATCCCCTGAACAGTACAAGTTCCCATGGCCTAGAATAAACCTACCAACACCTGGTACCTCAACCAGGAACAAGAAGTCATGCTGTTCCTAGTCTTGAGATAGCATAGGAGAACCACCAAAAAAACACTTTTATTGGGCCTTTCAAGGCTGGACCAAGGTTGGATGGTGAATGAGTTTCACCATGTGTTGAACGCCTATCTATTGACAAGGGCTGTCTAGAATAAAGGGCCATATACATGTGGCTGAAAGTGAAAATGTGCAATTAATCATGTCTGCTGCGGGTGTGGGCGGCAAGGTGAGGGCTCACTTACCATCTATTTGCCCTTCTGGGGCTAAAGGCTTCTCTAAGCTGCTGCTCAAAGGACATCAGCACACACCTCTGCTCTCAATCCCAAAATCTTCTCTGTGCCCTATTATTTGCCCTGGTGAGGGGCGATGACCCTTCGTACTTACCCTTCACGTGTCTTCAGACCACCTGGCTGCAGAGACCGGCAACATCGTGGTGCCGCAGGAACACCTGCTGAGAGATCTCCAGAATGACATTCATCATATAAGCAATCTCACAGCTGAAATGACCAAGGCACATCAGGCAGATCTTGGTAAGTGGCAGACTGTAGGGGCTGAGGAAGAACATGATTACATCCAACGGCATGAGTGGGAGGGGAAGCAGGAAGGCCCAAACCTGAGGCTCTCCCCCTCTATAGCCCCAACCTGGGTGGTTATCTGCTCCAGCAGGACTTGTGTTAAAATGTGCATTTGTTGCAGAGTTTACTGGCAGATCCTTGGAGCAAGTGCTGAATTTTGGCCCCATTTGGAGTAGCTTTAACCAAAGCCTGCACAGCCTCTTTGAGGCCATAAGAAACCTATCTCTTGATGTGGAGGCCAACCAACAGGCCATCAAGATGGTCCAAGACAGCACTGTGCCCAGGGCTGACTTCCAGGAGCTTGGTGCCAAATTTGAGACCAAGGTCCAGGAGAATGCCCAGAGAGTAGGCCAGCTGCAGCAAGCCATGGAGGACCGCCTGAATGCCCAGAACTTTTCCCTGTATCACTCCCTTTCTGAGGTTCAGGCCAATGTGGACACCAAGTTGAAGAGGCTCCTTAAGGCCCAGGAGCACCTGTGGTCCAATGGCAGCTTGGTGGCAGCAGCAACAGGGGCTGGGGCAAGGCCGGAGCCAGAGAGCCTGCAGGCCAGATTGGGCCAGCTACAGAGGAACCTCTCAGCACTGCACTTGGCCACCAGCCACAGGGAAGAGGAGTTACAAAGCATCCTGGCGGACATGAAGGCAACCCTCGCCCGGCACGTGGAAGAGATCAGGGAGCTGTATTCCGAATCTGATGAGACCTTCGATCAGATCAGCAAGGTGGAACAGCAGATGGAGAAGCTGCAGGTGAACTACCAGGCCCTGCGTGAGCTGCGGGTGATGCTGATAGAGAAGTCGCTTATCATGGAGGAGAACAAGGTGGAGACAGACCGACAGCTACTGGAGCTCAATCTCACCCTCCAGCACCTGCAGGGTGGCCACGCTGACCTTACCAAGTACATCAACAAGTGCAACTGCCAGAAGCTCTCTTCTGGCCTGGACACTGTCCAGGATGGCCACAGGAACACTATGTACACCCTGCAGGACACCCAGGTGAGCCTAGACCAGAAGCTCCCGCAGGACAACTCCTCCCTGCAGGCCCTAAGCCACACGGTGGCCACCATTTCACAGGCAGTGGCTAAACTCCAGGCAGAGGAGGAGCGGGCTCCTGCCGAGCGAGCGCGGCTCCGGACCCAGCTTCAGGCGCTGAGCAGCGAGGTGGGCACGCTGAAGGCTGCTGAGGGCGAGCTCTGGCTTGAGGTCCGCCAGCTGCACAGCTCTTTTGCGGCCCTGATGGAGGATGCGCTCAGGCATGAGGCCGTGCTGACCGCGCTCTTCGGTGAAGAGATGACAATGTCTGAGGAGGCGCCCGGCCCTCTGCCCCTGCGTTATGAGGAGATCCGCGCTGGCCTGCACGATGCGGCCAGCGGGCTGCGTGAGCAGGCGCTTGGTTGGGCTGCGCTGGCTGCCAGGGTGTCGGCCCTGGAACAGATGGCAGTGGGTGGCAGGCAGGGTCCAGAGCTCCTGAAGCCCAGCCACGAGGCAGCGCCAGAGGAGGCCAGTGCGACCAACCCCACGGGGCTGGCACCAGAACTCCAGCGCCTGGGGCAGTGCTGCGAGGCCTCCTGGGCCGCCTCCGTCCACAGGTCCCTGGAGAGCCTCCACAGAGCGCTCTCCACCACCCAGCGAGGCATGGAGCACCATCAGCAGCTTTTCCACAGCCTCTTTGGGAACTTCCAAGGGCTTGTGGCAGCCAATGTCAGCCTAGACCTGGGGAAATTGCAGGCCATACTGGGCAGGAAAGGGAAGAAGCAGCAAAAAGGTCTGGAAGCTTCACAGAAGAGGAATAAGAAAGTAGAACATTTGGTGGATGCCCTGGGAGCAGACCTCCATAAGGCAGGTGAGCTCCTGGGCACAGGGAGACTTGGCTAGTCTTGGAGAACAGGCTGAATAGGCTGTCTGCAAGCAGCTCTTCTTGACTCAGAAGGGGTGGGAGTGACAGAACGGGTTGGTAGTCATGACTACTCAGGGCCTTCTTGTTCTTAACCCATCTTCTATGCAGGTTGGGAGGGGGTGGTAGTGAATGGGGGTGGGGGTGCAGGTGCATTTTAAGCCCAGTGGAGTATAAGGTAGAAGTTATAAGAACCAGCCTTTGGTGAGAAGGCAGAGAGCCCCTCCGTGTAAACATTTAAGGCTCATATATACAGGTCTGGCTGCCAGCCACTCTGACTATAGAGCAGGGAAGGGAGTGCCTCCTCTTCTTCCAGGCCACACCTCAAATTTAGCTCTTCACCCACCCCACTTCACCACCCCACCAAGTGTCTTTAACCAGGGTGTGAGTGGGGCTAGTGTCACTTGCATGGGGAACACCCCACAAAAGAAGGCCTTGGACCATGGAAGGAGCTCATTCTGCCAACAGTTGGCCCATCTTTCTGCCCTGTGCTAGGTCCCCTGCAAGGTCTGTCTGAGGCCTTGCTGAAGGTCCCACACCAAGCCAGCTCCCACTGACCCTCCATTATGGCCTCAGAGACCTGGGTCTCCCTGGGGGCAGTGGACAGAGCACAGGATCTAAAACCAACTGTCTCAATTTCTTCCTGTTTAATGGGAGTATCATACCTGTATCAAAGAATTATTATGAAGACAGTTACATTTACCAACTACCTGGCACAGGGCTTCACATTCAGTAGAAACCAGCCAATGTTTTCCTGTTTTCCCAGCATTTTCAGGGCTGAGGCTATCTATGTCCACCTACACTAACATTTCTATACTACATTTCTGTTCCACTTGTAAGTGGTACAAGGCCTCAATTGCCTTGGTTTAGGAATACTTAAATTTTTTTTCCTTAGAATTAAAAACCCCTTATTAGAGTAAAAGAAAGAATACTGTAGTTGAAAAATAATTTAAAAAATAAGTAAATTAATTAAAAAAAAAACAAAAAACAAAAAAAAACCCCTTATTTATCTTGCAGGAAGGCCACAGGACTTGAATTTGTACCCTGCAGGGAAGCCCACTCTCAATTTGCCTGTTAGGAAATCAGGAAGCACAACCCTTCTTCCTTCTGAGGGCACGCTGGCCCCCTGGCTGGGTGGAAGCTCCCTTGGAAGCTCCACAGGCAGGCTGGCTGGACCGCAAGCAGAGGGGCAAATCACCGGCAGAGGGAGCGCTCGGCCGACCTTAGGCTGGGCAAGTGCCCCACCTCCTGGGTGCTGGGAGAACTGCAGGGCCAGTAGTGGGTCTTTGATGTGCCACAATCTTTCACAAAGGGGAAAGCTATTCTAAACTTCCTCAGGAATATTCCAGAACTATAGAAGAGCAAAGTTTTGTCATTCACAGGGCTACTGCTGGACCAGAAGTCAATGAGCTGAGGCTCTAGTTCTATATCCTAAGTAACTAACAGCTATGCAAATTTGTTTTTTCCTTTAGGCCTTGATTTCAACCCCTGAGAAATGGGGAGAGGGAGGGAGGCAGAGAGGCAGGGAGGGAGAGAGAAGGGCACAAGTGTGTTGAGGGAATACCCAAGGAGCAAGATATCATCAGTACTAAGGCCAATGTCATGGCGGGAAGCACAGTGGGACTCACCCTCCCGTCCCATCTCCTGGCCCTGGCCAGAAGCATCCTGGGCAAGCAGCTCAACTGGCTTTCAGCACTGTACCTTCACCATGTACATAAAGGGCTTTCTCTGGCCCCATACCTGTATCCTCTGTCTTAACCCCTTAAGGAGGGCTAACGTGCTTCTCCAAGTGGGAAGAGCACTAGAAATCAGGAGCTCCAAGGATAGTTCCCAGTTTGATCATCTGTTAGTGTCATATGAAGCAGCCAGTACTCTGTGCAACATTTTGAAAACATTCAGATGACCAGATTGAATAGACTTTTCTCCCCTGGTGCCACCTACCCATTCCTTCTCTCTACAAGGTCCTGTGCCAAACATCTGGTAGTTGTTCCTTAGTTATCTCACCAGTGTTAGTACATTTACCTTGAGGATAGATAGGTATATTTTCTCTTCTTCCCTTGGGTATCTCAAGATCCCTAGCAGGTGGCAGTAATACAGGAGTCAGAAACCTAAATTCCTGTCCCAGCCTGCCATCGACAAGCCTTGGACCCTTTAAGCACTCAAGATTCAAAGTTCTCTCAGTCAGAGCTACTTATGTCTCCAAGGTGGTGGAAGGAAAAGGATCAAACCAGAAGGTGCGTTTTCTGAATCTGCACCAGTAGAGACAACAGACGTGTTCTCTCTCTCTCTCAACTAGTGAAATACAAAGAACTGGCCAGTTAGCTCCCACTCTCCAAGGTAAATCGCTATTGGGAACATCTAGGTTATCTAGCAATAGAGGCCTATTTATAATGTTAATAAGGTGAGGAAGGCAGGTCTGTTTAATTTCCCATCCAGGGGGGTGAGTCACTGAGCTCTTTCCTCCTGTGTTCCAGGGATTGCTGTGGCCTTCTATGCCAGCTTTTCAGAAGGGATGGCCACTCTGCAGACAGTGAAGTTCAACACTACTTACATCAACATTGGCAGCAGCTACTTCCCTGAAGATGGCTATTTCCAAGCCCCTGAGCGTGGGGTCTATCTGTTTGCAGTGAGCATTGAATTTGGCCCAGGGCCAGGCACTGGGAAACTGGTGTTTGGAGGTCACCATCAGACCCCTGTCAGTACCGCTGAGGAGCACAGCGGTGGAAGCACAGCAACTACCTTTGCTATGGCCGAGCTGCAAAAGGATGACAGAGTGTGGTTTGAGTTAACCCAGGGATCGGTAATGAAGAGAAGCCCGTCAGGCACTGCATTTGGGGGTTTCCTGGTATTCAAGACCTGAACACGGGACACAGATGAGCAGACATTACGGACTTGCCCAGCTCTCTGTGGCCTGGGGCTCTGACCAGGGTTGGTCAGAAAACTATCCAAGTTGGTTTAGATATTCCCTGGAAACCTGTGAAGACAATGAGCCTCCCTCTAGATGCACTGGTTTGGGTATTTCTTAGCAGTGAGGAGGGCTGGGTTCTCCTCTCTGGGCCAGGGAGTGTGAAGCTTGGTTCGGGTGCCTTCTGAGGCAGCAGAGCTTGGACTTGAGCTCTTACCTCTCTCTCTGTATTCTCCAGTCTCTTTGGTATTTTGCTCCTCCTGTGGTTGAAAACTTCTGTACAACACTAAACCTTTCTCCCACTTCCTTATTTCCCTAATCTTATGCTAGAAAATCATTCTTTCCCAGAAGGAATTTGTTTAGAATAGAGGTGACATTTTGGACAATACTGGAAACCACTCTCCAACCACTACAGGGCAGCAGGAGAAAAACCAAACTGGTCTCTATCAGTCAGAAATGAACACAAAGGCCTGGCTGAGTTAACCAAGGGAAGCACAATTAGCATCTTCTCCTTAGTCTCAGTCCTTCCTTGAATTTATCTGTAACTTTAACTTCTTTCTCTCCTTGCCTCATACAGGATAAAGGCCTAGACATGCCAGACACAACTAAAACGTATATAACTTTCACCTTTTTACCTCATCCAATGTCTTGACCACCCTAATTCTTATTAGCGTCTCTACCGGGGAGAGAGCTGAAGGAGGAAGTGAAAGAAGACTGTAAAAATCTTTAATTTCATCATCTCTGGAATAAAACAATGTCCTTCAAATCTCTGCCTGGTTTACTTATAGAGCAAAAGATTTTGTAGAGTAGGTAGAAATGTGGGGCAGAATTAAAATATTTGTGATAAATGTGACTTTCATTCTCCTAGGCCATATTTTACTTCAAAATTTCAGTTAATACTGTGTACAACACAGAGGCCTCCACAGTAGGTACTGACATTGTAAGTGAATTAGCACAGCTCAGGGTTGCAATTTTCCTGCAATACCAATATATGATTTTCAGAAAATTACAGGTCCTTGAGCAAACAGGCTTGAGAGGGCAGTCATCTAGCTGTCAATAAAGGTTTTATTTTTGTAGCAGGTGTTCAATATTTATTCAACAAATACTGAACACCTTATGATATTCTCTTTCATAAGAAAATCAGCCCTGGCTGGTGTAGCTCAGTGGATTGAGCGCAGGCCTGTGAACCAGACAATCGTGGTTTGATTCCCAGTCAGGGCACATGCCTGGGTTGCAGACCAGTTCCCTGCAGGCCAGTTCCCAGCAGGGGATGCACGAAAGGCAACCATACATTGATGTTTCTCTCCCTCTCTCCTTCCCTTCCCCTCTAAAGATAAATAAATAAAATATAAAAAAAAAGAAAAGAAAATCAGATTGGGCTGGATAATGAAAAAGGACAGGAACTGGTTGTCAAGGTTAACTAGGTTCCAGCCCTTCTCACATTTTCTAGGGATCATTAATTCAGACTGTCCCTCAGAATTTATGTACCACTAAGGTTGGTGTGCTCAAGTGGCAACATCAGCGGTAAAAGGAACAGTATGCTAGGCCACTCTGCCACTGATGGTTTGACTTTGGGCTAAATCACCTTTTTCTGTAGTATGAGGTAGGTAGTCTAACAGCTCTTGCTCCACTCTCCCTTACCTGCCCTTCCCTCTGGCCGGGGTCTCCTACCCTGCTCTTAGTTGCCAAGACCAATCCTGCCCCCAAGGCATGATGCATGTGGGCCTCTTCTGACCAAAGATTGGAAGGGCAGTACCACGTTACCCTCGCTGCTACAAAGACCACGCATGTGTCTTCTTTCTGCTCATGTGGCTTTTATTGGTCAGGTTCTACTGATGACTAAGTGGAAACATTAGGGTAATGCAGTCTTATCATTTAAGATTTTCACTTGCCATGTACTGCACTTAATAAGCAGAGTGGAGTGAGTTGATCTCTGCCAAGGGCACCTATACTACAACCCTCATAAGTCCAGTGCTGTTGCAGAGGAAGATTATACATAGTTCTAACTGGTGAGCTCTGCCAGAAGCATAGATGAGTCACTCCAGCAAAGTTCCTGGGATAACTAGAGAAACAATGGTTTTTTTAGACAGGGTGCTTCCCATGCAAATTTCACCAAACCTTAATATCAAGTTTAAGTGCAAATATTGTTTTAATACTTCTATAATTACAACTCCAGATCAGCACGAATTCTGAAGTTTACTTGATAGATTTCTTATCTGCACTAAAGCCTCTAATACCTCTGGGTAGAGACTTTTTCACTGCCTTCAAGTAGATGCCCTGTTACCCCCAGGTCAATGTTAAAACACCCTTCACTTGTAGCATCCTGAACAGGATGACTATTGAGTGCACAGTGGTATCATATATCCCCAAGTTGTATGAAAAAAATTCAAAATAATCATTGTAAAACAAGAATGGGTACCATAAGCAGATCAGTAAGTTTTAGTAATTCATAAAAAGTAGGAAGCAGAAAAATAAGGCAGCAATAGAAAAACATAGCCTCACACATTTTAGAGCATTGGAGTGATTTTCAGGAGGGTCCCAAACTTAAACTCAGTCTGTCAAACACTTGGCGGGGGGGAGCAGTCAGCGAAGGGGCAGTCAAGGCAGCAAGCTGTTAGTCCCAGCATCCCTGACCTGCGCTAAGCAGCTGGCAGCAGCATCCTCCGGCTCCTGATAGAGCCTTGCAGTTCAACCCAGAGCCCCAAGTTGGAGCAGTTAACTGACCCTCTGAAGGCAGGAAGCTCCCACACACTGACGATGCTTGTAACCTTACTGAAATCAAGAGCCAAGGGAGTCAATCCAGAGAAATCTCTATAAAGTACAATATAATGTCAAAATAACTCCCGATCTTTACTTTTATTTCAGAAACACCACGAAGGAGGTACACCGTTCATAAACAATGTTTCTTAAAGCTCTCCTCTTCTCCCCTGAAGCTGCTCTGGTATCCCATGTTTATCTTGAAAACATCAAAAATTTCTGAGCATCACCCCCCCAACCCTCCTCCAACCAGAAGCTATCCCAAACCTGGTTTGACAAGGACAAAACTTTCAGGGGGTGGGGTGCATGAAGGAAGTAAATAAATGGGAGTGAGGGAAAGCCTAGATCCTCTTGAGCAGGTAAGGAGAGAGGGAAGGATTACTTATAGTATTTGCTCAAACAAACAGCTATTATCCTCTCACTTCCTGATTTAAAAAAAAAAAAAAAGGAATCCAAGGAACATGAACTGAGGTGAACAGAGATTCACTAAGTAACATGAGCAAGATCCAAAACTCAAAAAACTGGTTTTTGGAATATAAAATCTCTAGAAACAATACAGAAAATTGGAAACATAAATTGATTATTTGCCATCAAGATCCTGGTCTCTAAATATCATCTCCCCTAAAGGGAAACAGAATGCCTTTGGGAAAGGGCTGACTTGGGCAGGAAAAGTACCAGGTGAACCTGGAGCATCGTAATATACCAAAAAAAGTGCTTAAAAAGTAATGGGCATGTGTCAGAAGAGCTCAGGAGCCAGTGTGATTAACTCCCAGTAGCCCAAATAATGACCTATTAAGGCCATAGCCCATTGTACAATAGATATGTACGATGATGCTAAGGGGATGCACACTGGTGTCCTGATGTGGTGCCCAAAGAACACAAACATCACATCTACAAACTCACTCACTGGCCTTTACTCTAGTAAATCTTCGCGTCACATAAGATAAGAGCTGGAGAACTGTTTCAGATTGAAAGAGAATAAGGAGCCAGGACAATGAAATACAAGATCTACGACAGATTCTAGACCGGGAAAATGTGCTGTCGAGGACTTTATTAAAGTATCTGGGACTTCTGGCCAAGATGGGGGCATAGATAGAAATACTGTGTCTCCTCACATAACCAAATTTAAGCACAACAAAAATTTAGAAACAAAAACACAACCAGAACAGACAGAAAATTGAACTGTACGTAAGTCCAACAACAATGAACCATTCATCCAGACCGGTAAGAGGGGCAGAGTTGGCAGCTGTGGATGGGTCGTGGCAAGAAAAATTGGTGGTTGGCAGACTCAGGCATGAGAAGGAAGAAAGCAGACCCAGTGAGGCGCGCAAGGCGGTTGGCTGACTGCGGACACACATTCACACTCAGATAAACCAGGCAAAAAATGGGCAGTGACACAGACTGTGCAACCCAGGGCCCCAGCAACAAGAAATAAAGCCAAGAAGCACCAATTGAAAAAACTTGCGGGGGTTGAGGTCGTGGAAGACTCCCAGCCTCACAGGAGAATTCACTGGAGAGACCCACAGGGTCCTAGAACATACACAAGCCCACCCACCCGGAACCAGCACCAGAAGGGCCACACATTTGCTTGTGAGAAGCAACAGAGGGGAACGAAATCCATGAGAGAGCAGAAAAAAATGCCATTGCCCCTCTCTGACCCCGCCTCCACATACAGTGTCACAACTCTACAACTGGGTCGCCCTTCATATGTAAGAGGTGCAATCTGACAAAAAAATTATGGTTCAAACGGAAGAACAAATCAAAACCCCAGAGCCAATACTTTTAAGCAACCAAGAGATAGCCAGCCTATCAGATGCACAGTTCAAAACACTGGTGATCAGGAAACTCACAGAACTGGTTGAGTTTGGTCACATATTAGATGAAAAAATGAGGGCTACACTAAATGAAATGAAGCAAAATGCACAGGGAACCAACAGTGATAGAACAAAAGGGACTCAAATCAATGCAGTGGACCAGAAGGAAGAAAGAAACACCCAATTGGAAAAGAATTAAGAAACAAAAATTCAAAAAAAATGAGGAGAGGCTTAGGAACCTCCAGGACATCTTTAAACGCTCCAACGTCCGAATTATAGGGGTACCAGAAGGGGAAGAGGAAGAGCAACAAGTGAAAAACTTATTTGCACAAATACTAAAGAAGAACTTCCCCAATCTGGCAAAGGAAATAGACTTCCAGGAAATCCAGGAAGCTCAGAGAGTCCCAAAGAAGTTGGACCCAAGAAGGAACACACCAAGGCACATCATCATTACATTGGCCAAGATTAAAATGAAGGAGAGAATCCTAGAAGCAGCAAGAGATAAGGGGACAGTCACCGACAATAAGTTCCCATCAGACTGTCAGCTGGTTTCTCAAAAGAGACCTTACAGGCAAGAAGGGGCTGGAAAGAGGTATTCCAAGTCATGAAATCTAAAGACCTACATCCAAGATTGATCTATCCAGCAAAGCTTTCATTTAGATTGGAAGGACAGATAAAGTGCTTCTCGGATAAGGTCAAGTTCAAGGAGTTCATAATCACCAAGCCCTTATTATATGAAATGTTAAAGGGACTTATCTAAGAAAAAGAAGATAAAAAATATGAACAGCGAAAGAACAGCAAACTCACAGTTATTAACAATCACACCTAAAACAAAAGCAAATTAAGCAGACAGCTAGATCAGGAGTGGAAACATAGAAATGAAGATCACATGGAGGGTTAGCAACAGGGGAGTGGGAGGAGGAGAAGGTACAGAGAATAAGCATAGACGGTAGATAGAAAATAGACAGGGGGAGGGCAAGAGTAGTGTGAGAAATGTAGAAGCTAAAGAAACTTATGACACATGGACAGGAACAAAAGAGGCGGAATGTAGGGGGGAGGGGGTGTACAGGGTGGAATGGAATGAAGAGGGGGAAATGGGACAATGTAATGGCATAATCAATAAAATATATTTTTTAAAAAACGACTTCCGCCAAGATGGAGGCGTAGGTGGGAATACTTTGCGTCCTCGCACAACCAAATCTAAAAACAAGAAAGTTTTAAGAACAATAAACACAACCGAACCACACAGAAAGTCGAATATGGAGTCCAAAAACGGTGAACTGCTCAGCTAGACCGGTGAGGGCTGCGAAGCCAGTAGCAGAGTGAGTGCAGCAGAAAAGATCCCCCAGGTGGTGCACAGGCAGCCGAGGGCGCGGATTCCAGGGGCGGGACAGGGAAGAGGCACGGCTGGCTGTCTGCGGTCAGTTGCGCATTTGCACACAGATAAACCAGTGAAGAGGCAAACATGGAGGCAGATTGTGCAGGCCCTGGAGGCTGGCGCAGGATGGCGGCTCGCATATTTGCGCTCGGATAAGCAGGCGGGGAGGAGCGGTGAGGTGGACCAGGCGAGCGGAGAGGACTGCCATTGCTCCCTCTCTGACCCCGCCCTAGTGAACGCCCAAGGCACCTCTCCTCATACATAACAGGCACAGACAGATCAAAACATGGCTCAAGAACAACTCAGAGCCCCAGAGCCAATAAATCTAAGCGATGAAGAAATAGCCAAACTTTCAGATGCACAGTTCAAAACACTGGTAATCTGGATGCTCAAAGAACTGGTTGATTTTAGTCACAAATTAGAGGAACATATGAAGGCTAAACTAATTGAAATGAATGGTAATGCACAGGAAAACAATAGTGATGAAAAGAGACTGGGACTCAAATCAAGGGAGTAGACCAGAAGGAAGGAAAAAATGACCAAACAGAAAAGAATGAACAAACAAGAATTCAAAAAAATGAGGAGAGGCTTAGGAACCTCCAGGACATCTTTAAACGCTCAAACATCCGAATTATAGGGGTACCAGAAGGGGAAGAGGAACAGTCATGAGTGGAAACCTTTATTTGAACAAATAATAAAAGAGAACTTCCCCATTCTGGCAAAGGAAATAGACTTCCAGGAAGTCCAGGAAGCTCAGAGAGTCCCAAAGAAGTTGGACCCAAGAAGGAACACACCAAGGCACATCATCATTACATTAGCCAATATTAAAATGAAGGAGAGAATCCTACAACCAACAAGAGATAAGGGGACAGTCACCTACAAAGGAGTTCCCATCAGACTGTCAGCGGATTTCTCAAAAAAGACCTTACAGGCCAGAAGGGGCTGGAAAGAAGTATTCCAAGTCATGAAAACCAAAGACCTACAACCAAGATTGCTCTATCCAGCAAAATTTTCATTTAGAATGGAAGGACAGATAAAGTGCTTCTCAGATAAGATCAAATTGAAGGACTTCATCATCACCAAGCCCTTATTATATGAAATGTTAAAGGGACTTACCTAAGAAAAAGAAGATATAAAAGATGAACAGTGAAAGGACAGCAAACTCACAGTTATCAACAACCACACCTAAAACAAAAGCAAATTAAGAGGACATCTAGATCAGGAGTGAACCATAGAAATGAAGATCACGTGGAGGGTTGGCAGCAGGGGAGTGGGAGAAGAAGGAGGGGAGGGTACAGAGAATAGGTAGCATGGAAAGTAGATAAAGGATAGATAGGGGGAGGGTAAGAATAGTAGGGGAATGTAGAATCTAGAGAACTTGAGACACGTGTTCAGGAACTAAAGGGGGGGGAATGGTGGGAGAGGGTGGAGGGGAACGGAGGGGGGGAAAGAACAAATGTAAAGGCATATTCAATAAAATAAAAAAAAATATTTAAAAAAACCCATGTGGCAAAACTTGAATAGGTCTGCAGATTATGGTATTGCAGATAACTGTTATGGCATTAATGTTAATTTCCCCAATTTTGATAATTATAAATTACTGGTTATATAATAGAACATCCCTGTAGTATTTAGGGATAAAGGCATGAGCTCTATAACTTATTCCAATTTTTTGAGATGAAAGTGTGTATACTTAGGTGTGTAAACATAAAATCAAAGAAGTGCCTTTGTAATTCTTGTACCTACACAGAGAGATTGAAAAAGCAATTGTGGCAAAATATAAGTTTATGAATCTGGGTGAAGGGTAAATGGCATTCTTTATACTATTTTGCAACTTTTCTGGGAATTTAAAATTATTTCAAAATACTGTCAAAATAAAATTTGGTTGTTAAAAAAAACTCAGCAGATGGGCTGCAAAACAAAAGGCAGGATGTAACATAAGAAAAACATGTTAGGAAATTTGGAAGAAATAATACAGGAGACCTAGTACTTGTCTGATAGTAGTTCTAGAATGAGGGAAGTAAAAGAAGAGAGGAGATAAAGAAATGATGCAAGAAAAGTTTTCCAAATCCAAGAAGAGATAAAAAGGAACCCAATTAGTACTGAGAACAGCATGAATGTACCTAGACATGCAAGTTTAAACTTCAAAACACAAAGAAGTTAAACTATAAAGAACTGAATCAGACACACATAACATTTCTCACAGGCAGTAAGAGATGCTGGAAGGCCATGAACAGTATCTTCAGAGTCAGATTCCATTTTCTCAAAATGCTACCAATGGCTAAGGACAGAATCAAATAAAAATTGCTTTAAAAGTGTTTATTGGAAATACTCCTGCTATGTGGTGCTCTTTTCTGCCATAGCCTTTCAATTATTTAATGTTTTCCAACACCTGGATTTTAATACGGTACATTTTAATACACCAGGCTGATGAAGCAACAGACTCTCCAGCAACCTGTCAGCAACCCCATTCTAAATATGCTGTAAAAAATAGTTTCTGGGGACCCAAGATGGTAGAGGAGTTAGTGGAAACTACACTAACTTCCTCCAAGGACTAAACTGGAATGAATTACAACTAAATTATAGAAAAATCATCCCAAATAACCAACTGAACACTAGATGGAGAGAAGCCTTATAACCAAGCACAGACAGAACAAACCACTTCACCACAATGAGTCTGGTAGAGAGTGTAGAGGAGGTGCCAGTGGCCTGCCGGGCTCCCACGGCTTCCACAGGTGGCAGCTAAAGTGCTGGAAGTATATTTCAGTGGTCAGAAGGTTCCCTCTAAGAAGTGTGGGATCTAAACCTCAAGTTGGGCTCCCTAGCCTATAGCACCAGAGCTGGAAAGTAACCCAGATAATGTCCAGCTGTGAAAAGCCACAGGGGTTCTGCCACTTTGTTTGTAGCCACTTACCCTGGGCTCTGGCAGAGGTGGGGGGAGAGTCTGGGGCTGATGGCTCTGAGGAGAGAACTGAAGAAACAGCCACCAGGATCCCTGTGCTGAGTCATTCCCCACACTGCTGAGGCCATCTTTCTCAGGCAGAGCACTCCTTTCCAAGTGTCATCAACATAAGGGGAAGCAATAGCCCCACCTGTAAGAATGACTCTGCCCCACCCTGTGTTTTTTAAGCCCTGCTGCCATAAAAGCCAGTCTAGTAGCACAGTTTGGTTATTTCCACACACACCTAGGCCCAGCAGAGAAAGCCACAAGCTGTGGATTGCTGACAGCTCCCAACAGGTTGCTCAGGGACGGTCACAGGGTGGGTTTGACTTAGGACTGCACCAGAGACCTGTAGATCTGCCTATTACATAAAAACGAACACAAAAAGGCAGCCAAAATGAAAACAAAAACAAAATGAAGAAACAGGCTCCAAATAAAAGAATAAACATACTCTCCAGCCCTGGCTGGTATAGCTCAGTGGATTGAGAGGGAGCTGTGAACCAAAGGGTCACCAGTTCGATTCCCAGTCAGGACACATACCTGGGTTGTAGTTGTAGGCCAGGTTCCCAGTAGGGACCACGGGAGAGGCAACCACACACTGTTTCTCCCTCTCTCTCTCCCTCCCTTCCCCTCTCTCTAAAAATAAATAAATAATCTTAACATAAACAAAAAAAACATACTCTCCAGTAGAAGAACTAGATGAAATAGAGGCAAGGAATTTACCAATGAGTTTAGAGTAATGAGTATGATAATACTCAACAGCATGAAAACAGACATAAAAAAGGACGTGTCAGAAATAAGTAATGCAATATCTGAAATAAATAATACAGTGGAAGGAATAAACAGTAGGTTAGATGAATCAGAGGATCAAATCAGTGATTTGGAAGACAAGATGGAAAAAAAACAACAACACCCAAGCAGAGGAGCAAAAAGAAAAAAGAATTTTAAAAAATGAGGAGAGTTTAAGAAACCTTTGGGACACACAACATGAAGTGGAACAACATCTGCATCACGGGATCTCCAGAAGGAGAAGAGAGTGAACAAGAGATTCAAGAACCTAGCTGAAAAAATGACAGACATCTCCCCCAGTCTGGTGAATGAAAAGGACACATTAGTTCAGGATGCTGAGTCCCAAACAGGTTGAACCCAAAGAGGCCTACACCAAGACACATCATAATTAAAATGACAAGGCTTAAAGACAAGGAGAGAATCCTAAAAGCCACAAGAGAAATGTAGGTAGTAACCTAGAAAAGAGTGCCCATTAGACTGTCATCCGATTTCTCAACACAAACATTACAGGTAGGAAGGGAGCGGCATGAAATATTCAAAGTGATGAAAAGCAAGGACCTACACCAAAGTTAGTTTACTGAGCAAGGCTATCATTTAAAATCAAAGGAGAAGTAAGAAGCTTTCCAGATAAGAAAAAGCTGAAGGAGTTTGTTAACACCAAACCAGTTGGTGTTAACATGTTAAAGGGCTTGCTTGAAGAAGAAGAATGACAAAAGAGGAAAAAAAACCAGGAAAATAGTCTAATGACAAAATAACACTAAATAATGTATGAGTAATCATCTTAAATTAAACGGCTTAAATGCTCCAACCAGAAGACACAGGGTAGCTGAATGGATAAGAAAGCAAGGCCCATATATATGCTGCCCCCAAGAGAGGTATCCATCAGATACCTCTATCTGAGATGTCTTTCTACCTAAGATAGAAAGATACACACAGACAAAAAATAAAGGGATAAAAAAAGACATTTCATGCAAATTGAAAGGAAAGGAAAAAAAGCTGGGGTAGCAATATTTGTATCTGACAAAATAGACTTTAAAACCAAGGCTATAGTAAGAGGACACTACATAATGATAAAGGGAGCAATACAACAAGAGGACATAACCCTAGCAAACATTTACACACCCAACATATGAGCACCTAAATATGTAAGGCAAATCTTGATGGGCATAAAGGAAGAGATCAACAGAAATTTGGTTATAGTTGGGGATTTTAACACCCCATTGACTTCAACGGATAGATTTTCTAGACACAAAATCACCAAGGAGAAGTGGCCTTAAATGACACACTAGTTCAAATGGATTTAATTGATAGCTTCAGAGCATTTCACTCCAAAGCAGCAGAATATACACACTATTAAAATGCACATGGGACCACTTGTTAATAAATTCAAGATGACTTAAATCATATCAAGTATCTTCCCTGACTACAATGCTATGACCTAGAGATCAGTCACAAAAACTATGAAAAATACACAAAGACATGAAGTTCAGTAACATGCTATTAAACAATGAATGAGTTGACAAAGAGATCAAGGGAGAAATCAAAAGATACCTTGAAACAAATGAAAATGAGAGCACAAGAATCCAAAATCTGTGGGACTCAGAGAAAGCAATCCTAAGAGGGAAATTCATAGTATTACAGGTCTGTATCAAAAACAAGAAAAAGCTCAAACAATCTAACTTTACACTTAAAGGAACCTGAAAAAGAACAAATGAAGAGCAAAGTGAGTAGAAGAAAGGAAATAATAAAGATCACAGAAGAAATAAATAAAATAAAGTCTAAAAAAACAACAGAAAAGATCAATGACTCCAAGGGCTGGTTCTCTGCAAAGCTAACCAAAATTGACAAACCTTTAACCAGACTCATCAAGGAAAAAAGAGGACCCAAATAAATAAAATCAGAATTGAGAGAGGAGAAATAACAACTGACACCAAAGAGACACAAAGGACAGTAAGAAAATATTATGAACAACTATATGCCAGCAGACTGGACGACCTGGATGTGTGGATTATTAATTATTCTAGGAATTATGAATTTCTAGAAATACACAATATTCCAAACTAAATCAGGAAGAATCAGAGAATCTGAATACACAGATTACACCTAGAGAAACTGAGGCAGTAATAAAAAAATTCCCAACAAACAAAAGCTCTGGACTGGATGGCTTTACAAGGGACTTTACAAAACATTCCAAGAAGAAGGAAGAATCCCAAGCTCATTTTACAAGGCCAGCATTACCCTAATTCCAAAAACAGATAAAGACACTACCAAAAGAAAATTATAGGCCAATGTCCCTCATGAACATAGATACTAAAATCATTAACAAAATATTAGCAAACCGAATATAGCAACGCATCAAAAGATCATACACCATGATCAAGTGGGATTTATTTTGGGAATAGTAAGGTTGGTACAACATTTGCAAATCAATAAGTGTGATTCACCACATAAACAAAAGGATAAAAACCATATGATCATATCAACAGATGCAGAAAAAGCATTTGAGAAAATCCAGCACCCATTTACAATAAAAACTCAGCAAAGTGGGAATAGAGGGAACACCTTAACATAATAAAGGCAATATGATAAACCCAGTGCAAGCATCATACTCAACAGGGTTCCTGTTGAGTTCCCCTTAAAGGAGAAAAACTAAAGTTCCCCTTAAGATTGGGAACAAGACAGATGTCTGCTTTCACCTCTCTTATTCAACATAGTACTGGAAGACCTAGTCACAGTAATCAGACAAGAAGAAATAAAAGGCACCCAATTTGAAAGGAAAAACTAAAACTGTCTTTGTTTGCAGATGACATGATACTATACATAGACAACCCCAAAGATTCCATTAAGAAACTACTAAAACTGATAAATTCACCAAAGTAGTAGTTGTATACAAATATCCAGAAATCAATTGCATTTTTATATACTGATAATGAACTAAAAGAAAATTAAGAAAATAATCACATTCACAATTGCTTCTAAAAGAATAAAATATCTAGGGATGTAAAAGACCTGTACATGGAAAATTATAAGACACTGAAGAAAGACACTGAAGAAGATACAAGTAAGTGGAAGCACATACCATGTTAATGGACTGGAAGAACTAAAGTCATTAAAATGTCATGTCCATGCTACCCAAAGCAATCTATAGTTTCAGTGCAATTCCTATCACGATTACAACAACGTATTTCAAAAAAGAATATTTCAAAAATTTATGTGCAACAACAAAAGGCCCTGCATAACTACAGCAATCCTGAAAAAGAAGAACAAAGTTGGAGGAATCACGCTACCTCATATCAAACTGTACTAAAAAGCCACGGTAATAAAACAGCCTGATACTGGCATAAAAACAGACACATAGATCAATGGAACAGAATAGAGAACCCAGAAATAAACCCACACCATCATAGTCAATTACTATTCAACAGAGGAAGCAAGTACATATAATGGCGTTAAAGACAGTTTATTCAATAAATGATGTTGGGAAAATACATGCTGAAAAATGAAACAAGACCACCTTCATACAGTACATACAAGAATAAAGTCAAAATGGATTAAAGACTTAAATGTTAGACCCGAAACCATAAAAACCCTAGAAGAAGATATAGACAGCAAAATCTCAGACATAGCTTGTAGCAATATTTTATCAGATATATGTCATCAGGCAAGGGAAACAAAAGAAAAAATAAAACAAATGGAACTACATCAAACTAAAGTTTTTGCACGGCAAAGTAAAACATCAACAAAATAAAAAGACAACTCATGGAATGGAAGAACATATTCATCGATACATCTGATAAGGGGTTAATATACAAAATTTATTAAGAACTTACAAAACTCAACACCAAAAAGACAACCCAATTAAAAAATGGACAAAGGAGCCCTGGTTGTGGGGCTCGATGGTTGAGTGCCGGACTGTGAATCGAAGTGTCACCAATTCAATTCCCAGTCAGGGCACATGCCTGGGTTGTGGGCTGGGTCCCCATTAGGGGGTGCGTGAGAGGCAACCACACACTGATATTTTTTTCTTCCCTTTCTCCCTCCTTTTCCTCTGTAAAAAATAAATAAAATCTTTTAAAAAACAGATGAAAGAGTTAAATAGATACTTTTCCAAAGATGACATACAGATGGCCAACAGACATTTGAAAAGATGTTCAATGTCACTAATTATCAAAAATATGCTCATTAAAACAATGAGATACCATCTCACACCTGTCAGAATGGCTATCATCAATAAATCAACAAATAAGGGCTGGTGAGGATGTGGAGAAGGGGTATCCTTTTGCACTATTGGTGGGAATGCAGAGTGGTACAGCCACTGTGGAAGCAGTAGGGAGATACCTCAGAAAATGAAAAACGGATCTGCCCTTTAACTCAGCAATCCCACTTCTGGGAATGTATCTGAAGGAACCCCCCAAAATAATTAAAAAATCCATAAGCATCCCTATGTTCATTGCAGCATTATTTACAATCGCCAAGATACAGAAGCAGACTTCCACCAAGATGGAGGCATAGGTGGGGACGCCGTGCTTTCTCACACAACCAAGTTTAGAGACAACTAAATATTAGCAACAGAAAACACAGCCAGAACACAGAAAATTGAACTTTTAGGAAGTCTGATAACAACAAATTCTTCAGCCTGACTGGTAAGAGGGGCGAAACCAGCAGCTGACAAAGCGGGGTAGCACAGAAAAACTCAATCAGACGGACTCAGGCGCACGGAATCCAGGCGCAGGGTTGGACCTAGTGAGAGACCCAGCAAGCGACCTTGGGGAAACAGCGAGGGAGCAGGGCTGCAGGTTGACTGTGGTCGTGCATTTGTGCGTGGATAGACAAGCGAGGGAGTGGGCGATTGGACGGGACCCAGCGGGTCACTGCGGTGAGTGGCAGCAGAGGGCGTCGCCATTTCCCCGCTCTGACCACGCCCCCACATACAGCGTCACAACCGCCACCTGGGAGTTGAAGGCTCCTGGGAGTCGAAGGCTCCGCTCCTCCTACTTAACGGGCACGAACAGACCAAAAATGGCTCAAGAAGATCTCAAAGCCCCAGAGCCTATAAATCTAAGCGATGAAGAAATAGCAAAACTCTCAGACGCACAGTTTAAAACACTGGTGATCAGGATCCTCACAGAACTGGTTGATTAGAGCCACAAATTAGAGAAACATATGAAGGCGAAACTAATTGAAATGAATGGAATTGCACAGGAAACCAATAGCAATGAAAAGGAAACTGGGACTCAAATCAATGGAGTGGGCCAGAAGAAAGCAAATAATGGCCAAACAGAAAAGAGTGAAGAAGCAAGAATTCAAAGAAATGAAGAGTCTTAGGAACCTCCAGGACATCTTTAAACGCTCCAACATCTGAATTATAGGGGTGCCAGAAGGGGGAAAGGCACAGCCACCAGTGGAAAACTTATTTGAACAAATAATAAAGGAGATCTTCCCCAATCTGGCAAAGGAAATAGACTTCCAGGAAATCCAGGAAGCTCAGAGAGTCCCAAAGATGTTGGACCCAAGAAGGAACACACCAAGGCACATCATCATTACATTGGCCAAGATTAAAATGAAGGAGAGAATCCTAGAAGCAGCAAAGGATAAGGGGACAGTCACCTACAAAGGAGTTCCCATCAGACTGTCAGTGGATTTCTCAAAAGAGACCTTACAGGCCAGAAGGGGCTGGAAAGAAGTATTCCAAGTCATGAAATCCAAAGACCTACAACCAAGATTGCTCTCTCCAGCAAAGCTTTCATTTAGAATGGAAGGACAGATAAAGTGCTTCTCAGATAAGATCAAATTCAAGGAGTTCATCATCACCAAGCCCTTATTATATGAAATGTTAAAGTAACTTACCTAAGAAAAAGAAGGTAAAAAAACATGAACAGTGAAAGGACAGCAAACTCACAATTAACAACCACACCTAAAACAAAAGCAAACTAAAAAGACAGCTAGATCAGGAGTGGAAACATAGAAATGAAGATCTCAAGGAGGGTTAGCAACAGGGGAGTGGGAGGAGGAGAGGGGGGAGAAGATACAGAAAATAAGTAGCATAGACAGTAGATAGAAAATAGAAGGGGGGCAAGAATAGCATGGGAAATATAAAATCCAAAGAACTTGAGACACATGGTCATAAACTAAAGGGGGGGTAATGGGGGGGAGGGGGTGTAGGGTGGAGGGGAATGAGGGGGGAATAGAACAACTGTAATGGCATAATCAATTTAAAAAAAAAGGTAAAAAAAAAAGATATGGAAGCAGCCCAAGTGTCCATCAGTAGATAAGTAAGTAAAAAAAAACTATGGGACATCTGCATGATGGAGTACCACTTGCTGTAAAAAAGTTTTACCCTTTGAGACAGTATGGACAGACGTGTAAAACTTTATGCTAAGTGACATAAGCCTGACAAAGACAAATATCATACAATTTCACTCATGTGGAATAATGAACAAACTGAACAAGCAAAACAGAGACAGATTCATAGATAGATAACAGGATGACAGCTAAGCAAAGGGAGCAGTAGGGAATGGAAGACTGAGTGAAGAAGGACTTATGGACATGGATAACAGTGTGGTGATTTCAGGGTGAGGGGGAGAAGTCCCCCCCTATAGGGGACTAAGTAAATGGTAATGGAAACAAATACAATAAAAATAATTTTTAAGTAAAAGCTTTAAAAAAGAGATAAAATAATCCACAAAAAATGGCCCTCTGGCTTGCAAACTTTTCAATATAAGCATTTCCTACTGACTTTTAAATATTGCTAATTTTTCAGATTCCCTGTAAAATTTAGGATACAAGTAGTGAATTTCATTGAGAATACATGGGATACTCAAGAGTGACAGCAATTGGACAAAGACCAGGAGATAAAATTCAGAGGAGGAATAGGTTGGCCACAAATACTCAATCTAAAAATGAGAATAACAATTCCTGCCTGAAAGGGTGATTATGGATTAACCTTTGAGCCCTAGTCTCTGCTTCTGAAATATTTTTTGTATGTACCTGGGCACTTGAACTGAGTTTCCTCCTCCTGACTCCCAACCTCACGGTAACTTCCCCATTTCTCCTGATACCCTGAGTTCACAGTATTTAACTCTCCATGAGTAGAAGTGGCAGTTCCATTATGTGGTCTCTGCCTGTACCACTGGTTGGTCATCTTCAGTAAACCATGTCCACCTTGTCAAGGCTGTATTGCTCCAAGGGCTGAAGCAAGGTGTCACAGGATCATACAGCTAAGTATGAACATACAGCTAAGACACTAAGTACGAATTAGTGTCTGCCTGAAATTACATACAAGGATTAGTCCTTATTTCTTAATGTCTACTCTAGTAATACTACTAATATTAAAGAAACCTCGAAAATTGTTCCTCTTCCAACTGACCAGTGAGAGTAACCGTTATGCTGGGAAGGAGAAATGAACATGTTTATCAGGTTCTTAGGTCAACCTTTTATATTTTATACATGGAAGGAAAGCTAGCCAGTATTAATACGCCCAGGAAATCTGATTCTTCATCAACTTGCATGAGTGTGCATGCTATTTTTTTACAATGATACCAAATGGGGATTCCCATTAAGAATTAATCTGTAATAGGCTATCCCCAAACATACATTTTTGGGGGCAAGACATCAACTAGTCCCAAGACTTTTATGACTATTTAGTATGTTTCATTGCTTAAGAAAAAATATTACTAGTCACACTGACTGAATGAATTTACAGACAACTGAAAACAGCTCTGCTAGGTGGCCAGAATAATGGAACTGTTTCAGAACAGAAGGAAATGGTACTTTTGTTTCCCTGAAGTTTAAGCTTTTAAAAAAGCATTTGCTAGTGTGGCAGGAATACCCTAAGTTCAGATAGATTCCACTACTCTCTCCAAGTAAAACTGCTAGTAGGAGTGTAAATGAGAAAACCTGTGGGCAACAGTATTTATTAGGAACTTTAGTTTTTTTTTCATCTTTAATATCTTAAAAGTTCTTATCTACTAGGCCCATTTTTAGAAAGGTAGCCTAAGAAAGTAAATACTTAAAGATTTATGTATAATGATGTTTAATGCATTGGATGTATTTTCTAAAACAATGGAAAATTACCCAAACACTTAATTGGGAATTATAAAATAAAATATTCCATCTGCTTGATGGAGTATTACATAGTCAACTGTTTAAAAAAAAGTTATGCTTTCAATAGCTACATAGTGACATACTATGATCCCAATATTGTAAAAAAAAATATGCAGCAGAAAAATAGAAACATTCCATGTAAATAGTGGTAACATCTGGCAATAGAATTTTGAATAATTTTATTTGCTTTTTTATTCTCTCCTATGTTTTCCAAAATTTCTGCAATAAGTACACATTTTTAGAACTGGAAAAAATTTTCTAAAGAAAAACCACCTGTATCACAATAGGTTTATGACTTCTTTGTCTACACAAAGGGAAGAGGCCTGTGGTTGTATGGTCACTCACTGCCCCACGCTCTCTAACAGGTCTCAGGAAGCTGACATGCACACCTCTGGGACATATGTACACTAACTCACTGTTTATAAAATCTTACCAGACATGTATTCTGATACACAATACCGTCCGAGTATCACAAAACACATCACTAAAGTATACTAAAATAAGGTTATTTACTTATAAAATGATACATTGAACGTAATCTATATATAAAACAAAGCAATTAATGGTAAACTTAATAAGGCACCTTTTAAACCAGATGCTGTACAAAATACATTTAAGTGTGTTACATATCAAAGATGAATCTATATTTTCAGTGTTTTACAATTGCATAATAAAACTGCTTAACCCTTCTTTCAATGTCTATGTACAACTCCCCTAAGTGAGCTACAATGGTATTTTCATTTTATACAATATATACTACATTTTAGTTTTTAAATGGGGCAGGACAAGAGTCAGTAAAAGAGCTTAAATAATTCCACTGAAAGCATAGTACAGAGCATGATCTAAAATTACAATAGATTCAATCATTGCAAAAGCAGTATTCACATATTTTCCTTACGGGACGATCATTACATGTGGCTTCTCTCGATGCCCTAGGTTTCATTTGGTCAGCTGTCTGCAGTTTTCACTGTGACTCTGTCAACAGCACTGAGGCAAGAAGATTAACTGTAAATAAAAATCTGATCCAAGCAAATAATAAGTGTTACCCCTTTAGACAGAATGAGGGCTGCAACAATCTTTTTCTAAAAAAAATCAATTAGTATTTTTTCTGTTCAAGACACATTTCAAGTACAACATGTACTTCAAACAAATGAGTTCATTTATAAAATCTTCCCCGGAATAAATGATTTAATATTAAATTTGATCTTGGGCCAACTTAGAAATGCATGGATCTTTTTAAGATTTTATTTATTTATTTTTATAGAGAGGGGAAGGGAAGGAAGAAGAGATCAATGTGAGAGAAAAACATCGATAGCTTGTTTCTTGTATGTGTCCCAACTGGAGACCAAAACTGCAACCCAGGCAACCTGCCCTGACCAGGAATTAAACCAATGACCTTTCACTTTTTGGGGAGCCACACTGGTCAGGGTGAGATGCATGATTCTTTAAAAACTGTACTGCATTTTGTTTTTAACAGAAGCAAAAAATCTGGGGGAAGAAAGGTACTATTTCTTTTTTTGAGTAAATAATAAATCTGGCATATTCTAGGAAAATAATTTCCAAAACCTGTAAGTCACTTTCTAAGTTTAGAAATACTTCTGGATGTTGACAAGGCAACATGATATGTTGATAGAAATATCTTTTGTGAAAACATATCCAGAAAATTAGATACAAGTTTTATAAGAAAACACATGGAGAGCTTAAAATAAATACATTGAAGCCAAATCTAATGTGGCTTTAATTGTAGAGATATTTATCAGCAGAATTTTCTTTGAGGATTAACTTTTATTATATTCTAGTACCTGGTATTTTATTTTTGTTTTAATTATTTAAAGGGACGACAGACAGAAGCCACAGTTTCAAAATGCTGTATTGTGAAATCAAATAATGGTTTCTAGGATTTTACAAATTTATTAATTATGCTATCACATACTTCCTTCTTTAAATATCTCACTGGATGAACTTAGAAATTTAAGAGTAAAAGTAAGAAGGACAGAAGAAAAGTTTCATGCAACAGTTTTTTAAACTTTAGAATTTCAAATATGTCATCATCTGCTTTCTTAAAAACATGTTGTCAGAAAATATATTGAACAAGTCTCTAACATTAATTCTTGATATCAATTTTAATAGATCAATTTGATTTAAAAAATCATTACGAAGGTCTTGTACTTACTACCTGTAATGTTTTGCTTTCACATACTATTTCAACATTTTCTAAGGAGAGCGCTTGCCTTTTCTAATTTTCTTTATTATTAAGATGACAAATAACTCTGAGGATTTATAGTTTATCAAGTAAAAAATAAATCAAGGTTAACCTTAACCTCAGCCTAAGTAGATCTGAGCTGCTAAAGTGTTCTTAAGTCACACAGCAATTTGATTAAAGTATCTATAAATCTCACTATATGAGATTGAGAAAATACTCTGAAAGAGCAAATTACTGGGTACTAACAATACATAAATTTACTTATCTTAATGCATGTTCCAAACTTAGATGAAAATTGTTAAATTTTGTCAAAATTGTAAAGCAAGTTTTTAATTCGTGAAGTTTGATATACAGACAAATATATTAGAGTTTCATCCTTTAGTGCCAAATTTTTGGTAATGAATAGATTCATGCTCTAATCCCCCCCTTTAAAATGTTTTGACCATATTACGACACATCCACATTTATTTTATGCTATTTTCAAACAAAACTGTCTCACTTTCTGCACCCACGAGTTGTTCTTTCAGAATAAGACATTAGTATTTAAAAGGCATTACAGAAGTATAAAAAGTTTAAGTAAATCAGAATTATTCCTTTGAATACAACAAGACATCCGTAACATATGTAGCATTTTCTTGAAAAACAACAATATGGGATAAGTATAGGTGCTGACTAGATACTAACTGTTCTCTGTCTTTATAAGTTATGGAACAGGAATCATGAACCCAAAATTTCAAATGACTTAAATGTCTCTAACAGTTGTTGACAACTTTTTACCAGTTCTGAAAGAGAAATATCTAATTAGAGGATCCTATCATAAAGAAAAATTGAGATGACAGTATCTTAATGAAACTCTGTGCCTGAAGTTAACAAACTCTTAGGCTTGATATACTATTTTGAATGTATTAGTTCTAAAAATGCGTATGTAGTTCTACTTCATAACATTTTCTTCTGATGATCTTTTATTTTTTCCCCTTCAAGGATGAGTGTGAGGTCCACATGAGCTCGTTTCTACAGTATGAATGTATGTACATATATAATGTATGGCTGTAAAAGGAGCAGGTGTTTTGCAAATAAAGCATATTACACACAAAATATAAATAACTTCCCTTTTAAAAGTTACTGAGAATAAAGAATACAGAACATGGGTATAGGCACTTAACATTGCTATGAAATGCAGTAATTAGCAATTCACTTCAATAAGAAGTGTTTTCTTTACAAGCTTCATGGCATTGAAGTTCCAACTCAGGATAGGATGCTATGACAAAAATAATAATTCAAAAAAAAAAAAGGAAAAGAAAGACAAAAGAAAAGATGTTGGTAGGAGAAAAACAGTTGAAATTTCCAGGCACTTTAAACTTTTGGCCTTTGTATCAACTTTTATGTTAAAAACAAAATTAGTGGAGAAGCTAGCTCACTATCAAGGTAAATGGCTTTTTATGTGATTGGCGAATCTTGGTCAGGTCATGCATTTTTAAAGCACAAAACCAACAGCCACTAATATCTTCCTGTGTATTCATAAATTACATTTCCTTCTGATTCAAATGGCAGCAGAGAAATTCTGGTGTACGCATGTGTACATACACACCATTATCAAGGCATGACAAACTATCAAAGCAGTATCCCAAACAGATTATGATCCATAGGCTGTTTACAAAGGTAAAATACAAACAGATTAAATTTTCTCAGGTAGAAGGCAAGTGTATTATTTCTCCATCTCTGCTGAATTCATTTATCTTCTTCAGGCTTTCACAGAAAGCACCATTTATGAACAGGTAATTCAGTACCCAGAGTTTGACTGAAGGGAGACATTAATCAGGATTGAAGTCTTGATGCAGTTCATAAAAACCCAATTTAAAAAAGGCATCAAAAACCACATTTAAAGTATAGCTGTCCATATATAAAGAATAAAGTTTTTAGAAGTTCCCAGCTTATATTCTACAGAGTACTGAAAGGTTTAATATTAGCAGCCTGTGAAGGTGTAGTGAGGAAAGAGTCTGAGAACCAAGTTAACCTCCTTATTTCTACTCTAATTCCACCCATTCCTTGGGTGAAAACAGTTCTTGTGGTCTAGAATTTCTCCTCATGATCACTTAACTGTCAAATCTTTACATCTTGGGATTCAACCATCTTGGCAAGTGTCTTCTTGATTCTCAGAGCTGTAAGTCTGGAGGCTGGATTGTGGGCCCAGCATTCTGACATTAGCTTCAAAACTGCTCGTAGACACTGAAAAGTAAACAGAATGTTGTGAGCAGGTAAATATCTTTGGCAACACTCACCAATCACTTCCTCAGAGGACTAAGTTCCACTTACTTCATCACTGTTCCATCGATTAGACACAACTGGCCGCAAACGTTTGACACATACAACCTCACGCATATCTTCATATGATGGATCACTGGGGACCATGTTGTAATATGGTAATTGGTACTCTTCTACTATCCCTGTAGGGAGAAAACATAGTGAGCACAAAAATGGTGGCTGGACAAAATATATCAATCTATTCAGCATCTCTTACTAAACATGGAACTAAAATTGATTCCTATATAAAAGTTATAAAGTAGATGGTTCACTTTTAATAGTAAATGTACATTGTTCTCTTTTTTTTTATGTCTAATTATTACCCCTACGTCTATCAGGATCCCCACCACAGCTGAGGACATACCAATACCCCCCCCAAAGAAAAAGCAGCAATATGAAACACTCACCCTAAATTTTAATTATTTATTTACATAATTGTTTCTACTAATAAATGCAGTAGAAAGACAGCATGGTATGTCAAAAAGAGAAAACAGAGCAAGCCTGAGATTGTTACCCTTAAAAAGGCCTGCTTGCAAGGCTGGTCTTTGGGAACTTGCCTGCTAAATAGCTCCCTATGCTGAAGTAAAGCTTTCCCTACATAACAATGGCTCACTGTGCCTAGACTATTTGTGCAAACAATATGCTTTGTGCTGAACACCTTCCTTCTAAGAGTTTGGAATTCTAGTATGTGGGCAGAGGGTGCCCGCATGACCAGCCTCCAATAAAATCTTTGAGAACCGAGTCTCTAGTAACTTCCCTGTATGACAACATTTCACACATTGTCACATGTTGGAGGAATTAAGTGCATTCTGTGAGACTTCACTGAAAGAGGACTTTGGAAGCTTGTATGTGATTTCCTTTGAAATCTTTTCAAAGGAAAAGATTTTTCTCCCTGTGATTTTGCTTTGTATTTTTTCAATGTAATAATTTTTAGCTGTGAAGACAACTATATGCTGAGTCCTGTGAGTCCTACTGAAATCACAGAACCTGGAGTGGTTTAGCGCAGTGGTCCCCAGTCTTTTTGGCACCAGGCACTTGTTTCATGGAAGACAATTTTTCTAAGGATGGGGGTGGGGGAGCAGAGCTCAGGCTCTCATCAGCCCCTCACCTCCTGCTGTGGATGAGGGTGTGGTGGTGGTGGCGGGGGTAGCTCAGGCCAGTGAAGCTTCAATCGCAGCCTAGTTCCTAACAGCCTGGTCTGCAGCCCATGGGGTTTGGGACCCCTTGTCTAGGGGATACTTGGTATCAAAATTATATAATAGGAGCTACTATTTTCTGAAAGATGAGGATACAGACATAACCAGAAACATACTCCGTAAACTCTTACCTCCTGTGATACAACGACGGGCCATTTCCCAAATGATTAGGCCAAAGCTGTAGATGTCTGCCATTATGTATGGCTGAAAATGGTTTTTATTCAGGCTTTCATCCAGCACTTCGGGAGCCATGTACCGTTTGGTACCCACCCTGGTATTCAAGGGGACGTCAACTTCATTTGTGTCGCTGAAACCGAAGACAGACAATGTCCAGGTTGACGGTTAAGAACAAAATAGTTTTTCTCCCATTTTTGTAAAAGTCAGTCTCTCTCTCTCTACATACACACACAAATAATAGAAATAAATTACCTACAATCTCCACATTCTTTTAACAGAAATCATTGGAGCCAGGTGTATTTTAAACTTAACATCTTTCAGATTAAATTTCCCCAGCAGAGTCTAGCGTAGTACTCTTTTTCTTCCAAAAGATTTTATTTATTTTCAGAGAGAAGGGAAGGGAGGGAGATGGAGAGGGAAAGAAACATCAATGTGTGGTTGCCTCTCACACAACCTCCACTGCAGACCTGGTCCCACAACCCAGGCATGTGCCCTGGCTGGGGAATCAAACCAGCAGCCCTCTGGTTCGCAGGTCAGCACTCAATCCACTGAGCCACACCAGCCAGGGGTAGAGTAGTACTCTTAATCAAAGTTACTACTATGTCTGCATTCAAAACTAAGTACAAATATTTATATCAAGTTGGTTAAAGACAACAGCTAACTTGCAAGGGTCCAGGTCAGGTTTTGTCACCAAATATGGTGTCTCACAAAGAAAAAAGACAGTACTGAATATAAAAAAAACATGGTAGGTAATTATGTCCCAGAACAAGTGAATGTGAAAATAAACTGAAAGAATTACTTGCTTTGCCATTCTCATGTGATATATTTAATAGGATTACATTTCCTTCTCTATGGGTCCAACAAACTTAGTTCATTGTAAGTAATGTTTACATAATCATACTGACAGTTAGTAATGAATTATGTTTATAGGGTTTTCAATTGATGGAGTAAATTTTAGGGTTAGAAGACAAAAATGCTTTTGCTGCTTGGGTCCCTCAGTCTGGCAGGTTCCAGAAACTACTCTGAAGCACAGATTAATATACTTTATATTTTATTATATGGCATCTGATGAATATTTGAACCAATTAACAATGTACTGATTAAAACAAACAAGCAAACAAGATAAGAATACTCTAACAACCAAGGAAGAAGATTTAATTTTCAGATGTTTGTTTTATTATGGACTAGTACTTTCATCTTATGGCTTGAAATTCTGAAATGTGAAATGGCTGCTGTATTTTAGAGTTATAGCAACTTTAAAATGGCTGCTATACTTTCTAAACAAAGTATAATTCTAATTGTTTAAAACTAGTAACAAGGTATCAAGTGGTGATGGAGAAATGACATTTATATCATGGGAGTGTAACTGATGCATGCTCTCTAAAGGGATAATTTGCAATATACCTCGATTATTATGTACATACCCTTTTCCTACTCTAAGGAATCCATCATAAAGAAGTACTTGAGTACATGATCAATGATAAATATATATTGATAAAATACAATGTTCATTAAAGCATTTAAAAAAAAAATAGAGATAAACCATAGGCAACTTTAATGCCAATGAATTGGGTCATGAAATAAGTTACAGTACATCTATATTTTGGAAAACAGCATAAACACTATTAAAAAGAATGAAGTAGAGCTACATAAACTGAAACAGAAGGATGTCTAAGACAATGAAAAAAAGAAATAAAAAATCATGTAATGCAATTTTTGTAAACAAAACCCACCAAAACAAACCAACTAAGACAAAATCCACAATTACGTATTTATACTACGTAAGCACAAACACATTCTTGTAATTCCAGTGTCCTGAAGACAAATATGCAAACATCTTTTGGAGATTAATATAATTTCCAAATAGTAGGCAAAGAACCACTTACCTGTTGAATTTAACAGCAAGGCCCAGGTCAGCAATACAACAACTTCCATTTTTCTTAATGAGGATGTTTTTGCTCTTTAGGTCTCGATGGGCAATGGCAGGTTTTCCTTGGGTGCCATAAATTTCTGTGTGGAGATGGCACAGACCACAGGCAGCTGAATAAGCCAACTTGAGGAGGGCTCTGGTGTCTAGTGTAGCACATTTCAGGAAATCATAGAGAGACCCATTTTCATGGTAATCAGTGATCAAATAGAGTTGAGTCCAGGAACCTGTACCTTTAATGTCTGCTGCTATAAAACCTGTTCAATTAATAAATTTAAAAGGTTATCAGAAATGACTACAAAGAATAATAAATGCTCACTCTGGACCAAGAGAATAATTCAAGTATCATGCACAGAAAATAAACAATAAATTTGCCTAACAAAATCTAATGAACCTCTTCCCAAGATTTCTGCCATTTACACATATAACTCTGTACTTCAGCAATAAATTTAAAATACTATTAATGGTCATCATGAAAGTAATAATAATGTGGCTAAGAAAATTCACATATAATAACCGGGGGGAATATTACTATCTACATAAAAACTATAAAGAAGGAATGTGGGAAAAGACTCTCAATTTCAAATGAAAAGTGGACACATTAAAATAAAGTTAAAAATGTTCAACTAGCCAGCCAATTCCATTTACCCATCAATGCCTCCTCATATCTGTCTTTTGGCCTGGCCCCCCTTTTCTCTTCCTCTACCTCTTCAGGAAAAAGTCAGTAAAAGTGCTGGGTTGAATAGCGACCCACCACCTCCCAAATTCATGTCCATCTGATCCCTGTAAAGGTGAACTTATTTGGAAACAGGGTCTTTGTAGATGTAATAAAATTCAGATGAGGTCAGTCATACTAGACCAAGGTGAGTGGTATCCTTGTAAAAGGGAAATTTGGACAGAGACACACAGGGGAAACCATGTGACAGAGCTGAAGACAGGAGTGTTGTCTCCAAGCTGAGGAACATCACAGATGGCTGGCAATCACCAGAAACCCAAAAGAGGCAAGGAGTCGTCATCGCTTTAGAGCCTTTAGAAAGCATGGCCCTGTCGACAACTTGATGTTCAACTTCAAGACTCCAAAACTCAAAGAAAATAAATTTCTTTATTCAGTTTGTGGTAATTATAACAGTCTTAGGATACTAATATAAGTGCCTACTATACTCTTGGTAATGTACTTGTATGCACTGTCTACATTAAAGGGAAGAGAAATAGCAGCTGAAGAAACTGGGAAAGCTGAAAGAATTTACACACCCTGCTGTTAAGATCATGCCCAAATTATTTTGCTAGTGTGAAAATGAGCTTGTGGGGTGAGGAGAGGGAGAGACCTACTAAGCATAGAACATTAAGCAACATCATATGGTAGTGGTGGTTTAGCTTACAAAAGGCAAAAGGTAGGTATATAGTTACCCTAGAAAGTTGCTTAAATTACCTATGGAACACTTGGTTTTTTTGTTACTATATGAGTAAGTACAATAAACTGGCATTACTTTGAAACTCACTGCAATTTCCTCAGTAGGGCAGTAAATAAAGTGGTTGCTTGGCATTTAGGACTCTGTTGTATTTAAACTGTTTATACAACTGGGTTTCCTTTAGCCCAATACACACAACTGAATTCACACTTATGTTTTCAGAGACCATGTGACAGGCTTCCACCCAAACTTTACAAACCTTGTCAGAATATGATATTGAATGAAATCAAATGTGTACCCACCAAGTATGTTTTCATGGCGCATCAGCACAGTTTGGTAGATTTCCGTTTCTCGAAACCAGCTAGCTTCTTCAGTAGTGAAGAACACTTTGACTGCCACTTTCTCACCACGCCATTTACCCATCCACACTTCTCCATATCGACCTTTACCAACTTGTCGAACCATCTGAATCTGTTTGGCAATAGTTCGCTGAACCTTGATTAAAAAAAAAATCATTTTGGATTCTTGATGGAAAAACCTATTAAGACTGAGAAAGTGGTCTAATAGTTCATCCCATCAAAAAGGATAGAATGTATAAGGTTTGTCCAGAAAGATCCAGCCATGTACTATGAAAGAGGCACATTTATTGAAGATACAAGAAACACTGTACATAGGAGAATGACGCCTCAGTCCTCTTCAAAGTAGGCACCTCGGTACCTCACAGTTTTTCCTCAATTGCTATCGGCCGCTCCACGGTATTTTACTAAATCTCACTGATGGTCTGAAATCTCTTCCCTTTCAAAGATGATTTTAGTTTTGGGAAAACCCGTAAGTCGCAGGATGGCAAATCTGGGATGTAGAAGGGCTGAGTCACCTGGGTGATCTGATATTTTACCAAAACACTCTGCATGAGACACAATGTATTAAGTGGGCACATTGTCGTGATGAAGCTGCCAACCCTCAGTGCCCACAGCATGGTCTTCTGAATCATTTGAAGAGGTTCCGTGAAGGGCTGTTCAAGCTTAATATAAAATTTGATGCAGATTTGTTGCTCTACTCACTCAGTCATTTTGAATGCCAGAGTCACACAGTACACATGCTTACTTAACATCTACTGCCGTTATTGACTAGTAAAGTGAAGCTGCCATTGTTCACATATGCCCATCTAGTCCACTCTCCCTGGCTGCCAGGTTACACTGATGTCACACGAATTGTTCTTGTTATGTTAATAGCTGGACTTTTTCCGGACAGACCCCATATAACCAACTCCAATCTTAAAAACTAAAATGTATTTAAATAAGATGAGACAACATATAGTACACTCTGAAATCACAAATTAACAGGTTAGTCAGTATGGCATACTGCTTGCAAAAATGTTGTATATTGGTACACACACCTTTGGGTTGTCTCCTTTATACTCTGGGCTTGGCCACATGACTTGCTTTGGGTAACAGAACAATAGAAAATGTGATGCAGTGAAAACTTGAGAAGTATGCACTAGAGCTTGCCTTATTTTGCTGTTCTGGGGAGTTCTGTGATCAATGAACAGTACCACGGTAATCAGTGGCCATGTGCACAAATTATACCATTTAGCTCTAGCTGAGAAAGTCCAGAAAAATACTGCCCAGTAGACCCACAGAATCATGAGCAATAGTATTTGTTGCTTCAAGCCACTAAGCTTTGGGATGGTTTATTATGCAGTAAAATCTAAACAGTTACAAATCTTCAATTCAGTCTCTATGATCCTACATGGTCTGGCCCCTGCCTATCTCTCCAGCCTCATCATTCACAATAGCCACACCAGCCTCACCCCTTCCATTTCAACGTTTAGAATTTACTCAAGCTCATTCCTTTTTTAGAGTCTTTGTTCATGCACAGTTTCATTTTCTCACAAGTGTTGTTTCTCTTTTGTTCAACATTTTCACAGTGCACATATATTTTTCAACCACTGCAGTTAGCACAATTATAATTTTATTGGGTTGGCCAAAAAGTTCATTAGGCTTTTTCTATAAGATGGCTCTAGTAATACTTAGTTGTTTTTAACTTCATTTGAAACAATTTTGTTAGAATGTATTGTGACAGCTATCATATCAAAATGTGCATTTAAAAATATATCAAAACTGGTGAATTTTTGTACAGCCATTTTAATACTGAAGAGGGAAGAAAAGACATTTTTGGCATATTATGCTTTATTACTTCAAGAAAGGTAAAAATGCAACTGAAACACACACAAAAAAAGATTTGTGCAGTTTATAGACAAGGTGCTGTGACTGACTGAATGTGTCAAAAGTAGTTTGCAGAATTTTATGCTGGCAAGTTCCCTCTTTCCTCTTTAAAGTTAATCCCCACCGTACCACCATTCTCTGGCATCACCGATGTGTTTTTTATCTTTAGGGTTTTACCCTTCTAGAATATCACATAAATGGGAACATACAGTATGTAAAGATTTTTGTATCTCAGTTCTTTCACTTAGCATAAAGTGCTTTCAAATTCATCTATGTTGTTGCATGTATCAGTAGTTTGTTCCTTTTCACTGACAAGTTGTATTTTCCACTATGAATGTACCACTACTTATTTATCTATTTACTAACTGATGAACTTTTGCACTGTTTACAATTTATATCTATTACAAAGAAAGTTATATCTATAAACATTCACATTTCAGGTTTGGACATGTTTGCAGTGTAGCTCTTCCATAAATACTTAGCAGAAGGACTGCTTCACTAAACAGAAAGTGTGTGCTTAAGTTTTCAGCCAACTGTCAAACTATTTCCCAAAATGGTTGTATTATTTTGCATTTCAATCAGTAGTGTATGAATGAAACTGCCAGTTGACATCCTCAGTCTTAGCCATACTAGTGGATGTGTAGTACTATCTTATTGTGTTAGTCTGCATATCTCCAATGAGGCTGAGTATCTTTTCAGATGCTTATTTGCCATTCTTATATCTCCTCTGGGCAAACTGTCTACTCAACTCTTTTGTCCACTTAAAAAATCAACTCTTTGTCTTATTACTGAGTTGTAGAAGTCCTTTATATAGTTTGCAACACAAATTCTTTTTAAAAAAAAGATTTTATTTATTTTTAGAGAGAGGAGAAAGAAAGAGAGCAAGAGAGCAACATCGATGTGTGAGACATAAATCGATTGGCTGCCTCTTGCATGCCCCCAACTGGGGACCTGGCCAGCAACCCAGGCATGTGCCCTGACTGGGGAACTGAACCAGTGACCTATTGGTTTCTAGGCTGACACTCAGTCCACTGAGATATACCAGCCAGGGCTACAATACAAATTCTTTACCAGATCTCCTTTGCTAGTTTGTGACTTGCTTTTTCATTTTTTAAACAGTGTCTTCTAAATAGGAAATTTAAGTAGGCCTTAAATTTTGAGAAAGCCCAATTTATCACTTTTAAAAATGATTCATGCCTTTTGTGACCTAAGAAATTGGTGCTCAACCCAGGGTCACAATGATTTTCTAAAACATTTTCTGTAAAAGGTTTTATACTTTTAACTTTTATATGTAGGCTGATGATGCATTTCAAGATAATTTTGTATATGGAGTAAAGTAAGGGTTGAGATTCTCTTTTTAGCAAATAGATGCCCAATATTTTCTATTCCATGTTTTATAGACTGTTTTTACCCTGTTAAATTACTCAGGCACCCAAATCAATTGATCATTTATGTGCATATCCATTTTCAGACTCTATTATGTTCCACTGATACACATATTTATCCTTGAGCCAGCAGCACATTGATTACTGTAGTTTTACACTATGAAGTCTAAAATCAGGTGGTGAATCCTCTTTGTTCTTCTTTTTCAAAAGTGTTTTGGTACTTTGGATCCTTTGTATTCCCATATAAATGTCAGAATCAACACATCAATTTTCTACAAAACTTTGCTCTGATCTTGATTTGCACTGAATTGAAACTCTAAGCCACTTTTAGGGAAACTAGTATCTTAATACTGAATTCTCTAATTCACAACCAGGATATAATTTCCCACTTATCTAGGGCTGTATTAATTTGTTTTGACAACGTTTTCCAATTTTCAGTGTACAAGTCTTATATAATTTTGGTAAGCTTACTGCAAAATATTTAATTTTTTGATGACATTTCAAATGATACAGCTTTTAAAATTTTAATTCCTAATTGTTTTTTGCCAGTGTACATAAATTCAATGATTTCTGTGCAATGACTTTATGTTCTGCAACCCTGATAAACTCACTTAATTGGATTATCATAGCTTTACAGTATGATTTTTTAGATTTTTTAATGCAATGCTATATCATCTATTTTAAGTATCATTTTATGCATATAATCATGTTGTCTGCGTATAAAGACAATTTTACTTTACCTTTCCAATTCAACTGCAGAAATTATTTAATTCAACAAAATTTTAAATTAGAAATGAATGTATTTAAGCAAATGCAATGAAACAATTAAAATCTATCTGAATATCTGGTGTTTATCAAAGGGTCCTCTTGACTCCTAACCCTGAATATTTCCTTACATATAACTCTCTTATAATTATTTATAACTCCCTTTAAAATTATTTTTATGAAATGTGTTTTGGTGATATGGTGTTATATTGAGGAAAGTATCCCCTCTATGAAGGTATGTGGGAGAAACTTCCTTTTGATTTCAGAATCTGAATACTTATGTTTGTTCCAACAATTAGTTTAACCTAATAGATTTAAGGAATCATATACCCCATTCCACTTCAAAATGGTTTTTAAAAGCAAGACTTGTGAACTAACTCTAGCACTTATGTAATACTTTATGATCACATTTTCTTTCATAACCTTACTTGCCTATTCTATTTTTGTTACATAGTTCTTATTTCTAACTAATTTCATCTTACATTACCACAACCATCTTTCTAAATAAGAAAAAGAATATGTGTAGTAATATTCACTAATCTGTAATAATTATGCTGCTTATCATGAGGACACACTCTATATCAATAGACCACCAATGTTTATATGACATTTTATCTTACCAATAAAGGTAGTCCAGATCCACTACCAGAACTTTGTGATTGGTCAATAAGATCTTTTAATGATTCTCCAACTGGAATAAATGCTTCATCCTGTTCCAAATCACGATTGTAACGACGTCTGCTTGAGATACTCTTGCAATAATGTCTTTTAAAAAAGCAGAAAATAACCTACATCAAAACTCTAAAACTATAAAATTTAAAGGTAAGAAAATCTTGAGGTCATCAACACCATTATCCTTCACATAGAATCATATCAAAATCAGTCTTAGCATAGGATAATATATCCTCAGATAAAATAATGTCCAGAAATGTAGTTTATGAGGTCAAGTTCTATATGTCATGGTAAAATGGAAAATATCCATGGTGTGCTCACAGGAGGAAAAACAAAATTTAAAAAAGCACGCAAAGTGTAATGTAGCTATAAAAAATTTTGAAATTATGTATGTATGTCTAAAAAGATCAGATAGCCCTGGCTGGTGTAGCTCAGTGGATTGAGCACGGGCCTGTGAAGCAGAAAGTATATATAGAAAGTTATAGCAACTAAGGAAAGTGGACTGGAATGCACATGTGTGAACAAGGATGACTTCACTGTACCAGGCAGTGGGGGTGACAGATGCCAATGAGTGAGCATGTGTACTGTGTGGTCGTCATATTCAAAATTACTGAGTGACTAGAGCAACGAATCTGCATCAAATTTTGTACTGAACTAGACAGTCCTCCACGGAAACTCTTTGGATGATTTAGAAAGCTGCAGATGTGGGGCAACTGGTGACTGGAAGCTTCATCACGACAACGTACCCACTCATGCACTATGTCTCGTGCAGAGTTTTTTTGAAAAACATCAAATCACCCAGGTGACTCAGCCCCACTACAGCCCAGATTTGGTGCCCCATGACTTTTCCCAAAGGTATTATCACCCTTGAAAGGGAAGAGACTTCAGACCATTAATGAGATTTAGGAAAATACAATGGGGCAGCTGATGGCAATTGGAGAACCTGCGTGAGGTGCCAAGGTGTCTACTTTGAAGAGGACCAAGGTGTCATTGTCCCATGTACAATATTCATTGTACCTTCAATAAATGTCTGTTTGAATTTCATAGTACATGGCTGTATACTTTCTGAACAGACCTCATACGCTTTCTACTTTACGTAAGTATTTTCATTTGAATTTAAAAGCTTATATTTATGAATTAAAATGAACAATAAATATATTTCTATTTTTTATAAAAAAGATTTTATTTATTTACGTTTAGAGAAAGGGGAAGGGAGAGCGAGAAGGAGAGAAACATCAATGTGTGGCTGCCTCTCATGCATCCCCTACCAGGGACCTGGCCTGCAACCCTGGCATGTGCCCTGACCAGGAATCAAACTGGTGACCCTTTGGTTTGCAGGCTTGCACTCAATCCACTGAGCTACACCAGCCAGAGCAATATATGTCTATTTTTTTTAATAAAGTAAAGAGCAGTATGTGGAAAAGATACCAAACAAGTTCCCTTAATCCACTGATATTTTTGAAGGCTTCTCTTCCTAAAAATTCAAAATGCAAAATATTTCAAGCATGTAAGAATGTAGAAATTAACTGACACCCATGTGTATACCACTTAAATCTAATAAATATTAACATTATGCTATAAGTATTTTATATATTAAAATAAACAGAAATATTTGAAGCTCCAGCCATTTCCCTGATAATTCTATTTCCCTCCTTTACTAACAGCCAAAACACTATCCTAAAAGTGATGTCAATATGTATATTTATTATTTTACAATAACTGTACATATTCATAAACAACGCTGTTTCTTTGCATTCAAATTTACATAAATGGCATGCTGTACTAATATTTTACACCTTGCTTTTTAAGTACAAACTCCCTTTTAAATAAGGAAAAATATGTTTTACATATTTATTCAGGTTGATATATGTAAAAAAACAACAGCTCCTTATTGTTGATTTTGAGTGTGTCAGGTATTGTTCTGTGACTCTCACTTCATCTTTATAAAACTCCTATGAGATAAGTACTATTGTTCCCATTTTACAAATGAACAAGCTGGGATCCAAACCCATTCACTTGAAGTCACAGAACCTAGCAATATTAAGTGAGGATTTACTATTGTTCTTTGTGACTTAGTAACAAAACAACAGTTCCCATCTTATCTCCTCACCTTTTCCTACCCATTTTGTACTTGTGGGAACCAAACATTTTCAAATTTTCTAAGCTGATTTGTTTCATGTTTACCCCATTATTTCTTTTTTCCAAGCTTTTTTTTATTGATTATGCCATTACATTTGTTCTATTCCCCCCTTCCCCTCCCCTCCCCCCTGAACACCCCTCCCCCACCATTCCCTCCCTTTAGTTCATGAACACGTGTCCCAAGTTCTTCAGATTCTGTATTTCCCCTACTATTCTTACCCTCCCCCATCTATTTTCTATCTACTGTCTATGCTACTTATTTTCTGTACCTTCTCCCCCCTTCTCCTTCTCCCACTCCCCTGTTGCTAACCCTCCACGTGATCTTCATTTCTATGGTTCACTCCTGATCTAGATGTCCTCTTAATTTGCTTTTGTTTTAGGTGTGGTTGTTGATAACTGTGAGTTTGCTGTCTTTTCACTGTTCATCTTTTTTATCTTCTTTTTCTTAGGTAAGTCCCTTTAACATTTCATATAATAAGGGCTTGGTGATGATGAACTCCTTGAATTTGATCTTATCTCAGAAGCACTTTATCTGCCCTTCCATTCTAAATGAAAGCTTTGCTGGATAGATCAATCTTGGATGTAGGTCCTTGGCTTTCATGACTTGGAATACCTCTTTCCAGCCCCTTCTTGCCTGTAAGGTCTCTTTTGAGCAATCTGCTGACAGTCTGATGGGAACTCCTTTGTAGGTGACTGTCCCCTTATCTCTTGCTGCTTCTAGGATTCTCTCCTTCATTTTAATCTTGGCTAATGTAATGATGATGTGCCTTGGTGTGTTCCTTCTTGGGTCCAACTTCTTTGGGACTCTCTGAGCTTCCTGGATTTCCTGGAAGTCTATTTCCTTTGCTAGATTGGGGAAATTCTCCTTTATTATTTGTTCAAATAAGGTTTCCACTCGTGACTGTTCCTCTTCCCCTTCTGGTACCCCTATAATTTGGATGTTTGCGCGTTTAAAGATGTCCTGGAGGTTCCTAAGCCTCTCCTCCTTTTTTTGAATTCTTGTTTGTTCATTCTTTTCTGTTTGGTCATTTTTTCCTTCCTTCTAGTCTACTCCCTTGATTTGAGTCCCAGTTTCCTTTCCATTGCTATTGGTTTCCTGTGCAATTCCATTCATTTCAATTAGTTTAGCCTTCATATGTTCCTCTAATTTGTGACTAAAATCAACCAGTTCTCTGAGGATCCTGATCACCAGTGTTTTGAACTGTGCATCTGAAAGTTTGGCTATTTCTTCATCACTTAGATTTATCGGCTCTGGTGCTCTGAGTTGTTCTTGGGCCATGTTTTTATCTGTTTGTGCCTGTTACGTATGAGGAGCAAAGCCTTAGTTGTTTACCAGGGTGGGGCCACCCAGGTCACTGGTTTGTGATGCTGTATGTGGGAGCGGGGACAGAGAGGGAGTAATGGCGGTCCTCTCCGCTCACCCAGTCTGCCTCACCGCTCGCCCCCCTCCTGTTTATCTGAGCGTAAATGTGCAAGCCTGCTGCCCTACACTGAACGGGTTTCAAGGCTCGCCTCTTCACTGGTTTATCTGTATGCAAATGTGGGACCGACCCCAGACAGCCAGCCACGCCTCTTCCCTGTGTCCGCCCATAACCTGGGATCTGCACCCTCGGCTGCTTGTGCAGTGCCCCGGTCGGGGGTCTTTTTGGCCAACCCGCTCCGCTGCTGGCTTCACCCCTCTCACCAGTTTAGCTGAGTGGTTCGCTGTTTTCGGACTCCGTATTGTCGATTTTCTGTGTGGTTTGGTTGCGTTTATTGTTGTTGAAACTTTGTTGTTTTTAGATTTGGTTGTGCGAGGACGCAAGGTGTTTCTACCTATGCATCCATCTTGGTGGAAGTCCCCCATTATTTCTAAATAACATGCTTATGCTGACATTTTTAGTTTTTCAGTTTTAGGCTTTAACTATTGACTTCACACTGTGGAAGATGAAGATTTAACTCATTTAATACCCCCACTGCCCTTTCCTCAAACAGAAGAATTTCTATCCTTATATCCTCTTATAACATAGTTATAAGCACAGTATTTGTTTAAATCAGTATTCAGTGTTTGCATTATGACAACTAAGTGAACTCCACACATGGATCTCATTGTCCTTTTTTTTTTTGCTTTTCTGAACTCCCACCCCATGGGGCACAGGCAAAGATCCATTACTTCTGGGGAAGGAGTAGAAGTAAATCCCTCTCTCTGCCTCTGGGGGAATTGTAGGGAAACATTTTCCTCACCTGGCCAAAGATCCACCGATACTTAGGAAGGCTCAGTATCTTAAGAAAGCCTTTTAAGGTTTAGCAACACAGGAGCCTACCCTAAGGACAAAAAACATTCCCTCCTCTACTCTCCACCTGCCCCCACCATGAGTTACATACAACAGCAGGCTACCTCTGGGGTAAGAGCTAATGTATGGAAAGAGACCCCTGCTGTGGTACAGTCATGAAAGCAATAAAAGGTGAAAGCTGAGGGGGTTAGCAGAAACAGAGAAAAACCCTTCCCAACCTCCAAGAACAACATAATATCATATTATCACCAAATGAGTTTGAAACCTGTGATGCACTAAAGGCCCAGACCCAAACATTAAACGAAGCCCAAGCCTACTGAATTTTTAACCAGCCTGACTTACAAGCCCTCAATACTAACAAAAGTCTAAGAGAAGAGGCACACCCACTTTTAGGTATGTGTGGATATATATATATATATATATCTATTTCAAAAGTCAGTTTGTCATTCTAACAAACTAATATAATAAATGATAAAATATAATTTAAAAACACACATATCTTTAATATATTAAAGTTGTTTGAAACCAAATATTAGGGAAACCCTTAAAAGAAACCATGAAAAAAAATTACATACAGTGGGCCAAAGATAAGAATTATGAAAATCATGTTAGCCAGAAGACAAGAAAGTGGTATCTGTAAAGGGGAATAAAAAAGTCAGCCCAGAATTCTATATCCAGTACAAATACCTTTGGAAAATGAAGGCAAAAGATTTTTCAGACTGACAACAACTGAGAGCTTATGGCCAGCAGACCTACATGCAAGAAATTATAATGAGGTTCTTCAGACAGAAGAAATATGCCAAATGAAAACTTGGACCTAAAACTTAAATAGAGAGTGATGAGAGTCATAAAAATAAACATGAATATAAAGCATGTTTTTTCTTATTTTTAACCACTTTAAGGCTGATTGGCTGCTCCACATTTAGGTAAATGTTTATTATATTTTTTAATATATGAAACATTACTTTGCAATATTACTTTACTATCAAAATCACCCATTTTTAATACTGAACTTATTGGGACTGAGATGTCCCCTAATGGCAATGAGAATGATGGGCTAATTATAAAGCTAGAACTGGGCTTTATATATGATAATTAATCTGTGATACTGCTTCCAAGCAGATATTCCAGGTTAAGGGGAAGTTGATGAACAGCAACAAAATTTAGTAAGTACCTACTGTGTGTTAAGTAAGCATGGGGGACAAGGGGCACACTGGTTCACCATGTTCCTTAATACTTGAACAGGAAAGTGGTAATTTATCAGCTAGCCATCATCCATGTTAGCAAACAAGTAACCTCTGCTATCACTGAGGTTCCTGTCCAGTGGGAAAGGTAGACTTTAGGCAAATGATTGCAAATGAAAAAATGTTAGGTAAAGATAGTAAATGCTTTAGGTGTAGATCATGGGTTTTCACCAGTTTTTAAGGGTAAAGAAATCATTTGCAAAACATGACAGAAATTCCATGACAGAAAAAAATACAAAGAACTGTCCAAATGAAACAGAAATAATAGCTAATACACAATGAACGGAGGTGATAGCCAGGGATGTGGTTTTGGAGAAGGTATTGATCTTGAGGACTATGTTATTATCATGAATGTAAATCGGATTCAAGAAGAATAAATTTTCAAATATTTTTAGATTGGAACAAAACAGTCATCAGGAAAAAAGTAAAACAAAATATTAATGACTAATACATAAAAAAGACTAATCCCGATATGAAGAAATATATCCCTCTTTAACTTTAATTTTATCCTTATATGGCCTGTTATAGATAGAAATTTGTGTCTTGTTAAAATTGAGCTAAATGTATCTGATACACCAAAATTTTGTGAATTTGCTCAATAATTGGTCTTTAAGTAAATAAATTTCGAAAGCTAAGTATACAAGGTAGTCATGAGATTATCTGTAATACTTAGTTTAAAACTATAAAAAGAGGCTAAACGAACAGTTTGTGGTGTCTGTGAATGTAATGAACTGCCTAGATCACGCACTTATATGTCCATGGCTTGATTCTGAGATGAGTGTTCTTTTCAGTTAATCTTTAAAAAAAAATTTTTTTTTATTGTTGTTCAAGTACAGTTGTCTCCATTTTCACCCCACCAGGCCCCGCCACGCCCCACCCATCCCCATCTCCCATCCTCAAACCTACCCCCCTTGGCTCTACGTGTCCTCTTAAAAGACATTAGCTTGTGTCAGGGTTCCCTTGATCTGCATTTCCAGTGCTCTTCATTTTGTGTAGCTTCATATTTCTACCTGGGGTAATTTTTTTTTCTACTTGAAGAACTTTCCTTTCACATTTCTTGTGAAGATCTGCTGGTGATGAATTCTTTCAAATTTTTGTTATGTCTGAAAGTCTTTACCTTGCTTTCATTTTTGAAAAATATTTTCCCTGAGCATAGAATTCTAGATTCATGATTTTTCCTTTGAGTACTTTAAAGATGGGGCTTCACTGTCTTCTTCCATGCACTGTTTCCCATGAAAAGTAGGTTTCATGGAGGACAGCCTTTTCAGTCCTTTGTATATAATCTGCCTTCTTCCCTCTGGCTGCATTTAAAATTTTTTTCTTTATCACTAGTTTTGAGCAATTTGATTATGATGTGCCCTGGTGTAGTTATCTTCATGTTTCTTGTGCTAAGGGTTTGCTGAGCCTTCTGGATCTATGAGTTTATAGCTTTCACTAAATTTGGAAATTTTGGGGGTCATTATTTCTTAAAATACTTTTCCTGTCTCCTCCTCTTCTTTGGAAACTCTAATTTTATATATATTTAAGTGCCATAGCTCATGGGTGCTTGATTCATTTTTAAGTCCTTAAAAAAAAGATTTATTTATTTATTTTTAGAGAGAGGGGAAAGGAGGAAGAAAGAGAGGGAAACATCAACATGTGGTTGCTTTTTGCATGCCACCTACTGGGAACTTGGCCAGCAATCCAGGCAGGTGCCCTGATTGGGAATAGAATTGGTGACCCTCTGCTTCACAGGCTGGCACTCAATCCACTGAGCCAGACCAGCCAGGGGTTGGGGGTGCAGGGGTGGGGGTGGGGGGTGGTGTGTGTGTGTCTGTGTGTGTGTGTCCATTTAAGTGCCATAGCTCAATGGTGTGTGACTCATTTTTATGTTCTTTTTTAAATGTTTAGTTTCTATTGCTGTCTTCATGTTCACTGCCATTAATCTTACCCAGTGTATAATTCACCTCAGATATTATAGATTTCATTTCCTGAAGTGAGATTGGTGTCTTAAAAAACATCTTCCATGTCTCTATTTAACTTGAATATATAAAATATAGTTATAATTACTGTTTTAATGTCCATGTCTGCTAATTCTAAAAACCTACAACAGTTCAAGTTAGTATTGACCTGATAATCTTTGATTGAATGGCAGATTCTGTGAATTTTACTTTGCTGGATGCTAGATATCTCTGTAATTCTGTAAATATTCTTGAGCTTTGTTTGAGAACGTAACTACCTGAAAAAGATCCAATCCATTTGGGTCTTGTTTTTGAGACAGGACCAAAACCATGTTTAATATAGAGTTAATTATTCTGCAATATTGAGGCAAGACCCTTCTGAGTACTCTAACCAATGCCCTGTAAATTACAAGGGTTTTCAAGTCTCATAGCTGGAGGGAAAACCTCTATTCCCAGCCTTAGGTAGTTTCCTCACTTGTCCTCACCTGTGAGGAATCAGCTAAATATTCAATGGCAACCTTATGCAGATCTCCAGATTCTTTTTATGCAAGGCTCTCTCCTCTCCAGTACTCTTACAAACTGTAGCTGCTATTGTCTCCCCAGACTTTCAACTATATGTCCTCGATTCAGATTCTGCTGGGTTACATTGGGTTCCTCCTGTGTTGTGCAGCCAGAAACCCACTTGTTTCCTAATTTTCAGGGATCAAATGTCCTTTTACTATCTGATTGGCAGCTGTTAGTATGTGAGTGGGTCTTACTGATTACAGGCTTCCCTGTAAGATAAATCTTCCTGGGCCAGTTCACTGGGCCCAAAAGTCATTATGTTTAGTATTTTTCTCTTGGACTGAATGGATTTCCTCTATGAGAATCTTCCATCTTTAACAAGCCTATCTGACAGGGTACTGGAGGGTTGAGGGACCTACCAATCAGTACATAAATGTTCAGTTTACCTCCTTGCTATCACTATAATACCTCACCCTCAATAGTAGGGTATCACAGATGAGAACCTTATTTTTGTTCTTTCCAGAGATTACAGTTACTAGCCTTCTGTTAGGGAGATAGATGATGGGGAAGTCAGATGTGATCATTCAGAATGGAAGTGGGGATCTCAATGTCTGTGGTATACGACTTGCAAAATGGCCTACAAAGATCCTCACCTCTTGGTATGCATTCCCTTATTTACTTCCCTTTCATAATGTACTTAGGGCTGACCTGTGTGACCAAGAGAATATGGCAGCAGTAATAATGTGGCTTCTGAGTCTAGAACAGCAATTTTCAACCTTTTTCATCTTATGGCACACACATAAACTACTAAAATTCCATGGCACACCAAAAATACATTATTTGGAAATCTGACAGAAATATAGGTATAATTTTGATTCATTCACACCAGATGGCTATTGTTGTGTTGGATGTTGTCACTTTATTTGACAGACTGAGGGAAGAGGTCAGTCAGTGCCCAGGACTAAACAGTCAGGTATTACAAGGTATTTTTTATGAGATTAAAAAAAAGATTTTATTTATTTACTTTTACAGAGAAGGGAAGGGAAGAAGAAAGAAAGGGAGAGAAACATCAATGTATGAAATATTGCATGCCTCTCACAGGTCCCCAGCTAGGCACCTGGCCTGCAACTGAGGCATGTGCCCTGACTGGGAATCAAATCAGTGACCTGTGGGTTCGCAGGTCAGTGCTCAATGCCCTAAGTCACACCAGCCAGGGCGGGTACAACCAGCCAGGGCGGGTTTTAAAAAATTATTGTGGCACACTGGTTGAAAATCGCTGCTCTAGATCATATAATAGCACTGCAGTTTCCACCTTAGTCTCTTAGATCACTCATTATGGAGGGAAGCCAAGCTTCAATTAGCTCTGTGGACAGGGTACCATGAGAAGAACTAAGGTCACTTGCCAACTTAAAAGCCTTGGAGTGAGCTACCTTGGAAGGTGATCTACCAGCTCCAGTCAAGTCTTCATGTGAGATCCTGAACCAACCAGACAAGTTACTCTTGAATTCCTGACCCACAGAAACAGTGAGAGATAATAATTGCAGTTTTGAAATACCAAATTTGGGAGTGATTTCTTAATGCAACATTAGATTGCCAAGACAGAGCATGACTTGCTAAAAACAGACTGGCAGGCAATTTGCTTGGTTTTACTTCTACTCTCAGCATCACTTTCAGAGATAACTAGTACTACCAACTCCTGAGCTTCTCAAGGAGCTCTACAGTATAAACGGTTTGCCTTTTCACTATCAATTTCTGGCCTTGGGTTCAGATTTTTTTAGGTCTGTAAAGTCACTTATTGTTCATCCATATGTTTCACAGTTCCAAAGATTTCTGCTATAATAGTTCCAAAGATTCTTGTGCTCTTTGTCTTAGCTGGACAAAGAAGTTAAAAACTATTGCTGTTTGACTCTGGGGAGCAAAAGTAAATAACTATGCTCAAGCTGCTCCTTCATCTCAAAGACCTATTATCAAACATTTGAATCTTTGTCAGTATAATAGGTGAAAAACAATGATCTCAGTATGATTTCAATTTATATTTTTCATACTATGAGTATTCTTTTTAATTTTTATTGTTGACACTATTACAGATGTCTCCATTTCCCCCCCTTTGCCCACCTCCACCCAGCTCCCACCCTTCCTTCCCTCTGGCCATCACCACACTGTTTTCTGGGTGTACGGATTATGCATTTTTGTCCTTTGGCTAATCTCTTCACCTTCTTTCATCCAGCATCCAGCTGCCCCCACCCTCCCACCAAATGCTATTAGTCTGTTCCACGTGTACATGCCATTATGAGCATTTTTCAGTCATCTTTCAATTTTTCTTTTAAGAGCCACATGCATTTCTTTTTGGATAAATAATGTGTTCATTTTGTGGCCCACTTTCCTAATGACTTATTAGATTTTCTTCTGATTTATAGAAGTTCTTTACATTCAAGAAACCAGTTCTTTACATGAACTGACCATGTGTTTCACTGCTAGTCTGTCTTCTGGCCATACAGGGTGGTTTCTTCCACATAGTGAAGTTGTTTTTCTGTGTAGTTGACACTGCCAATCTTTTCTTTTTTTTAAGGATTTTTTACCTCTACATTTTGTGTCAGACTCTCAAATATCTTCCACCCTCTGAGATTATTTTTATTTTTAGAGAGAGGGGAAGGAAGAGAAAAAGAGAGGGAGAGAAACATCAGTGTGTGGTTGCCTCTCATGCAATCCCCACTGGGGACCTGGACGACAAGCCAGGAATGTGCCCTGACTGGGTAGGAATTGAACCAGTGACCCTTTGGGGTTCACAGGCCAGCACTCAATCCACCTAGCCACACCAGCCAGGTTATTTTATAAAATTCCTGTGTGGTTTGCTCTAGTACTTTAATCATTTCATTTTGTATATACCTAGTTCCAATCTCGTTAAAATTTATTTTTGTTTAGGAATTGATTCAACTTCATTTTTTCCCATATAGCTACCTACTCCCAAATCTACTTATTAATCCACCTTTTCCTCGGTGACTTGAAATGTTACTTTTATCAGATACTAAATTTCCTTATATACTTGTGTTTATTTATAGGTTTAGTAACCTGTCACTAATCTCTTTGTATTCATTCGTCTGTGAAATGAATAAAATAAATAACATTTTACTTTAGGAGTTTATGCTCTCCTCTTATTATTTTTTCTCTCCTGGCAATTTCTTTTGAAATCATAACAGAATATAAACAATTCTTAAGCCCCAAATAACTAAAGAATAATAATATAGTTGGTTTTTTGAAACAGGGTTTAAACATTCAGATATAAGAAAGTTAAATACTGCATAAAATAAGAAAATGGTAAGTACTCATGAGCATCACAAGAAATATAAAGTTGTGTCTAATTAAATTATTGGTAGTAAGATCCTCTCTTCCCTTAAGAAAATTCTAATCTAGCCCTGGCTGGTGTAGCTCAGTGGATTGAGCGCCGGCCTGCGAAACAAAGGATCATGGTTTGCTTCCCAGTCAGGGCACATGCCTGGGTTGCAGGCCAGTCCCCCGCAGGGGACCCATGAGAGGCAACCATACATTGATATTTCTCTCCTTCTCACCTTCTCTTCCCCTCTAAAGATAAATAAATAAACATTAAAAAAAAGAAAATTATAATCTAGTTAATTTAGGGAGATATAAACAGCAAATACAAGTTAATGATTTCTAAATTACATTTAGCAGTAAATGGTTTCTCCCTATTGGCTTTAAGAACAACTACTTATATCTACTATTCAACAAAATATCTTGCATCAAAAAGTTCTTACTTGTAACAAAAGCAGCTGGAGAAGATGATCATAGCAATTATGCAGATAGCCATGGAAATGAGCACAACCAGCCATCGAATGCTCCCATCTAAAAATGGACCTGACAATGAAAGTAAACAATAAACATGTATTTCTATGACATCTTATTAAAATTAAAAATTTAAATTCTAGAAAAATTATATATTAGTAAAAGCAAAGAAAATATTTTACTGAAAATTTTAATCATACATTTATTTCCCTGCTAACTTACCTATAACAACAGGGGGCAGTGTAGGTTGTAAATACTGGTTACATAAATTGGTACGACAACATTCTATTGTCCTGCGTAGTTGGGCTTTTGGTGAATCCTAGACAAAGAGTAATGACAAAATTAGAAATGGTTAGATATGCTAAATTGATAATGAAAATTTTAAATATTCATTTAAAATACGGTCCCCCCATAAAATAGGGTCCCTGGCTGGTGTAGCTCAGTGGATTGAGCGCGGGCCTGGGAACCAAGCAACCACGGTTCGATTCCCAGTCAGGGCACATGCCTGGGTTGCAGGCCAGTTCCCAGCAGGGGACACACCAGAGGCAACCATACATTGATATTTCTCTCCCTCTCTCCTTCCTTTCCCCTCTAAAGATAAATAAATTAAATCTTTAAAAAAATTATATTTTAAATATTCATAAAATATAATTTCTAATTCAGTAAGTGAAAAGTACCTGCAAATTTTATGGGTTAAAAAAAATTATAAAAAATTAGAATTTGTGCTAACATAGTTTATAGTTGTGAAGACTATAAAATGGTTTTTATTAAGAAGAACCCAAATATGTGGATGGTATCTTAGAATCAGACCATAATTTGATAGCAGATAGAAGTTTGTAAATATTTTCCATCAAACTTTGGCATATTTTATTATTTATTACTATTCGTTTTTAGTTAAAAAAAAAAGTAAATTCATGAGATCTTTTTCTAAAAACACAGGTAATATATTTTATTACAGTGTTAAACTGGTAGGGGTTTAAATATAAAAACAGGGTTTTTATATTTATGTTGAGGGTCCCTCACCAACAATTCAAGTCAAGGTTTTTTAAAAAAAATATTTTATTGATTATGCTATTACAGTTGTCCCATTTCCCCCCTGCACACCCCCTCCCATCCACATTCCTCCCCCACCTTTAGTTCACATCCATGTGTCATACTTGTAAGTTCTTGGCTTCTACATTTCCCATACTATTCCTACCCTCCCCCTGTCTATTTTTCTTTTCTATATTACTTATTCTCTGTACCTCCCTCTCTTCTCCCCCCCCCCATGCCCCTATTGATAACCTTCCATGTGGTCTCCATTTATGTGGTTTTATTCCTGTTCTAGTTGTTGGCTTAGTTTGTTTTTCTTTCTGTTTTAGGTGTGGTTGTTAATTATTGTGAGTTTGCTGTCATTTTACTATACAGGTTTTTTATCTTCTTTTCCCTAGATAAGTCCCTTTAACATTTCATATAATAAGGGCTTGGTGATGAGGAACTCCTTGAACTTGACCTTATCTGAGAAGCACTTTATCTGCCCTTCATTCTAAATGAAAGCTTTGCTGGATAGAGCAATCATGGATGTAGGTCCTTACCTTTCATGACCTGAAATACTTCTTTCCAGCCCCTTCTTGCCTGTAAGGTCTCTTTTGAGAAATCCGCTGACAGTCTGATGGGAACTCCTCTGTAGGTGACTGTTCCCTTATCTCTTGCTGCTTCTAGGATTCTCTCCTTCATTTTAGTCTTGGGTAATGTAATTCTATTGTGCCTTGGTGTGTTCCTCCATGGGTCCAACTTCTTCAGGATTCTCTGAGAATCCTGGATTTCCTAGAAGTCTATTTCCTTTGCCAGAATGGGGAAGTTCTCCTTTATTATTTGTTCAGATAAGTTTTCCACTCGTCACTGTTCCTCTTCCCCTTCTGGTACCCCTATAATTCTGATGTTGGAACATTTAAAGATGTCCTGGAGGTTCCTAAGCCTCTCCTCATTTTTTTGAATTCTTGTTTCTTCATTTTTTTCTGATTGGATGATTCTTTCTTCCTTCTGGTCCACTCCACTGAGTCCCAGTTTTCTTCCCATCACTACTGGTTCCCTGTACATTTTCCTTTATTTAACTTAGCGTAGCCTTCATCTTTTCATCTAATTTGTGACCAAATTCAACCAATTCTGTGAGCATCCTGATCACCAGTGTCTTGAACTGTGCATCTGATAGGTTGGCTGCTATCTCTTCATTGCTTAGCTGTATTTTTTCTGGAGCTTTGATCTGTTCTTTCCTTTGGGCTATTTTTTTGTCTTGACATGCCTGTTACATAGTGAGGGGCAGAGCTTTAGGTGTTCACCCCTATAGGGCAACCCACATTACTGGGTTGTGACGCTGTATGCGGGACAGGTGTCTGAGAAGGAATAATGGCGCGTGCTCTGCTCTCTGCCAGATTTCAGTCACTTCCCCTGCTTCCCACAAGCAAATTGGGCCCTTCTGGTGCTGATTCCCGTGTGGGTGGGCTTGTGTACATCCTGGGACCCTGTGGTTTTCTCCAACAAACTCTCCTGTGAGGCTGGGAGTTTTTCACAGCACCTCAACCCCCACAGGTGTTTTCAATCAATGTTTTGAGGTTTTATATCCCCATGCTGGGACCCTCGGTTGCGAGGTCTGTCTCACTCCTCAGTTTCACCTGGTTATCTGTGCACAAATATGGGACTGCTTGGCCTACCAGCCACCTTGCACAACACTCCCCTCCAGAATCCCCTGCCTCGTTGGGTCCGCCAGCTGCCTCTCTGTGCACCTGGGGTCCGCTAGGTGCCCTGTTGAGCCTACTTTGTTTAGGCTCCCCAACTCTGCCCCTCCTGCCAGTCTGGATGAATGTGTCTACTTTAACTCCTTGGTTGTCGTACTTTCCATACAGTTCAATCTTCTGTCAGTACTGGTTATTTTTTCATTTTTAAATTGTTGTTGCCCTTGGTTGTGTGAGGAGGTACAGTGTGTCTACCTACACCTCCATCTTGGCGGGAAGTCCTGTATTTCTGAGTTTTAAAGAGACCAAAACCAGATATGAGATGTGTCCTTAACAGATCAGAACACAAGCACACAGAATGTACTACAGTCCTGGGAACAGATATCAACAATCATGTGTGAAGTTTTATTTGACTAACAGTACAGTACTTGATAAGTTCTTAACTTGAATGCTGACATTTCAGTACTACCCAGGAGAACTGCCATTCTGGGCCAAGAGACTATCACAATGGAACTGTTTATTATTATAAAAGTAGCAAGAATGTAAGCAGAAATTGACTGTTATTCTTTAAAAAAATTTTTTTAAATCCTCACCCAAGGATATTGCCCACTGATTTTAGGGACAGAGGAAGGGAGAAAGGGAGGAGGAGGAGGATGCAGGGAGAGAAGGAGAGAAACAGTGACTGGTTGCCTCCTGTATATGCCCCAACCAGGTATCGAACACGCAACTTAGGTATGTACTCAAACCAGGGATCGAACCCCCACAACCTTTGGCACATGGTACAATGTTTCAACCGAGCCACCCAGCCAGGGTGACCATGTTATTATTAAAAACCAGATGGCCAGAAGGTAAAATCTCAGTATAATTAGGTATTACTTTAAAAATGAATCTGAAAAGTCCATGACTTGAGATTCTATAAGAGAAGATGGGTCAAGAACACTGGAAACCTCCAAAAGAACAAGTTTTACAGTATTTTTTTACTTTCTGACAATTTTCTTTTCTATTTTTTTAAGAGTTTGTTTATTTTTAGAGACAGGGGAAGGGAGGAAGAATGTGGAGAGAAACACCAATGTGTGGTTGCCTCTTGCACGCCCCGTACTGGGAACTTGGTCTGCAACCCAGGCATGTGTCCTGACTGGGAATCGAATTGGCATCCTTTGGTTCGCATGCCAGCACTCAATCCACTGACCCACACCAGCCAGGGCTAACAATGGATTTTAAAGAGAAAGAAACATGTTAGAAGCTATACCAGTGACTCTGAAATAATCCCAGATCTTAAAAAAAAATCCTTACATGAATGATGGAATAAAGAGTACATAATTAAAGATGAATAAAAGTGCCAACCATCTAAGAATAGTTCCAGGAATGCTAAAGTTCAAAATGAGCTTAGCCCTGAAGAAAAAATTCAAACCAAGAAAGGGCCTTTTTGGCAGTGCTAGCAGACAGACCACCAAGCAATGGGACAAAATAGTAGACAATGAAGGAAAAAGAAAAGGTACATTTCTCCAACTCCTGTTTCATTTCTGTCTTCTCTACCAAGAATGATTGTAAGAATGGAGAAGGTAGACACAACACCAGTAAGTGGGAACTGATATCCCAGATGTGTGAAAGAGATCCTACAATGTTTTTAATAGCTCTATGAGATCCTCACTGTTTTATATAACTCTATAAAACTTCTATCTTTTAACCTAGGTGAATGATATCACAGGAAGATGACAGCACTTGTCAGATGGCAGAAAGATACAATTTAAAGATTTTTAAAACAAGGAGTGTTAGAAACTAGATAGCTAAATGTTATTATTTCTTTTCTAAATGGGAAAGAAAATAGACTTTACCAATAAGATTCGAGGCAACATGGTATTATGGAAAACTCTGGAATAAAATAGCTTAAATCCTAGCTTTGCCACTTACTAAACTTTGTGACCATGAGCAATAAACTTACTTCTCTCTGGATTTAGTTTCCTCTGCTGTAAAATGGAGGATAAAAAATATGTTTTACAGGGTAACTGGCAGGAAATGAGGTATAATATACCAAGTACCCAGCATATTAAATGCAAACAGCAAATATTCAATAAATTAATTCTTCTTCCTCTAGTGAACTTGGCATGGATCCTAATCAAGGTTCCAGAAAGCCAAAAATGCCTGTAAACCCCTGGAAGACTCAATATGATTTTACCAAAAATAAGGAACATCAAACCCACCTTACATCCTTCTTATGTAGGTTAACTGAGTAGGCAAAAGTCAGGAGTGTCTAGATAATGAAGTTGGCTGACACAACCTTTCCTTTCCCATTCCTTCCCTCCCCTCTTCCAACCAAGTCCATTTGTATCTACAGATTTATATGGGCAGTAAAAACCCTTGTGAGGGAAAAACTCACTTGAAATTCATGAAATAGGAGATTCAGTGAGCTTGGACAGGAGGGGGTGAGGGAGTGGTACATGAAAAAGGAAATGAAGTCAAACTGTAAGGAATGGCAAGCAATTTCTTAGAAAAAATTCATCGTATAGAAAGAAACAGAATAAGCTAGATTTACTAACAGAAACCGTGGCATGGCAAGTCTGGGCCAAGCAGGGTGATTCTCATTTGAATCTATTCTGATCCCTATGCAGTTGTATGTGTAAAAGCACTGGGAGAAAAGGCTCAGGGTAAAATTAAACAATGTATCCCTTCTCCCACATATTTTTAGAGTGATACCTAAAATTTTTCATTAATAACTTTTGGCTTGCTGTACACAATGATATTTTAAAATAAAACTGTTATATCATTCTTAAGTCTATTCAGTAGAATTAATAATTAAATAATGTAACAATCTGACACCTACTTACCACTAATTAAAAAAACGAAGAAATGTTTAACAATTAGGAATGTTAGTGTTCCTTTTCCTCATTGAATTCCTATTTCCTTTTCACATCCCCCACAATAAGATTCCCCAGTAATATATTTTGATACATAATTCTCCATATCAAAAATATGTAAATATAAATTACTGTTTTTTATTTCCTGTGACAATATATCTTTAAGTCTTAAAAATTACTCTGGTTTGACTTATCATCATCATTCTTTTTGGTATAAAATAGGTCAAAACAATATATATGTTTATAATCTTTATTAAAATACTAACATTAAAAGAAAAAATTACTGATTATATAATGGATGAAATTAGTTCTTAAATTCACAGAAAAGTATTTCTTATTGGTGAAATAAGAAAGTTTGGCACTATTTTTATCCCTATTTTTCTAGATACTTTATTCACATAAATACAAAGATGATAATGGAAGAGTCTGTTATAAAGACCTTCCAATCATATCTTAAACCCCGACAATGATCCTATTATCAAAAATTATTTTCATTAACCAAGCAATTTTGTTGAAAGCAAAAAATCTGAAAACCACCTGACATGGAAATATCTGATATCCCCACTTTCCCCACAGTCACAATGAAATCTCAAATTACAACCTTACTTGGTAACCTGAGATTTTACATTCAAGGCCTTTGATCTTTAAACTGGGAAAAGGGTGACAGTAAAAGGGAAGAAAAAGAGGAATTGCTTTAGAGGCTCTGTTCTTAGGCAGGTCAATATTAAGCAATAGGACATATGGAAGTTTAGGATCTGTAAATTGATTTCCTTTAAACTACCCATGTGCCGCCCTGGCTGATGTAGCTCAGTGGATTGAGCGCGGGCCTGCGAACCAGACAATCAAGGTTCGATTCCCAGTCAGGGCACATACCAGGGTTGCAGGCAGGTTCCCTGCAGGCCAGTTCCCAGCAGGGGATGCACGAAAGGCAACCATACATTGATGTTTCTCTCCCTCTCTCCTTCCCTTCCCCTCTAAAGATAAATAAATAAAATCTTAAAAAAAAATGTTTTAAAAAAATTTATAAAAAAAAAAAACTACCCATGTGCCTATGTGATTCTTGCGTAATGTAGTCTGTATGTATCCATTAATACGTGTAACCCAGCTTTAAGACTGCTCAGTTACATCATCAATATGCTAAAAGCAAAATTTATTAAGCCCTTACTATTGTATGTGCTGCTTGTGCTAAAATTCTACATATATGCATCTCATCTGATCCTTACAGATGAGAAAACAAAAGTAAAACTCCTTCCCCAAAGTTTCACAGCTAGTAAGAGGGAGCGTATGGATTTAAATGCAGACTGTCAAACTTAACAACTAACTTACATTGGTGAATTCAGTTTGGGACATGGCTAGCTCAGGGGGCCTGCAAGACACACTAGCTGCTACTGCTAAGCTCAGTTCTCTAACCACAGCTTTATTCAGTATTTTTTAAGTGACTGCATATTTCTTCAATATTTTTAAAGAAATTTATAGTACATGTGGTTGATAAATATACAAAAGGCATAAAACTGCACTAGAAGAAAAAAAAAACAAATCAGCATTCCCCCAAATTTTGACAAATTACAGCAAAGGACTAATTCTAATATAATGAAATTTAACACAGACAAGTATGTTACAACTGTATAGCAAACATTCCATTCCTGTATACTCATTTGTGTAAAGAAGCCAACACCACCAATAAAGAATGAAAGAGATGTGGCTCAGCAGTAGCATAAGTGAAAGACATGGGCATTTCAGCTGACAGAGCTCAATGTTTCTAGAATATTGGGTGACGAACATCTAACATGAGATTTGGCTATATTTAGAAAAAAGGAAAGGAATGACCTACTCTCTGGAGAGTAACTCTAAATCTGATCATATAAGAAATAGCTGAAGTCATTGTGAACTTTGTGAAAAGTCATTATTTTTTTATGGGCAAACACTAGAACGGATGGGGAAGAAATCAGGACAAAAACAAACCAAACAAACCAAAAAAATCCCCCAACAGCTTTCTTTGTATAGTAAAAGGCTATCACATTAAAAGGGGGATTAGATTTGTCCTCTATGGCCCAAAGGGGCAGGAAGGAAGATACATTTGCAGTCATTGGGAGGACAAGCTTTCTCAGGATCAAGTCAGTTCATTTTACAGATGAAACAGGTGGTCTTTGGGAGGTTAGTGAGTCCCTGTCACTAGAGGTATAACACATACAAAATTTATGGAATGCACTGTGTGGGTAGAGTGGGGGAAGGGGTAGATTCCAAACATCAGCCAAGAGGTTGAAACATACAACCTTTAAGGTTTCTGTCAATCCTGAGAATTTCTAAATTATTCAAGTAATTTTCTAAAATAACCAAGGCCTAAATTTGTTGTGTACCAATAGTTCTATCTGGAGCAGCTTTTCAAAAACACTGGCAGGTTCCCTAGGGGGAAATTACTACACAGAATTAAAAAAAATTTTTTTATTGTTGCTCAATTACAGTTGTCCCCGTTTTCCCCCCATTACTCTCCCCTACCTCCCACATTTAATCCCCACCCCACCCCCTGTTGTCTTTGTCCATGGGTCCTTTACACATGTTCTCCGACTTGACCCTTCCTTTTCTTTCCCCTATTATCTCCCTCCCCTCTGCTACTACACAGAATTTTAAAAAGATTAGGTTTATAACCAAGAGTGCCACCAGGATGCTCATAAATTATTACCAATACCAATTCCTTTGCTGCTGTTGTTAAAAAAAAAACTCCACTGAGATCTCCTTACAAGGATTTACCATTTCTAAGTTGTCTCAGAACGTGATACAAAGGTTACTGCCCATCACCTAAAATATTTTGATTTTCATAATCCACAAATAAGAGTGACAATATCACTTTGCAGCCATTACAATTTAAAAAAGAATAATTTAATACTTTTAAAAAGTAATCTGGAACTTCACTTACCACAATCGTATTTTACTTGAAGTGAAACCTAAGCTTCCCCAAATATGTTTGCTTCAAGAGCATAAACCAAGGTACAGACCAGGCACACCTCTCCTGGGGGAAGTCAGTACTTTTTTAGTGGTCCCTCCCTTCTTTATTTCCTGGGCCCCACATTAGATCTTACCTTACACTGAAAATCAGATCCTTCATATTTCATACACCCTGAAGCTAATGTGGTTTCTCCCTGGTCATCTTCTTCTATGATGGCAAAGCAATGCCCATTAGTTCTAAAAAAATGAAAACAAAAATAAAACTCTAAAAAACTAAAAACAAAAACAAAAAACAAACAAAAAACCAAAAACAGAAACAAAAACAAAACAAAACATAGTATCAGAAAGTACTGATTAAAATGAGTTTGAATGTGACCAGGTACCTTGTTTTTTAAATTAAAATTGCATTCACATGTGATTAATTGGCAAGGCACACAGGTTTTAAGGCAAAAGAAAGTTGTCATAGCTGAACTAAAACCCAAAGACCCACTAAGAACCTTATGTCAGGTGGAAAAGGATTCCTATTAAACAAGTCATCCAAGTACCATTCATTATGTAACCTCTCTTTGATAATTATAGTCACGTGATTACAGAAAGTTGATGTGTGAAATTTTATAAAGTCAATCATCTTAAGTTTAAAAACATAATTAAAAAAAAACTTTTTAAATTCATAAAATGTTCAGTGTTCACATACTGTACACAATAATAAATACTCACAACTTTCCTGTGAAGTAAAAACAGACTTAGTAACAAAGTATATTTTAAAAAAGACTAAGATCTTAAGAGGCATTTTTTACTGAACATAAAAAGGAAGAACTAGATGAATTTTCAAGAAATTTACATAAATGTACTTGTATTTAATGAAATTTTATTAATATTATATAATGTAACAGTATCCTGGAGTTTTCTCCTAATATTTATTTACACTTTAATGGATAGAAAAAAACTTCTAAAAGCTTTTTGTATGCTCCTACTTACTCTTTGTATCAGAGTAAGTGTATTGCTTCTACTTAACAGAATCTCACAGAAGTTTAGTTTTCTGTTCAGAGAAAATGTTAAGTGTGGGGTGAAATTCAGATAAAATTGATGATTCAGTTTTACTTGGGGTTACTCAGTCATTATCAAACAGCCTACACGTATCAGACAGGCACTATGGATGAGAAGTGTGGCAAGAAATTACTTGTTGATAAAGTGGGGAGCAATATCCAATGGCACAGATTGCCCAGCCTGTCCCAATAAAGTCAACCACCATCAGAGGACAAATAACCAATTTAGGATGTAAAGAGCCATCATATAATTTCAAGATTTTACATGTAAACATTTATGGTTTATATCTGGTCACATTCAAAGAGCATACAATTATTAGGAAAGTACAAAATAAGACATTGATTATTATCTTTATAGAGGGAGACAATTAATTGACTGATGAGATTGAGGTGCTCAGGGGATTCTTTTTTGGCTAGTAAACCAATTCTTCAAATATGGAATAGAATTACATAGTCATATATAATGTGTTGAAAAGTGAACATAAAATTAAGCAGGAAAATTAAACTGGTTATATAAATCAGATTTGGATTGGGGAGTCTGCTTGTAAGAAGATAACAAAATTAAACATCATAATATCATTCTTACATATCTGTAAAATATTTCAGACAATTTAAAATTATGAGGTTTTGGTGGAATTTTCATGTTTTCTTTTTGGTAAGCCCCAAATTCTCAATGAATATCAATGACTTTATGATAAAGAAATCATTAAATAAACTCTAAATGTTAGACAAAGACTACAATCTTATCTTGTTAAAAAGCTGTATTACAATGTTACTCTAAGAAAGTAACCATTAACCAATAGTAATAAATGTTCCTCTATATAGAACAAAAAGCTTTCAGCTCTTTGGAAGACATTATAAAGTTAAAGAAAAAAAAACCGTAGACAATGTAAATATCATTGCATTTATAGCATTTATAGGGTTGCAAAAATAGCATTAAATGCAACCCTATTTTCCTAACTTTAAGAAAGGCTGCATAAAATACTTACATGCACGTGTTATTAATAGCATCATCAGGGCAGTGTCCTGAGCAATAGCACTTTAAAAAGGGCAAGGTATCTTCTGGTGCTAAGGTTACTCCATTTTCTGACTTTTTCTGCTCGGAGTCTGATTTCATTCCAGTACCATGGAGCATACTGTCCAGATTCTGCCCTGTAATCATATATGAAATTCAAACCATTTCTGAAAAGCTAATTCTTTGATTTCAGTTTTCAACAAGAAAAGTTTCTAAGCTTTCTTATCATAGTAACTACAGGTCATGTGTATCTTTAATTAAAAGTATATTTCATATACACAAATAACAGACATTTATTAATAACCTATTATACACAGAACTACTATTCCAGGTATTATGGGATATATGGACTTGACAACACCATAATTTTTGCATTGGTGAAAGACAAACAATAGCACAAGGTAGAATATGGTCATAACTTAAGAAAGGTACATGGAAGCAATTTCACAGAAGGCAGTCATAGCTTTAATGATTAAAAAACAGAAAATATGTTTCTTTTCTTAAATTCTTTGGTTCAAAACTTGTGACTAGCTTAAAAAAATAAGTCCTTTATTTGTGCCTTTATACAGAAGTGGAGTTACTAAGCATCTTACTTTGGACTTTAATTGCTTAAGTAAGGAAATTGTGAGAACATGGGGACTAATATTATCTGGTGCCTTTTATCTCAAGGTCATGGGTTCAAATCCAGAATCTGCTGCCAGAAACTGAAGGCTATTCTCCCATTAGAGTCTAGTAGCTTCAAATGACAGCTACTAGACAGCTACTGCCATATTTGGTACTGAATCTTTCAGGCTGAAGCAGAAGAGAACTAAATGTTTTAGTAATTCCTTCTTCCCTATGAATGGCTGAAATCTGCTAGAGTTGAATAAAATGTAGAGCCAAACAGGTATGAAACATTAAGAGAATTGGGTTTTTAATGAAAAATGTTAAATAAGTGGTTCAAGTTTTAATAGTTTAGACCTGACTTTAAACTTAGCCAGACTGGTGAGATAAACTATTAAAAAGAGAAAAAAAATAACACATATATTTGCACTGATAATACAAAAAGAATGTGCTGCTAAGTTTTAGTGATTACACACCTTGAATTTTAATAATCTTCACTTAATCCCCTAAATTACTATAAAACTTAAAGACTTTGTTTATGTTAAGAACGTCAACTATAAAATTAAGTAGGGGAAGGTGGGGAAGGAAGGGAAGAAATCCACTGAGCTGGAAATAAGAAGAACCTGGATTCTGGTCTATTATGGTTCTATCACAATTTAGCTAGCTGGATTACGGATAAGCCATGTTACTCAATAAGACCATACAACTGGAGGACATCTGAGGTCACATAACTAGCTTTAAAATCCTATTGCAATGAAGAAAGCATCAATTTAACTACAGAGAACAAATGGCAAATAATGTATCACATGCTATTAATTTTTCAAAAATCTAATGACACAGAAAAAGTAGTACAGTGTGGTAGAAATAATGCTGAAGTAGTAAAGTTAAAGGTTCAAGTCCTGATTATGTCCAAAGATAAGTTAACTTTCTGAACCTCAAGTCTTTATCTATCAAAAAAAAAGGTAATAATACCTGCCCAATTCAAATCAGGTTACATACAGATCAAATGGATATATAATAAAAGACTTAATTAAATATAAAATAGCATGCAAGTAAAAATATTACTAATAACAAAGATTATACTAAGAGATTACTAGTACCTGAAAAATTCAAAGTTATATGATCATTAGCAAACATAACTTCCTAGAAAAGTATCTCAATTTAAGAGATAAAAACAAATTACAATTCCGTGCATCTGGGATTTATAAGATCCCAAATATCTAACAAAGCACTAATTAGAGGCTTAGTATGTGCATGCAAGGTACTGAGTTCTAGAAACTGATCTGATCTTTAAGAAACTCGGAAGGTGAAGGTGACAGGGAGGGAGTGATAAGCACCTAAATAAACACAATGTGAAGAGTGATACAATACAAAGGTGTTATACAAACAAAGGAGGAAGCTGATTTATCTTAGGGTGTCAAAAATCAATGGAATCTGAACCATATCTTAAAATTGTAAGATTCTGCTAAGGCATGGATGCAAAAAAAAAAAAACCACAAAAAACCCCAAAAAACTAGCAAAAGCCTCTCTGTACTCTCTCCTTAGGTAACAGCACCCATTCCCATGGTTTAACCAGATCTTTTTTTGATGGTTCCTTGATTTACCCCTCCAGCCTTGACTTCCTTAAGTAACTCAAAATTAACTTTTCCAAAATGGAACTCCTATCTTTTCTCCTCTAACATGGTCCTCCTGCAGTCTTTTGGCTTAACTTCTAAAATACAGGGTCTGGCACAAATAATGCCCCTTTCATTACATAAAAATCTTTTATTACAAAATCATAAGCATGTAATTCTGTAACATAACAGTTTCATGCTCAAGCACACCATGTAACATTTTAGGTGAAATGTTTGAATTTCTGTTCGTCTCATGCAAGACATTCATGTACCCTACCAATCATACTCAATAGCATTACTTCTACCAGACCCTGTATATCTAATTTTTTCCTCCAACTCCACTGTTATTACCTAGGCCTTTTATATTATGCCACTTCCAGATACTGATCTCCATCCAATACTTCTCTTCTTGGCCCCTCCAATCCCTTTCCCACACAGCAAACAATTATCTTATAAACACAAAGCTGATCCTGTCACTCCACTGCTTAAAACCTATTAATATATACATGACCTGTGGACATGGACAACTGGTGTGGGGATTGCCTGAGGGAGTAGCAGGGTGGAGAGGGAAGGAGGGGGGATTGCAACAACTGTAATGGCATAAATAATAAAACATTAAAAAAAAACAATTAATGCCTTCATATACACTCAGAATAAAATCCAACCTCCTTCACCATGCCTATTGAATAAGGCCCAACAGGATTTGGATTCTGTGTATCTACCTCTCCAACATCAATTCTCAGCACCCCTCTATCATGCTCAGGCACACTGGCCTCTGTCAGTTCCCAATCACAAGTCCTGTGTTTACAAAAGTATAAAATGAAGAGACATGGGGTGGCTGGGGCTATATATCATATTTCAAGACAAACACATGCAAAAAATATGTCATAGCTTACATACTTAGAAACACACACACACACAGCTGAAAGATACAAGTGACTATATAAATAGGTGCATTTACACCAGGCTCCTTTGTCCTTAGTAGAAGCTTTTGGCATCACTGATTTTACTGAATTTTCATTCCTGTTTAATAATTTTTCCTACCTTCCCAGCAATTTCTTGGATTCTTTTGGATAAAGAAGAGGAACTCCCTCTTCCCTATCCTTAAGATAAAATATCTACAAGAGGGATCAGAAGGCAAAAGACAGGAGAGACCAATGGGATATCAATGCACTGCATGTACAAAGTAACCAACAACGGTAGTTTTCCTTACTCTATGTGCTATAGAGCAATGATTACTGAAGGTTTTTTGCAAGTCTTTCTTCCTCTGATTGGGAGCTAGCTTATATAGTACTGACCCTATTTCTTCCTCATCATTAAATACTGGGTGTGTTGGGCATCAATAATTTCTCTCTTAGACATGCACTGCTGGACCAAGAAGAATCACATCTGAACCTGATAGAGAATGCTGCATACAACCCAAAAGTTGTGGATTAGTAGCTGAGTACACTGGGCAGATGAAACTCTGCATTATAAATTCCTGTGAGAAGGAATTGAATATATCACATCAACACGAGCACTTTTAGTATGTACCTGTGAGAAATGGTATGCACGATGCTAGGTAGACAAACACAGACAACAGATAGCTGTTAATTGTTTTATTCCCCTTTACCTTGGTGGCTGCGCACACACACACTTTTTAAAATTATTTATTTATATATTTTTAGAGAGAGGGAAAGAGAGGGAGAGAAACATCAATGTGTGGCTGCCTCTCACACGCCCCCTACTGGGGACCTGGCCTGCAATCCAGGCATGTGCCCTGACTGGGAATCGAACCAGTGACCCTCTGCTTCACAGGCCCGTGATCAATCCACTGAGCCACACCAGCCAGGGCTTACACACATTTTTTTAAGTGTTTGCTCCTCCTTTGTGTGACCCAGGGAGGCACAGCCCTACCCTCAGTAGAGATAACTGTCTAATCTCAATTTTAGTTCCATCCCCCCAGCCATTGTTTATACAAGAGTATAGACTAAATTCTGCCAGATAAAATTAGAAGGAAGTTTGCTGTATGGAGGTACCTGGGAAAAGATTTCTTTACCAAGTAAAAGGGGACATCCAACTCTCTTCTTACACTGAATGTTGTCAGTTCAGTTTCTACATCTGCACATTATACCTAGCCCCTCAGCAGCCACTGTGGCCATCAAGTGAGTTAAACTATGGCTAAAATTGCTGTATGGAGAAGAGCACAGCTTAAATAGAAAAAGAACTGGAAGAGCTAAGGAATTAATTACTTGGAGTACTCCTATGTTCAGACTTTTTGATGTGTGATATTAAATTTTCCTAATTGTTTAAGCTACTTTATTCTGGGCTTTTGTTACTGAATGCTGAAAACATCTCACTTGATTGAAAAAAAAAAAAAGATAAAATCTGTTTCGGACTCTTTTAGTTGCCCAGTGGATTTTCTATTCCTCCATCCCTTCTGGTTTTCCTAGCTAATAGAATTCTGACTTAGCCTGGGGGTAGGTAACGTGTCCAACCCTAGGCAGTGGATTTAGCTAGTAACCTAAGCTGACTGTAGCAATTCTGTTTCCCAGTAACCCTAGCAAGTGTCTCAGTTTAACCAATAAAATAAGACAAAGTCAGCTGGTGGGAGGTTAATTTCTGGGAACACTTTTGCTTTCTTGATATAAGGTCCAGCTGAGGCCATTTTCCCCTTCCCCCAATGCAAATAATAGCAGCCATTTTATAACCCGGAGGGAAAAGTCAAGAAAATTACAGAGATGTCAGTCTTGATACTACTCAACTATTGAATGAATACCATAAAACATCTATCATCTATGTAAAACAAATAAATAAATTTCTATTTATTTATGTCACTATTAGGTAATTTTAACTTAAAGGTAACTCATGTCAAAAACAAGGACTAACAATCAGATGACATTCTTCTGTTGCAACTTGAGTAACTTTATCTCAATGTAAAAGTACTTTAATCTATATCAAAATGTTTGGTGCTCAAAATATTACTGTTTTTATTTAGGATAAGTATTATTATCTCCATTTGCTAACAAGGTACAAGAAAACTTTTTTTAAATGAAAGAGAGGCAGTTTTTAAAATTTTTATAAAGATTTTATTTATTTATCTTTAGAGGGGAAGGGAAGGAGAGAAACATCAATGTATGGTTGCCTTTCATGCGTCCCCTGCTGGGAACTGGTCCCTGCTGGGAACTGGCCTGCAACCCAGGCACGTGCCCTGACTGGGAATCGAACCACAATCCTTTGGTTCTCAGGCTCGCGCTCAATCCACTGAGCTACACCAGCCAGGGAAAACTTATTTTTTCAAGACAAAACTCAAGATAAAGATGGGGCAAAAGTCAAATTACTTCCATTAACATTAGTCTGCAATCCTACCTAGTAATCTCTGAAAATACCATTTTTCCTTCATTGGCTTCCCCCTCTACACTGGTTGTAGTTCTTTCTTTTCTTTAAGAGCAAATGTTTTTATCTTACCATTTAAAGCTACTACAAACTAATCCTTTTTGAAATGAATATAACAAATTTTGTTCTTTGTCAGAGAAATATAATTCTAATTAAGATTTTCCACTTATGCCTGATAATTAGTTACCAAATTATGTCATCTAAAAAAGTTAAGTATAGAACAACCTGAATCAGGATGGAGAATGAGAATCTTGTACCATACTGACTCTGTGTGATCTACATAGATTAAGTATTTTGTAAATACTAAACAGAGATTACCGGGTAGCGAGGTAGCAGATATGAATGTTATTTATTTAACTCATGTTCCAAACAACAGCTGCTAAAAGGACTACAGATGCTAAAATAAAGGTGTTTTATTAAATAATGTATTTCATTTAAAATGTGGCTTTTTACAAGAGGGCTTTGTATTCTGAGCATTGTAATAAGAAGGGTAGCATACCTAGGACAAAATACAAAGAAGCTATAGAATTCATTATTATGTTTACGGTTTAAAGTGAAAATATAAAAAAAATTATGCTGTTAATCATCTTTTTTCTTGTTAGTAGATATTAATCCATTATCACAATGAACAAAACATGAATGAGTAATCTATTGTCATAAACTTAACATAATAAAGATGTCCAGCAAGTTGTATCTGAAATCCTTTTGCAAAATAGTACTTTCTTTTTAGTTTAAAATATTGTCCTGATTAAATCATACAGGAAAAAAGCTCATATGCAAATACAGTCCATTTGATTTTAAGAGTTATCATAACTTCCTGTTTGAAAGTTCCAAGCTATGAACACACCAGAGTAATATTAAATATGGGTCATAAAAAAAACCGAGTACTTAATGAAGAAATTCTAGTACTCAGCATACATAAGTGCCATTTATATTTCTGAAGTCTTTTAACAACAATGATTTTTTAAGTTATTTACATTTATTCCTTACTGTACTTTAAAGAAGACATGAGTTTTAAACTACCATTAAGTCTTAAGTATCTAATTACTCTGTGCCTTAGGCAATAGGTCAAGTACTTTATTTTATACTTTATCTCATTCAATCCTCACAAGACCTGACACTACATATCATAACACCTATGTCATGAATAAGAGAATAAGTTCAGAGAGGCTGAGATTTTACAAATACTTGAAAATATTTCTATCACAGTCAAGTTCAAAATTTATTTGGGATATCTGTTCTTTGCCAACTTAGTTAAAAATTATACTGTGATAATGGGCCTAAGTAATCAAAAAGTACATGAGCTGAAAGAGCAGTAAGAAAAAAATGCTTTTTGAGATACAGAAATAAATTATTTAAAAAGATAAGATTGCTTAAATGAACAGTGGCTTACCTTGAACATGAGAAATGATGAACAGATAGGCTCCCAACAATCTGATGTAAATATATAGCTGAGTCATTGTTCAATTTTAATGTTTCCTGTACACTGTCACCTGTAATAACTGGTCTTGTTATGCCACTAATTTAGAAGACTTTTATTCAGTGAGATTTTCTTGTAAAAGGTCTTAATGACTTTACAGTGACTCCAATTTCCACTGCTTTTTCCTGACTCCTGAAAGACAAAAATATGAAAAAGGTAATGAATATGACTGAATTCTGAAGTTTTCAAAAACAAAGAGAAAAAACAAATGCCCAAACATAACTTTTAACAATGAAATATGTTTTTAAAGACTAAAGCTATCTTTGTTTCTTTTTTCTTTTTTAAAAAGGCACTATAATACAAAAGTTTAAATAATTTAGTAATGGGTAATCACCTCCCCTGACCTTAGATTAACCATATGTAAAACATGAAAAATATACTAAATAATATCAACGGTCTAATCTGGCTGCACTAAAATAATTATTTTTTAACTGCCAAGAAAATTTCTAAATATATTAAGAACAAAACAGGAAAAGTTGAATTTAAAATACTATATTATTCATCTTAATAATCTTTCAAATCCTAGTAGATGTGATAAAAATGTCTTGGATCTTTCTAATAATTTATTCTATAGACAGAAGAGAAAGCCTACCTAGAAAATCACACTTAAATATGCCGAATGCATTATCATTAAAGCAAAACCAATAGAAATGTCCCTTAAATAAAATTATTTTCTTAAAATACTGCAAATCTGTCTTTATTAGAATAAAATTGAGCTTTTAATATGGATGAGGTGAAACATAACCTCTCCATTTAAGATTCAGCAATTATAAAATAAACGGAGAAATAGACAAAAAAATGTACTTGAAAAATAACTAAATAAAAAAAAAAAATAAAATAAAATAAACAGGTAACACACAAAAAAAGGCTAGTTTGTGTAAATGTGAATCTGTTTTCTTTTCCATCCTATTGGTTCAGGCAATTTGATTTTATTGACTCCAGCCTAAATTCTCAAAAATTTTATTTGTTTGTTTGTTTTCAGAGACAGAGAAAGGGAGAGAGTGAGAAAGGAAGAGAACCATCAATGTACCATTGCCTCTTGCATGCCCCAAACAGGACCAAGGTACGTGGCCTTGACAGGAATCCAACCAGCAACCTTCTTGTTTGCAGGAGGAAGCCCAACCCACTAAGCCACAACAGTTAAGGCCAGCCTGCACTATTCTTAAATGAAAAAGATTTTGTTTATGTATGACACAATGCTGGCATAATTTCTATCATAAACAACCTTAGCTTTCTATTTCACCTACCTAAGAATTTTTCACTTTTACTAGCTCTCCAAAGGCACTTACAATATTAAGGAAATAAGGTTTATGGTGAGATATCATTTATATTGTACATTTTATATATGGGGCATAGTTCTAAAAATCTACAATTTCTCACTTCTCTACTATAGAATTAATTTGCTTCCCATATACACTGTGCTGAGAGAGTAAAATGTAAAGTCCAAAATAATCACAAAATAACACCTACAATGTGACAATACTATTGCTTGGGGAAAGTTGGCATTATAAAATTATGATTCCAGGGACATTTGTTCCAAGTTCCAAATTCAAGTTTCCAGTATATATCCAACCCTGTTCTCTCTCTCTTTATTTCTATTTGCCTATTAAGTATCTCTACTAGGATTATAAGCCTACCTGTCTAAATCAAACTCACTAACTTTCCTTCTGACTCCTTTAGACCTGCCTCTTCCTCCTTCCACTTGCTATCACAGTGAAGGGTGAAGCTCTCTGTATAGTCACCCGCACCAGAAACCCTCTGGCATCATTCTGCTTCCCTTACCAGCTCTAGCTCTCACTCCCCCAAACTTTTCCTTACTAATTCATTCACTCATTCACCAACAACATTCTTGAGTACATATTTATCTGTAAGTGTAAGGCCCTAGAAAAAAGAATATGAGCATGACTTCTGTTTCAAGGAGCTCACAGTCTTGGGCAGGAAACTGATTGCTATGATTGATTCCATCTTTCAGTGTCAGTTTCTTCATCAATTTATTTAAACCTAAAACGTGGTCTTGTCTCATTAGAGGTACAACCAAGGTACCTTGTAGGGTGGTTGAAGTGCCTGCCACACTCACAGTCCCTCTCAGAGCAAAAAGTATTATGTGTGAATCCTTCCAAAGTGACATAAATATCTGTCACTCTGCTACTCTGGGTACAGTTCAAATCCTGGATCTGCCTTAAAGAAGTAACCTAACATCTCTGGATGAGTTTCCTCATCTGTAAAACTGGAATTATATTATTAACAGTTATTTTGAAAACTGAGTTAGATGACAGCTAACACATATTCATGGCAGCATTATAAATGCTTTGAATATATGTATCAACTCATTACAACTACCATATAAGATAGGTACAATTATTACTTAATTTTACAGGTGAGGAAATTGATATAAAGTAAGAAATTTGTCAAAGATCAAACAGTTGCTAAGTGGCAGCACTATAATTCTAATCAAGAAGATCTGATTCCAGAGTCCAGATGTTAACTGCCTATACTGATTGCCTGCTGGATATTTTATGTACATAACATTATGTAAACTACACATTATAAAGTATTTTAGAGAGGGGTACAGAGTAGGTGCTCAATACAAATTTCCTCATTGCATACATGTTTATAACACACTTACCAACTGGGCACAGGAAATAACAGGTGCTATCTATGACAATCCAATCTGCAAAAAATTTTTATAGACTAAAAAACCTGTAATAACTTATGTGGAGAACAGCTATTGGCCAAGGAAGGTCTAAAGGTAAAAATGATTTCAAATCCCCCATTTGTAACTTAACAATGAAAATCCCTAATTATTAAAAGAAAAATTTTATGATTATAAGCTCACTATGCATCAGTACTTATGACAATTGCTAAGACATTAGTCAATCTTATCAAGCACTGATGGAAGCACACTGCTATAATCAAAGAGGGTAAGTAACTACCTTACTTTATGCCACCTGGTTGGGCCTCTTAAAAACCTTAGAGAAGAATGACAAGAACAAAAATTATAGAGAAATGACTATACTTGAGATACAAGTGAAAGGACTGGAGGTCTTTGCTCTCAAGAGTATCAAAGAAAGAAAGTATGAATGCACTTTCGTCAATGACATGACAGGCATGATGGAAATGAGACTACACTAATTCAATGATTCATCAGATGCCTTCCAACTCTGAAATCCTGTGTGAACAGTATTCTTGACACTGAATGTTAATTTACTGTTTATTAACATGCCTATTATATGCATGATTCTCTTAACAAGAATAGAGTGATGAGAGCAAAATAAACCCAGCTTTCACGGAGTTCATAGTCATGAAACAAGACAAGATATTCAGACATCAAGCAGGACAATACAAATGACTGTAACTTGCAGCATCAAAGAAGGAAAAGTGCTAGGTCCTGGAGCGATTTGAGTGAGTGAGTGATCTAAACTGAATGGAGAGGTCAAGAGAATAATGAAAAGCGACATTTAAGTTGAGATCTGAAGAGTAAGAGTTAGCTAAAAACAAAAGGGGAGCTAGTGTTTAGGCATAAGGAATAACCTGTGCAAAGATCCTGAGGCAGGGAAGAGGAAAGAACAATGTTCAGAATGAGGGGTAGTGTGGTGGAAGGTGAGGCTGAAGAGACAAAATACAAAAACCAAGTTAGGCAAGATCATATGAAGGAGTTGGAATTTAAATCTAAGGGGGATGGGAAGGCAATTATCTGGTTTCTATGTCATGGACTGGAAAAGACAAAAACAGAAGCAAATAGACTAGTGAGAAGGGTACTGTAGGAGTTTAGGAGAGGTATGATGGTAGATAACATTAGGGCAGTGGAAGTGCTACAGTGGCTGAATTCAAGATATACTTAAAAAATAGACTCAGTAGGATTTGGTAACAGATTAGATGTGGGGAAGTGAAGAGTCAAAGAAGATCCTTCCATTTCTGGCATGAGCAAGTATGTGTAGTGGGGACAAGTGGATTTTTAAAGGAATGAGAAGAGATGAGGGATTCAATTTTGGAACAAAGGGAATGTCTAAAAGCATTTGGTTCTGAACCTTAAAGGAAACATTTGGAACTGACGATATAAATCTGTTATGCAAATTGTATAGAAAGAGATTTAAAGTGATGACTCTGTGTGAAATGGCCTTCTAAGAACCAAGAGGGCCCCAAACACCAGTGTTCATTTAAAAATCAGATTAATAAAAGCATTAACATCATATGTATGTATCTGGCATTCACTGATAAAATAAATTCATGGTCCAGGGGCCATCACGAACAGTAATAATACAGTTTATATTACCACAGCGAGACTACAAACTACAGTTCATAAGTGATTATTTTTTTCACAGTTAAAAAAATATATACCGGAAAAAAAAAAGCCCTGGCTGGTGTAGCTCAGTGGATTGAGCACGGGCCTGGAAATCAAGCAACCATGGTTTGATTCCCAGTCAGGGCACATACCTGGGTTGCAGGCCAGTTCCCAGCAGGGGACACACAAGAGGCAACCATACATTGATATTTGCATTGCATGATCTAAAATGTCCACAAATGCTAATACTACCTTCAAAAAGAGGATCCTAATTCCCTCCCATGAATTCCCACTTCTAACAAATAAAATGGAAACAAATAAATGTAACTTCCAAGGCTAGATTCTAAAAGGCACTTCAGAGATTGCTTCTTGAAATACTCTTTCAGAGGGAAGCCAGGTTAAATGTCATAATGACACTCAAGCAGCCTCACAGCGAGGCCTATGTGGCAAAAAACCTAGGCCTCATGCCAACAGCCAAGGGAGTTAGTCACCTAGGTCATGGATGGATCCAACAGCACCCAAGAAGCTTTAGGTGACTGCAGCAGCTTCACAGACATCTAAACCACAATTCATCTTCACCATAAATTAGAACCATCCAGGTAAGCCCTGGTGGATTCCTGATCTTCACAAAGCGTTGGTTGTATTATGCTGCTAAATTTTGGGGTAATGTTGGGCAGAAATAGATAGTTGCTATAATAGTCATTATGAGAAATTTGCTGAAATAATAAAAGCCTAATTACTGTAAGTTACTGCATAGTCAATCAAAGACAGACATCTAGAAACCATAGTTAGGTCAGAATATAACAATAAAAGTATAAGATAAATATAGTCTAAAAAAACTAACTGGATAATATACTAACATATTTCTTTCAAGAAAGTAACCAAAAGTATGCTTTGCTTTTAAAATATATCAACAAACCTCATTTAAAAATTTGACACTTTTTATTGCTTTATTGTGATAATATTGGTTAATAAAATTGTATGATTTCAGGGGTCCAATTCTATAATACATCATCTGTATAATGTATTGTATTAACCACCCCAAGTCAAGTCTCCTCCCATCACCATTTATCACCTCCTTTTATCCTCTCCTACCTCTTGCTATCCCACTGTTGGGATTACCATACTGTTGTTGTCTGCGTCTGTGAGGTGTTTTTTTGAGGGGGGCACTTAATCCTTTCCCCCTTTTCACCCAGGCCCCCTTCCCGCTCCACTTTAACAGCTGCCAGTCTGTTCTCTGTATCTATGACTCTGTTTCTATTTTGTTTATTTTCTTTAAAGGATTCCATATATGTGGAGTCATGTGGTATTTGCCATTCTCTCATTTATTTAATTTACAATAACACATCTATAAGGATGTCCATGCTGCTGCAAAAGCTTAAATTTTCCTTTTTTCTTTTTTAACTGCTGAGAGTGGGATCCCACTGGATAAATGTACCAGAGCTTTTTTTATCCACTTATTTACTGATGGTGACTTGGGCTGCTTCCAAATCTTGGCTCTTATAAACAATGCTACAATGAACATAAGAGCACACATATTCTTTCAAATTACTGTTTCAGGTTTCTTTGGATATATTGCCAGAAGTGGAATCAGTGGGTCAAAAGGCAGTTCTATTTTCAATTTTGAGGTATATACCTCAGCTTTTCACAGAGACTACACCAACCTGCAGTCCTACCAATAGTACACCAGGGCTCCATTTTCTCCATATCCTTGCCAGCAAATGTTGTTAGTTGATTTATTGATGATTACCATTTTGGCAGGTGTCTGGTAATATCTCATTGTGGTTTTAATTTGCATCTCTCTGATGCTTAGTAATGTTGAACATCTTTTCATATGCCTATGGGCTATCTGTATGTCCCTTGGATTCTTTGCCCATTTTTAAATTTGATTGTCTTCCTGGCATTGAATTGAAAAAGTTCTCTATTTGGGAAATTAACTTCTTATTTAACAGATGTGTCAGGGGCAGATATGTTCTCTGATACAGTGGGTTCCCTTTTCATTCTGATGGTTTCTTTAGCTGTGCAGAGCTTTTTAGTTTAATGCAGATTTATTTTTTCCTTTGTCTCCCTTGTCATAGATGTATCAGCAAAAATATTCCTACATTAGATTTTACTGCCTATGTTTTCTTCTACGATTTTTATGGTTTTGTAACTTAAGTCTTTTATCTATTTTGAGTTTATTCTTGTGTATGGTGTAACTTGGTGGTCTATTTTCATTTTTTGGATGTACCAATCCAATATTCCCAACACCACTTACTGAAGAAACTATTTTTACCCCATCATAGGTTTTGGCCTGCTTTCTCAAGTATTAATTGACTATAAAGACTTGGGTGGATTCCTGAGTTCTCTGTTCTGTTTCACTGAACTATATGTCTGCTCTTGTGCAAGTACCAGGCTATTTTGATTACTATGGCTTTTTCAGTATAGTCTGATATCCAGTATTGTGATCCTTCCAACTTTGTTAATCTTTCTCAAGACTACTCAGACTACTAGGGCTCTTTTATGATTACATACAAATTTTTGGAATATTTGTTCTACATCTGTGAAATATGCTGTTGGTATTTTAATAGGAATTGCACTGAGTCTATAAATTGCTTTGGGAAGTATGGACATTTTAATGATGTTAATTCTTCTAATCCATGAACATGGTATATGCTTCCACTTGTTTGTGTCTTCCTCTCTTTCTTCAATATCCTGTAGTTTTCTGAGTACAGGTCTTTATCTCCTTACTTAAGTTTATTCCTAAGTACTTTATTTTTATTGTTGTTGCAATGTGAAATGGGATTGCTTTCTTTGTTTCTCCTTCTGAGTGTTCATTATCGGTCTATAAAAGTGCTACTAGGAGACTTCTGCCAAGACGGAGGCATAGGTAGAAGCACTGTATCTTCTCCCACAACCAAGTTTAAAAACAACAAAGTTTTAGCAACAAAAACGCAGCCAAACCACAGAAAATTGAACTACATGGAAGTCTGAAAACAACAAACCCTTCAGCCAAAATGGTAAGAGGAGCAGAGCCATCAGCAGAGCAGGGTTGGGCAGAAAAGATCCGCCAGACCGACCCTGGCACGAGACCCAGGCGCGCCAGCAGCGGTGGGCTGATCCCAGGTGTGGAAAAGCAGGTGGACCCACTGAGGGCGCAAGCTAGTGGACCGACTGAGGGAGGGCTGATCACGGTCACATATTCCCACGCAGATAAACCGGTAAAGGAGCTAGCAGTGAGATGGACCACGCAGGCTCCAGTGGCAGGAAGCAGCAGAGGGAACTGCCACTGACCCTCTCTGACCCTGCCTCCACCTACAGCGTCACAATACAGCGACGTGGGTGGCTCCGCCCTGGTGAACACCTAAGGCTCCGCTCCTCATATGTAACAGGCACGAACAGATCAAAACATGGCTCAAAAACAACTCAGAGCCCCTGAGCTGATAAATCTAAGCAATGAAGAAATAGCCAAACTTTCAGATGCGCAGTTCAAAACACTGAGATGCGCAGTTCAAAACACTGATGATAAGAATGGTCACAGAACTAGTTGATTTTAGTCACAAATTAGAGGAACATATGAAGGCTAAACTAATTGAAATGAAGGGAAATACACAGGAAACCAATAGTAATGGAAAGGAAACTGAAACTCAAATCAAAGGAGTGGACCAGAATGAGGAAAAAAATGACCAAACAGAAAAGGATGAAGAAACAAGAATTCAAAAAAAGGAGGAGAGGCTTAGGAACATCCAGGACATCTTTACACGTTCCAACATCCAAATTATAGGGGTACCAGAAGGGGAAAAGGAAGAGCGACAAGTGGAAAACTTACTTGAACAAATAATAAAGGAGAACTTCCCCAATCTGGCAAAGGCAATAGACTTCCAGGAAATCCAGGAAGTTCAGAGAGTCCCAAAGAAGTTGGACCCAAGAAGGAACACACCAAGGCACATCATCATTACATTAGCCAAGATTAAAATGAAGGAGAGAATCCTAGAAGCAGCAAGAGATAAGGGGACAGTCACCTATAAAGGAGTTCCCAGCAGACTGTCAGCAGATTTCTCAGAAGACACCTTACAGGCAAGAAGGGGCTGGAAAGAAGTATTTTAGGTCATGAAAGGTAAGGATCTACATCCAAGATTGCTCTATCCAGCAAAGCTTTCATTTAGAATGGAAGAACAGTTAAAGTGCTTCTCAGCTAAGGTCAAGTTCAAGGAGTTCATCATCACCAAGCCCTTATTATATGAAATGTTAAAGGGACTTACCTAAGAAAAAGAAGATAAAAAAGATGAACAGTGAAAGGACAGCAAACTCACAATAATTAACAACCACACCTAAAACAAAAGCAAACTAAGAGAACAGCTAGATCAGGAGCAGAACCATGGAAATGAAGATCACATGAAGGGTTAGCAACAGGGGAGTGGGAGGAGGAGAAGGGGGGAGAAGGTACAGAAAATAAGTATCATAGATGGTAGGTAGAAAATAGATAGGGGGAGGGCAAGAATAGTATGGGAAATATAGAACCGTCTTGGGCCCTCACTGGGTCTGCTCTTTGCCACCCCGCACCTGGGTTGGTCTCCCGCTTTTTTGTCTCTGCCGGCCACTGACTCTGACCCTCTTACCAGTCTGGATGAATGTTTCGTTGTTGTTGGACTTTTCAGTACAGTTTAATTTTCTGTTTTGGTTTTGTTCCAGTTTTTAAATATTTGTTGTTCATAAACTCGGTTGTTTGAGCAGGCACAGTGTTTCCACCTATGCCTCCATATTGGCTGGAAGTCTGTTGATACAATTTTTATCCTTCATTTTGTTTAATGTATGTATCACACTTACTGATTTGCAAATATTGTACAAACCCTGCATCCCCAGAATAAACCCACTTGATTATGGCATGTAATTTTTTAAAGTTTTAAAAAAATTTTTAGAGAGAGGGAAAAGGAGGGAGAAAGAGAGGGAAACATCAATGTGTGAAGGAAACACTGACTGGTTTGCCTCTTGTACTTCCCCCATGGGGACCTGCCCACAACCCATGAACGAGCCCTGACTGGGAACTGAACCAGCAAACTTTCGGTCTGCAGGTTGGCACTGAGTCCATTGCTCAGCCAGCAGGTGTATGATCTTTTTTAATGCATTGATGAATCCAATTTGCTAATACAATGTTGATGATTTAGCATCTATATTCATCAGAGATACTGGCCTATAATTTTCTTTCTTTGTAGTGTCTTCATCTAGTGTTGGAATAAGGATAATGGTGGCCTTGTTTAAAAAAAAAAAACAGCTTCTCTCCTCTTAAATTTTTTGGAATAGTTTGAGGACGATAGGTGTTAGTTCTTTGAATGTTTGGTAAAATTTGCCTGTGAGGCCATCCAATTAGGACTTTTGTTTGCTGGGACATTTTTTGATTACTGCTTCAATTTCATTAGTTGTTATCAGTCTAGTCACACTTTCTGATTCTTCCTGATTCAGTTTTGGAAGACTGCATGTTTCTAGGTATTTGTCCATTTCACTGAGATTGTCCAATTTGTTGAGATATAGTTATTCATTGTATTTTCTTACGATCCTTTGTATTTCTTTTATCTGTTGTTACTTTGCCTCTTTCAATTTCTGATTTTATTTCTTTGGGTTCTCTCTGTTTATTCGTGAGTCTGGTTAAAGGTTCATCAATTCTGTTCATCTTTTGAAAGAACCACCTCCTGGTTTCACTGATCTTTTGAATTGTTTTTTTTTAGTCTCTATACCATTTATTTCCCCTCTGACCTTATTTCCTTCCTTCTAGTTACTCTGGGTTTTTCTTGTTCTTTTTCTAGTTGTTTTATGTATAGAGATGGATTATGTGAGGTTTCTGTTTCTTTTTGACATAGGCCTGTAAGGCTACAAAGTTCCCTCTCATGACTGCTTTTGCTGTATCCCATAGTTTTTGATGGCTGAGTGTTCACTCTCATTCGTTTCCAGGTAATTTTTAATTTCTTCTTTGATCTCATTGGTCATCCATTCATTGTTTCATAACATACTATTTAACCTTATGTTCGAATGTTTTTGAGTTTATTTTCACTGTGTTTGATTTCTAGTTTTATGCCATCGTGATCCAAAAAAATGCGTGTTTTCAATCTTCTTAAATTTACAGATGTTTTGTGTCCTAACATGGGTTTTATCCTAGAAAATGTACCACATGCACTTGAAAACAATGTATATACTGCTGCTTTGGAGTGAAATTATCTGAAAATAAAAAATCCGTCTTGCCCTGGCTGGTGTAGCTCAGTGGATTGAGTGCAGGCTACGAAACAAAGAGTCGCAGATTTGATTCCCAGTCAGGGCACATGACTCGGTTGTGAGCCAGGTTCCCAGTAGGCAGCATGGAAGAGTCAACCACGCGCTGATGTTTCTCTCTTTCTCATTTTCCTCCCCTTCCCCTCTGTCTAAAAATAAATAAATATTTTAATACAAAAAATACATCTTGTCTAGTGTGCGATTTAAGGCTGCCATTTCCTTGTTGATTTTCTGTCTAGAAGATGTATCCAATGATATAAGTGAGGTATTGAAGTCCCTTACTATGACTGTATGTGCATAAATGTTTATAAGAGTTATATCCTCTTGTTGGATCTCTCCCTTTATCATTATGTAGTATCCTTCTTTGTCTCTTAATATAGCCTTTATATATTTTGTCAGATATAAAGGCACTGCTATTCCACCTTCTTTTTCATTTCTATTTGTATGAAATATTTTTCCTATCCCTTTATTTTTAAGTGTATATGCGTTTTGAGGTGGGTCTCTTGTAGACGGCATATATCTTAGTTTTGCTTCCCTATCTGTTCAACTACCCTATGCCATTTGAATGAAGCATTTAAGCCATTTACATTTAAAGTGATTATTGACCCTGACTGGTGTAGCTCAGTGAACTGAGCCTGGATTGCAGGCCAGGTCCCTAGTACAGGGCAGTCGAGAGGCAACCACATGTTGAAATCTCTCCCTCTCTCTCTCCTTCTCTTCCCCTCTCTCTAAAAAATAAATAAAATCTTTTAAAAAAGGTAAAGTGACTATTGATAGGCATGTATCTATTACCATTCATTTTTAAAACTTTATTCTTGTCTTTCTTCTTCAAGAAGGCCCTTTAAGATTTCCTGCAATATTGGTTTCTTAGTAACAAACTCCTTTAGCTTTCTCATGTCTGGGAAGTTCTTTATTTCTCCTTCCATTTTAAATAGCCAAATTTTAAATATCATTTAAAAAAAACGATAGCCAAGGCTATCATTTAAAAGTAGTCTTGATCTCACCGTTAACAGGAACTTAAACAACAAAACAAACAAGCAAGCAAAATATAACCAAAGACACTGAAACAGAGAACAGGCTGATAGGGACCAGAGAAGAGAGGGGAGGGAATTTCAGGGGAAAAGGGGAAGAAGGGTTTATAGGAACAAGTATGAAGGACACACAGACAAAAACTAAGGGGGATGGAAACGGGAGGGAGGTGGGGAACTCTGGAGGGTGGTGGTGAGCTGGGATGAAGTAAAAGAGATAAAACTGTACTTGAACAATTAAAATAAATAAATTTTAAATAAATAAATAAATAAATAAATAAATAAATAAAATAAACGTTGTCTTGATTTTGGATCATCCTTGCTTTATATCACTTGAATATTTCATGCCTATTCCTTCCAGCTTGAAATGTTTCTGTTGAAAAATCAGTTGAAAGTCTTATGGAAGCTCCCTTGTAGGTAACTGCTCTTCTCTTGCTGCTTTCAAGATTCTCTCTCTGTCTTTAACCTTTGGCATTTTAATTATGATGTATATTGGTTTGGTCTCTTTGGGTTCATCTTATTTAGGACTCTGTGCTTCCTGGACTTGTGTGCCCTTCCTATATTAAGTTAGGGAAGTTTCCCATCATTATTTATTCAAGTTGGTTTTCAATCCCTTGCTCACTCTTTTTACCTCTGGTACCCTATAACACAGGTTTTGGTTCACTTCATGTTGTCCCAAGAAAGCTTTAAACTATCCTCAACTTGAAAACTGTTTTTCCTTTTTGCTGCTGTTTGTGTGTGTTCTGCTACCTTATCTTCCAAATCCCTATATGATCCTCTGTTTTATCCAACTTACTGTTTATTCCTTCTTGTGTTTTCATTTCACATATTGTATTCTCCATTTCTGACTTATTTATGGTTTCTATATCCTTTTTCATGTTGTTGTAGTTCTAAGTTTTTTGAGCATCCTTATAAGCATTCTTTTGAACTACATTTCTGGTAAGTTACTTGCCTCCATTTTATTTAGCTATTTCCAGAGATTTCTCCTGTTCTTTCATTTTGGATATGTTTCTTTGTTGTCCCATTTTGGCTGCTTCTTTATGTGTGTTTCTACATATTAGGTACATACAAATCCCACTTTGGGTAGGGTAGCCTTATGCAATAGGTGTCTTGTTGGACTCCATGGCACAGTCACCTACTCCAAGAATGACCCTTGTGTGGGTTACATGGGAACTCCTGTTGGAATTGAGTCTTGACTGCTATTGGCCTGTTCCCATGTGGAGCTGACCCTCAGGCTGGCTTACTGTGAGATTCAATCCTAACCACAGTGTACAAGCTGCTATGCAGGTGCTGACCACTAGGAGCAGAATCTGTCTCAGCAGCTTCTGGTGCCTGCTGAAATAATCCCTTTGGATATTCTACCAATGAAGTTAATTCAGTCCTGCTCTGATGTTGTCTCAAGCTGGTCCCTGGATATGTTGGTTCTGGGGCCTCTTAGGAGGGACTCAGGTGCAGACCAAAGTCAGACACTGCCTATGACTGTCCCTGGGCAACCTGTTTGGAGCTACAAAACGATTACAATTTGTGGCTGCCTCTGCTGGGCCTGGGTGTGTATGATAACAACAAAGCTGCACATCAAGGATAGCTTTTACCAGCACTGGGACCAGGGGCAAGTCAGCAAAAGTCTGAAAGAACACCAAAATCCACCTCCACCTTTGGGCTGCTTGTTAGGCCCACTCACTCAAGGAACTTCTGCCAGTACGTGAGTTGCATATGAAAGGTTCTCAGTGAGTCATCAGGTAAGGGCGAGGGTGATCACCAGATTCATACGGGTTTAAACCTGGTGCCAGTGTCTGGACTAAGATTACTCAGCAAATGTACCAGGGGATACCAAGTCTAGCTGCTACCCTCTGGGTGTATTGCAGACCTTTGTGGTGGGACAGATGTCACATACAGTAGTTAGGGTGAGGGCAGGAGAATTTATCAGTCCAAACAGACCAAGATCTGGCCATGTGAATGGCAGGCCACGCATGGATTGGGCATGTGATGGAAAAATTTCTCCTGTCCTAGAGACACACAATTCAGTCTGTCCCAAATTCTGCCAGGGCCTGATCTCAGCAGCACAAGATCACTGGGAGCTGGGAGGGAGGTGGGGGAAGCTGGGGATGTGGCCCCCACTCCTAAGGAACACAACTCAGCCTGTCCTGAATTTCGCTGAGACCTGGACAGAGCAGAGCTATCAGGAGTCCAGAGGGTGGGGCTTCTGGGAGCTTAGAGGGTGGGGCTAGCAGATCTCCCACGAAGGTGAGGTGTCAGTCAGGTTGCATGAAAGTAGAGGGAATGACTCCTACCCCAAAGCCACAGAACTCAATTACTGACACCCCAGACCTCTACACTAGACAACTGATTCCTCAACAGGTCATGAACTCCTCAGGGTAGGGTGACAGGAATTCACAAGGCAGAGCTACTGCATTCCCCCTGCCTGATGCTATAAGGAGGGTAGTGTGCCATTTAAGAAAGATGGCATTTGCTGTGTCAGAAAGGGACTCAGCACAGGGGTCCTGGCAGCTGTCCCTTCAGCTTCCTCTCCCAGGCACAAACCCCAGATTCTTCTCATGTGACTCTAGTCTGCTCCAGTCTCCCTCCACCGAAGCCTTAGGTGAACAGCTGCAAACAAAATTTTATGTGTTGTCCCTTTAAGAGGTCACCTGTGGCTCTAGCAGACTGCCGCCTGTCCCTGGCAGAGAGAATCCCCAGATTTATACAGCTAGATGTTATATGAGGGTCTCTTTCCTGCTAGCTATCATTGTTGGGGCTGGGGAGCTCCTCTGGAAACCGCTGCAGCTGAGATATCCCTCTGGAATTTCAGCCCCCACCAGTGGATGTGGAAGGCCAGCCCTTTTTACATCTCTACACTTCCTGCAAGTCTCAATGTGGCTTCTTATATAAATTGTTGGTTGTAAGACTTCTCTTTAGCTAGTCTTCAGTTGGTTACTCAGGTTGCTTGCTCCATATTTTAGGTGTAATTCCAGTTTGTTCCTAGGAGGTGAATGTAGCTTCCACCTACTCCGCCACCACCTTGGATCCTCAAAGTTCATTTTTTTTTATGCGGGAAAAACTGCCACTAATTCTACACTCTGGCACTGGCCCTTTTAAATTATGTATTTCAAAAAGATCAGATGAGTTTGTATCCTAGATAAAGGGCACTTTTTATGTAATATCCTGGCAAATTTAAGAGAGTGAATTCTGATGGCAGTCTACTGGTTTTATGGAGGTGAGGAGTGAATGTCCCAGAATTTGTTCACCTGGCATGGAAATTATTTCAAGCTGAAAACAATTCAAGTTAAACAAACTCTAGAAAAGGGCTTTTTTCCTTCCCTCTTTAGTTTGATAGAGAAACCTGTTTCAGGAAGGGAACCTTAGCATATTCCCCTTAGCACATATGAATTAAATGTGGCATATAGGGAGGATTCAAGCAAAAACTTGTTTGCTAGATTCTCTCTGTACACTACTGTTTTTGGTGGCCCTTAAAGATTTTGTTTACCAAATGTTTGCTCTTTCCCATCTATTTGTGAATTGCCTACCTCCTTGATCCAAAATAACATACATATCTCATTTTGCCTCACTGTCTTTGGAATTTCTACGCTAACATGAATTCTCCCTGTGTATGTATTAAAATTTGATTTTCTCCTATCAACTGCCTATATATCTTTTGAATTATTTGACGTGCAGAAAAACTGAATGGGTAGGGGAATAATTTCCTCAGTGTGGAAAGTTTTACGTATCAGCTCTAGTAACTATGTATCTAGTATTTGGTATATTAGTATGTAGTATAGTATATTATCTATTCTATACTATATAATAGCATATATATATGCTATACTATAGTATATATATATATATATATATATACTATACTATAGTCTATACTATAGTATATATATACTATACTATAGTCTATACTATAGTATATATATATACTATAGTATAGTCTATACTATAGTATATATATATATATATATATATATATATATACTATATATACTTTATAATAGCTACCTAGTATATCCTAGATATATAGTATACCTATTACCTAGTATAGTATAGTATCTAGTATCTATGTATCTGCTATGTAATTTTGGAAAACTTACTCAAGCTAAATAGGCTTCACTTTCCTTAGCCACTAAATGGGGATAATATTGCTAACCCAAATTAGTTAGTATCTTGCACCTACCTCAGTATTAAACATTTGATAAGTAACAGATGTCAATTGCTATTGTTGTTACTAATAACATAAATGCTGCTGTTGTTCCCTTTATTTGCCCTACAATATTAACTGTTTCTATAATTATGATATAATTATATAAATTGATTAGTGCAAATAGACATCTAAATAAATGTCCTTTGCTATATATATAGATAGGTACAGTCTTCTTCAGGAAAATAAAACCAAGAATAAAGTAAAAAAATGTTAAAACTTTGCAAACAGTAAGAAGGCTAAACCAATAGTTCAATCACGAAAAAAACAAAGAAATGGAAAAGGCTGAGGTCAGCTGAAAAAACAGACTAAGGTCATTCTTTTCTCTTACAGTTAATCCCCCACTCTTAATTTTTACTTTCTAGTAGTGAGGTTTGGGTATTTTCAACAAGCTGGCCCACTGCCAAATCCATCAAGCAGTAAGGAAAAGACCAGCTTCCAGAGGTCCCCTCCCCCTAGGCAGCTCCAGGCGCCAGGTCTAACAAGCTTTCTGAGAAGGCCTGGACTCACTGCAGACTTTTTGGCTCCACAGCCATTGTTTGCATGGCTGCTTTGCTCCTTATCCAGACCTTGGGTTAGCATAGGAATATTGTCCTTTTCCTTAACAAGCAACTCATCCATTCCCACCAACCCCCATCTCTAACTTCTAACCCCATTAATCCCCAAACTAATATATACACATGACTGGAGCAAATCTACTCACGGTTATTTTTATACCAGTGTGAAAAACAATTTCATAAAAATCTAAACATAAACCCTTAAGAAAATAACATGCTTAAATAGTTATGTGAGTGTATCTGTGGTAATACACAGGAATCTCATCAAAAAGCCTGCCTTCGAGTCCATGCAGTAGGAACTTGTGATGGGTGAGACATTCATAAGGAAGTCTTTGAAAAGACTGAAAAAGTAGCAAAGAGGACCAACCACTTAGCTAAATTCTGACCTATCGTAGGAATGGCTAAGTTCCACTTCATAAAGACATTTCTAACTGCTATTTCTTCATCACCTAGAAGTCACTAATTTCATCATCACCCCTGAAATCACATTCCAACTAGACTTTACCTTTTCCCAATGCTCAATTAATTATTCAAAGCAAATTTAACATATTTAACATTTGTATTTCTGTTCAAGTATCCCCTCTTCATTCCAAATCTTTCACTTTCCTTCTGTGCCAAAACTACTGTTCCCAATACAAGTGGAAATTCTGTGTAAAAACGTGGGATTCTACAGTAAGTAACCTCATAGGGTGATATGATAATAAATTCCAACTAGGCAGGTCCTGGTGGTTAGGCATGCCCAGGCATATAAATTCTTATTTTTAAAAATTATTTATTGATTTGAGAGGCATAAGAAAAGGGAAAAGGGGGAGGGATATACAGGTGTGTGTCTGTGTATGAGAGAAACACTGATTTGTTGTTCCACTTATTTATGCATTCCATTAACTGCTTCTTGTATGTACCCTAACCAGAAATCAAAACTGCAGCTTTGGCTTAAAACTTCTTTAATGCAGGGTTTAAGCAAACCCTGTCCATTGTTTCTGTACTTTTAGGTTAACACACCTTTGAAATACACCTTGACTACTCTCAAGAGAGCACATAATCTTGTTACCTACCTTGTAATCCAATCCCTACCTTGCTTTCTCCAACCTCCATATAATCTTCCCTATGTTCTCTTCTTAATTTCAAATGTATAAAAGAAACTGAAAACTATTTTTCTCCTGAGCATTTGAGATCTTGCTTCCCAGGCATATGTCATCAGTTTGACCCAAACCACACACACACACACACACAGACACACACACCCCTCATAAAATTCTTTACAAGTTTGGACATTTCTTACATTATACCATCAACATTTCCAAACGCAGAGAGGACAGACAAACTAGTATGGCATTATACAGAGCTGATGCATTTATATGTTTTGTACATGTCACTAGGGGCCTCAATATTAAATGCAGAAGAGAGGGTCACAAGATAGTAAGTAACAGAGTAGGAGGATCCTTCTTGCACCTCTTCCCAGGACCAAAGGGGAAATAAAACTAAATTGGGAAACATGCACCCTGAATTACCAACTGAAAACTGTCTGAAGAGGAGACTTAACCAAGAATGGGTAGAAACCACCTCGACACCACACCTGTACAACGGCTTTCATGACGTGGTTGGGGTTGAGCCTCTCAGTCACCCAGCCAGGGAGAACCCACTCATGAATGGGCCAACAGAAATCAAGATCCAATTACAACAGAAGAGCCCACATAATCCAAACAAGAAACATTCCTAGCCATCCAGATCAGGAGATCAGTGAGACTACACAACTCCCATAGGTAGCCTACTATGTAGGCCATATCAGGAAGACTGGGACTCAAAGCAATTTTATCTAATACATAAAAACAAACACAAAGAGAGAACTAAAATGGAGAGAAAAAGAAACAACCTTCAAATGAAAGAAAAGGAGAAATCTCCAGAAAAAGAGCTAAATAAATGGAGGCAAGCAACATATCAGACGTGGAGTTCAAAGTAATGGTTATAAGGATGATCAAGAACTTGAGTGAGAACTAAAAGGAGCTTAATGGGCCCTGGCTGGTGTAGCTCAGTGGATTGAGAATGGGCTGCGAACTAAAGGGTCCCCAGTTCAATTCCCAGTCAGGGCACATGCCTGAGGCCAGGTCCCCAGTGGGGACAACGTGAGAGGCAACCATACATTGATGTTTCTCTCTCTCTTTTTCCCTCCTTCCCTTCTCTCTAAAAATAAATAAATAAAATCTTTTAAAAATATTAAAAAAATAAAAGGAGATTAATGGGAAATACAAGGAACTTAAGTAGAAACCAAATCAGCATGAAAAAGGACACAGAAACCATGAATAAGAAACCATAGGACATGTATGTGAAATGAAAAATACAAAAGAGAGAATTAAGCAGAGGGTCAAATCAGAGATTTGGAAGGCAGGTAGAGAAAAACAACCTATTGGAGCAACAAAAAGAAAAAAAGACTTAGAAAGAATGAGGATAATATAAGAGAACTTTGGACAACATGAAATGCAACAAAGTCTTCATTATAAGGGTACCAAAAAGAGAATAAAGAGCTACAGATCAAAAACCTGTCAAAGAAATAATGACAGAAAATTTCCCTTACCTCGTAAAGAAAAAGGTCACACAAATTCAGGAAGCACAGAGAGTCCAATCAAAGTCAAAAAAACCCATACCAAGACACATTATAATTAAAATGGCAAAATTTAAAGATACAGAGAAACTCTTAAAGGTGGCAAGAGAGACACAGTCAGTTACCTAACAAGGGAGCTCCTGTAAGTCTGTCAGCTGATTTCTCAACAGAAATACTTCAAAAGAGACTGGCATGAAGTATTCAAAGTAATGAAAAGAAAGGACCTGCAACCAATACTACTTTATTTAACAAGGCTATTATTTAAAACTGAAGGTGAAATAGAGAGCTTCGCAGACAAAATAATCAGGCTAAATGAGGTCATTACCATCAAACCAACATGGCAAGAAAAGTTAAAGGGACTCCTTGAAGAAAAAGAAACTGAGGCAGGGACATAGGCATGCAGCAAAAAAGTGCCAATGAATATCAGTAATAATCTTAAATGCCCTTGCTGGTGTGGCTTGGTGGATTGAGTACTGGCCTGAGAACCAGGGGATGGCTGGTTCGATTCCCAGTCAGGGCACATGCTTGGGTTGCAGATCAGGTCCTTAGTAGGGGACATGTTAGAGGCAACCATACATTAATGCTTCTCTCTCTTTCTCCCACCCTTCCCCTCTGTCTAAAAATAAATAAATAAAATCTTTAAAATAATAATCTTAAATGTAAATGAATTAAATGCTTTAACTGAAACATGTAGGATAGCTAAATGGATAAGAAAACATAACCCATATAAATATGCTGTCTAGAAGAGACTCAGTACAAAAGATTTACACAGGCTGAGTATGAAGGGGTAGAAAAAAATATCCCATGCCAATGGAGATGAAAAAATAGCCTTCAAAACAGAGGCCATAACAAGAGATAAAGAAGGTCCCTTTATAATACTAAAGGAATCCACCCAATTAGAAGATAAAACCCTTGTAAACATATATGCACCCAATATAGTAGCACCTAAACATATAAAGGAAATCTTGGTGGACTTTAAGGAAGAGAAAGACAGCAACAAAATCATAGTAGAGGATTTTAACACCTCGCTGTAATCAATGGGTAGACCTTCCAGGCAGAAAAACAACAAGGAAACAACAGATGAATTTAACTGATATTTATGGAACATTTCACCCACAAGCAAAAGAATACATATTCTCCTTAGTGTACATGGAACATTCTCAAAGATAGACCACATGTTAGGATGCAAAATAAGTCTTAACAAATTCAAGAAGACTTAAATCATATCAAATATTTTCTTAGATCACAATGGCATGAAACTAAAAATCAACCTCAATAATAAAAACTAAAACATATTCAAATACATAGAAGCTAAGTACACGTTATTACGTTATGAGTGGGTTATCAATGAGATCAAGAAAGAAATCACAAATTACAACTTAACAGATACACCAAGACAAATAAATATGGCCCAAATGAAAGAACAGAGCAAAAGCTTCAGAAAGAGAACTAAGCGATGAGGAGATATCTGATAGAGAATTTAAAGCCCTGGTAATCAAAATGCTCACAGAACTGATTGAGCTTGGCTGAAATGAAAAAACAAATGAAAGATACCCAAAATGAAATAAAGCAAAATATTCAGGGAACCAACAGTGACAGGAAAAAAACCAGAACGCAACACAACAATTTGGAACAAAAGGAAGAAATAAACACCCAACTGGAACAGAATGAAGAAACAAGAATTCAAAGAAGATGAAGAGATGCTGAGGAATCTCCGGGACAACCTGAAACATCCCAAAACCTGAATTATAAGGGTGCCAGAAGGAGAACAACAACAGCAAGAAATTGAAAACTTTTTTGAACAAATAATGAAGGAAAACTTCCCCAATCTGGTGAAGGAAATAGACTTCCAGGAAGCCCAGAGAGTCCCAAAGAAGTTGGACCCAAAGAGCAACACACCAAGGCACATCATCATTACCCAAGATTTAAGATAAAGAGAGAATCTTAAAAGCAGCAAGAGGAAAAGAGAGAGTTACTACCTACAAAGGAATGACCATAAGACTATCAGCTGATTTCTTAAAAGAAAACTTCCAAGCAAGAAGGGGCTGGAAAGAAGTATTTCAGGTCATGAAAGGCAAGGACCTACATCCAACATTACTCTATCCAGCAAAGCTTTCATTTAGAATGGAAGGGCAGATGAAGTACTTTCCAGATAAGGTCAAGTTATAGGAGTTCATCACCAAGCCCTTATTATAAGAAATGTTAAAGGGACTTATCTAAGAAAAAGAAGATAAAACATATGAACGGTAAAATGACAACAAACTCACACTGTCAACAAATGAACCTAAAAGAAAAGACAAACAATGAAAACAAAAACTAAGCAAACAATAGAACAGGAACAAAATCAGAGAAATGGACATCACATGGAGAGATTTCAGTGGGAAGGCAGAAGGATGGAATGGGGGGGAAGGTACAGGGAAGAAAAAGCATAATTGGTAGGCATAAAATAGATGGGGAGAGGTAAAAAATGGTATAGGAAACAGAACTCAAAGAACTAATACGTACAACCCATGGACATGAACTAAGGGGGGGAATGCTGTAGGGTTGGGGAATGTAGGGCAGAGGGGGGATAAAGGAGGAGAAATTGGGAAAACTGTAATAGCATAATCAATAAAATGTACTTAAATTTTTTTTAAAGCAAATTATTAGGAAACAAATAAAAATGAATACAAAACAAACAGAAATCTATGGGACACAGTGAAAGAAGATCTGAGAGGGAAGTTCATAGCATTATAGGCCTACCTCAAGAAACAAGAAAAACTTCAAATAAACAATCTAACCCTACAACTAAAAGTACTAGGAAAAGCCCAGACTAAGAAGGAAATAAGCAAGATGAGAGTGAAAATAAATGGCATAGAGACTAAAAAAACAATTCAAAAGATCAATGAAACATGGAGGTGGTTCTTTAAAAAGAAAAGCGAAACTGATAAGCCTTTAACCAGAGTCATCAATAAAAAGAGAGGACCCAAAGAAATAATCAGAAATGAAAGAGAAGTAACAACTGATATCACACAAATACAAAGGACTGTAAGAACCTTTGTATACTATGAACAACTATATTCCAACAAACTGGACGACCTGAGCAAAATAAATAAATTTCTAGAAACACAACAATCTTCCTAAAATGAATCAGGAAGAATCAGAAAACATGGGTAGACTAATAACTAATGAAACTGAAGCAGTTATGAAGAAACTCCCAGCAAAGAGAGATATTGACCAGATGGCTTCACAGGCAAATGTTACCAATCATTCAAAGAAGAACTAACACCTATCCTCAAACTAATCCAAAAAATGCAAAACAAGGGAAGACTTCCAAGTTCTTTGTAAGAGGCCAGTATTATCCTAATTTTAAAACCTGACAATGACATAATAAACAAAACTATAGGTCAGTATCTCTGATGCATATAGATGCTAAAATCCTCAACAAAATATTAGCAAACTGCATCCAGCAATATATTAAAAAGATCATACACCATTATCAAGTGGGATTTATTAAGATCATACACCATTATCAAGTGGGATTTATTCTAGGGATGGAAGGTTGGTACAATATTCACAAATCAATAAATGTGATATATGACATACAGAAAATGAAAGATAAAGGTCACATGATCATAACAATAGATGCAGAAAAAGCATTTGATAAACTCCAGCACCCATTTATAATATGAACTTTCAGCAAAGTGGAAATACAGAGATCATACCCCAACATAATAAAAGCTATATATGACAAACCATGGCCAACATCATATTCAAATGGCAAAAACTAAAAGTGTTTCCCTTAAGATCAGGAATAAGAGAGCTGGGCGCATGCAGGCAGGCCACAGCACAAATAAGGAAACCAAGACCCTGTCAAGTAAATTGACTTGCCCATGGCTACACAGCTGGATTGCTTTGGCTACAGTGTTGACTGGAGACATTGGGGAGGCAACGATAGAAGGTAGAAGACCAGGAGTTAGCCATTGCACTAGACTCAATCTCCTGGGGGTACCCTCTCTACCCACTCCTTTTGCTGCTGGGTCTGGTGCACCAGAAAAAGATGCTACCTCTGGTGGAAAATGAAGAGCTGAGCCAGAACATAGTGGGCTGGACATACGGAAGCCAGGGCCCATGGGTGGAGGTGAGGCAGGGGTGGGCACAGATGAGCCTGCCTCCTCCTCCCTGGTCCTTCCTTGTGTTCCACACCCAGCTGGCCCATGGCAGTCCCATTGGTGGCATCACAGACTTTACCAATGTCAAGGAGCTGTGTGGCAAAATGGCTAAGGCCTTCCAGCTGCCAGTTGAGGTGATGTTCTGTACCCTCAACATCCACAAAGTGGACATGAACAAGCTCCTAACAAGCCAGATCAGGCTGGAGGTCTTCATCTTGGACCACATCAAGGGACAGTGTAAGGAGATAAAGGTGTTCAAGTTGGAGGAGGTGCTGGGGCTCATCATCTCAGACAACAGCTGGCTAAGCCTTCATCAAGCGCATCAAGGAGGGGAGCATCAACCACTACATCTAGCTCATCAGTGTTTAAGACATGATCAAGGCCATCAACAGGCTCAGCCTGCTGGGCAGTCAGCCCTATGAGGTAGCCCAGCTTCTCAATGAACTGCCCAGAGGTGTACCATCACAATGAAGCTTAGAGAACCCTCCAAAGCTTTTGACATGATCAGCATGTGTTCAGCGGGTGGCCATCCTCACTCTGGCTGGGAGCCCAGCTGGGCACTGGCCAAGGAACTCCTGGACTCCAATCCTGGGGCCTGCCATGGTAGACAACCTGCCCTTAGCCTTTGAGGAGAGGACAACTGAGAAAGAAGATGACCCGCTGGAGAATTACATAGGCATCAGTGACATAGAGTTGGGGACTACCATGGTGGAGCTTGGGAAGTACAAGGGGAACCTAGACAAACTGGCTGAGACCCTGAATGATCGGCTGGTGACTCTGCCTTGAAAGAGTTTGTCTTTGACTTCTGGAGCGCAACTGGAGATGCCAAGGTTAGCTCTTACTAGGGCTTTCCACTGGATCTTGTGATGATCTGATACAGGCTGGTGGGAGCTACTGGGGTAGAGACACCATGGACGAAGACTGCAGCATCTGGCCTCGCCTGGCCATGGTCCAGCAGTCCCAGGTTGATGTGGAGTGAATCTGAGGCCACACTCTTGCTCCACTCCAATAGATACCACCCCCTCCCTGATTCCCAGCCTGGCTCAGGTCCTCAGCTCCCTGCTCACCTCCTTCCTGTTCCCTACCTACCTCAGCCAGATTGCACAGCCAGCCCCTGCCCCCAACACTTTCCATATCAGCTGCCAAACTGGTTCCTCTGTCTCCCTGGGGCTTCAGATTCTATTTGGGGGTCCTGACCTTCCTGGTTTCCTGAAACAAGGAATACAAAAGGGGGTATCCTCAGCAAATGCAATAACACCCCCTCCTACCACCAGCACCATCATCATCCAGAGGAACTCCTACGTCCACATTTGAAACACAAGACTGCTGTGAACCTCTAACCTCTCCCCCCTACGCCTGTGTGTCTCTCATCCCAGCCTCGGATGGAAAGGGCATGAGGGACGATGGCAGTGGGCTTTTGTATGTGAATTTGCTGTCTGGAACATAAAGACTCTATCAGGAACAAAACAGAGATGTCCACTTCCACCACTCCTACTCAACTTGGTAATGAAAGTCCTAGCCACAGTGATCAGACAAGGTGATGAAATAAAAGAAAACCAAATTGGAAAAGAGAGTAAAACTGTCACTATTCACAAACAACATGATATTGTACCTGGAAAATACTACAGACTCCATTAAAAAATTACTAGACCTAATAAAGCAGCAAAGTAGCAGAGTACAAAATCAATACTCAGAAATTAATGGCACTTTCATACATCAAAAATGAACTCTCAGAAAGAGAAACTGAGAAAACAATACCATTTACTACTGCAACAACAACAAAAAATAAGGTAACTGCTAATAAGTTTAACCGAGATAGAAGAACTATACTTGGAAAACCATGGGACACTGAAAAATGATACTGAGGAAGATATAAATAAGTGGAAGCATATACCATATTCATGAATTGGAAGAAGTAACATCATTAGAATGTCCATACTACCCAAAGCAATCTATAGTGTCAACATAATTTCTACTAAAATACCAATGACATATTTCACAAATCTAGAACAAATATTTCAAAAATTATAAGGAACCAAAAAGGACACCTAATAGCCTCAGCAATCTTGAGAAAAAAGAACAAAGTTGGAGGTATCACAATACCAGATATCAAACTATACTATAAGGTCACTGTATTCAAAACAGCCTAGTATTGGCATAAGAACAGGCATATACACAATGGAACAGAACAGAGAGCCCAGAAATAAACCCATGCATTTACGGGCAATTAATATTTGACAAAGGAAGCAAGAATATACTATACAGACAGTTTCTTTAATAAATAGTGCTGGAAAGCTGGACTGGTACATGCAAAAAAATGAAAGTAGACTACCATAAAAATCCTAGAAAACATAGGCAGTAAAATCTCGGATATCTTGCATAGCAATTATTTTTGCTGATATATGTCTGGGATCAAGGGAAACAAAGGAAAAAAATAAAGAAATAGGACTATATCAAATTAAACAGCTTCTGTACAGCAATGAAACCATCAAAATGAAAAGGGAACTCACTGTATGGGAGAACATATTTGCCAATGCAACATCTGATAAGAAATTCATTTCCAAAATACATAAAACAACTTAATACAACTCAACTCCAGGAAGACAAACAATCCAATTAAAAAATGGGCAAAGGACCTGAATACCTACTTCTTCAAAGAGGACATACAATGGCCAATAGATATATATGAAAAGATACTCAACATTACTAATCATCAGATACCACATGAAATATCACCTCACACCTGACAGAATGTCTGTCATCAATAAATCAACAAACAACAAGTGCTGGCAAAAATGTGAAGAAAAGAGAACCCTGGTGTATTGTTAGTGGGAATCCAGACTGCTGTCACTGTTGAAAACACTACAGAGTTTCCTCAAAAAATTGAAAAGGAAACAATTTTTTTTTTTAAATAAAAGGGAAAGTCCTTTGGTCCAGCAATTCTACTTCTGGGAATATATCCTAAGAATCCCAAAACATCAATTCAGAAGAATTGTTCTTAGCAGCATTATTTACAATAGCCAAGATGTGGAAACATCCTATGTGACCATCAGTAGATGAGTAGATAAAAAAAGCTGTGGTACATGTACACAACTGAATACTATGCAGCAGTAAAAAAAAGAACTCTTACCCTTTGTGACAGCATGGATAGACCTGGAAACTATTATGGTAGGTGAAGTAAGTCAGTCACTGAAAGACTAATACCACATGGTCTTACTTATATGTGGACTCTAATGAACAAAGTAAATTGAGGATCAAAATAAAAACAGAGGCATGGACACATGTGACTACTTTGGGTGGGGTGGGGGGGGGGTTGAGACTGGATGAAAGAAGATGAAAGGATTAGCAAAAGAACATATATGCATGACCCAGGCACAAGGACAAAGGGTGGAGTTTGCCTAAGGGAGTGGGAGGAGGGCTGAGTAGAGGTGAGCAAAAGGGGAAAATTGGGACAACTCTAATAGCATAAACAATAAAAATATAATTAAAAATATTAAGTGCACGACAAATGCGTATTGGTTCATGAAGTATTTTTTAAGAAACAGGAGATAGTCTATTTTCAAAATACTGTTCAATTTTGTACTATAAATTCCTTAACATAGTTTCGCCAAAGCTCTTTTAAAAATTATATTAAACAAGAAAACTTCATAAATAATTAGAACTAGATGATGCTATACAGCAATTTTTGACACATCTGTGCTTAGAATTCTTAATAACAGCTATTAATTGAGGGGCTCTGGGCAAAATAAGAGACAAAATTCAGTTTGTCTATCCTCTGGGATAAGCATAAATGACCAATACAAATGAAATCAATCAGTGGTTGCAGAAATGAGGGAAGGAATAGAGAAGAGAGTCTGGTCACCTGTCTAGGTGTATTATGGGCAATGGTAAACAATACCACTGTATTTCTGCATAGAATTTTATAAAAATAAATATGGGAGAGAAGAGTTTGGTGTCTAGGACTTCTATGCAGATTAAATGAGAGAAACTAACATGTAGCATTTAATGGCAATTTACATTATTAGCACATCACCATTTTTATAACCATCTGTATGACCCTCACGGTAAGTAAAATTATTCATACTTTTACAAAAAAAAAAAAGACAGATTTAGGGAGCTAAAGTGATTTACTGAAAATTCACGTAGCTGGTAACCTGAAGGACAAAGTAAAACCCTTCTTATGCCGAGTGCAGTGTTTTTAAGTGCAGTATTCAAAGAGTATTCTAAGGTATTCAAAGAGTATTCTAAGATATTCTGAATTTAGGAATGAATTCTAGACTAAGCACATTTCACTTTTTTTCACCACAAATCATTTTAAGCTATCACAGAAATTTGTTCAACATCGGTTGGCCTTTCTGTTCTAACATAGGTGATCCAAGTCAAAATGCTTGAAGGAGTAACAAAATTTGGAATTAGTGATTCTGGCTAAACATGAATATCTTGAAAAGGTACTTGACAACACATAAGCAAAAAAGTAATAGATTGTTATTAAAAAGATTTACTTTAAAGATAGCTCAAATAGTATAAAAATGCACTTAATATGACCAGCAGCTATACAGTTGATTACTTTTGGTCTTCTCTCAACTCCCAAATCCTCTATGTCTCCTCCAGTCTCTCCCACCTCAGTCAACAGTCTCCCTACACTTTCAGTTTCCCGGGTCTAAAATCTTGTAGTCATTCCTGACTACTCCGTCCTTCCTTCTCAAAGTCCATATCCTTTCTTTCAGCAAATCCTGTTGGTTCTATCTTCACACTATATCCAGAACCCATGCACTTCTCACTACCTCCACATGCTATCTCTCTGGTCCAAGACACTAACAATTTTTGCCTGGATTATTGCAATAGCCTTCTAACTGGCCTCTCTGCTTTTACCCTTGCCCACCTATAGCATATTCCCACCACAACAGCCAAAGTGATAATAAAAAGCATATTAGACCACATCACTCCTCTGTTCTAAACCTTCCAATGACTCTCCAACTCCCTCAGAGTAAAAGCTGAGGTCTGCAATGGCCCACAAACCTCCAAAATCCTTCACTCCACCCATATTGGCCTCTGTGCTCCTTAAACATGCCAGGACAGCCCTGATGCAGGACCTTTGCATTTGCAGGTCCCTCTGCCTGTATGACTTGATACCATATCTCTTCCGAGTGGTTACTCGAATATCCCTTTTTTATTTCCAGAGTTCCCATTCACCCTATTTAAAATTGTAATGCCCTCCCCATCCCTAGCATTCCTATCCTCCTTCCCTGATATTTTATTCCTCTTTAGCACTTGTCATACTATAATTTGATATACAGTTTAGTATTTATTTTATTGCCTGCCACTTGCTCCATAAGGGCAAATGTATTAGTGTTTTTCATTCTGCATTTCTAGCACCTACCTATGGTGCTTGGCACATAATTGGTACTAAATAAGTATCTGCTGAGGAAATGACAACATAGTAGAAAGAATTAAAATGGTATACCAATTGCTTTTCCTTTTATATACAAATGAATCTTTTCCAAAAGGGCTGCTACGGATAAACTATTCCATTTCCTTATCTCAACATAACTGAAATGATAACAAAACCATACCACTTCCTTTTGCTAGCTTTGAGCACTGACTGGTGTCAAGACTCAGTGAGGAAAATTTCCCACTGTTTTCACTGCACTTACTTAACTTTGAGATACAAATTCAAAAGGCTTGTATAAGTAAATATCACTTCCCAAGATCTAAAATATTGCTTAAGGCAAACAACGGCTTATACTTTTTAAAAATTTTTATTTAGTTATTTTTCAAGTACAGTTTTTTGTCTATTTTTCCCATACCAGCCTCCCCCGCCCCGTGCTCCCCACCTCCCTCCCATTTTCACCCCCCTTAGTTCTTGTCCCTGTGTCCTTCCTATTTGTTCCTCCAAATCCCTCCCCTGTTTTCCCCTTAAATTCCCTTCCCTCTCCCCTCTGGTCACTGTCCCCTTGTTCTCTATTTCAGTGTCTTTGTTTTTATTCTGCTTGCTTGTTTTGTTGTTTAGCTTCCTGTTAAAGGTGAGATCATATGGTACTTGTCTTTCAATGCCTGGACTATTTCACTCAGCATAATGCTTTCCAGTTCCATCCATGTTGTTGCAAAGGGTAGTAGCTCCTTCTTTCTCTCTGCTGCATACAATTCCACTGTGTATTATGTACCACAATTTTTTGATCCATTCATTTACTGATGGGCACCTAGGTTGCTTCCAACTCTTGGCTATTGTAAATTGTGCTGCTATGAACATTGTGGTGCATAGGTTCTTTGAAATGGCTTATACTCTCTCTTATAGTACCAAATAGTTATAGCAAGATAAATAATTGGGGAAATAATCACAGACAAAAAGAAAACACAGTCAGTACTTTCTCTGGTATAAGCAATGTGGTCTGAAAAAGGGAATTTCAAAGTAGCATCTAAACTCATCCTCAGTCTTTTCAGTACATAGACACAAGATTCAGTGGTAACTCTTTTTACATAAATTTTAAGTCACAAAGGCCCTGAATAAGACCAGATGGCATAAAATTCAGATCGTTAACAATTCTTTCCTGACAAGCATAAACAACAAACTATAGCAAACTAAACCTTGCATACCTGGTAGGTCTAAGAAAGAACACCTTCAAGATCATAAATTCCTGTTTATTAATGTGAAGCACTTAAAAATCCAGTAAGAGTTTTTCCCATCTTGTGATGAAACATCTAAATTTTCTTTATGTCAGAATACCGCTTCAGGTTAAAACCTGCTGTTTAGTGTTTTCATGAAGAAGTTCTGTGACATGGGATAAACTTGACACTGACCTGCTGACCAACACACAGTACTGCTTTTCACAGTTCAACTTTCTACAATGTATAAAGTATGTGTATTTGTATAATTTTCTTATTTTCCATTCAACAGTGTGAGTTCCATGATGGATGCATAGCGTTCCTTGCAACTAATTTTCATTGTTATACAGTATTCCATTCTAACAACAGCTTAAGCTATATCTAATCCATTCAACCTGATGGACATTTCAGGTTGCTTTCATGTTTTGGTATTACAAAAAATGCTGCAATAAATAAACTCAAACAGATGTTTTTGTTGTTTTGTTTTGTTTTTGCAAATAAATCTATAGGACAGATTCCCAGAAGTGGGATTCTGGGCCTAGAAGTAACTTTGGTAGATATTTTGGTCATTCCCATTAGGATTATACCATTTTGCACTTCCAAATATAGCATACTGACATAAGAACAATTTTTAAATATTCCCGAAGGACAAGAAATTAATTTAACATATGTAAAGATACATTATGTATAGAAAACCTCAATATCAGGTATGCCAATTCTTCCTAAAACAATTACAAATTTAATGAAACTCTTTATCACATTAAAGCTCCCTTTTCTAATCTCAGTTTTCCTGAGTTTTCATCACAAATGGGACTGAATTTCATCAAATGTTTTTTATATTTGCATTAATAAAATTAACACATTGTCTTGGATTCCTGAAATAAATTTGAATTTGTCATTATTGAATAATAAAGAATTTGTCTGGTCTCTGTCTCCTGTGAGGGACCTCTAAATTGTTGGAATTACTTGGGTAACAGGAGTGTCTTTCTTTTTCACAAGTCTCATGTCTGACTTTATGCTAATGGATAACTCAGAATGGGGGTCAGCCTCAAGAGAAAGACCAATCCTATCATTAGACAGCTGGTACTTTCAGCCAGTCCAACTTCCTAGGAGGAGAAAGAACTCAAGGCCAGGTCCAATCACATGGCCAATTCAATCATGCCTACACAATGAAACTTCAACAAAAACTCTGTATACCACAGCCTGGATAAGATCCCTGGTTGGTGAATATATTTATGTGCTAGCAGGATGACACACCCTGATTCTAGTGAGCAGGGCATGGAAGCACCACCTCTGACACCCTCCCAGACCTCACTCCATGTATCTCTTTTACTTGGGTGATCCAAGTCTGTATCCTTTACAGTAAAACTATCATAAGTATACTACTTTCTTAACATTTGTGGGTCGTTTTAGCAAACTGTCAAACCTAAGTGGAGTTGTAGTATTTTGTTAGGTTTTGTTATCTATATTCATAAACAAGACTGGCCTATAATTTTTTTTCCCATACTACCCCTGTCTGGTTTTGGTTATACTAGGCACATATAATAAACTGAGGAACTTTTCCTATTCTCTGGAACAGTTAGTATATTTGGATATATGTGCCACTTGAACAGTCAGACAGAAGTCATCTTTAAGATCATATGTGCCAAGGACTTAATCTGTGAGTGTATGGGAGGGGTCTGACCTTTCACTACAAATTAAATTTCTCTAGTAGTTATCTATTTGAAGTTAATTTTATTGTTATCTTTTAATTGTTATTTTATTTTTAAAAGAAAATTAAATTACTTTTTATTTTTCAACTACAGTTGACAGACAATATTATATTTGTTTCAGGTGTATACACCAGTGGTTAGAAACAATATAACTTCCTACGAGATAAATATCCTCCCCATTCAACACCATACACAATCATTATAATATTAACTATATTCCCTATGCACTATTCCACATTCCCATGATTATTCTTTCTTTATCCCTTCACTTTTTTCACCCATCACTCCAACCCTCCTCCTGTTAAGCATCGAAATTGTTTCTGTACCTAAGAGTCTGTTTCTGTTCAGCTTGTTCATTTGTTTTTCTATATTCAATTGCTTAGAGATATGTATTTTTGTCATTTTATTGTTCATATTTTTTATCTTTTTTGTTTCTTCTTCTTAAAGAAGGCCTTTTAACATTTTATGTAATACTGGTTTGGTGATGATGAACTTCTTAGCTTTTGCTTGCCTGGGAAACTCTTTACCTGTCCTTCAATTCTAAATGATAGCTTTGCCGGGTAGAGTAATCTTGGTCATAGGTCCTTGCTTTTCATTACTTTGAATATTTATTTATTGCCAATCCCTTCTGGCCTGCAAAGTTTCTGTTGAGAAATCAGCTGAAAGTCTTAGGGGAGCTCCCTTGCAGGTAACTAACTGCATTTCTCTTGCAGCTTTTAAGATTCTCTCTTTGTCTTTAAACTTTCACATTTAACTATAATGCATCTTGGTGTGGGCCTCCTTGTATTCATCTTGTTTGGGACTCTGCACTTCCTGGACTTACATGTCTAGTTTCTTCATCAGGTTAGGAAAGTTTTTGTCATTATTTGTTCACATAGGTTTTCAATTCCTTGCTTTCTCTCTTCTTCCAGTAACCCCTTGATGCAAATGTTGGTATGCTTGACATTGTTCCAGAAGCTCCTTACACTATCCTCACTTTTTTTTATTCTTTTTTCTTTTTGCTGTTCTGATTTCCTGAAAATTATCTTTCATTTCAGTTAGGGTATCCTTCATTTCTGGCTGATTCTTTTTATGGTTTCCATGTCCTTTTTTTATGTTGTTAAAGCTCTAAGTTCATCTACTCTTCTTCTAAATTCATTCACTGAACATCATTATAACCAGTGTTTTGAGCTCTGCATCTGGTAGATTGCTTGTCTCTATTTTTAGTTCTTTTTTCTAGAGGTTTGCTCTGTTCTTTCATTTGGGAAATGTATGTCTCATTTTGGCAGCTTCCCTGTGTTCTGTTTCTATGCATTAAATAGAGCTGCTACATCTTGTGGGCTTGTTAGAGTGACCTACTATAGGAGGTGCCCTGTAGGGTCCAGTACACAAACTCTCTCTATTCACCTGGTTGGGCATTTCAGGTGTAAAGATTCCCATGTGAACTGTGTATGCTCTCCCATTGTACTTGAGTTTTGACTGTGGCTGGCACATCAGTGGGAGGGATTTACTCTCCTGACTGGCTAGGAGGACTGGCTGTGACCACTGTGCAGGATCAGTGTGTCAGGGCCCCCTATACAGAGTAGGACTTACTTCAGCAGGGCTCTGGTGCCTACTGAGTCGCCCATGAATGTGTCCCTTGTGTGTTGGAAACCGCTCTGCCTGGTTTCAGGAATTGTTACTACCTCCCATGGCTAATGATGAGTGAATGACCTCTGAAATGTGAACTACAAGGAAACAAAGCCTGTCTCTGCTTACTCCCCTACCCCTAATGCATGGTTGGATAGTCAGAGACGGGTAATTACCAACCCCTCAGAGGAGGGGCAACCTCAGCCAGACTCAATCACTTGGGAGACCATCATGGAAGAACTCGGGGTGGGGGGGCCCTGCGACAAAGAGGGAGCAATGGACCCTCGCCCCCCCTACCCCCGCTATGTGACACAACCCGAGTCCCTATGCCCTCTGGGAGAAGCACTTCCTGGCTCTAATCCACTAAAGCCTGAAAACCTGTGATGGGAGAGGCGGTGCAGCCTATTGCCTAGCTAGGGTGGGATCAGGAGTGATCAGGCATAAGAAAGAATTCCTAAAAATCCCGTAAAGCCTGCTTTGCTAAGAGTGCTTTCATTCATATGTTAAGGGTCCGAGCAGGAAACGAGTATGTCTCCCAAAATTTCTGCAATGCCCTTTCCTGACAGACACTGACTCAGACTAAGCCCTCGGATACGTCTGAAATGCTATATCTACTGTTTGATCCTTACTGCCTGTATTCCTGTGTATTACAACCCAATAAAAGCCATTGAGGAAGGGGCTCTTGGCTCTTCCCCTATGAGAGATTGCCACCCCCCACCCCCCTGGCCAGCAGATCATGTCTTGGTAGTGTTACTTTCATCCAGGGGGACTTGCTGGCAAAGTTCCCCCCATACTTGTGGAGGTGGAAGGGTGGTGCTTCAATGTGGTATGAAGCTGTCTACTGGGTACAATGGCTCTGGGGCCTCCTGGGAGGTACAGGCCAAGTCAGCCATCACCTGTGTTCTGACTGGGGCCAGGTGTCATGAGCTAGAAATCAATCAGCAAATGGCTACCACTTGTGCTGGGCTTGAAGGTGCAATGGAGAGGCTAAGCTGTAAACCAAGGCTGGCTGCCTCTGGTATTGGACCTGGGGCCACTTAGCAAGAGCTTTACAGCATGGCGAAGCCAGATGCTGCCTGTTTGAGAAAGTCTGAAGCATGAGCCAAGACAGGCCATTTGTAGGGAAAAGCCACTGGAAAGGACTTGGCTGGACCTGGTAGTTGGGAGGGGTAGATCCTCACAGAATCACCGGGCCAGGGGCAACAGTGATGATGGAGACTTATACTTGGTGTCTGCCTGCCAGCTCTGTGGGTCAAGGACTCAGAAAAGAAACAATAGCCTCTGTCAGCACTTCTGTCTGGGAGAAAGCAGTCCCTCTAGATCTTCCCAATTACAGATACTTCAGTTCCTCCTGTATGTTCCTGGTGTCTTTTGAGCTGCTGCCCTACTGCAGGAACTCAGACATAGTGAGTCCAAGCAAGTCCACATGCAAGCACTTCAAGAGGAACTGCCTGGGGCTCCATCGGTCCTTCATCATCTTAGCCACAATCCCCACTGGTTTTCAGCAAACAGAAGTTATAGCAGCTTCTTTTCCCAGCACTGGAACCCTGACCTGGGGGGCCTGGTGTGGGGCTGCGGTTCTTCACTCCTCAGAGGATACTTCTGCAGCTGAGATATCCCTCCTCAACAATTTTTATTCCCTAAACATGGGTATGGGACCAGCAATGTGTCCACCCCTCCTCCTACCAGTCTCAATGTGGCTTCTTCTTTATATCCTTAGCTGTAGGACTTCCATTCAGCTAGATGTGAGGCAGCTCTGAATGATGGTTGTTCTGTAGTTTAGTTGTAATTTTGATATGGCTGTGGGAGGATGCAAGTACCACATTTATGTATGCTACTGCTTTGACTGGAAGCCTTGGATTGAAAATTGTCATTTTATTTGAGTTGTAAAATGTATTTGTGTAGTTACTCAAGGTATTTTCTTATTTTAAAAAATTCTCTTTTATATCTGATGTTGTCACCTCCCTTATATTCCCAATACTATTTGTGTTTTCTGGGTTTTTCCTGATCAACCAATTAGATGTTTTGTTTATCAGTCTTTTCAAGAAGCCAACTTTTACCTTTGTTAATCTTGTCCAATGAATCTTTAAAAAGATTTTTTCATTAATTTCAGACCCCATTTCTATCACTCATTAGCTAGAAGCTTGGATAAGTTTCTCTTTGTGCCACAGTTTTCTCATCTGTAAAGTGGGAAAAACAACAGACTGACTTTATAGGGTTGGTGTGAAAATGAAATGAAAAAAAACCTTGTAAAGTATGCAGAATGATGTTTAGTACACAGCAAGCACTCTACAAATGTTAGCTTTTATCTTTATAATCTATTTCACTTCATATTTAAATGAGTATATAAGCCTTCACTATGTCACACAAGTTTTAATATGTCCTAATTTTTTAAATTTAATTCTAAGTATTTCCTGATTTGCATTATTTTAGACTAGTAGGATTTATAAAAGACATGCTTTTAAATTTCCAAATGTGTGTCTGTATATATGTTTCCTAATCATTTTTAACTTAAATGCATTTGTCAACAGAAAATATTGTTGATATAATTATTTGAAATGTATTAGAACTTGGTGTACAGACTGGTAAACAGTCACTTTTAATAAAATGCTAACTTCTAAAACCAAATGACCATATCATGCTCTCTACTTAAAAATCTACAAATACTCTCAGTTCATAGGATGGAATTAACAAGACAGAAGAACTGTTATAACCTGGCCTTTGCCGGGCTACTACTGTCCTCCCAGCCCTTCACACCCTTACAATGATCCAACTATACCGAAATCACTGTAGCCTCTCTACCTTTATAGGCATCCCCGTTTAGACTTTCATTTCTTTGCACTCTTCCCTTTGTTAGCCATCAGGTTAACTATAGTTCATTCTTCAAGACCTGGGCTATAAGTAATTTTTATAAGCAATCTCTAACCCGTATTCCTCAGGCTAAGTGAGAGCCGATCTCTGAACTTCAAGTGTACCCAGAATATGCTCCATAGCTGTTTCACACTTCTTTTTTTTTTTTTAAGATTTTTATTTATTTATCCTTAGAGGGGAAGGGAAGGAGAGAGGGAGAGAAACATCAATGTATGGTTGCCTTTCGTGCCTCCCCTGCTGGGAACTGGCCTGCAGGGAACCGGCCTGCAACCCCAGTATGTGCCCTGACTGGGAATCGAACCACGATTGTCTGGTTCGCAGGCCCACGCTCAGTCCACTGAGCTACACCAGCCAGGGCTTGTTTCACACTTCTTGACTGACATTTTTCAAAAACTATTTATTAATTACTTGGTATGTGCCACACACTGATCATACAATAGTAAATGAGACAGATATGATTCCTCCACTAAAGAGGCTTCTTTAGTCAGGTGATTTTTTTAAACTTATTTTGCATCAGTTACTATAATCTCCATTTTCTGGCACATCACTGTAGGGAACCATTTCCAACACCATAGAAATGTAGCTCAGCCTCTACGTGGAAAACCAGTGGGGAGCGAGGGGCATGCAGAACCACGCCCACAGAGAGGTTTTCCTGTGGGGAATCAGGCCTGTTGTACCCAGACTGTATGAGACCTGCTTTTGCTAAAACTCCCTTACCCTGAATTGAGGCAGAACGTGCTTACTGTAACTTGCTAAAGTCTGTGCTAAACCTCCCAAGTATGGAGTGTGATCAGTTCAACCACTTTTCCCCTTGATCTGTTAACATCCTTCCCTTTAAAGTAATTAGCAACATTCTTTCCTTTGTTATCAGTAAAAGGTAATCACTTACAGCATCCTGTACACAGTACATGAGGACCACCTTCCATGTAATGTACCCAGAAATGCAATAAAAGCCTGTCCAGGCAGGGGCCAGAAAACTATGGCCCTCTCACTCTCTCTGAGGGCAGCTATGCCGTCCTTTTTTCTCCCTAGGATTTTTGTTGTCTGTGTGTATTGCTCAGTAGCAGCCCAACATACACAGATCCTGCAGGCCAGGATCCACCTTGTATCACCAAGCAAATCAATAAATGGGGTTTTAAAAAGAATGGGCTCTAAGTCAGAAGCCTGCCACTCTTCCAACATTATATAGCTTTTGAATAAATGACTCCTTTCCTTTTTCACCAAACCTCTGCCTCTAGAGTTTGCCTACTGGGCAGTGGGCAGTAGAAACATACCTGCTGTTTAGTAATACTACTGACCTAACAATCTCTAAGTACTAGCTCAAGAACTCTGTTCCCATAATCACCACCCTCTAGTTCATGGGTGTCCAACCTTTTGATGTTTCTGGGCCACACGGGAAGAACAGTTGTCTTGGGCTGCATATTAAATACACTGTGACACATAATCACACAAAAAATCTCATAATGTTTTAGTTTATGATTTTGTGTTGGACCATGTTCACAGCCATCCTGTGCTGCATGCAGTCGGCAAGCCAGAGGTTGGACACTCCTGCTCTAGTTATTTTTAGACACCAGAGAAAAGAAGTTTAGATCTGAGTAATAAAATGGAGAACCTTAGTATACTCAAAAGACTTCTTCACAAAATATATGTGGCTTACTCCATATTTTGAATGACCTTGGCTCTAAGCTTATTAGCTTTTTCTTAAAATACTGTTTTTTTATACTATGGAGTAAGAAATGTAATATATTTGACATACTTGATATATATTAACTCATTTAATCCCTGTGCTAACTTTAATGAGACAAGTTACATGTAACTCTATAAAGTTAAACCTGAAAATCATGAAGTATTACATAATTTTTAAAAGATATTTAAAAATCAAAATATTCTATTAATACAGAGGTAGACCAATAACCTGACTACAAAGTGGAGGTCAATGAGATGAAAATGGGATGAAGGAGAAGGTGGTGAGAAGGGCAACTGGGTAGCAGGGTAGTGAAGGAGAACTTAGGCCTTGGTATATATAGTTCAACATTTTATATAAGAACTTATTCATGTCTTGCTTATGTAATCTTTTAATAATTAAAAGTTGTTCTGAAAAGAGAGAATCAGACCTCCCCTAACTCCTAAAGGATAAAGAAAGAAAGAAAAGGTAGAAAGTAGATGGAGCTCAGAGAAACTGGACATTCTACCTGAGAGACAGAGACTGCAAATTACAAATAGTTGAAAGAAGTATTAGGATGAAGGAAGAAGACATGAATTGAACTATCACTATAGAATACAAAAAATGCTATCATAAATCTTGTGGTATGCTCTCCTCACAGTACTATACACAATTGGAAAACACAAAACCACCTTAAATCTAAAAACATCAAAACTGGAGAATGATCAAATTAAGAAAGCCAAGAGCATATTTACCAAACTTAAGAAAAGAGTTATGAATTCTTGGTTATGAAAAGGCAGTCTAAATTGAAGAGACTGGGAATAAACTTTCTCTGTCTCCTTTTGGAAAGAGCATAATAACCAAAGAGCAAGACCTTTAGGAGAGTGGGTATGGGACTAATGTTGAATGCAGTCCCTGGAAACACCAATAGTAAAGATATAACTCAGCTTTTCCTCAAGCCTAGAGCTATAACTGCTTTGCCATAATGTAAGTCTCAACAGGCTGCTAGAACTAACAGATTCTGGTAGACCTAGAGGGACCCCTTATCTGCTAAAGTGCGGATGGGAGCTTGCAGTTGGGAGTGCCTGAAAGCACTGAGGACTCCTCCCAGGGCATCAAAAAAATAGATGATAATCTGTTGGCTCCTTTGTTATCAGTTCACAGGATAGAAATAATTCTTCCTTTTAAGCCTATTGTTTGACACTAAATAACAGATGCCTCCAGTCACAACTAAATGAAAGCTCACGGAACCCAAAATCTTCAGGTGTAGGTGTAAAAATATGCAATTCATTTAAAGGGAATCATCAACTGGAAAGATAAGGCTAAAATACAAATGGGTGGCTTCTATTTAAACAGAACAGATGACACTGGGTGACAAAAGAAACAGAGGACACCTAGATGGTGTCAGTCATACTAGTGAAGAAGAAATTTACGGATGTCAAAATAAAGGGGATGCCAAACTTCATACTGATGTTGAGACCTACCCCCAAGGGAACTTGTCAGAGCATTTCAAAGAGGTTACTACCAGTAGGACAACAATTATGCCACTATGAAGAAAGGGAGCATTTCTAGGGTTTCTATGGTACAGGCAGCTGACATGCTTTTCAACTACTGCTTTTCTCACAAGGAACCCAAGCGTGAATCTGCACAAGAACCACCGACAAGGACCTACCAGGAAGGATGCACTCTGTGAATTCCTTACCTGTGCCTTTCTTTGAGGCTCTCAACTTTTGATGAATGTTTTCATACACTAACTGAAAATTAACACCTAGTGTTTATGACTGTTACATTTAACTTTAAAAATTTTTAAAAGATGAGACTGGGTGATTCAGAAGGCTACCAATACTGATTAGGACTTACAGAAGAAGAGGCTTTCAGCATATCAAGCTCCAGTGCAAACTACCCTGATGCTCAGACCCTAATGCAAGAGACTCAACAGATACTAGAGATACCTGTGGTAGAGAGACATGCTGTGTTGATTCTCTGACAAGTCCCAACAGGGGAGTTACAGCACACAGACCTCCAGATTTTCTGTGGCAAGGACATGCCTTCTGTAACAGTGCATGAAAAGTGTAGCTCCTGGCATGATATTAGGTCCTAGAATAAAACCCCATCATGGCATATCTAAGATTTTGTGACTAGAGCTACCCATCATGATTCATCAAGTCACAAGGTCAGGTGGAGCAGCAATCCATTCTATGATGGAAACAGTGTATTTATAATAAGGCCTAGGCAGGTCCAGAGGGCACTAGTAAACTACAAGAGGGCCCAGAATCTCATGCCACTTACCCATATCACATTGATGTCTCTACTTCTGCTCATACCAATGACTCTATGGTAGGCTCCTGGTGACCAATGACAAAAAAGAAAAAGGTGGGGTCTGGTTACCAGATACAAGTCAAAATGGACTGCTACTACTCTACAGCCCTGCATGGCTGGCTCTGAAAGACAACTATGAGGTGAAAATTCTCTCACTGGATATGGTAAAGAAGAAATGACCAGAGAAGAAAAAACATGGACTCCCTGGGAGTGAAGAGGCTAACTGGTTAAAATGGAAGGAGCAAAATATAAAATAAGAGACAAGGAATCTGGAGAACAACCATGCAGATGGCACAACGTGCCAGTCTTTATGGTTCATGTTAATGCCCACCACGAAACACCCAACAACAGAGGAGACACTTAACTACATCCAAACTACATATGGAATAATTTATCATTGGACATCAGCCAGCTTCTGTTCTTGGCCACCTCAATGTTTGACCAACAAGGCCATGAGTGGAGAAGCCACAGTGACAGAGAAGAAGGCTTTATACAGGCCAAGAACATAGGCTCCTTTTTTTTTTTAAATTCCACATATTTGTTTTATTTTATGCATTGTGTTAATATAAAATGTTTTATTTCCAATCTTATTTTACAACATTTTTGTACAATGACTGGCACACTGAAAAATAACTCTTTGCACTATATTCCATAGTGAATATGCTCTGGATTAAGTGTCTTAACAAATTTAACCCAATGGTTTATGTCATAGTAAACTCAAAGAAAAATTGTTTTTTTGCATATAATAACATAGGCTCCTTTTTATGAAGGTAACCTAATTACTGCCTGTGTGGGATGCCAAACTGACACATATGGGTACAGAAATGACACTTTATAGTCAGAGTTCAAGCCAAAGCAACTTGGTTCCACTGTGTTTTTAACAAGAGTATGTTGCCTCTTTAAAGTGGCAGAATGTGGACTTCCGCCAAGATGGAGGCGCAGGTGGAAACACTTTGCCTCCTTGCACAATCAAATCTAAAAACAACAAAGTTTTAACAACAATTAAATGTAGCCAAGCCACAGAAAATCGAACAATACAAAGTCTGATGACAACCAACCGCTCAGCTAAACCAGTGAGACAGGCAGAGCCAACAGCAGAGTGGGTCGGGCAAAAAGATCCCCCATCTGGGAGAACAGGCAGCCGAGGGCAAATCCCAGGTGCAAGGTATCCACGGGAGGCTGGCTGACTGCAGTCGCACATTTGCGCACAGATAAACCAACAAAGAGACGAACATTGAGACAGACCACGCAGGCCCCAGCGCAAGGCCGAAGGCTGACCAGGATCACTCATTTGCATGCAGATAAACCAGCGAAGAAGTGAGCAGTGAGACAGACCAGGCAGGCCCCAGGGGTGGCAGGAAGGAGCAGAGAGGACGCCATTGCTCCCTCTCTGACCCCGCCCCCACATATAGCGTCACAAAACAGCGACCTGGGTGTCCCCGCCCTGGTGAACACCTAAGGCTCCGCTCCTCAAACATAACAGGCACAAACAGACCAAAACATGGCTCAAGGAGAACTCAGAGCCCCAGAGCCTATAAATCTAAGTGAACAAGAAATTGCCAACCTATCAGAGGCACAGTTCAAAACACTGGTGATCAGGATGCTCACAGAACTGGTTGATTTCAGTAACAAATTAGAGGAACATATGAAGGCTAGACTGAAATGAACGGAAATGCCCAAGAAAGCAATAGTGATGGAAAGGAAACTGGGAATCAAATAAAGGGAGCGGACCAGAAGGAAGAAAAAAAAATGACCAAACAGAAAAGGATGAAGAAACAAGAATTCAAAAAAATGAGGAGAAGCTTAGGAACCTCCAGGACATTTTTAAATGCTCCAACTTCCGAATTATAGGGATACCAGAAGGGGAAGAGGAAGAGCGACAGGTGGAAAACTTATTTGAACAAATAATAAAGGAGAGCTTCCCCAATCTGGCAAAGGAAATAGACTTACAGGAAATCCAAGAAGCTCAGAGAGTCCCAAAGAAGTTGGACCCAAGAAGGAACACACCAAAGCACATCATAATTACATTAGCCAAGATTAAAATGAAGGAGAAAATCCTACAAGCAGCAAGAGCTAAGGGGACAGTCACCTACAAAGGAGTTCCTATCAGACTGTCAGCAGATTTCTCAAAAGAGACCTTACAGGCAAGCAGGGGCTGGAAAGAGGTATTCCAAGTCATGAAATCCAAAGACCTACAACCAAGATTGCTCTCTCCAGCAAAGCTTTCATTTAGAATAGAAGGACAGAAAAAGTGCTTCTCAGATAAGATCAAATTCAAGGAGCTCCTCATCACCAAGCCCTTATTATATGAAATGTTAAAGGGACTTACCTAAGAAAAAGAAGATAAAAAAAGATGAACAGTGAAAGGACAGCAAACTCACAGTTATTAACAACCACACCTTAAACAAAAGCAAACTAAGAGGACAGCTAGATCAGGAGTGAACCATAGAAATGAAGATCACATGAAGGGTTAGCAACAGGGGAGTGGGAGAAGAAGAAGGGGGGAGAAGGTACAGAAAATAAGTATCATAGACCATAGATAGAAAATAGATAGGGAAGAGGGTAAGAATAGTAGGGGAAATATAGAACCTAAAGAACTTGAGACACGTGGTCATGAACTAAAAGGGGGAGAATGGTGGGGGAGGGGTGTGCAGGGTGGAGGGGAATGAAGGGGGGAAATAGAACAAATGTAATGGCATAATCAATAAAATAAAAAAATATTTAAAAAATAAAAAATATATAGATCCAAATAAACAAATAAATAAAGTGGCAGAATGTGGTGCTATACATATGGGTTATGAAATGTAAGTCGGGAGAAATAAACAAGTGTATACAAAGCAACATGGAGAATCTTAATTCTCCAGTGTTGAAGAAAACAGTGGAAAAAGCAGGATATTTGTAGCAAAAATCTAATTAAGTCAACACATACATATATACATCAATACTATGTATGTATATATATACACACACACACACATACATGTGGGTGTGTGTATGTGTGTGGGTGTGTGTGTGTATGTGTGTGTGTGTATATATATACCCACACACCAATGCTATATGTTCTAGAAGAATAAATTCATTCCAATTAAGAGTGGTTGCCTATGGCAAAGAGGAAAATGGAAATGGAGATCAAGATTAAAGGAGACAAAAATAAACCAATTGAGGGCCCTTATAAAGAACAAAAATAGTAATCTTAGTGTCATAAACTGAAAGTCTGATTAAGTCAAGTTTCTGAACCACAGTTCAAAACAGAGAGGAAATAAAGGGAACATATTGTCACTACCTTAAATTGAAAACTAATGTTACGTGTCATACCTAGGAAGCTATAAAAGTAAATATATAACTATGAACATTTAAAAAAAATCAATCTGTGTACTATCAAAACTCAACTGAATACTATCAGTAGTATACACTCCACACTTTTGGAAACACTGTGGAAACATTTTTATTCTGAAATAAGAATGGTAGAGGGGATCTTTAAATATAAATATGTCAATAATATAATACAAGTATTAATCAATTTGACAGTTTAACTGGATTTACGTTAGAGGGGAAATAACTTGATAATAGTACAATCAAAAAGCTTAACTTTTCTTAACATGAATGTTTCCTTCCTCAATAATGTAATGTTTTCTGGTTTTACACAATTTATAATTAGGAAACAAATAGTCACTACTTTATTTTCAATATACAGTGTTGCATATTTCTTAAATATTGTAAAGTCATAAATCATGAATTGAGTTGAAAATAATGAAAGCATCAAAACTAGCTAGTTTTATGTAATGAGGTAACTTCTTATCTCACTATAAAATAGTTCTCTAAGGACATCACCACGCTAACATTTACTGTTTGTTAATGTACAATCATCAAATTCTGTTTAATGAATTTCTCCACAGGTCCCTATTCATTTAACAGTAGCTCTACAAAAACAAGCTACCAACCTCCATTGAGTGACAGAATCATACCTGTAAGGAATACTTTAAACCTCCTTAAATTCTACTAACTTTAATATAGCACTTAAAACTATAGCAGAAGAGATAAATATGAACAGAAAAATATCTATTTCTTTCTAAAGTGCTCTTCTAGAAGAGGCAATACTTTGCTTTTTTTTACACTGTCACCCTTTCAATACGCTAAGGCTTGGAAAATAATGTATAAAATATTTGTTGTATGCAAACAAATGAAGAGACTATCAATATAGTAGAACATTTTAATGTTTCTCTAAATTTACAAAACTCAGAATCCACCTGAATTTGAAGAATTACTTATGTTTGCTATTAATGATGCTCAACATTATCCCTCCAGTCCAGGTAAAAAATGTGGGTGTCTTCACCTCTTTCCAACATCTAGTGACAAATCAGTTCCCTTTCTGCCTTCACAATACCAATTCCATTTAGTCTTTCTTTTCTATTTGCACAATTACCACTCTGATTAAATTCTGCTTACCTCATGTCTAACTACTGCTACCACTACCTGAGCCCCTAAATCCTCACACCATTTCTCTAATGATGTTCTGACAACACTGCTAGAGTAATTTACCTCAAATACAACTTTCGGTATGTCACACTTCCTACCCTTACCAAGAACTCCACAATATTCCTACTACAGAAATATTCCTTTTCTATTAATCCACTTTTCTAGAAATATCTTTTAATTCTTTCTTTAGCTGACCAAATTCTACTCATCTTTCAAAGCCCAGCTCAAATAACCCCTCCTATTTCTATTTGTACTACTCAGAGCTACAGAACCCTGACTACAACTAATAACTTACTCCTTGGGTATGCATCACTTTTACCTGGCACTGCTGGTTATCTCTGCTTGTTTTCTATATATCTATACCTATATCTATATCTATATCTATCTATCTATATTACACACACACACACATATATTATGATATGAGTATAAATAAAGGATGAGGACCATGGTCTTTATTTTATAATTCTGCCTTTGTGACTTGCTGTTACACAGTTTAACAGGGATCAAAAAAAGTAATATACTACAGAACAAAAATAAGTGTTCTAGGAGCTTATCTAGGAGGAATACATACTTAGAGTCAAAGTAATAGAGATCAGAAATAAACCTTAGAAATAAGCTGGCACTTCAAATGGAATTTTAGAAGTTGACAGGTCTTCCACAAGAGACAAAAAGAGGAAAAAGCATGCCGGGGGAAAATAACAACACAAATAGAGAGAAAATACAAGACAACTTGAAACTACTGGCTAAAGGGTACCATACATGTAGGGGCAGAAAAGAAAATTAAATATATGTTCAATAACCAATGCTTAAAGGTTTTCATAATTTGACCCTTACCTCAATTAAAAGCTTCATTATTTTTTGCTTAAAACAATAAAGAGTATCCTAATTTTCTCTCTGCTTTTGGTATCTCCTCCCCCTTCCAAATTATCATTCATGTCACTGCCAGATTAATATCAACAAAACACAATTATAACCCAAAATACCTGCTAGAAATTTTCAAAGATGGCAAACTACTCAAAACATAAATCTAAACTTCTAACCACGGCATACAAAGTTCTTCACAATCAAGATCTTTCCAGCCTTTTGTCCCTCAAACCCTCTCTTGTATCATGAATTCAAACAATACAAAATGTTTTCTTCTGTCTTTTGTGCATTCTATACATTTCAAACTTCCCCTACTTATGTTGGTTCTGTGCAAGAGATTCTCTTGCCTCTCGAATTTCACTCAGAAATTTTATATTCACCATAAGATTCTACTCAGATGTCATTTCCTATGTTAAACCTCCCTGATAATTTTCTCCTCTAACAATGTTGGTGGAGCCTTTCTAGGTGATGCTACTACACTTTAATTTCATATAGCAATTTCCAAATCACACTTGAATTAACTATTTGCATACTCATCTTTAAACATATTCTTTGAGAGCAAAGCAAGGAATATTTTTGTTTTCTCAGTGCCTAAGAGTGAGTGCCTGGAACAGAAGAGGTGTTAGTAAGTATTTACAGAAAGAAATGGATGGCTGCAAAGGCATCAGTCACTTAACACTACACTGCTGAGAGGTTTTACTATTAAGACGAGTCTGTCCTTACTTTGGAAGGCTAACAGAACCACTGACAATGCAGTATGTAGAATTATATATAGAAAACTTAAGCGGGCAGCAACATGTAGAGGGAAACAGAGTGAGGAGTGGTACAAAGTTAGGAGAGTCCTGCAATATTTCGGGTGAAATGTAATGTAAAGACCTGAACTTGGATGGTGACAGAGGGATTAGAAACAAGAGGAAAAAATTCATGATACATTATAGAGGTAAACTGATTAGGACTTGATCTCTGACCAAGGGTAGGAAAAAAGGAAAAGATGAGAAATCACAGTTAGCACTCAGACTATGAGCAGCGATGACAAAGGGGTCCAGTAACAGAAATGGGAACATTGGGTTATAAAGCATGAAACTGAAAATATGAGTCTAAAGCTTAGGAAAAGTGTCACAAATGAGATATAAGGATTAAAAAAAAGACCATATAGAGGTAGTTATTGAAATCATTAGATTAGAAAAAGCAAAGGAAAATATAGAAGATTTTCAAAGATAAAACCTTGTAGAAGATCATTACTTAAGAGTAGGGGAAGAAAGTAATTTTGAAGGAGTCAATAAACAGAATTAGAAGAGCACAAGGTCATAGGGACCAAGAGAATTTCAAGAAAGGAAAAATAGCAACAACTATAGAGTTCAAAGAGTATGAAGCCTAATAAAAGATAATTTATTAGAAAGTCATGACCATTTTTCAAAAAAGCAAATATAGCAGTTTTGCAGGGGGTTATAAGAAATTGCTATAAGTAAGCAGAAGCAATGAGAAAAGCCTACTATTTCATGAGGAAAAAGTACAGGCGGCTTCATAAAAGTGTTATGTACTATCTATTTTTTAAAAATGCAGATACCTGAAACATTCAAACCTTTTACCTGACAATGAGTGTCTAAATAGAAGTGAAAATAATTAACGTGAATTCAATGTACATATTGTTTTAGAATGGTTTCTTTCCCCTGTCCCTGGTGTTAATGCAGTTTTTACTTCTTTAAATGAATTTTATCTCCAAAGATCTATTATTTTAAGATAATTTTATCCTCAATTTTAAATGGGTGAATGTTTCAGAATAATGTAAACATTTTAATGTAATCTTCCATTCTGAACTTTGCTTAGTAATCTTTAGAGGGGAAAAATAAATTTATATACATCACTTAATGCTTATTTTCGATAGAGTCAAGAAGATGTCAGTTATAAATAAATATTTTTTACTCATATTACTAGGCAAGGAAAATATGAGAACTACTTATGATTCATAAGGAAGGTGATTAAAGAAACTAGTAAATTAAAGTTGTAGCAGTTATTTAAAAGAACTATTTTCATCTGTTAACAAAATAAGAACTTTCACCCTGACTGGTATGGCTCAATGAGTTGGGTGGTGTCCTGCAAACCACTTTGATTCTTGGTCAGGGCACATGTCTGTGTTGCAGGCTATTTCCTAGTCGGGGGCGTATGACAGGCAACTATTTGATGTTTCTCTTGAACATCTATGGTTCTCTCCCTCTCTCCCTCCTTTTCACCTCCTAAAACTAAATTAAATAATTTTTAAAAATTTTAATGAAAAGTTCCCTATTATTCTAATTATTTTAAGAGTCTTTTCCTTACCTCAGAGATGTGGCTACATAAAACTGTACTTCCAAGTTTCTCCAAACAGCTTTGACCTATGCTTCCATCTCATGAATTCCAAGACAGTATTAAACTGATGCATATTTTCATAAATCTGTTTAGAAAAAAAGAACTTATTTCAGACTAAAAGAGCTTGTATTTGTTACAACATACGTAAAAGCAATATTAAAAATCTATCACGTATAAAACTATACATTTTCAATGTAAATTCAATAAAAAACTCTACAGCAATTTAAAAACTTACCAGTTCACCACTTTGCATATTTTCAACTTTACAGAGGTAACACTAGTTCTATGGAAAAAATTACTCACATGTAAAACTTCTGAATTAGCACAGGCTTTTGTAAAAAAAAAAAAAGATCACATCTTAAATTGAACAAACAGAATCAGCTAGAAGCAGGACTAAAATTTACAATTCTACAGCATTCAGATCCCTACACTTAGGTAAAAATATATCTGAACATCCAGCTAGTATCCCTGTTTTCACTTTTTATCACAAAGTCTCAGTAAGCACTCTTAATTTCAGTCAAACTACTACCTAGAATATTAGGAAATGTGAGGGCAAGAATTAATTACCTAGGTTACTTACTACTATTAGTACCCTCTTGCAGTAAGAGACAATGTTCAAAAATCTAGAAGTTGGAAGTAAATGAAAATTTTCAAAATATATGTGCTGTTTACTTAGAGATCTTAAAAATAATTTCCTGAAATGTATCTTTTAACTAAAACTTCAAAAAAAAAGTATTTTACTTTTAAAAGGAAAAACTTCAAGCTGTGTGAACATTACCTATGTCCCATTGCAAGGTCAAAGTGCCTTTTCTTCAAGTCCATTTAAGAAGTATCATGTAGGTCACACAGGTTTAGTACTTGGCAATGATGACTATATTCATATAAACTGGGGCAATCTGAAACGGTCTCCCATATCAGATAACAGGCTTTCTTAAAGTCAAGAGTCGCCACTCAGCAGACAGGCTTGCTAAATCTTTCATGTGGACAGACTAACACTGAAAGTAATTAGTAATGCTTTGTCTGCATTTAGCAGCCCTTAACAGTCTTCTCAATGACTAGTCATCTACAACTTAACCAGATCCCTAAGGTTTTTCAGAGTACTCGTAACTGTAAGACACAGACCATCACTCAGAGAAATGAGGGAAGGGGGCAGGGATGGAGACTAGGTTTTTAGGTCTTTTAAATTATTATTTTTGAGACAGTCTTTAAATTTCCCTTATACTAATTTGAAAAAATACACTATGTCCATTTTAGAAATGGCATAAAGATTTTCCTCCAAATCCCGTGTCTGCCAATAACTCCATTCTTCCCTAAGGGTGTGTGCGGGAGAGAGATGAGGCAATCAAATTAATCTATTCTCATAAAGTTTAAAACAGTCCATTAAAGTGACTATGTTTAAAAATATATGGTGTGATTCTAATTCAATCAGGTATCTTCAATGGATGAAATAATAAAATTAACAGCAAACCACTTACTAACCGTTGTTTATTACAGCACTATTTATTACAATGCAGTATCCTTAGTGTGGGGGGAAAAAAAGTTTCAGGCTTTAAGCTAAATCTAAAGTTAATAATAAAGGAAAATACATGACCAAAAAAATCTTCAAAAAGATCATCTTCAAAGCCTGGAATCATCTATCCTCCCTCTATTCTCTTACATGTACAAATACATAACAAAACATAAACTTTGGAAAACCTTTCCTAAAGGCTGAATAATAAAAGACAATCAAAAGGACAGGATGTGCTTCACATGAAGTACAGGTCTGCAAATCACTTTTTGCATACCAGAAATTCTATGAAAAAAGTAAAGCTTTCCCTAACTTTGCAAGATAGTGTTAAGGTCCTATTAGCAGAGGTCTATAAATACATGTACATGTAGAAAGAGGATTTACATAGGCAAAATGTACCTAACAACTTTAATCACATAACTTACAGAGTAATTTACCACAAACTTTTAGCATATGAACTTCTGTTTAACAACCACAAGGGATCCAGTTAAAACCAAATACTAAAGAAGTATAAACAATATAATTTTTCTTTAAAGAAATTATTTTATTTATTAATATTTTGGAGAGATGGAGGTGGGAAGAAAAACATCAATTTGTTGTTCCACTTATCTATGCATTTCTTGGTTGATTTTTATATGTGCCCTGACCAGGGATCAAACCCACAACCCTAGTGTGTCAGGACAACACTCTAGCCAACAAACTGAGCTACCCAACCAGGGCAAGTAATAAAATTTTCATCAAAGATTTTGAAATATTCAAGCCTGTAAGTTTTAGAAAACAAATTAAGTAAAAGGTACCATATTTTGCTCTGTATAATGTGAACTTTTTTGTCCAAATTTTTTAGGGAAAAACAAGGATGCTCATTATACATGAGTAGTACCTGAAACACCTTGAGTCTGGTTCTTGTGTTTTATGATTATTTGTTTCATAAAATTCCTTGTACATAATATATTAAAAAATAAATGCTAAAATTCCTTTATACTACAAAAGTCAAGTATCTAAATATAAATAAAGAAATAACTGAATTAAAAATTAAAACAAAAATTATTTTTTCCTAAAGGTTTGGGCCCAAAATGTGGGTGTGAATTATTCAGGGGAGCACATTATACATGGCAAAATACAGTAATTCTTCTAAATACACATCTAAGCTTCTTAATGACTCAGAATTTATGAAAATCAGACCTTTCTAGATATAATCTACTATTTTGTAATAGTAAGCATCTGCAAACAAAATGAGAAAGTTCATTTTAACCCCATTGTCTTTACAATATGTCTTCTTTTGCCACCAAATGTACACATCCTTCTTGGTTCTCAAAATTACTAAAGTGGTTAAATATTAAACTACTGAGGTGCTTTAAAAATCAGTAACCAGGCGACTTCTGGCCAAGATGGAGGCGTAGGTGGAAACACTGTGCTTCCTCGCACAACCAAGTTTAAAGACAACAAAGCTTTAGTAACAAAAACGCAACTAAAACATAGAAAACTTAACTGCACAGGAGTCAGACAACAACAAACCATTCAGCCAGACAGACGAACTAGGTGAAGGAGCAAGCAGTGAGACAAAAAGCGCAGGCTAGGGCCCCAGCGACGGGAATTAAAGCCTAAAAGCACCAACTGGGAAAATTTTCAGGGTCAAGGTGCTGGGAGAAGCTCCCAGGCTCATAGAGAGTTTGTTAGAGAGACCAACAGGGTCCTGGAGGGTGCACAGGCCCACACACCCGGGAACCAGCACCAGGGGGGCCCTGTTTGCTTGCAGGAAGCAGCAGGACAAAAAATTCGAAAGAGAGCAGAACAAACATCATTGCCCCTCTCTGACCCCGACCCCCACATACAGCATCACAACCCAGCAACTTAGGTCGCCCTGCCCTGGTGAACACCTAAGGCTCTGCTCCTCACATGTAACAAGCGCAAATAGACCAAAACATTATGGCTCAAGAAAAACAGCTCTAAGTCCCAGAGCCCATACTCCTAAGTGACCAAGAGATAGCCAACCTATCAGATGCACAGTTCAAAACACTGGTCATCAGGATCCTCACAGAAGTGGTTGATTTTAGTTGCAACTTAGAGGAAAAAAATGAAGGCTACCCTAAGTGAAATGAAGAAAAATGCACAGGGAACCAATAGTGATGGAAACAAAACTGAGACTAAAATCAATGGAGTGGACCAGAAGGAAGAAAAAAACAACCAAACAGAAAAGAATGAACAAACAAGAACTCAAAATAATGAGGAGAGGCTTAGGAACCTCCAGGACATCTTTAAACGTTCCAATATCTGAATTATAGGGGTACCAGAAGGGGAAGAGGAACAGCCACTAGTGGAAAACTTATTTGAACAAATAATAAAAGAGAATTTCCCCAATCTGGCAAAGGAAGTCCAGGAAGCTCAGAGAGTCCCAAAGAAGTTGGACCCAAGGAGGAACACACCAACGCACATCATAATTACATTAGCCAAGATTAAAATGAAGGAGAGAATCCTACAAGCAGCAAGAGCTAAGGGGACAGTCACCTATAAAGGAGTTCCCATCAGACTGTCAGCTGATTGCTCAAAAGAGACCTTACAGGCCAGAAGGGGCTGGAAAGAAGTATTCCAAGTCATGAAATCCAAAGACCTACAACCAAGATTGCTCTACCCAGCAAAGCTTTTATTTAGAATGGAAGGACAGATAAAGTGCTTCTCAGATAAGGTCAAATTCAAGGAGTTCATCATCACCAAGCCCTTACCATATGAAATGTTAAAGGGACTTATCTAAGAAAAAGAAGTTAAAAAAAGATGAACAGTGAAAGGACAGCAAACTCACAGTTATTAACAACCACACCTAAAACAAAAGCAAACTAAGAGGACAGCTAGATCAGGAGCAGAGCCACAGAAATGAAGACCTCACGGAAGGTTAGCAACAGGGGAGTGGGAGGAGGAGAAGGGGGGAGATGGTACAGGGAATAAGTAGCACAGACGGTAGGTAGAAAATAGAGGGGAGAGCAAGAATAGCATGGGAAATATAGAATCTAAAGAACTTGTGACACATAGACATAAACTAAAGGGGGGAATGGTGGGGGAGGGGTGTGCAGGGTGGAGGGGAATGAAGGGGAGAATAGAACAACTGTAATGGCATAATCAATGAAATATATTAAAAAATAAGAACCTAATTACAAAATAGTATTTTATAAAACATTTCAGTTGGCACTTAAACTAAAGGTATAACTGTTAAAAATTTTGGTACATTTACTGGAAAATTCAAATATTATGCTTCAGAAAGACATCAATGTGCTTTTAGATACAAGTCAAATAAATAGTATAATTTAGGTTAGTTTATCATGCACTTCTACAATAAAGCATGGATCCCCATAACACAGAAAAGGAAGTTCAACTTTTGAACAGGCTAAGATTCAATGGATGTTCTAAATGTTACAAAAGATTCAATTGGATATAAGCTTGATTTTGAAACCCAAGATGCCTTTTCTCATAAAACCAAAGATATATAAATAATGCTTTAAAATCCATAACAGAAATCAATTTTAACACATAATCACTGCACTCTTCTGTTTAAACCTATTTCCACACCAAACTCTAATCTTATTCACTGCTCTATCCTAGAATCTAACATAGTAAATGACACAGAGTAGGATTTCAACAAATATTAGCTGATCTGAAGTACTGAGTAACAACTCAATGATACAAAACTGAGTTGTCTGGAAAACTTTGCTTATCTGAAATACAGCAGAGAACCAAAATGCAAAGCAAGCAGAAAAAGCTTCTTCCAAAAGAGATAGGAGAAAAAAATGCTTAACACTGAGGTTGGAATGCTTTGGTCTGAGTCATTTGTGGCAATTTCCATTCCCCTTGCCAATGAGTGGTTTAGCAGTAAGCATCTGATGTAATTCTAGCCAATAAGACAAGAAACTGTTTGCTGGGGCACTTCTGAGAAAGGTTTTCTTGGCTGATGAAAGGAAGACACACAGATAAAAACATCTACTTTTCTTCTGAGCAACTCTGGGTTTGAATGTGTCAAGCAGAATTATGGCAGCCATGTTATTAGGATCATGAGGAAGGACACAGCCTCGGAGGACAACCCAACAGATAAAACATGCACTAGAAGATGGAAAGAATCTGGGGTCCTTAGTAATGTTCTTATGCTTCAATAAATTAATCCTTGAATAATTTTTAAAACTTGGATCTTTTTATAGTTTATCAAATCCTTTTATCGCTTAACCAATTTTCAATTACCCAAAGTAACCTAGTGGATACAGTGATTTAAGAATACACCATTTATTTCCACAAAGCCAACTGCTAAGTACACAACGACAACTCCTCTAAATTTGTATCTCAATCTAGATCCTTCTTTTGAACTAGATACATATTTCCAAAGTACCAAACAGCTATATGAAATATTTTATCCAGTGGCACATCAACAGAACAGGATTAATATAAAAGCCATTGCAAAAACTGTTTATGCACTGGTATTCAGCTTTCTGGCTAATGGCAGTACCACCTACCCAACTGTCAGTTTGAGATCTTGGGATCACTAGCCCACCTCTCTCTGCTTCACCTACTATATTTAGGCAGTCAAGTATGAAAATCACTAAAAATCATCAAATGCTGCCTATTCTAACTCTGATGTATCTTTAAAATTTGTCTCCCTTTTCTCTATGCACATCTAGTGCAGGCTCTCACCTTTATGTAGCCCACCTCCACTTTTAGCTCTTTCACTGTACCTGTGATTCTAAAATACAACAATGCCTCATGGAAAGATTATAAACACAGTAAGTCATTAGGAAAATACAAACTAAAACTACAATGAACTATCAGTACATACCCACTAAAATGGCCATAATCAAAAGGACAAACAATTCCATACGGAGGTAAGGGCATGGAGAAACTGGAATTGTCACAGTCTGCTGTAAAATGATGCAGTCACTTTGGAGAACACTTTAGCGATTTCTTTAAAAGTTAAATGTAGAAGAGAAAATGGTGGCCAAGCAGGTGGAAGCAGAGCCCACTCAATCATGCCCCAGCAGATTTTCAGCTGATCTTCCAATAAGTGACCTAAGTGACCTAAACAATCAATGCAATCTTAGCTGATATGAATTTTTGAAGCCAAGAACAGAGGCGCTTGCAGCAGAGGAGACAACATACAGAAAACACAGCTTAGAAGATCCCATCCCTCCTGCAGGGAGGGCCCCCATTCCCACACAGGGAACCCCCCAACCCTAATTAAGAGAGATGTAGGAGGATATACAGAGTGGGACACAGGCTGCACACACACATCAAGCAGCAGGCCCCAAGCTGCGGTGTCAACCAGGAGAGTTCAAGAGAGAAATTCTGTCTCCTGAAACTGTTGGAGGCAGCAGCAGACTGCAGACAGCCCTGACCAAGAGAGACTGTTGCCTTTTGGCAGGTGGAGTGTACAGAGAACCAGGCAATGGCTCAGTGCTGCAGTGTGCGTACTACATGAGGACACTGTAAGAGAGGGGAGCTGAGGCATGGGTGGGCAGGGACTCCATGGAAGCATGCAGCTGCCCTGCCCGTAAAAAGGCCAGACTGAAAGCGTGGTTCATGCCCACCGAGTCCAGCTTGCTAGGAATAGAAGGCTGCTCAGTGAAGGGACTGTGGGCCCCACCCAGCACAACTGGCAAGCAGGGAGCTCGTGCCCAGAAAGGAGGGTTTGGGTCTGAGCCTCCCGCATAAGCAGTGGGCTAGAAGCTGGACAGGCAAAAGCTGAGCACCTGAGATTCTCTGCAGCCAGGCAGGGCCACTAACAAAGCTCTGGGAAGAGGAAGGAGTGCCCAACCCCCAACTGTAGGACTGTAAATTTCACATTAACAGTAAGGCCAGGCTCAGGAACACGCTGCCGGGTGCATTTCAGCACAGGAAAGAAAGAATCTCCAAAGGAGTCCTTTATGAACTTTTATTAGACACTTTGCTGCCTCCTCTTTGGGTCCTATCTCACTGACAACAGCGGAGCAGGGAGATTAGAAATTGGCGCAACAAGAGATACATGGGGCCCCACCCAGCCTCAGTTCTCAGGAAGCGCTCCAATCAGCACCAAGCAGTAAATAGCTCACCCTTTTACAAAAACTGGTCCCTCACATAAAAGACAGCTAATTCATCAGAAAGTACACATTACAGGAAATAATCTGGGAGAAACCAAGATGTGTAGTGCAGGGGTGGGGGTACACACCCACCATCTTCCCTGAAGACTGAACAGGGCCTCCCAGGAGAAAACCAGGGATCCTACCCTCTCACTGCCCGTCTAGATGTAGGTGGAGGTGGTATACACTCAATGCTTTCCACCGTTAGATGAACCAAGCCTGAGCCTTGTGCTGATAAAAAAAACCAGCAGGACAAAAGAGTAAGGACCAGCCAAGCCTCAAGCAGATAGCCACAGGATGTGGATCACTTGTAGCCTCGAAAAAGTTCCCTAAAGCTAGAGTGGGACACCAGTTGACATTACCAGGGAGAAGCTAAAAGGACACAACAGTAGACAAACACAGACTCTACTAAAATAAATTCCACCTCATTCATTATTTGCAATATTTTCTACTACATAGCTTTTTAACATTGTTCCTTTGTCTTCAATTTTGTTCCTATTATTTCACTTCTTTATTTTTAATATTTAATTATTTTTCTTTTAGTTTTATTTCAAAGCTCCTATTTTGTTCATCCCTTCTCTTACTCCATTTCATCTTCATTCTTCTCTTTATTTTTGCTTTAAATTTCGTTTTCCCTTTCTATGTTTTGTTTCTACTCGGTCTTACTATATCTCCTCCTACATCCTCTTAAAACCATCTCTCCATTAGCCATCTTAAGTTCTTTTTTATTCACTTTATTCCTAGTATTCACTTTTTAAATTTTAAATCTCATATTTTACTGTTCCGCATCCTATTCTATTTCACCTTCCTACTGCCCTATATTATTTTATTTTCTCTCTCAGCCTTCTTTCTAACCTTTATGCTTGCTATTTCTCCTACCTCTATCTTGAAATAATTTTCTTTACTTTAGACATCTCACAACCTTTTTTTGTTTGTTTCTAATAATATCCTTATTCTCTCTCCACCTGTATTAATCTTTGTTCATTTTTTTGTGGATATCACTGTAGTGGTTGTTTTTCTGTAATTTGGTTCCTACTTTTTCACTATTTTTTCTAACATCATATTGTACTCTCCCTTTCTGACTCCATTTTGCCCTATTCCTTCCCTATTTCATTTACTTTGTAGATTTTATTTTATTTTCTTCACCTTGTTTCTATTTCCTACTCTTATTATTTCTCCTCTATCTACCCACTCAAAATCATTTTTCTTTCTGTTAGTCACCTCATATTCTTCTTTCCTTTTGTATAATATTTGTACTCTCTTTCCAACTTTATTCATCTTAGCTGATTTGCTTTGCTACTGCTGTAGTGGTTGGGGTATTTCTGCTGCTACAGGTTTTGTTTTATTCTGGCAGCTCTTATAAAACAGCATATAAGATGTGGTGGGGTTTGTGACTCTTAGCCAGCTGGAGGGGCAACCCACCAATGAACAAGCCAACAACTACCAAAATCTAACTATAATAAGAGGACCCACATAAACTGCATAAGGGGCATCTCTAGAGTATGCAGCTCAGGAGTTCAAGGAGACTGCACCACTGAGTCCCACAGGTCCCCTACCACAGAAGACAGGGAGTCAAAGCAGATCAATTTAATATCAATATAATATGCAGAAACAAACAATGGGGAGACAAAGAAACAACTCCCAATTGAAAGGAAAGGAAGAATCCCCAGAAAGAATGTACATAAATTGAGGCAATCAATTTATCAGACATAGAGTTTAAAGTAATAGTTACAAGGATGCTGAAGGAACTCAGTCAGAAGTACAAGAAATTTAGTGAAAACTACATCAGCATGAAAAAGGACATAGAAACTACAAATAAGAACCAGGGGAAAATGAAGAATACACTAGAAGGAATTAAAAACAGGCTAGATGAAGCAGAGAATTGAATCAGCAAGTTGGAAGACAAGGTAGGAAAAAACACCCATTCAGAACAACAAAACATAAAAAGACTCAAGTTCATGGGAGCTGCGGGACAACATGAAAGGTAACAATATTAATATCATAGGGATACCAGGAGGAGACGAAAAGGAGCAAGGGATATAGAACCTGTTTGAAACAACTAATGACAGAAAACTTTCCTAACTTAGTAAGAGAAAAAGTCATGCAAGTTCAGGAAGCACAGAGGGCCTTATCAAGATGAACCCAAAGAAGCCCACTTCAAGATACAAGATAATTAAAATGACAACGTTTAAAGACAAAGAAAATTTTAGGGACAACAAGGGAGAAACAGCTAGTAACATACAAGGGAGCTCTGATAAGGCTATCAGCTGATTTGTTAACAGAAACATTACAAGCCAGAAGAGAATGACATAAAGTAATTCAAGTAATGAAAAGACTTGCAACCAACACTACTCTACCCAGCAAGGCTCATATTTAAAATAGGTGAAATAGGAAGCTTCCCAGACCAAAAAAAAAAAGGCTAAAAGTACATCTCTACTAAATTAGCATTACAAGAAATGCTAAAGGGATTGCTTTAACATGAAGAAAGAGAGAGAGGCACAAAGGGAAAATATGACAATGAATAATAACCTTAAATATAACTGGATTAAATGCTCCAATCGAAAGACACAGGAGAGCTGAATGGGTAAGAAAACACGACCCACATATATGATATCTACAAGAGACCCACTACAGAACAAAACATCTACACAGACTGAATGAGAAGGGATGGAAAAAATATTCTGAGCAAGTGGACATAAAAAAAAAGCTGTGGTAGTAATACTTAGACAAAACAGACTTCAAAACAAAGGCCATATCAAAAGACAAAGAAGGTTACTACATAATACTTAAGAGAGTTGTCCAACAAGAGGATATAGCCCTTGTAAACATATACACATCTAACATTGGAGCACCTAAATATATAAGAAAGATCTTGAAGGAGTTTAAGAATGAGATGAAAAGCAATACAGCCATCACAAGAGATTTTAACACTCCACTGTCAACAATGGATAGATCGTGCAAACAAAAAAAGCAATAAGGATATTGTGGCACTGAAAGACACCCTAGATCAATGAACCTAATTGATATCTACAGAGCATTTCATCCCAGAGAAGCAAAATACACCTTCTTTTCAAAGGCATAGGATCATTTTCAAAGACAGATCACATAGTAGGACACAAAACAAGCCTCAATAAATTCAAGAAAACTGAAATTATATCAAGCATCTTGTCGAATCACAATGGCTTGAAACTAGAAACTAACCTCAGAAAAAAACTCAAAAACATTCAAATTCATGGAGACTGAATAACATGTTATTAAATAATGAATGTGTTACAATGAGATAAAGGAAATCAGAAAGTACCTGGAAACAAATGAAAATGAACTCACAATGACCCCAAACCTATGGGACACGGAGGAGGAAGTCCTGAGAGAGAAGTTCATATATATACAGGACTACCTAAAGAAGACAGAAAAATCTCAAAAACAACCTAAGAATATATCCAGAAGCACTACAGGAACAACAACAAAGCCCAAAGCAAGTAGAAGGAAGAAAATAACCAAGATCAGAGCAGAATTAAATGACACAGAGACTAAACCACCAATACAAAGAATCAATATATCCAGGAGCTAGCTCTTTGGAAACAAAATTGACAAACCTTTAACCAAACATATCAAGAAAAAAGAAGAGAGAGGACCCAAATAAAAAAATCAGAAATGAAACATAAGTTACAACCAATACCACAGTATACAAATTACTATGAACAACTATATGCCAACAAATTGAACAACTTGGGCACAATGGATATATTTTCTAAAAACATACAATCTTTGAAAAATGAATTAAGAAGAAGCAGAAAGCCCAGATAGACTGATAACTAGCTAAATCAAAGCGCTGGTCAAAAAATTCCTCGCACAAAAGAACCCTGAACTGGATTGGCTTCACAGAAGAATTTCACCAAATATTCTAAGAGAAACTAACTCCAATCCTCCTCAAACTATTCCAAAAAATTCAAGAAGAGGAAAGACTCCCAAACCTTTTTTGAAGCCAGTATTATCCTAAATCCAAAACCAGGTAAGGATAAAACAAAGAAAGAAAAATACAAGCCAATACTGCTGATGAACATAGATGCTAATGTCCTCAATAAAATACTGGTAACTGGATCCAGCAATACATTAAAAAGATCATACACCAGGATCGAGTGGGATTTGTCTTAAGGATGAAAGGATGGTACAATATTTGCAATTCAATAAACATACCACCTAAACAAAATGAAGGGCAAAAACTACATGATCATATCAATAGATGCTGAAAAAACATTCGATAAAATCCAGCACCCATTTATGATAAAAACACTGAGCAAAATTGGAATAGAGGGAGAATACCTCAACATAATAAAGGCCATATACAAGAAACCCACTGCCAACATCAAACACAATGGGCAAAAACTAAAAACTTTTCCCTTAAGATCAGGAAGAAGACAAGGGTGTCCATTTCACCACACTTATTCAACATAGTACTGGAAGTTCTAGCCACAGCATTCAGACAAGAAGAAGAAATAAAACTGATTTGAATTGAAAAGGAAGAAGTAAAACTGTTACTATTTGCAAAACAACATGATAGTGTAGATAGAAAACCCCATAGTCTCCACGAAAAAACTACTCAACCTAGTAAGTGAATTTGGCAAATAGCATAGTCAATATCCAAAAATCTATGGTATTTTTGAACACCAACAATGAACTATGAGAAAGAAAAAAAGGGAAAAAACCCATTTACTATAACAAGAAAAAGAAAGTACCTAGGAATAAATTTAACCAAGGACGTAAAAGAACTGTACTCAGAAAACTATAGAACGCTGAAGAAAGAAATTGAGGAAGGTAAAAATAAATGGAAGCATAAACCATGCTAATGGATTGGAAGAATTAAAATCATTAAAATGTCCATACTACCCAAAGCAATCTACAGATTCAATGCAATTCCCATTAAAATAATAGTGGCATATTTCGATGATCTAGTACAAATACCCCATAAATTTACATGACACCAAAAAGACCCAAATAGGCTCAGCAATCTTGAAAAAGAAAACAAAGTTGCAGGGATCACAATACCCATATAAAACTATACTACCAGGCCACTGTGATCAAAACAGCCTGTCACTGGCATAAGAACAGACACATATAACTGACCAGAATAGACAACCCAGAAATAGACCCATATCACTATGATCAATTAATATTTCACAAAGGGGGCAAGAAAGTAAAAGAGGGCATTTTACTCCATACAATGGAGTAAAAATGGAGTAAAAATAGTCTCTTCAATAAATGGTATTAAGAGAACTGCATTGGTACATGCAAAGAAATGAAACTAGACCACCAACTTACACCATACACCAGAATAAACTCAAAATAGATAAAAGACTTATACTTAAGTCATGATACCATAAAAGTCCAAGTGAAAAACACGGGCAGTAAAATTTCAGCTATACTACATAGCAATATTTTTGCTACTATATCTCCTAGGGCAAGGGAAATAAAAGACAAAATAAACAAACAGGACTACAACGAATTAAAAAGCTTCTGCATGGCTAAAGAAACCGTAATCAAAATGAAAAGGGAACCAACTGTATGGGAGAACATATTTGTCAATGATACACTGGACAAGGCTTTAATCTCTAAAATATGTAAAGAATTCATATGACTCAATATCAGGAAGACAAACAATCCAATTAAAAATGGGCAAAGGAACTGAACAGACACTTCCAAGGAAGACGCAGTGATGGCCCAGAGACACATGAAAAGATGCTCAACATCACTAGCTATCAGAGAGATGCAAATTAAAACCACAAACAGATATCACCTCGCAACTGCAGAATGGCTACTGTTAATAAATGAACAAAAAGTATTAGCCAGAATGTGGAGAAAAGGGAACCCTAGTGAACTGTTGGTGGGAATGCCGACTGGTGTAGCCACTGTGGAAAGCAGTATGGAATTTCCTCAAAAAATTAAAAATAGAGCTGTTTTTTGAGCCAGCAATTCCACTGCTGGGAATGTACCCTAATAATCCTGAAACACCAGTTTGAAAGAATTTATGCACCCCTATATTCATAGTAGCGCTATTTACGATAGCCAAGTGCTGGAAACAGCCTAAGGGCACATCCATAGATGAGTGGCTCAAAAACTGTGGTATATTTTCACAATGGAATTTATGCAACAGAAATAAAGAAGGAACTTCTACCTTTTGTGACAGCATGGATGGAAATGGAGAATATGCTAATGAAATAAGCCAGTTGGTGAAAGATAAATACCATTATAATCTCACTTATAAGAGGAAGCTAATGAACAAAATAAACTAATGAGCGAAATAGAACCAGGGGCATGGAGCCATGGAACAGACTGACAGCAGCCAGAGGGGAAGTGGGAGGTGGATAATGGTGGAAAGAAGGGGAAGGGACTAATCAAAGAACATATATGAATGACCCATGGACATGGACAACAGTGTGAGGACTGACTGTGGGGGTGGGGTGAGCTGGGCAGAGAAGGGCAAATAGAGAAAATTGGGAAGACTGTAATAGAATAACAATAATAATAAAGTTAAGTGTAAACTTACCATATGATATAAAATTTCCTCTATAGGAACCTAAGAAAAATAAAAATGTGCCTATACAAAGACTTCTTTACGAATATTCCCAGCATTATGTGTAAGAACGCCAAACTGGACACAACCCAAAACAAAGTGGGACATAAAGTGAGACATATCATACAATGTAATGCTAACAGATAATTTAAAAACACCAAAATACTGATACATATTATGACATGAATGCACCTTAAAAACGTGCTAAGTAAAAAAGGACATATGCAAAATCTCACATCTTACTGTATTTTGCCATGTATAATGCACTTCTGTGTATAATGTGCACCCACGCTTTTGACCCAAATTTTCAGGGGGAAAAACCTTTCATTTTAATTTTTTAATTCAGTTTTTTATTTATTCATATTTAGAAACAAAACTGGTTATTGTATTGCAGGGTATTATTTTGCATATGGATATCACTATTACTTTCTAGGGTTATACTTTTAATGCATAAGCACAAATAAATTAAAAACATTTATATAGATATAGAATTACTACTACCCATGTAAAACACTCACCCTTATTTTTCCATCAAAAATTTGGGCAATAAAGTGCACATTATACAATAAAATACAGTATATGATTCCATGTACAGCAGGTGTTCTAATAAAGTTGTTTCATACAGACTTCCGCCAAGATGGAGGCGTAGGCGGAAGCACTGTAACTTCTCACACAACCAAATTTAAAAACAACAAAGTTTTAGCAACAAAAACGCAGCCAAACCACAGAACATTCAACTATATGGAAGTCTGACAACAACGAACCCTTCAGCCAAACCAGTAAGAGGGGCAGAGCCAGGGGCAGAGCCACCAGCAGATTGGGGTCGGGCAGGAAAGATCCACTGGAACAACCCGGGCGCACAATCCAGGTGCGCAGGCAGCCGTGGGTGGATCCCAGGTGTGAAGTAGCAGGCGGACCCACTGAGGGCTGACCACAGTCACACATGTGCCCACCAATAAACCTGTGAAGGAGCAAGCGGTGAGACAGACGGTGCAGGCCCCAGTGGCAAGAAGCAGCAGAGGGGACCACCATTGTCCCTCTCTGACCCACCCCCACATGCAGCCTCACAAACCAGCGACCTGGGTGGCCCCACTCTGGTGAACACCTAAGGCTCCACTCCTCATACCTAACAGGCACGAACAGATCAAAACATGGCTCAAGAAGAACTCAAAGCCCCAGAGCCGATAAATCTAAGCAATGAAGAAATAGCCAAACTTTCAGATGCACAGTTCAAAACACTGGTGATCAGGATGCTCACAGAACTGATTGAGTTTAGTCACAAATTAGAGGAACATATGAAGGCTACACTAAGTGAAATGAATGGAAATGCACAGGAAACCAATAGTAATGGAAAGGAAACTGGGACTCAAATCAAGGGAGTGGACCAGAAGGAGGAAAAAAATAACCAAACAGAAAAGGATGAAGAAACAAGAATTCAATAAAATGAGGAGAGGCTTAGGAACCTTCAGGACATCTTTAAACATTCCAACATCCGAATTATAGGGGTACCAGAAGGGGAAGAGGAACAGCCACTAGTGGAAAACTTATTTGAACAAATAATAAAGAAGAACTTCCCCAATCTGGCAAAGGAAATAGACTTCCAGAAGGTCCAGAGAGTCCCAAAGAAGTTGGACCCAAGAAGGAACACACCAAGGCACATCATCATTACATACCCAAGATTAAAATGAAGGAGAGAATCCTACAAGCAGCAAGAGATAAGGGGACAGTCACCTATAAAGGAGTTCCCATCAGACTGTCAGCAGATTTCTCAGAAGACACCTTACAGGCAAGAAGGGGCTGGAAAGAAGTATTTTAGGTCATGAAAGGTAAGGATCTACATCCAAGATTGCTCTATCCAGCAAAGCTTTCATTTGGAATGGAAGGGCAGATATAGTGCTTCTCAGATAAGGTCAAGTTCAAGGAGTTTATCATCACCAAGCCCTTATTATATGAAATGTTAAAGGGACTTATCTAAGAAAAAGAAGATTAAAAAATGAACAGTGACAGGACAGCAAACTCACAGTTATTAACAACCACACCTAAAACAAAAGCAAACTAAGAGGACAGCTAGATCAGGAGTAGAACCATAGAAATGAAGATCACATGGAGTGTTAGCAAAAGGGGAGTGGGAGGAGGAGAAAGGGGGAGAAGGTACACAAAATAAGTAGCATAGATGGTAGGTAGAAAATAGACAGGGGGGAGGGCAAGAATAGTATGGGAAATATAGAATCTAAAGAATTTATGACACATGGTCATAAACTAAAGGGGGGGGAATGGTGGAGAAGGGGGTGTAGAGGGGAATGAAGGGGGGAACAGAACAACTGTAATGGCATAATCAATAAAATATATTTTTAAAAAGTTGTTTCATTATACTGTTGATGAGATGCTATAAGAACTTAATTCTTGTTTATATCAATTACCCTATGATAAAATTGGTTTAATTATACATAGTTTCACTTAAAGTGAGAAATCTGTAACTACACTGAGAAGATTTAGTGTACATAAAATGTTCAGAAAAGACAAATTTAGAGAGAGAAATCAAACAGTGGCTGTCTAGAACAAGGCGTGAAAGTGGGAGATTTTCAGCAATGATCACAATGTTCTGCCCTGGCTAGCGTAGCTCAGTGGGTTGAGCGCAGACCTGCGAATCAAAGGATCGCAGTTCAATTCCCAGTCAGGGCACATGCCTGGGTTGCAGGCCAGTTTCCATCAGGGGACACATGAGAGGCAACCATACATTGATATTTCTCTCCCTCTCTCTTTCCCTTCCCCTCTAAAGATAAATAAATAAAATCTTTTTTAAAAAGTTCAAATCCATTTTAAAAATGTTCTAAAATATTCACAGCATAGTTCTAAGAATTTACTAAAAACTAAGATAAATACAAGTTAAAACTTTTCAATTTTCAATCATGTACAAAATGAAGTCCAAATTTTTTATGAGGGCATTAATAGACTGTTATAATCTGCTTATAATCTATTTAACTTGCTTTATCTTCTGCTATAATCTCTCTGCCAAAAGGCTTCCTTCTGGTCATATTGAATTATTTACTATTTCCTAAATGTGCCAGGCTACTTAATGTTTCTATGTTTCTTCATACTTGCTATTCTAATTCAAAAGTCAAAATATTCCTATCTGTATCTCTTGCCAAGTGAACTTACTTGTGTTTTAAGTACAGTCCAGTGACCAGCAAACAGAAGACAACCCATAGAGGGGTACCTCAGTACCAGAAATCAGAACAAGTGCTGAAACTGAGAGTATCAAATGATGAAGCATTTTCTCTTGTGGGGCAGTGTCCTGACTCTCACAAGTTCTAGCACGTGTTACGAGTCCCGAGATATGACTGTATATTTTTGAATAAACGACTGATTAAGAATGACAGTGAAGGCCCTGGCTGGGCAGCTCAGTTGGTTACAGCAGCAGTCCCCAGCCTTTTTGGCACCAGGGACCAGTTTGGTGAAAGACAATTTTTCCAAGGATGGGTTAGGGGTGGGGGGCAGACAGGAGGCGGAGCTCAAGTACTAATATGAGCAGTGTCTGAAGACCAGGAGGAGGGAGGTTGGGGGACCCTGGGTTAGAACATCATCCCAATAAGGCAAGGCTGCAGGTTCAATTTCTGGTCAGGGAGCATACAATAATCAACCAATGAATGCATAAATGAGCGGTACAACAAATGGATATCTCCCCCCGCTTCTAAAAAAATCAATCATTAAATATATGGGTGTGACTCTGAGTTGAGTTCCCACCTGAGAACCCAAAGGGTCACTGATTGATTCCAGATCAGGGTACATGCCTGGGTTGCGTGCCAGGTCCCAAGCAGGGGGCACACGAGAAGCAACCACATACTGATGTTTCTCTCCCTTTCTCTCTTCCTTTCCCTCTCTCTAAAAATAAATAAATAATATATTTAAAAAAAAACAAATCAAGCAAGATAGCATTTTAAAAAATGAAAGTGAAGAGAAATAACCCTAAGTAGGTAAAATGAGCTCTGTGTCAAAGACACTTGTATAAGGATGGTTATCACCAATGTCATATTACAAAGAAAAACAGAAAGTTCATATAGTCATTAAAAAAATGACATACATCTTACTTATTTGTACTGACATAGAAAGATATCCTAATATATGTTTAGTTAAAAAACATAAAAGTCACTCCTATAGTATTTTTTAAACTATGCACACATAAAGTGTTGTGTGTGTGTGTGTGTGTGTGTGTGTGTGTGTACAATATGTATGAGGAAGTTGAAGGTCTGAAATGATACACACCAACTGCTCTGAGTGTAGGCAAAAAAGTATGAACCTAAATGACCACCAAATGATGAATGGCACTATGTCCACTCAGTGAAATATTATTCAGCCATAAATATAAATGAGGCCATAAGAAGAATCAATTCTGATGAAACATGGATGAAACTTGACAATAATAAGCTAAGTGAAGAAGCCAGACACATATTATATGAACCCATTTGTATGAAACATCCAGAATACATAATTTCATAGAGAGAAAATATATTAATGGTTATCTAGGACTGGAGGTAGTGGGTGGGAATGGTGACAGACATCCAACAGATGATTCATAAAAGAAAAAAAAAAGGACTTCTGGCCAAGATGGAAGCGTCAGTAGACACACTATGCCTCCTCGCACAACCAAAATAAGGCCAACAACAATTTAGAAAGAAAAAAACAATCAGTACTGACAGAAAATTGAGTGGAGGGGCATGATGCACAAGGTGGCTGGCAGGATGGGCGGTCCCCCACCAGTTTGTTTGGGGGAAGCAGCAGAAGGGACTGAAATCCAGCAGAGAGCGGAGCAAGTGCCCATGTTCCCTTTCTGACCCCTCCCACACAAACAGCATCACAATGCAGTTTGTAATGCGACGTGTGTCACCCTGCCCTGGTGAACACCTAAGGCTTCACCCCTCACTACGTAACAGGTGCATCAAGACAAAAAAAAAAAAAAAAGGCCCAAAAGAAAGAACGGATCAAAACTCCAGAAAAAATACAACTAAGTGACGAAAAGATAGCTAACCTATCAGATGCACAGTTCAAAGCACTGGTGATCACAGAACTGGTTGAATTTGTTCACAAATTAGATGAAGAAATGAAAGCTACACTAAATGAAACAAAGGAAAATTCACAGGGAACCAATAGTGATGGGAAAGAAACTGGGACTAAAATTAATGGAGTAGACCAGAAGGAAGAAAAAAAAATGACCAAACAGAAAAATATGAAGAAACAAGAATTCAAAAAAAATGAGGAGAGGCTAAGGAACCTCCAGGACATCTTTAAATGCTCTAACATCCAAATTATAGGGGTACCAGAAGGCGAGGAGAAAGAGCAAGTGGAAAACTTATTTGAACAAATAATAAAGGAGAACTTCCCCAATCTGGCAAAGGAAATAGACTTCCAAGAAGTCCAGGAAGCTCAGAGAGTCCCAAAGAACTTGGACCCAAGGAGGAACACACCAAGGCACATCATCATTACATACCCAAGATTAAAATGAAGGAGAAAAATCCTAGAAGCAGCAAGAGATAAGGGGACAGTCACCTACAAAGGATTTCCCATTAGCCTGTCAGCTGAGTTCTCAAAAGAGACCTTACAAGAAAGAAGGGGCAGGAAAGAAGTATTCCAAGTCATGAAATCCAAAGACCTACATCCAAGATTGCTCTATCCAGCAAAGCTTTCATTTAGAATGGAAGGGCAGATAAAGTGCTTCTCAGATAAGATCAAGTTCAAAGGGTTCATCATCACCAAGCCCTTATTATATGAAATGTTAAAGGGACTTGTCTAAGAAAAAGAAGATAAAAAACATGTATAGTAAAATGATAGCAAACTCAATTATTAACAACCACACCTAAAACAGAAAGAAAAACAAACTAAGCAAATAACTAGAACAGGAACAAAACCACAGAAATGGGAGATCACAAGGAAGGTTATCAACAGGGGAATTTGGAGGAGGGGGGGCGGGAAGGTACAGAGAATAAGTAACATAGACGGCAGGCAGAAAATAGAAAGGGGGAGGGCAAGAGTAGTGTGGGAAATGTAAAAGCTAAAGAACTTAAGACACGTGGACATGAACTGAGGGGGGGGAATGTGGGTGGGAGAGGGTGTGCAGGGTGGAGGGGAGTGAAGAAGGAAAATGGGACAACTGTATAGCATAATGAATAAAGTATATTTAAGAAAAGAATACAAAAAGGGAAAAAAAGTAAATTATTGACTTCCATCAAAATGTAAAATGTTTGTTCTGCAAAAGAACCTGTTAAGAAGATGAAATAGCCCTGGCTGGTGTAGCTCAGTGGATTGAGCACAGGCTTGTGAACCAAAGCATTGCCGGTTTGATTCCCAGTCAGAGCACATGCCCAGGTTGCAGGCCATATCCCCAGTATAAGGTGTGCTAAAGGTTAACCATACAGTGATGTTTCACTCCCTTTCTCCCTCCCTTCCCCATCTCTCTAAAAAATTAAATAAATAAAATCTTTTTTAAAAAAGATGATGAAATAACAAGGTACAGACTGGGAAAATATATTTGCAAAGTACTCATGTAGTAAATATAAGAAATCCCAGAACTCAAATTTTTAATAATTCACCTAGAAAAATGAGCAAAACACATGAAGAGCTATTTAGGTAGAAGATATTTGGATGGCGAGTAACATTTGAAAATATATGGTCAACAATACTAGCCATCAGGGAAATGCAAATTAAGACTATGCTTACTATACACTATATACACTTACTGAACAGCTGAAATACAAAAGTGACAATTACCAGTTCTGGTAAGAAAGTGAATATAATGGATCTTTCACACACAGCTGGTAGGAATGTAAAATGGCACAGCCACTTTGGAAAATGGTTTGGAAGTTTCTTTAAAAACTAAAATATACCCCTGGGCAAGTTGCTAAGTTGGTTGGAGCATTGTCCCATACACCAAATTTGCAAATACAGTTCCGGTCAACACACATACCTACGGTATGGGTTTGATCCCAGTCGGGGTGTGTACAAAGGCAACCAATCAATGTTTCTCTTCCCCTTCCTCTTTCTCTAGAATTGATGAGTATGTCCTTGGGTGAGGACTGGGGGGGGGAGAAGCTCTCAATATATCCTTTGAAGTTACCAACTGCACTCCTGGGCACCCATTTCAAAGAAATGAACATCATTATTCACAGCAGCTTTATTTTTAATAAGCCCAAACCAGAAAAGACAAAATGTCCTCCAAAAATTGAATGGTTAAACTAACTATGGCACATCCTTACCATGGATTCCTACTCAGCAATAGAAAGGAATGAACTATTGATTCACACAATAACTTAGATGAATCTCGAAGGATTAGGCTGAGTGAAGAAAGATCACACAGTATATGATTCCCTTTATAAAACATTCTAAAAATGACAAAACCATAGAGGTAGAAAAGAGATCAATAGTTGCACAAGAGGCAGATGTGGAGTAGCACAAGGGAGACCTTTGTGGTGATGGAATCTATGAATGCTGTGGTGGTTACACAATACACATCTATATTTAAATGGCACAAAACCATACATACAAAATGTACCAATGTCAATTTCGGGTTTGATATTGTACTGTGTGTAGTATGGGGAAGTGAAGAGTACAAGGCACCTCTACTTACTATTTTTGCAATTTCCTATAAATCTATAATAATTTCAAAATTTAAAATTTTACATGTCCTACTCATTAAAAATGTATTTTATACCTGTGCTTTAAATTAGATTTTGAATAACTAAATAACTGTTCAAAGACTATTCAAGTTACATTATTCCTTTCAAATCAGCTAAGAAACTTCAATTCTGCTACTGGTTTCCAGTAGCTTGTGTGGAATGAAGAGTCCCCATAATAGAGGTCTAAAGAAACCAGCAGTTCCTAGACCATGTTTTGGATCTTCAGTTCCCTTCGTATCCCTCACTCCAGAACTCTGAGAAATAGCAGCTACTCCTACGTGAGTGTCAATTTGTTCTACGTTTAGTAAATGCAAGTCTGGTGCATCTACCCGCAGCAGAATCAACCCTCAAATAATCATCTATCTGTATGCTCTCTTGCTGATAATGAAGCATGAAAACCACTTCTATATTTTCATTTTAATGTTTTCTACAATTAACAGTACAAAACACACAATAATCATAGAATTAGACATTTAAATTCCTTGATACATCTTTCCCTTTCCAAGTAAATCCAAACCAGTCCATAAAGAAATTTATATCACTCATATTCTTTCCTGTATACTTTTGAGAAATTATCACTAGATCATTTGTTTCATTAGCTATCAGGTAAAAGCAGCATGTAGCACATTCATTGAACAGTTTGACTACACATAAACAGAAATTTCTACTATCAGGAATAGTCAGGAAATGATTCTAGATTGTATAGGGTTCAATGATTCTTTGAAATGTGCATTGTTACACCTTTTCAAATGAAGTATAAAGATTATTTAGGATTAACATTATGAACACCAATTACAGAGTTATGTTACAATATAGTGAAATCATGAGAGACTATGAATACATAATACTATTTGCTCCAGTTATAAATGGTCCCAGAAGAGTGCTGTATTTATTTACCTATTTAATTAATTTACTTACTTACCTCAGTACTTGTTTATTTTTAGGTTGCGTCTTTTTCTTCTTTTTCCCTCCCTGCTAAAAGCTACCTAGAATTTACTTTTGCTAATAAAATAACCGCACCGTCTCATCTTTTTCGTTTATATAATTCCTGAGAACCAGAAAACCAGTAGCTCTGTGATTCAAGGTCTATTTTATTTTGAAATTACTATTATATCACAGCATAAAAATAAGTGAACCACAGAGGCTGCATTGCAGCCTGAGACTGAGGGTATACAAATTGAACACATCTTCTATTATGATTCAGTTATTTTTATGCTGTGATATAACAGTAATTTTTTTTACAGACTACTTCAAGAAGGTAAAAATGAGACACCTGATTGAGTCAACCCAGAAAAAAAACAAAAATTAATGGAGCTAAAAGCTGTAAACACATCTTAAATGCCTACTCAACATTTCTAATGAGATGATAAAACTCAAAATACACAAAACAGAACTCACTGTTTTGTTTTTTCATCCTCTCACAGACCTGTTCCTCTTCAACTTATTTGGCTTAACGTACAACTGTGTACAAGAAAATTTCTTGCCATTACTAGGAAAGTTGACAGAGTACATACCCAAAGAGGCAAAAATTCTAGCTCTAAGTATAAAAACTGGGGAACATTTTGCGTATATCTACCAGTCAGCATGTACAAGAACCTTTACATCATCACTTTCTTAATAGCAAGAACTAGAGGAAACTAAAGTGTCCAACAACAGTGAATTGTCATATATTCATATAATAGAATTACAACATATCAGTGAAAAAAAATGTACCTCAGATGAGCATGTCGACATGAACAAAACCTTAAAAATCATAATGTTGGACCAAAAAAAGTCTAAGAAGAATGCATATATATAGTATAATTTAGTCATATAAGGCTCAAAAACAGGAAACAGTAAAAAAATGTATTATTAAAAAGAAAATACAAAAGTGGGAATACTTAAGTGATGGAATAATACCAAATTTAGGATAATGTTTTTTTCCTGGGGAGAGAGAAGTCATTGTCCTGAGGTCTGGAGAGATGCAAAGATGTCATTACATTTCTTGAGGTATAAGATTGGGACAGACATCCATTTATTATTACTTCTCTGTAAAATGTATACCTACATTATGCCTGTGTATGTAGAACAGATTTTAATTTTTTTAATCCTCACTCAAGGATATGTTTACTAGTGTTAGATGGCAGAGGGAGAGAGAGAGAAACATCAATCAGTTGCCTCCTATATGTGCCCCAACCAGGCATCAAACCTACAACCTAAGTATGTGCCCTGACTGGGAATCGGTCCCTACAACCTTTTGATGTACAGGTCAATGCTATAACTAACTTAGCCACCTGGCCATGGTTGCAGGACAGATTTTAGAATAAAATTTTTACTGTAATTATTTAATATGGTTAAATCCTAGTATTTTTAAAATCTGGGTGCTAGGTACACAGATGTCTATTATATGACTTCCTACATTTTTGAAATCTATCATTTAATTTTTTTGGTTTATGAAAATTTACTGAAGAAAAATGAATCACCTTGACTGGTGTGGCTCAGTGGACTGAGTGCCAGCCTGCAAACCCAAGGGTTGCTGGCTCCATTCCCAAATGGGGTTTGATTCCCAATTGGGGTACATACCTGAGTTGCGGTCTAGGTCCCCAGTAGTGGGTGCTCGAGAGGCAACCACACACTGATGTTTTTCTACCTCTCATTCTCCCTCCCTTCCCCTCTCTAAAAGAAAAAATAAAATATTAAAAAAATAAAATAAATCAATCATCCACTGACAACTTGCATCATTTATTCAGTGCTATATTACAGTGTATTGGAAGATATAATAGAGTAACTCATAGCTCCAAGCCTCCTAACAATTTAAATGAAAATTACAAAATGTTTGAGACACTATTTTGGAATACAAAGGGTATTTGACTTCTAATTTGACTTCTAATTTCCATTCTCTGTAGAACAAAAACAGGTCATTCTTTTATTGACATGCATAATACATCACATTTTTTGTTCTGTTGATGCTATAAATTCAATACCAATTGTCCGGCCACATCAGTTATGAGCATAAAGTATATCATGTAACCCTAGATTTGAAATAGTGGATTCTGCAAGAACAATTCTGCTTCTTTTGATGCAACAACTGAGCACCCATCTTTCTCCCCTTCAGCTGATTTCTTCAGCATGTTAGAGCAGAGAGAAATGGTTTTAGTCTCATGACCAAGTTAAAGTAAAGACACTGGCCCCATAACACACATGCTCCATTTTTAAAACACATTCTGAATCTTGGACAACTGTCTCTTGTGACTATCTTACAGTTTCTAAAAGTGGTTACTGTCCAAACCTGGAAGCACCTAAGTCTTCTCAGATGAGCATGTGAATGAATGGAGGGAAGTAAACAAAAAATAAAAAAAGATGAGGTCTGTTCCTAACTGGTATAGCTCACTTGATTGAGCGTGGGCCTGCGAACCAAAGGGTTGCCAGTTCAATTCCCAGTCAGGGCACATGTATGGGTTTTGGGCCAGGTCCCCAGTAGGGGGCACATGAGAGGCAACCACATATTGATGTTTCTTCTCCTATCTTTCTCTTTTACTTCCCCTCTCTCTAAAAATAAATAAATAAAATCTTAAAAAAAAAAAAAAGAAGATGAGGTCTGATAGGGAAAGAGCCGAATAAGAAAATCAAAAAAGGAACAGTAATTTAAAGTTTACCACAGCTATAATGCAAGTTATTCTGACTTTAAGGTAGTATCACATGACATGCTTCTGAGTCCATTCCTGAGATATCCTGTTATACTTACCTGTCCGTTTTGTAGATTTGTGCATCTCTGGCACTAGGGGGTCATCTGGGATTGGATCACATAGCAGTGAACAAATGGATAAAAGAACTTTAGAAATAGTTAAAGCAGGAGACCACCATGATCTTAGAATATTAAGACAAATGCCACCATTACTGTTAATATTTGGATGATAAATTCTTGTTGTAAATGCAACCGTAAGTAGTTTGGAACAGTAGTCTGTAAGAAAATGAATTGTCAAAAGAATACATCATCTTGACACAGGTTGTCATTAAGTCCCATAATTGTGGCTTGCCAATGAAACATATCATCCACAACTGGACCTGCAGAACATTACGCTGGAGAATAATGGGCCAAATCACTAAGTTCCTTATCAATCCATTTTAGCATCATAGCCTGTGGTTTGTGTCTGACTCCTCACTGTCTTGGTGTGTCCTTAAAGATCCAACTAAAACTTGATTAGCCTGGCAGCAGGGAAGGACTGTCTCTTCATCTCATACCAACTCTGCCAGACACAGGCACCTTCTTACTAAAGAGATTGAAGGTTGGACTGGGAGGGCAGGGGCCAGAGGTGGGTAATGGGCTGGAGGAAAGGATAGATTGCCAGCAGAAATTCTTAGACTCAAAGAAGCATTGAGAACCATAATTTTTTTAAAAATTAAGTAAAAGCAGTACAAAACTGTATTTTGAAATTTAAAGATATATCACAAATCTTTAGCAGTACTAAATCAAAAATACTAAGCTATTATAAGATGAAAAAATTTTACTTCACCTTTTAAAATAATGCAATGGAAAATATACAACCCTTCTAACAGTACTCATGTTGAAAAAATTTTAGTCAAGAAATAAAAAAATATAAAAAGCAAATTGTGGGGTAACCTATTTAAAAAAACTAGAGATATCATTAAACACCACAGTGATGGGTGAGAGGATGAGAATGGTGGTGTGGTACAAACAGTGACTTATACTAAAATAAAGAAAACTAAAGAAATATGACAACCAAATGCAACAGATAGTCCTAAACTGTTTCCTGGATTAAAAATCAGAATAGCCACCTAGCTAGTATGATTCAGTGGATTGAGAGCTAGCCTGCAAATCAAAGCATCACCAGCTTGACTTGATTCCCAGTCAGGGCACAGCCTGGGTTGCAGGCCAGGTCCCCAGTAGGGGGCATGCAAGAGGCAACCACACATGGATGTTTCTCTCCCTCCTTCCGTGCCCTTCCGCTGTCTAAAAATAAATAAATAAAACATTTAAAAAAATCAAAATAGCTATAAAGTATGCTTTGGGGGGAAATAAAGGAAATATTAATAAGGACAGTATATTACATATTATTATACTAATATTGTATTTCTTGGATATGATAATGTAGCTACTACTAAAAACACCCTTGTTCTTAGAATACACTCATTAAATTATAGCTTACTTCAAATGGCTCAGAAAAAGTGTATGTTTTTATAAACAAAGAAAAAGAGAAAGCAGGTGCAAAACGTTAGCATGTGAACATACTTAATAAAATGGGTATTTATATCTATTCAAATTTTATTACTATTTAAAAGTTTTTACAGTAACATGTTGGGGGAAAATATGTACTTTAACAATTATGAGTTATAATTTTACTCATACATTTTAGTAAAGCATATTCATATGACAAATATTAAAACCAAACACTGACAGAGCTATAAAGAAGTCTCAAAGATTGCTTCCCCATCAGCATGTTTTAAAATTTTTTTCTAGAAATTATAAACTGTAAGTTGTTTAAGAGGATGAAAATTACATTGTGCCTAAGAGGTCAAAGATTACAGATGTGCCTCAGAAACTATATCATAATCAACCTGAAAGTATATGATCTTCACAAAATTTTTTTGGTAACTCGATTTACTATATATCATTTACAAAGATTTTATTTGATACTGCTGAAGTAATATAACCATACTGATACATTAATGAGGCAGGAGATAGTCGGGAATGAGAAAACTCAAAAGGCACCCCACGTCTAGCACAAAGGACATCAACACAGAACAGATACCCTGTTCCAAGACTGGCTGTTAAACTTCCTGGAAAAGTGCTGAATCATGATGAATTATGACTGCACCTGTGAAAAAGATGCTTCTAGTGACCAACCATTGCATGATCCCTGCTTTATTATAATAGCAGTACAATAAATTATCATTGCTGTCACCCCTCCCTGAGTGGTCAATCAAGTAAAATCATGAGAGATCATGTGTGATAAAAGCCCACCAAAACTAACCAGGAAATATCCACACTATAAGAATAGAATCCCTCTGGCTGCTGAGGGCCAATCTTTGCTTAAGTTGGTCTGCTCCCATATTCTGTGGAGTGTACTATTGCTTAATAAATTTGCTCTCTCTCTCTCTGCAGCAAAATTCTGTGTGTTAGGTTCAATTCTTTGTTTGCGATCAGCAAGAACCTGGTGACATGCACCTGTGACAGTTTTTGGAGAGCCAGCTTGAAGACACAACTGGAGTGGTAAGCCCCTTTTCCTGCCCTGGTACTTGGGGATTTCCTTTTCCACTGCCAACTTTTGATTGTGTTTGTATTCTGCTTTGATTAGTCTGATATCCTCTAACAGAAGATCAGCTGCTAAATTGTGAGCATGGATTGGACAGTTAAAAGCCATAACGGTGCCCACTTCTTAAGACTTCTGTGAGAGGACAACCTGGTTGTAGACTGGGGTTAGCATTCGGTCCACACAAGTTTCAAGAAAATGTCCAGCCCTGACTGGTGTGGCTCAGTGGATTGAGCATGGGCCTAAGAACCAAAAGGTCACTGCTTCAATTCCCAGTCAGGGCACATGCTGCCCAGGTTGCAGGCCAGGTCCCCAGTTGGGGGCGTACAAGAGGCAGCTGAAAGACGTTTCTTTCCCTTTCTCTCCCCCTTCCTTCCCCTCTGTCTAAAAATAAATAAAACCTTTAAGTAAAATTTTAAAAAAAGAAAAGAAAATGTCTGCACATCTGTCAAGCACATTGAATAAACCACAAGACAACATTCCACCCCTTGGCCACCTCCTCATGGGCATAGTCTGACCTGAACAGGATAACAGTACCGCCTTGCCTACACTATGACTTCCATCTGCTTGTCAGGCCTACGGACAGTCTTTTATGTTTGTCCTCCCCAGCTGCCTTCTGGCCTTTATACCTGCATCTGTACCCTGCTTGCCTATTGTGTAGGAAGGGTTCCTGCTGTACTTGTACCCAGAATATCTATTTCAGTGACACTAATAGTCTCTTTGCTAAGTATAGCTGCAGGAATGAGTCACTCCCATATTTGGCACGTACAAGTATATACTACCACTGCCAGCAGCAACACTGGTCAGAGCCACTTAATAGGTGCCCGCTGGTCATTTGCTACCAGAAATGGCCACGTGGGGCCACTCTCACCCAACTAGTTTACTTTTATGTGTTACAAAAGTAAAGCCAAGTGGGTAATGAAAAAAGCATTTTTAAAATGCCCCATCCTAGATTATCTATCCTAGAATTTAGTAAACAATTCAAGTTTAGGTTGTTTCAACACTTCTTCTGGATACTCTGAGGTCTCCATCTTATAACCATGTCTCTCTAGTTCAGCTTGTAACTGATTAGAGAAGTCATCCTCTATACTGTCATCATTCCAATTATCCTCCCAGACATGTGCATCTTTATCTAAACCAGTCCAGTCTTCTGCAGGGAACTCCTCAAACTCATTGTCCTCCTCCAGAAGACTCACATCTACCAGCTGCTTCTTCCCTGACATCGCAACCAAATGCGCCCCAACAGCCAGTCACCCTTTCAGCCCAACAGGACAGTTGGGGCCAGTCACCCTCACCCCAGTCACTACTACCGCTGCCACTGAACAAGTTGAATTTGAAGTTCTAAAGTGGTTTACTGGCCTCTATAAGGGTTATTTTAACTTCCCCTCTCAGGCCATCATCTCACTTATGAGATCCACCAACACTGAGAAGAGAGGACCTCCTTTAGACACCTCTCACGGTCTCTTCTGGGAAAATTTCAGATTCAGGCACCCTTTCTCAAAGCTCTGGAAAAATCAGAATGTCCAAGAGTCCTCTTTGTGATTTGGACAATGGTCATTGTATAATAAGGTCGTCTCAGAGCCCTCTTGGTATTTACAGGAACAGAAACTATTTTGTTAGTAAAATACCCCCTTTGCCCCAGACCCAAAGTCTTACAGGAAAATAAAGGTTTCTGTAGATGGAGAATACAGGAATGGAAACATACTCGAGCTACCTGGGTAGAGAGGAGTGGGTCTGGGGTCTTTAGAACTATAGGCAACTGCTTAAGGATGCTGAAGTGGTTCCCTTCCTACAGGTTTTCACAGCCTAGACACAGATTAAGACCATGTTCAGAGAATTTGAGTTTCCAAATAGAGCACAGGAATTGTCAATCCAGCTCTCAAGACTTTTAGATTTCTGTCAGCAGACTCTCATTAGGACCTCGGGTAGGACAACTTGCAGGATGGTAGAATCCCAAGGGATGCCCCATGGCCCACTAGAGAAAGCTCCAAGGGCAAGCAAAGAGGGACACCTCTATAGATTACAAGGGAGTATCTTCCTATCTTCTTCAGGGCTACCACAGTCGAGATGGGAAAAACACCATCCATCCCTACCAAATTGCCACTGGATTGCATTCATAGAAACTGGGATAAATTCAACCCTAAAAAATTTTTAGTGAAGAAATTAGCTTTCTTTTGTAATACTGCATGGCCCCAATTTAAATTAGGCACAGACAGGTATGGCCTGAGAACAGTACAATCAAGATTGGAAAATGCAGCTCAGGTTTTACAATTAGTCTTACTAATAATACAAGAGAGTCTTCTACAATAAAGATAGTCATTAGTTCCTAAGAAGTTTTCAAAAGAGGAAATAATTAGGAATGCAAAAAATCCAAATAAAATTGAATTTTTAATCTTAGTGGCTGAAAGAATCATCAGAGAATCAATATTTACATATTTTAATTCTATTATATTTTCACTTATTCTAATTTAATAAAGGAGACAAGTCAGTCTGAAAATAGAAAACAACAATAAAAACCTGAAAAAAATTTTGCTAACTAGGTATCAAAGGATGTATTGAACATTTTCACCACTGGAAAATTTTTTAAAAGATATTTAAAATTAATACGATCAAAATTTTAAAATACGGTAATTTGTATAAGTTTCAAAGCACTTCTACATTTATAATGTGAAACTCACAACAGTTAGGTTGTCACAAACTGCTTTGCAGAGACAGTCACAAAAACTTTGGTAAAAGTCACCTGACTCCAGTCTATAGCCTTAAATTATTATATCTATTTCAATATGTAGTAGTAAGCATTATTCTCATTTTACTAGAAAGGAAACAGGTTCAGAAGTAAATAACTTTAATGTTAACACACATCAGCTCCAACTCCAAGTCTTCCCCCTTGACCACTACTACAATCTTTACATTTACCAAAAAGAAAAAAACAGTATAATGTTATATAATAACTAAGAACCAACTGTGGTAGTAGAATAATGGTCCCCTCACAGACATCCAAGACCTAATTCCTGGAACACATGAATATGTCACCTTGCATGGGAAAAGGGACTTTGCAGATGTCATTCAGATTACAATACATTTTTCAATGGGGAGATTAGCCTATTGGGCTCAATCTAATCACAGGATTCCTTAAAAGCAGAGAACCTCTGCTAACTGTGGTTCAAGAAACAAAGAGATGACAAAAGGTCAGAGAGATGAGACCTTGTTGGCTTTGAAGATGAGGAAGAAGGTGGTTATGATCTAAAGATTGTGTTTGCCCTCTAGAAGCCAGGAAATGCAAAGAATCAAATTCTCCCCTAGAGCCTCCAGAAAAGGAATACTGTCTGGCAGTTACCTGGTGAATCCCGTGTTTGATAAGGCTGTAACATTATAAAATTTGTACTAGCACAAAATTATCACACAGCATCAATTGGAAACAAATTTTCAAATTTTCCACTTTAAATGATCCATTTTAAAGCAATTTTGCATGTTTTTTTCTCTTTGAGCTCATCTTTTCATTCCATTTGCCCTATATGTACTAAATTTTATGTCTGAAAGCCTATTATTAATCAGCCATACATATCTGCAGTTTAAGTGGAAATCTTTTTAAAATTACCTCTGACCATAAGTAAACTGTTTAAAAATTTATTTGGGATTCAATTATCATTACTATTAACATATATAATTCGTTTAAATAATAGACATATTAAAGATTTGATAAGTAATTAACCTAAATTAGAAGTAAAATTTTTACTGGAACTGTGTTTGTTAATAAGATGGAATGGGCTTTTTTCCAATTAGTTCATTCATCTGTTTGAATAAGTATTGCTAAAATGAGATGATTCAACCTAGTCCCCACTTTTCTAATTTTTTTAAAGAAAGCACTGAGAAATTCTGTTCATATAAATGGAAGTGATTTTGTCAGTAGAGTTGCATAATTTTAAAAATTCCTTCTGAATTATTTGTTAAAAACTCCCATAGTGATTTCTCATCCAGAATATTATTAATGATTTAGCAGCTAACAAATTGATTACATGTAAATAGCAAAATGGAAAAATCCTTCAATTTTGTTAGAAGTAAAAACAAAACTGGAAACCATTATTAACAGATGTGTTACCCAAAGATTAAACTACTTCTTTTCTGAATACTAATACCAAAACTTGGAATTGCCACTGTTGAGGTCCCTGAGTTGTTGTTAGTTTTTGGAGAAATAATTCACATACCATAAAACTCATTTGCAAGTGTAAAAATCAGTGGTTATCGGCATATTCACAAATTTGTACAACCACTACCGTATCTAATTCCAGAACATTTTCACCACCCTTTAAAAAAAATTTAGTAACAAGCATTAGCAAACATGCCCAACTCCCCCCTCCACCTAACTAAAATACTTTCCCTATGAATTTGCCCATTCTGGGTATTTCATATAACCTTTCATGTACAAGTTTTCTCTTAACATGTTTTTAATTCCCTTGGGTATACATCTAGGAGTGGAACTGCTGGATAATAACAGTAACTCTAGGTCTAACTTTTTGAGATACTGCTAATCTATTTTTCAAAGCAGATACATCATTTTACATTCCCACAAGCAACGTATGAGGTTCTCATTTCTCCACATCCTTACCAACACTTGTTATCTGTATTTTTTATTACAGCCACCCTAGTGAGTGTGAAGTGGCATCTCATGTGGTTTTAACTTGTACTTTTCTAATCACTAATGATATTGACCATTTATCTTTTAATATAGGTTACTGACCACTTGTACATCTTCTTTGGACAAACATCTATTCAGATCCTTTGTACACTTTTAAATTCATGGGCTTTTTTTTTCCTGTTAGTTACTTACTCTTTTATACAACTATATATATTTCTTCATACAGTTAGCGTTCTTAATGTATTCTGGACACAAGTCACTTATCAATCATATGATTTGCAAATATCTTCACTCATTTTGTGGCTTATCTTTTCATTCCCTTGATATTGCCTTTTGATGGACACAGGTTTTTAATTTTGATGAAGTCAAATTTATCTTTTTCCTTTGATTGCTTATGCTTCTGATGTCATACCTAAGACCCCCAAAACTCACATCTGTTTTCTTCTAAGAAGAGTTTTATAGTTTTAGCTTTTACGTTTAGATCTTTGATTAGTTTTAAGATAACTTGTACATATGGTATGAAGCAGGCAGGGGTCCAACTTCATCCTTTTTCAACTGTATATCCAAATTGTTCCAGCACCACTGTCTTGGTCTCTTGGAATTGTCTTGATACCCTACTCTCCTGAGGTATTTCCACCACAGGGCAAATGCATCATGGTAAGAGTAGGAACAAGGGGAGAGTTATGCCATTCTTTTGTAAAATAGAAAAAGACAATGATGGAAAGGAACGTGGGAAAGAAGAAACTGCTAAAAAGACTGGTTCAAAATAAGTTCAATTTTAGTAAAAAGCAGATATGGAAGTTTAAGGTCTAAAAATTAATTCATTTAAAACTATCCATGCGTATCTCCAGGAGTTTGTATCTCTTCTTGAGGCCCAAGACTAATGTTTAAATACTACTCTAGACTACTGCCTCCTAAACTCTGGGAGTGAAGGGGAAGTATCATTTGTAAAGCTTTTTGTATTTCAACTGTGTGAATAATAAAATGAGACAAAGTTTAGGATGAAGCTAGTGATAAGAGGAAGCCTACAAATATTTCACCCTCTACCACTCGACCAAATTAAAACAATCATTTCCATTCCCCATTTTATATGAAAAATATTTGGTTCAATGAATGCATTGATAGAATGGAACTTTTTAAATTTTTACTTTATCAATGCAAAAGTAACCAATAAAAAAGCACCAAGAAATTCTGCCTTGAGTCCACTAGTTTATTCACCCTATGCCAAGGCTCCCTGAAACAAATTCTAGGTAGACTAGGGATACAGTGTGCCATCAATAAACAGAAATTTTAAGATCAAACACTTAGCCTCGTGGTATACCACTTCCATTTCCCTTAAAATATATGTTTAGTCAAATTCTTTTCCCCTACATTAATCCAATTTATGATATTGGCAATATACTATCTATTTCCTCTTAGCAACACTTAACTCTGCCATTTTATCAGATGTGTAGTATAATCTTGGGATCATTTCACTTCCCCATGCCCTTAATTAGGATTGAACAAAGACAGTATTTTTACATGTGATGATCTGCTAAGTATTTCTACCCATGTAAACTAACTGTTCACTGCCTTTTAAGCCTAACCTAAATACTTACCCAATAAACTTATATATTTTATTTTGGATTAAAAGCTTCTATTTGGTTACATATTTCATATGCCAGTGTTGCCTTCCACTTTAAATTTATCTAATTGGTTTTTAAGGTATATAAGTTTTTTTTAAACTAAAATCCATGTATCTAAACATTAATTAGTGACCACTTCTTCCACTGGTGTGTGGTTCCTGGTCTATTATACGCTAAATTTAAAATATGACTCTGTTTCTGTGCTCTTACTCAATTTGTTTAATTATTCCATTTTTTAAAAAAAACCCAGTAGCAGTTACTCTACTTCATATGGGTGTGCTCTGAATTGAGATAACATGTATTTTAAAAGTGTAAAATCTATAATGCAATCATTAAATGTTTTTATTTGCAATTTTTTATTCTCATATCATCCCCAGAATGATAAAGATTACATTTCAAAAAAAATTAAAACATTATTCAACTAAGATTGTTGAAAAACTGGCTAGTCATTAGGCTTTAAAAACCAACTGAGCCCCATCTCCTTAGATAAAAATAATTTGTAGGTTGATGAGATATTTAAAGTAGAAGAAAACAGTTAAACTTTTGTTTTAGTATTCACAGACAAGAAGAAACCATCCTAAGCATGGCGTGTTAAGTTAGTAAGGGAAAGAATGGTAAGTTACTTTTAGGAAAAGGTCAACTTTTTAGAAAAAGTAATGGTGAGCAGTTCAACTTTATAACAATATAAATACACCTGTTAAGTTTTTCTAAGGAAAATAAACAAAATAAAGGCATAGGGTAGCTGAATGGATAAGAAAACAAAGACCCTTACATATGGTACCTACAAGAAACATACTTCAGATCAAAAGACACACACAGACTAGAAAGATATTTCCTGCAAATGAAAGAAAAATCTGAAATAGCAATACTTCTATCACACAAAACAGACTTTAAAACAGGAGACAAAGAAGGACATTTCATATACAATGGCCAAAATATGGAAGAAACCTAAGTGTCCTTCAAAACAACTGAAGGCCTAAACTGCATGACATGACTCAGTTGGTTGAGCATCATCCCACTAAGTGGAAGACCCAGTTCAGTTCCCAGTCAGGGCACATGCCGGGGTTGTGGGCACCGTCCCCAGGCGGGGTGTCTGCAAGAGGCACCAAACTGATGTTTCTCTCACTCCCCCTCTGTCTCCCTTTCTTCCGCTCCCTCTAATAATAAATGAATAATTTAGAGTAAAGATGGAAGCACAGGTAAACACTGCTTGCCTCCTCACACAACCACATCAAAATTACAACTGAACTACAAAACAACCACCACTCAGAACATTCAGAAATCAAGTTGAATGGATGCCCAACAACTAAAGAATTAAAGAAACCACATCTATCCACACTGGTAGGAGGGGCAGGAATGCAGAACAAGCAGTTCCCACACTACATGTGGTGGATAAATATCTCAGGAGTAAGGAGGCCCAGCCCCACACGAGGCTCTGCAGCCCAGGATTCCAGTGCCAGGAAGCTAGGACCCCATAACTTTTGGCTGCAAAAACCAGCAGGGATTCAGTTGGTGGGTAAAACTGCGTGAGTCTCAAGCAGCTCCTCTTAAAGAACCCATACATGGACTTACTCGGACTCACTCCTTCTGAGCTCCAGGATCAAGGTAGGAGCTTGAAAAACACCAGAGGCACACAGGGAGGAAATGAGTGTCTGGCATCAAAGCAGGAGCTGGGGAACAGCTTTCTCCTAGACATAAGTTGACCAGACGCCACTGCTCCTTTTGTGAACCTTTACCCCACAGATCCAGAGCCAGCAGGTGGATAACATATCTGAGACTCCATCAAGCTGACTAACAGTGCTTGCCCTGTCCTGGAGATCCTGAGACTCTGTCCCACGCAACTTACAGGTGTACTGAAGCTGTTAGCAGTGACTTTTCCATGTGAATGGTTGGTCTTTGCTCATGCTTCACAACTTCCTAAATCCTATCAAACAAGCAGCAACTGGCCTCAGTGAGCCCCAGCCACATAACCTCTTGTTAAGTGGCCTCAGGACCAGACTAGCAGCAGCCAGTCTAGGTTCACAGCCTGGATTCACCTGGGAGTCTCCAAGCCCAGCACAAGCAGCAGCCATCTGCAGATTCTTTTTATTTTTTTTAATTTTATTTATTTATTTTTAAAGAAGGGGAAGGGAGGGAGAAAGAGAGAGAGAGAAACATCAATGTGTGGTTGTCTCTCACATGGCCCTCACCAGAAACCCGGCCTGCAACTGAAGCATGCGCCCTGACTAGGAATCAAACCGGCCACCCTTTGATTCGCAGCTCGCACTCAATCCACTGAGCCACACCAGCCAGGGCTGCAGATTCTTGAGAGCTCATGGAGAATGGCCCCAGGCAGGACACAGGTGGGGCTAACCTTGGTCTGCACCACCCTGGAAACCTCAAAGCCTGCATACCCAGTGGACAGCTCCAGACCACATCAGAGCACTGACACCCTGACCCTGCACAGCTGACTCTCCACAGAGAGTGGAAGTTGGTGGTCAGTGGTTACAGCCAGCCCTTGCAGCTAGCTGACTGGCCTGGGTAAATCCTCCCATTGAAATTATAATAGCAGTCAAGGCTCAACTACAAGAGGAGGGTGTACTCAGCCCACACAAAGAGTGCACCTTCAGCACCTAGTCTGGATGACAAGGCAGGCTGTGCCAATGGATCCTACAGGACTAGTACATTAGACCATACTACCAAAACAGGGAGTCTTAGCAGCTCTACCTATTACACAGAACAAACACAGGAAGGCTGCCAAACTGAAGAAACAAAGAAACATGCCCAAATGACAGAACAGATCAAAATTCCTGAAAAAGAATGAAACAAAATGGAGATAAGCAATCTATCAGATGCAGAGTTCGTTATATGGATGTTCAAGGAACTTAGTGAGGACTTCAAGAGCTTAAAAAAGATCCAGTCGGAAACAAAAGATACACTAATTGAAATAAAGAGCAATTTGCAAGGGAACAACACTAGAGAGGATGAGGCAAGATTCAAATCAATGATTTGGAACATAAGCTACCAAAAAACAACCAAGCAGAATGAGAAGAAAAGAACCCCAAAAATGAGGATAGTGTAAGCAGCCTCTGGGACAACTTCAAGCATTCCAACAGTCACATCATAGGGTACCAGAAGAAGAGAAAGAGCAAGAAACTGCAAATCTATTTAAAAAAAATTGCAACAAAACTTCATTAATTAGGCGAAGGAAATATACATGCAAGTCCAGAAAGCAGAGAGTTCCAAACAAAATGGATGCAAAGAGGACCACTCCAAGACACATTGTAATTAAAATGCCAAAGGTTGAAGAGAGAATCTTAAAAGCATCAAGAGAGAAGAAGTTAGTTACCTACAGGGGAATTCCCATAAGTCTGTCAGCTGATTTCTCAAAAGAAACTTTGCAGGCTGGAAGGGACTGGCATTACATTTTCAAAGTTGTGAAAAGCAGGGACCTACAGCCAAGACTGCTCTAACCAGCAAAGTTATCATTTAGAATCAAAGGGCAGATAAAGAGCTTCTTAGAGAAGAAACAACTAAATGAGTTCATCATCACCAAAACATTATTATATGAAATGTTAAAAGAACTTATTTGAGAAAAAGAAGATTGACTTCTGGCCAAGAACCAAAAGGACAACAAATAAATTTTAAAACAAAACACATCTAGAACTGCCAGAAAATCAAACTGTAGAGAAGTCTGACAGCCAAGGAGTTAAAGAAACATTCAAGACCCGTAGGAGCTGCGAAGATGGGCAGCCAGGGCAGAGAGGACTCCGGGCAAGGCAGTAGCTGGAGAAAATGGAAAGGTGGCGGCTGGAACAGTGGGCAGTCCAACATTAGCATGCAGATAAACCTAGAGGAACAACTGGGGAGTAAGACCACAAAACTGAAGGTTCCAGCATGGGGGAAATAAAGCCTCAAAACCTCTGACTGAAAAAAACCTGTGAGGACTGTGGCACTGGGAGAAACTCCCAGCCTCACAGGAAAGTTCATTGGAGAGATACACATACACAAGGTCCTAGAACATACACAGACCCACCCACCCTGGAACCAGCACCAGAAAGGCCCAATTTGCTTATGGGTAGCCACGGAAGTGACTGAAAGCCAGCAGAGAGCAAAGCAAGTAACACTGTTCCCTCCCAGACCCCTTCCCCACATACAGCATCACGACACAGCAACTTGGGTTCCTCCACCCTGAACACCTAAAGTGTGCCCAAATAAAACAAAACAAAACAAAACAAAAGGCCCAAATGAAAGAACAGATCAAAGTTCCAGAAAAAAATACAACTAAATGATAAAGAGACAGCCAACCTATCACATGCGCAGTTCAAAACACTGGTTATCAGGATGCTCACAGAACTGGTTGAGTATAGTCGCAATATAGAGGAAAAAGTGAATGCTATAAAAGTGAAATAAAGGAAAATGTACAGGGAACCAACAGTGACAGGAAGGAAACCGGGAATCAAATCAATGATTTGGAGAAGGAAGACGGAAACACTGAACCAGAACCAAATAATGAAACAAGAATTCAAAAGGATGAGGAGAGGCTGAGGAACCTCCAGGACAACTTTAAAAGTTCCAACACTGAAATCATAGGGTACCAGAAAGAGAAGAGGAAGAGCAAAAAATTGAAAATTATTTGAAAAAATAATGGAGAACTTCCCCAATCTGGCAAAGAAAATAGTCTTCTAGGAAGTCCAGTAAGCTTAGAGAGTCCCAAAGAAGTTAAACACAGGGAAGCACAAACCAAGGCACATGATAATTACATTACCCAAGATTGAAGATAAGGAGAGAATCTTACAAGCAGCAAGAGAAAGGGAAACAGTTACCTAAAAAGGAGTTCCCATAAGACTATCAGCTGATTTCTCAAAAGAAACTTTACAGGTAAGAAGGGGCAGAAAAGAAGTATTCCAAGTCATGAAAGGCAAGGATCTACATCCAAAATTACTTTATTAAGCAAAGCTTTCATTTAGAATGGAAGGGCAGATGAAGTGCTTCCCAGATAAGATCAAGTTAAAGGAGTTCATCATTACCAAGCTCTTATTATATGAAATGTTAAAGGGACTTATCTAAGAAAATTAAAATAAAAAATATGAACAGTAAAGCAACAAATTCACAACTATTAACAACCGAACCACAAAAGACAACACAAAACAAAAAAACAAAACCCAACTAAGCAAACAACTACAACAGAAAGAGAATCCCAGAAATGGAGATCACATGGAGGGTTATCAGCGGGGGAGTGGAATGGGGAGAAAAGGGGATACAGTACAGGGAATAAGTAGCATAAATGGTAGGTAAAAAATAGGGGGACGTTAAGAATAGTATAGGAAATACGGAAGCCAAGGAACTTATATGTACAACCCATGGATATGAACTAGTCCTTTTCAGCATTACTGGCTCTACTGTCTAGTTTCTAAAAAATGAATTTACAGGGTTAGATCTGAGATGGCAGAGCAGTGGAGTGGAAGTTACACTAACCAACTCCCAGCACCGATCTAGAATTACAACTAAATTGTGCATAAATTACTCAGAACAAACAACTGAACAATGGCGAGAAAGAAGCCTTATAACCATGGACAGACAGAATAATTAGCTTCAGCACAATGTGACTGGCAGGGAGAGTGGTGAAAACATGAGAGGGCTGGCTGGACACTGGCTGGGTGCTCACAGGGGGCAGCTGAAGAGCTGGAGGGATATTTGAGCAGCAAGTTGGATCCCCCCGAGAAGTGTGAGGTCTAAACCCTAAGCTGGGATCTCCAGCCTACAGCATCAGAGCCCAAAAAGTACATGGAAAAATAAAACAGAGGTGAAAAGGAGCAGGGTTGCTCTCTGTACGAGATGGACAGCTAGAGATGCAAAGAGCCTTTTAAGGGCCAACAAACAAATTTTTATTTGCAGGCAGTTACCTTCAGCTCCAAAAAAGAAAGGGACAGAGTGGGCTGGATATACCTGAGAAGAGACTGGGGACAGAAGCTTCGGGAAGAGAGCTGAGAGAATAGACACTAGGATGCAGATACTGAATCATCTACCATATGGCAGCACCCATCGAGCCCTCCCAGTAGCAGCAGCCTGAGTCGAAACAATAGCCCCAACCCCAGGAGGGATTCTGCTGCTCCCTATGGGGCTTAAGCCTCACTGCTGAGTGCACAGTAACTAGATTAACAACTGAAGAAGACAGCCACAGACAGTAGATGCCTGGCAGTCTTGGAGCAGGCTACCCAAGGTCAGAGGTCAATATCTAACATCACCAAAGGCAGATCCAAAAAGAAAACACAATGGTAAATACCAGAGGCTACTGAGATGAAATCTACTGTGGTCTTCTAAAGGATTAGCGGTATTTTCTTTCCTGTAGAGCTTTTTTTTTTTTGCTTTTAAAGATTTTACTTATTTATCTTTAGAGGGGAAGGGAAGGAGGGAGAGAGAGAAATATCAATGTATGGTTGCCTCTCATACGTCCCCTGCTGGGAACTGGCCTGCAACCTAGGGATGTGCCCTGAGAATCGAACTGTGGTTGTTTGGTTCGCAGGCCTGAGCTCAATCCACTGAGCTACACCAGCCAGGGCCCTGCAGAGCTTTTTAACATTCACTACTTGTCCAGCAAGTCTGTACATAACAAGTCACCAGAATTTATACAATAGATTATTTCTCTCCATTCTTATATTACTTTTAATATCTTTACACCCTTATTAATATTGGTTGATGTGCTACTGATAGTGCGATTGCAGGGTAGAGGTGGAGAGATTTTTGTGGGTGTGGGTTTGTTCCCTGGGCTTTGAGGTTTTGTTCTGGCAGCACGTGCACAATAGCATGCAAGACATGGTGGGCGGAGTGACCTGCAGTCAACCAACTAGAGGGAAGGACCCACCGAAGAAAGACAACAACAATCAAATCCCAATTACATCCAGAGAGCTAGCATAAGAGGCATAAAAGACACCCCAAGAGCATCAAGTTCAGGTGATCAAGGAGACTGCACCACTGAATCTTACAGGCCCCCTACCACAAAAGTTTACACCAAAGTCAGGATGCCAAAACAGATCAATTTGAGAAACACAGGCAAACAAGAAGAGTCTCATAAACAATGGGAAGACAAAGAAATAAACCTCAAATGAAAGGAAAGAAGTAATCCTCAGAAAGAATGCTAACTGAAATAGAGGCAAGTCAACTATCAGATACTGAGTTCAAATCAATTGTTATAAGGAAGCTAAATGAGCTCATTCAGAACTACCAAAAACTACAGGAAAACTATGAGGAACTTACTGCAAACTATATCAACGTGAAGAAGGAAATAGACACTAACAACAAGAGCCAAGAGGAAATGAAGAATACAATAGAAGGAATCAAAAGCAGGCTACATGAAGCAGAGGATCGAATCAGTGAACTGAATGACAATATAGAAAAAAACTCCCAGAAAAAGTAAGAAAAAGAAAGATGACTCAAAAAGATCGAAAAGGGCTTCAATCTTAGATCTTCGATCTAAGGAAACTGCAGGACAACATGAAATATAATAATATACATATCATAGAGATACCAGTAGGAGAAGAGGAGCAAGGGATAGAAAACCTGTTTGAAAAAGTAATAATGGAAAACTTCCCTAATTTGATGCGAGTAAAAGTCACACAAATCCAGGAAGCACAGAGGGCTCCAATCAAGATAAACCTAAAGAGGCCCACTCCAAGACACATAATAATTAAATGGTAAAATTCCAAGAGAAAGAGAGAATCTTAAAGGCAGCAAGGGAGAAACAGGAAGTAACATACAAGGGAGCCCTGATAAGGCTAGCAGCTGACTTCTCAACAGAAACACTACAAGCCAAAAGGGAATGTCAAGAAAATTCCAAGTAATGGAAAGCAAAGTTCTGCAAACAAGAACACTCCATCCAGCAAAGCTTTCAATTAAAATGGAAGGTGATATAAGGCATTTCCCAGACAAAAGAATATACTTCCACAAAACCAGTACTCCAAGATATGCTAAAGGCACTGCTCTAAGGAAGAAAAAGACAGAGAAACACAGGCACAAAGGGGGTAAAATGACAATGAATAAGTATCTATCAATAATAACCTTAAATGTAAATGGAGTAAATGCTCCAATCAAAACACACAGGGTAGCTGAATGGATAAGAAAACATGACCCACACGTATGCTGGGCATAAAGAGAGACCCAGAAGGTCACTTCATAATACTCAAAGGAAGAATCCACCAAGAAGACATAAACATTGTAAATATATATGCACCCAACATAGGAGAACCCAAATATATAAAGAAAATCTTGGAGGACTTCAAGAAAAACATAGACAGCAACACACTTACAGTAGGGGACTTTAACACCTCATTATCAAAAGTGGATAGAGCTTCCAAAAGAAATATCAACAAGGATACTGAGGCACTGAACAATGCCCTAGATCAAATGGACTTAACTGATATATATAACAATCTTACATCCCAAAGAAGCAAAATACATCTTCTTTGCAAACGCACATGGAACATTTCCAAAGACAGACCACATGACAGGACACAAAACAAGCCTCAACAAATTCAAGAAAACTGAAATCATATCAAGCATTTTCTCCAACTACAAGATACTGAAACTAGAAACCAACTTCAAGGAAAAAAACTCAAAAACATGGAGATTAAATAGCATGCTATTAAACAATGAATGGGTTAACAACGAAGTCAAGAAAGAAATCAAAAAGTTTCTGGAAACAAATAAAAATGAACTCACATCAGTCCAAAACATATGAGACACAGTGATGGCCGTTCTGAGAGAGAGGTTCAAAGCAATACAAGTCTACCTAAAAAAAGATAGAAATTTTTTCAAATAAACAACCTAACCAAATAGCTAGAAGAATTGCAACAATAAACAAAGCCCAGAGCAAGTAGACAGAAGGAAATAAACAAGATCAGAGCAGAATTAAATGATATAGAGACTAAAAACACAATTCTAAGCATAAATAAATCCAAGAGTTGGTTCTCTGAAAAGATAAACAAAATCAGACTCATCAAGAAAAAAAGGGAAAGGACCCAAATGAACACAATCTGAAATGAAAGAGGAGAGATTACAACTGATACCACAGAAATACAAAGGATTGTAAGAAATTGCTATGAAGAACTATATGCCAACAATTTGAAAACTTGAGTGAAATAGACCAATTTCTACACAAATATAATCTTCACATATGAATGAAGAAGCACAAAGCCTGAACATACCAATAACAGCTGACGAATAGAAGCAGTAATCAAAGAACTCCCCCCACACAAAAGCCCCAGACCAGATATTTTCACAAGAATTTTACAAAACACTGAAGGAAGAGCTAACCCCTATCCGTCAGACTACTCCAAAGAATCTGAGAAGAAAGACTCCCAAACTGTGTTTATGAAGCCAGCATCATCCTAATATCCAAACCAGACCAGATAAAGACACAATAAAGAAGGAAAACTACAGGCCAATATCACTCATGAACATAGATACTAAAATCCTCAACAAAATATTGACAAACCACACCCAGCAATACATTGAAAAGATCATATACCATGATCAAGTGGAGTTTATCCCAGGGATGCAATGATGGTACAATATTCACAAATCAATAAATGTAATACATCACATAAACAAAACGAAAGATAAAAATCACATGATCATATCAATAGATGCGGAAAAAAACATTTGATAAGGTACAACACTCATTTATGCAAAAACACTCAGCAAAGTGGGAGTACATGGAGCATTCCTCAACATAATAAAGGCCATATAGGAGAACCAACATCATACTCAATAAGAAAAAACTAAAAGCTTTCCCAGTAAGATCAGGAACAAGACAAGAATATCCACTTTCGCCACTTCTATCCAACACAGTATTGAACGTCCTAGCCATAGCAATCACAGAAGAAATTAAAGGCATCCAAAATGTAAAGGAGGAAGCAAAAAAGTCACTGTTTGCAGATGACATGATAGTACACATGCAAAATGCTAGACTCCATCAAAAAAACTACTCAAGCTAATAAGTAAATCTGGCAGGACAGTGGAATGCAAAGTCAATATTCATAAATCAAAGACATTTTTGTACACTTTACAATGAAAGATCAGAAACAGAAATCAGGGGAAAAAAATCCATTTGATATAGCAACAAGAAAAATCAAGCACCTAGGAATAAACCTAACCAAAGAGGTAAAAGAACTGTACTCAGAAACTACACAACACTGAAGGAAGAAATTAAGGAAGACACAAACAAATGAAAGCATGTACTGTGGTCATGGATTGAAAGAATTAACATCATCAAAATGTCCATACTGCCCAAAGCAATTTATAGATTCGACTCAATCCCTATTATACTACCAGTGACATATTTCACAGATATAGAACAAACCTTTCAGAAATTGATATGGAACCATAAATGACCCCAAATAGCTGCAGCAATTCTGAGAAAGAACAACAAAGTTGGAAGGTTCACATTACCTGGCACCAAACTTTATTACAAAGTCACAGTAATCAAAACAGTCTGGTCCCTGGCTGATGTAGGTCAGTGGATTGAGCAAGGGCCTGGGAAGCAAAGGGTCGCCGGTTCAATTCCCAGTCAGGGCACATGCCTGGGCTGCAGGCCAGTTCCCAGCAGGGGACGCATGAGAAGCAACCATACATTGATATTTCTCTCCCACTCTTTCTCCTTCCCTTTCCCTCTCTCGAAAAATAAATAAATAAAATATTAAAAATTTTAAAAAATAAAAATAAAAATTAAAAAAGTCTGGTACTGGTACAAGAACACATACATAGATCAAGGGAACAAAACAGAGATCCCAGAAATAAACCCAAGTCTATATGGTCAACTAATATTCAAAAAAGGAGCAAGAAGCATAAAATGGAATAAAAATACCCTCTTCAACAAACAGTGTTGGCAGATCTGGACAGCTACATGCAAAAAAGTGAAACTCAACCACCAACTTACACCATACACAAAAATAAACTCAAGATGGAAAAAAGACTTAAATATAAGCCACAATACCACAAAAGTCCTACAGGAAAACATACAGTAGAAAATCTCAGATATTCCATGCAAGAATATTTTCACCAATATATCCCCCCTAACAAGGACATAACAGAATATAAAGAATTCACACAACTCCACTCCAGGAAGACAAACAACCCAATTAAAAAATGGGCAAAGGACCTGAATAGACATTTCTCCAAGGAGGACATAGAGAGGGCCCAGAGACACATGAAAGAATGCTCAACATCACTAGCCATCAGAGAGACACAAAAACACAGTGAGATACCGCTTCACACCAGTCAGAATGGCCATCATAAACAAATCAACAAACAGCCGAGTGCTGGCGAGGCTGTGGAGAAAAGGGAAGCCTAATGCACTGTTGATGGGAATGCAGACTGGCACAGCCACTGTGGAAAACAGTATGGAATTTCCTCAGAAAACTAAAAATGGAACTGCCTTTTGACCCAGCAACTCCACTGCTGGGACTATACCTTAGAATCCTGAAACATCATTTCAAAAGAACCTATACATCCCAATGTTCAAAGCAGCACAATTTACAATAGCCAAGTATAAGAACCAACCTAAGTGCCCATCAGTAAACGAATGGATCAAGAAACTATGGTACATTTACACGATGGAATACTACGCAGCAGAAAGAAAGAAGGAGCTCCTACCCTTTACAACAGTATGGATGGATCTGGAGAGCATTATGCTAAGTGAAATAAGCCAGATAGTGAAAGACAAATACCATATGATCACACCTATAAGTGGAAATTAATCAACAAAACAAACAAGGAAGCAAAATATAACCAGAGACATTGAAATAAAGAACAAATTGACAATAACACCAGAGGGGGAGTGGGAGGCGATAATAACAAAACCAGAGGGGAAGGGCTGTTAAGGAACATGTATAAAGGACACACAGACAAAGCCAAAGGTGAGTAGGATGAAGGGTGGGAGGTGGGGATGAATGGGGTGGGAGAAGTGGTGGGGGCAAAATGGAGAAACTATACTTGAACATCATTTAAAAAAAAGACAAATAATCCTCTTAAAAATGTGGAGAAATTAGGAAGTTGTATACAGTTGATACACTGGATAAAATGGTGCAGCCTCTACTGAAAACCATATGATCCATCCATCTCACTTCTGCAGACATATTCAATAGAACTGAAAACAAGATCTCGAAGATGTATTTGCACACCCATGTTCATTGCAGTCCTATTCAAAATAGCTAAAAAGTAGAAGCATTCTACATCTCCACCAACAAATGAATATAGGGTCTTCCAGTCAAGATGACAGAGTAGATATACAATTTACTCACCTTCTCTCACAATAACATGAAAATGACAGCTAAACTAAACAACAACCATCACTGAGAACTGCCTGAAGTCTAGCTGAACAGAAGTCCTTTAACAAAAGATACAGAGAATAAGCCACATCAAGACTGGCAGGAGGGGCAGAGATGTGAAATGAGCTAGTCTGTAGTTAACAATATTGAAATAACTATGTATGATATCAGATGCATACTAGATTGATTTATCTGGGTGACCACTTACTTTGTACTCGTAGTTATACAAATATCTAGCACTATGTCACACACCTGAAACTAACATAATACTGTATGTCACATGTAACTGAAAAGTATTAAAATACAAATATATAGAAAATGTGGTATATACACACAATGGAATATTAAACTGATAAGAACAGACAGCACACTTGAACTAATCCAAAAGGTCAAGAAGCAACACACAATGGAATATTATTCAACCTTTAAAAATTTAGGAAATCTGGGCCTGCAAACCAGAGTATCGTGGCTGGATTCCCAGTCAGGGCACAGGCCTGGGTTGCCGGCCACTTCCCAGCAGGCAACCATACATTGATATTTCTCTCTCTCTCTCTCCTTCCCTTCCCCTCTGAAGATAAATAAATAAAATCTTTTAAAAACTGTTTAAAAAACTTAGGAAATCTGCCCTGGCTGGTGTGGCTCAGTGGATTGAGTACTGGCCTGCAAACCAGGGCGTTGCTAGTTCAATTCCCTGTGTGTGCACATGCCTGGGCTGCGGCCAGGTCCCCTGTGGGGGGAGCACAGAAGGCGGCCACACATTGATATTTCTCTCCCTCCCTTTCTTCCTCCATTCCTCTCTGTCTAGGAATAAACAAAATCTTTTAAAAAAATTATGAAATCTAACTCTCTCAGCTCTACATAAACAAGTGACACTTGTTTGCACAGGTGATTGGGAGATAAAGGATCTCCTCGGGACCTCAGGTTGGCCTCACAGTGGCTAGTCTTTCCTAAAAGGGTGCAATAGGGCCTAAGATAAGGGGAAAAAAATAGGAAATCTTGTAATTTGCTACAAACATAAACCCACCTGAGACATTATGCTAAGTGAAATAAGTCAATAACAAAAAGACAAATAATGCATGATTTCACTTCCATGCAGAATCTAACATAATCAAACTCATAATAACAGAAAGCAGAATGGGGACTGACAGGAGCTGGGGCTCCAGAGAAAAAAACAGAAGCTGTTCAATGGGTACAGAGTTTCAGTCAGGCAAGATGTAAAAATTCTGTAAGTTATCTGTAATACAATGTGTACATAATTAACGAAAATTATTGAGGATAAATTTATGTGATTTTTTTTACAGTAAAAAAGTAGGTGTGCTGGTGTGGCTCAGTGGATTAAGCACAGGCCTGCAAACCTAAGGGTCACCGGTTTGATTCCCAGTCAGGACAACTACCTGAGTTGCTGATCAGGTCCCCAGTATTGGGTGCACAAGAGGCAACCAGACATCGATGTTTCTCTCCCTCTCTTTCTCCCTTCTTTATCCTCTCTCTTAAATAAATAAGTAAAATCTTAAAAAAAAAAAAAAGTGCAGAGTAGGCACAACTGGATTTATCCAGCATTAAAATTTTATCAACTAAGCAATGAGGAAGGCAGAGGGTGTTGAAAATTTTTGCAACTAAACAATTATGACTGACCACAGATTTTAAACCGAGTAAGAAGGGTAAGGATATATAAGATGTGTGGTACGAAACAGTGAAAAGGTAACAGATCAATGGGTAATAGGTCCCGGCAAGGAAAAAGGACTTTTTGTACTAGAAGGCATGAACGGGAAAGGTGACAAGTGATTACCAGAAAGTAAGGTACTAGAAATTGAAATTATGGAGGGGGTTACAGTTACTATAATTCAATATAATACAACAATAAGCATACTATTATTGTGTAACAAATCTGCATATGAAGGAGAGTGGAGGACACTGGAGATGGTCAAGAAACCAAGAGCCATGAAGGCAGTGGAGGAATCACCCAAATGGATAATGAGACTATCAAGAATTAGAATAAAGCAGTACTGGAGATGGTGGGCAACACAGGAGAAAGTCTTCATGGGGCAAGAGTAACAAAGACAGAGTAAGCCAAAGTTCCATGGAAAACTTCAAGGAGCAGTACTCGGTGCTACTGTCTGATGCGGAGATTTTAAATCATGTTTTTTTGTTTGATGTTAAGTAATGTGGGAGGGAGGGTGCTGTGGAAGTAGCAAAGAGGGGCAAGGAGGATAACCCATCACCAGGTTCAAAGGAGAAGCAGTCAGAAGAGAAAATTCCACCACCTAAGTAGAATGCAAAAGAATCAGTCCTCCAGAGTAAATTTTCACTTGCAGCAGTTCTCATAAATTTCAGGAGGTCCTTGAACTTAGGTGGGAAAAAATTACATCTCTGGTTTCACTAACCTCTAACTCAAATTTAAACTCAATTATTTAATTATGAGAGTAGGGAAAACCCATCCTAGTACTAGCAGTATCAGTAACTTTACCATCAAAAGAAATTGGGTATTTTTATCAAATTATGATGTTGCAGAAAACTCAAAGTATTACTTTTCTTATCATTATTTTTAAGAAAGGGCAGTTAAAACCCACCACTGGGTTACTTAATGAGTTAATAAAAGAACATAATGCCATATATAAAAAACTTTAATGACTTTATAATAGCAGATTTCAATACAGTTGGTTTCGTTTATAATCCAATGTACTTTATTTTATACATTTAAAAACATCAGTCTTGAGAATAGGGACACAGACTGTCCAAAAACTTAAGAACACTTGAGAGCAAGAAAGTAAATAGAATGGTCAGAAAAAAAGGCACAATAAAAAGGCTGCAGGGTTAAAAGCAGTGGGAGAAAAGGATCTCTGCAAAGAGACTATACAGAGTCTAGTGGGGAATAAAGTTCAATATGAGGTTAAAAGGAATGAAGAAGATAGAGAAAACATCAAGTGAACAAGGCAGGCTGCAACACAGCTTGATTCCATGATGTCATTAATATAAAACACACAAATAATGAAAATATATTTTTGTAAAATTTTAGAAGGTTATATAATGTAGCAACATTATGAATAAGAATTACCAATGAAATAAATAAAATCTGACTTCCGGCCAAGATGGAGGCGTAGGTGGAAACACTGTGCTTCCTCGCACAACCAAGTTTAAAGACAACAAAGTTTTAGTAACAAAAACGTAGCCAAAACACAGAAAATTGAACTATATGGAAGTCCAACAACAATGAACCGTTCAGCCAGACCAGTAGGAGGGGCAGAGCCAGCGGTGAAGCAGGGTTTCGCAGGAAAACGTCGCCAGACTGATCCAGGCATAGGTGGCAATTGGCGGATCCCTAGCAGACCCACTGAGGGCACAAGGCAGCAGGCTGACTGAGGTCACACATTCACGCACAGATAAACCAGTGAAGGAGCGAGCAGTGAGACAGACCATGCAGGCCCCAGCGGGGGGACCGCCACTGCCCCTCTTTGACCCTGCCCCCACATACAGCGTTACAACCCAGCAACTGGGTCACCACGCCCTGGTGAACACCCAGGGCTCTGCCCCTCATACGTAACAGGCGCGAACAGACCAAAACATGGCTAAAGAAGAACTCAAAGCCCCAGAGCCAATAACTCTAAGTGACCAAGAAATAGCCAACCTATCAGATGCACAGTTCAAAACACTGTTGATCAGGATGCTCACAGAACTGATTGATTTTAGTCACAAATTAGAGGGAAAAATGAAGGCTAAACTAATTGAAATGAAGGGAAATGCACAGGGATCCAATAGTGATGGGAAGAAAACTGGGACTCAAATCAAGGGAGTGGACCAGAAGGAAGAAAAAAAATGACCAAACAGAAAAATATGAAGAAACAAGAATTCAAAAAAATGAGGAGAGGCTAAGGAACCTCCAGGACATCTTTAAATGCTCTAACATCCAAATTATAGGGGTACAAGAAGGGCAAGTGGAAAACTTATTTGAACAAATAATAAAGAAGAATTTCCCCAATCTGGCAAAGGAAATAGACTTCCAGGAAATCCAGGAAGCTCAGAGAGTCCCAAAGAAGTTGGACCCAAGAAGGAACACACCAAGGCACATCATCATTACATTAGCCGAGATTAAAATCAAGGACAGAATCCTAGAAGTAGCAAGAGATAAGGGGACAGTCACCTACAAAGGAGTTCCCATCAGACTGTCAGCTGAGTTCTCAAAAGAGACCTTACAGGCAAGAAGGGGCTGGAAAGAAGTATTCCAAGCCATGAAATCCAAAGACCTACATCCAAGATTGCTCTATCCAGCAAAGCTTTCATTTAGAATGGATGGGCAGATAAAGTGCTTCTCAGATAAGATCAAATTCAAGGAGCTCATCATCACCAAGCCCTTACTATATGAAATGTTAAAGGGACTTACCTAAGAAAAAGAAGATAAAAAAGATGAACAGTGAAAGGACAGCAAACTCACAGTTATTAACAACCACACCTGAAACAAAAGCAAACTAAGAGGACAGCTAGATCAGGAGCGGAAACCATAGAAATGAAGATCACATGAAGGGTTAGCAACAGCGGAGTGGGAGGAGGAGAGGGGGGAGAAGGTACAGAAAATAAGTAGCATAGACAGTAGGTAGAAAATAGATAGGGGGAGGGCAAGAATATTATGGGAAATATAGAATCTAAAGAACTTGAGACATGTGGTCATAAACTAAAGAGGGGGAATGGTGGAGGGGGTGTACAAGGTGGAGGGGAATGAAGGGGGGAATAGAACAACTGTAATGGCATAATCAATAAAATATATTTTTAAAATAATTACCAATGAGAAGTAAACTGGGAAGGGAGAAGAGAAACAAGATGGAAGAAAAGAAGGTTTGCCTTTTTGTATTGAATTGTTTACTGCAAGCATGAATTACATTGTTTAAAGTTATTTTTAGGGGAATCCCTTTCTAATTTCCTTAGTATATTCTTTGGAGGACACTAAGGGCTAGGCCTCTAACTCCCCAGAGAACTCCTTTCAAGGAATGTTGCCCAAAGCAAACATTTTTATAGCAAGGTGAGATGGACATCAGAAGAAATATCAATAGTTTTGGCTATTTGGGCTGTCATGAACAATCAACCTTGTGTTAGCCCTTCAAACATTTGACTTTTGTGTTGAAGCAAACAGGAAACTTGAAGCTTCTTCTGGAGCTCTCTCGACTATGTCTGGGACAGGAAACTGCCAAGCAGGCCAGGATCAATAGACATTTCTTATAGTGTAATCTAAATACTTCTGAAAGTGAACGGCTATTGCTGGTATATAGAGAACCCACTAGCATTTTCATTCATCATTTATATAACCATTTTTTACTGAACACATTTTATAGTTTTCCAAGTTTGTCAATTGATTCTCGGTTTTTCTAGGTAGATTATGTGCCCTACAAAGAGTGTATATGCAAGAGTGTATAAATTTTGACTTTCCCTTTCAAATATTTACACTTTTTTCCCTTCGGCCTCTCTTTTTCCACTGGCGAGAACCAGCAGTTAAATGTTTAACAGCATTAAAAACAAGTATTCTTTTTTTTCATAGCAAATACTTAACAACTGGGCTTACTATAATATGCCTTAGGTAATTTTACCCCTTGTCAGGTTGTGCAAGTTTCATTCTTTTCCTAAACTTAATCTATGAGAAATAGTTACTGAATTTTTTCTATTATCTTTTTTGTCAGCTGAAATGATTATACTGTTTTTCTCTTTTGATTATTAATGCAGTGTAACTGGAACTAACGGATTCCCAAAGATCAAATCATCCTTGACTCCCTGGTCTAGCTTTACCCTACAGTTTTTATATACTATTGGATTTGGTTTGCTGTTATTTTATTTTGGATTTTACAATTAGGTGATAAATGAGAATAGCCTAGTGTTTTCTTGTGTTATCCTTTTTTCTAGAAGAATTTGCTAGTTTTGAAGAGCATCTTTTCTCTTGCATTTTCTTTCTTTCCTACAGAAATGTGTAACACAGGAACCATCAATTACTTTAGTCTTATAAGAACATCTCACCCTTTTAAGAGGTACATATAGCTTTAACAATATTTCTACTTCTTCAACAGCTACTCAATTATCAAGCTTTTTTTCCTATTCCTTCTGACAAATTCAGTAATTTATATTTTTCTAGGAAATAATCCATTTCGCACAATTCCTAGGAGTGGTATACATAATATTCTAAGGCTTTTGCCTTGATATTGATAGCAATGTACCTGGCTCCTTTTTAATGTTTACTTCTAGCTTGTTTTCTTCTTAATCAGATATGCACAGAGTCTGCCAGCTTTTGAACTTACTGAAGAGTTGTTTTGTTATTCATTAAAGTGTGATTTTATATTAATTTTTTCATTCTACTTCATTTGGGTTAATTTCGTTGCTACCTTGTTCATTCAGCTTTAATCTTTCTTGTTTACATAATTACTTTAGGTAACTGCTTTGACTTTCTCATAAAGTTACACATTAGCCACATTAATATGTAGTGCTCTCAACATAATTAACTTCTAAATTGTGTGATTTCAGTTATATTGTCTTTCTAAACTATTTGAAAGGTCAGTCTCTTCCCCTCCCCCCCCCAAACATCAGTATTTTGGGGGGTTTGTGTTTCTGTTTGTTCTATATGTTTGTGTTTGGGGTGGAGACTAAGGCATCCTATTGCTCTTAATTTCTATTCTACTCTGATAAGAAAATATAAATATAACCAATTTGATTTTTGCTTTCTAAAAATCTGCTGATTTTCTTTGTGGCACAAAACATGCTCATGTTTTTTAACATGCCATGTTTGGAAAACATATATTCTCAAGAAATCTACATGTGTGCAGGAACTACAGTCTTCATTAAAAATCTAGAACTAAGAAATGTAAAGCCAGTAAACACTAGCAATAGAGTTATTTTTCTTCTCTTCAAAGCTACACAATACCTTATTTCTGTAATGCATCTCATTCATTCTTCTATCTAAAGATCAACTTCTGATTGCCTAGCAATGTGAACCCCACTACCCTTGACTAGGAGCAAAGCCTCAGAGTCTAATGGGCTGAGCATTCCAATGCTATCTCCAGTCCTCCAGTGAGTGAACCAAAAACAAATTCCTAGGCAAAACAAGTGGAACAGGGGCCTAATCTCAGCAATGGCCAGAAAAAGCAACAGCACTGTTGTAAAGACTTTAAAGCTCATTCATGGCCAGATCTCTACTTCCAATAACATACTTGTGAAGTTACATAATTGCTGGTTAAAAGACCCTCCAATGTTGTTATCCCTCCTACAGAAACCAAGAAAGTTGTGTTCCAGAGGTATAGCTGCACGATCACAGACCCTCTGACAGGCGTAATCTGACCTGCCTACTTGATCCAAACTGGAGATGAAGAACTTTTCACTGTCAAGCCATTGAAATTTGTAAATTTTTTAATTAATGAAGCATACTTTAGCCTACCCTGATTAATAATGTCTTGTTATTACCTCCCAGAACTGTGGGAAGGTCAAACTCTGATATATTCACTATTTATAATAAAACTGACATCTCTTACACAAATGAAATTTAGGGGAGAGTCTTTCTCTTTTATAGTCTCCAAATTCTTCTAAAAACAATATATATGGTTTATACAACCAGAGGACAATACTCTTTAAAGTCCTAATAAAAGTTTCAGTGGCATTAGCACTTTGGAACTAGAAACTTACCTTTATCTAGTCTAGCCATGAGCACTTTTATTCCATAGAACCAAGAAATGAGAAAGACCTAAACCATGTCCTGAATAACACTATCCAAATAGTTAGTACTGGACTAAGGATAATTACTCAGACCTGTGGATTATTTAAGCAGTCAAAATAACACATTTTAAGACTTATTCCCTCATCTTTTTAAAATATGAGCATACGTTCTAAGATTTTCCACTGGTCTATTTCCCCACTTTATTCTAATCAGTTATTTACATGCCTCACTACATTCTCAACCTAAATTAAATAAGCTTAAATCTCTTGATCCACTCTCTTAGTCTTCCAAACTTTTCTTTTTTAATACCAATATAACATTGTAATCATGTACCTGGGAGGGTTTGCGTTTTGGTTTTTTTTTTTAATGCTGGTTTCCCTCATTAGAGAACAAATGACATAAAAGAAGAACTCGGGGCTATTTTTTTCATTATATACCAAGTCTGGGCAGACTCTGGTCCATAACAGGAGGTCATTACAAACATATCAACTTGAATTATACTTTCCAAGCCTTAAAGACTTTGAAATTATTACTGAAACTAAAACTGATCATCTCAAGAGTTGCTGTCACTGCTTCCACAGAAAGCCTGTTTCTCTCTGCTTAGAAAAGTTAAGGGTTTTATCAAAGGGCCAAAAAAAAAAGGGGAGGTTTTCATTCAGGGTACTGAAATAAAGCCTTCTAGAAATCAAGTACACTAGTAATCAAGGGGAAAAGGGAGTTCAAACATTAAATGACAAAGTAAACCTATTTGCATCACCAATACCTTTCCTCTTATTAAAAAAAGGAATTTGATGTAAAAACATAAAACTAAAATTTCAACTTCCGCCAAGATGGAGGCGTAGGTGGAAACACTTTGCCTTCTCACACAACCAAGTTTAAAAACAACAAAGTTTTAGCAACAAAAACACAGTCAAACCACAGAAAATCGAACTATATAGAAGTCTGACAACAATGAACCCTTCAGCCAAACCAGTCAGAGGGGCAGAGCCAGCAGTGGAGCCGGTGGGGCAGGAAAGACGCACTGGACCTACCGCGGTGTGCCAGCAGCCCCGGGTGGATCCCAGGTGTAGAGTAGCAACAGGCGGACCCGCTGAGGGCTGACCGCGGTCACACATTCACATACAGATAAACCGTAAACTGGTGAAGGAGCGAGCAGTGAGGCCAGGGTGGCCGGAAGTGGCAAAGGGGACCGCTATTGTCCCTCTCGGACCCCGCCCCCACAACAGCGTCACAAACCACGGACCTGGGTGGCCCCACCCTGGTGAACACCTAAGGCTCTGCTCCTCATATGTAACAGGCACGAACAGATCAAAACATGGCTCAAGAACAACTCAGAGCCCCTGACCCCATAAATCTAAGTGACCAAGAAATAGCCAAACTTTCAGATGCACAGTTCAAAACACTGGTGATCAGGATGCTCACAGAACTGGTTGAGTTTTAGTCACAAATTAGAGGAACACATGAAGGCTAAACTAATTGAAATGAAGGGAAATACAAAGGAAACTAATAGTAATGGAAAGGAAACTGGGACTCAAATCAAAGGAGTGGACCAGAAGGAGGAAAAAAATAACCAAACAGAAAAGGATGAAGAAACAAGAATTCAAAAAAAGGAGGAGAGGCTTAGGAGCCTCCAGGACATCTTTAAACATTCCAACATCAGAATTATAGGGGTACCAGAAGAGGAAGAGTGACAAGTGGAAAACTTATTTCAACAAATACTAAAGAAGAACTTCTCCAATCTGGCAAAGGAAATAGACTTCTAAGAAATCCAGGAAGCTCAGAGAGTCCCAAAGAAGTTGGACCCAAGAAGGAACACACCAAGGCACATCATCATTACATTAGCCAAGATTAAAATCAAGGAGAGAATCCTACAAGCAACGAGAGATAAGGGGACAGTTACCTACAAAGGAGTTCCCCTCAGACTGTCAGCTGAGTTCTCAAAAGAGACCTTACAGGCAAGAAGGGGCTGGAAAGTCATGAAATCCAAAGACCTACAACCAAAATTGCTCTATCCAGCAAAGCTTTCATTTAGAATGGAAGGACAGATAAAGTGCTTCTCACATAAGATCAAATTCAAGGAGTTCATCATCACCAAGCCCTTATTATATGAAATGTTAAAGGGACTTACCTAAGAAAAAGATTAAAAAGATGAACAGTGAAAGGACAGCAAACTCACAGTTATTAACAACCACACCTAAAACAAAAGCAAACTAAGAGGACAGCAAGATCAGAAGTGGAACCACAGAAATGGAGATCACATGGAGGGTTAGCAACAGGGAAGTGGGAGGAGGAGAGAGGGGGAAAAGGTACAGAGAATAAGTAGCACAGATGGTAGGTAGAAAATAGAGAGAAGGCAAGAACAGTATGGGAAATGTGGAAGCTAAAGAACTTGTGACACATGGACGTGTGTGTCACAAGTCCATGGGGGGGAATGGGTGGAGGGGGTGTGCAGGGTGGAAGGGAATGAAGGGGAGGAAATGGGACAACTGTAATGGCATAATCAATAAAATATATTTTTTAAAAAAGAACTACTATATAGGATGCATGGACAAAACCAAGGAGGAGAGTAGAAGTAAGGGAAGGAGGAGGGTGTGGTTGAGGTGGGGGTGGGAGTAGTAGGGGGAAAATGCAGACAACTGTAATTAAACAAAAATAAAATAATTAAAAAAATAATAAAATAAAATAAAAAGTGTACTGCCTCATTTCAAAAAATTGTTATCCTTTGTTATTGATCTCTAACTTAATTCCATTATGGTCACAGGACATTATGAATTAATTTCAATCCTTTACTATTTGTTGAGACTTGTTTTATGACCCAGCAAATGGATTATATGTCTGTCCTTATTAGGTGTACATTATTCTATATACATTTACTGACATTAATTAGATTGTTTTTCTATATACATTATATTAATTAGGTTAAGTTTTTCATTGTGTTGTTCAACTTTCTACATCCTTACTACTTTTTTGTCTATAGTATGATTACAGTGCTCAATCAAAAATTTTAGATAACTTACACAGTGCTTTGAGTCAGATATGGTTCTAAGACATATGTGCATACAATTTCTCTATGGGGAGATAGGAACCATTATTCCCATTCTAGACATTAGGAAACAGAGATATCAATTACTAAAATGCTAGCTGCACAGCTAAGAAGAAGCAGAACTGGGATTTAAATGCAAGGATAGTCCATGCTCTTAACGTGTGTGTATATATATATGTGGGTGGGTGGGTGGGTGGGTGGATGGATGGATGGATGGATGGAGAGAGACTTAGAGAGGTAGACTGTCTTTCCAGAAATAGTCCAACCAGTTAATGTAACGACAACAGTTTGTGCAACATCAATGTAACCTAGCAGCTAAGGAGAATAGACTGGAATGCATGTTAGTGGACAATCTGTTGCATGAGCGTGTGTACTATATGGCCCTCTCATTCAAAATGACTGAGCAAGTAGAGCAGTGAACTAACTGTCTCAAATTTTGTGTTAAGCTTGAACATTCCTCTTCAGAAACTATTGGGATGATTCAGAAGGCTGCAGCTATGGGCAACTGGTGATTGGCAGCTTTATCATGAAAACACATCCACTCATGCATCACGTATCCTACAGAGATTTTTGGTGACACATCAAATCACCCAGGTGACTCAGACTCCCTAGACCCCAGATTTGGTGCCCTGCAACCTCTGGCTTTTTCCAAAACTAAGATCACCTTCAAAAGGGAAGAGATTTCAGACCTTCAAGAAAACACTATGGAGCAGCTGATGGCAACTGGAAGACCTGTGTGAGGTTCCAAGGTGCCTACTTTGAAGGGGACTGAGGCATCATTGTCCTATGTACAATGTTTTTTGTATCTTCTTCAATAAATGTCTCTATTTTTCATATTATATGGCTGGATACTTTCTGCACGGACATATATATAAGACAATGATCCTAGGATAAAATGTTTTACCTCAAGTAAAAACAATTACTGAACGTTTCAAAAAATGGTTAAGAACAATTTTTTATCAGAAATGCTTAAGATAATGAATTTTCAAAGAACATAAATATTGCATATCCTTGTGAAAACTATGCAAAACAGAAAAAGAAGACTGGAAATAATTATACTAGACATTAACAGTCGTTATTGTGAAATGCTGTGGATCTTTTTCCTTTTGTTCTATTTTTCCATGTTTTCTAAATGATGACTAGGTATTATCTCCTTTATCAAAAGGAAAAACTGGTGCTCGCTTCGGCAGCACATATACTAAAAAAGGAAAAACTGGAGTGTTCTATAATCACTGACTGAATTGACAGTGCTCTCTATTTTAATTTTCAACTAAGAGATAAAAAAATGCTAGGGAGACAAAAATCACAGGAGATAATTGATACAAAAGTGCTTTGTAAACTATAGAGCTGTACAGTACAAATGTTAGTAATTATAAAGCATCCTAAGACTAATAAAATAACTTTCACGCTTTCCCTTTTTAAATTCCAACTGTTTTAAAATGCCTGGTCATTTTAAAATTTAAATACTCTGAACAAATTCAGAATACTTGATTTTTGAAGGGCAAAGAGTAAAGTGCCACATATATCCTTGAAAACCAACAAAAAGGAAAGTAACAACAAATTGTAACATCACAGTCTTTTAGTATCACTGAAAATCCCCTGATGTGAAATTCAATAAAATGTCAATTCAGCATTAAAGATAAAAACAGGAAACCTAAATTTAACTCCCTAAAGTGGTCTATTACTTTTAGAAAAGAATTTTTATAATTCCTAAGATAACTCATTAAACATACTGTATAACTAAAAATGTACATATCATAGTTAGTGATAAGAATATATGCTCAGTCTATTTATATTTCCTTTCAAAGTTTCTTTTGCCATTTCTGCAACAGAACCTACGAATAAAGAATGCACAGCTGCCTAGCAGATGTACAGTTTCAGTGTTTACATTCCATTCTTTCTAGCTTCATTCTGCTAGAGGTTTTGAATTTTCTATTTCCATATGGCTTTCGACTTCCCTAAGTTTAAGTTCTAGCCTCCCCACATCTTATTCTGTTTTTGTCTGTTATTAGAGAAAAACACATAAATTTGAAACATCTCCAACTTAACTTTTTTTAAAGCTTAAAATCATAGATGAAATAGGGAGGGAGAATATACAGGGGGGAAAAAGATGATCACATAATTAACCAAATTTCAAAATTTTTCTATTCCTATTCATTTATTTTTACTTTGTCATTTGTAGCAAGGATTATTACCAAACTCCACTCAATAGGCCAAAGATCCTTGTGGTATTAGCAAAAAGTTGCCCCTCATTGTAGCACACTACCTATACTTGTGAGTTTGTTGTTTCTTTTTCTATTTAGATAACTCCCCTCCTTGTTGCCTTAATTCTAAGTTCTTAAAAAATTTTAGGTTCAGACATTCAGGTTTAATGCATTAACAGAATGTCAATTTAACACAATTTCCTCAAATTCTTAAATTAGTATAGAAACACTAAGTAGTAAAATTTTTTTTAACTTACACTGCGTATACCAAAAATTTTATAGTTGTTATCTTTGGGTACAATGAATGTGAGGGATTTTTACTATTTTCCTTGGGGTTTTTCTGTGTTTTAAAAGTAAACATTAAGCCCTGGCTGGTGTAGCTCAGTGGATTGAGCGCAGGCCTGTGAACCAGACAATCACGGTTCGATTCCCAGTCAGGGCACATGCCTGGGTTGCAGGCTGGTTCCCTGCAGGCCAGTACCCAGCAGGGGACACACGAGAGGCAACCATACATTGATATTTCTCCTCCTCTCTCCTTCCCTTCCCCTCTAAAGATAAATAAATAAAAATCTAAAAAAAAAAAAAAGTAAACATTAACTTTTATAATCAAGAAGCAAAAAAGGCTTTTTGTGTTGTTTTTTTTTTGACGAGAAACCTGCAAAGAGATTATTTATTTTTTGTAAAGATTTTATTTATTTTCAGAGAGGGGAAGTGAGGGAAAAAGAGAAAACATCAATCTGTGGTTGCCTCTTGCATGCCCCCCTACTGGGGACCTGGCCCCATACATGGCCCAAGACATGTATGTGCACTGGACTGGGAATTGAACTGGTGACCCTCTGGTTCACAAACCAGCACTCAATCCACTGAACCATACCAGCCAGGGCAGAAAGAGATTATATTTAATATCTACATGACATAACAAATTATGTGCGAATAATTTTTATGAAACAATTTAACTTAACAATATTCCAAACAACTATCTCAGTGTCATTGATGAGTAAAAATGAGTTTCATTTCTCAACCTGTTTGGTTCCAAAAACTGCCCCACGGACAGGTTTATTCATTTCCATTTTCAAATAACATAGCAGTATTTTTTTTCTTCCTGTTCTCTCACAGGGTAGATTTTAAATGTAGTTTAAGAACCAATACAAATAACATAATTATGCAATGCAAATATCTACCCAATTTCAACAACTTTAAGAATAATAGCAATGGTGGGGACTTCCGCCAAGATGGAGGCATAGGTGGAAACACCGTGCCTTCTCACACAACCAAGTTTGGAGACAGCTAAATATTAGCAATAGAAAACATAGCCAGAACACAGAAAATTGAACCTTTCGGAAGTCTGTTAACAACAAATTCTTCAGTCTGACCGGTAAGGGGCGAAACCAGCAGCTGGTGGAGCGGGGTTGCACAGGAAAACTCGGTCAGACGGACTCAGGCACATGGAATCCAGGCTCAGGGTTGGACCTAGTGAGCGACTGACCAAGCTGGCGACCAAGCCAGCGATCAAGCCAGTGACCGCGGGGAAACAGCGGGGGAGCAGGGCTGTGGGTTGACTGTGATCGCGCATTTGTGCGTGGATGGACCAGGACCCAGCGGGTCCCCGCTGCAAGCGGCAGGGAGGGAGCCGCCATTTCCCTGCTCTGACCCTGCCTCCACATACAGCGTCATAACCCAGTGACTCTGAGTGACCTGGCCCAGGTGAACCACCTAAAGCTGTGCTCCTCACCCAGCGGCAAGAAACAGCAGAGGGTGCCAACATTTCCCCGCTGTGACCACGCCCCCACATACAGCGTCACAACCCAGAGACCTGGGAGTCCAAGGCTCCGTTCCTCACACTTAAAGGGTGCAAACAGACCAAAAATGGCTCAAGAAGATCTCAAAGCCCAAGAGCCTATAAATCTAAGCGATGAAGAAATAGCAAAACTCTCAGATGCACAGTTTAAAACACTGGTCATCAGGATCCTCACAGAACTGGTTGATTATAGCCACAAATTAGACAAATATATGAAGGTGAAACTAATTGAAATGAATGGAATTGCACAGGAAACCAATAGCGACGAAAAAGAAACTGGGATTCAAATCAATGGAGTGGACCAGAAGAAAGCAAATAATGGCCAAACAGAAAAGAGTGAAGAAGCAAGAATTCAAAGAAATGAGGAGAGTCTTAGGAACCTCCAGGACATCTTGAAACATTCCAACATCAGAATTATAGGGGTACCAGAAGGGGGAAAGGAACAGCCACCAGTGGAAAACTTATTTGAACAAATAATAAAGGAGAATTTCCCCAATCTGGCAAAGGAAATAGACTTCCAGGAAATCCAGGAAGCTCAGAGAGTCCCAAAGATGTTGGACCCAAGAAGGAACACACCAAGGCACATCATAATTACATTAGCCAAGATTAAAATCAAGGAGAGAATCCTAGAAGCAGCAAGACCTAAGGGGACAGTCACCTACAAAGGAGTCCCCATCAGACTGTCAGCGGATTTCTCAAGAGACCTTACAGGCAAGAAGGGGCTGGAAAGAGGTATTCCAAGTCATGAAATCCAAAGACCTACAACCAAGATTGCTCTATCCAGGAAAACTTTCATTTAGAATGGAAGGGCAGGTAAAGTGCTTCTCAGATAAGATCAAATTCAAGGAGCTCATCATCACCAAGCCCTTATTATATGAAATGTTAAAGGGACTTATCTAAGAAAAAGAAGTTAAAGAAACATGAACAGTAAAAGGACAACAAACTCACAGTTATTAACAACCACACCTAAAACAAAAGCAAACTAAAAGGACAGCTAGATCAGGAGTGGAAACATAGAAATGAAGATCTCAAGGAGGGTTATCAACAGGGGAGTGGGAGGAGGAGAATGGGGGAGAAGGTACAGAAAATAAGTAGCATAGATGGTAGGTAGAAACAGATAGGGGGGAGGGCAAGAATAATATGGGAAATATAGAATCTAAAGAACTTGAGACACGTGGTCATAAACTAAAGGGGGGAATGGTGGGGGAGGGGGTGTGCAGGGTGGAGGGGAATGAAGCGGGGGAATAGAACAACTGTAACAGCATAATCAATAAAAAAATTAAAAAAAAAAGAGTAATAGCAATGGTAAAGCTGTAAGGCTTGTCTTTGTGATCATCATCAACAATTAAACTTGCATGTATCAGAAATGAGATATATAATCGAACACTAATTTTAAAAATATTTATATAGGGTTATTAATAAACATTTAAATGTAAATATATTCCAATGACATTTTAAATATTTTTTCTATAATGCAAAGGAAACATTAAGCAAGTCACAGAGTATCAATCTAAAGTTACCCATAAAAAGTTTCTAACAAATTTTAAATATTAAAAATAAAGTTAATTCTTAAAAGTCAATCAAATATATACCTAGACCTTGAATGGAGATAATGTTTTAGGAGGTCCCTCAAATAGCAAACACAGGCAAACTCATCTACTCTACTTACAGAACGTGGAATAAAAGCAGACAAAAATAAAGTAAAAGATGTGAGTGCACATGCATGTGTGTGGTATACAACCTCATCTTAAAATAGCCCTACTCCACTTGAGAATAAATGTAATTCTGTGGTTAAGAACATGGACTGTAAAGTTAGACTACCTGGGTTTGAATCCCAGCTCTGTCACTTACTAGCTATACATCCCTTGACAAGTTATTTAACCTTTACAGGCTCATTTTCTTCGTGTGTAAAGGGAACTGATAATATCTATTGAATATCTCACAGAATATTTGTAAAGAGTAAATGGATTAATATGTGTAAAGTCTTTAAAATAGAGCCAGGAACATAATACTAAGGAAAACATGTTAGGCAAAATATAATCACTTCGATTCAATGCAATCTTGTATTTTATTACCCTAGATTATTTAAAAACCAACTTATCTTTTTGATGTGAATAATGCCTAAAAATGAAAACTTCATAAATTCAAAATCTCCTATACTAACAAAATATAACTAATGCCTTTTATTGAGTGCTTTTTATTTAATTTAATATTTCCAAGGTTTGACAAACCCCAACAACTCCATAAATATTAAGGAATAAGCCCTGACCAGTGTGGCTCAGTTGGTTTGGTGTCGTCCCACAGAGCAAAAGGTCACCAGTTTGATTCCCAGTCAGTGTACATGCCTGGGTTGCAGGTTCAGTCCCTGGTTGCAGCCTATATGACAGGCAACCAATCAATGCTTCTGTCTCATACTCACATTTCTTTCCCTCTTTTTTCTCTTCCTTCCCCTCTCTCTAAAAATAAATACATAAAATCTTTTTTTAAATAATTAATATATTTTTTTCAATGTCTAACCAAAAAGTTATCAGACAGTTTATAAATTTGGGAGTTAGAATTAAATAAAATATGCCTAATGCTAAAATTGTATTAAGCAGTATTATAATACATTTGGAGAAAGAACTATTAAGATCAAGTGATCCTGTTCAGAAGCAGGTCCTTCAAATAATGTCATTTTGTTCAAGGCACTATCATTATAAAGTTGATGAGATGTCATAAGAAACCTGTATAATTTTGTTAACCAGTGTCACCCCAATAAATTCAATTAAATGGGGGGAAAACAACTCTTGTTTACATCATCTAGCCCATGGTAAAATGGTTATACGTCATTCTCGTCATTCTGCTTAAAATTGCAGATCCTATCAACAACATAGGATCTGCAATTCCCATAGGACTATATAATATTCTAATAGTTATATATAAAGAAAATGAGGTCTGGTGTCAGAGACATTTCAGCAGTAACTTAAGCTATATTTATGTAACTTCAATAAAGACCCAAAATTGGTACAAACATGAGAAAGGTTATTTTTCTCCAGTTTCTACCCATAACTATGGTTGGTCCAGTTTCCCTTTTCTACCCGTGAATGACATCTGGAACAATTCCTACAGCTTTTCAGTAGCTTTTAGTTATTAGAAAGTCCAGTCCAACTTACTACTATACAAAAGTTTAATCTTTAATCTTACAATCATTCCCTTCCTCTAGAAACTCAAGCTTGGCCCATCATTCAAAAAGGAGAGTGGTCTGATTGGGGAGCGGAGTGAGAATAAAACGTCTCAGCATCTGAGCACTTTTGTAGTCCTCTGTAGTTGTCACCACTTCTCTAATATTGACTATACTATCTGTGTCACAGGCAGCCAAATGATGGCTTTTTTCCTGGGGTGAGAAGCACATTTCCCTACTTAAAGATCTCCAGCTCAACTGCTTCTAACTACTTTTGCTCCCTTCTCCAGCACAGCCAGCCCTGTCAAGATGGCTGAAACCTGGCTACCTTCTGCATTACCCATCTGAACAGAAATTCAAAACAAATATAGGCAGTTCTACTGCCACCCCATCTGTCCATATTGAGGTCTCTCTCCAATTTTCTTTCTCCCTTGCTCAAATAAGCACAGGTAAACCAATCAGCTGCATAATGACCATCATCTAAGTAATGAAATGTTCCACTGTATTTTTCTGCTAGTAGTCCTAACCTTCAGGACTGATTCTCTTAGATCTCCCCTCACTAAGCTTCTAAGGAAAGGCCACCCCAAGGGAGGAAGAAGGAAGCAAGAATTACAGTGCTCATCAAAGACAAAGAGATGACACTGTGTACAATGTCCCTCCTATCTTCTAGCTGTTTTCTGTCACATCTTAATAAGCCCTGGAGAGGATTCGGGCCACTAAGTGCTTGGGCCTTCTTTAGAATATGAAGTCTTGACTTCACTTTGTACTTAACTGAGGTCCTAGTCCCCATTCTAAGATAACTAGGAGAAGTCGTATGCTACTGACTTTTTGCTTTTAGCTTGTTTGACTTTGGTGGAACAATTAACCTTCATTGGCCTCAGATTCTTGAGGTACAAGCACAAAGGAAGGAAAGCAACAAAAACTCCTATGTCAATTTTCCAGTACTACTGGAATACAGAAGTACTTTGCAAATTCAAATGTTAATATGAACAAAAATAACACTTTCAGAAGATATAGGGATTAGACCTAATTTTCTAGGACCATATATATATATATATATATATATGCAGTCATTCCAATACACTTTTGAAGATAAAAGTGACCTCAACTTCTCTCACACAAATATTCACCTTTATTAAGAATTCCTATGTGGCAAGAACAGTGTTCAGTGCTCTACTACACTCACTCACTCAGTCTTTACAGTAACACTGTGAGAGAGGACTATTACTACCCTCATTAAATGTATGAGGAAATAAGGCTTAGAAAGATTAATTAGTTTGGTGAAAGGTCACAAACCTAATAAACAATAACTAGTAAAGTACAGAATATAATAAATATATAAATGGATAACTCAACATATAAAGAATTCAAGGTTTAATGAATCTTTTAAGGTATTTGAAATCCAGATAAGAGAACGCCACAGTAATCATATAAAGATTCCTTTATCCTTTAAAGATATCAGCACCTGCTTTGTATAAAGAGTTTACTAATTTTTTTCTACTGTTTCTTTTTTTAAAATTTTAGTTATTTTTCAAGTACAGTTTTTTGTCTATTTCTCCTATCCCAGCCCCTCCCCTGCCCCATGCTCCCCACCTCCCTCCCATTTCCTCACCCCCCAGTCCTCATCCCTGTGTCTTTCATACTTGTTCCTCAAAATCCCTCCCTTTTTTTCCCCTTAAATTCCCTTCCCTCTCCCCTCTGGTCACTGCCCACTTGTTCTCTATTTCAGTGTCTTTGTTTTTATTCTGTTTGCTTGTTTGTTTTGTTGTTTAGCTTCCTGTTAAAGGTGAGATCATATGGTATTTGTCTTTCAACGCCTGGCCTATTTCACTCAGCATAATGCTTTCCAGTTCCATCCATGTTGTTGCAAAGGGTAGTAGCTCCTTCTTTCTCTCTGCTGCATACAATTCCATTGTGTATATGTACCACAATTTTTTGATCCATTCATTTACTGACGGGCACCTAGGTTGCTTCCAACTCTTGGCTATTGTAAATTGTGCTGCTATGAACATTGTGGTGCATAGGTTCTTTGAAATTGATGTTTTAGGATTCTTGGGATATAATCCTAGCAGTGGAATTGCTGGGTCAAAAGGCAGGTCGATTTTTATTCTTCTGAGAAAATTCCATACTGTTTTCCACCTATTGTTTCTTCTCAGTGATGTAACCAGTGGAACCTGTCACAAACCACAAACTATCTTTTATGCAACTTAGTAAGATGGAAAGAACAGAAACAATGAGTAACTTTAGGAAGAATAAAGATTTAGTCAGAGTAATTATGATACGATCAGAGTAATTATGTCACTGAACAAAACAGCACAAGTGTAGGAATATATTCAGAGAGAAGGGTATCTAATAGTATATTTTACTTCATTTAACAAAGTTTAAATTTTGAGAAACACATTTTGAAAAGTATAGCTTAAAGAAATTTGACTTACACCCTTTATATTTAAAATATAATACTTAAATTTGTTTTTAGACAGAGAAACTTCACTTGTTAACCCTTATCCTAATAGCCAGAAACAATCAATCTGGCCATTGTCAGGGAGGCAAAACTTCTCTCCTACCCTCTTAGATTCTTAATCTGGGGGACCTAAAAAAAAAAACAGATTAGCAAGAGAAAACAGAGTTTGCAGAAAAATGTGACTCAAGAAGGCAATTAGAATTTGGGACTTATATACCATTTTAACAGGAGAAAGTGAGGGGAAGAAGGGCAGTTAAAGGAAAACAACTTTTAGGAAAGATAAATGGGTCCTTAAGTGAATATAGATGGAAAATATTATCCTTTTGTGACAATGCCAGTTTAGAAGTGGTACCCACTTTTCCTAACTTCTCTACTAATGAGAGTTGAATTTCCCTGGTCTCGAAACTCTGGGGAGCAAATTTATAACAACTGATTCTGAGAGGCTCTGCTTTTAGGCAGATAAGGTAGTCCAGGAAAAAAAAAAAAGCCTATTCTCAACTACCTTCAATTGAAAATAATTTTTTGTGCCATGGTGGTGTGTATTCTATATCCCTTCATCAACACATACAGATATCTGATAATACTCTTTACAAAGCACTAAATTAGTGGACAAAATATTTTAAGGCAAAATTCAGCCACCAGAGGGCTTATAAAGTAAGCTGAGAGTATAACATAATTTAAACTTCTAATTTTTTTGCTTTTTAACATTCTTTCAACAGCAAGAAAATTTTTATATACCATGAACGAAAATACAAAACAAATAACAAATTTAAAATATGCAACATGCTGCACTAGCCAGAGTGGCTCAGCTGGTTGAAGACCAAAAGGTTGCAGGTTCAAACCCCCAGTTGGGGGGCATACGAGAAGGAAACCAATCAATGTGTTTCTTTCTCATATCAATGAGTCTGTCTGTCACCCTTCACTCCTCCCACCTTAAAAAGCAATGAAAAAAAAAATATGTCCTACAGGGAGGATTAAAAACAAATTTTTCTTAAATGCAACATGCCAAAGAGTTAATAACTAGAAAAATGAACAAAGGACAGAGAAATACAGAGAGCCAACAAACATATAAAACCCTGCTCAACCTTACTCAGAACCAAAAAACACAGATTAAAACTATAATGCTGTTTTTTCAGCCAGCAAACCAGCAAGGATTAAAATAAACTGATGTTACTATGTGTTGGTAAGTTGGGAGAGAACACAGTAAAACACTGTTACTAGGAATGTGAATAGTTGCAAAGGTTTTTCTGAGCAGTCTGGTACCATATCAAATCTGCATGGCTCTCCTATACTAAATGTATGTCTAAAAATTCATCCTGCCCTGGCTGGTATGGCTCAGTGGACTGAATGCTGGCCTGAGAACCAAAAGGTCACTGTTCGATTCCCAGTCAGGGCACATGCCTGGTTTATGGGCCAGGTTTCAATTTGGGGGACAGGGAAGTAATCAATTGATGTTCTCTCTCAAAATGATGTTTCTCTCCCTCTTTTCCTCCCTCCCATCCCGTCTCTAAAAAATTAAAGAAAATCTTTTAAAAAATTAAGAATTCATCCTATGAAATAAAAACAGTCTCACAGGATATGTCCATGCACCACAGTATTGTTTGTAATTCAAAAAACAGAAGCAATTTAAATATTCATCAATAAGGGATTGGTAAATAAAATTGAAGCATATTCATAAAACAGAATGCAACTTGGCTACTAAAAAGAATGAGGAAAGTGACATTTAATGACATAAAGTTTGCCTGGATATTCAATAAAAAGAAAGTTAGGAAAAGAATGCATAGTATGGCCCCATTTTTAGAAAGGGCAAGAGGTTATGAGAAAGAAGAAAGGAAAACCATGGAAAAGAAAGCTTATATTTCTCTCTATACTTCTGTTATAATCTGTGGGGGTTGGCATAGGGTTACATAGTAGAAAATAAAGATTACACTTATCTCCATACTTTTAAATGTTATAATCTGTGGGGGTTGGAGTAGGGTTACAGAAAGACTTTCACTTTCTACTCCATATCTGTATTGCTTGCAGTTTCAACCACAAGTATGTGTGACTTCCAAAAACAGAAGAAACAGAACAAGGTTCTATGGTAATATACAGTCAGGGAAACTATTTGGAGTCTCATTAGGTTAAAACCTAACAGGACTTATAGTAAAGAAATCTAATATATTAATAGATGGTACAACACACACCAAAATACTGCCCAAATTAAAGATGCAAAAGAGCTACCATATTTGCCATGTATAAGGCGCTCCCATGTATAATGCACACCCACATTTTTGTATGCATTATACACAGAATTATTATACCACCATACCCATGGTATGTAATCATTATGCCCATGTATAGTGTCTATCCTCGCTTTCCAAAAAAAATTTGGACAAAAAAAGTGTGCATTATACACAGCAAAATACAGTAACTTTCAGACTTGGACCACTGTGGAAGACTTCTTACACAAGAGAGAATTTACACCATATTTTCAAGCAGTTTGATAAGCAAAGAATAAGGGGAAGGAAAGTCCAAACACAGCACTATCCAATATAATGCATGATTTTAAAGTTTTTAACAGATACATTAAAAAGGCAAAAACAGCCCTGGCTGGTACCTCAGAGGACTGAACCAAAGGGTTGCCAGTTTGATTCCCAGTCTAGTGCACATGCCTGGGTTGCCAGATGGGTCCCCAGCGGGGGGCACACAAGAGGCAACCACAAATTGATGCTTCTCTCCCCTCTCTCTGAAAATAAAAAATAAAATCTTAAAAAATAACAAAAAAGCGCAAAAACAATCAGGTGAAATTAATTTTAATAATATACTTATTTAACCCACTACTTTGAAAACAGTACCATTTCAATATGTAATAATATTTTAAAGCACAGAGATATATTATATTCTCTTTTTCTTAACTTCAAAATCTGATGGATTATTCAGACTAGCCACATTTCAAATGTTCAACAGCCACATGTGATGGTTGGTGGCTACTACTGGAGTCAGTAACAGTTCTAAGGATTCTGAACACAAACCCAGAAATGAGTATTTATGTAATGTAGGCTACTGCAAGAGTAATATAAGTGAATGAGGCAGAAAGGCAGACTCAGCCCAAGCAGAAGGCCAGTCTGAGATAATCTGAATTTTATATTGGAAGAAACACAGGGAAAATATTTAACAGGTTGGGATGATGATTAAAGCACTATTTCAGAAGATTAACTTGTTTTTCTTTACTCAAATACACATATAAATTCAACATGCAGATTTCCCCCCGAACATTTTGACTGCATGAAAGATTACTGAAATGGACATATTTGAGATATTTCTAAATAGTTACTGTTAAAATATTTTTACTTCATGACCATTTTAAGATTCTAAGAACTTCAGAATTTAACAGCCTTTACTTTGACACTTTCTATCAGGAGCTCCTTTTAGCCAGAAATCTAAAATATTTTTAATTAAATATAAATTTAAGACACTCAAGATCTTATACACCTGAAATCCATAACAGGTACCAAAAAAATTGAACACTAAACAAGAACTACCTACAAATTTCCATATACATAAAAGTCTCCTCTAGATTTCTTTACTTCAAAATTGAGAGCTATAAAATGTCAGGTAATTTGCCTAAATACTAAGGAAAAAAGTTACCACTCAAAAAAGAAAATTAAAAACTGACATACTTCTGGCCAAGATGGAGGCATAGGTAGACATACTGTGCCTTGCGCAACCAAAATAAGCACAATTTTGAAAAATATTAACAACCAGAACTGACAGAAAACTGAACTGTATGGACTTCTGACAACCAAGGAGTTAAAATACACACATTCATCCAGACCTGTAGGAGGGGAGGAGTCAGGTGAAGTACAGTGGCCAGGCATACTTGGGCAGCCAGGTGGAGAGGGGTGGGGGGAAAAAGTGGTGACACAGCACACAAGGCAGAAGCTGAAAAACCCTGGGCACACAAGACAGCAGCGGGCTGACCCTGGGCGTGCAGGCAGCGCCTGGTAGACCTGGAGCACGGGGTGAGAACAGGCAGACCCAGTGAGGTGGCAATTGTGAAGCAGGACACAGTGAGAGAGGCGGTTGGCTGACTGGGTGGTGCCACGTTGGAGCACAGATAAACCAGGTGAAACTGGGGAGACAGACAGACCTCGCAACCCAGGGTCCCAGCACAGAGAAATATAGCCTCAAAACACCAAATGAAAACGCTTGGAGTTGAGGTGCCAAGAGAGACTCCCAACCTCACAGGAGAGTTGGATGGAGAGACCCACAGGGTCCTAAAACATACACAAGCCCACCCACACGGAAATCAGCACCAGAAAGGACCAATTTGCTCGAGGGAAGCAGCGAAAGAGACTGAGGTCCAAAAGAGAGCAGAGCAAGTGCCATTGTTCCCTCTTGGACCCTGCCCCCACATGCAGCATCAAACCCAGACACTGGGTTGCCCCTCCCTAGTGAACACCTAAGGCTCCCCACCCCTCACTACATAACAGGCATGACCAGACGACCCCCCACCCCCGCCGCAAATGGCCAAAACAGAAGAACAGATCAAAGCTCCAGAAATAATACAGCTAAGTGATGAAGAGATAGCCATCCTATCAGATGCACAGTTCAAAGCACTGGTGATCAGGATGCTCACAGAACTGCTTGAATTTGGTTGCAACTTAGATGAAAAAATGAAGTCTACGCTAAGTGAAATAAAGGGGAATGTACAAGGAACCAATACTGATGGGAAGAAAACTGGGACTCAAATTAATGGAGTGGACCAGAGGGAAAAAAGAAACATTCAACCAGAAAAGAATGAAGAAACAAGAATTCAGAAAAATGAGGAGAGGCTTAGGAACCTCCAGGACATCTTGAAACTTTCCAACATTGGAATCATAGGGGTGTCAGAAAGAGAAGACGAAGAGCAAGAAATTGAAAACTTATTTGAACAAATAATGAAGGAGAATTTCCCCAATCTGGCAAAGGAAACAGACTTCTAGGAAACTCAAGGAGGAATGCACCAAGGCACATCATAATTACATTACCCAAGATTTAAAATAAGGAGAGAATCTTAGAAACAGAAAGAAAAAAGACAGTTGCCTATAAAGGAGTTCCCATCAGACTGTCAGCTGAGTTCTCAAAAGAGACCTTGAAGGCAAGAAGGGGCTGGAAAGAAGTATTCCAACACATGAAAGGCATGGACCTACATCCAAGATGGCTCTATCCAGCAAAGCTTTCATTTAGAATGGAAGCTGGAGCCCTGGCTCCAGCCAGGTGTAGCTCAGTGGACTGAGCACAGGCCTGTGAACCAAAGAACCACACTTCGATTCCCAGTCAGGGGACATGCCTGGGTTGCAGGCCAGTACCCAGTAGGGGACACATGAGAGGCAACCATTCATTGATATTTCTCTCCCTCTCTCCCTCCTTTCCCCTTTAAAGATAAATAAAGAAAAAAATCTTTACAATGGAAGGGCAGATAAAGTGCTTCTCAGATAAGGTCACGTTTAAGGAGTTCATCATCCCCAAGTCCTTATAATATAAAATTTTAAAGGGATTTATCTAAGAAAAAGAAGATAAAAAATATGAAGTGTAAAATGACAGCAAACTCACAATTACTAACCACGCCTAAAACAAAAACAAAAGCAAACCAAGCAAACAACTAGAACAGGAATAGAACCACAGAAATGGAGATCACATAGATGGTTATCAACAGGGAAGTGGGAGGGGGAGAGAGGGGGGAAAAGGTACAGAGAGTAAGTAGCATAAATGGTATGTAGAAAATAGACAGGGGGAGGTTAAGAATAGTATGGGAAATGTAGAAGCCAAAGAACTTACATATATGACACATGGACATGAACTAAAGGGGGGTAATGTGAGTAGAAGGAGGTGTGCAGGGCAGAGGGGAATAAAGGGGGGAAAATAGGACAACTGTAATAGCATAATTAATAAAATATTTTTTAAAAAACTACAAGGCATTTTTAAAAGAGATTAAAAAAGACACAATGAAATGGAAAGATATTCTGTGTTCATGGATTGGAAGAATCAACACTTGAAACGGCCACATTACCCAAAGCAAGAGACACATTTAAAACAATCCTCATCAAAATCCCAATGTCAATTTTTTAAAGAAACAGAACCAAATAAATAAATAAATAAATCAGATTTGTATGGAACAACAAAAGACCCCAAATAGCCAAACCAATAATGGGAAAAAAAGAAGTGTCACAGGTAGACTTCACTGCCAGACTTCTAACTATACTACAGCACTACAATAATCAAAACAGCATGGTATTGGCAGAAAAACAGACACACAGACAAATGGAACAGAATTGAGAACTCAGAAGTAAAACCACATGTATATGGACAAATAATTTTTTAATATATTTTACTGATTATGCTATTACAATTATCCCATTACCCCCCTTTACTCCTTTCCACCCTGCACACCCCTCCCACCCACATTCTTCCCCTTTAGTTCATGCCCATGTATCATACTTACAAGTTCTCTAGATTCTACATTTCCCATACTATTCTGATCCTTCCCTTATTTTCTACCTACCATCTATGCTACATATTCTCTGTACCTTTTCCCCCCTCTCTCCTCCTCCCACTCTCCTGTTGATAACCCTCCATGTGTTCATTTCTGTGGTTCTGTTCCTGTTCTAGTTGTTTCCTTACTTTGGGTTTGGTTTGTTTTAGGTGTGGTTGTTAATAACTGTGAGTTTGCTGTCATTTTACTGTACATGTTGCCTTCTTTTTTTTTAGATAAGTTGCTTTAACATTTCATACAATAAGGGCTTGGTGATGATGAACTCCTTGAACTTGACCTTATCTGAGAAGCACTTTACCAGCCCTTCCATTCTAAATGAAAGCTTTGCTGGGTAGAGCAATCTTGGTTGTAGGTCTTTGGATTTCATGGCTTGGAATACTTCTTTCCAGCCCCTTCTTCCCTGCAAGGTCTCTTTTGAGAACTCAGCTGACAGTCTGATGGGAACTCCTTTGTAGGTGACTGTCCCCTTATCTCTTGCTGCTTCTAGGATTCTCTCCTTGATTTTAATCTTGGCTAATGTAACGATGATGTGCCTTGGTGTGTTCCTTCTTGGGTCCAACTTCTTTGGGACTCTCTGAGCTTTCCGGACTTCCTGGAAGTCTATTTCCTTTGCCAGATTGGGGAAATTCTCCTTCATTATTTGTTCAAATAAGTTTTCAATTTCTTGCTCTTCGTCTTCTCTTTCTGACACCCCTATGATTCCAATGTTGGAAAGTTTCAAGATGTCCTGGAGGTTCCTAAGCCTCTCCTCATTTTTCTGAATTCTTGTTTCTTCATTCTTTTCTGGTTGAATGTTTCTTTTTTCCCTCTGGTCCACTCCATTAATTTGAGTCCCAGTTTTCTTCCCATCAGTATTGGTTCCTTGTACATTCCCCTTTATTTCACTTAGCGTAGACTTCATTTTTTCATCTAAGTTGCAACCAAATTCAAGCAGTTCTGTGAGCATCCTGATCACCAGTGCTTTGAACTGTGCATCTGATAGGATGGCTATCTCTTCATCACTTAGCTGTATTATTTCTGGAGCTTTGATCTGTTCTTCTGTTTTGGCCATTTGCGGCGGGGGGGGGGGGGTCGTCTGGTCATGCCTGTTATGTAGTGAGGGGTGGGGAGCCTTAGGTGTTCACTAGGGAGGGGCAACCCAGTGTCTGGGTTTGATGCTGCATGTGGGGGCAGGGTCCAAGAGGGAACAATGGCACTTGCTCTGCTCTCTTTTGGACCTCAGTCCCTTGCACTGCTTCCCCCGAGCAAACTGGGCCTTCCAGGTGCCGGTTCCCAGGTGGGTGGGATTATGTATGTTTTCTCCCGTGAGGCTGGTAGTCTCTCCCCGCACCTCAACACCCCACAGGTGTTTTCAATTGGTGTTTTGAGGCTTTATTTCCCAGCACTGGAACCCTGGGTTTCAAAGTCTGTCTTGCTCCCCAGTTTTGCCTGGTTTATCTTAGTACAAATGTGGGACCACTTAGTTCCACAAGGCACCTTGCACACTATACCCCTCCACAATCCACAGCCTCACTGGGTCCGCCCACTGCTGCCTTGCATGCCCCAACTGCCAGCCACCACTTTTTTTTTTGGTAGGACCCCTCTCTGCCTGGCCACCCAATTCTGCCCCTCCTACAGGTCTGGATGAATGTGTCTACTTTAACTCCTTGGTTGTCAGACTTCCGTACAGTTCTATTTTCTCTCAGTACTGGTTGTTACTTTGTTTCTAAATTTTTGTTGTCCTTATTTTGGTTGTGGGAGGAGGCACAGTGTGTCTACCTACACCTCCATCTTGGCAGGAAGTTGGACAAATAATTTTTGACAAAGGAGCCAAAAGCACACACTGAAGCCAAAAACACACAATGGAATAAAAGCCTCTACAATAAATGATACCGGGAAAATTGGAAAACCACACGCAAAAGAATAAAACTAAATTACAGTTTGTTCTCTTGTACAAAAATTAATTTGAAATGGATCAAAGACCTAAATATAAGTTCTGAAAGAATAAATTACATAGAAGAAAACATAAGTACTAAACTTATGGACCTTGATCACAGAGAACATCTTATGAAGTTGACCCCAAAGACAATGGAAGTAAAGGCAAAAATATATGGGACTGTATCGAACTATAAAGCTGCTGCAGAGCAAAAGAAACCAACAACAAAACCAAAAGGCAACAAACCAAATGGGAGACATGCAAACAGCTCTGAAAACAAATTAATATCCAAAATAGATAAAGAACTCATACAACACCACCAAACAACCCAATTAAAAAATGGGGCAAGAACCTGAACAGACACCTCTCCCAAGAAGACATACAAACAGCCAACACATGAAAAAATGTTTCACTTCACTAGCTATTAAGGAAATGCAAATCAGAACTTAATGTACAATAAGATGTCACTTCACACCTATTAGAATGGCTATTATCAACAAGACAGGTAATAACAAATGTTGCAGAGGTTGTAGAGAAAAAGGAACCCTCATTCACTAATGGAGGGAATGTAAATAGTACAGCCACTACGGAAAACAGTATAGAGGTTCATCAAAAATTAAAAATAGAGTTATCATATGACTTGGCAATCCCTCTCCTGGGTATCTACCCAAAAAGCTCCAAAACATGTATTTGCAAAGATATATGCACTCTACCTATCTTCACTGCAGCATTATTCACAGTGGCCAAGACATGGAGACAACTAAAAGATGTGGTACATAAATACTATGTAATACTACTCAGCCATAAGGAAAAATGAAATACTGCCATTTGTGATAACATGGACAGACCTTGAGGATATTATGCTAAGCGAAATAAGTCAGAAAAAGCCAAGAACCATATGATTTCAAGCATCCATGGGATACAAAACTGAAACTCATAGACACAGACAACAGTATGGCAGGTAGTTACCAGAGGGAAGGGGGTGGGGGGATAGTGAAGGGCAAAGAGGCTACTATACGGTGACAGAAGATATGACTTTGGGTGGCAGGAACACAACATAAATGTATGTCAGGATGGGCAGGATAGGACAAAATGGCGGTTGAACTACAACCTGGAAAAGACGGCTGGCGTCAAAGCAGGGAGCTGAAATGGCAGGCTTTGCCAAAATGGATATCCGCATAGCAACCAGAGACCAAAGAGAATCACCAATGATACACTGCTGCTTTGTTCAAAGGGGACCAATTCCCAGCTCCCACAAAGACAGCCAACCAAAATAAAACCCTGCCCTGTTCCCTGCTTGGGTGCAACTTCTTCAGCCCCACTTTGTGGACTGGAGAACCTGGCCAGTATGCGCAAACCCCAATAAAGCTCTACAGTGCCTAACTTTGTGGCTGATTGGCATTTCTTCCTCAGCGGAGCCTAAGAAAACCTTCCAATATACAAATCACATATCATAGAAATGTACACTTGAAACTTATATGATCTTATTAATCAATGTCACCACAATAAATTTCATTAAAAAAAGTTAAGCAGAGGACCTCCGCCAAGATGGAGGCGTAGATGGAAGCACTGTGCCTCCTCCCACAACCAAGTTTAAAAACAACAAAGTTTTAGCAACAAAAATGCAGCCAAAACCACAGAAAATTGAACTTCACGGAAGTCTGACAACAACGAACCCTTCAGCCAGACTGATAAACAGGTGAAGGAGGGAGCAGTGAGATGGACCAGGCGGGCCCCAGTGGCAGGAAGCGGCAGAGGGGACCACCATTGTCCCTCTCTGACCCCGCCCCCCATCTACAGCGTCACAAACCAGCAACCTAGGTGGCCCCACCCTGGAGAAAAATTAAGGCTCCGTTCCTCATACCTAACAGGCACGAACAGATCAAAACATGGCTCAAGAAGAACTTAGAGCCCCAGAGCTGATAAATCTAAGCAATGAAGAAATAGCCAAACTTTCAGATGCACAGTTCAAAACACTGGTGATCAGGATGCTCACAGAACTGGTTGATTTTAGTCACAAATTAGAGGAACATATGAAGGCTAAACTAATTGAAATGAAGGGAAATACAAAGGAAACTAATAGTAATGGAAAGGAAACTGGGACTCAAATCAAAGGAGTGAACCAGAAAGAGAAAAAAAAATGGCCAAACAGAAAAGAAGAAACAAGAATTCAAAAAAATGAGGAGAGGCTAAGGAGCCTCCAGGACATCTTGAAACATTCCAACATCAGAATTATAGGGGTGCCAGAAGGGGAAGAGGAAGAGCAACAAGTGGAAAACTTATTTGAACAAATAAAAAAGAACTTCCCCAATCTGGCAAAGGAAACAGACTTCCAGGAAATCCAGGAAGCTCAGAGAGTCCCAAAGAAGTTGGACCCAAGAAGGAACACACCAAGGCACATCATCATTACATTAGCCAAGATTAAAATCAAGGAGAGAATCCTAGAAGTAGCAAGAGATAAGGGGACAGTCACCTACAAAGGAGTTCCCATCAGACTGTCAGCTGAGTTCTCAAAAGAGACCTTACAGGCAAGAAGGGGCTGGAAAGAAGTATTCCAAGTCATGAAATCCAAAGACCTACATTCAAGATTGCTCTATCCAGCAAAGCTTTTATTTAGAATGGATGGGCAGATAAAGTGCTTCTCAGATAAGATCAAATTCAAGGAGCTCATCATCACCAAGCCCTTACTATATGAAATGTTAAAGGGACTTACCTAAGAAAAAGAAGATAAAAAAGATGAACAGTGAAAGGACTGCAAACTCACAGTTATTAACAACCACACCTAAAACAAAAGCAAACTAGGAGGACAGCTAAATCAGGAGCAGAACCATAGAAATGAAGATCTCATGGAGGGTTAGCAACAGGGGTGTGGGAGGAGGAGAAGGGGGAAGAAGGAACAGAAAATAAGTAGCATAGATGGTAGGTAGAAATAGATAGGGGGGAGGGCAAGAATAATATGGGAAATACAGAATCTAAAGAACTTGAGACATGTGGTCATAAACTAAAGGGGGAATGGTGGGGGAGGGGGTGTGCAGGGTGGAGGGGAATGAAGCGGGGGAATAGAACTGTAATGGCATAATCAATAAAATATAGTTTTAAAAAATTAAGCAGAAAAATACTGAAAAAGCTGAGGGTCAAAACCCCTTGCAACCAGACTTTGGGAGACCCCATTCAAAAATAAATATTTCTTTGTACAGCCTGAAACATTTTACATGTTAAAGAGGTTTAACAAGCATGCTCTTTAAAAATAATAACTTTTCATTATAATAGTAAAGCTGTAAGCCACTCCTGCCAACCTGTGGTTTAAATTCTTCCCAATATCTACACTAAAGGAATGATAGTTTTGATAAGTGAGAAGCCCCTTTTCATTAATTCTGAGGTGCATAAATTTTTTCATATTTTAGCATCTGTGAAATAAGGGTGCATCTTCAATCAATGGCTTCTTGAAGTTAACCAAAAGCATATTTTCTTTATAAGTGGTCTATAAAATTATGGTGTATCTTAAATTGATATAATTCAATGCAACTCAACATTTAATCTTTTAAGTATTAAAGAGTTGAAATGACTTGGTCAATATGAACCTAGAGGTATTAAGAAGGCATTCTAAAAGCATAAACATGCCTGGGCCAGTGTGGCTCCTCTGATTGGGCATCGCCCTGCAAACCAAAAGGTCACTGGTTCAATCCCTGGTAAGGGCACATGCCTGGGTTGCAGGTTTGGTCCAAGTGGGGGCACAAATGGAAGGCAGTCAGTCAATGTTTCTCTCTCACATCAATGTTTCTTTCTCTCCCTTTCTTTCTCCCTCCCTTTTCCTTTCTCTAAAATAAAAAAATAAAAGCATAAACACTAATAAACGGTAGAAGAGAGAAAAAGAAAAGACTTCCTGCTCCAAAGTTTAGCCAGAGATGAAACCCATTTTCCTCTCCCCATAATTCCCTGCTCCCAAGATCCAAAAGTCAGATCAGTACTACTGTAACTGATGTTCACTGCGAGGCTAGACAGGGGCCTTTCTCCATCTATCCATTTTAATATGCAACGAAGTCAGTTACAGACCCAGTCTGTAGTCTAACCACAGAACTAGTATTTATATAAAAATTGTTATAAAAGACTAAATGACTCACAGAAATGTACGCTTAACTTTGTGTGTCTATCACTGTATATAAATTATACTTCAATATAGTTGATCTTTCAAAAAAACAAATGAGTAAGTACAATAAGAAAATATTAGATAACTGGGGGGTGCAGGGTAGAGGGGGAATAAAGCGGGAAAAATTGTGAAAACTGTAACAGCATAATCAATAAAATATACTTAAAATGTTTTAATTAAAAAAGAAAATACTAGATTAAAAAACTTCATTTCTTAAAGATATCGTCTTCCTTCAGAAGGGATTCCATTCAGAAAAAAAATGAGGAAAACTTCAGGGAGAGATGAAATGTATTTATTCATTTATTTATAAATATTTATTTTAGTTTTCTCGTTTTATTTTAGGTAGCCTTTGAATTGCAGATTTTGCTAGGGTTTTGGATTCAATGGTCTGCTATCTCTTTTTTTTTTTTTTAAATTATTTATAATTTTTTGGAGTTCTCCGCCGGGGAAACATGGCGGAAGTAAGGACTGCAGGATAAGAATAAGGTGAATCTGAGGCAAATCCCATGGAAAGGACTTTGTTTGATAGAAGACCCTGGAAACCTCATGAGTAAAGAAGTGACAAGAACTGGGCTTCAAGATTAATTTAGGCAAAAAAGCATAAGATAACCTGGATAAAGGTGACACTGAAAGCAAGATCATATCAGTTCAGGTGAGATGAGAACCTGATTCAGCTAGAAATGAATAGATACAGATAGAAAAGGGAAATTATCAAATATATGAACATATACATAATATATAATACTGTATACAAATGTCAAATCAAAAAATTTAAAGAAGAAAACCAAATAACACTAGATTTAAAAACTAGGTAAGTAAACACTAATATTCACAAAAGAAATAGAAAATCAACACAGAACAGCTACTAAGCAAATCAAAATGGAACCCAAAGTTGTCTTCAGAAAAAAAGAAATTGAAGCCTGAATGTTCTGACAAGTGAGGGATGATGCCAAACTCTCCAGTAAAAAAAGACAACCCCAGTCTAAATTGCTCCTGAAAAGAGAAAAGGAAAAACCATCCAACTTGTTTCATAAGTCTACTAGAACCCTGAAACCAACATGTATTAAGAACTGTACCAGTCCTGGCTTGGTGGCTCCACTGGTTGAAGCATCATCCATATACCAAAAGGTTCACACGTCTGGGCACATATTGGGGGCAACCAATTGCTATTTCTCTCACATCAATGTTTCTCTCTCTCTCCCCTTCCTCCCTCTCTCCTGCCCTCTCGAAAATCAAGAAATATATCCTCGAGTGGGAACTTAAAAAAAAAACAACTGTACCATAGTTAGAAGGTAAAGAGAAAAGTGACAATACCATTAAAGGAGAACCCATAGATGTTGGCTACAGATAAGACATGATGGAATAGGAAAGGGCTGGGTTTGGAATGACATCAACAGAAATAAGAAACACCAGGGAAACAAGTTTGGTAAGGAAGAGGAGTTCAGTTTGAACCAGAACAACCAGATGAAGATATGCATAAAACAGTTGGATATATAGGGATTCAAGCGTAGAAGAGAAATAAAGAACAGAAATTTGACAATTATTCAGGCAGAAGGGTCTACACAATAATGTCAAAGAACTAGAGAAATACACAAGTGATCTGAAAGGTGAAACTTGAAGAATACATATTAATCAGGAAAAAGGAAAAACAGAAAGCAGAAAAGGGGCAATAGGAAACAAAGTACTCCTGGCTGGTGTAGCTCAGTGGCTTGGGCGAGGGAACCAGAGGATCGGGGTTCAATTCCCAGCCAGGGCACATGCCTTGGTTGCAGGCCAGTTCCCAGCAGGGGACACATGAGAGGCAACCATACATTGATGTTTCTCTCCCTCTCTCCTTCCCTATAAAGATAAATAAATAAATAATCTTTAAAATGTTGTGAAATTAAAAAAGAAAAAGAAACAAAGTACTATGTCAAAAAAAGCCCTCCTATCATCTAGTTAATTCTTACTCATCCTTTAGAGCTGTCTGGGCTTCAAAGTAACATTTCTTAAGGAGGCTTTCTCAAATTCTCCCAGCACAGCCAGCACCAGATCAGGTTCTCCAAAATTTTAAACTCTTATGATACTCTGCACCTTAATTACAATCATATCATATTTAATTATAGAAGTCATTCATTTTTTTTATTTATTGATTGGAGAGAGGAACAGGGGAGAGAGAAACATTGATTGCTTGTTCCACTTATTTATGCATTCATTGGTTGATTCTTGTATGCCCTGACAGGGATCAAACTGCCATCTTGGTGTATGGGGACAATACTTTCGTCAACTGAGCTATGGGCCAGGGCTTAGAATTCATTTTTCAATAGTTTCCCCCACCAGACTAAGCTCTGTAAAGGTAAGGGCCATACCTGTTATTGCAGCCTATTATCTTGCATGGTGTGTTAGGATATATAGTATTTGTTGAATGAAATAGATGAACAAAAGCCAAGAAAAGGGATTTCAAAATGCTACAGAAAACTCAAGGATCTGACTAAGAAAAGGGTCTTAAATGTGTTGATTAGGTTATAGTTGACCTTTGTGAAGGTGAAATTCAGATAACAATGAGTTAAGAAGTTCGCCCTGGCTGGTGTAGCTCAGTGGATTGAGCACAGCCTGCAAACCACACGATAGCGGTTCAATTCCCAGTCAGGGCACATGCCTCGGTTGCAGACCAGTTCCCAGCAGGGCATGCACGAGAGGCAACCATACATTGATGTTTCTCTCCCTCTCTCCTTCCCCCCTTTCCCTCTAAAGATAAATAAATAAAATCTTAAAAAAAAAAAAGAAAGAAGTGAAGAGATGGCCAGGAAGTAAAGATAGGAAAAGTAGACTACACTTGGCAATCTCTACAGATAAGACTATGAAGGAATGAATTGAATTTTATTTTAATTTTTTTCTGTTATAATTATTCTTTAATAAACATGTATTACTTTTTATAAGGGCAAAATTTTTAATATTCACATATTTGAAGAGAAAAAGCAGTAACGAGACAGCTTAAGGGAGTGATGGACTCAAAAGAAGGTTTTTGAAAATTGTGGTAATCTTTTAATGTTTTTTAATTTTCTAATAACTGACATTTGATGTTACATTACAGTTTCAGATGTATAGCACAGTGGTCAGATGCTTAAATAACTTAAGAAGTAATCCCCGGATAATTCTACTATCCACATGACACCACTATTATTATATTTGTCACTGACTATATTTCCTATGCTATATTCTACATCACTGTTACTAGTTTGTAACTGCCAATTTATACTTAATTGTAAATTATGGGAATCTTAGCGCATCTGTCCTTTTAAGAACCCTAAGATAAAAGACAGGACAACTCATACTCCATGAAGTAGGAAAGAAAAGAAAAATAAAACAAGGTGTTAACAGAAAGAACTTTAAAAAAATATTCTTCCACTGAGATGGAAGGAAAGAAGATGAAAGAAGGAATCCAATCAGTTCTGAAAGGAGTTCCCACTGGATGCCTCAAACTTTTCAGTAAAGGGTTTGGAGAAGTGAATAAAGTAGAAAAGGTTTGAAATGAGCTTCACAGAGAATGTGCAAGGGGGAAAAAAACAGGAATAGAGTACTGGTTCTATTAAAAGGGTTCTAAATTTCAATCAGCCTTTTGGAAACTCAACCTATTTCTACCTCAGAACTGCCTGTAGTTTAGCTTTAAGTTTAAATATTTAAATCTGTCCACAAACTTTTTATTTTAGAAACTGAAAACAGTGATAGGCATTAAGTTACATTCTATTGTTACTTATCAGAATTGAACTCCTCTTACAAGTAAATAAAAAAAGAATTCTCAACTCAAGGAATAAAATAGCGATCATTTTAACTATAACTGAAAAGTGCTCCTAAATGTAAGTGTTTGCAGAAAGAGGTTTTTTGTTGTTTTTAACTCATCCTGTCCCTCACTTTAACAGCTCGTGAATAGTAGTAAAGAAAATCCTGGATTCAAATCGCAGCTCACTTAAACAAGTTATTTAACTTCTTTACGTCTCGGTTTTCTTGAGTAAAAAATGAGGAATACAATAACCAGTGTTGTCTTACGGACTAAATGACATAACAAAGGTGAATGTGCCGAGTTCGTACTATATACTCAGAACAGTTTGCTGACCGTTTAAAAGAGAAAACCTGCAACACTCTGATCAAATTAAAACATCCAAGAACCAAGTCACAAAACGCAAGACCCTAACACATTCTTTTTCTTTCCTGTCGCAAGCTATCTTTTTTCCTTGCCAATCCTTCCCACTACGAGTCTGGAAAAAGAAAAAAAGCGTTACATTCGATCCAGCAGAAAGTTTTCTGAAACCAAAGTGCAGAATCACAACAGACATGGCAGCAGAGGCAGTGCGGGACAACAGGTGAACCTCCGAGAACCCTGGCACCTTCCCGAGGACAAGTAGTTTTGAGGGAGGGCTTGCAACTCCTTCTGGCGCTACCACCCCACGAAACAGACATATCCCCCCCCCTTTTTTTGGCAAAAGTCTACAGAAACAAGCCGCGAATATCTATCTACCTCGCAGCTTCTGGACGAAGGTGAGCGCTTTCCCATTTGAGGATTCAAGAAGCGTCCTTTGAAGCCCGCTTTCGCCCCACACCGCCTCCCCAAACTCCGCCTGAAACCCGGGAAACAAAAGAGGAGCCGGGCGGCCGCCCAGGCCCAACGCTGGGCATCCAAGGGGCCGGGGTCGGCGACCGGCTCCGGCTCGGGGCCGAGGTCCGCGACGACCGCGGATCGGGCACAGAGTGAGGATTAGGGACGGCAGGGCCCAGTAACCCCCGGCCTGATACAGCCGAGAGACGGCGGGGACTCCGTGGGTCCACCAGGCCGGGGCACCCCCCTCTCGGGCCTCCCACACGCGCCCAGCTGCCTCCAAAACTTCGCCGGGAGTCCGCACCCACCTCCCAGTCGCTGTCGGCCTCTCCCGCACTCGCACTCTCCAGACGAATCAACTCACCCAGACTCCGGGGAACTCATCCTCCAGCCCTCAGCGCGAAGCGGGGAGGGCGCGGCGAGCCGCCAGGACGCGACCGGGGCCCGTCCCGGCCTCTGCCCTTGGCGTACAGCGGCTCTGGCCCGGCTGTCCCTGGAGTGGCCGTGAGATCGTCGTCTCAGACGAGGACAGACGCGCCGGAGCCCCAGCCGTCCTCCTCCCTTTTCCCTCCCCCCTGGTCCTTCGCCGAGCTCCAACAGGCGGATTCCAATCTCAGCAGCAGCCGCGGCGGCCAACACTTGCACCGTGGGGTGGGGGTTGGGGGTTAGTGGGGGCTGCCCGGGCACAGGGCTGGGGGGAGGGGCGGGCCTCCACGAGACTCGGCGCTGCGCGCGCGCACTAGGAGAACGCCAGACCCGCCCCGCCTCGCCCCGGACGCGAAGGGAGCCGAGCGTGCGGCGGAAGCGCCCGAAGGGTCCTCGGGGCCCTGGCGCCCCGTTGCCGGGGAGGAGGCCCAGCCGCCGGCAAGGGGGCGCCGGGCTGCTGTTGGGAGAAGGAGGGGCTTTCCTTTCACGCGGCCCCGCGGGCCTGACTTCACCAAGCAACAGCACTGGATCCGTGGTGGACGGCTGGTCTCCGGTAGCCGGGTCGAGCAGATGCCCCTTGAGCCTTCTTTTCTGGCGGGTCCTTCACAATAACATCTCCAACAAATACTCCCAACAAACTAATACTCCCCGGGAGCACCAGTAGGTTCGCTGGTGCAGTAAGCCTGATTCCACACACTTCGGCATGGAGGCCAAGAAAAGAGAAATGTAGGCACACTATTCATTATTCTCACCGCTCCCCGGCTTTTCTTTCTGGTTTGGTCTCTTTACCAAGGTGCAGAGGCACAGGTAAGATCCACTTCAACTGAGCTGCAGCGCCCAAAAGCATTTAGGCATAGGGCTCGGAGTTCCGAGGCCCGGGCTGCCGGGGGCCTTATGATCTGTGAGCCGTGAATTCCAAAGGCATAAGACGAGTGGCGTTACTCAGTTCTCTATAAATATTGCTCTCTTCTCCAGCTTTGGCTCACTCTAGTGACCTCGTGTACCCTCCGAAGTTTCATTGGCCCATTTAGAAAATATAAATAATTGTCCCTATTTCTTTTCTTCCATTTCCCTTCATTCTTTGTGGAAAATGCTGTTAAAATTATTCGATGCCGTGTAAATGAAGAAAGAGTATAGGCCCCTTTTTAAGAACAGATATGGCCTTAAACTTATAAATATTTTAACGAATGTATCACGTTAAGCCTCTTTAGAAAAGATACTTTTTGTTAAAGGACCCTGTGTGTTGTAAAATGGGTGAAAAGAAAGAAGGCAGGAAAAGAACGTATCAAGCACTAATACTTGTTTTTATACACGTTATTCCTAAAAAAAAAAAAAAAAAGTTTAGATTCCAGAATAGTCCCTTATATTCTTGTTTAAATGCCTGAGTTTCCTTACATTTGTTGAAAGAGTTTTTAAACCATCTTTTATTCTGTCTCTCATCTCTCACCCACCTTTGCCTTTAATAACTCAGATACCCTCCATAATTACAAATTCTATTTACTCTAAATTTTTTTTGAACCATAGCTATCTCGGGTTTGATAGTCGTGAGTTACAGTATCTTACTCAGTGGGAAGAATGTATGATACAGTGAGTTTCTTTACATCAACTAAAATTTGTCACTTCAAATTTTCTACATCACTTTAATTTTAGGGAAAAGCCTGGACCTTGTGCTCAAGGAAATTCAGCTGGGTTGACCAAAAACTCCTTGATCTATGATGAGCAATGTGTCATGACAGATAAAACTAAGACAGGTGTGTTAATATACTCGGTATAGCCTAATTCGATTTTCAAACACATGAATCAGTCTATAAAATAGGCAAGAATTTCAGATTGGAACTTTAGTTTTTACTCTATGAAATTACCTTGTTCATTTTGTTATTTTTTTATAGTATCATCTGAGTTTCTCTGCCCCTCTAGAATGTAAATTCCATGAGAGCGAAACCTTGCCGATCTTGTTCTCAACTGTTTCCTCAAAGTCTAGTTCCTGGCACATAACAAGTGCTCAATATTTGTTCATTAATGAGAGTGATAAGGATAAAATTTCCTCTAAGCATTTCTGAAACTTGTCATCAAGACCCAGTTTTAGAGGGTGGCATGAACTATGTTAAAAAGGATGAGGGTGGATCAAAGAAGGTATGGATTACGCATTCTTCACTGAAAGGAGGACTTCTGCTTTCAGGGAAGGCAGTAATTCAATAGATTAAACCAAGTTAATCCAAAGTCATTTTTCTCAAAGACTTTGTGAGGCAAAGGTGAGTATGGAGATAAGTTAGAACCCAGTGACAGGGTGATGCTTGAGTTTGGTTTCATGCCTAGTATTAAATGGACAAAAGTATTGTGAAGGATAGAGAAACAGGTACATTTTTTCAGCATGGACACTATTAGGTCATTTTATTGGTTAACAATATCCAGTCATGGTTTAGAAGGACCAAGCAAAAACGGAAATTATGTTTAAGAAAAAGATGATTGTGTACAAATACAATTTGGTGCACCAAGTAGAGAAAAGTTTAAAAATCTGAATTTGATCTTATCTTCATAATGGTGTATTTTACTTTCCCTTTTATTTTTAATTCTAAATAACTGGCAGCTTTTCCCATTTCCATTTTCATTTCTCTTTGCTTCAAAGCACTTGTTCACTTTGATTCAAAGATAGTTTACTGAGGCTCTTGCTGCAAAGTAGACACCACTTGATCCTACCTAGTCTATGGTATCTATAACCCTCTTCTTACTCTTAGTAAACCGTTTATTATAAAACCCAATCCTTTCCTGTCCTCTGGCAAGAAGAATCCTCAAAGCTCCTGGCTGCCTTTTCAACTCACTTGGTGAGCCCTAATCCTCTCTAAGAAGTGACTTACAGGTACAAGGAGTATGGAAAACAGTACGGAATTTTCTCAGAAAACTAAAAATGGACCTACCTTTTGACCCAGCAATTCCACTGCTAGGACTATATCCTAAGAACCCTGAAACACAAACCCAAAAGACCCTGTGTACCCCAATGTTGATAGCAGCACAATTTACAATAGCCAAGTGCTAGAAGCAACCTATGTGCCCATCAGTAAATGAATGGATCAAAAAACTATGGTACATTTACACAATGGAATACTATGCAGCAGAAAGAAAGAAGGAGCTCCTGCCCTTTGCGACAGCATGGATGGAACTGGAGGGCATTGTGCTGAGCTGTGTAGGTAAGGGACTGGTGCCAAGTGATCTCACCTTTGACAGGCATCTAATCAACAAAACAAACAAACAATTTGGCCAGGATATGGCCAAAGACACTGAAATTGGGAGGAGGCTAGCAGTGACCAGAAGGGAGAGGGGAGGGAATTTCAGGGGATGGGGGGAGAGGTTTGAAGGAACTAGTATGGGGAACACATGGGCAATAACAAGGGGTGGGGGTGGGCTAGGATTGGGGTAAAGGGCAGAAAACTGTACTTGAACAACAAAATTAAAAACAAATAATTCACATCAACAGTAGCAAATTTTTTTTACATCTGTTCTTCTAATTGATTTTATATGTATTATTTTGTTTCAATAATAAAGCATGGTAGGTTCTACTATTAATCTCATTTTATTGATAAGGAAACTGAAGTACAAAAGCTTAAGTCATTTGTGTTTTGAGGTTTTTAACCTGAGATCTAGTTCAATGGGTAGAATTCAGGGTATCTGAAAATTTGGATGTGGAAAAAGTAGGGATTAATTTCCAGTAACCTGAAACTGAATTTTAGCATTTTATCCAACTGTGAATATATGCAGAACAACACAGTAACAGTAACAGAGTCTGTTTCTGCTCCAATGATAAAATTTAGCTAAAGTTTTATGTCACTTTTCAGTTGTAGATTTTTCCTTTTTTTGATTTAAATTATTTTATTGTTCAATTTCAGTTGTCTGTATTTTCTCCTCACCCCTACCCTCCCCACCCTCTCCAAACCCACCTCTCTCCCTTGCATCCACCCTCCCCCTTGGTTTTGTCCATGTGTCCTTTATGGTAGTTCCTGAAAACCCTTCTCCCCACTAACCCCTCCCCATTCCTCTCTGGCTATTGTTAGATTGTTCTTAATTTCAATGACTGGTTATATTTTGTTTGTTTTTTCTTTTGTTGGTTGTGTTCCAGTTGAAGGTGAGATCATATGGTATTTGTCCCTCAACACCTGGCTTGTTTCCCTTGGCACGATGCTCTCCAGTTCCATCCATGCTGTCGCAAAGGGTATAAGCTCCTTGAAATAACATTGATGCTCTTAACCTTTTTGAAATTATGATAGATATTAGAATCACTTTTGGCCCTTATTTACTGATTTACTGCATTAGTGAAGAAGCAAGATGTGCATTTATTTATTACTTAATACTTAAGAACTGTATTTCAATGTATTTTTTTTTGCAATTTTGTATAGTCTTTGCAAAGATTTTTGGCAACTGACATAAAATCTATGTTACCATATTACCTTGCAAAAAAAAAAAAGAAGAAGAAGTAACTTAACGGCCCTTTACTTGTGCTTGAAGCCCTAGCCTATTAACCTGCATGGAACTTGGTTTTCTCTGCCAATTGTCCTGACTCTGCTCTCCTGAATCTGCCCTGGCCTTGCAACACAGACTTTGCTGTGTACTAATAGATACCCCATTCCTCTGGTGGCAACCCTTACTTGCCTTCAGCTCTTCATTCCTAATTTCTCTGCATCCATATCCTATCCAGCTATAGAGCCCCCTTTCACCCATTACCTGATACTTACTGCTTTCTGGAACTACCACCTGTTTGTGTGCTTGCTGCTCTCTGGCTATCAGGCACTGCCTAGAGGGCTGGAGTTCCTCCCACAAACACCTGGAGCTGAGACTTCCCCACCCCAGCTGCCACTCAGTCCCTGGTAAATCTCCATCTTGTGCAGTTCACCACCCTCACCACCCTGCCTTTCTCTGTCCTGAGAGCAGAAGATTTATGAGTTATTACATATTACTTACTTTTTAACCAAATAAAAAATCAAAGTGTAATAGGGATGTACTTATGTATATGTTTTTATTCATATACATGATAGCTATACATATATATATGTAAGCAATGCAAATGTGATTCTACTTTCTACTTCAAGACACAAATTCAATTCATGAATTCCTTTGGGACTAATAGTCCAGAAGTAGTTTGAAATGTTGAGCTTCTAGGTTTTTGACATAATCTTAGTAATTCTTGAATAGCCACATTATGAATGTTAACCACAAAAGCAGAGACAGTACAGTTTAACTCTGTATAAACACATAAAACAAAAAAAAAGTGAATAACTTATGATTTAGTCAGATAAAGTTTAGAAGAAATACTAGCATCAAGTCACATGCTTGGATTATGTTACAAATAAAAATTAACTCTCTGACAGCTGCTTATGCTGAAAATGTGTGATAAAAAATTGAATTTTAGATGTTACGCATTTTTATCTTTAGGAGAGTGAAACTAAATAATCAGAAAAATTTCAACAGTGCAGTAGAATGATTTTAGATCTATCCCGGAAGTTGAACAATAGTGCTTGTTGCTTATGGGGCCATCAGGAAAAGCCAGCTGTGGGTTTCTTTCTGGTACAATTAATTGCTTCCGCTGTATATAAAATTGAAAGAATTGGGTGCTTTAGTGCGGAAAAAGGATATCCTGCTACACGGCTCCTATTTCCTCACAAGGGCTATTATTGAGCCTTTTGCCATTAATTCACATGCATTGGATTACCCTGTGATGAAAGACCAGAGGCCTTTCATTTTTATAGTCTCTTATCTCCTATTTAGTTGGACCTCTCTGGAGATAACCTGCTCTTCTCCTAAGACTGGTTAATTGCTAGGATGTCAGAAGGTGGGTAATGACTGACTTCCTTTTTAGAGACTAATTGTGAGCTCATTTCTAGACTTTTTTTTTGGAGTGTCCTTCCTCATTACTGAGAAATATTCTAAGTTGTCATAATTTGAAATGATAGATGTGACATTTTCAATGCCTGCCCATCGTACACCTTGAGACCAGCAAGTGACTCTTCTATAAATTGTCTATATAGACCTTTATTGTCCAATACACTAACCACTTGCTATGTGTAGTTATATAAAATTTAAATTAGTTAAAAGTAAATAAAATAAGAATTCAGTTTCTTAATCTAAGCCTATTAAGTGCTGGATAGCCACATGAAGTTAGTGGCTACCATGTTGGAAAAGTAGGGATAAAGAACGTTTCCATTTTCACAGAAATTTCTGTCAGACAATGTTGGTATGGATTGTGACCTCAACTCAGGCCCCATAAACAGTATTTGAGCCCATTTCCTGAACTGATGTTTCTGTTCTCACCATTCAAAGCAAATGATGGAAAGACTAGTACTTTCAGGGATTATTGCTATAGTTTGTTACTAGAGGAGTTTCTCTGAACATGTATAGCATCAGAAATGGGGGGTTGCTATTCAACAAGTATGAAGTTATAGTATTTTAAGTGTTCCTTTTTTTTTTTTTTTTTTTTTTTTTTTTTCAGAAAGAGAGGGAGAGAAACATTAATGTGTGGTTGCCTCTCACACGCAACCCCAACTGGGGACCCAGCCCACAACCCAGGCATTTGCCCTGACTGAGAATCAAACTGGTGACCGCCTGACTTACAGGCCTGCACTCAATCCACTGAGCAACACCAGCCAGGGCAGTACTGTAAGTGTTCTTAACTCACAAAATGAAATTTTTAAGTGGTAGAAAATTGGTCAATATTCTAATGGTGATCGTCTCCATGTGGTAGAACTATGATTACTTTTTTCTTCTATTTAAATGTTTTTCAGATTTTATTCAATAAGCACATGTTTTTTCAATTAATAAAAGTTACACTTAAGATTCTTAAACCCATTCATTTATTTTATCACCAATTTCAAAGAAAGATGTTTTTACCAGTCTCTGTCTCTAAGGGAGAAAATAGTCATATTGATCAGTGAGAAATCTGTGTTCCCTTCTATCCTAGCATAAAAACATTATAAGAACCTGCATTTGGGTGTCCTGAAGCCCTGTTAAATAGAATTACAGAACATCCCTCTGGAAGAGATGACTCATAAGCTCCAGCAATCCTCTCACCCAGGCATTTGTCGGGTATTTTGCCAGGATTCATACATTTCTAGACTACAGTCCAGAGTCTGCAAATTAATGCCCAACATTAAGGAAGTTCATGGAACTGAAGAGGGCTCCAGTTTTACCTCTGAGAAGAGAACCATAAAAAGAAGTCCTCATTTCCTAAAAGTTCAGGCATGATCATACAGGTTTAATTAGGAACAATGAGCTGTTTACAGCAAATTATAAACTGTATAAAGCAGACCACAGTGGACACTCCCAAAGGATGTCCCATGAACCCTCACTGCTCCAAGTCGAGATTCAGCAGATCTGGCTTAGAGAGGTAGAGTGCTGCAATGCCAGCCAGAAGAGTGTCCCAGAAGTCCCTTTCTAGAACTTTCCATGACCAAGAGGGATGACTGAAGAGTACATGGAAAGCCTCTTGTTTTTCTTTCCTTTCATCCTTAAAACCTGAAGCCAGTCTACTCTTTTCTCGACTGGTACTGCACATACCCTTCAGAGAAGCACTTCAGAAACAGGCTAAGCAACACAATTTGGTGGGAAGAACTCCAACTTTGAAATCAGAATTCTGTCTGAACTGATTAATTTTTTACCTTGGGTGGAGTTTGTCAACATCTCTGAATCCCAGTTTCTTCTGTAGAAAATAGGGATAAATAATATCAATCTAATGTGACAGATATGAAAATGAACTGAGAAAATATGGAAAACAGTTGGTATGGCATCAACACTCAATTAATTTTAGTTACCTCATTTTTTCCTTCTAGAAAGTGATTGTCTATTAGCGTTTATGTTGAAGAGGAAAGAAACTGTAAAACTCAAAAATTTTAAGTATTAATAACATTTTTACTAAAATTAAATGGCAAACAAATATGTGACTTTTTCCAAAAGGCCACTGCTATAAAGTGTTCTTATCTCTAGCTTGAGAATCTGTTTTGCTTTTGAAGGTCTTTCAGTGAAACTTGAGCACTCTTGTCAGGTGCCACTAGCAAAAGTGTATATGTGGGCAAAACATTAGAAATAGCATCTAAAAGAAGATGCCCAGACCCACCAGTTCTAGGTCTGACTGGGTTAATAAGAGACACAGCTGTGGACAAAGAATTCACATCTGTTTTTTCTGGATGTGAACCCTAGGGTAGTTTTAAGACTTGGTGGCACATTTTGAGCTTGTGTTTTTCTTTCCTGGTGAATCTAGAGCCATCATATCAAGCAGAGTGTTTTGCTGATGGAGAAGCTAAATGAGGTTCTGCTTCTAGATATTTAACAAAAAGTTCTGAAATAGAACTGTTGCCAGGGCTGATGTGGCTCAGTTGGAGTGTAGTCTCCTGGTTAGGGATCCAATTCAGTCAGGGCACATACCTAGGCTGTGGGTTTGGTTTCCCAGTTGGAGTATGTATGGTAGGCAACCAATTGGTGTTTCTCTCTCTCTCTTTCTTCCTTCCTCTCTCCCTAAATTCAACAAAAATATTTTTAATTAAAAAAAGAACACATAATCAGAGCTGAGGTATTGGTCTCAGATATGTGTTAGGAACACTTTTTTTTTTAATTTTTTTAAATTTTATTTATTTATTTTTTGAGAGAGGGGAAGGGAAGGAGAAAGAGTGGAAGAGAAATATCAATGTATGGTTGCCTCTCATTTGTCCCCTGCTGGGAACTGGCCTGCAACCCAGGCATGTGCCCTGACTGGGAATCGAACCTCGATACTCTGGTTCGCAGGCCCGTGCTCAATCCACTGAGCTACGCCAGCCAGGGCTTAGGAACACTTTTTGATGCAAGCAACCCAGTCATCCACTTGGTAACACCACCTTAATCTTCATTGAACAACTCCATTTCTTCATTTTTGATACCCAAAGTGCTTTCTATTGTAATGCTTCATGACCTTCATATTTTGGTGTTTGAAAATATGCCTTAAAGAGGTTTCTCATTTGGATTCTGTCAACTTCTCCTTCTGTGCTACTTAGTAAGTTTATCAGTTTCTTTTGTACTTCATCCAGCACTTCCTGTTGGACATCACTTTGTTTTTTAAATTCTTCAGTTCTTCCTTAAGATCTAAGCCAGCGTTTGCTTTCTGCAGATGTCCCTTTAACAATAGAAGTTTTCCTTCTAGATTGTCTGCCTTCTCCATCTATTCCACTAGTATCAACTTCAAGTTGCTAATCTAGTTTTCTTGTTCCCAAGACAGAGAAAACTGTAGTGCACTTTTATCTCTCCTTAGTGACAACATTTGATTATCGCTGCAATGAATGTATCTGGAAACTGTCTTGATGGCTTGCCTTTTCCATTGCTAGATGATTTTAATGTTTCCTTCAGTATGGTGGCGTTGCTTCTTAGAAGATAGAGCAGATAGTTGCTCTATCTTCTGTACTCCCAGGTTCTGGCAAAGGAGAATCTTGATTCTAAAACATAGTTAAGGACTTCTGACCAAGATGGAGGCATAGGTAGATACACTTTGCCTCCTCACACAACCAAAAGAAGAACAACAACAAATTTAAAAACAAAAAATAACCAGAACTGCCATGGATGTCTGACTCTATGGTTGTCTGACACCAAGGAATTAAAGAAGAAACATTCATTCAGACTGGTAGGAGTGGCGGAGACAGGCAGCCAGGACAGAGAAGACACATGGCAAGGTGGTGGTTGGAGAACCAGGAGGGTGATACAATGGCTAGTGGTCCCACATTTGCATGCAGATAAATGAGGAGGAACAACTGGGGAGTGAAACAGACCTCACAACCCAATACCTCTGGCTGTAAAATTCTGTGGGAATTGCAACAGTCAAAGAAGCCCCCAGTTTCACAGAAAAGTCTGTTGGAGGGGCTCATGGGGTCCTAGAATGTACACAAACCCACCCAGCTGGGAATCAGCACCAGAAGGGCCCAATTTGCTTGTGGGTAGCAGGGGAAGTGACTGAAAGTGGGGAAAGAGCCAAGCAAGCATCATCGTTCCCTCTCTGACCCCTTCCTCACATACAGTGCCAAAACGCAGCAAAGTAGGTTGCCCCACCCTGGCAAATACCTAAAGCTCTGCCTGTTACAACATAACAGGCATGCCAAGACAAAGACACATGGCCTAAATGAAAGAACAGATCAAAACTCCAGAAAAAGAGCTAAGGAATGGTGAGATAGCCAACCTATCAGATGCAGAGTTCAAAACACTGGTAATCAGGATGCTCACAGAATTGGTTGAGTATGGTCACAAATAGAGAAAAAAGTGAAGGCTATGCAAAGTGAAATAAATATATACAGAGAACCAACAGTAAAGGGAAGGAAGCTGGAATGCAAATCAAAGATTTGGAACAGAAGGAAGAAATAAGCATCCAATCAGGACAGAATGAAGAAACAAGAATTCAAAAAATGAGGAGAGGCTTAGAAACCTCTGGGACAACTTTAAATATTCCAACATCCACATCATAGGGGTGCCAGAAGGAGAAGAGGAAGAGCAAGAAATTGAAAACTTACTTGAAAAAGTAGTGAAGGAAACCTTCCCCAGTCTGTCAAAGGAAATAGACTTCCAGGAAGTTCAGGAAGCTCAGAGAGTCCCAAAGAAGTTGGACCCAAGGAAACACACACCAAGACATATCATAGTTAAATTACCCAAGATTAAAGATAAGGAAAGAATCTTAAAAGCAGGAAGAGGAAAGGAGAGTTACCTATAAAGGAGTTCCCATGAGACTATCAGCTAATTTTACACCCCAGCTGGTGTGGCTCAGAGGACCGAGTGCCAGCCTGTGAACTAAAGGATCAGTGGTTTGATTCCCAGCTGGGGCACATGCCTGGGTTCAGGCCAGGTCCCCAGTAGGTGGCATGCAAAAGGCAACCACACATTGATGTTTCTCTCCCTTTCTTTATCCCTCCCCTCCCCTCTGTCTAAAAATAAATGAATAAAATCTTTTTAAAAAAAAAGACTATCAGCTGATTTCTTAAAATAAACCTTACAGTCAAGAAGGGGCTGAGAAGAAGTATTCAAAGTCATGAACGGCAAGGACCTACATCCAAGATTACTATATCCAGCAAAGCTTTCATTTAGAATGGAAGGACAGATAAAGTGCTTTCCAGATAAGATCAAGTTAAAGGAGTTCATCATCACCAAGCCCTTATTATATGAAATGTTAAAGGGACTTATCTAAGAAAAAGATAAAAAAACTATCAACAATAAAATGACAACAAACTCAAAACTATCAACAACTAAACCTAAAAAAAACAAAAACAAACCAAACAACTAGAACAGGAGCACATTCAGAAAAATAGAGATCACCTGGAGGGTTAGCAGTGCAGAGGGAGAGGAAGGAGAATGGGGGAAAGGTACAGGGAATAACAAGCATAATAGTGTGTACAGAACAGATAGGGGGAGGTTAAGAATAGTATAGGAAATGGAGAAGCTAAAGAACATACCTGTACAACCCACAGACATGAACTAAGGGTAGGAAATGCTGATGGGAGAGTGGGGTGCAGGTTGGATAGGAATAAAGGGGAGAAAGAAATGGACAACTGTAATAGCATCATCAATAAAATACACTTTAAAAATAAGGTATTGCTCTAAAAAAAATGTGGTTAAGTCATCTCTCCAGCTGGTGCCCCTTTTCATAAGTCTGTGATGTAAATGTTGAACCTCTAGGACACAATTTCCCATTTGTTTCTGTTTCAGTGCCAATATGACTTCATTACTCTCCTGTTGAAACATAACTATCTTCATGCATTGATGCAACTGCATTTAAAAACTCATTTAATTCTTACATCTTGCCCTGTTCTTTTTCTTTCAATAGTTGCTCTAAAACAAGAGCCTTCATCATTGCAACATATTCAAATTCTTTCTCTTTCTTCATCAAAGTCATATATTTGTCTCTTACAATGCTTGATTTTCTGTTTCTTTTCCCTAGGCATTTTTTCATTTTCCTGTTTTAGTTTACACATGCCCATTTCAAAATTCATTAATCTGCCTTGGGTGGTGTGGCTCATTAGATTGAGGTCTAGCCTGCAAACTAAAGGGTTGCCCGTTCAATTCCCAGTCAGGGCACTTGCCTAGGTTGTGGGCCAGGTCCCCAGTGGGCAGCATGTGATAGGCAACCACACACTGATGTTTTTTTCCCTTTCTGTCTCCTCCTCCCGTCTCTAAAAATAATAAGTATAAAAAATTTCAATAATCTCTCCTTCAGGCTGGTACTGCCTGCCTCAGAAGTTTATTTTTGCTCACTTCATTAGCAAAATTTTCAGTTTACTTAAAAAAAGTAATTCACCACTTTTTGCTTCAAGAGTTCTTTTTCCTCAAGTAAGTTTTGTAGATCATCTTGTTTCTCTTTTAGCTGCTAAATTTTTCACTTTGTTCATGTTTTCTTTCTAGTTTAGAGGTGTCAGCATTTGAATCAGGCAATCTCTTGATTATTTTTCTCATATTCTAACTGTTTCTTTTCTCTTTTTGAATTAAATTTTATTTTGTGGAGAAGTAATTTACATACAAAAACCACAAATCTTAAGTGTTCAGTTTATGAGCTTTGACAGTTGTATATACCTGCATAACACCTATAGAATAGGTGTTACCTGACACCTATAGAATATTTTTAGAATATAGAATAGATATAGAATATTTTTATCACTCCAGAAAGTTTCCCTACGCCCCTTTTCATTCATTCTTCCTGCATTACCCACAATCATCTTCTGATTTCTGTCAGATTAGTTTTGCCTGGTTTTGAGACTAACATAAATGAAATAATACTGCATGTATCCTTGTATCTTGCTTATTTTACTTAGCATAAAGTGTTTGGCATACATTTGTGTAGTTGCAGTAGTTCTTCATTTTTTCTTTCAAAGCAATATTACATTATATGAACATACCAATATTTAAAACTAAGATCAGTTAGAACCAATTTTGGTTCATGATGGCAGGAAACTCAGGTTGTTTTTTTTGCTGGGTAATTGGTGTAGCTGAACAGCATTAATGATATTCCAGTTTTTTTCCCCCTTATATTTTATTTTATTTTATTTTATTTTATTATTTTTTTAATCTCAGCCAGAGAATACTGGTGCTTTCTTTTGCCTCTTCTTTGGCAGTGACAGACCATCATGTAATTTTTTTCTTTAATGCATGTGTATTCATTTTTGCTCTGTTTCTTCCTTTTCCTGTGTTGATTTTCTGAGCTCTTGTATCTCTTCTTGGAGCAATTTAGAAGACTCACTGAGTTCATCAGATATAATTATGTTAAGAGAGTCTGGATTCTGGAGTTGATCTGGTAGAGGGCTATGGTAAAATAGGTCAAATTTACCTAAAAGATCATCCTTAGCATTGGAAAGCTGCCCTATGCATAGCTGAATTTGTGCTAACTCCTCCAAATTCTGGACTCTAGAAAGTTCCTTTTGTTTAATATGTTTCTTCAGCTCAAAGTTGTCCTTCTGGATGTTTAAATTACATTTTTCTGACTGGGTTAGCTGATTACTAAATCTTCTATTTTATCCTCAAGCTTCTGCTTGGTTAAATACAAATCATTAACAGCCAGTTCACTTTGAATTAACTTTTCTTTCTGCAGGTCTGACTACTGAGTGATGTTCACTTGCTTATCTTCAAGTTAATGAACTCTTTTTTTCCCATCATTTAGAGCTTGTTTTAGTTTACTGATAATGCTATCTACTTTTTTTAATCCTCACCCAAGGACTTTTTTTTTTCATTGCTTTTAGAGAGAGAGGAAGGGAGAGAGAAACATCGATGTGAGAGAAAAACATCAGTTGGTTGCTGCCTTATATGTACCCCAACCAGGGATGGAACCCCAAACCTGGCCATGTTCCCTGACCAGAAATCAAACTTGAGACCTTTCATTCTTCAGGACAACACTCCAACAAACTGAACCACACCAGCCAGGGCTCATTTTGTTTTAATAGCTCATCTTTCCTGAAAACCTTACGCTTTGCAAGTTTTTGTTTCTGTTGAGCCAACTCTCTTAACTCAGCTACTATCTAAGTTTTGGTCCTTGGTCTTTAAGTCACATCTTAAACAATTTACTTCTGAATCTGAATTCATGTCTCTCATAGCTATACTTTTTTTTAAAAAATCCTCACCCAAGGATATGTTTATTGATTTGCAAGAGAGAGAAACTTCATGCCCTGATCAGGGATTGAACACACAACCTAAGTATTTGCTCTGACTGGGGATCAAACCACAATCTTTTGATATACAAGACAATGCTCCAACTGAGCCCCACTGGCCAGGGCTCATAACTATACTTCTAATTCCTTCACACTGTTCAATTTTAAAAGTGGTAGTTGAGCCCTGACATGTGTGGCTCAGTTGGTTGGGTGTCATCCTGCAAAGCAAAAGTTTCATCCAGTTCAGGGCACATGTGTAGGTTGCTGGTTTGGTCCCTGGTTGTACATGGGCAACCAGTCAATGTTTCTCTCTCACATCTGTTTCTCTCCTTCTCTTTTTCCCTCCCTTTCCCTCTCTCTAAAAATAAATAAAATCTTTAATAAAAATGACAGTTGAAGTTCTTCCTTTTCTTCACTTAATAATGAATTTTTTTCCTAAAACTTGAATGTAGTCAGGTTGTCATCAATGAGATTGTTATCCTGGTCTAAACTATTGTCTTATTATTTCATTTTCAGTATTGGTCAACATTTGTTGCACTCTGAACTCTTTTTCCATGATGTCATCTGTGGAAGAACTCTATCCTTTTCTGTCACTGTATCACTTTGCTTCTAATATAAGACTTCAATTCACATTCTTCAATTTTTTTTCTTCTTCTTATTTATCTGAGCTTGTTCTCTCCTTAAAATATCTTTCTTGCCCAGGCCAGTGTGTCTCATTTGGTTGGAGCATTGTCCAGTAAAATGAAAGGTTGTGTATTCGATTCTTGTCAGGGTACATGTCTAGGTTGCAGTTTCAGTCTCAGGTTGGGGCGTGTGCGAGAGGCAAGTGATGTTTCTCTCTTACATCAATGTTCTTCTCCCTCTCTCCCTCTCTCCCTCCCTTCCCTTCTCTCTAAAATCAATGAGCATGTCCTCAAGTGTAGAATACACACACACACACACACACTCACACACTGTAGTCTGTCCAGGAAGTATCTAGCCATGTACTATAAAAAATAGAGACATTTACTGAAGAAGATCAAGAAACATTGTACATAGGACAATGACGCCTCAGGGCCCTTCAAAGTAGGCATCTTAGGACCTCACATAGTTCTCCCAATCACCATCAGCTGTCCTGTAATATCTTTCTGAATCTATTGAAGGTCTTATTTTAGTTTGGGGGAAAAGTCAGAAGTCACAGGGCACCAAATCTGGGCTGTAGGGGGGCTGAGTCACCTGAGTGATTTGGTGTTTCACTAGAAGACCTGCACAAGACCTGATATATAAGTGGGCACATTGTTGTAATGAAGCTGCCAATCACCTATTGTCCATAGCTGCAGCCTTCTGGATCATGTGAATAGTTTCCATGGAGGAATGTTCAAGCTTAACACAAAATTTGGTGCAGATTCATTGCTCTACTCACTCAGTCATTTAAAATGTGACGGCCACACAGTACACATGCTCACTCATCGATGTCTACCAGCCTCATCAACTAGTACAGTGAAGTTGTCATTGTTCACACATGCGCACTTCAGTCCACTCTTGTTGGCTGCCAGGTCACATCAATGTTATGTAAACTGTTCTCATTATATTAATAACAGCTAGACTCTTTCCAGACAGATCTAATATGTCATTTTTTGCAGAAGGTAATTTAATCGTAACCTCAAGTTCTTTGATCTTGGTAACTCTTTTTGAGTTTGTAGAACTTGAATAGGCTTTTGCATGTCACAAATGTTAGAGCCATTGGTTACTCCAAATTTCTAAGCCACTATGCTATAACAGATTTTCTAGTTCTTCAATTCTTTCTTCATATTCACTTATTTTACCTTAATGCTTACAACTTACTTCTGCCAGTTTCTGTTGACAAACATTCTGCAGTACTGCCGGTTCAAGCTATGGTCATAAATTTCCTGTTTCGCTTCTGTTGAAGTCTCTTAATGATATTTTGCAGTTTGTAGATTTCATTGTGATCAGAGCTGTTTGCTGTGGAATTCTGAGCAAGATGCCTTCAATTGCTAACTTCAGCCTCAAGTCTTAGAACTTTATTTGACAGTGGTTTATTTCCTCTTGTGACAAAATCAGGTCAGGAAAGTCCATGTCATCTCCATTGTAAGCTGAAGCATGAAGGTTGATGTCGTAACCCAATGAAGGTGATGCAGGGGTTCATGGTACAAGGCCAGCTCCAGAATTTCCTGACCAAGTGGTTGACTCAAGCTTCAGCAACTTATTCTTTAACACTATCTGTTTTTCTGTCAGATATTTGAATCCTAAGTCTTCCTGTTGTAGTTGATGTCAGTGAGCAGCAGTTTGCTGCTTTATTTGAAGCCATGATGTTTCATACTTCTGTTCTAGATCACTATGAAGAGCTTTAAGTCTCCTTATGTTAAGGTCTCCTGAGTGTCTTTAACCTCCTCTCTCTGAGAGTCAGATGACTGTCCCCCCATTCAGATTCTTCTTCAGCACATTTTTTCTGAAGTTGGAGATGTGGCCTGTGAAGGAAGTCACATTGCCACCCACTTGCCCAGGGAATGGCCTAAGCCAGAGCCAAAGCCCCCAAACTAGGAGGTCATCACTATGGTCATAGGACTGACCTGGTCCACTCCACCAAAAGTCTATAGTACTATTGGACAACACCCCCCCCCCCAAGTGTCTCAGAATTGCTGCGTGAGCAGGGCTAAGAATCAAATCACAATGACCCATTCCTAGGAACTCCACAGAGTTGTGGGGCCTTCCACGTGGGGCATTTGGGAATGCAGAGGCCTGGGCTGACGAGGGGCCTTTCTTCAGTGACAGGTGCACTGTGGGCCTTCTCTGTCTCCTCTGTCTTAGTGACTGTCTCTAACAGCAAATACACATTGCCTTTGCTTTTCTTGTCCCACAGTTCAAGTTATCCAACAGTTTGTGATTTCCACACCACCATTTTTTTTACATTTGAGGTCAAATGCACAGTGACACACATCCATCTTAACAGCACAAATGACGCATTTGGAAAGATGTCTGTGCCTGCACATTAGTGCCTACACAAGTAATTTTTCATTTGCCATTTAAAATATCCTCTACTCCAGAGTTGTTATTAGTCAGAATTGTCTCAGAGTCACCCTACATGGTGACCTGTGAGTCTTGTTTTCACCACTGAAAGCACATTTGCTGTGTGTGGGTGACACCGGATTAGAAGGTGGGGTGGTTAGAATTGGGGGAAATTAAAGTATCTTCAAAGATAAACAGGACGCACAGTGATAGCTAAGTTAGCAGTTCAGATTTTTAACTAACAAAGTCTAAGGTAAAATACGGTGTTATTTCTGGGGGAAGAATTTAAGGAAACACTAGTATAAAATGATGAAGGACTGAACTGTAGTAAAGTATAGTGGAAATTTGTTTACTAGACTATAGTTAGAATACTGGCTATAACATTACCTAAATATTTTTATTTAGGTAGCCGCAATAAAACATCAAGACTTTCTTTACTTCTCTATCTCATTGTGTTACCAAACCCAGCCAGTGTGGGCGGGCGGGGATTGGTCCTACCACTTGCCACCTACTAGGCAAAACTCCAAAGACAGAGTTGAGTGGAAAGGAAAGGAATCTTTTATTTCAGGGGTGTCCAACCTGCAGCCCACAAGCCACATGCACCCCAGGATGGCTGGGAATGCAGCCCAACACAAAATCATAAATTTACTTAAAATATTATGAGATTTTTTTTTCTGTGATTACATGTCATAATGTATTTAATATGTGGCCCAAGACAACTCTTCTATCAGTGCGGCACAGAGACACCAAAGGATTGGACACCCCTGTTTTATTTAACAATCATATAATTCGAAATAGTGGGAAATTGCTGCCGCAAAGCCCGTTTCCTCTAAGACACCCAAAGAAAATCACCCTGCCGCTCTTGGCCAGCTCAGTTCAAGGTTGTGCCAGGAACAACTCCTCCCACCGAAAAGTATATAAATGTAGGTGGCTTAGCTGGTTGCCAGTTGTTACCTAGCTTCAGGCATCTTTTGAAGTCTGTATATCCAGGCGTGCTACTCACGGTATGCTGTCCTCTTCCTCCAGTTGCTGCCGCCAGTGTGTCTGTGTGTCTGGCCAGGCAAGACCCATGTAACACAGCTCCAGTTACCTCTGCAACTTCCCGTTGGGGGGTGGGGGAGAAGTTCCCCACCAGGGCAATGCATGAATGCACAGTTTAACCCTCCCCCATTTCCAGTGAGGGGATCTTCTGGTATAATTCCTCCCCTTTTAATACTCTGGACACTTGTAATCTTACTGAGCAAATGGACAAATGTCTTGTTCTTCTGTAACTACTTTCTGTAGGACCAGGTTGCAGTCTTAGCTATCCCCTGGTCCATAGGTCCCTTCCAAAAGGGGATCTGTAGTGGAGGGGCATTGTGATTCACAAATATTCACAAATAAGCATTGTGATTTTCCTTAAAACCTGTTTCCCCTCCCTAAAATTACCCTTATCATCCAAATTCTAGAGGGACCAGCTAGGGAAAAAATACAAAGCAAGAAGGAAAATCTTCGTCCTTCCAATATCTACCAAAATTTTTATCTCTATGTCATATCTTTTTTTACTTTACTTTCCAACTTAATGTGATGTTTTAACCCTTGGAAACCTCAATTTCTTTTCAAAACAAAAGAGAAATCCAGAGCAAAGACAGAGTTTCAGAAAAAGGGAGGGGCCTAGGCTAGTGTACCTCAATGGATTGAGCATGGGCTGCAAACCAAAGGGTCACAGGTTCGATTCCCAGTCAGGGCACATGCCTAGGTTGTGGGTCAGGTCCCCACTAGGGGGTGTGAGAGAGGCAGCCACAAGCTGATATTTCTCTCCCTCTTTTTCTCCTTTTCCCCCTCTCTTTATAAGTGAATAAATTAAAATATAAAATCTTAAAAAAAAAAAAAGAAAAAGAAAAAGGGAGGGAAGGCCTGGAACTAGCCTTAGACTCACACCAACCGGTCCCACTAACTGGTCACATAGATGACCTCTCTGAGGTCCAATGGCATGAAGCCCCAGTGGGCAGAGACATTCTCTTGCCTACCAGTGCATTCCCTGGTCTCCTGTAAGAGACATGACATCTCATCCCAGCCGGTAGGCTCACCAGAATCAAATGACCTTTCTAGGTCCAAATGGCACAAAGCCCACATGGCAGAGATATTACCTCATGCCAACCAGTCCTACAAATGACCTTTACAAGGTCCAAAAGGCATGAAGCCCAAATGGCAGAGACAAAACAGGTAAGTCCCCACAAGATCAGAAAGCTAGCAAAGAATAACTGTAACCAAGAACTGATGTTTCTTTCATTTCAAGTTAAACTCACAACTTTCTCTACTTATTCAGAAATAACCACAACTCACTTTCAATCCTTGTTCTTTTTAACTGTGGGAAGGAGCATACCTTAACTCAGTATCAAGCAGCCAAAAGTCCCTAGACTTGCAAACATAAAGTAAAGGAACATTGTCACATTGCTTTGGGACTCACTGTCTTCTGCTGAAAGAGAAATTTCAAATCTCCTTCCAGAGTGTAGGTCTAGCTGTTTTTTTCAGCATCAACCACAGCAGCAGGGTCCTCCTCAGGTGGTGCCCATTTTAACTGTGTGTGGTGGATCCAAGGCTTGATTTCCATGAGCTCTAGAGAAGACTGTGTTATCAGTAGGACATCATAGGGACTAGTCCATTGCTTGACTAACTGTTGTTCAGGTTCTTGAGTCTTCCAGGTTTTTAGTAAGACTTGGTCCACCCAGCTGGGACAGGTAGAAGGGCTCGTCAGATGGGTAGGCAGATGTGCAATGAGCAAACTTGTACAAAATGGTTAGTGTTTGCCTTAAATGTTGTATATATTGTCTAATTTTGGGCTCATGCTCCAAATCTAAAGATTTGGAGCTCCTAAAACATAAATTTGAAAGGGTCTCCCATAAAGTATTTTCAAAAGGGCTTAACTTAAGCCCACTTCTGGGTGCTACCCTAATCTGGACCAGAGCAATGGGAAGTGCCTGGTCCCATTTAAAATACATTTCCTGGCACATTTTTTGGGCTGGGCTCTTCTTTATCATGTGATTCATTTTCTCAGTTTCTCCCATACATTGGGACCTCCAAGATGCATGTACTTTTCATCATTTTCGAAGTGCCTGTTCAACCTTCTGGAAGATCTCTGAAGTAAATGATGGTCCATTGTCACTCTGAATGCTGTGAGGATGTCCAGACCTAGGAATTATTTCTTACTAAGTTTCACTACCTCAGTCACCTTCTCAGTTGTAGTGGGGTATGCCTCTACCCATCTAGAAAAAGTGTCAACAAAAACTAATAAAAATTTGAAATTTTCTTTGGTTTTAGGCATTTGTGTAAAATCCACTTGCCATTTCTCAAATGGGTATACCCTTTATATTGTACACCCTCTTTTGCCAGGACATGTTCTGTTTTAGGATTGTTTTTGACACATATCTGACAGGCTTAGGTAATCCTCTGAATGGTCCTTTGCAAATGAAGGCCTTTCAAATGTGGCCTAATGAGGTCCATCAAAGCATCCCTTCCATAATGGGTCCTTTCACGTAGGTGTTTGAGGATGGGATATGCTAGAGCCTCAGGGAGTAAGATCATACCATGGGTGTTGATCTTCCATATGGAATTGGGATCAGTGTTAGTGAATCCCCATTCATGGGCCCATTATTCTTTTCATTTTATGTAATGAGGTTTAAATTTTGACAAATCCAAACGGGATTAAAACCCCCAGGTGTGGAGGTCCTCTTGCTGCTTTATAAGCAGTTTGGTTTCCCTAGCTCACTTGGGAACTGTCCTTTCAGTGGGCAGTGCTTATGGCAACCTGGTCTGGTAGATTCACTTCCTCCAGCAATTGTAAAATCTCTGCATGTTTATCATCCTTGTTCCCTCAGGTTAAGAGTTGTCTTTCTTTCCATATTGTTCCATGGGCAGTGACTACCACAAAGGCATTTTTACATTCTGTATAGATGTTAACCTTCTTTCCCTGGGACAGGACTAAGGCCCTTATGAGGGCTAATCAGTTCAGCCTTCTGTACTGAGGTTCCCAGTGCAGGGGCATGGGTTTTTATTACCTTGTCTATGGTGACTACTGCATACCCAGCTCACTGAGCTCATCATTGGCCATTGTCTGTGAAGCTGCTCTAGTCTGTGTACAGCTCCCAGTATGGTGTCACTAGCAGTTGGGCCAGTAGATCTGGCCTGCTAGAATAAACTCTTGTCTGTAATTTCCAAGCAGTCATGCTGGAGGGCTGAGTGTTCTTCCATGTGCAGGAGCAGAGTTGCTAGATTCAAAGTTGTGGTAGTCTGCAAGGTGACATTTGGGTCATCCAACAGAATGGCATGGTATTTTCCCATGCACCCTGGTGTCAACCAGTACCCTCCTTTCTGTTCCAATAGAGTTAAGACCTGGTAAGGTACCACTACTGTAGTTGACTGTCCCAAAGTGAGTTTCTCAGCTTCCTGTAAGATGTCACAGGTAGCTGTTACTGCCCAGAGGTGTAGGGGACCAGTTTGTTTAAGTCTGGCAAATGTGACTCAGCTCTGTATAGAAAACCTACAAAAGTGAAGTGGTGGTCAGGAGCCAGACCTTCAAACCGAGTTTTCCCATGGGAATCAGGCCTAGAAAATGCATACAGATTGTTATGGCTTGCTCTCGCTAAAACTCTATCACCCTGGTCTAAAACAACAAATATGTATTGTCTATCTTCAAGGTAATATCCAAAGCCTGTATGAATTCTACCAAGGACAGAGCTAATCAGCTCATTGCCATTCCCCTCTGCATGTTATTTTCATTTTTTTGATTGTACCTAAAATGTAGACAATAATATTCTATGTAATAGATAATAAATCCTTCTCTGATGTAAGACCCCAGGAAAATAATAAAAGCCTGTCTAGGCAAGGGTCGAGGTGCTCCCCTCTTGAGGGAGTGGCCGAGGCACCATAGGCACTCTCCCCGTGAGAGAGTAGTAGTGCCTGTTCCCTTTTCCACACAGGGTTGTTGTCGCCTGTGCATTCATTCTCGCCGTTAGCCACAACAGGTGGACTCTGCTGGACAGGATCCACCACACAGAGGGGTGGCCATCCCTTTGTTGTATGATCCAACTTCTTTGAGAGATAGGCTATGGGTCTGGGGATGTTTCCCAGAGTCTGGGTTAGTAACCCCAGTCCAATCCCCTGGCTTTTATGAATGTACAATTTGAAATGCTTCTGTAAATTGGGCAGTCCTAGTGTGGGAGCTGAAACTAGCTTCAGGCATCTTTTGAAGTCTGTGCATCCAGATGTCCTACTGTAATGAGGGACACTGCCCCCAGAAATAAGGGTGGGGTTTCAGCTGCACATGTATGACTAGAGACTGTGCCCCCTTGCTGAACATGGAGCAAAGGCATATATGGCCAATACTGACCCTTATTGGTTGGAAGGCTGGACACTCCCACTGGCTTTCTTGCATCCATAGGATTCTAGGAGAGGACTTTTGAAATGGAGCATGCTGGGAAGGGATAAGTCTGTTGGTTCTTTCACCTTGCAGGGGGCATGTCGACAGTGGCCAGCAGGCCTGACAATGAAGGCCTGTGCAGGCCTGTGAGTGGAGGCCTGGGGGCACAGACTCCAAAAGATGCCTGAGCCTGGACAGTGACTGGAGACCAGCTAAGCCACCTATGTCTATTATACTTTTGGGTGGGAGAAGAGGTTCCTGGCACCACCTTGAACTGAGCTGGCAGAGGGTGACAGGGTGCTTTTTCTTTGGGTGTCTTAGAGGGAACAAGCTTTGAGGCAGAATCTTGCCACTGTTTTCCAAAGACCTTGATGATAATAATCAGTACTGTGAACAGAGTTTTGTTTTTGTGTTATTTTCAGAGTTCTTGAACCTATGTAGTAGTTGTAATAACAAATACTTAAATAGCTATTTTTGATATCATACTCTGACATTGTCTTTCCCCTTTCTTTTGTTACTCAGATATTTTAAGCAGAAACTTGCCATTAAATAAAATATTCCTTTCTTTTCCACCAAACTCTGTCTTTGGAGATTTGCCTGGTAGGCAGCAAGGAGTAAGACTCCCTGCCATTGTTTGGGTTCAGTAACAATACTCACAGCACTCTTCCTTCAGCCACTGCCCGCAGTGTGTCTGTGTGCCAGCCAGGCAGGGCTAGGGTAACATAGCTTCAGTTGCCTCTGTAGCTTCCTGTGAGGGGGAGGTAAGTTTCCTGCCAAGGTAACACATGCATGCCAAGTTCAACACCTTCCTCATTTCTGGTGGAGGTCCCCAGTTATATAAGGAAGTTTAATGATGTTCTTTAAAAGCCTGCTTTCTGGAGTCATACTTTCTAGGTTTAAATCTGGGTTCTACTACTAAATTGTTATCATGGGCAGGGTATGTAACTGTTTCCTAATCTATAAAAGGAGTAAATGAAAGTGCCTACTTTATGCAGTGTTCTATATATTAAGTTATAATGTATGTAAAATGCTTACTCAGGGATTGGTCCATAATAAGGTTTCATATGCTATTATCATTTATTAGGTCGGCCAAAACTCCATATGGTTTGTTCTATGAAATAAAAAACATATTTTTCACTTTCACTAATAACTTTATTGATTTGGATATTTTGAGTATGTCAGCTATCTCCCATGTGGTATAATGTTGATTGTTCTCAATTAATGTCTTGGTTGTATCACTGTCAACTCCAACTGGTCTACCCAACCTTGGAGCATCATCCAGTGAGAAATCTCTAGCATGAAACTTCCCAAACCACATTTGACACAGTCAGTCACAGCACCTTCTCCATACACTGCACAAACCTTTTTTTGTGTTTCAGTTGCATTTTTACTTTTCGTGAAATAATAAAGCATAATGTGCCAAAAATGTTGTGTATTTTCTTCCATCTTCAATATTTAAATGGGTACACAAAAATTCACCAATTTTGAAAGTATGTTTATTTTATGTTTTAAAATATATAATTTTTATTATATTTTTCCATTACCATTTAGTCCCTTTATGCCCCCCTCCCTCAACAATCACCACCCTGCTGTCCATGTTTATGAGTCCTTTTTCTTTTTTTTGCTAAATCCCTCTACCCCCTAACCTCCCCACCCACAAATGACTATCATTTGTTCTCCATCTGTGAGTTTGTATCTGTTTTGCTTGTTTGTTCATCAGATTCCACACATATGTAAAATCATATGGTATTTGCCTTTCTCTGACTGGCTTATTTCACTTAGCATAATGTTCTCCAGATCCATTCATACTGTTACAAAGGGTAAAATCTTCTTTTTTACAGACAAGTAGAATTCTTTGTGTAAATGTCCCATAGTTGTTTTATCCACTCATCTGTTGATGGGCACTTGGACTGCTTCCATATCTTGGTGATTGTAAATAACACTACAATGAACATAGGGGTGCTTATGTCTTTCTAGTTAGTATTTTGGGATCCTTCAGATATATTCCCAGAAGTGGGATCACTGGGTCAAAAGGGAGTTCCATTCCATTTTTAGTTTTTCGAGGATATTCCATACTGTTTCCCACAGTGGCTGCAGCAGTCTGCATTCTCACCAAGAGCACAAGGGTTCTTTCTCCACATCCTCTCCAGCACTTCTTTGTTGATTTATCGATAATAGCCATCCTGACAGGTGTGAGATGATATCTCACTGTGATTTGAATTTGCATTTCTCTGATGAATAGTGACATTGAGCATCTTTTCATATATCTATTGCCATCTGTATGTTCTCTTTGGAAAAGAGTCTATTTGGGTCCTTTGCCCATTTTCTAACTGGGTTGTTGGTTTTGGGTGTTGAGTTTTGCAAGTACTTTGTAAATTTTGGATATTCACCCCTTATCAGATGTATTGATGAATATGTTCTCTCATTCTGTGGGTTGTCTTTTTATTTTATTGATGATTTCCGTTGCTGTGAAAAAACTCTTTAATTAATGAAGTACCATTTGTTCATTTTTTCTTTTGTTTCCCTTGCCTTGGGAGATATATCAAATAAAAAATTCCTACGAGCAATGCTTGATATTTTACTACCTATGTTTTAGATAGTAAAATCTCTTCCAGGACTTCTAGGTTTGGGATATAACATTTAAGTCTTTGATCCATTTTGAATTTATTCTTGTGTGTGGTGTAAGAAGGTGGTCTAGTTTCATTTTTCTGCACATATCTACCCAATTTTCCCAACACCATTTATTGAATAAACTATGTTTAGCTCAATGTATGTGCTTGCTTCCTCCATTCAATATTAATTAACTATAAGGATGTGGGTTTATTTCTGAGCTTTCTGTTCTGTTCTGTTCCATTGATGTACATGTCTATTTTTATACCAGTACCAGGCTGTTTTGATTACTATGGCCTTCTAGTACAGTTTGATATGAGGAAGCATGATTCCTCCAACTTCGTTCTTTTTCAGGATTGCTGTAGCTATGCAGAGCCTTTTGTTGTTACTCATAAATATTTTTTAGTAAATTCTGCCCTAAAAATGATCATTCTCAAATCAATATGCTTTCTTTTTTAATATATTTTATTGATCATACCATTACAGTTGTTCTATTCCCCCTCTTCATTACCCTCCACCCTGCACACCCCTCCCCCACCACTCCCCCCTCTTTAATTTATGACCATGTGTCTCAAGTTCTTTAGATTCTATATTTCCCATACTATTCTTGCCCTCCCCATCAATTTTCTACCTACCGTCTATGCTACTTATTTTCTGTACCTGCTTCCCCCTTCTCCTTTTCCCACTCCCCTGTTGCTAAACCTCCATGTGGTCTTAATTTCTATGGTTCTGCTCCTGATCTAGCTGTCCTCTTAATTTGCTTTTATTTTAGGTGTGGTTGTTAATAACTGTGAGTTTGCTGTCCTTTCACTGTTCATCTTTTTTATCTTCTTTTTCTTAGATAAGTCCCTTTAACATTTCATATAGTAAGGGCTTGGTGATGATGAACTCCTTGAATTTGATCTTATGTGAGAAGCACTTTATCTGTCCTTCCATTCTAAATGAAAGCTTTGCTGGATAGAGCAATCTTGGTTGTAGGTCTTTGGATTTCATGACTTGGAATACTTCTTTCCAGCCCCTTCTTGCCTGTAAGGTCTCTTTTGAGAACTCAGCTGACAGTCTGATGGGAACTCCTTTGTAGGTAACTGTCCCCTTATCTCTTGTTGCTTGTAGGATTCTCTCCTTCATTTTAATCTTGGCTAACGTAATGATGATGTGCCTTGGTGTGTTCCTTCTTGGGTCCAACTTCTTTGGGACTCTCTGAGCTTCCTGGATTTCCTGGAAGTCTATTGACTTTGGCAGATTGGGGAAGTTCTCTTTTATTATTTGTTCAAATAAGTTTTCCACTAGTGGCTGTTCCTCTTCCCCTTCTGGTACCCCTATAATTTGGATGTTGGAGTGTTTAAAGATGTCCTGGAGGTTCCTAAGCCTCTCCTCATTTTTTTGAATCCTTGTTTCTTCATATTTTTCTGTTTGGTCATTTTTTCCTTCTTTCTGGTCCACTCCCTTAATTTGAGTCTCAGTTTCGTTTCCAACACTTGGTTTCCTGTGCATTTCCCTTCATTTCAATTAGTTTAGCCTTCATTTATTCCTCTAATTTGTGGCTAAAATCAATCAGTTCTGTGAGCATCCTGATCACCAGTGTTTTGAACTGTGCCTCTGAAAGTTTGGCTATTTCTTGGTCACTTAGATTTATGGGCTCTGGGGTTTTGAGTTCTTCTTGAGCCATGTTTTGATCTGTTCATGCCTGTTTATGTATGAGGAGAGCCTTAGTTGTTCACCAGGGCAGGGCCACCCAGGTCGCTGGTTTGTGACACTGTATGTGGGGGTGGGGTCATAGAGAGAGCAATAGCGGTCCCTTCTGCTCCTTCCCGCTGCTGGGGCCTGCATGGTCTGTCTCACTGCTCGCTCCTTTGCTGGTTTATCTGCACGCAAATGTGTGGCCACAGTCAGCCTGCTGCCTTGCACCTTCACTGGGTCCACCCATCACTACCCCACACCTGGGATTCGCCCTTGGCTGCCTACAAGCCTGAGTCAGGGGATCTTTTCTTGCCCAACCTGCTCCACTGCTGGCTCCGCCCCGTTTACTGGTCTAGCTGAGTGGTTCGTTGTTGTCAGACTCTTGTATTGTTTAATTTTCTGTGGTTTGGCTGTATTTTTTGTTGCTAAAACTTTGTTGTTTTTAGACTTGGTTGTGTGAGAAGACACAGTGTTTCCACCTATGCCTCCATCTTGGCGGAAGTCCTAAAATTTTAAAATATTTGTTCTACTGCTGTGAAGTGCATCATTGGAATACTAATAGGAATTGCATTGAAACTATAGATTGCTTTATGTAGTACGGACATTTTAGTGATGTTAATTCTTTCTATTCATGAACACGGTATATGCTTCCATTTATTTGTGTCTTCAATTTCTTTCTTCAGTGTCTTCTGATTTTCCATGTACAGGTCTTTTACTTCCTTGGTTAGGTTTATTCCTAGGTTGGTTTTTTTTTTTGAAGCAATTGTGAATAGGATTGTTTTCTTAATTTTCTTTCTGTTAGTTCATTGTTGGCATATAAAAATGCAACTGATTTCTGAATATTAATTGTGTATCCTGCTACTGTACTGAATTTATTTATCAATTCTAGTAGCTTCTTGGTGGAATCTTTGGGGTTCTCTATATACGGTATCATATCATCTGCAAATAAAGACAGTTTTACTTTTTTTTTCCAATTTAAATGCCTTTTATTCCTTCTTGACTAATCACTGTGTCTAGGACTTCCAGTACTATGTTGAATAAGAGAGGTGAAAGCGGACGTCCCTGTTTTGTTCCCAATCTTAAGGGGAACGCTTGTAGTTTTTGCCCATAGAGTGTGATGCTGGCAGTGGGTTTGTCATGTACGGCCTTTATTATGTCTAGGTGTGTTCCCTCTATTCCCACTTTGCTGAGAGTTTCTATCATAAATGGGTGCTGGATTTTATCAACTGGCTCCTGCAGTATAGGGAATGACTCAGCACGTGGATCCTGGCAGCTGTTACTTCAGTTCTCTCCCCAGAGCCACCAACTCCAGACTCTCCTCAAGTGTTTCTAGTCTACTCTGCCCTCCCTTTGCTGGCCCCCAGGGTAAGTGGCTGCAAATGAAATTTTGTACTTTGGCTCCTTAAAAGGCTCTCTGTGTCTCTAGCTGTCTCTCCCTGGCTGACAGAAACCCTGCTGCTTTTCATAGCTGGATATTATTGGGATTCCTTTTTGACCCTGGTGCTGTAGGCTGGGGAGTCTGGCTTGGGGTTTAGACCCCACACTTATCAGGAGGAGCCCCCCAGCCACTGAAATATTCCTCTGGCCCATCAGTTGCCACCCTTGGGAGCCCAGCCAACCCTCTTGAGTCTCCTCTGCACTCCCTATGAGTCACGTTGTGCTGAAATGTTTTTTTTTTCTGTCTGTCTGTGGTTGTAAGGCTTCTCTCCAGCTAGTGTTGAGTTGGTTATTCAAGTTGATTTCTCTAGGATTCAGTTGTAATTCCAGATTTTTCCTGGGAGAAAGTTAGTGTAGCTTTCATTTACTCCTCCACCATCTTGGAACTCTGATAAGTTTTGGGTTTTTTTTTTTAATGCACACTTACATGACAGCTGTCACAATACAGTCTAGCAAAGTTGTTTTGAATGAAGTTAAAGACAACTAAGCACTACTAGAGCCATTTTATGGAAAATACCAAATGAACTTTTTTGCCAACCCAGTATTTTAGAGATTCTAAAATTAGAGTACTGTATTATGTGTATCAGAGTATTTATTATCCTTAAGCTAGGGAGCTATAAAAGTTAGAATTTCTGGGCTAAGTAGATTTCGAGATCTTGCTCTTTTTCATGGCAGAGTTTTCAGCCACATTACTAACCTGGCTATAAGTACCTTTAGGGAAACCTGGATAACAGTAAATTGAGATTTTGTTTAACAGTATTACCTTTATTCTAACTTAAAATAGTTGATGTCATCCTCTATTCTAGCCCTTAATCGTATAGTCACTAGGACCCACAACTTGGAGTATGGAGGTAACAAAAACAGACACTGAGTATAAAATTAAAGGTAAGTTTTTGAATAAAATTTTCATAGTAAGAATGAATCATTCTCAAATATATTATTAGATTTGTTAAAGACATCTGTGAACATTGTACTCTTTGATAAGATTATTAAATCATGCTAGATATAAGCACCACAATGTCAAGGATTTTAATATGCTTTGTTCAGTGATGTTCCATCCTGACACACAGTTAGAACTATCCCTAGAACATAGTTGGCACTTAGTAACTATTTGAATGAGTGATTATGATTAATAAAATTGTTACTTAATTCAACATATAGTATTGGCTGAAATTATTAAATTCATTTTGACAGTTTCTAATGTACATTTCTTTGTATAAAATAAGACAAGTATTTCTTGAAAGAATTGATTTATATAAGCTATATTATTTACATTTTTTTAGTTAAGGAATAATATAGAATATTACTTGTCTATGAAGGTAGTAATGAAGATTAACTTATTTTTAAAGAGAGAGAGATAATCCATTTGATAAGTAAGTTATTTCTGTTTTTTACTGAATCATGTCATTTATTCATAGAAATATTTCTCAATATTTTTAGCTCTAGAAGAGCTAAGACTTTGTCTTGTTTATTTCTGAGCCTTGAGAACCTGGCGCATAGTAACTGCTCAGAAAGATTTTTTTAAAAGAAAACTTTTATCATGTATCTTTGTTATAATTGATACATTAGGAATTATTCTTATCATCATGTTGTATTTTTTTCTGTAACCCTAACCCCCCTCCATGTTTCTGTTCTCCCTTCCTCTTCCACCTCATTCTATTCCTCATACATAATGTTTGTTGAATTATTTATAATATAAAAAGACAAATAAAAATAACTTAAAAGTCCCTCAATATGTAAATGGCTATGAAACTTCATTCTGCTGAAAATGGTGCAGCTATTTAAAAGAATGAGGTTGTTTTCTAACTTGGAATGAATTAAGGATCCCCCCACAAAATAAAAAGAAAACCTGGTAGTACTGGGGTGAGGGCAGAATCCTATAAGTACCATTTGTAATAGAGTGGAATTATAAATATTTTGTTTATGCGGTAATCCTTTCAAATAGTTTTTCAAATTACTTCCCTTTGCTTTAAATTAGTCAGATGGTTCAGTGTATGTAATTTTAAATATTCACACAGTTTGGACTAATTTCTCATGGAAGAATGGCATTTAGAAGGAACTGAAGAAGGTCCTATTAATTTCTAAAGCAAATGAGTAATGTGATTAATTTTTAGTATGTAAAATGTTGAGAAGAATGTTAAGTAAAATGCAGTTTGGAAATACATATTCTCTCTCTACCCTCTTCTGCCATTTCCTTTCCTTTTTCCTTTCTCTTCTTTCTCTGAGAACATTTTATCTTGTAAATTGAATTTTTAAATTATTTGACTTTAAAAAAAATTAAACCCAATTTTATAACTCTGCTAGAAGTAATATGTGAGGAATGTTTTCTGTTAGAAGAACCTTATGATCTGTTTAGGTTTTATTTTTTTCTTGTAAAAATAATGGAATTCAATAGTTTCCAACTCTGTAATATTTTTTTCTCTTATTTAAACATAACCCCTATTATCTTAATTATTCTTCACTTTGCACTTTAGGAGACTGGGGAAATGGGTTGGTGAAAGGGTGATGTTAATGGTAAAGAAGGAGTATTTCCAGACAGTTTTTCTGTTCAGATAAATGAATTGTAAAGGATTTTCTACTAAGCTTTTGCCAATATTTCTTTGGTAACATGGCTTTTACATTGTTACCGAATAATTTTATGAGGGTATTTTAGATTCATATCTTTATTTAACTTAGTTAAATTATAGTAAAGCAAAACAATATTTCAGTTATGTGCTTTACGCCTTGTTATCTTTACTCACTGACTATATTGGAGAGAAAACTTAGGCTCCATTACTTTATTATAATTAAAAGAAAAAATGCTGGCCATATTAGTTAGACAAATAAGCAATTGCCTGGAAGAAATTATACTTTTGTAACTTTGTCAAAAACATTTTTTTATTTTTAAAAGATTTTATTTATTTATTTTTAGACAGAGGGGAAGGGAAGGAGAAGAGTGAGAGAGAAACGTCAATGTGTGGTTGCCTCTCATGCATGCCCCAACCGTGACCTGGCCTGCAAGCCAGGCTTGTGCCCTGACTGGGAATTGAATCAGTGGCCCTTTAGTTCACAGGCCAGAACTCAATCCACTGATCCACACCAGGCAGGGCTAATTTTGTTGAAAATATTTTAAGGTAATGTTGATCTTACTATTATTCTATCAACGCATTTTTGTTAGAGTAAAAGGCAGTCTTTGACTTCTTATACGATTTTATATATTTACCTCATTTCTCACAAACAATAAAGTAAGGCTGAGTCATTCATTAGTGCTCTTTTGCTTTTCTACAAGTTGGTCTCCTTTTTTCCCCATAGAGGGGTGAATCTAATTGAGTTTTAAAGATATGTAGAGGGTAAGAGAGTGAATGAGCAGACACAAAGCAAGACAGCCTCCCATATTTGATTAAAGCCAATGCAGACATCTCTAACCTCTTATTCAGTCAAGTCAATTACTAAAGGTTACTCTGTGGAGGCTTACACTGTCTGTGCCCCTTCCTTTGCTAGATTTGCCTCTATACTGATTCAGCCTTCAGGATGCTATATTTTTATGCTTTTTTAAATGAATACATTCTTTTTTTTTACATTTAATAGATGTCTATACAGTATTGATTATTAGTTATTTTTAATTTGGGAAACCCAAATTCACATACTTATAAATGTGTCTCAGGTTTTTTAAGGCATTAAATTAAGTCTTAAAATAAGTTAATACTCATAAATCTAAGAGAATTGTAATAAATTGAGGAAAAACAGACCTTTGCCTTTAATCTTCTCTTTGAGAGTTCTAAAGAGTTAAGAATGAAAGCTAGATATATTTATTAGCTACTCTTTTTTTTCTTTTAAAAACAAAGTTTCTTGCCCTGACTGAGTGGCTCAGTTGGTGGGAGCATCTCCTGGAACACCAAAAAAAAAAAAAAAAGAATTGCAGATTCAGTTCCTGATCAGAGCACATACCTAGGTTGTGGGTTCAATCCCCTATCAGGGCACCAATGGGAGGTAACCAATGACGCTTCTCTCTCATAGTGATGTCTGTTTGTCTTTCTGTCTCTCTCCCCCTGCCCCCCGCCCTCTCCCTCTAAAATCAATAAATATATCTTCAGGTAAGGATTATAAATAAATAAATAGTCTCTTTCTCTGCCACCCTACCCTCCCCACAAAACTCAGCTGTTTATATGGGTAAAATGGTGCATAGGAATCTTAAATTAGAGGCAGCAGGACAGATATTTTTGTTTGTTATTAAGAATTTGTAGGTTATCTAGCACCGACAATTTTTATTTAATTTATTTTTTAAAGACCTAGGTGGTATTTTAAAAAATATGTTATTAATTTATTTTTAGGCAGAGGTGAAGGGAAGGAAAAAGAGACAAAGAGGAGAAACATCAATGTGTGGTTGCCTCTCATGCACTCCCTACTGGGTACCTGGTCCACAACCCAGGCATGTGCCCTGACTGGGAATCGAACCTGCAACCCTTTGGTTTGCAGGCTGGTGCTCAATCCACTGAGCCACACCAGCCAGGGCTAACACTGACAATTTTTAGAAATCCTCACCCAAAGATATGTTTTTATTGACTTGAGAGAGACAGCAAAAGAGAAAAAGAGAGTGAAAGAGAAAAATTGATGTGAGAAGAGAAACGTTAGTTGCCTCCAGTAGGCGCCCTGACCAGGGATTGAACCCATGACCTAAATATGTGCCCAGAATCAAATATGTGCCTGTGAATCAAACCTACAACCTTTTTTGGGGGGGCCTGAGGGGAATGTCCAACCAAGTGTGCCACCCAGCCAGGCCTAATACTGATAATTTTTGAAATATTTGAATTTTGATCAAGGAGGTATTTGCTCTAATACAATAAATTGTTGTCAGTGATATTTTGTGGAATTATTAGGAGCTTATTTTGTAAATTTTGGCAGGGATGAGATGAAGAAAGATGTTCATATAATTTTGATTATTAACGATCAGAACTTAACTATATTTAATATGCACATTTTCAACTGTTTTCACCATTACTGAATTATTTTAATAGAAACCAATTAAATTACCACCTCCTGCTAAGAGTCCAGGTACATAATAAAAACATTATTTAGCCCTGGCTGGTGTAGCTCAGTGGATTGAGTGTGGACTGCGAATCAAAGGGTTGCTAGTTCGATTCCCAGTCAGGGCACATGCCTGGGTTGCAGGCCAGGTCCCCCGTGGGGGCCACGTGAGAGGCAACCACACTTTGATGTTTCTCTCCCTCTCTTTCTCCTTCCCTTCTCTCCTCTCTAAAAGTAAGCAAATAAAATCTTTAAAAAAAAACATTATTTAGTTCTCTGTTGTTTTTCTTTTTTTATATTTTTAAGTTCTAAATGGTGAAATTGGGTCTTACATAAACCATTTATTTTTATTAGCAAAAATGAATATATGTACTATACAAAATTTTTAGAAAAACAAAAAAAATTGAACCCTGACTGGTGTAGGTCAGTGGATTGAGTGCGGACTGCAAACCAAAGTGTCACTGGTTCGATTCTCAATCAGGGCACATGCCTGGGTTGCAAGCCAAGTCCCCACTTGGGGGCACACAATAGGCAACCACACATTGATGTTTCTTTCCTTCCCTTCTCTCTCTAAATATAAATAAAAATAAACTCTAAAAAAATTGAGTGTTCACTTTAATATCTGTCAATGTTTTTTTACAGTACAAGCTATATAAAATAGGAATCTTGAAAATAATTTGAATACTTCAGTTCTATGTCATTTTGAGTTAAGAAATTGACTGAGTTTAAATCTGCTGAGAAAATAACACATTGACCAAATATTCTACCTTTCCAGATGAAATCTATTTGTTAATGACTTAGACAAATACTGATTATTTATGTACTCTTGAGAGAGAATGCTAGGGAATAAATAACCTAGAAGAGTTTATTTTTCTTTCAAACAGTTGAATGAAACATACCTAGAGGAGTTTTCCAGAGTTAATATTATATAATCCAGCTCTTGGTCTATTTTCATAAAAGTTCCAGCCTCCAATTCTGGTTTTTACAAATGCAATACATTTGTTCTTGAAAGATTTGCTGGTTTTTAGAATAATAGAAGTCCTTTCCTTCTCCATGGTTTCAGCTTTTTATCTGCTGACCAGAGCAAGAAAAGCACAAGGCAAAAGTAATTTATTTTTCAGGTAAAAATAATTTTTATAGAAGATGGTATGGAACCATCTTCTTTTTAGACACTAGTTAAGTGGAGTTTTCAAGATTAATTAAAATAAAACATTTTATTCCACAGTCGCAGTAACAGCATTTCAAGTCTCAATAGTCAATATCAGCACAACATTAGGGTATTTACATCATCACAGTTTTACTAGACAGTGATGGTGTAGAGTACATGAACACCTTCATTTGACAGAGAAGGAACTGAGATTAGAGAGTTTTTTTTTAAAGATTTATTTACTTATTTTTAGAAAGAAGGGAAGGGAGGGAGAAAAGAAAGAAAGGAAGGAAGGAAGGAAGGAAGGAAGGAAGGAAGGAAGGAAGGAAGGAAGGAAGGAAGGAAGGAAGGAAGGAAAGAAGGAAAGAAAGAAAGAAAGAAAGAAGGGAAGGAAGGAAGGAAGGAAGGAAGGAAGGAAGGAAGGAAGGAAGGAAGGAAGGAAGGAAGGAAGAAAGAAAGAAAGAAAGAAAGAAAGAAAGAAAGAAAGAAAGAAAGAAAGAAAGAAAGAAAGAAAGAAGAAAGAAAGAAAGAAAGAAAAGAAAGAAAGAAGAAAGAAAGAAAGAAAGGAAAGAAAGAAAGAGAAACTTTAATTTGTGGTTGCCTCTTGTGCACCCCTTACTGGGGATCTGGCCTGCAACCCAGGCATATGCCCTCCTGATTGGGAATCAAACTGGTGATCCTTTGCTTCATAGTCCAGCACTCAATCCACTGAGCCACACCAGCCAGGGCCAAACTTTACTTTTTAGTAGTATAATGGTCTTTGTCCTCTAAAACAATTTTTGTTAAAGTACGAACTTTGTTTTTCTCCTTAGCCCCAAAGTCTGAGCTGATATCTGCAGAGAAGTATTTTCCTCTAAAGCCTGAAGAAAAGATGAGACTAATTTTTCCACTTTCAAAAAAATAACTTTCTATTGTCATTGTAAAAAAAAATCTCTCCACACTGAGTGAGTCATTTACACTGATTTTTAACAGGTGTTCCATATTTACTTTGCAATGCTTAGAGTTTTCTGGGAGTAGTTTGTCAAGACTGATAGAAAATTAAGATTTTACTCAATCTGATACCAATGTACATTTATTAAAATGTTAAACCATTACTTCAGTAAGGATATAATACTTAATTATAGGTGCTTCAAATAATATATAAGAAAACTAAGCATAAACAGTTATATTTTATTATTTTTATGGTATCTCAATTGAAATAAAAGTTTTTTTAGGAATGAATGTGTTCCTACTTAAAACATGGAAGTTATTTATTATGTATCATTTAATTATCACTGCATATATATTTCATGTAAACTTGGGAAAAGTTAGTCCAAGGTACCACATGTATTTTGTTTAAAAAATTACTTATTTGGTTTTGTTATTGTTAATTTGGAGAAATACCTCCTTTGAACAGAAAGATCTGGAATGGTTATATCTAGTAGATGAGGTTTTATATATACATGCAAAAACTTGAATACTGTTTTAGAATACTTTAGTATCTACTGCCGATGTTTTACTGCCTATCTTTGACTCTAAAGTGTTACTGTACTCTCTTAACTGGTTTCTCTCACTTTAGTTCCATATCTGGCTTATACTTCCCTGTTGCCAGACTTATTTTTTTTTAAATAGACTACTTTTTAGAACAGTTGTAGGTTCACAGCAAAACTGAGCAAAAAGCACAGAGTCCCATTCCCTCCATACCCCTCCATATGCACAGCCTCCTGCACCACCAAAACCCTGCACCAGATGATGTGTTTGTTGCAATCAGTGCATCTCAGTTGACACATCATCACCAAAGTTTATAGTTACATTAGGATTCACTCCTGCTGTACATTTTATGAGCTTGGACAAATGTGTAATTTGACAAATGCATACTTCTAATATCACACAGAATATTCTCACTGCCCTAAAAATCCTCCCTGCTCTGCCTTTTAATTTCTCCCTCCGATTCCTGGCAATGGCTGATCTTTTTATTGTCTCCATAGTTTTGCCTTTTTCAGAATGTCATATAGTTGTGATCACATATTATATAGCTTTTTCAGGTTGACTTCTTTCACTTTGTAATGTGTATTTAAAGTTTCTTAATGTCTTTCCAGGGTTTAATAGCTCATTTTTTTAGTGCCGATTAATATTCTATTGTCTGGATGTACCACAATTATCCATTCTCCTACTGGAAAAGTGCCCTGGTTGCCTCCAACCTATGGCACTTACAAATAAAGCTGCTATAACCTTCTCTATGCAGGTTTTTGTATGGACACAAGCTTTCAGTCCACCAGGATAAATACCAAGGAGTGTGATTGCTATATCTCATGGCAAGAGCATGTCTAGCTTTGTAAGAAACCGCCAATTTGTCTTCCAAAGTGTCTGTACCATTTCGCATTCCCACCAACAATGATTAATTGAGAGCACTTGTTGCTCCGCATCCTGGCCAGTATTTGGTGTTGTCAGGAACTGATCCCAAATTACAGTTTTGTTACTACCATTTTCACTCACTGAATGTAGCAACCACACTCTTGTCCCTGAATATGTTATGCTCCCTCATAGCTTTATCTCTTTCTCATGATCTGTACTCAGCATGGAAGGCTTTTATATTTCTTTACGTTTTTTACACGATATTTTTGATCTATGATGGAAAAATAATTTATACTTGATAAGAACATTTCTTAATCTCAGATTAGTCCTTTGTGTTATTGCTGTTGTTAGGTCTGGGTCTTGGATCTGTTTATTATAGTATTTGGTTATAATATCTGTTCTACATAAAGCTCATCTACAATATGTAGAACCAAATGTAAAAGTTGGTTCCTAGTCTTATTATCTACATTATGATATTCCTTTTATAGTCCTCTCCATCAAGTAGGTACTTGTTAAAATTCAGATATGGACTTCCCATGTTCCCTGAAATCAGTGAGTTGTTATAGAAAAAGGAAAGAGGATGCATTTTCATGACATTTATCTTCTCAAATTCTGGCCACAATGAAGTAGCAGGGACTAAATTTGCCCTTCTCAGTTAAACAACTCAAAAACTGGACAAAATATGTGACATGGCTTCAGACACTGGACAACAGGTAGTATTAGGACTGTTACCATTAAGAGAAGTTATCACTGAAACCAAGTAGGCAAGCCCCCAGATTACCCACAGCTTATCATACAGAAGGCCTTTCACAGGCATCAGTAAAGAGGAAGCCAGACACAGCCCAGTTTTTCTGCAGAGCTGAGGAGATTGCAGACGGGGGTGTAGGGACAAACTATAAAACTCTTAATGAGCCTTACTTCAAATATGGCCCACTGCAGTTCAGTAATTAGTATGTGAGTTCTACTTCAGCTTGGGCTGCTCTCCAGTTCTTTGTTCTAGCCTCAGCTCAGAAATTTTCTTCTTCAGAAAGCCTTCACTGCCCAGTCCCAGGATGAATTAGTGTCCTTCCTGAACAGTCCCTTAGCACCCTAGCTTATTTCTCTCCTAACACTTCCCTTGCATTCTGCTTCTCAGATCAGGGTACCACTGGGCAGGGAGTACGTGATATATAAGGCATGAGTTTTATCTAATAAATAACTTAAAATAGAGGGCATAATTTTTTCTTAGACAAAATATTAGATTATAAAAGAAATTTCACAATTGCAGAGGGTATCTAGCGGTCATATGTTCATTGTCCTGTGCTTTTAGATCCACTTTGCAAAAAAGTTGGAGAAACATTTATTGTTAGATAATAGTGAAATTATGTGGTAACTTGTCTATTTTTTGCCACCAGATCATGAGTTCTGTTAGGAGGGCAGAGGTTGTGCCTCATTCACCTATGAATTCAGAACACTTAGCCACTTCTATGAGGCCTGCCTCAAAGTAGAGGTTCCAGAATGCTTGTGAACTGAACTCAATGCTGTCTTCTCCTGGTACTTGGGGGAGAATATAGTATTTCCACCAAGGAGAGGACCCTGAAACTGTTAAACTGACAGGACTTCACATTGAGTGCCTACTGGAGAGAATACAGTAGAGGATAATGTACTTCTTGGGAATGGTTTTTAATCTATTTAACCTTTGGCTTACCAACCTAGTAGGGCCGTGAAGATTTCATGAGAAAAGATTCATAAATTGCCAAGCACTGTACTTGGCACATAGAAGGTACATGAAAAAAAGCTTCTTTACTTTCCTCTCAGGTGACATTCTGATTATTATTCTGTAAGTTAAGAGATGATTCTGGTCAGTTTAGTTATTCTGGGCAATTCAAAAAGGACCTGGTACCCATGGCTCAGGTCTGAACCACTGTCCGGAGTTTTTTCTTCAACACCCTGGTCCTTCCTCCTAAACCACCGACCTACATGCAACAGCTTACTTACTGTCTCCGTTGCCTTCACATTAAATCTGGGCTTGTAGGAGAGGGGTGATTCCAGTAGAAGGTGGAGAAATAAAACCACCTGTTAGAAGGTCTGAGCTGCATGGACCATTTCCAGCCTTGCTTCACTCAGTAATCTGACTTACTCTCCCAGCTGCAAGGCAGGTCTTGATCCTGGTTCTGGAGACAGTCCTGGACAAATAAATGTTGCCAGTTCCTAACAGAGTGTGAGCCAGGGAATTAGAAACCCAAAATGGCTTTGTTCTTTATTCTATTGGCCTGAGACCAGAGTAGCTTTACCAGGAAACTGATGAAGCTTAATTTAAGCTTCAGGTCTCCTTCCTTTTATTCACAGGACCCCTGTGAATGCCGAGAGTTGCTGGAGCAGTCTAGATTGAGAGGGAAAGTCAGATTGTACCCAGGGAGCATTCCTATGTGAGTTTTTCTGATAATTTCCCTAAAGAAATTCCAGAAGATACCTAGAGATCCATGATTCCAGTAATTTGTTGTGATTCTTTCTTCCCATTCTAGATGAATACTCAGTTTTGTAATGAATTTTGTTTGAGATTTTATATTCTTTTTCTTAAAGATGGCCCCATAAAACCTGGATTTCAGACTGGAGGATTCTTCTACAATCTGTGCCTTCTTTTCTCCAATGCCTCTCTAGCCCACAGTTCAGCAGAAAGTCATAAGTATGGGGTAGGGGGAGACTCTGTGGGGGTCTCTGTAGCAATAACTACATGCAAAATAGAATCACCCTCACTATTTGCATTCCATCTTCTACTGCAGGCATACATTGAATGAATTCCTCTTCCACAAATGCTAGGACCCTCTAGCATTCCCAATAACTTAACCGGAAGGAAAAGACAAAACCTCTATTAGTTGGCTCTGCCCCTGAATCTAAAAGCTATTTTGAAATAGTCTCTTTTATGCATCAAATAGACTTTGAATTTGAGTTAGATAAGGAAATAACTAATTTATAAATGCAAAGGTAGTCCGTAATTTTCTTAATAAAATATTTTAGCTGTGTAATAGAATTTGTGAAAAAAAAGAATTCAGTTCCCAGCTAAGTGATAACGGTAATGGCATTTTTTAATCATCAGCTTTAAATCTCTCCAGTATAATGCCTAACTGTGGGTGGAAAGACTAAAAAACAGAACCCAATGCATACACTGCCATGGAAAAGTATTCATTTATTCAGTTTGGCTACTACATCAGTGGGCTCCAAATTGTCATTCCCCATTGCTGTTTTTGTGTTAACAGGCGAGAAAGACGTGCATAAACAGTCAATTATTAAATGTTGTGAAAATGCAAGAGTGTTGCGGAAATACTGAGGAGGCAATGCTGATCCATGGAGTGGCCGGGATGATGCTGCGTTATGAGAAGGTGGGTCCATGACAGGTTAAGAGACTAGAGAGGGCAATGGGGCCCAAAAAGTGGGGTCTTGTATGCAGTTAATTTGAGTTCTGTCAAAGGATATTAGGGAACCATTTATGAGTATTCAGCGGGACCATTATATGGTCAGACTTATTTTGGAAGAGACCTCTCTAGCTGCATTGTGGGGGATGAATTAGGGGTAGGCAGGGCAAAATGAAGACAACAAGGTCAGTTCAGAAGCTTGTGAGAAAATGTAAGGGAGAGCTGTCCGAAGGCAGGACAGAGTCTGGAGGATGGAGAGAAAAACAGATTCAGGCATAAATTTGGCAGCTTGTGGTAATTATTGGATGTCAGAAAGAGCAGTTGTAGGAGAAGCAAGACACTCCCAGATTTCTAGTTGCAGTGACTGGGTGGTGCCTGCATCTCACCAAAAGAAAGCATACAAGAGGAGGAGCTGGTCGGATGGTAGAGTGGTAAACTCAGTCAGTGGTAGCTCTGGAATTTTTACACAAAAGAAGAATAGGGCAGCAGGACTGTGGAATTTGCCTCAAAATGATGTTTACAATAATAAGAACTCTGTATGTAGATTTAGATGGGTTGGCATGGGTAAGATGAATGACATTATGGGGACTTAACGTTCCATACCATCCTGAATTCAGCATTGGGCAATTATATGGAGATTTTTTGTTGTTGCACATGACAGAAACTCAATTTAAACAAGCTCAAGGATCAAAGGGAAATTTATCAAACCAAGGAAGAGGTAAGCATGGAGCTTCAGGAATGACTAGATCCAAGAGACCTCACATTGGCCAAACATTTTCTCCCCCTCATTTCTAATCTTTGCTTCTCAGTGCCTATAGGCTTTATCCTCTCCTATCACAGATAGACTTTCTCCACACAGGAGGGGACAGAGAGCCTTCGTACTCACATTCTTCCAGCTTAGCCACCAGTGAAAGAAGAGAGTATCTCTCTGAGCTCCAGTTTTAACAAAATCTCAGGAAAAGATTCTGATTGTTCTGATTTGGTTCACAAACCCACTGCTTAAGCTGATCAGTGTTCCTAAAGGGACAGAGTCTGTTGCAGAAGGAAGGATAGAAAAACATTCATATGGTCATTCCTCCAATATGTGAAATAAGCAGACTTGGAGATGGCCCTGAGACATCAGGTGAGGCAGTAGAGCAAAATCTGGATATGTGAGCCTAGTACTCAAAGGACAGCACCACATGGAGATGTATATATATATATCTAATGGTTCAGAAAAGTACTTGATTGCCTTGACAAAATTAATGGCAAGGTGAATTCCACAAACTCAGTAAATAGATTAATTCATGATCACTATTACTCAGATGATTCTTAATATATACAAGGTCTTCCTAGAAAAAAGTCTAGCCATTGTTAATATAACAAGAATATCAATGTAACTTAGCAGCCAAGGAGAGTGGGCTGGAATGCTCATGTGTGAACTGTGACAACTTCACTGTACTAGTCAGTGGGGGTGGTAGACACTGTTGAGAGAGCATGTGTACTGGGTGTCTATCACATTCAAAATGACTGAGCGAGTAGACCAATGAATCTGCATCAGATTTTGTGTTAAGCTTAAACAGTCTCCTCAGGAGCTATTTGGATGATTCAGAAGGCCACAGCTGTGGGCAACTGGTTATTGGCAGCTTCATCACGACAACACGCCCCCTCAGGTGTCACATCTCAGGCAGAGTTTTTTAGCAAAACATCACCCAGGTGACCCAGACCTACTACAACCCAGACTTGGTGCCCTTTGACTTCTGGCTTTTCCCCAAACTAAAATCACCTTTGAAAGGGAAGAGATTTCAGACCATCAAGGAGTTTAAGGAAAATATGACGGGGCAGCTGATGGTGAATGGGAGAACTGTGTGAGGTGCCAAGGTGCCTACGTTGAAGGGGACTGAGACGTCATTGTCCTATGTACAATGTTTCTTGTGTCTTGTATCTTCTTCAATGAATGTCTCTTTCATAGCACATGACTGGATACTTTCTGGACAGACCTCGTATTTCACAGAGGTTTAAGTGGGATTAAATACTGAAGTTCATAGTTTCAAAGTGGTTTTATTTATCTAAAATTTTTTCAATTTCAGTTGACAGTCAATATGTTAGTTTCAGGTGTACAGCACAGTGATTAGACAGTTATGCAACTTACAAAGTGGTCCCCCCCAAAATAAATTGTTTTTAAAAGAAAGCAAACCTCACAACAGTATGTGCAGTGTCATTATAATTAAATACAATGTGTATGTAAGTATACAATCAGAGGTCTGTGTTTCCCAGATATAGGAACTCAGTTCCATTCCTCATCCACACAGAACTCAGGTGTCCCGGACTTGAACAACTGCATACAACCCGGACAGTTTTGCCATATTCAACCAGAACTACTTGATGCACAGCTTTGAAATTTTTTTCAAGTGAAAAGTCTCATAGGAAAAATAAATTCATTCTTTTATCAAACATCAGGTTCTTGTAGTGAAATATTTCTTCCCTCTACAAGGGCAGGCATGTGAAGGCGTTCTCTGGCAGGTCTTCCCATGGCCTGCAAGGGCCTTGGTGTTCTCCCTCTCCCCTGCCACTGCCCTCTCCCACCTGTGCTTCCAAGCCATGAGCCTTCGCCATGCCAAAATTGTTCCGTTACAGCCTTCACACTTATTTTTCCCTTTGTCTGGAACACTTTACTACAGACTTTGGCACAGTTCATTTCTTCTCAACATTCAGTCTTTAACCCAAATGTTACCTCCCAAGAAAGGTCTTCCCTGACCACCCAACCAAAAGTAGCTTACTCCAGCCCCCAACACATCTTCTGTTTATTTTTTCATGTGCTCACTATCTCATAGTAATTATGTATCATGTGCTTATTGCTAATCTCTTCCCTTTAAAGTGTAAGCTCTATGAAAGCAGAAACCTTGTCTGTATTGTCATCCTCCATCTCTAAAACAAAGCCTAACCACTTACTGAACATTTATGGTATGAAAAGACAGACTATTGGAATATTATCCAGTGCTAAAAAGAAATTAGCTCTCTTGGCATGAGAAGACATGGAGAAAAGTAAATGCATATTGTGAAGTGAAAGAAGTCAATTTGAAAAGGCTATACATGGTATGATTCCTACCATGTGACATTTTCAAAAAGGCCAAACTATGGAGACAGCAAAAAGATAGTGGTTGTCAGGGATTAAAAGGGAGATAGGGATGAATAAGTGGAACACCAAGGATGCTTAGGGCAACTCTGTATGATACATGTCCTAATACATTTGTTCAAACCCATAAAGTATGTAACACCCAGGGTGAACCCTAATGTAAACTATTAACTGTGGGTGATAATAATGTGTCAATGTAGGTTCACCAATTGTTATAAATGCACCAGTCTTGTGGGAAATGTTGATAATGAGGGAGGTTATACATAAGTGGGGTCAGGTGTATGGGAACTCTGTGCCTTCTGCTCAGTTTTGCTGTGAACCTAAAACTTTTCTACCAATAAAGTTTATTATATATATATACACATACACCAACCTACTGCCCAAGTTGCAGAAGTGGTTTAAGTGGAAAATCAAGAGAGATTATTTGACATTAGGATTGTCCTGGGAAAGCCAGAGCTCAGGAAGGTCTAAACCCAAAGTTTAGACAGTGTTTTCCAAATTGGAGCTCCATGTTTTGTGCTCAAATAAGGAAAACAGGTGTCTCTGTTGAGGAACTGAGTACTCATTCAGCTCCCAAATGTGTATTGTGAATACCTAGGGTGAACAGCAAATGCAGCTATTTCCTAACATTTGATCCAAAACCCATTTTTCATGCCATGTCTTTATTATTAATGAGTCTAAGTCCAGCGGAATGCCAGTGTTACCCTGTAGAGAAGCTTTAAATAGTCAAAATGTTTTTCCTCAGAACTAATCCAACACAATTATTTATTTTGTTTGGCTGATTCTAAACCACTGGAATCTAAGTTGCATGAAAATAGTATGTTTTGTCTGTTTTATTCACTGTCATGTTCCTAGTGTCCAGAGCAGTGCCTGACACATAGTAGGGACTCAATAAATATTTGTTGAAAGAATGAACTGGTGAGCAAATGAATAAGCAATTTTTATTCTGTCCACAGTCCTCAGTGAAGAGATCAGAATTTTGGTACAAGGTGCAGTAGCCCTTTTATTCATGGTTCCTCTGTCCACGGTTTCAGTAACCTACAGTCAACTGTGGTCTAGAAATATTACATGGAAAATTCCAGAAGTAAACAATTCATAAGTTTTAAATTGTGTGAGTTGCATGAGGAAATCTCATCTGAGCTGTGAATCATCCTTTTCCCAGCATATCCATGCTGTAGGTACAGTATAATAAGGTACTGTGAGAGCGAGAGAGACCACATGCACATAACATTTACCACAGTATACTGTTATAATTGTTCCATTTTATTACTATTGTTAATTTCTTACTGTGCCTCATTTATAAGTTAAACTTTATCACATATTTACACAGGAAAAAAACATAGTACAAATAGGGTTCAGTATATATTAGCATCCACTGTGGAGTCTTGGAACATACCCCCCACGGATAAGGGGAAACTACTGTAATTATATAAAATTCTGATCCACATGGTTCATACTTCTGGGCTATTTGTGTAACAGTTATTCTTGCTTCTGGTTCTCCCAATGTATTTTTTCTGGATGGAGAAGTTGGAGGAGTTAAGAAAATGAAACAAAGGCCCTGGCTGGTATAGTTCAGTGGATTGAGTGCGGGCCTGCAAACCAAACAACCATGGTTTGATTCCCAGTCCGGGCACATGCCTGGGTTGCAGGCCAGTTCCCAGCAGGGGACACACAAGAGGCAACCATACACTGATATTTCTCTCCCTCTCTCCTTCCCTTCCCCTCTGAAGATAGATAAATAAATAAAATCTTAAAAAAGAAAATGAAACGAAGCAGTGAAGACCTTGGGTTCTGACCCACTCTATTGGTGATAATAATACCTAACATTTGTATTGCAATTTTCTTCCAAAAGTTACTGCATTTGGTTCTCCATATATCACTGTGAGCCAGGTGTTATTACCTTCATTTTCAGGTAAATAGTCAGGCTTAGAGAGACTTTCCCAGTATCACTTAGGTAGTATTAGATTAGCCTTGATTAAAAACCTTGGTTTGCCATGTCCAAGTCCTTGTTTATTCCATTGCAGCAGCTGCCTCCCTAGCTGGTTGTGTGTACTGGAAAGTCCCCTCCCCATACTGGGCCTCAGTTCCCTCATCTGGAAAATGTCCAGATGATCTCTTAGATTCCTTCCAAATTTGAATTTATGACTCTATGAGCCTCGTTTTCCTCCATCACCTATTTAAAAAGTTGCTCCAGCTTTAAAATGCACTAAAATAATTAGATTTTATTTCTACTTATAATTGCACAGCTTTGTCAAAATCTGATTCAGATGTTCAAAGTAAAATTATTAAAATTTTCCCTTTATTTTTAAGTAATGCCTGGAAATAGAATACTTTGAAAAAGAAATGGTTTTGTTAAGCAGAGTACCCTCAGAAGGATCTTCATGATTTGTTTTTAAATGCCATGAAAGGATTTTTCTCTGACCTTATTTCACAACTAAAGATATGGTAGAAAATACAGCAACTTTTTCAGAAATGAAGCCATTTAGAGTGGAATAAAAATAAATATGGAATATTTAATCACCAAGTAGTTAAATAAATAAACCTTTCCAAAAAGAAAAGCCAAAGCCTGGTTTTTAGTTTATTGTTTACCTGAAAAATCCCTTTGTATGCATTATATGTTATATTATCCACATATAACTGCCATTAGGCCGCACAGCCAACAGAGCCAGTGAGCTGTATGTTTCTTCTACAGAGGGCATAGTGTTTTGTCTTGAACTTTATTGGTGGCCATATAGAGAAAACCTGCTTTTGGTGTCACATGAAGAAACTTTACACAGAAAACTACAACTACATAGTCTTTTTCAGATTTTATTTTGCTAAAAAGTAAAATTCACATGGGCAAAAAAAGAAAAACATGCAAAATATTTTTGCACACCTCTAACACACTATTTCACTTCTGAAATCTTAAAATTTAAAAAAAAAAACCCAAAGGAAAAGTACATGGGTTGAAAAATTAACATTATAAAAGCTAGATTCCTAACACAAACACTATAAATACAAGTCACTCGGGGGCGAAAAGTTAATGTTTATAAAGATTAAATAAATACCAACAATAAGGAGACAAGAATTACAGATCCAAAGTATACTTCCCACCATGAACTACTCAAAGTTGTGTTCAGTGCTGTAGGCTATCCATGATTTTAATTTAAACTAGATACGACCTTAATAACCCTGATGCTATATCAAAGTTGCAAACATGGAGAGAACATATTCGGAACTACCTCTTTTCCCTGCTACCTTTAAAAAGTGTTTTGTATGTGTGTGTGCTTTGGTAAATAATAGAGTCTTTCTACACTAGCTGTGACATGTAGAAAAACTGATTCAATAAATGAGTATGAAGTTCTACTGTGAGATATCTCACTCTTCTTTTTAATAATCATGTACTTTTTAATGCTCACCCTTGAGCATTAAAGTGTGTGTGTGTGTGTGTGTGTGTGTAAAAACCCTTTTTAAATGATATTTCTGGAAACTTAACTCTAGGGAATTTTTTTCCTTTCCTCATGACCAGTCCCTGATAATTTAATAGTTTTGTGGGGTTTTTTTTAAAGAAAAAACCTGCTTAGAGCCTTTCTGTACAGTCAGCAACCTTCTTGTTCCTATGTATTTGAACTTTCCAAAAATAACAGAATGCTCCAAGGTACTCGTGTGCAACTCCTGAAAAATCTCCAGGCACTTCCCACAGATTTTACCCTGCCTGGTGCTTTATAGTCACTTTCTCACAGCACCAAGTTAAATAGGGCCCTGTGATAGGAGCACATTTATGTCCCTGGGCCATCTGGAGGGTTTACCCTTGGAAAGAAACACAGACTTCCTGATAGGGACACATCCAGCTGCTTCCCTCTCCATTGGGGAGAAGGGACAGATTCAGGTAGAATGGCAGTTCCCTGGAAGCTGAGTTCTCAGAAGAAAAAGTGTTCTAATACTTTCTCATAAAAGATTTCAAGTGCTCAAAGAGAACATCTAAAATGGGAGAAGAGAGTAGCAATGAATGGGAAGAGTGCCTACGTATTGTGCTCAAGTGAGAAACATCCACTCAAACTGCTTACTTCAATGCCATGTTCAGTGAGCTAATAACAGTGTTTCCTAAAAGGGAAAGAGACTATATATCATTTCCAACCTCAGAAACAAAAGCTTCTCTCTTTATCCCCAAACACCTTCAAAATGCTTACTTAACACATACTATCACTAATATTTTAAAGAAGTTAGAAGACCCAAGTCTATTTCAGTACATACTTAAATAATGGCTACATCAACCCAGCTAATACATTTTCAAAATATTGGTCAAAATGGCAAACGAGTATGTATAAGTCCATCTTTTCCCTCCAGCAGTCAACACAATGGTACATGACCAGTGTGCTATATTTAAAGGAACATATGAGAAGATCGGTGCTGATCTAAGGTGGGAGGTCCTGCCAACTCATCCATTTTGACTGAGGTTAGCAGAATGTAAGGTTCCTCTTCCCCACCCAGAGTTTGGGCATGTTCTCAGATTATTTTTGCCATCCTGTGTCAGACACTGTCTCTCTTTTCTTTTCCACAGGTCACTAAGCCTGTTGGGCAAGGGGTGCTGAGGGAGATTTCATAAGTGAGCAGAGGACTGGGAGTAAAAGACATCACTGGGCATTCATGCTCATAAAGCAAAAAACAAAGGCCAAACAGAAGTCAGAGTCATTTTAAAATCTCTCATACATAGCAAAGCAAAACTGGAAAAACCCAACTTTACTTTCCCGTAGCAATTCAAAAAGGAGCTAAGCCTTCTGAGACATTAGATATTTCAGTATGAAAGCGGAGGGGAGCTGTCAGCAGTGTGAGCCAGAGGCCTCCTGGAAGCCAGGTCAATTGCCCATTGGCTCCCAGAAGACATCACTGCATGTCTGGGCTCCCTTTAGAATGTTCAACTCTGTTCAAGGTCTGAAGTCCAATGTTCAGAAGTAGCTGCACGACACTAGTAATGGAATAACACTTCCTTTTTTGGTGAGGAAGGCCCCATCGATGTGAGCTAACAATCTCTCAGCTCTGGCTCTAAAAATACCCTGCAGCTCCGACTGTTTGGCACTTTATTTTGTTTGCCAGAACAGCTCTAAAGAACTTCACAGAATGCTTCAGATTCTCCCTAACTGCCCTGAGCTCTGTCCCTGCTCTGCAGACCTCAGGAAGTGTATCACTTTCGGAAAGTTACTTTTTGTTTTTTACTTTTGAGTTCTTGGAATTTTGTCCTAAATGTCTGAAGTATAATTCCAGTCTTGGATTAATTACTAGCTTGGTTTAGGAATCTTCATTTGGCTTCTAGTCTGAACTATGCAAATACACAATCTGTGTACAGAAGAAAGGACTGAAATTATACTTCAAAAGAGCTCGGTTGCTTCCTGTTTTCCCTCTTTCCTGCAAAAGGAAACATCAGTCTTCTTGAATCCTTCGTTGCCAGAGGCAGGAGCTGCTCCTGCCTGTACACATCAGGTGCCCAGGTTCCCTACACGTTGACGGCATGCGCGTGCTTCTTGCACAGGGGTTTGTCCTTCTTGGAGTAGAATGGCTGTCCCTCCAGATTCACATGGCAGACCTGGGACAGAAAACAGGCTGCTGTGAAACAGGACCTTGTAGGCCATGAGGCAGGGGAACTTGAGCCAAAGATTTCAGTCGTCTCTTTAAGAAAACGCGCAGTCACATGCAGATGGGAGGAAAGGCAACAGCCTATCTCTCCCCACTATAAATCTTTAACAACTGTGACAGACTAGGTGCATTAAACTATACAAAATTTAAGGTTTCCAAAGAGAGACATGGAATAAAGCTCAATTAAATCAAATTAATTAAATTTAATGAAATAGAGAAAATATACATGATGAAGACCAGTTGATGCCATCCAAATATTAATAAGGAATCAATATAAGTTCATAAGTCAATATCCACAGAGTGGTTAACATCTAAAGAAAAAATGTTAGTAAACTAACAAACACATCAGAAAAATTATCCTTACTGATAATTAAAGGAAAACCTCCATAAATGCCACTGGAGACCTCTTAACTTAGTAAAATAAAAAAACAAAACAAAAGCAAAAACGCCTCCAATATCCTGTCACCTTTAATGTTATACAACCGTAGCTAAAAAGTGAGGAAAACAAGTAATCAAAAGCCAGCAATGCCAAAAGGGCACCAGGCCCATGTGTGCACTGCTAGGGACATGTGAATTAGCTCAGTCTTCTATAGAGGCTGTGGCAATACTAAGAGGAGTCATAAAGATGTGCCTGCCCTGCACCCCAGTAATCCTACCCTGGAGAATTCTATCGTGCAGAACTATTGCACAGACAAGGAAGCAACATGTGCTTGACTAAAAACTGAAAACCACTAAAATTTCTTTCAATAGGGATGATTAAATAAATTTTTATGATACATTTTTCCAGTGGAATGCCACCATGAAGAAGAGAAATTGAATATAGAAAATGAATGCAGGGAAATGTTACATGAAAAAAGAGGCAAAATGATGTATTCCCATGGTACCAACATATGGAAATATTACTGAAACGAGGAGCTAAGTAATACTTGTTGAGGTGCTGTGGGTCAAACAGCATGTTAGATATTCTATATGCAAGATCTCATTTAATTCTCACAAAAAACTTATGGGATAGGCATGACTTTTCCCTATTTCACAATTGAAAAAAGAAAGCTCGGAGAGCCCAAGTGTCTTGTTTAAGTCACAGACCGAGTAAACTGTAAAGCTGGGAACCCATGTCCAGGTCTGCAGGACTCCTATTCTAAGCTCATTTTCCTTACAGCGCCACAGCATAGAGGGGCTGTGTTTACTTGAAATTGTTCTGGGTTTACAAACTTGTGTAGAAGTAGCCTACCAATAGTTTTTTAGCCACCAATGTGTAGGTTGGCCCTGGGCAGGCAATAATGTCAAAGTGTCAGAGTCAACTGGGAAGTTAAATTGGCTGGGATCAGCCCCAGCCTCAGAGAGGGCCATGAGGATCCCTAACGGGGAGTCAAATTGGGGCCACAGTCAGGACACCAACATTGGATAAAGAAGTGTGAGTGGAGCTCCCATGTATGGACAGGCATGAGGATAGAGAAATCACCCTACCAAGATGAGGTTGTGTCAGTGAGCATGTGTCCACTCCAAGAGAGCTGGAAAGGAAAGCGACATCATGGTGGCCCCTTATGCAAGGCCCCAATGACCAGCTGAAATGTTATACTTGGGATCACACAGAGCTGCCAGTGGACTCTGGAAGACAATGACCTACACGTGTCTGAGAACATCCCAGGTAAATACAGTCATGAGTATAACCAGACACTTGTGGTGGCCTCAAGCTGCTGATGGCAACTTGGAGCCAAGTCCAAAAAGGTGGCACTCAAGATCCAGCTGAGGATAGGTTTCATGAGAGACAGAAAAGGCAGCTCTGGAGTCAGTTGGCAAGAAGATGCCCGTCAACCCTGCTTGGTCTGCAACACAGCTATCTGCTTGGGAGAAATCTGAGTTGTCAGGCTGGGGAATGTATTGGGGGACCAAAGATTAAGGAGTGAGGAAGGGCCAGAGCCTCAGAGGTGGCTCACTAATAAGATGGTGCTGAGGGCAGGAACTGTCAGAGAGAGGTTGTGCTCAGTGTCTTCGGCAGGCAGAATGCAAGGTGGCTTCATGGTGGAGGAGGCCTGCAGCCTACTCAGAACAGGGGCACAGCAGGAATGGCCCACCTCCCAGGTCTGTGGTTTAGAAATAGTAGTATTAGGGCCTGGCTGGGAAGAAGTGGAAACCATGGACAGTGCTGACCACAGAGTGGAAGGCAATGAAATAGGTCAGGTGCAGCAGTTCTTACCACTGCCCACAAAAGTTACACCACCACCAGTCCTCTCCTGATACCCACACTGGTATGGAAGGGCTTGAAACCAACTAAAGGTGGAGGAAACAGGGGGCCAGAAAGACATTTTTCCCCCAGTGAGGTAGGGCCCAAATCCTTTCTCCAGAACTCAGGTGCCAAAGGCAGACAGGAGCTGACCCACACTGCCCTTTCTAAGCCTTCGTTTCATGTGTTTTGGACTTTAAGATGCTGTCTTGTTCTGTTCTCTATTTGCCTGTATATGTTAGCTTTGTTTTCCTTTCAAGATTCTAAATTCCTTGAAGGTGGAGTTCTGGTACGCTCTTGTACCCACAAGACTTGGTAATTTGAATTAGCCTAAAGGACATGCTCTCCTGAGATATGAGTGATAGAAAAATCTGCACAACTAGAAGAGCTAGTCTTTATCTTCCTTTCTTACTAGTGTTTTTTAAGTTATAGAAAAATAGACACTCATTAAAAATGATTTGGAGTGGGAGAAAGGTTCTTCCTCTCCATCTAGCTGCAGCCATAATGTAAGCGAAGATGGGCACTTACAAGTGTATCCAGAAGCTCTGGAGGAATAAGCAGTCCGATGTGATGTGCTTCCTCCACAGGCCCCCCCCACCCCACCAGCCCCGATAAAGGGCGTAAGCTGGGATACAAGGCCAAGCAAGGTTATGTCATATATCGAATTTGTGTGCGCTGTGGTGGCCACAAATGCTTGTTCCTAAGGGTACAACCTATGGCAAGCCTGTCTATCTTGGTGTTAACCAGCTGAAGTTTGCCTGAAGCCTTCAGTCTGTTGCTTAGGAGCAAGCTGGGCACCACTGTGGGGCTCTAAAAGTCCTGAATTCTTACTGGGTTGGTGAAGATTCCACATACAAATCCTTTGAGGTTATCATCATTGATTCATTCCATAAGGCTGTCAGAAGGAATCCTGACACCCAATGGATCACCAAACTGGTCCACAAGCACAGGGAGATGCGAGGGCTCACATCTGCAGGCAGCAAGAGCCATGGCCTTGGAAAGGGCCATAGGTTCCGCTACACTATTGGTGGTTCTTGCTGTGCAGCTTGGAGAAGGCGTAATACTCTCCAGCTCTGCCATTTCTGCTAATATGTGTCACATTTGTAAAATTCTTACCTAATAAGCAATTTAGGATGCTAAAAAATGATTTGGAAATATAAGGTGATAGAAAGAGGAACCAAAAAAGCCCTCAAAGTTTTCCAAAAATTAGAACCATGTTTCACTTTGGTATATCTTAATGGGACAGTGAGTGCCATGCAGGGCTAGTAAGGGGGAAGACAATAATTCTCCATTATTGATTCTCCAAAAGATGAAATCTGGATCTGCCTGGTTTCTTTTGGTGGATCCTTTGGGTGATGCTATGAGTCTCTCACACCAGACTAGAATTTATTTGTAATCTCATCCTAAACAACCCTAAGCTTTACTGCTTCTTCTGGTCTCCCTCTGAGACTTATGTTCTTGTGACTCAGCCAAACACAGCAGGCTTGAATGAGCAGACCCACAGTCACATTTGCCACAGTTCCCTCTCCATGTGACGTAGACTTCTCATCACCCTGCCCTAGGACAACAGGCCTTCTGTACCACTATGTTCCCCGGACCTTCTCCAAGTCCCTTGGATCCTTCTAGAAGCTGGGTAACCAGACTTGCAGGCCGCATCTTAGGATCATACAAGCCATGGCTTGAATGTAAGGATCAGAGAGCCATGTTCTGTGTCTTGCTCAGCTGTGGCTCTGTAGGGGACAACCCCAAAGCCAGTATATTTATATAATTGTCTCTCTTTGAAGTGGAGGCCCCAATGTATTTAAAGGACTGTAAAAGGCAACTAGAGAATATATTTAAAGATGTAGGAAATCAGGGTTAGGGATTGAATTTGTGTCCCCCCAAAATCCATGTTGAAGTCCCAACCCCACAACTTCCCATTTCCTCAGCACAGGGACACAGCAGTGGTCTCATTTGGAAATAGGGTCTTTGCAGATATAATCAAGGTATAAGTTAAGGTGAGGTCATATTGGAGTGTGCTAGGTCCTTAATCCAATATGACCAATGTCCTTATAAGAGAAGCACACAGAGACAGACACGCAGAGAGGAAAATGCCATGTGAAGATAGACAAACAGAGGGCAAACAGCCATGTGATGATGGAGCCAGAGATGGGAGCCATGCAGCTATATGTGAAGAAACACCAAGGGCTGCTGGCAAATACCAGAAGCCAGGAGAGAAAGGCTGGCCCTGCTGATGCCTTGAATTTGGACTTCTAGCCCCCAGAACTGTGAAAGAATACATTTCTATTGTTAAGACATTAGTTTATGCTACTTTGTTATGGCAGACCTAGCAGACTAATACACAGAGTGAATAGGGTACACCCCACTAATTGGGGAGCAGTATAGAAATGAATTGAAAAACCTGAGGTATATTGCAGGTAAACTTTAGGACTTGTGTAGTCCTATGTCATAAGTCTATAAAAATTCTTCAACTCTAAACTATACAGATCTTTCATGCATTCCCAAAATTTACCTTGATTGGCTCTGATAAAAGTAAAACAGTAGGAATAGCACATTAATTTTCCCACATAAAGTTTGGTCAATGACAGACTATCAGTACAGGGCTTATTAGGGATGTCTATTTCCTAACTGATGCAGAGTCTAAATCTCAGTAGGCTCATTGCCATGTCCTCTCCCCAACCCAAAGCCCTTGAAAGGAAAATGCCAATCTCTCATGGTAAAAATGGCCTGGTTGTTTACCATAAATAAATTGTACATGGTTTTAATAGTTAGACTAGGGCTTATCTCCTAGCAACTACATATCAAGAACAAGACCATTTTGGAAAATGAAATAATATCCAGTCCTCCTTTCTAAAAGGTCGTTTCAAAAGAAACTTTATCTCAGTTTTTCATAGGATTAGTCAATAAGCTCCAAACTAGTGCTCCGGGTGAAAATGTAAGAGGAAACCTTTGAATCACTTCATCATATCTAAAATAAAACTATGAGAAGTCACCCACCTCTCTTTAAATCCAAGCATCATTCACTGCTCCCACCTACTAAGAATAATGCTAGTGAGGCAGAACTGGGACACTCTGTTGTCCTTAATAAAATGAAGAGTAACAGAGCAAAAATGGTTTATAAAAATTATTAGTAATAAAACTCTGTTCAACCGTGACCTATCAAGGCATCATGGTACTTGCCAGCCTTTAAAAATGATCAGAAATTTAGAATGCCAGAGTTGAAAGGATGTAGAGTGCTCATCATCTGGCCCACTTGGTCTCTCTTGCCCCTTCTCAGAAAGCCAGAACCCCAGGCTAAAAACATACCGCACAAATGAAGCAGGTGTCATGCCAGGTATGCCCCAGGGCTTCAATAAACTTGTCACCAGCCTCCACAGGGAAATCGCAGCCATGACACTTGGTACTGAACAGATTGACATAGTCTGAAATGAAAGGCAGAGTGAGGACCGGCACCCAGGCAGGCTAGGAGGAGCATCCGGCTGTGTCAACCCAAGGCCAGGACAACCCCTCAAATTGCTGGGCTGGGGGCAGTGGGTGAAACCCGACCGGTTACTTGTCATCTTTCAGACAAGATATTCAGTTACAAGATTTTCCCCCCTTTTTCAATAATTTGCACTTGTATTGTGCAGATTCAGGCTTAGTCACCATCTTGTGCTAGTTTGATTTGCAACACTTTGTCAACACCCTCATTAACTTTCTGCAGGGTGGTTTTCTCCTGTCTCTGTCACCTCTTATAGCCCAAACAGACCAATCAGAAAAAAAGGGGGGGGATCATATTTCTCAGCAGCTATGCTTATTTTGGAAGAATGAGAACCCTTAACTTTTTTATAGTTATTGAAGTTATTTGGTTGGTCATTCTTCTATTAGTGGGCATTTTAAAAATATTTTTCTTTTTATTGATTCCAGAGAGAGGGGAAGGGAGGGAGAAAGAGGAGAGAAACATTGATGTAAGAGATAAACATCAGTATGTTGCCTCTTGCATGAGCCCTGACTGGGGACTGAACCTGCAACCCAGGCATGTGCCTTGACCAGGATTTGAACCTGCAACCTTTTGGTTTGTAGAACATCACCCAAAAAACTGAGCTACACCAGTCAGGGCATTGGGTTTTTTGTTATGATAACAAATTTTCACTACTGGAAATAATATTTGAGTACTTTGTTGGGACATGTACCCCATACCTTCCCCCAGCCAAGGAGATAACAATACCAATATTATTTGCATAATGCTTTATAGTTTACTAAGCATTTTCACATAGACGGTATTATTTACTGGTGTCTCAATGTCAAGGTCTTTGTACTCCCAGCACAGGGCCTGCCTGACACATAAGTCAGTATGTAACACATATGTGTTGAATGAATGAGTGAATGGATAAATCAATTAATGAAATTAACCTTTGAAAAATCCCTCAAAGATTGAACTATCATTGTTTTTCTGTTTTGTTTTATTCTGTGGGTGAAGAAACTAGGGATCAAAGAGGGGAAGGGCCTGGCCAGGGTCACAAGACTAAGACACCGGTGCTAGGTCCTGGGCTTCTCTACCACAGGAACTGTCCTCTGTGGGTCTCATGGGCCGCAATTGTGCTGTACTCAATATAGAACTCCTCCGGGGTCTTCTAAGAAAGCTCAATGACTTTTATAAAGACTTAATTTCCCCAGAAGTGTACTGGTGTCTCCACAGCTCTGCCACAGTTGGCTTTTTCTTACGATGATTTTCTACTCGGGTCTCCTCGTGGATAGCAGCCCTGTTCACCATCACAGGCCACATACTGAGAGGCAGAGTGCCATGGAGGTTATGAATTTGGGTTCTGAAGAAAGGAAGAGCTGGGCTCAAATCCCAGCTCTATTATGGAATTGTTCAAACCTGAGGCAAGTTGCCTGACTTCTCAGTGCCTCCACTTTCTCATCTACATAATGGAAATAACTATAGTACCTAACTCACGAAATTGTTATACAGAATAAATAAAATAATGTCTGTGAAGTACTTGGCACAAATCCTCAAAATGTTGGCCTTTATTCTGAATGTCTTTATAAATGATGAAAGGGGAAAGGGAACTGATTCTAGTGCCATATGCCTATCCAATATTAGTGTTTTTCCATGTTGTTTAATCTTCACGGCAGCTCTGTGAAAAAGCATTATTTACACTCTAATTGTTTTTATTTTTTAAATATGTTTATTGATTTGAGAGAGAGAAACATTGATGTGAGAGAGAAACATTGATTGGTTGCCTCTCACATGTGCCCCAACTGGGGACCAACCAGGAACCCATGTATGTGCCCCAATCATCATCCTGAGACCTTTTGGTCTGCAGGATGATGCCCAACCAAATAAGCCACACCAGCCAAGGTGTATTATTCCCATTTTAAAGATGAGGAAACTAACTGTAGAGGTTCCATCACACAAGTAGTAAGGAGCATGATGGACTCCAAATTTATCACCCTCTTTCCATGACTTCATGCTGTCTCCAGTTATCTGTCATTGAGCTTTGATAAATTATATCTCTTGCATTTTTCTTATGTATGGTTTCCATTTTGGGGTTTAGTTATAGTTTGGCATGCAAATGCTTTTACATATATCACAGTCTATGAACTTTGTTTCTGACAGACTGCTTAGTTTCTTCAATAGGCAGAAATCCATCACCTCACCAGAGCTAAGAAAACATTATTCTGCTTCCTTTAGGAAGTTACAGAAGGTTTATTCTTCATTCTATGCTCTGTAGAAACTTATCAGTGTGGGATAGGAAACAGAGCTATAAACCAACCCATCTTCACTGGAGGACAAGCCCTGCACCTCACTACTGACTTCTCTCTCTTTACTCCCAGTTGGTCTCCAGATGTCCTGGGCTCTCCTCCACCTCCATGTCTCTGTATAAACCATGACCTGGGCTTGGAAAAACCCTCCTCATTTAGTCTGCCTGAACCTCTGGAATCCTTTGGGCCAGGCTCTCCTGGGAAGTTGTTACCCCCACCCCACCAAGAGGTATTAGATGGGCTTCCAGAGCACTTCACGTGGACTTCCCCTTCATTCATTCATTATCTCCTAACTGTCCACTTAGGAGCTGGGAATCACATGATGATGGTTCTACTTGAACTTTTGTGGGAAGAGACCCTCGCCTATATGTCCAGCTTCTTGCACATAAACTGGCACACATTTAATAGGTAAGTGATGAATTGATAGAGAAATGGCTCAAAAACCCTTATTAAATAGTAATTCCTTCTCCTGTTGTGAAGCCTATGGTTTTTCACAGGTTAAGCTCTTACAGTGGCTTATTTTATTTCTGGAATGTCTAGTCTTTCCTATTGATGGATTTTTCTGTTTTAAACTTGATTCTATATGACCTGGAGAATTGCCACTTTGCTTTAAAATTTGGTAGCATATATCTGACCCTAATACATTAAAAGAAAGGCTGATGTTTTCCCTCATTTATTCTACCAAAGAATGTAATCTGTATTGAATCAACTGTGCATATGGGCCTTTCCCACCAGAAACATAATGTATTTCCTCATTTATTTATTCTTTTTTAAGCATTTTTTAATTTAATTATTGTTCAAGTACAGTTTTCTGTCTTTTACTCCCATCCCAGTATTTCCTCATTTATTTATTATTTTCTTTATTTCTCCTATTAAGTCTTTATAATTTTCTTTGACTCTCTTCTGCCCTAAGTTGAATTCATACCCTGTATTTAAAGAATTTTATTGCTCTTATAGAAGGATTTCCATCCATAAAATCACAGATGCTCTCTGTTGAAAAAGGGCCTAGCGCTTTACCAGAGCAGTGGTTCTCAAATGCTAGAATCATCTGGAGGATGAATAAAAACACAGATTACCAGGCCCCACCTCTCAGAGTTTCTAATTCAATAGATCTGGTGTGATGCTGGAAGATATACTTTCTAATAGGTTCCCAGGTGATGTTAAAGCTTCTGGTCCTGGGACCACACTTGGATTTCCAAGACTAACTACATATAGGCATCACCTGGGTGAGAGAGGGGACCCCCCCCCCTCATGAAATTTCACTTACAGAGGTTTGGGAGTTTATGTTCTCTACCTCTTTAAAGTTCCCCTGGGTGATTATGATGCCCTGCAGGGCCAGGGCACTGCTCCAATGCAGGACAATCTGGAAGGGTCTGACTCTCTCACAACTGTCTTACTTATACGTAAGATATAGTATATAAAAGTGTCAGCTCATCATTGAAGCCAACTGAAGTATTTTTGAGCCTGGTCCTATCATTCTGTGCCTTCTTCCAAGTTGCTAATAAAAATGATGACAAAGTACTATAATGTGAGGTACTACCTCAAACTCATTAGGATGATTGCTAGCCAAAAGAAAAAAAAATCAGAAAATAACAAGTGTGGGCAAAAAATTTAGAGAAATTAGAACTCTGTGCATTGTTGGTAGAATGTAAAATGGGAAAACAGGATGGAGGTTCCTCAAAAAGTAAAAAATACAACTATCTTATGACCCAGCAATTCTACCTCTGGGTATATACCCCAAAGAATTGAAAACAGGATCTCGAGGAGATATTTGCACACCCATGTTCATAGCGGCTCTGTTCACAATAGTCAAGAAGTGAAAGCAACCCAAATATCCATCAGTCTTTTGGGGTGGGACTTACTATGAAGAAGGGCAGCAGTGATGGTTGAAATCTATCACTCTTTTGCAAGCCTGAGACACAAATTATGACTTATCTGAAATTATTAAAGTTTTAACACTTTTAGTTGATTGATAATAGCAATTCACGTTGGAAAAATAGCACTTTTCTTAATTACCAATAGCTCATAAGAATAGAAAAGACAGGTGTTATCCTCTCTGTTTTATAGATATGGAAACTGAGACACAGTTATTAAGAGACTAAGTCATTCAGTTAACTTCAGAGCTGGAAAGAGACTTTACCAGCATACAAGAGAATACAAAAATCCACACAATTGTTTTTATAATTTATTGTCAAGGGGAAATTTTTTGTTCTGTTTTGCTTTTCCCCTTGAGGAACTGAAATGTTTTCTCCTTTCTGATTTTAAAGTAAACTAACTTCTGTGTCTTTCTTTTTCCCTTCAAATGTGCTACTCAGTCACTGCAACTCTATTTGTCTTCATAATCAGCATGCTTGCTTTTCTCTCTTCTACTTAGTACTGATTTTCTATTTCTATTGTCTCAACCTTTATGTCTACATTACCTTTTGTTGGAACCTGCCTCAAGTCCTTTTCCAAAAGAAGCAGGCTGTGAATAAATGAGTGAGTGAAGGGCTAGTTAGCCTGGACACCCTATGCTTTGTCTTCAATATTTGTAATAATTTCCTCCAAGTTTTAAGATAACATATAGCATTTAGGGAGGCAGAGAAACTCTGAATGCAGGCAAGGAGACTACAGGACCCTGAAGGAACACTAAAGGAGCAGGGAGAGGGACTTCAAGTATTTGATGCTTTATACACTTTTTCTGCCTTAATCCTTACTATAATTCTGTGAGGCAGGGGCTTAGTGTCCCCATTTTACAGATGCGAAAAGTGAGGCTCAGAGAAGTTCAGTAACTCACTCAAGGTCACAAAGTCAGCCTTGATATGGATCCTGGAAGAGAACCCAGAATAAAGTCCAGAGCCAAAGCCTTTTCAGACTGGACTTTCTGGTCTCCAAATCAAAATCATCTGAAAGGTTTTCCACACCTCTACAAGATGCCAGTTTGTGTTCCACATATTTGGTGCAGGGAAGGGAACAGAGACTGAATATATTAAAAAAAAATAAGTTCCTTCCTTACCTCCCCAACTTTTCCAACCACCCACCCCCATCCTGCCCCTGGAAAAGCTGCAACCCAGTGGTCAGGGAAGATAGTTTGATGAACTTCCTTTTGTGCAGTATTGGCATGATTCTGCCACTTGGAGCCTCCTGATGGTTTCATGTAAATGGACCTAGACAGAAAGTGAGGAAATGGGGTATGGCAGGCCTCCCACCAGCTCAGCAGCCCTACCTTTCTCACAGTAGGGCTCCCCATCTTCCATGTGGAAGAGGCTGTTCCCAAAGGGCTTCTTGCAGGCTGCACAGATGAAGCAAGTGGTGTGCCACGTCTGTTTCAGTGCATGCATCACTTCCTGAGGAAAAGAGTCTTGGTTCAGGAGAGAAAGGTTCAGGGGCAGGGGAGCTGGGCTTGCCTTCCTCACCAGACCCTGGTCAATGCCAGAGCATCCCATCTGGGAGCAAGGCAGGAGAGCCCAGGTAACAGGCCTTGATGCTCCGAGTAAAGGCTCTCAAAGATGGGGTTCCTATTCATTCAGCACTTGCTGGGTGCCAGGTTCTGAGTGTGCTTATATAACTGTGATACTTAACACTCCCATCAAACCTGGAAGGAAGGCACTGCTTGTTATTGCCATTGTACCAAAGGGGTATCCAGGATCAAGGCTACATGCAGGTGCATGGTAAGGTCAGGCTATGAAGCCATAACTTGCTTTGCAGAAGCTCTAACACCACTTCAAGCTGTGTAGCCCAGGCATGTAATCATCTCTCACTTCAAGATCATTTGCTCCCCAGTTCATTGGTGGCAAACCAACTTCCTTCCAGAATAGAAATGGAGTGGCCCTCTCTGTTAACAGCAACTTCTCAGTTTTCTTGGGGGAGGGGAAAAGACAAGGGTCAGAGAAGAAGGATGCTGCCTGCCCACTTACCCCCATGATTTTGGTGTTGCACTTGGCACAGGTTGGGGCAAAGAACTGCTCATAACACCGCTCGCAGTAAACGTTGCTCTGCTCCTCCACAAAGCACACGTCTGCCAGGGAGGACTTGCAGTAGGCACAGTTGAACTCTTCTGGGTGCCAGGAGCGCCCCATAGCTACCAGAAAGGGGCCCCTGGGAAGCAGAGAACAGCACCTACTAAGGCAGCCTCAAAAGCTTGAGATCCCCAAGAATGCCCATACTTTGACCCAATAACCCTGACTTTCGTGATTGTTCTGATGATATAATGTAAAATTCAGATAAAGCTCCTTGCAGAAAGATGTTCCCTGCTGTATTAGTTACAACAGAGAACTGGGAAGCAATTCAAACATCAAACATATTATGGAATATCTATTCAATTGACTACTGATGATTACAACAGGAAGAGCAATGATTATGGGGCTGAAGCTAACGTTTACTAAGTGCTTACTCTGTATGAGGCACTGGTCAGGAAGAAATCTGTATTTATTAATTTAATTCTCACAACAGTCCTGTGAAGTAATTATAATTATGATACCCATTTTCAGAGAAGGAAACTGAGGCACATAGAAGTTAAGTAATTTGTTCAAGTTCATACATACGGCTAGTATGATAGACCCAAAACACAAACTTAGGGAGTCTAGCTCCACCTTAGCAATCAGAAGAGTGTGACTATGAGGAAATGCTTTATGTTTTAATCTTCCTTTCCAAATTTTCTAATTCCTCTCTGAGATGTGTTACTTTATTTTTAAATAAAAGTATGTTTTTCATATATATGTAAGCTTACCACACTTATAAACACAATACTGTAAAATACTATATTCAAACAAGTACCACCCATCACCCTGGCTTCTAAGCTTGAAATGACTTATTTTCATTATAGTAGCAGATGCCTACCAAAGCCCCGTCTCTGGAAAGACCCAGAAGTAACCCTAAAGGAAAGCTGGGTCAAAACCAGCATTGTCGGCCAGCTTGCAACATTCCCAATAAACCTACTAACAATAAGACCTGCCATTCCCAGAACCAGGCCTTAGCCTAAGGGGAAATTCCTGGCACCAGACACCACACTGGGAGCTTCACCCATTTAACTCATGGAATCCTCCCAGCTCCCCAGGGAAGTGGGTGTCACACAGGGACAAAGCTCAGAGAGGGTCAGACCAGATGTTGACCCAAAGGGACCTGAAGCTGCCCTGCACACAGCCTTCTCCTTATACCTGCTCTCCCACTCCCCAGCCCTAACATAGGGCTCAGACAGTGGGTAAGCAACCTGTACCTCTACCCTTCCATCACCCCAACATAGGACCACAGCTGGACCGTACCGTATGACATTGTTGCAGTGGCCACAAAGCGGAGTCCGGCTGCTGGCTGGGAAGCGCTCTGCCCTCTGGAAGGTGCCCCTAGCAAGGGGGGACACTGGGGAACCTTGGGTGTAGGCAGGGGTCCCTCCAGGCAGAGTCTGCTTACTGAGGGAGGTGGTACTCTTGCCAGGGGCAAACTTCTGAGAAAAGCTGTCATCTGTCGTCCAAGGGGGGCGGCTGGCAGATTCAGTAGGGCCCCCACTATAGGCCACAGATGAGGCAGGGTTATAGCTTGGGGCAGGTGATGGGGTATAGGCTGGTGCTGGAGAAGGGGAGTAGGTAGGGGCAGGGGAGGGGGAGTAGATGGGAACAGGGGAGGGGGTATAGGCAGGGGCAGGGGAGGGGGTGTAGGGAGTTGGACTATAATTTGCCCCTGGAGGTGGGCTGTAGGTAGATGCAGGCACTGTAAACCAAAAAGATCCAAAGAAAATGTGTCAGGAATTCACTCCCCCCAAGTTCCCACAACCCCACCCCCAGCCAGAGAAAGGCAGCTTTAATATTAGAGCAGGATAGTTCCAGTTTTTGCCCTAAGAGACACAGTTCTGAGCTTCTTGGTGCCCTGGATTTGAATTTGCCACTGGACCCAAGGGAGATAAGAGCCCCCAGAAGCTCAGAGCCCCAATGAGGCTGAGAAAGGGGTAGAGCTATAAATATCTGCAGCTGCAGGGGGCTTGCCAGGCCTGGGCTGCCAGGGGCCTGCAGAGAGCAGTGGGTGGAGGTGGGGTGCTGGGCAAGGCTCCTGTCTAGGTCCAGAAGAGGATGGGAGTGGGTCAGCTTGGCCTTGACTGGAAGATGCTTCAAGTACACACTGACCTTTGATTTGACATCTGAAATGCCCCAGCTGCATGCATTTGCTGAACTTGGACCTAGTCCAGTCTTTGGGACAAAGTAGATGACAGGGCAGAGGGATTTCAGGTTTGGGTTTCAGGATTAGCTACAAATATTTTCCTGAAACACACCTTAGCTTGATTTGTATTGGAGGAAATTCCATCTTGATTTGATAAGGGTGAGGGTCTTTTTTAAAAATATTTTTTTATTTATTTTTAGAGAGTGGGGAAGGGAAGGAGAAAGCGTGAAAGAGAAACATCAGTGTGTGGTTGCCTCTTATGTGTCCCCTACTGGGGACCTGGCCTGCAACCCAGGCATGTGCCCTGACTGGGAATCAAACCGGTGACCCTTTGCTTCACAGGCCCTTGCTCAATCCACTGAGCTACACCAGCCAGGGCAAGGGGTGAGGCTCTTGAAGGAGTCACTCAGAGGGTGCCTAGGACAGAGATGCTAAGGTGACACAGCTTGGTTTAGCTGCCTTTGGGGCACCTGTGCTCTCCCACATCACTTTGGTAGAAAGTGAGAGTGGGTCCAAGTGACTGTAGAGGCTACCAAGAAAGTCAGAGTGTAAGTACAATGCACTGCCCCACTTCTGGGACCCCCTCCTCCAGGTCACTGAGAGCTAAAAACCTTTTTGGGAAGACAGCACAAAGGAACATTGCAACTGCTCATCCAAAGCCCTCTTTCTGAGGTCTGGACCCTCAAAAACCCAGGTATCTTAGTGCTCTGTTGCCCTCAGTGTGGAACCAGCTTCATCCTGCATACACTGTCCATCCAGCCAGCCTCCTCTTCCAATGAGGAAGGTTCCAGATGTCTCCTCAACTCAGTTTGCTCTTATGGAAAGAGGCTTCATTCTCCCACCCTGGGGAGCATGTCAGGGCAGCCTCCTCCCTATTCCTGAGCCTGGCCTGGGTGAATGGACAGTGCTGAGGGGTATTGAGGCAGCCCCCACCAGGATCCAGCTTACAAAGTAAGGCCTTTCACAGGGATGAAGGCCCTGACCTGGCCTCTGGTCTCTCCCACCTGTTTCCCCTAGACCACCTTGAGTGGCTTGTGGTCCACAGTTCCAATTCTGTACCTTCTACTCCCAGATGACTGGCTCTTCAGAGCTGAGTACAATGGAAACCTCTGCACTGGGGGTGAGGAAGGACCAGACCTGTGTTATAGAAAGCTGAGGGGGTAAAATCCTCCACAACCCTGCCCTGGAGCCACCTGGGAGCAATGCTGGCTTCATCCTCAAGGAATCTTGTCCCCACTTACTGAGGAAGTAGACACGGCACAGAACAGATCATCTTTGTTAGTCCTGTTTGCAGTTGAGGTCACTGAAGCTCAGATAGCGCCAGTAAATGAAAAAGTGAGTCTCCAAAACCATTCTATCACCCCAAGCTACCTCTGTAAAGAACACAAATCCAATTTCCATAAAATCTTGGTGTACCATGTGATCGCAGAGCAACTGTCAACACGGAAGACGTCCCATCCTCTGGCATGTAGCACAGCCTTCAGAAGCACAGCTCTATTATATCCTGGCTATGTCCTTGGACAACTTCCTTAACATTTCTGGGACTGAATTTCCTTGTCTAAAAATGGCAATAATAATTCTTAGTACCTTACAGTGTTATGAGGATTAAGTAGCTGGTACGGTTTGTGTGTCACAAAATACTACTGAGGATGGTAGAGATTAGTGACTGTTGGGTCTCATCAGGATGAACCGTTAGCTCAGCTCATAGCCTGGTGGTCACCTGAGGGAGCCCAGCCCAGGAAGACTGAGATGTGGGGGATTGGAGTGGGAGACATGACACCCTGAAGTTAGATAACCTGAGACTAAGTCTACTCACCAGTTGTGGTACGCATGACACTCCCTGCCTGCCTCTCAGGCAATAGTGGGCACCTACTAGAGTGACATACTGCGTGCATTTTGTATATTTGTAAAGTCCAAATTCAAGGTGTTGTCACTCTCCATAACAACCCTGCATGGCTCCCAAGTGCCCAGAGCAGAGAGTCTCAAGTGCTGGGGGAGAAGCGGGTGAGGAGAATGCCTCAAGGGACTGGATGTGGAGAAAGATGATCTAGCAGAAATTCAGAGCAGACTCACTCCTCTGTTATATATAATGGGGTTTTACGCAAAATTTTGTTTCCTTTTTTGTAATGTGGAGGAATTTCTGCTATAAGAGATTAAAACAGAAGCTCTAATCCTGTGCTGTCCCAGATGGCTGTTGAGAGTTTGAAATGTGGCTTGTCTGAATTGAGAAGTGCTATCAGAGCAAAATAAACACCAGATTTTAAAGAGTTAGTATAAAAAAAGAACATAAAATATCTCATTAATAATTATTTTATATTGGCTATATATTAAAATGATATTGTGAATATACTGAATTAAATAAAATAGAGAGGACTTCTGGTCAAGATGGCAGCATAGGTAAACATAACTCACCTCCTCACACAACCACATCAAAATTACAACTGAACTATAAAACAACCATCACTCAGAACCCTCAGAAATCAAATTAAATGGAAGTCTGACAACTACAGAATTAAAGAAACCACATCCATCCACACTTGTAGGAGGGGCAGGGATGTGAAACAGGCTAGTCCCACATGCATGTGTGGTGGATAAAAATTCAGGAGGGATATCTCGGGAATGAGGAGTCCCAGCCCCACATCAGGCCCTCCAGCCCAGGGTTCCAGTGCCAGAAAGATAAGTCCCCATAACTTCTGGTTGCAAAAATCAGTAGGGATTGAGTCATTGGAAGAAACTTTTGGAGTCTCAAGCAGTTCTTTTTAAAGAACCCCCACATAGACTTACTCTGACACACTCCCTCTGAGTGCCAACACCAGGATACCAGTGGCACACAGGGAGGAAATGAAGTATCTGGCATCAAGGCAAGAGCTGGGGGACAGCTTTCTCCCAGACAGAAAAGCAAGCAGAGGCCATTGCCCCTTTTATGAACCCTGCCCCCATAAAGTTATAGAGCCAGAAAATGGGTGGCAGGTGGATGCCATATCTGAGACCTAGCTAACACTGTTTGCCCTGTCCTGGAGGTACCCTGAGGCTCTGTCCCACCCAACTTATGGGCTCATCCAAGCTGTGCACAGTGACTTTTCTATAAGAATGGCTGCTCTTGGCTCATGCTTCACAACTTCCTAAATCTTCTCAAACACGCAACAATCAGACTCAGTGAGCTCCAGCCCCCATACCTCTTCCTAAGTGGCCCCAGGCCTCATAGTAGCAGCAGTCAGCCTAGATACACAGTTTGGCTTCTCCTGGGAACCTCCAAGCACAGAACAAGTAGCAGCCATCTCAGTGTGTTATATAGCTCATGCAGGGTGGCCCAGGGCAGAACACAGGTGTGGCTGACCTTGGTCTGCACCACCAGGAAAACCCCAGAGCCTGAACACCCAATGGACAGCTACAGACCAGGTTGGAGCACTACCACCCTGCCCCTGCACAGCTGATGGTGGTCAGTGGTCATAGCCAGTCCTTGAGACTGACTGGCATAGATAAATCCCTCTGATTGGCCTGCTAAGAGAAATCAAGGCTTAACTACAAGAGGAGGGTGTACTCAGTCCACACAAAGGGCACACCTTGAGTACCCAGTTTGGGGGAGGCTGTGCCACTAGACCCGACAAGGACACCTCCCACATTAGACCACTACCAAGACCGCTACCAAGACAGGGAGTCATAGCAGCTCTACCTAGTACATAGAAACAAACATAGGGAGGCTGCCAAAATAAGGAGACAAAGAAACATGGCCCAAATGAAAGAACATATCAAAAGTCCAGGAAAGTCTACGGCCATACCACCCTAAATGCGCCCGATCTCGTCTGATCTCCGAAAAGTCCAGGAAAAAAAAAACTAAAGAAAATGGAGATAAGCAATCTGTCAGATTTGGAGTTTGAAACAATAATTATAAGGATGCTCAAGGAACTTAGGGAGGACCTCAATAGCATAAAAAGATCCAGTCAGAAATGAAGGATTCACTAATTGAAATAAAGACCAATTTACAGAGAAACAACAGTAGAGTGAATGAAGCCAAGAATCAAATCAATGATTTGGAACACAAGGAAGCAAAAAACAACCAAGCAGAACAAGAAGAAAAAAAAAAGGAATAAAAAAAAAATGAGGACTTCCGCCAAGATGGAGAAGTAGGTGGAGGGTCCACCTCGCCTCTGTGCACAACCAAATCTAAGAACAACTATTTTTAACAGCAGTCACAACCAAGCCACACGGAAAATCGACAATACGGAGTCCAAAGGACAACTAGATACTCGGCTGGACCGGTACGAGGAGCCAGGCCAGCAGCGGAGCAGGTTAGCAAGAAAAAATTCCCGGGGCGGTGCGCGGTTCGCGCAGGGAACCGAGGGCGAGGGCGCGATTGCGAGCGAGCTGGCTGCCGGAGCGCACAAAGAAGGGGCGCGGTGGGTCGCTCAGTCGCGCGCATTTACGTGCGGAGAAGCCAGTGAGAAGGGAAGCCGGCGCAATACCGATCGGATAAACCCCATGCGTGCGGAGTGACTGGAAACGCTGGGCTAGCGGAGAGGAACGCCATTGCTCCCTCTCTGACCCCGCCCCCACACACAGCCTCACAAACCAGCGACCTGGGTCGCCCCGTCCTGGTAAACAACTAAGGCTTCGCTCCGCTCACTTAACAGCGCGAACAGACCAAAAATGGCTCTAGGACAACTTAGAGCCCCAGAACCGATAGATCTAAGCGATGAAGAAATAGCCAGTCTTTCAGATGCACAGTTCAAAACACTGGTTATAAAGATCCTTACAGAACTGGTTGACTTTAGCCACAAATTAGAGAAACATATGGAAGCTAAATTAATTGAAATGAATGGGGATACAAAAGATTCCAATAGTAATGGAAAGAAAATTGGGACTCAAATCAAGGGAGAGAACCAGAAGGAAGAAAAAAATGGTCAAACAGAAAGGAATGAAGAAATAAGAATTCAGAAAAATGAGGAGAAGATTAGGAACCTCCAGGACATCTTTAAACGTTCCAACATCCGAATTATAGGGGTACCAGAAGGGGGAAAGGCACAACCACCAGTTGAAAAATTATTTGAACAAATAATAAAGGAGAATTTCCCCAAGATGGCAAAGGAAATAGACTTCCGGGAAATCCAGGAAGCTCAGAGAGTCCCAAAGAAGTTGGACCCAAGAAGGAACACACCAAGGCACATCATAATTACATTAGCCAAGATTAAAATGAAGGAGAGAATCTTAGAAGCAGCAAGAGCTAAGGGGACAGTCACCTACAAAGGAGTTCCCATCAGACTGTCAGCTGATTTCTCAAAAGAGACCTTACAGGCAAGAAGGGGCTGGAAAGAGGTATTCCAAGTTATGAAATCCAAAGACCTACATCCAAGATTGCTCTATCCAGCAAAACTTTCATTTAGAATGGAAGGACAGATAAAGTGCTTCTCAGATAAGACCAAATTCAAGGAGTTCATCATCACCAAACCCTTATTATATGAAATGTTAAAGGGACTTACCTAAGAAAAAGAAGATAAAAAAGACGAACAGTGAAAGGACAGCAAACTCACAGTTATTAAGAACCACACCTAAAACAAAAGCAAACTAAGAGGATAGCTAGATCAGGAGCAGAACCAGAGAAATGAAGATCTCAGGGAGGGGTTAGCAATAGGGGAGTGGGAGAAGGGGAAGGGGGGAGAAGGTACAGAAAATAAGTAGCATAGATAGTAGATAGAAAATACATAGGGGGGAGGGTAAGAATAGTAGGGGGAAATACAGAATCTAAAGAAATTGAGACACATGTTCATGAACTAAAGGGGGAAATGGTGGGGGAGGGGTATGCAGGGTGGAGGGGAAGGGAGGGGGGAATAGAGCAAATGTAATGGCATAATCAATAAAAAAATTATATTAAAAAAAAAATGAGGATAGTGTAAGCAGCCTATGGAGCAACTTCAAGCATTCCAACATTCACATCATTGGGTGCCAGAAAGAAAAGAGAAAGAGCAAGAAATTGGAAATCTGCTTCAAAAAATAATGAAAGGAGACTTCCCTAATTTGATGAAGGGAAGAGACATGCAAGTCCAGAAAGCAGAGAGTTCCAAACAAAATGGATGCAAACAGGTCCACTCCAAGACACATCATATTTAAATTGCCAAAGATTAAAGAGAGAATCTTAAAAGCAGCAAGAGAAAAGAAGTTAGTTATTCACATGGGGTTTCCCATAAGATTATCAGCTGATTTCTCAAAAGAAACTTTGCAGGCTGTAAGGGATAGGCAAGAAATATTCAAAATCATGTAATGCAGGGACCTACAGCCAAGATTGTTCCACCCAGCAGAGATATCATTCAGATTTGAAGGGCATATAAAGAGCTTCCCAGACAAGAAACAACTAAAGCAGTTCATCATCACCAAGTCATTATTATATGAAATGTTAAAGGGACTTATTTAAGAAAAAGAAGATCAAAACTATGAACAAAGAAATGGCAATAAATACATATTTATCGGCAATCAAAACTAAAAAACAAACTAAGCAAACAGGAAGAACAGAGACAAAATCATGAATGCTGAAGAGTGTTTTAATGGTTGCCAGATGGGAGGAGCATGTGGGGAAATGGGTGAAGAGGTGAGGGAACTAAGAAGTACAAATAGGGGACTTCCGCCAAGATGGAGGTATAGGTGGAGACGCTGTGCTTTCTCACACAACCAAGTTTAGAGACAACTAAATATTAGCAACAGAAAACATAGCCAGAACACAGAAAATTGAACTTTTTGGAAGTCTGATAACAACAAATTCTTCAGCCTGACAGGTAAAAAGAGCAAAACCAGCAGCTGGCGGAGCGGGGTTGCACAGGAAAACTTGGTCAGACGGACTCAGGCGTGTGGAATCCAGGTGCAGGGTTGGACCTAGTGAGAGACACAGCGAGCGACCTCGGGGAAACAGCGAGGGAGCAGGGTTGCGGGTTGACTGTGGTCGCGCATTTGTGCACGGATAGACAAGTGAGGGAGTGGGCGATTAGACGGGACCCAGCAGGCCCCCAGCCGCAGCAGAGTGGGCCGCCATTTCCCCACTCTGACCCCGCCTCCACATACAGAGTCATAACCCAGAGACCTGGGAGTCCAAGGCTCCGCTCCTCACACTTAACAGGTGCAAACAGACCAAAAATGGCTCAAGAAGATCTCAAAGCCCCAGAGCCTATAAATCTAAGCAATGAAGAAATAGCAAAACTCTCAGATGCACAGTTTAAAACACTGGTGATCAGGATCCTCACAGAACTGGTTGATTAGAGCCACAAATTAGAGAAACATATGAAGGCGAAACTAATTGAAATGAATGGAATTGCACAGGAAACCAATAGCGACGAAAAAGAAACTGGGATTCAAATCAATGGAGTGGACCAGAAGAAAGCAAATAATGGCCAAACAGAAAAGAGTGAAGAAGCAAGAATTCAAAGAAATGAGGAGAGTCTTTGGAACCTCCAGGACATCTTTAAACACTCCAACATCTGAATTATAGGGGTACCAGAAGGGGGAAAGGAACAGCCACCAGTGGAAAACTTATTTGAACAAATAATAAAGGAGAACTTCCCCAATCTGGCAAAGGAAATAGACTTCCAGGAAATCCAGGAAGCTCAGAGAGTCCCAAAGAAGTTGGACCCAAGAAGGAACACACCAAGGCACATCATAATTACATTAGCCAAGATTAAAATGAAGGAGAGAATCCTACAAGCAGCAAGAGCTAAGGGGACAGTCACCTACAAAGGAGTCCCCATCAGACTGTCAGCAGATTTCTCAAAAGAGACCTTACAGGCAAGAAGGGGCTGAAAGAGGTATTCCAAGTCATGAAATCCAAAGACCTACAACCAAGATTACTCTATCCAGCAAAACTTTCATTTAGAATGGAAGGACAGGTAAAGTGCTTCTCAGATAAGATCAAATTTAAGGAGTTCATCATCACCAAGCCCTTACTATATGAAATGTTAAAGGGACTTATCTAAGAAAAAGAAGTTAAAAAAACATGAACAGTGAAAGGACAGAAAACTCACAGTTATTAACAACCACACCTAAAACACAAGCAAACTAAAAGGACAGCTAGATCAGGAGTAGAAACATAGAAAGGAAGATCTCAAGGAGGGTTAGTAAAGGAGAGTGGGAGAAGGAGAAGGGGGGAGAAGGTACAGAAAATAAGTAGCATAGACAGTAGATAGAAAATAGGGGGAGGGCAAGAATAGTATGGGAAATATAGAATCTAAAGAACTTGAGACACATGGTCATAAACTAAAGGGGGGTAATGATGGGGGAGGGGGGGTAGGGTGGAGGGGAATGAAGGGGGGAATAGAACAACTGTAATGGCATAATCAATAAAAAAAAAAGAAGTACAAATGGATTTACAGAATAGCCATGGGATTGTAAAGCACAGTATAGGAAATGTGTGAGGTGTGGACATGAACAATGGTGTGGGGATTGCCTGAGGGAGTGCTGGGTGCTGGGTAGAGGGGGAGCAAAGGGGTTGGGATGACTATAATAGCATAATCAATAAAATATAATTAAAATAAATATAAAATTATTTTCATCTGCTTCTCTTTTTCCTTAAAATGAGGCCACTAGAAAATTAATTTTTATTTGACAATAGCTACCAAGTACTAACTGCTTCCACATGCCAGGCCCTTTATATGCATTATTTCATATAACACTCACTATAATCCAGTGAGGCAGATAACATTTTCAAGTTCATTTTACAGATGAGGAACTAAGGCTGGGAGAACTTCAGTGATTACCTAAAGTCTCTGACCTAGTCAACTAACTACCTGGCTAAAGTGAAGCTCAGGCAGTGGAGCTAAAACCCAATTCCCACCACCCCTAACCCCACCCCCTACCCCGTCTCCCTTTAACCACTCCCAAGGCAACAAAATAAACCCTTTCCAAATCTTCCCTCCTCCTAGTCTCCCAGACTCCTTAATCCAACCCAGTTTTCTAAGCTCTCACAACAGTCAAAGGCAGGCCAAAATCTGGACCTGACTTTGGCAGCTTCCTTGAGCAGGGCTCACACATTTAGAGCTGGGGAACTTCCCTTCCCTAGGCACTGCCTGGAAGCTCCCCTCCCCGTCATGTCCCCTCCTTCCTGGAGGGAGGGCTCAGGGCGCAGCTGCTTCCCGGCCCCTTTCGCTCTGCGCCTAGCTGCCCTGCTGGCCTCACCACCCCAACAGGCCAGGAAAGACCTGATACCCCATCTCTGAGCCTCGGGCTGTTGCTATTTCTGCGTGACGGAATTCAGCCCATCCAAATTAAAAGGTGATATTTCATCTCTAATTGGCAAGTTCAAAAGGCTCCTATCGCACTCGCAGGTTCAGGAATGTGTAATTAAACAAGGTGATTTCTGACTCACTGCAGGCCAGGCCCCGCTTCCCAGGAGCGCCTAGCCTCGGCCGGGCCCCCGGGCTGACCTGGCCCCGGCCTCCGCGCCACTGCCCAGTCCCCTCCCGGGCCCCAGGTGCTCTGGGGAGCAGCCGCCCGGCCCGGCGCCAGCAATAAGATCTGGGCTCCGAACACCACCCTCGTCCTGGAGGAGTCCCCACGGGGAGCTTCCTCGGGGCAGGGCTGGGACGCTCCGCCCGGGGGTCGGCAGAGGAGGGGCAGAGGAGGGGAGGAGGCTCAGGCCCGCCACATTCCCTGCTTCTCACAGAGCCGCCTGCCAGCCACCCCTGGGCGGCACCCAGCAGCAGGGTCTCCACGAGAAGGAGTGGAGGCAGGCCGCCTCCTTCCCTCCCGGCAGGAATGAGTTAACGTCTGCGGGCTTGGGAATGCTGCGGAGGCCCCGGGCTCCTGCACATCTCGCCCGCTTGGGCCGGAGCCCATTAGGAGGGAAGAAGAGGCACCCAGTACTGGGCCCCGGAGCCCTGCCGCCCTCTGGCGGGCCTGCGGAGGAGACCCTGTGCCGCGGTGGGCACGGAAGCCTGGGCCTGCTCTTGAAGGTGCTCAGAAAGACCCACCCACCTGGGACCGAGCCCTACCGGGCCGGGCAGGTACACACGTGCCTTCTACACAGATGCCATCCCGGCTCCACCTACCGCCGCTCCTTCAAACTCCTTTTCCCACTCCCTCCAGTGTTCCCCCTCTCCGTGCCAGCCGCTTCAGAACACTGTGCCCCTGCCTCTGAACCCCACCTCTTGGGCACTCAGCTTGGCACTTGGTGGTTCTTTTCATTCCCAGAACATGAGATGTATACAGTATCACGCCCATTTTTCAAATGAACAAAACCCACCAGGGGATAAAGTATCTTGCCCTAGATATCAGAGCAGGCCCTGGCAGGGGAGTCTGTCTGATGATAAGGCCCCTTCTACAGCCTACACTGAAGGCTGTTGTCACAGTGAGCTCTGTGAACAAAGGTCTGGTGGGTCTCCTGTGCCCCATACAAGTCAAGCTCCTGAAGCAAGGTCCTTCTTGACTCAGCTCCTGTCTTGTCTTCCCTGCTCTCCAGCCACAGTGGGATCTTTTGTGCTCTCTAACAAGACATGCTCCTGAGTCCAGACTTTGCTCTTCCTTTATTTACCCCATGGCTGCTTGGCCAACTCTCCCTCTCCTTCCTGCCTGCTGAGAATTACCTACCTCATTCTTTCCCAAACAAGACATTAACTTCCTCACCTCATGAGTCTTACCATATGTAAAAATGATATGTGTTCAATAATTTAGGGAGGAAAGAACAGTTTATATCACTATTACAAGTGGAAAATTTTTCCATAAATTCATGTTTTCCATAAATTCAAGATGGCCATAAAACTAAATTTGTTGAAAGTATAATGCTTTAAATGAAAAGCATGTTCCCACTTAATTTCCTACCTGACCCGTGCATGGAATAGGCACCAGGATATCACTCTAAGAACCCTTGTGATCCATTATCCCTGTGTGTTCAGCCACCAGAGCATGCAGCTCGCTGTCTCTTTTCTCCCCATTCTCCACTCCCTGTTGCAAGTGGGAGGACATTTGTGATTCTTACCAGCATTCATTCATTCATTTGTTCCTATTCACTGCCTATGCTGAGTAGCTATAGCTTTGCCCTCCTGGAATTCAGAGTCAGAGTCCAGTGGGATTCAGGGGATAAGTGGTGGTGATATCAGCAGTCAGGGCCTGGATGTCAGGAGCCCTCCTGTGGGCACGTCCGATAGACCTGGGCACATGGAACCTTCCCCCGGCCTAGGAAAATACCTGCTAAGGAACCCTTAGGTTTATTAAACGAGAATAAGCAGGAGAAGGGAGACAGTGCAAGACAGCCTGACAATTGCCCTGGAGTTCTGGGGAGGAAGCCCAACTTTGGCTAGGAAAAAGGGGGTCATGGGGCTGAGCCCTCTTCCCTGCAAGGGGGTCCTAGGCAGTGAAGGGAATGGGAACCAGAGTGATAGAACAGAGTGCCAGTGAGCTCAGCCACCGTCAGGCTCTGTGCTGGCCATTCTGCTGCCTTACCTATGCTTTCCATGGCTCCAGTTACCTTGCCTCAGCTGAGGAAACCAAAGACCAGCCAGGCTGAGCAGCTTGCCCAGGGGCACACCATGACATAGTGAGGCTGTCCAAAGCCCACGTTATTTTTTTTGTATAGCTACCTGTCTGCTGGTTTGAACCAGACTCAGAATCCTGGAGGAACAAGCTCCTCTCTCTATATCCTCTTCCCTCTGCTTGAGCCTGAAAATCCCCAGACAGGAACATCCTCTTCCTAACAGCTGGGAGGCTCCATTCCTGCCCGGCGCTGCCCACCTGTCTCCCAGGAGCCCAAGGCAGGCTCTATAGGATTCTGGCCCACAACTGAGGGAAGGAGGTCTGAATCACATTATCAGGGCCTCCCTGACCACCATCCTTTTGGGTACGTGGCCTTGGAACTGACCCTTGGAACCCATGCCCAGTGTGAGCATTTCCCCTCCCACTCTCCTCTTACCTGGCTGGTAGACAGAAGGCCGAATGCTGGCAGTAGTGACCACCCGAGGCTTGGGTGCAGGGCCAGCTGGGGCTTCGGTGTATGTATGTGCAGCAGGTCCAGGAGAGGTGGTACTGTGAGCAGAGGCCTGTGGTCTGGAACCAAGGGGGGAAGAGTTAACAGCCAGGACAGCCCCACCCAGGTCCTGGTGCTAGCAGCCACGGCAGGTTGGCTTTCCAATCTTCAGGAGCCTCTGTGGAGAGGAAGCCTGATGGAAATGATTGAGGATAGCTGCTGGAGGCTGTGAGGAAAGACCATGAGGTCTTAGAGGGGAGGAAGCTGTTCCTTGGGTGTCGAGTCTTGGTAAGTTTGGTTAAAGCAGCAGAGACACCTAGAGAGATATAGCCTATTGCTGGTGTCACCACCTCAGAGAGAAGGAGGAAGGCCACCAGCTGGACAGGAGGATGCAGAGAAGAACCTTCACCCTCATGGGAAGAGACTGCAAGGGTAGGTCCAGGGCTGAAGGGAACAGAGGCAGGACAGAGGAGAGAGATGGGGGTGGTCAGAGCTGCCCCACCCCCTCGACCTTCTGACCTTGGGGCACTTCACAGCCTTATACTTCCTGGCCTCCTCTCACTCTCCCTTTCTGTTGTTACTAAGGGAGAAGTAAAGTCTCAGTTTTCTGGGCAAGAGGGCTTCAGGGAGGGCTCATGGGAAGCCAGAAGACCCCCTCACCTCCAGACGTGCTTCTCTTCGATGTACAATTTTTGCCCTCTTCCCACTGGATTAGCCGCCAAGAGGCTTAGAGCAGCCTTTTCCTACTTGTGACCCATGGGACCAAAGAGATGGGGGTGGGGGAATGTGTCCCAGTTAATTGCCCTCAGGAAATATGTACTTGGCCTCTTTTCTTGGAGAGCTGAAGGCTAAAAGAGCTCCTGGAGTTAAGCAGTTTGTTTTACTTTGTTTGATCCAGTGTTTTCCAATTTTGTTTGTCTGTGAATCCTGCCCCCATTTTTTTTTCCATTTAAAACTAATGAACACTTTACAGAACACATCCCTCATTTCTCCCTACTGCTTTCAAATCCCAGCAGGGACCATGTGACCACACCCAGGGGAAATGGGTTGCTAGAGAAGTGAGTTCTTGAAAATGTACTGTCCCTCACCAGCCAATGGCTTCCTGCCTTCCTTCTGCCTGTTTGGCACAGGCTCAGGGCCTGTGCATCATGCTGGGCAGAGTCATAGGATAAGGCAGAACCTGCCTTTCTAGGACTCTGGAAGGCAGTGGTCCTGAGCTAAGAATCCACTGCCAAGCTCCTGATTGGTGCTGCCGCACACAGCACGGAGGTGGAATGAGCTTCGGACAGCCATAGTCCTAGACCTGGGTGGTGTATAGACTTGCCCTGCCACATTGCCATATTTCTGGTTGAGTGAGGCCACTGTCTCCCCTCCCTGGGCCTGCATGCTCATCTCTGACCAACCTGTTAAGACCAGTAGGGGGTCAGTGGAAGAGGAAAAGGCAGTACCCACAGGGTACCCAGCTTCCACTGTGGTGGGAGAAGGCCAAGTCGATGGATCTTAATCAGAATATTCTCACCAGTGGAGGATGCTTTCCCAGCATCCCAGGAGCCATGAGTCCCGTGTCATGGATTGTTGTTGTGGGAGGAAGCCGCAGTTAAGATATCCAGCAAGAATTTGAAGCCATGTTCCAGAGAAGGGCTGGTCCTTTGCCTTCCAATTGCTCCCTCTCCGTCCATCCCACCCCTTGTGCAGGAAGGGAAGGTAGGTGGGCCCCCAGTGTGGTCCCCTGATGCCTTCTGCTTCGGCCTGAAGCTAGGAGCACTGCAGGTCCCTGTGCAACCTCCACCCAGGCACTTGGCAAGACAAAGTGAAGGAAGGTCTGCCCTGTTGAGGGAGTGCTGAGGCCCCCAAGAGACAGAGGCCCAGAGTGTGCTGCTGAATCCTGCTCTTGAGCAGAGCCCCAGCATCTAGAGCTCCCCAATCCAAACTGGGGAAGCATCTTCCCACTCAGCAACAGGGACATTTTTTACCCTCCTCTAAGTTTCTTCTTTGTGCCCTTACCTGAAGCAATTCTGGTATGCAGAGGGGAAGCACTTGTTAAGTGTCCCCGGAAGCTGGGGTAGAACAAGCCCTGTAGGCTGGAGTGGGTTCAGCCTGGAGGCTTGAGTTGGACTAGGGAAAGGCTGGACACTGCATTACCTGGGTCACTGTACAGCCCCAGGGGAAGGGCTGGAGTCCACAAGCCTGTGGGCTACTCTGCTCATCCTTCTTCCTCCTGAGGCTGCACCAGGGACCTATGCATCCTGGGGCATGACCTTTCCAGCCAAACCCTGGAAGAGGAGTGTGGGAGACTGAGAAATCTGGCTCTGACCTTAACACCAATTTGACAGCTCCGTGCAACCCAGAAGGAGCTGGGTCAGCCTGGCCTGTTACACTGCCTGACTGTTCCAGAGTGATCTGCCAGCCAGACTCCAGCACCTCCTGACACCTGCCCACACCCCTCTCACCACCCAACCCCTACCTTTGCTGGGTACCCAGGAGGGCATGTTGAAAAGCAGTAAATTGCAATACCCGAGACCATTTTATGTACACTTTTTCTATCCCAACCCTATAAAATAGATGTTGCATTAAACATCTTCACAGGTGAGGAAATTGAGGTTCTGAGAAGTCTGGTATTTCTGAAGATTACAGACAGTAAGTGGTGGAGCAGAGATTTAAAACCCACTGCACCAGCTGCCTCCGGAGTTAGCATGCTTCTCCATCAAGAGAAGAGAGCCTAAGGGACAAGGGCAAGTTAGTTGCTAAATATCTGACCTGCCTTCTCTGAACAGGTCAATGCTCCTTCCTTCATGGAGCCTTCCTCAGCTTCCCCAGCCCATGGCGACAACTTTTATTCTCCCTCATTCCAGTTCCAGGAACACAGACCTTCCACACAGTCTCTGTTATCTAACTTGTGTGTGTTTGTGTGTGTATGTGTGTGTGTGTGTGTGTGTGTGTGTGTGTGACTTTAATCTCTCTCACTAGAGCATAATCTGTCCTCAGCCACACTGTACACTCCCCTTCACTTGCTGCAGCAAGCAGTGCTAGCCTTGGCTTCCTTGGGGCCTTGGGCTCCTAACCATCTTGGCTAGGCCTTTCTGAGGACCAGGCACAGCTGCCTACAGATGGACCCAGAGTGGACCTTGCCTGCCTCCCTTCCCCACGGCCAGGGCCGGCACCTGTGGGGCAGTTACCTTGGACTTCCTGCACGACTTGAAGCAAGGGCCATGGCAGAGGCGGTAGTAGCGTGGGCAGTGGTTGCAGCCAAGGGTGGCGAGGCTGTGCTAGGAGAGGCAGCAGTGGGTGGCTGGGCAGAAGCAGGCAGCTGGGCAGAAGCAGGCAGCAGCAGGGTGGTGGCCTGGCTGGTGCACACTGGAGCATGCTCAATAGGGGTGCTGGTGAGGTAGGACCGAGAAAGACAACAAGTCAAGGGGGCCCCTCTGCGTGGTCGTGGTAGCTGCAGCAGAGGCAGGCTGGGTGGAAGGCAGCATTCACACTGCGAACGGAGCATGATCTTCCAGAAGTCATCGACCCTGCTTCAGGGAAAGAGCCCCAACCCCCAGGACCCAAAGAGGGAAGGGCTCAAACCACAAGGAAGATCACAGTGACAAAATTATTCTCAAGCCCAGTAAGAACCGCCCCCTATTTTTACTTCCTATTTTTCTGAGTATGTATCACAAAAAACACAGTGTGATGGAAAAGTAGATTGAATTATCAGCCCTCATCCTGTTTTCCTTTTTTTTTCTTCATCCTTCTCCATTTAATCAGACGCACACATTGCCTTTGAGAAGAGATAATACGATGAGAAAAGCAAAGGTCAGATATTTGAGGGCCAAGGGCTTAGGTTCTAGAGTGGTGAGAGCCTGGGCTTTTGGGCTGTGAGAGTCTCAAGGTACTAACTACATTTGGAAGATGGATGGAAGCTGCCATGCCAGGCAGATGAAGGTTATCTAGACTGGAAAGGGGACAATATGGCTTGGGGGATTTGAGAATAGAGGCAGCTGTGCCCCCTTTCTGGGTAAACCCTAGAGAGATGGCAGAACTCCAGGGTCTACTATGCCCATGGTGAAGGGGCAGACAGATCTAAGTCAGCCCAAAGATCCCCAGGCTATATCGTGTGCACTAGCAGCCACAGACGATTCCCCATATACCCAAGAGTGTCATGGGCATGGCCCTCAGTGCCCGCGCATCTGAAAGACCCTGTAATTGGGAACAAGAGAGGTGACTGCTGTGCCAGTGTAGACCAGTGTGGCCAGACAGAATAGGGATATTCCCACAGATGCTGGCACAGGTACACCATGATCAAGGGCCAGGTGCCAGATGCCCCACCCTGTCTGCCTTGTTATTCTGTAAGTATCTCTTCCCCCAAGACCACTCCAAAGCAAGAGAGGAGCATCAGAGCTTGAATTGGTGGGATAAGATTTCTGCCACCTGTGAACAGGGCATCAAATGCAAATTAAGTTATAGGAAAGCAAAGAAATACACATTATCTAATCTGGGTCATTGGATTAGGATTTGTACTTGTTACAATAGCAATAGGATACTGCAACTGCTGCAAGTGGGGATGGCTTTCCCCATGCAGTGCAATTCGGTTGTTAACCTGGTACTGTGTGCCAGGCACATGTCTGTAGTTCCTCACAACCACCCTCTGATGTGGATGTTAGCAACTCTGTTTAATTGATGAGGGAATGGAGATGGAGAATTCAATTGCTCCAGCTCCTAGAACATATGGGTAGTGACAGCAGGATCTGACTGAGAGACATTCGGATTTGAAGCCTTACCTGGTACCCCAAGTGTAGCCTCATGGAGGAAGAAAGAAACTTCTGCCTAGAGTAAGGCAAGTAGAATCTTCTCCCACAGAAGGCACTATACTTATTGGAAAGAATTAGAATAATAATCTTCCCTCTGTGAGTGCTTACCACATGCCAGGCTTTGTGCAAACAGCCAGATAAGCATTACTCCATTTGATCCTTTCAAACTTGCTGGGAGATGGGTCTAAAGATTCTCATTTTTACAGGTGAGGAACCTGACTTCCAGAAAGACTGAGTCTGCTAAAACATCCACCAAACTGCCAAAACCTCACTGCAGCATTTCCCAGAGTTTAATGTGCAGCAGGTGAATTGCCTGGGTATCTTGTTCAAATGTAGCTTCTAGTTCAGTAGGTCTGGGCAAGGCTAAGAGTCTGTGTTTGTAACAAGCTCCCAGGTGATGCTGATGCTGCTGGTCCATGTATCACACCTGGAGTAGGAAAGTGCTTTAGAGACCTTGCTACTACAAAGGAATGCCAGAGGGCTGTGAGCTGTTTACCAAAGCACCATCAAATCGATCTCCACCCAGTGAGGTGTGTGGCAGAGAAACACATGAAATAATGTGAGTGGGATGAGAAAGAAGAGAGCTGGAGAAGTGGCAAGGCCATAGGTTGACTGACCCATGGGAGGGAGCACTATTCTTCTCTGTGACTGTGTAAGAAGTATTCATGATGGACAAGGGCAGTAGCCATATCCTTACCAGCCCTTTCCTAGCTTAGTAGTTCACAGAAGAGGCCTCAGAAAGCTTAGTTCTCAGGCCTGTGGCAGTGCCCAGCCCTGGCCTTTCCATGAAGCCACTCACCCATCCTCTATGAAAGAATCTGGCTTCTGGAAGCTATTTCTGTGAAGCAGCTGCATCAGAGACATAGCTGCAGTTCCTGAAGCCATATTGCTGAACTGGCTGCTAGACCCTCCTCATAGCATGGAGAAGTGTGGCCTGGGAAAGCCCAGGCTGACATAGGACACCCGGCCTCCTTTATCTGTTTCTCTCTGACTGTGTTATATGCTTCCAGTGGGCTTCTGAAAACTGAGGACACCACCCAGGACAGGAGTGATGAAAATGCCTGGGCTAGGGACAGTATTCTGTCGGACAAATAGAGTGTTGACTTTGCCTGTTCCCTTTTCTTCAATTTCCCGTCAGACCAACTTACCTGTGTTCTCCCTAGACATAGCTCCAAATGAACCCCAGATTCTGGGAGTGAGGTGGGCCCTAGGAAAATTCATGATCTTCCACAGGGCCAGGACAAAAGGCATGCACATCAGCCTGCTACTTGGGGTTCTTGCTGAGTGGTATCCTATCTAGGACCACTGTCTACAGACACCAAGCAGCCAGGGCCTAAGAAAGGTAAGGGAAGCAAAGTAGAATATCCTAAAGGGTCTCATTCAGGTTAGTTGCTGCCCAAAGTTTCCTGACCCCCTAAAATCCCCAGAAGGGTGTCTCAGTGAGCAAGCATGGCCCTGGCTTCAGTACTAAAGACAGTAGCCATGAAATCACTCCAGTCAAATTTAGGGTGCTGTAGCTACCTCCAACCTCAGTTGCAATGCACTTTAAATATCTAAGCAAAAACCAAAGCAAACCAACTATATTCAACTGCTCATGGCTCCATGGGGAAGGAGTGGCCAGAGGAGAAATACAGCCTGGCTACTGTCCCCTTTTCAGCTCATCTTGTCTCTCAACCCAGGTGGCATTAAGGTGGAGCATGTCAACCCTGTGTTATGTTGTGGTGGCCTTTGGATGATGCTCTTACTGATGACAATGATATTATGTGTGGAAGGGATGGGTTGGTGCAGTGGTGGTGCTGGGTCTTGGAGTTTGTGGTTATTGGGCTCAGGTTGGAACTACTGATGATGGAGGTGTTGTGATTGATGGTCCTGGGGGAGGGTTTTATTATTGGGGTGATGACGCTATTAGTATGAGTTAAGAGAATGTAACATGAACATCTCTGTTGATCAGATGATGACAGAACACCAGTCAGGTAGTTGGTCTTTAAAGTATTTATGCTGCCACCTACCTTGTTGGCATTGCATCTTGCAGCCCGATCACTGACTATTGCTCAGGGTAGCCCTGACTAGGTTGCTCTGCAGCCAGGCTGCTGCACTGCACAACTCCAGGGGCCCTGTTGACATTGTGGTCTATGTGAATGACACCCCTTGGGCACAGTGCACAGCAATCCTCACAGGCTGCCGTGTGAATGGTGCCCTGCAAGCTTCACTATTCCACATTGCCTGCAGAATACAGTCAAAGTCCCATAGCCTGGCATTCTCATTTTGGACCACTACTAACCAAAACATCCTCTGTACTCCCTCTATTCCAGCCAAAACGATTAACTCAGGTTTCAACCCTGGGACACCCTTCTCATCAGGACCTCTGCTTCCTCTGCTTAGAGTACTGTCTAGCCTTCCCTAATCACTCATACCCCACTCCTAACTGTTCTTGAGGGTCAGACACACAAACGCCTTCTTCCAGGAAGCCTTCTCTGACCCTCCAGTCAGAGGGGCGCTTCCTGTCTCTGAACCTCACATGAGCAACCTTGCATCATGGTCAGTCACAGCCACATCAGCTCCATGGACATGGAATGCTGAATGAGGACATCTTTCCTGTTTACTCTGGAGGGCTGCGTGAAGAGGCCTGGGGTCATGGGGAGGCACCAGGCAGGCTGGAAAGCAATTGAGAGCCTTCCAGAGCTTCAAGAGGGCTTCAGCAGCCAGCTGAGGGATCAGGGACAGAAAACTGCAAGGCCACAAGTTCTGATTGACTCAGTCCTCTGTTGGCCTTAGGACACCCACTGCCCAGGATCTCTCTCTGCCTGGCAGTCCCCACCCCCATAATCTATCGTTGGGCCTTCAAATTCCTTGATGAAAGCTTGGCTAAATATGGGTATGCTTCAGAACGCCTAGATGTAGACAGGAACACATACCGCCATCTCCTCTGTTGATCTATCAGCAAGCTTGCTGTGTCTGGCCCTAGCCTAACCAGTCTGGAGTCAGACTGCTAGAGACAGAAAGAAATGGAGGCCAAAATGGAACAGGCTGCCAGGGGACTTTGGAGAGTATCTCAGGATGGTGGACTGGACAGAGCAGTCTCCCTGACCAGCTTTTCCAGATGGGGTTGCCAAGATCCCCAGAGAAAGAAAGGAAATGTGTGCTCAGGCAGCAGGAGTGGAAGCAAGGTTTTGGCCCAGTTGCCACAGGGGTGTTAGGGGAGTCCTGAAGGATGGGCCTCCGCATCTGCCTTTATTTGCTAAGTGCAGTTGGTCTCATGTTCTCAGCCAGTGGTTTCTGCAATCAGTGACCAGGCTGATGGATAAATAGGAGTGTGGGGAGGCCACGAGTGATGCCCAGCCTGGCCCTTCCTAAATGCTCAGGACTAGGAAATAGCCACAGGTGGTGGAGGCCAGAAGCAAGACCCAACTGGAGGTCTCCCCCACCTTCCAGCCACCTGAGCAAGGCTCCACCAGGCATATCTTCCACCTCTTCACCCCTGAGCCACGGCCCTGGCCCATTGAGGACCCCCGGCAGTTCCCGTGATCTACTCCTTAACACAGGCTTGCCTTCCTGAGCCCCTTCTCCAATGGCCTGGAGCAGGGCTGAGCATGAGCAGTGCCTTCCTGGGAGGGGAGCTTGAGGCCTGCTTTCTGATGGGGAGGGATGGATAGCTCGGCCTGCTGGTTGCAGCTGGGTGTGGGAGCAGAGGCAGGGGGCATCTGGGTACCCACTGATACACACTGCCCCATGGGAGGCTAAGGCTTCCCACCTGGTACAGCAAAGATCCCCACCCGCCATTTGCCAGCCTAAGCTTGCAGCCTAGATAGGGCCCTCAAAGTGGGAAACCAGTGGAGGGCAGAGCTTACTGGGTCCCTGCCCCTCCTCTGAGGTGTCTGTCCTCTCCCCATCTCAGACATGCTCCTCTTGGATGGTATGCACACAGGCACAGCATGACTGAGGCTGGTTTGGTTCATTTCAAATCCTCTTTATTTCAGAACAAGCATGCATATATGTACAGAGAGAGAACTAGGGAGCCAGCACACACAGCACAGAGGAGAGAGCTCGCACCCCAATCTCCACCTCTGCCTCATCTACCCTAGGTCTTCCATCTCCTCCACAGAGAGCCCTGCTCTGGGCTGCCAGGCTCCAGAGGGCGGCAAGGGAGTGAGTGAGGATGGGGAGTTGGCCTCTTCCCAGGACCCTGATCTATGGGGAGACTCTTTCCAAGATGGCAATAGGCAGGGCTGTCTCTCCCAGGAGCTGAGGTTGGTAGGAAGTCGACCAGCAGCACATTCTGTTCCCCTTGGTTCTGGAGTATTATGCCAGCAAACCCCATCACATTCTCTCTGAACTACAGTTAAGGCTCTGGGTAGGGGAGCGAAGACTTGGGAGGTTTAGGGGTTAGTGAGGGTTGCACTGAAGGGTAGGGGTGAATGGGTGCAGTGCTGCATGGGATGGGCAGAGAGCAGAACTGCAGCACTTGGCTATTAATGGTGTCCCACACAGCTCTACATTCTCAAGCATCTCCATGGGGCTCACATGCCAGATATGTGAGGGGGAAGAAGGGAGCAGGTTGTGGGGGACTGCAGATAGTCTTTTAGCTTTTAACGTTAAGGATTTGGGCCGAAAGGCCATGGTGCCAGTTGCGCAATTTGGCAAAACGTGGGCCGTTACGTTCCGTTTCAAACCTTTCCCTGTGGCACAGAGAGAGAGAAAGAGAGAGAGAGAGAGAGAGAGAGAGAGAAACAGAGAGCAGAGAGAAAGAAAGAAAAGAGAAAGAAAGAAAGAAAGAAAGAAAGAAAGAAAGAAAGAAAGAAAGAAAGAAAGAAAGAAAGAAAGAAAGAAAGAAAGAAAGAAAGGGGTTAGGGGACATGTCCACCATTCCCCTGTCTAATAGCTGGGGCAGGGGTATGGGAGGGGGAATTTGGCATGGAGAGACTTTGCCCTCCATCGGGCACTTTCCAGATGGTCAGGCCTGGTTTGGGGCAACACCAGAGTCCCAAGGACCAGGATGGAGGGACTGAAGTCCCTGACTTGAGTGACTGGGCGTCCCTGGGGAAGGGCCTGGCTAGAAGGCCTGAGGAGAGGCTTGGCAAAGGGCAGCCTCTGGGTTCTCCCTGGCCTGTGTGGTTAGGACTGGGCAGGGCTGCTTTGGCTCTGGACTCTTGGGGATGAACCACTGTGGGCTCTCGGGGCTTCACATAGCCTCTGTCCCCTAGCTGGGAGTAAAGAAGGAGAAACGCCTGTCCCTGTGATGAAGCTTGGTGAGCACACCTGTCACCTCGTTGTGCTGCCCAGTCTCTGCCAACCTTTTTCTGTCCTCAGAGAGAAGCCTTCCAACACAGTCAACTGCCCCTGCCATTCTAGGCCTGAGCACGGCCAGGCACACATGTACACACACATACTCACAAGGCCACTGGCACACATAGAGACAGCCAGGACTCCTGCCACTTCCCACCAGCAGGGTCTCTGGGGCTCAACACACAGCCTGCTCTTCTGAGGGCACGAGACAAAGCAGGTGAGGAGCAGCCGAAAACAAAGAAATGGGGGGGGGGAGAGTGCGCCTAGAGAAGGCCAGTGACACAGACACCAGGCTCCTGGACGCTCCCTACCCCAGGCTGAAGGGACCTCTATATCCTTCAGATCAGAGGTATCCATCAGTGGCCCAGGGGCCACACCAAGCCACGAATACCAAGTATTTAACCTGGACAGTGCTTAAAACTCATTTTAAAAATTAATTGTTACATCTAGTCCATTGACTACTACGCAGCAATAAAAACACATGAATGAACCAATGGTACGCGCAAGCATTTGGGTACATCTCCAGTGAATTCGGTGGACTGAAAAATCCAGTCCCACAGCATCAGAGGCTTGGTGATCCTATTTACATAACATTCTTGAAACAACAAAATTATAGAAATGGAGAGAAGGTAACAGTGATTGCTGTAAGTTAGGGAGAGGGTGTGCAGTAGGGAGGTGGGTGTGGCTATGAAAGGGTAACATGGAATGTTCAGGTGATGAAAATACTCTGCATTTGACTATATCAGTGTCAACACCCTGATTTTGCCATTGTACTATAGTCTTGCAAGACATTACTGTTGGGGATAAAGGGTAGTCTGTGTATTATTTCTTAGAACTGCATGCATACCAATCTGCAATGATCTCAAAATGGTTTAATAAATTGCCAGCATGTAAAAATTAGAAATAATTTTTAATAAATAATTGCCAGCATGTAAAAATGAGAAATATCAGCTTTAAGTCTTTAAAAATCAGTGGATGGAGCAGAGCTGGTCTTACATTTCTCCACAGTAACAGTCCCGTGTCCCCACATTTACAATATACCTGCGTGGTCCCACATCTGCATTACCTGGTGCACCCCACCTATTTTCGGTCCTGCATATCGGGTCTCTTTAAGATTCTGTTTGACAAATGAGGCCCACTGCTAACACATTTTAAAACTACTAGTTGTGTCCAAACTTTCCTATTACCAAGAGGAAGCCAAGGCCCAGAGACATCATGAATGGGGTTAAGCCACCTGGAAACTGAACATCAGATCCATGATCTATGTGCCAGCCTGTCTGAAGTCAGGGAGAAGAGTCAGAGACATCATGAGCAGAGGCCCTGGTGCAGGGCCACACAGCCATGCCAACTGCACTGAAAACCACCCCAGGGAGACTTCCCAGGACACAGGCACAGCCACAGCCACTTTGTTCAGCCAGGTCTGCAGCTTTTGTCATCAGTGCTCAGTTACAGGGCAGGGACAGTTCTGGGGCATCTTGAGTCTAGTGAGCCTCCTCTGCTTGGAGTTGTCTGAAAATTCATAGCCAGCCTGAGAGAAGAGTGAGGAGAAGGAAAAGGAGAGAGGAGAAGAGAGGAAGAAAGGGAGAGATCCTAGGATGCCCACAAGGGCTTTTCAGGGGACATAGGACCTCCTGGTCTCTCCAGTTGTGGTTTTCAAACTTGCTAGGCATGAAGAAGACCAATACATCCACAAAACACAGGCAACTTTTACTATGGATAGCTGCTGACTGCTCCTCATGAGGGTTCCCTTTGATGGAAGGCCCTGAGCCAGGTGGCACCGCGAGAGTCAGCCCAGTTAGAGGGGACAGAACTGAATATGCCAGGGAGGGGACAGGACACTGCAGAGGAGGAGGAAGGAACCAGTGAGTCACTGCTGTGTTGGAAGGAGGCAGGTAAGGAGAGGAAAAAGAACCTTGGATGGTTGCACTATGGAGAAGGGATATGTAGGGGTGGTGGAGTTATGTTGTTTGTGGAGGGGTGTGCAATCAATCCTCACCTTCAACTCATCTATGAACTTGTCACTAAAATCAACTTTGTTCCTTAACCCTTGGGGACTCAGAGAGAGGAAAGTTGTTTATCTGGGTGAGCATCCGATGAACATGGAGACTGTACTCGTAGATAGTGGTGCCACAAGGTGGGGGCCAGGGGATGTCTGGGCTCCATGTTGGGGTCCTCCGGGATGGTTATGCCCAGTGGGATCCAGATGCCTCACAGGTTCAAGCCCCGCCTTTGATGAAGCTAGGCTTATTCCTACTCCCAGCCCCATCAGGGTCGCCTGACATGGACCTGACCTTCCAAGCCATCAGGGCCCCAGATTGCCTTTCCAAAGTCAGAGGAAAGCGGTGGTGTCTTCTCTAAGATCAGATGCTCTGCTTTTGGAGGGAGGCACTATTTGTGCTCCGCAGTTTCAGAGGAGGCTTGGAGCCACAACATTACTGGCACCCACTAGAGCGGGTCCTGTGTGGAAACTGTCAGCAGGCTAGTGTTTAAGCCCTCCTGGGCAGCTTGCTAAGGTGCTGGGTCTTTCCTGGGATGGCAGCCAAATTCACAGCTGATATATGGGCTTTTCAGGGGCCTACCCTGCCTCACCTGTAAAGATAGGGTCCTTGGAGATTAGACTATGCCTTAGGATGGCCAGCAGGTGAGCACTGGAGTGTTGGAGGGATCCTACCTGCTACCAGTTACCAGAGACACTGTCAGAGTGTCAGAGGGTACAAAGCCAGGGCCCACTGAAGGGCATGGAGGGAAATCAGGGTTTGTGAGCTGCCGTGGGACTCTGTGGGAGGCAGATCCTGGAGGCCTAGGAATGACAGGTGAAAGGAGAGTATGCAGGGTCCTGACATGCAAACTTACACTTGCCCGGTCATCAGTGCTGCTGCCTGGTACAGAACTTCTTGATACCACTCATGGGCATTCCTGCCAGCTTTCCCACCACACAGCAACAGGAAGTAGAAAACACTCTGTGCATGTACAAGCCTGTGTAGGCTGCCAGGCTGCCAGCATCTGGCAAACTCAGACTCTGCTGGAGTAAGCCACTTGGAAGTAAGAAGCCCTCCTGGGGAAACTCAGCCTTCAGGAGAGACTCTTAGATCCCTTGCTGTGAGCATGGCTGAATTAGGAGGAGAAAGAAGAGGCTGTGGCTGTCCTCAGCCAACAGGATGGGTCACCAGGGACTAGGGGTGTAGCTTCCAACTAGGGAGTGGAGACAGATGGAAGTGGGGCTCAGCTCCCTTGGGGAGAAAGACCCCTGACCTGCCTGGACCCAGGATGGAGACAAGCACGCTCACTTTTACTCAGGTGGCCACTTCGGTGGGACTAACCTCCCCACTTATTTACAGGACCAGGCAGAACAAGCCCCAAGAGATACATCTGGAAGCCAGGAAGGGGGAGGCCAATTATGAGGCTTGGGAACCACCCCAAATACTGCCTTTCATGTTCTCCTCACCCAATAACTTTTCAGTGCCTAAAAATACTTCAGAAGAAATATAAAAGATATCTACCTCTAGTTACTGTTATCTACCTCCACCAGTACCCTCCTGCCTGTAGACGGTGTCCAGTGAACCAGGTGCAAACTTAGAGTAACCTGCCAGAAAAGGAGTCTCCAGAAGTACATCTGGGAGGTGGCAGGGGCCAGAAAGGCAGGGTTGCCTCATGAGAGGGAGAGAAAATGCCCCTGCTGGCTTCTAATTGGAAGGAACTTGGGACTATGAAGCTGTTTGCTGTGGGGTATGTGCTGTAAAGCCCCTCTATCAAATCTTTGCTGCGGCGACATTGCTCACGGGAGCACCTATGGGGTGGCCTCACAGGGGAGGCGGGACAGATGTGGAAACAACACGCAGGAGCAGTGGGTACAGGAGGAGGAGGGCTGACAGTGCAGTCACACTTAGAAGAGCTAGATACTAACTTCTGAGCTAAGTCAAGCATCATCTCATTTCAGGTGCATATGTACACGTTGCAGGCAGTGACAGGTTGAGAACTGTTACTGGAACGGCATGCCATTGTTAGCAGGCCTGGGAGGACCACACTTTAGGCTTGAAAGCCCCAGCCAAAGAGTGGAAGCAATTTGGACTGGCAAAAATACAGGTTCAAAAAGAAAATCCATGTCAACTCCAGTGCCCCAGAGTTCTGCTCTCCGAACAGTCCTATGACCATGACACACAGGTTAGTAAGTACAGAAAGCCTGGCCCAGGGTGGAAGAGCGCCTCCGAGCCCCAGCCTCATACAGAGTTCACAACAGGATGCACTGACCCAAGGCAGATTCTTCCAGGAAGAACATGCAGATGACATTTGCCTCCAAAGTACAGCACAATCACACTTGACTCTATGCCTCCACATGGAAGGCCCTGGTGAGTTCCATTGGGTTCCAGGGCAGCATGCCCCCTCACGCCGTTCCATGAGCATTTGACAAGCCACAGGTAGTAGGTTAGTGGCTGTGGCCTCAGGCCTGCCAGTGTTTTAAACACTATACCTTGACCTTGAGATGCCTAGCCCTGAACAAACCCCTCCTCATGCCCAGGGTTTGTCCTTCCTTGCAACAGCTGTCATGCTCTGAGCAATTTATGAAACTAATACCTCAACAGGTGAGTTCAGGGGCCAGGCACCCATGACCAGGAGAGCCCTCTAGGTGCCTGCTTCCAAGTGCCTGCTTTCCAGATTCACAGGGTGGGCAGGCAAGGCAGCTGGCTCGGTGCCCTCACAGGGAGAGATGCCCTCATTCTCAACAGCCCAGTGAAGGCCAAAGCAGCCCTGCCCACAGACTGAGCCAGAAGAGCCCAGAGTCCTTACTCTGGCAGCTTGCGCCCAGGGTTTAGAGACTCAACTCCAGGCACCCACCTCACTGACCCACAACAAATGCCCCCCCAAGCCAGCATCTGCTGGAGCCCCTTAGGGGCCAAGAGTTCCCAAATACATAAACTTGAGGGGTTCCTTCCATAAGTCATGTGACCTGGGGGCTACCAGGGAAGGGATGAGATTAGGAGGGGCAAGGTCACAAAGTCTTAGTTCAGACACTTACCTTGACCTTCGCAAAGCTTCTTCATCAGGGTCTTGCACTGTGGATAGAAAGTTGCTGGTCAGGAGGAGTACAGGGAACATAGAGAAGAAAAGCCACTAGAGCTCTGTGGGCACTGATTCCCCACCAATGACTGCTCCCTAGCCTAAACTAGGAAGGAAAAGGCTGTGTGCTGGGCAGAGGGCGGGGGGAGAAAGGGAATATGAGAGGACATGGTGTAGGTGGGTGGGAGTGGTCAGAGGTGTGGCCTGTGAGGTCCTCTTATCCCAGCTCTGGGCAGTAATTTTGCCCAGAAGCATCATGGCAAGCCTGCTGCTCACCATGTGGTCAGGGAGATGAGCAGAACATTGATGCTATTTGCCTGCCCCAAATAGACAGGGCCCCAAAGGGGCTTAGCAGCCACTATTTATCTATCAAGGCCAGCTCATCTTCAAAAAGAGGGAGGAAGGGCTTGACTCCCTGGCCTCTGTGGGACTGTGGAGTAGGGCCCGGAACCCTCATGGCCCCTCAGCATCTCTCCTTTTTGCCTCCCCAGCCCACCCCAGAGCCCTTACTTACTGTATTCTGTCCCTGTCATCTGTGCCAGGATGCGGAAAGAGCGAGACTGAAGGTTGGAGGAGCGGCGGGCCCACTCATCAGCCTCATCTTCCGGCTTGTTCTGGTTCTTAATCACAGCCTGATACACAGGAGAGGCGCTGTCTACAGCAAGGTCTTTAACAGGAAGGCTCCTGCAATGCAGAAAGAGGCTGTGGGTGACAGCTAGGCTGGAACCCTGCTTCCAACCCCTTACGCCCCCCCCCCCACACATTGCATCCCTTGGCATCCCTTTCACCCATGGTGGCCCCTACTTATCTGAACCCACTATTCCCTTTACCCACTGCCATCTGAGAGCCTGGGACAAGGGGTTGGCTGGGTCCTCAGTGCTCAGAGTGGCCACAACTAGACAGTGATTCCTCTCACGGGGGGTCAGGAGGCTCAGATCCCTCCAGCCAACACCCCTCCCCATGCTTGCTGAAGACACTGACGTGAAGACATTACCTACCCCAGGTGCTAGATCTCCTTTAAGGAGAGAGGAGGCAGAACACATCTTCCTGGAGTAATTTCTACCTCCCTGAGCAGGCCCTGAATTTGAGGCTATGTGAGGACAAGCAATTCTGGACCCAAAGTCTCCCTCAGGGTTGATCCTTTATCCTCCTCACACCTTTGGATCCAAACAGGAAGCCACCAAAGCCATGACAGCTGTAGCAGAGGACTGAAGGCTACCTCTCAGCTACAAACAGGCAAGTGAGGGCTAGAAGGTGAGCAACACAGCAACAAGACCATGTGGCCAGTGTATCACCTGCAGACAGGGGTGTTCTGGCTTGGAGAAGCTGGGAGTGGAGCTGCAGGAGGGTCACTAGTCTTCTGCCCCAGCCTATTGAAGGAGACCTGGTGACCTTCCCTTAGACTCCCAGGGTCTGGCACGTAGTAGGTGCTCAAAACTTAGCTGAATAAACAAATTCTATATCAGAGCCAGAAGGGCCCCCAGAGCTACTTGGGTTCAGTGCCTTCCAGCTTGGACCAGACTGCAGGGCAGGATATATCAAAAGCATTATGGATGCCCACTCACCACCCTGACCAGTCAGGGCTGGAGGACACAGGATGCCCGGCCCACCCTGTCATGGACTCAGGTGGAGTTCGCAGTAATAAGAGCCTGCTTCCCCAGCCAGCAGCCCAGCTCAGGCACTTGCAGATGCTGAAACTGAGATCCAGAGAGACCAGAATACTAGCTCTAGGTAGCTCTAGCACATAGGGCCCCCAATAGAGTTAGAACCCAGACTTTCCAGCTCCCAGCCTAGTGTCCTTTCCATCAGACCCTTTGCAGAGACAAGGGCTCAGAAAGGCCACTTCTGCTCACTGGGCCTGTACAGCACAGATGCTCTATGCCTAGAAACAGCCCAGCTCAGACCCTTGCCCTGTACAGCATCCCCTGCCTGCCTCTATGGCTGCCTCTACGTGCACCCATGAGGGCCAGCTAGCTAGGAGGGGGTCCTCCCCAGTTTCCATGTCTTCTACCTCTCTGCAAGGAGCTATCTAGCACTGGTCTAGTCTCTCGGGATTGGTGCCCTGTGTCTGGCTCAGGGCAAGCTATGACAGCAGAGGTAAAGAAAGGTGACAAAAAGTAACTAAGATGGCGTGGAGCTGCCCCTACTTCCCTGGTGCTGTGCCCTGGCCAGAGAGCTACAGATAGTTAGCAGCCTGTGGTTGGGGTCCAGTGGGGAACGCCAGTGGATCCCTCTCAGGTCCTGGCAGGGAGGAGCCCAGGGTTGTCCAGGAGTAGAGGAGTGGGTGGGGGTCTCACTAGGGAAGGCCATTTCCAGCTCACAGAGGTGTCCCAAAGGCTCTCAAAGCAGAGGCTGGGCCTATTGTCTTTGGGTGAGGTGAGCAACAGGAAGGCATAATACAGTCAGGACTCCCTAGTCTCCTAGGAGTGAGTGTGGACTGTGCCATGGGTGAGGGAAGGTGTAGACCCAAGCCCAGACCCTGTCTATAAGCCTGCCTACAGTGAGCTATGTGGTTCAGAAAGCAGATGGAAGGTATTTGCTGCCATTCGCCTGGAACACACCCTTGATGTGCCGCTGGCCTTCTAAAACTCCAGGATTCCGGAAAGCTGCCCGGAGTGAGACCCTTGGGCTTTACATAGTTGGCTCATCTCCTACCACACTGTACAAAGATCAGGGACTGGTGTTGCTGCAAGAGACTGGGAGACCAATGAAGGAACTGCTGTGCCTTTTTAAGACTCTGGGGCTCAGGGAAAGAGTGGGGCAAATCCCGAAGTCCTGGGACCCTGAGTCTGAAGCTGTTCTGGGAAGCCTCTCACAGCATGGTCTTCTTGCCACCAAAAATACTCCATAGTCACTGCAAATCAAGGTCACCATGGGGCATTTACTCCACTCACACTGCCCCCCAATCTGACTAATCTCTCACCTCCCTTGGGTGGTCTTGCAAGCACTGTCTCTTTTAGATCCATGTTTCATCAGGGTTCTGGGGAGTGACCCCTAAAATGCCTCCTTAACACCTTTTCCCCTAAATAATGACCCAGGGTGGATACAGACATTCAGGTCTATGCCGATTCAGTGCAGACAGAAAAGGCTGGGGGGAGCCCCCGCAAAGCATGGCAGAGAGAACTCAGAGACACACCCAGCCTTGGCAGCCAGCATGAGTGTTCTTACTGTCATCTATGTCCATAGTGACATTATTTAGGGCAAACCCCAAAAGACAAGCCTATACAGGCTGCAGCATATGGCATGTGGCTATGAGGAAGGTATGAGAAAGAACACCGGACAGAGGCACTGTCCTCCGACACATCCCACCAACCCCACACACCGCCCCACAACCAGACAGACGACGATGGAACAGATTCTGTGGGGTCTACTTATGCCAGTGGTGATGCTCTGCCAAGCAGAGGACAGACCGTGAGTGCACATCCATCAAGGGACGACGGAGGGACAGCACACACACAAGGGAGCAGGGTTAGGATCAGAAATGAGTTATGGGAGTGGGGTGGATAAAGAATGAAGGATGACACAAAGAAAACTTTCAGTGAAGAAGGAACCATGGAAATTAATAGCAGAAACAAAGCACTTTATGGCAGAGAGAGACAGCTCTTACCCACAGTCACCGTGGCAGCACTAGCCCAGCAGGACTGAGTTAGAGGGAACAGAAAAGCATGTTGCCTCCCAGGCACACAAGGGAAGGGAAAGGGAGTGGGTAGGAGGGAGATGAGAAAGGTCTTTCCAGAAGACTAGATAAGATCAATGGTACATCATGTTTAAAAAAAAAATTGTGGGTTCCCTGGTGGTAAAACCAAATAATAGCATTCTTTCCCAAGGTGCAAAAAATAGAAAGTCCTCGTGAAGAGCAGTTCTTCCATTATCTTCCACTGAATTTCCCTTTGGTGACTGTTACAACTTTTAGGAGCACACCAAGGACACACTTGCACATTCTGTGGCAAACAAATGTTAGCAGGAAATCCCTGTTATCTCTTTGGCTTAGCCAGGCAGTTTTGTTTTCTGGGTACACATGAGATAATGGTTGTGTTTCTAAACGTGCACGGTCCTATTTTCTGCTCTGAAGGATGGAATGAAATCAATACTGTCTAGAGTTCTGCCTGAGCCGGGCGAGTCTGAGACCCACAGCTCCAGGGCAAGCAACCTCTGTCCCCTGGTGGCCCAAAGGAGGTACTGCAGGCCTAAGCAGCCAGGCTCCCCTGGGAACAGGAGAGCCCCCAAGTCTGCACAACCTTCCTTTGGCCTCTGGAGTCTTCCCCTTTTAACCTTACTTACATCATGGCCACCCGGTCTGGGTTCTGGAAAGGTCAAACACCCCTGGACTTTCTGGGACTTTTTAACCCCTTTATTCCTCTTACGACATCTGTTTTTCCTAGCTTCAGAAAAAAAGTACAGCATCATTTAAAGATTTCTTGCCTTGAGTTGCTGGGGCTACTGACTCAGGGATAAGATGTTGCCCGAAGAGATAATCAGTCAATTCTGAAAGTCAACACTGATGTTATTCCCAAGTAGAAAACAGTCAGAGACCATGTGTGTGTTGGGGGGGGGGGGGGGGGGGGGAGACAAGAGAAAGACATACAGAGATGATACACAAAGAATACAGAACGAGTGAGATAGACGCACACACACACAGATAGAGAGGGAAAGAGAAACTATGAGACAGAAAGACAAAAAGAGGAAGAGGTCCCCATTCATGTCTGCACTATTAGCAGTTTGATCCATAAGTAATTTTCAGCCAACTCTTTCCCTATTTAGTCCTCAAGTTTCTCAACCATTGATAACAAGAAAATTCCAGGAAGCAAGGATGTCTGAGGTCCCATTGACCTGAGGTCCGTCTTCCCCAGGCAAACAGGAGGAGGCAGTGCCCAGGCTCCGCAGTGGGGAAACTGCCGACAGCACCCTGATGGTCAGTCTAAAGGCCCCTTCCTAAACAAGAAACCCTGCCACATATTTGAATCGCCGCCATCTTTGGAAGAATGCACCGACTTCCCCCCAAAGAAAGGCTTAGTTATGAGAAGACTGGGACATCCTGAATTGGACACTGGTTATAGGAATCCAGAGGTCTCTTTCTAAACCAGCCCCCTCAGGGTGCCCGGGGAAACTGCAGAGGCTATAATAAGCACTTGGAAGCATCACCACAGTCTACATTTCTCCACCCTTTTCCTAAAGCCGACCATGAGATTAATTCTGAAGAGAGAATGCCATGTTCTGGAAGGCCTGGCCAGAGGCTGTGCCCAAAGCGAAGGAAGAGAGCTGGTCCTGATGCCTTGAGTGTCTCACGGTGCCCGGAAGCCTGGTGCCCGCAGCCCCGTGGGGATGAGGCCCCAGCCATGGCTGAGCTCGTGAGCAGTGAGCCACCGTGGAGGAGGGGCGGCGCTTACCCACTGAAGTCACTGCCCTGGGCCTGGGCCTGCCCAGCGATGGCATCCATGATGGCGTCCTGGGAGTACATGCTGATGGGGGTGTTGTACTGCGCGTGGATGATGGTGGCCTTGCCACCCAGACCTTTCACCTCGATGGGTTTGTGCGTGGAAAGGGCTGAATCCTTCAGGGCGTTGGGGTTGAAGCGTTCCTGGTAGTCGGCACTGGGGAAGGGGAGCAGGGGGAGCAGGAGGAAGGTGGTGGAAGGAGAAAAGGGCAACGGGTGGCGTTAACATAGGAGGTCCCAGCGAGGGCTGGTGGTGGAGGGTGTCAGGAGAGATCTCCCAAATTCTGATCCCAGAAAGTCGGCCCGAGTGCCCCAACTGTAGATGGGCTGGGTCTGGTCTGGAAAATCCTCGGCACCTTCCCCAAAGCCCTCTACAGGAGGTATTTCTTGCCCATCTGGGCTTTCCCAGATCCCTGGAGGCCTCCTGGCTCAGCCTGAGCCACGGCCCAGGGTCAGCAGGGGACGCCAGGCATTGGATGCTCTCTCACCACACCAGCAGGGAAGCAGGGAGGAAAAGGGGTTGAGGGTGGGGGTTAAGAAGTAGAGGACAGGAGCTGGGCCAGCGTATCAGGAAGCAGCAGCCCAAGCAGAGTTCAGGATGCACGAAAGGTGAGAAACAGCTCCACTGGGCAACCATAGAGATTCTGAGCTTGGTTCTTCTATGGAGGGCCTCGTTCTGCTGGCCACTCTCATGGTGGCTGGGGGTTCTGCTCCTCCAGATGCTTCAGTGCACATGCTTCTTCCAACTCACTGTGTGGCCACCAGTCTCAACCCATCAGGGCTTCCCGTCCAACAGGGAGGTGTGCTTTCCAAGCAAAGGCACGGTCAGGGGCAGCCCTTTGGAGGGGTCCCATCAGGACAGAGACATCTTCAGGCTCACAAAGAACCCAGCATCAGTGAGGCACACCCCCACTGCACCCCAGAGCCAGCAGCAGCAGGAAATTGAGAACTGAATTTCTCAATTCACAGGGGTGTCAGACGGAGCCTTAGCACCCTTCCCCACCACCTTCATCCTATACTCACAGCTTCATACACATGCAGGCTCACTCAGGGACAAATGCACCCACTCTCACTCATGCACACGCATACACATGCTGGCACAGGCACACACTATCCAGAAAGACAGACACGGACGCATGCTAGGATATGCACACAAGGGCACACACATGCTTTCCTTCGATACTAACTTGGCTGGAGAGTTGGCTACCACCTGGGGAGGAGAGAAAGAGCAAAGAAGACAGGGCTATCAGAGTGAGGCTCCTAGCAGGGTGTTTGAGCTCTGGGACCATACTCAGAATGGCCATTGTGGAGGCAGAGCCAGCCCAGACTGGCTCTGGTTGAGGGGAGTGCAAAGTAAGGAGGAGAAAAGCTCAGAGTTGGGTCATGGCCTCTTGATTTGGGTAAGAGATGCCTTCAACAGTGTTTTTCCCTCGGTAGGTCCCTAGTACCCAAAGCTTTGCCAGGTTTCCTTGTCCATCTTTAAGGAAGATTAAAGAATACATGGATTCCCCCCATACAACATGATTGCAGACCCTGGGAGAGAAGCAAGCCAGCTGTGGCTGCCAAGGGCCTAGGTACCTCCTGTCCTGACAGCAGCTCTGAACTTCCCTTTGTTTAATGGGGGAAGCTCTGGGAGTTCTGCTCCCTGAGGAGGCATTGCAGTGGTGCTGGGGTACATGTGTGGCGGGGTTACCCACAGCCCCAGGACCTGCTTTCCCTCTCAGAGTTAGGGCATGTGGATAGGCAACAAGGCAGTATGGAAGAGCAAGGAGGCTCAGAATTGGGGGTCCATAGCTTATTGCAGGAAAGCCCCCAGATATGGCAGCCCATCTGCAACACTACAAGAGGGACCCCACCATCACTCTTCTCTGAGTGAGCCTTCTGGAGCATCATCTCCTTGGGGGAGATATTGCCTGCATCAAATCTCTTTAAATGCAATTCCTTGGCCCAGCAGATCCTGACTGTATCTATGGCCCTGTTGGAAACCTGGGTGGGAGGGGGAAGGGATGAGGGGGGTTGTAGAAGAGTGCAGGCAGCGTCCTTGCCTCAGACTCTGCTACCTTCCCAGATATGACCACTATGGACTCTGACGTGGACGCCTGGGACCCAGCTAGCCAAGCTGTGATCATCCTTTGGCCAAGACCCTGAGAAATCAGGCCAAAGCCAGCGGTATCTGAACCCCAAGCAGCCTCACTGTGGCCCTGCTCAGCCCCAGGCCCCTGTCTTAGAGCTAATAAATTTACCTCTGTCCTCCCAGTCTCAAAATAGCTGCAAGTGAAGCTATATTAGGAAAAGGCCAGCACAGATCTTCCATTCCTTCTCCATTTTTGGCCAGTGCTGACAGCTGCAGGGTCAGCTCTTGCCCTGACCAGCCATGCCCAGTGCAGCTAGCTCCTTCTTTGGCATTGATTCTTGCCCCCCCCCCCCGCCGGGCTTAGCTTCCACCTGAGGACCTGGAGGCTGCAATGCCTGTCAGACATAGTTCAGAGAGGAGGCAACAGCCAGGTCTTGGAAAAGATGACCCAAAGCTGTAAGGTCTGCCCAGGGGCCCTTGTGTCTAGTGGCCTTGTGGACTCTGCTCTTCAGTCCCAGTCCCAGAGAGGATAAGGAGAAGGGGGCTACAGGGGTACTCAGGCCCATTGTCCCTGCACCCCATTTGTTCTCCTACATGCCTCCCAGGGTAGAAACTGCCAGGTAAATACTATAAACTGCTCAGAGAGAGAACAGGGGAAGGAACTTCCTTTTAAAGCTGGACAGGACGGAGTTAAAATCCTGACCCTGCCTCTCCCTAGTGCTGTGACTCTGGGCAATTGCCCACCTGTCACAGCCTCCATCTCCTCATTCATAAAATTGAGAGGCCAGTGCCTACTGCACAGATGGGTTGTGCAGACTAAACAGAATCCTGAGAGCAGAGCCTTCGGAGTGGGTTAAGTGTCCAGTGGATGGACTGCAAGCAGTTGGGCACTTAGTGAAGGCAGTGCGTCAGCCCATCAGAGGCTTCCCAGGCTGGCCCAGATCAGAGGCTCCACCCTTCCTGTGTCATTGTCTGGGGACCGCAGCACCAGTCTTCATTTGGATGAAGCACTCCCTCTCCTAGCCCATCTTTGCTTGGAAGAACCCGTTGGACTCTGATGCTCTGAGCATCAAGTAATACCGGAATATTTGTCAGGTTTCTGAGAAGTGCCTGTGCCAATGGGAAGGCACCTTGGGAGTCGTGGGAAGCAGGGATGCGGTAAGCCCTTCACTTCCTGGGGCAGGTAGGTGGGTCCCTGTCTCCATATAGGGAGGAGTCAGGTTGACCTGGGGTCAGTCCTATCTGCTACTCATTAGCTGTGTGACCTTGGGCAAATTATTCATTCTCCCTGGACTTCTATTTCCCAGACTTAAAATGGGGGGAAATGACGCCAATCTCTGAAGTTGCTGAGAGAGATGTGTTAGTTAAAGCACATGGACTGTTAAAAAGTGCCCAGACCAGACTGAGGGCTCAGTAAGGAGGAGACAATCCCCTTACCCCAGGTGAGCCTCCCTGGGGGTCCCACGGGCTAGTCCCAGGGTGTCCAGGAAGAGCCACCTGCCCATCCAAGGCAGAGAAGGAGGCCATTTCTACTCCGCTGTTCCCTGAGTTTTCTGGCAGAAGTTCCTTGCTGAAAAGAGCTGATAGTATGTAGCTCTGCCACCTTGGTCCAGGAAAGTCAGGGTGCTTAGACCATGGAGTGCCTGAGGCCACTTTCACTCAGGATCTGAGAAAGAGCTGGGGATCTAGAGGAGGTGCGGAGCAGTGAACTGGTGGGCCACGGGCACCTTCTGTGGCACAAGCAAAGGAAGGGCACGGGCTTGGGTCAGACTGCCCCAGGGTGGGATTCTGGCTCATTAGTGTACCAGCTGTGTGACGCCAGGCAATGATGACGGGCAGCACATACTGAGTGTGCCAAAACAGAGCTCAGTGCTATGCACGTGTTGTCCCCTTCAGTCCTCCCAGTATCGGACAGTTTCATGTCCATGTACCCCTAACCACTGCACCATATTGCCTTGACTCAGCCTGTTCTGCTTCTAACAGAATTATTAGAGATAATTATACCAATTTCAGGGGGCCATGGGAGACATTAAAACGAGATAACAAGCTCAAAGAACTTAGAAACTAATACACACTCTGCTTGGGGTCTTCTTCCCCTCAGCCCCTCCATGATGCCAACGAGCTCTAGATTTTCTTTTAACTCCTGTGCTCACAGAGCCCTACCAGCTAGACTTCAGGGGTCGGGGGCTGGGCTTCTGTTCTGCACAGCCCTGTTCTCCTTGGGGTCCTGCTTCCTTGCTGCCCCGCCTCAGACAGGCTCAGTCCTGCAAGCCCACTCACTTTACACAGTTGTAAAGTCTCTCTGACCCCAGCTTAAATGCTTCCTCCTCCAGACAGCCTTAGAGAACGTGCCTTCCCACCTTTTTAACTCTTCCTTGCTCCTGTCTCAAGGCTCCTGGAGGGGTGTGGACCAGACTGTCTTTTTGCCCTAGGCCTCCTGGAGGCAGCAGGCCTTGTCCTGTGTGTGTGGTGGTGGTGGTGGGCGGGGGGGTTGTCCTGGTATAACAGTTTTAGGTATTACAGTCTTCTGCATTCAGGCCCATTTCAGCCATTTAGTGGCCTGACAGCTGGACCTTGACTTTCTCCAAGCCTCAGTTTTCCCTGTGCAAAATCTGACACATCACCCCAGTGTAGTTGTGTAAAGCAATGAGGCACCAGAGCCTGACAAATGTCACTAGGATCATTGCTTTCATGGCTTTTAGCCCACGCTATCTCATGGGGCTGGGGCTGGGGCTGGCAGCTTGAGGCCAGCCCCTCACTCTAACCACCTAACTAGCCTCTACTGAGCACCAAGGACCCAGGTGGCCCCAGACCACCAGCAGAGAGCCACGTGCCCATTACCTACCCTCCTGGGAGTCCAGCACCTGAGGCCTTCCCTCGGAGGCTCATCTGATACATCTGAGCCATCTCCCTCAGGGTCTCTGCCGAGTACAGGCCAATGGGGTTGTTATATTGCCTTGGCTGGCTGGAACCCAGTGGCACTTTTGGGCTGAGTGAGTCCAGGACCCGCTCCGGGCTTGTCTTGGCCCCAGGGCTGCCCCGTGGAGGGCCAGGGTCAGAGGCCTCCACGTGTGAGGAGAAGACGGAGGTCTGGGAGAAGGAGGAGCTAAAGGTCTGCCTGACCTCTGGGGTGCCCGGGCCGGCCCTCGCCTCGGGGTTGGGGCTGGGCGCCACCAGGCTGCCGTTGGTGTCCTGAGCAGGGTCCTGGCACAGGGTAGCCGCCATGCAGGGGAGAGAGAAGAGAGCAGTTAGAGTCCACATGCATCCCAGTGCTTCTGTGTGGACCTGAAACAGAGGTGTTAGTGTGAGAGCCCCGCAGCCTGCGGCCTGTGCTCTGAGCTCAAGACGGGCCAGACAAGCACCTGAAAGAGAAGGGTTTTGTCAGGAAGAACAGAAGAGGCACACAGTTCCTGGCCCAATTGTTGGCATTGACCTGGACAAAATGCAAAGCCCCCCTCAGAAAGCCAAGCCAAGCCATCCTGCTCACAGGGTTAGAGAAAAGAACTGGGACAAGGGGGCTGTGGTGTCAGGGAGTGGGGAGACCCAACTCCACTCCATGTCTGTTCCCCTACCCCTGAGTAGGGGCCCCTGGTGACTCAGCCAGCCTCCTGTTCTACTGACCCCACATTGAGATACCCCCATTTGGCCAGTTAGAGGGGGCCCCCCAGCTGGTAGTGGATAGGCAGAGTGAAGGGGAAATTGAGGGACTAGGTGGCCGACATTTTGTTCCTTTGTTCACCTCTGCAACTTCTTCCAAGTAGCCTTCTGTCTAGTTCCCCAGTTTGTCAACCACTCCAGCCCCATGTCAGCCTCTTTCTCTCCCCTCTTCCTATCCCTTGTGCACTCTGCCTCACTGAAGAGACAGTCAGTATAAGATCATGCAAGGAGGGGTGGAGAATGGGCCCTTTCTGGAGTAGTGGGGTGGGCCTCCCATGCATTGGGCCCACATGGTCGAGCTGCTTAGAGGAACCTAGAAAGGGGCCTGGGGCACGGGGGTGAGGTCTGTGGCCATGGCTCCACCTTCTCTCCTGTACCTGCCTGTTGGCCACAACCAGCATTTCCGATTGGGCTATATGGGTGTGCAGTTGGGAGGAGGAATGGAAATCAGAGGGAGAAAGCCCAGGTCAGAGGATAAACCCCGAGGGACAGCAGGCCCCTCCACTCCTGGGAGCTCCTCCTGGGGTGACCAGGTCAAGCTAGGGCTTCCGCTTTCATACCACAGTGCCTCCTCCCCGGTGCCTCAGGAAGATGACGGTCAGAGTCTTCTGGACCCTTGTCTCACCTGGCCGAGATTATGCTCTCTCATAATCCCCCAGCCCCAGCTGGGGCTGCCTAAACTGGTATTGCGTGAGCTCAGCCATGAGGTTCTGGCAGGTGGTACCCAGGCAGGCACTTCACACTCAGTATTTCATGGAGGCTTGAACACTTCTCCCCAAAGCCTGCCCCACTCTCCAGGACCAGCTACAGCAGGCCAGTGCTGGGGCAGGGCTGATTCCTTGCCTTGCCCCAAGTGGGCCAGCCAAGGGTCAGGCAGGCAGACCAGGGGCTGCACCCCAAGATCCGTGCCTGAGAGTGGAATCTGCCATCAACAGTCAGTACCTACCTTCTGGTGGGGGATCACTGGCAGAGGGGACTGAATTGGGGGTGTCGCCATGGAGATGGGAGCGGGTCGCTTTGACCTGGAAGAACCAGAAATGAGACAAAGTGAAGGGCCAGGAGATTAGCCTGGGCAGAGCTAGCCAGGGGAGAACAATGGAATACTAGGGAGCCAGGTCAGAGAGCCCAGGGCCCACTGCCCACTGAGAGTCTCCAGGAAACCACTGGGTCTAACCAGGAGGGAGAAGTCATGGCCCTGGGGCACTTGGCAGCCATGGGCCCCTGCAAAGTCCTTGGGAGACTGCCTGGGCAAAGAGAAACCAGGGAAGACCCTGGCTTTTGGGCCTGACAGCCACACACTGGCAGCCCCAGACCCATCTTCTCAGCCTTGTCTGTAAAGTGAAGCACAGACATGGCAGGTGCTTAACCATGACTTGGGCCTAGTCCTTCTGGTCCAGGGGCTGTCCTTACTGCCTGGCAAGGCCTCGTAGCGCAGGGCTGGACCCACACAACTGCTGCTGGACAGCCCATCTCTCAGGCGCCTAATGCCCATACCCCAGCCTCCCCCCTGCTCTGGAGAGCTCCCACCTACTTCTGCAGCGTGAGACTCAGGTTGTAGCTGGCAGACTTGATCTTGTTCTGGGCCTCTAGGTGGGTCATGGTGTCCGTGTTGACGCCATCAATGGCTACCACAAGGTCACCCTGGCTGAGCTGAGACTGGGCCGCCTTGCTGCCCGGTGTGATCTGAGAGGATGGCAGATGGGGAGATGAGCATAAGGAGGATGGGCCTGAGGATGGGCCAGTCCTCAGTGAAGAGTCCCCCAGGATCATTCAGTAGAGGCCCGCCATTTTGTCTTCTTCACTGTGGCTAGCACCCACTGCTCATCACACCCGATTCCTCTTGCTGGAACACAGCTACCACATTTCCTAGTGCTTTGCATCCAAGTGTGGCTGTAAGACTAGCTCTGGCTGGTGGGAGGTGGATGGAAGCAGTGCATACCATTTCCAGGCCTGTCCCAAGCAGCCATCCTTGACATCCTGCACTCTCTCTTCTTGTCAGCTGACTTGATGCAAAGGACCCAGAGGAGAATCAAGCCACTAGCAGAAGAGACTTGGATCCTGGAGTTTCTACTTGGTGGAGAATGACCAAGGAGCATTGCATCAAATGTTGCATGAGTGAGAAATGAACTTTCGTCATGCTAACCCATAGAGATTTGGGGGCTATTTCTCATACCAGTTTGCTCACTGTAACACCTGTACCCTGAAAATCCATGAAGCACTTCCCAGACTCCAGGAGGAAGGGGATACACAGGGGCTAAGCCTCAGCACGACCACAGAGATGCTGCCAGATCAGCAGTAAGGACAAATGCCCCCTCACAAAACATCCTAGTGTTAGTGCCTAGTGCCACCATAGCAGGGTACAGCAGCAGGCTGGCATGCTGCACCCTGCCTAGGTGAGCAAGGCTGGGACCTGGGAAGGTGTAGAAGTGGGGGTTGGTTCCCAAACCCTGCACCCCAATGCCATCACAGATTGTTAGAGTCTGGGGACCCTACCCCCAGTGTGATTGATCACATAGAATGCCAGGTTTGCTCCACCCTGGGACACCCCTTGCACTGTCAGGAAGGTGACACCCCCCCAGCAGCATTACTTGGGATCCCACGATAGTTCAGATTCTACTTCCAATGACATCATGTACGGTGTCAGATTCTGCAGACCTGGCTCTCAGTAATAGCACCCTGAATGCTGTGGAGACCCCTCCTGCAGTGATATCACATGAAATGCAAACTTCTGGAAGGCTTCTGGAAATAGCTTGATGGCCTATTCCTAGTGACATTCCATGGAATGTGATGAAGCTCCACCTCTAGAGATGTCTCATGAAAATGTCCCAGAGACTCCGTTCCACTATGACATCATGTGGAAGGCCCCCTCTGACACCACCCTGAATGCCATGCAGGCCCTACCCCCAGTGACACCACAGGAAAGAGAAGCCTCTGGAGGAGTTCCTTGGCTTTTCCTCCTCAGCTGTCTACCAGCTAGTCCTCCTGGCTTCTCCGGGCATATCCCGGTCACCTTCCTGGCTACACCCCAGGGACAAGGCAGATCCTAATGCTGGCAAAGATGTTTTCTGGCCAAGGCCTGGGGACCATCCTAGAAGGAGCCCAGAGAGGACCTGGGGACAGTCCCAGGTCTTGCGTGTCAAGCCTGAGAGGGCCTCTGGCCAGACCCTGGGCGCCCAGACCTGATGGAAGCCTCCTGCAGGCCCTTCACAGGGCGCTCTCAGCTGAACCAGAGCCCTTGCTGTCATCAGTCTCCAGCCTTTTCTCAGATGTGCTCCACAGGGGGGATACTCTGGTTTCTCTTCAGATTGTGTACATTTTTTGCCTTTTACAGGGTGAGCCCAGGAACCGCGTGTGATGACCCAGTGCTAACAGCAGCACAGGGAGAGCCCTCTCCAATTGCCTTCGACCTGCCCCAGCCCCAGTGGCTGTGCTATGCGCTTGTTCCACAAGCACTGGCCACCTTCTCTCAGAGCGGCCTCCCAGCCCTGAATCCGCTGAAACAGACAAGGACAGGAGAGAAACGAGCCTCTAGGTTGCCAGGGGGCCACCGTTTGTAGAACCCAGCGTGCCGCCCTGCTCCCACAGGGGCGTCTGATAACTGACCATTCAGGCCTCCTCAAAATGTGTACCACTCTCCCCAAACCCAAGGCCACAGGGAGCCTCTACTACTAACAGGAATGTATTGTTCTCTTCAATTTAAGGCATTAAACAATGGGTAGAAAGCAACAACAAAGAGAAACAAAACACTTTGCAGACTAAGACGGGACTCCCAAGGGCAAGGGAACTGCGTGGCCAGGCCTTTCCCTACACCTGGCTTCCCATGCTGCTGTGCACTTTCCCCAGCATTTTATTATAGACATCATCAAATGTATAAAAAGTGGAGAATTTTACAGTGAACACCTAGGTACCCACCACTGAGGTTCTACTGTAACATTTCCCTCAACTTGCTGCATCATAGGTCTGCCCCTCTCTCCATCCACCAATCTAAGCTTGGAAGCACTTCAGAGAAAGAGGACACCAGTATTCTTCCTTTCAGGAGAAACTGAGCAATGCCACTGCCCCCTAGTGGACTCCCAGCACCACTCCCCCGCACAAGGGCTCCTCAGGGGCTTCTAACCAATCCCAGAGAAGGGGCCATCACCCTGCAGCAGAGAGATCCCAGGTAGGAGGGTGGGGACTGGTAGCACAGACCCCAGACAGAAGGGCAGGCCAGTTGCCTACAGACGTAATAGTTTCCAGACAGGAGCAGAGTCATGTCCAGAAGATCATGAGTGACAGTGTAAGCAAGGACGACAGAATGACATCCAAGAGAGGCTGGTGCCAAATCAGCTTGGGCAAAGGTGGGGGGTCAAGAGGTGTCGAATCTGGAGTGTCCTGTTAAAGCTACTGCACACCAAACTGTTACTGTGTCTCCCACCTTCCCCTGGCCAGGCCCTGCCTTTTTTTCCCCTCATCCTTAGGTACAGACTGGAGTGATCCCTATTCCCAAGGTAGAGCTCAGCCTCCCTGGGGCCTGGTCAGTAGCCAGAGATGCTTCTGAGGGAAGCCGCTGAGCTGGCTCCTGTCTGTCCCTGGCGCCTCTCTCCCTGCACCTGTCTGTGCCCGTCAGGGCTCAGCTGGCCTGGCCTTTGGCTGCCCTGAGCAGGATCCAACAAACCTTGGGCTGTCATCCTCTTTTAGGGAGGTGCTTTTCTAGTTCTAACCAGCTTATCTTAGAGATGGAGGCAGGGAGCTCTACCACGGACCAAGGGTCATCAGGTCCCTTCCCCCCACTGTGGGAGTGGTGTGCCGCATAGGTGGGTGAGCCCAGGGCACTTACTCAGAGCCCAGGGCAGTGAAGGGTGCAGTCCAAGCATGATGTACCCATGGATCTGTCAGACTGTACCCCTCTCTGCTTTCCTCAACCCAGGAAGGACCCAAAGCAGCTAAATCCTTGGAGATTTTCTTTTTTCTTTAGTTTTTCCCCTTTTAAGCATTTGAAGGACTCTTCATAATAGTCATTTCATTCCCACTTCACTTTTCAGTCTTCTTGACTCACCAGCCACCTCCCAGCTGGGAAACCAGCCTGAAAAGAGCTCTAGGCCTGAGTCTCATCCCCAAGGCTCCCAGGATGGGCTCAAAATGTTTGGGGGCCAAAATTGCCACCTGACCCACAGTAGTCCTTTCACCTGGCTGAGACATGGTCTTAAGGCACTCCAAAGGGGGCACAGGGATAACAGGTGCCAAGGAACAGCTGTGGCCTCATTCACCTGCAGGTGCAAAGGCAGCAAAGGAAAGAGTGTGGACTTTGGTCTGGGCCAGACCTGAGGTTGCAGTGCCAGCCTCTGTGCCCTCTGCGTATGGAGAGAAACGCCACCTTTCTCCCAGGATTGCTGCAAGCATTACATTATTAAATAGGGTGTTACGTAAGGGGGGTAGAGCTGAAATAGTTTCAAGGAGGCTCCCAACTGAGGAGGCATCTGTGCTGCTCCCCTCCCCACTCCTTCCCTCTGGAGGTGCCAGAGGGGCTGAGGCTGGGAGACTGCATCCCTGGCCCCAAGAGAAACAAGACCCAGAGCTGGCCGAGCTGGGGAGCAAGAGCCTGCCCTGAGTGACCAGTCCTGAGCCAGCATGCTGTCCCTGAAGGGGCCTGAGCATTAGCTGGAGGGAAGTTCTGTCCAGATTCCCAGGAAGCAAGATGCTGGCTGGGGCTCAGGGGCATCCATTCTGTCACTTCCTATTTCCCCAGTCCCCAGGCAGCCAGGAGGGCAGCTGGGCTCCCTGCAGAAGTTCCCATCCTCCCAGTGCTCAAAACCAGACAGGCCCTAGCCTTCCTTCTGCCTTATATTTGCCAATGTAGATGTGATGGGGGATGGGGAGAAGGGCAGCTAGTGGATGCCGTGGATGGTGTAGCTTCCAGCATCTCCTCCCACCCTTCCAGGCTGACCAACCCAGGGGATTTCCTGTAGAGTCCTAAGTGCATTTAACATTGTGCGATTAAATTACTGTTGTGCCACGTTCTGCTAGAGTCCCATCTGGACTCCCCTGGGGCCTTGCTCCATCCCTTACCCTCTCACTGGAAACTGCTGTCTCCCATGGCCCTGCTTCCAATCCCACCCTGGCCAATAAACAAGCCAGAGTCTTATCTGTGCTCAAAAAGTCTCTCCTTGCAGAGAGCATCTTCAGGGTAATGAAAATACTCTGGATACACAGTAACGGTGAATATATGTCATTATACATTTGTCCAAACCCATACAATGTATAAGAACACGAGCGAACCCAAATGTCAACTACGAACTCTGCCTTAGGGCGATAACAATGTGTCACTGTAGGTTCACCGATTGTAAGAAATGCACCCCTCTGGCGGGGGTGTTGACAGTGTGGGAGGCTGTGCATACAGGGGCAGGGGGTATATGGAAGATCTCTGTGCCCTCCTCTCAATTCCGCTGTGAACCTAAATCTGCTCTAAGAAAATACTTTTTTAAAATAATGATAATAAAACCTCTCCCTGCCCTGTGTTACCTGCTCCAGCAGCTCCTGTCATGTTTTGCTCCCTTTCTTCACCTCCAGGATTCTTCAAAAACCGACCAGCAGGTCCTGCCTCTGCCATCTCCCATTCCTCTCACACCCAGCCATCTGGCTCTGTCACCCACCACTCCACACACTCCAATGACCTCTCTGTGCCCCAAGTCAGGGCTCACTTCCTCTCTGGCTGACCATGCTCGTACCTTTCACTGGCCTGAGTCTTTCTCTTCTCTTCTGGTCCAAGCCCACAGTTTTATCTGCGTCCTGGATGTCACCTATAGAATACTCCCATGGGCACATCACTCACAGTGGGCCCCAGAGAGGACTGGGACACGGCACAAAGCCCCTTCATGCCTCTTAAGATGGTTCCTGGGTAGAGGTGGAACGTGGGCCCAAAAAAGGCCTTTGCAATGACTGCCCCTGGATGAGAGGGGACTAGATAGAGAGGAACAGAGGCTCAGGGGACTGAGGAGACATCTCCGAGCCTGGAGGGTTGCCCCAGCAGGGCCCCGCAGACCTTCTTCAGGAAGCCTCCCCAAGATTGCTGCCGTCCCACCCCTTAGTCTGAGGAGCCTGGGGGCTACCCACGAAGTTGCTGTTTCCTGTGTCCTGGCCCAAGGCCTTGGAGGTTCCGTTCCCTGGGACACAGCCAGTCTCATGCCCGCTTCCTTCAGAGCCCTCACAGGGTCAGAGACAGCTCTGAACACCAGGGAAGAGGAGCATGTCAGGAGACAGCGTGGCTGGCAGACCTCTAAGAAGGCACTCTCCAGCTGCGGGCCTCTGTCAGTTCTTTCCCATTTGTTCACGTGCTGGGTGGGGCAGGGGGCAGGTGGGGCCTGGCGGCCCCGCAGGAGCCCTCCAGAGGCTTGCCTGACCTTAGAGGCTATAAACAGCATGAGCTGTCAGCACTCTGAGGCGCTGCCCAAGAAACAACACTGGCAGCCTCAGAATTCCAGGAATTGCGGGCACAGTTGCCCCAGAATAGTCTTGGCCTTCCCCCTCCCTGGGGACCCTCTGTCCTTAGCGTCCCCATTGTAGCTGGGATAGTCTGACAAATCCCGGAAATGAAAACTCAGGGCTGGTACCTACGCATGTCTTCTAGGCTGGCGGGTGGAGCAGAGAAACAGACCCTACCCCGAGCTGAGCACCAGCCCCCACCCCCCATTCTCACAACCAGTACCTGAGGAAGAGCGGGTCTAAAGTATTTTCATGAGTGCCTGTTAGAAAGCCCTCTCACAAGGCACTATCTTCATTTCACAGACAGGAAAACTGAGGCTGAGCTGGTGAACTGACTTCTAAGGTGATACACCTGTGAGTAGCAGAACAAAACAAAAGCACCGACTTCTTCCCTAAAGCTGAGGACCACAGCATGCACCAAGGGGCAAGGCCCCAGCCTCTAGCCTAGCAGCTGGAATTGGGGTGGGGGATGGGTCTTTGTAGATTCTCCCACCCCTCCCCCACTTCCTGGAGCACTGGCTGGGGTTGGGAGAGGGTGGGGTGAGAGGTCAGCTTGTGTTGCAAGCGCAGCCGCACCTGTCTGGGATAAAGAAAGGCATTTCCCCTCCACCCTCTGAGTCTCCCTCCTAAACTTTCTTCTCTGTCGGTTCTCAGGCTGAGACCCACTGAAAGGAGGGCTTGAGGGGATGCTGCTGCCCCAAAGTTGCTACTGTGGGACCTGTGGGCAGAATGAGGTGGGGACAGAGCTACCACTCAGCCTGCAAGTGGCTGGTAGCCACCTTCTTATGGGAGAAGTTGCAGCCTGCACCTGCAGCTGATAGTTGACAGGCCCTACTCAGTGCTTTTCTGTTAGCCCCTAGCCAGAGGGGTGAAGGAACAGGCTTGGGAACTAGGGATTACCACAGGAGCTCCTGTGCAAATTTGAGATTCAGTTTGCCTGGCTCTGAAGCCCTGCCGCCCTGCCCTCCCCCTCAGGACTGCATTGCTGGAGAGGTGGGGGTGGCCACTGCTGAGAATGAGCAGGCCCCTGCCTCTGTGAACGTCCCCTCTGCAATATGCCGCTAGTCACCTGAGCACCCACCCGCCCCTGTCGGAAGTGAATCACAGCTGGAGTAGGGGTAGGGTCTTTCCAGAAAGCTCTGGCCCTGTCTCCCCTTGAGAGAGAAGTTCCTGGTGCAAAAGGGGCTGAAGAGCCACAGCAGGAAAAACCACAGCCCTGGGAAGATGACAGGGCTCAGGGTCTCAGGGCCTGGCCTACACCACTCAGCCTGGGACTGAGTATCAGTCCAGAGTATCCGCGGCTCAGCAGAGCAGTTTATCAAGGTACTCCAAGCCCTGGGGCGGTTCAGTGCTTAATCCAGCTTGCTGCATGGCCTTGGTAATTTGGAGCTTGCCCCTGTAGGAAGCAGAGGCCATGGTGTCCATCCCTGGATGCCTTGCCAGAGCTGCAGGTTCTATTTTTAAAAGTTCCTCCTAGTCATTGGCTCCCGTACATCCCAATACACTCCCTCCCTACAGTGAAGACATTCTTCCTGCTGTCTAGCTTAAGGCCTCTGTGCTGCAATTAAGCCCCAGACTAGCCAGGCCAGGTGACGCATAGACCCTGGTGAGGTAACTGGCTATCTTGGGTGCCACTGAACTGGGAGGCTAATTTCTAACTGCAGGATTGAGGCAGGGAGCACCAGGAGGAGGCCTTGAGGATGATGGAGCTGGAGCAGAGCTGGGCTGGTGGTTGTGGGTGGCCAGTGGACTTATGAGAGTGAGAATGGGCAGCCCCGCCTCATACAGGGAGGAGACCTGCAACCATGGGGGCGGGAAGTTGTGCAGCGTCCTAGGGGTTGTGTTCCCACTTGGGCTCAAATGCCCACATGTCACCATGTCATCAGTGCACAATTCTCTTGTCCTTTTAGTATGGGACCCTGCGGGCTCCAGGGCAGTGGGTCTGGAGGGGTTGTAAACTCAGGTTAGACTGAGCCAGGAGGATGGAGGACTGAGGCCTTTTCCCTGGGCTGGAGGCAGCCCGGCGCCACACACCACAGGAAAGTGGTCTCTATGGCTGTTAGGAGCTTCCTATAGCACTCCTGAGTGAGACTCTCCTTGGGGTCCCTCCAAGCGCCCACATCAGGTTCCACAACATGAGGACTGTGCCTCCAGCAGGGGTATTGGCTTCCCTCCCCTTCTGCCAAGCAACTTTCAGACCTTCCCTGGCTACCCACTCAGTGCTTTCCTGCCCCAAGGCAAGTCTCTGCTGCCCTGGAGAAAAACCCTCTTCCTGTCCCTGGGTGGGCAGCAACCCAAACACTCCTGTCCATTTATCATCCTCTGTGACAGCCTGGGGCCCGAGCCTGCCCCCTGGTGCCCACACCCAGCACTGCTGGGGACTGCCCCAGCCTTAGCCCATCATGCTAAGTATGGCCTTTTAGTATGGGACCCTGTGGACTAACAGCCATAGAGGCCACTTTCCTGTGGTGTGTGGTGCTGGGCTGCCTCCAGCCCAGGGAAAAGGCCTCAGTCCTCCATCCTCCTGGTGAGCTGGCTCATTCTAACCTGAGTTTACAACACCTCCAGACCCACTGCCCTGGGGACTGTCTATGTCCTCGAACATCTCAGAGTCCGCCCTGGGCCACGGGACATTCAAACTCGGCTCTGCTGGACTTGTTGGAGAGTCCCTTTATTTGGCAAATGTTGCCTGAGCATCTACTATGTTGTAGGCCCTGCTATAGACTTCAGGTACATAACAGTGGTTAAAACAAAGCCCTTTCAGATCTGATTTCTCTGCTTTCTGGGTTTTAGTGTCCCCAGCAGGTCAGTAAAATTACTCAGACATTCTCTGATGGTCTGTAACACCCACATCAGGCAGTGATATTCACTGATCACAGACGCTGTAGGACATGGGTTGTTTTCCCAGACAAGCATGGGGAATAAGATGTGAGACAGGCAGATAAAGCAGCCCTGGTGAATGGGTAGCGGCTTAGGCAGGTGAGGGAGGAAGGCCCAGCCTCATGAGGCCAGCCAGTGCCAGGTCCCTGGCAGGACCAGCAGGTGGGAGGAGGGGACTCTTATCTTGGGTCTGGGATGGATGGAGTGGGTGTTAGAGCCCAGGAACCAACCCAATCCAGGCCCAAGTCCTGACAGCCAAGGTCAGCAGTCTGTCCATCCACCTATCCACCCTCCTGTTACCTGCCCTCTCTGTGCTAGGAGTGTTCTCTCCACAAAGCAGTTGCCCACTATCAGGTAAATGTTCCAGACTTGCCGAGGAAGGGCCGAGAAAGGTGCTACACTTTGTTCACTTGCCTGCCTGCCCTGAAAATTGGACACTTCCTTCTCTGCTGCTTGCCCGTGGCATTTCACATTTACAACAGTCTGGTCAATTCAGGGGGACAAACAGCTGTGGCCAAGACCAGGACCCTATGGCCAGCGACATCCAGTGGGGTCCAATGCCAGCCCCCAGACTGGGGATATGGTATGCTCTCGTTTTCAAGAGCACTGAGGAAGATGGATGGACACACATATGCTTCCCTGAACATACCAACCCCTATGGGCACCAAGGCTGTGAGCAGCACACACTCACCCGGGAGATAGTAAGCGGCATGTTGAAGTCCTTGCCCCCCTGCAGACGAAAGCCCCAGGGCCCAGGCCCGGTCAGGGTCACGCTGTAAGACATGCTGGTGCTGACAGTGGTGGCCTCTGTGGATAAGAAGAGGGAATGAGACAGCCCGCATGCACTCTGCCTCTGCACCTGCCCCGGACCCCCGACCCCCAGCCTTGCCTGCTCTGTCCCTTGCTGTCTGGCCAGGCTGTGTGGAGCTCCTGAGAAGCTCCTAAGAATAGCTGGGAACGAATGCCATCGACACTGATATCTGCCCTCTGCTACGCCCATAAATGGACTGTAACCTTACACTGTGCCCGCCCGCCGAGGCCTTCCAGGCGGTCCACCGTGACTCACAGAGCTAATATAGCCCCTGGGGAGGGTGTCCTGCACCCAGGGAGCAGGGTAACACACTGGCCACGTCGGTGGTAATGCTCTTGCCTCCCCGCTCTCCTCTGCTTGTTGTCTCTGCCCCCTGGGGAGCCAGGACACACACTCCCTCCCCAGCTGCACCCACCCCCTGGTGACTTGGGTTATTGTTGCCCTGTGGTCTCTGGTGAAAGGCTGTACCTTACCCAGTGTGGTCGTGATGGGCCTTAGGACCAAGCTGAGCTTCCAGCTGGTCTGGACAGACCTTCGGCTCAGGAGAGGAGTAATTGGCCCAAGGTTTTCCAGCATACGAACAATCAACATAATAGCAGCTCCAAGCACAGCTAAGCCCAGCTCCAGGCCCTTCACATCATTATTCCCTCAGATCCTGAGAGGCTGCCATCTCAGCAGGAGCCAAAACTCAGACAGGTTAAGTGACTTTTCCAAGGTAACACAGCAACTGCACTCAGGCCACACTGGAGTCCAGGCTAATTCCCATGGGATTCGTGCCAGATAATGGGCTCCCGGTGGCCACAGGTGCCTACCAATGCTCAGACTCAGGTTGGGGTCCTGCCTGTGCCCTTCAGCATAGGGTCTGAAGGCAGGTCCGAGGCAGCCCCACACTGTCCAGACCCTCTGGAGGCCCAGCAGTTACTCCTGGCTCCTGTGTCTCATTTGCGCTCTGGAAAACTTGACAGCAGTAAGGAAAGCTCCAGCTGCCAGGGTGGCATGCCAGGCTCCTGTGCCCTTTGCGCTGGAATGGCAGGGGGCGGGGAGCAGGAGGGGGGATGCTGTTTGCTCAGTGTCTGGGACACGGGGCCAGAAGGGGCAGGAAGGGGCTGTACGTTCGGTGTGTTCAGCCCACAGCCCCGAGACAGTGTGTTCTGAGAGGGGGTCTAGGCTCCTTGAGAGTGTGGCCTTGGGAGATGCTCCTGCCAATGTGGTCTTGGGGCCAGGATTCCTTTAGAAGCCTTACCCCAGAAGACACCTGGGACCCTGGGTTGTCTGGAAATAGGTCAAAACTCAGTGTGGCTCCTGGATGGGGAAACTGAGGCTTGGGGAAGGCAACTGGGTGAGCTGCTCTCTGGCCTTCCCAGAGGGCTCTGGCTTGGGCTCTGCCCCAAGGACTAACTAAGTACAGGCCTGAGTGTGAGTAATTTCCCAGCTGCTAGCATCCCATCTCATGCCTTGGGCCTAGCACATACAATGTTCAGGGTAAAAGTCCCCACATTATAGGAGCAGTTGGTAACTTGCCCAAGATCGCAAAACTATCAAATGGAAGAAGCCCAGGAGGGACCTGTGTTCTTTCCTCCACTTTACCACCTCCTTGCCCTATATCATGTAGCCCAGCCTGTTCTCCCTGCTGCTGCCTGGCCCAGGAGGCTGGCAGCTTGCAGCACCCATCCCTCCCCTGTACCACTCCCTGCCCTTCCCCCAGCCCCCATTCCATCCATCCCTGACTCCAGCCTTATCCCCTTCCCTACAGAGATCTGTTCTTCCAAGCTGGAGAGGGCCCAGCAGCATGAACAGTGTGAGATAAGGAAGTGTAATGGGGTTCAGAACTTGGGCTGCTGAAGGCTATGCAATTCTGAAACAGAGGAAAGGGGAGGAGGGGGAGCACTGGGCTAGACTGTACCTGGAGCTGCAGGCTCTTTCTCTGGGCTTGGGTACCCGCTTGAAGCCTGATGCTACCTCAGGGAAAGGGAGGGGTAGTAGAAAGAATGCTCTTAAAGGGGGAGGCCAGCCACTGCCCATCTGCTTCCCCTGGGGGCCCAAGACAGCCAGAGAGCAGCTGGTACCTAGGGGCTGGGTGGGTGCTGCTTCTCAGTAACGGCAGCTCATTGGGCGGTGGGGCTGGGGGCGGGGCTGGGGGGCAAGCCTGGTCTTTGTCCCTCCTCCAGTCTGCACCCCGCAGTTTGAGATGGTAGCTTCAGGAAAGAGAGTCACGCGGTGGGGGAAAGAGAGAAGTGGAGAATGAGAAACTTCTGTGGGCATTAGCGGGCAGGCCTGGGGGTTCTCTCCAATTGCAACATCAACAGATAAGAGACCATGCTTCTCTGAGACCTCTGATTATTTATTTTCCTATACTCTATCAGAGCCACACAGTCCTGGGTTAAACTTAGACCACTGATTTGAAAGAAATCGCAAGTGCGGTGTGTGTACACATGGGCTGAGTGTGCATACAAATATGCACATGCAGAGCGTGTGCTTGCACATGTATGTGTGCACAGGAGTGTGGAGCACAGTGGAAACCACACAGAGGGAGAAAACTACTGGTAAGTGAGAGTTTCCAGTACATGAAGGTCTGTGTTCAGCTCTTAACTGCTGACTCAGGGAGACACAGTGCTGGCTTGCCCATGCCAGCAAATGCCCAGCCTGGGTGCAGAGGCAGCTCATAAATAGCTAGTGTACCCCCATGGAGCCATCACCATTGTCACCGCTCAGACGATCACAGCATTTGGAGAGGGGCAGGTGGCTCCAGGAAGCAGGAAGGCTGGGCTCCACTCTTCGGGATGAGCCTGGGGTGCAGGCTGCCAAGAGGAGAAGTGCGTGCAGAACACTTTGCATGGCAGGAGCTTTGTGTTTTGGGATATGAATCTAGCACACAACAAGTGACAGGGCCACTTCCAAAGCCCACAGACTCAGGAGGTAATCCTGGGTCTGTGTGCAGGGGGCACTGGGCATGTCCAGGAGAAAAGGAGATCCAGTGGTGCCCTATATCCTGGAGTCCAGGCTTGGGAGCAGCACCTTGGTCCAGAAAACAAACAACACACATCTGTTTAGCCTAAGGAATGTCCCAGCAGTAGCAGTCTCCCAGTGACTCTCCAGTGAAGGGAGGCTGAATGGAGGGCCAGGTTGTGTCCTAGGTCGAGGACGGGCCTTCTCTGAGACTCCAGGCAATGTGGCCTGAGAAATGGAGCCAGAAGTGTCTAAGGATGCCAGTAGGACATCCCCCTATGACGTCCCCTAGGCTCTTGGGCTCCTGAGGTCTGGACTGAGGTCTCTTCACCTCACCATCCCTTTCTCCACTTCCCTTCTTTCCTCTTCCCCATGCCAGCGTCTCCTCTCCCCCTGCTGCCTTCAACACCTCATTTCCGGTCTGTCCTATAGCACCTGCTTCCTCTGGTTTTCTCCCTGCAGCTCATGCCATTCAACCTGTCCTTCCCTAGCCACTGCAGAGGGGTTCAGTTACCCTGCAAAGCTGACCCAGCCATAATCAGAACCCTGCTAAGTCCTCCAAGGGCTCCTTATGCCCAGCGTTATGTCTGGAGACCCCTCTGGCCAGCAGTTGACTGGGTCTTCTCAAGGCTCCTACCACCACCTCCTGCCTGTCTCCTTTCTCCCACATGTCCTGCCAGCTCACAGGGTCCCTTTGGCTGCTTCTGAGGTCACAGAGCGACATTCTGTTCCAGGACACGGAGCTCCGCCTGGGCTCCACTGCGTTTGCACAGGCTGTTTCCTCAGCCCCCATCTTCCCTCATCCTGGCAATCTCCACTTTACCTCCACCTTCCCTGGGGAGCCCTTGGGGACTTGCCTCTGCTTTCAGCAGTCTGCATACTGATACCTCATTGGCAGTCTTTATCGCCTGTTAGGTGACTGCTGATGTGCTCTCCCTCTCAGACCAGCACCCTACCCCAGCCAGGTATTCCTTCCAGGACAGGCATTGTGCTTTTTGTCATTCCCCACCAGCCTGGGCGGGGGGGCAGAGCCATGCCTCTGTTCTGGCCTCTGTGGCTATGCAGTGCCAGGGCTCAGGGCTGGGGTGTGAGTCCTCCTGGGACTGGAGCATCAGGGAGCAGTGCTCCCTAGAACACTGGGGGAGGCAGAGGCTCCAACTATAGGGAGCAACCCAGGGCTCCCCCTCTCTGGGACACGCAGGGGAGCAGCCTTGAAGAATAAAAGCAGAAAAGGGCTCTGGCCTTGGGCTTGCTAAGGAAGCCCAAAAGAACCCAGGAGCTGGAAGGGTTGTGTAGGTAGGAATGAAGGGCAGGGGTGGGGGGAGCTGTCAGCTGAGAGGGAGGGGCAGCCTCAGCCTTGGGGCCTGAGCATGGCATTTCCAGTGTTCCAGAATATGGCCTTCTCTAATCGCCATCGACATTCCGTTCCATAGGCAGTTGGGCTGACAGCTGGCTTTCTTTTAATAGCCACAAGTATTCTGGGTAACATCCTAATCTCAGGGCATTTGCACTGAGCACATACACAGCTTGCAGCACCCCCACACAGGTATGTCCAGCCTCCAATCACACACAGAGATACACACCATCCACCCTTGGTCACATACAGCTTAGAGCAAACATGTTAGGGATAATTAATCAATTCCACTCCCTGTAGTGTCACAGTGACAGAGAGCATGTGCCAGGCACATGGTCACACACACTAGCACACGTGCATACATTTATCATAGTACAGCATAGCCACCACCACCTGCTACCTACAATCACACACAGACCCTTTTAAGTGGAGTCTCAGACCACACTGTGGCCTGCTCAGAGCATCTGGGAGTCATAGGCCTCCAGACTATCCATGTGGGCTAGGGAAGGCTGGGGAGGTACAGAGAAGATATAATTCTCAGAGGGCATTTGGGCCTACCCATGAGAACTAGTCCCCTTTTCCTGGTCACTCCCTGGACTACTTGCCCCTTGGCTCCAATCACCTTCCTGGGATCCTCTGCTTCATGTCCTTGGGGCTTAGGAAGGGTGTTGGCTTCCATGTCCTCCAGGCGCTGACTGCAGGGGGACCAGCCACTTACTTGCTGGGCAGACCCCCACATAGCTGCTGCTTCCGTGTCCGTCCATCCCTGGAGGAGGAGGAGGAGTCATTGCTAGGTGAAAGTGAGACATTTTGCTGTCTTGCCCTTGCCCTCCACACCAGGCCTTTCCCTCCCCTCCCCACAATATTCACTAGGGAGAGGCCCACATTCTGTTTGCAGGGTTGCTGGTCACCAAATTCCTACAAATTTTAGTGCTTGAGCCAGGGTGTGTGTGTGTCTGTGTGCACATGTATACCTTCCAAAGCATGTAGGATGGATGTGTCTTCATGAGGGTCTACACCTCTGTTAAAAAAATATAGGGAAGGGACCTCTGACAGCTCCTTCCTTAGCCCCTCAACTGAGACTCCTAGGGATGGGAGCAGTAAAAGGAGGTAAGTGGAGGCCCTGGGTGAGGTCCACAGTAGGCTCTGTAGGTGCAGGATGGAGGAGCCCGAGTGTCCCAAGGCTCCTGTCCCGAGGCTCCTTGGGACAGGAGCCCATGGTACAGGGAGCTCTCCTGGGGTCATCAAGGAGCATTACAACTCCAGGTTCTCAGGAGAAGCTGGCAGGCCGAGAGCTCCAGGGACTGAAAACTATGGGGTCTGTATCTACCAAGGGCAGGCACCCTGGCCAATCTGTATGCTGCTGTTTCAGAAGAGGACATAGAGGGTCAGAGAGGGTAAATGATCTGCCTAAGCTCACACAGTCAAGAGACAATAGAGCTGAGGCTTGAATCCAGGGCTACTGCCCCTTCCTCTGTATCCCGAGGGCTCTTCAAGGCTCTCAGAAGAGGAGGCTTAATGCTGTGAACCAGGGTGCCTGTGCTAGGTCCTGTCTGTCCCTCTGGAGGCTCATTTGGGACCAACAATGCTAGTCTATCCAATCTGTAGCTCTAAGGGTAGTTCCAGCATGGGAAAGAGATGGCCCGGAGTTGGAAGACCTGTGTCCAGTCCTGGCCTTGCTACTGGGTGACCTTGGACCAACCCCCTGCTTCTCTGGCCTCCATTCCCCTACCTATCAGAGAGGATGATGCATGGAAAAGCTTTAGGGGGGAATGGGAAGAGGCTCTTCCTGCCTCAGTGTCCTAAGCATCCCAGTGTCCTAAGGGTTCCTAAATCTCAGTGGCAGTCCTGCCCAGAGGCCTGGTTGAGGAAGGGATGGCCAGCCATATAGGAGCCAGCATTCTTACCACCTCACTTTCAGAGCCCAGGGACTCCTGGCGCTTCCGTCTGGAGATCCAGCTGAGGTCCAAGGCCTGGCTGCTCAGTGTTGAGCGGTGGGTAGAATGGTAGCTGGTGTATGGGCCAGTGTGCTGGACCGATACACCCAGCAGCACACCTAGGCAGGGCAGGTGCTGGGCTATGGCCATTCTGTAGGGGACAGCACATCTGGTTAAGGTAAAGATGATAGACAGACACGAGGAGATGGAGATGAATGGACACACTGCTACAAGGCCAATAAAAGTGGACAGAGAGCCACTAGGGAAATAGGGAGGTTCAGACACTGGAGTTATGAGGACAGACAGACAGATGATGGGGCAATGGGAATGGACAGGAAGACACTGAAAGTCATGAAAAATTATAATGAAGGCCAGACAGATGCTGAGGTAAAGACCAACAGACTCACAGGACTGGGAGTAGACAGACAGATGCTGGGGCCATGGGCATAGAGGTAGAGCCTTAACATAGCAGGTTCAGCCAGGTACTTGGTTCCAGCTTTCAAGTGGCTGGCCCAAGCCACATCTCTGTGAATGGAGACCTCTGAGCTGAATAGGTTAAGGTATGCTGCTGGCCTCAGCAGGGTGGTGAGTTACTGACACCACCAGGCAAAAGGAAGCACTGAAAACACTCCTGCAGGAGAGGCGTGTGTGCTGGGATTTTAGCAGAGTGCTCTGGGCCAGAACCATCCCCGGGCCTCTGCCAAGGCCCTTGAAGTGTAGCTGAGCTCTCCCTGGTGTGGGCTCTCCAGGTTGTCACTGTCTGGAGGCTTCTCTTTATAGGGAGCAACACTGCTGATCAGCCGTCTTGGCTGCCTTCTGGCTTATGCTCCAAAAATCCCTAGTTAGGATTTGCCACTGCCCAGGGAGTCCTGATATCCCTCCAAGCTGAGCCTCCTGGGAAAGTGGAGCAGCCGAAGGGTCACACCATCTCTAACCCCATCTAGTGTAACTGGCTGCTGCAGCTGCTAGGGCCCCCACCCAATGCATAGACAACAAACAGGAAAGACAGTGGCCTCTGCCCCCATTTGCAGACCCAGATCCTCCATGCCCATGAGGGGGGGCCTGGGGGCCTGGGGGCCTGGGGGCCTGGGGGTAGGGCCTGAAGTAGGGCTGCACCTGTACTTGGGGTGGGTGATGGCGTAAATGATGGGGTTGTGGATGGCAGAGGCCTTGGCGATGACAGCTGGCACTGAGTTCATGTAGGGCGTCAGGACGTGCGCATACCTAGGACAGAGAAGCTGTGGTCTCCCTGACAGCTGGCCCTCCTGCCCTCTTGGGAATCTTCTTCCTTTAGGCTAGGTCCTGCCAGGGCACAACTCAGCCTGGCCCAAATCAGCTGAGCCCCATGGGGGGCTTCCCAAGTCAGCCCCATGGGAAGGACTGCAATGTTGGGAAGAATTCTGATCTGAGGTGAGTGGGAATCCAGAGAGCAATTGAGGGAGGGGCTAGGAGGAAGATGGGCCAGGATGGACTGTTTCACTCTCCCTTGGAGCCTATGCTGCCAGCAATAAACCCTCGTCTCCCCTGCTGACCCTGGTCCTCTGCTCAGCTTTTCCCATACCACACACCAACCCAGATGCCCACACTCCCCTGGGCCTCTGAAAGTTACTTCACAGAGGACCCATGAGGGAATTGTTCCTGTACAAGGAGAAGATTTCATACCCAAACACTTCCAAGGATTAATAGCTCTCTCTGCCCCAAAATGCTTCTGAAGTCTGGCTTATGTCCACACTGCTGCAAATGTCAAAGTCCCCAGAATCTCACCAAGAGGGCAGAGAGTGAGCAGAACGCCTGGCTGTGTGCCCAGATAAAGAGGGAACCAGAACTCAAGGAGAGCCATGTATTCCCAAAGGGTCTAGCAGGACCTGTAGCCTTCATAGGCACTCAGGCTAAATCCAGTGTGTCTCAGAACTTGCCCCACGTGTGTGCTGGTGCCTCCAGGAACCAGGTAGGCCCAGCTAAAGGGGATAACCTCACTGCAAGGAGAAAGGAAGGCTGTAAGGCCAGACTCAGGGTCTGGCAGTACAGCTGGTGTAAGCACAGCTGGCTTGGGTTTGCGCTTGGAAAGAAGAGGCCGCCCCAACCCCCTGTAGCCCTCCCCCCTCACGCCCCACCCCTGGCCCCTTAGCCACTGCTTACCCAGCAAAGGCCATTAAGGCCACCGTGGAGTAGGGGGCCCAGGAGAGCACGAAGAGGAGAATGACTAGCAAGACAATCTTCGCCGTTTTCCACTCGCTCTGCAGTCGCTGCTGTTGCCGGGGCAATTCACTGCGGTCCTCACAGGACCCAAAAGTCCGGAGGGCCCTGGGAAGGGTTCAGTGTCTGGGTCTGAACACACTTGGGGTGAAGTAAGTGCCGAGGTGATGGCCACTGTTGGGGAGCCCCTCCGGAGTTAGCCATCCCTTCCAGTGCAGGCATTCCTCATGCCCAGAAAGTTCTCCGTGACATCCCGCCTGACCTATCTCCTCCGGTTCTACCTGTGGTGTCTTTTCCACCCCACACCCCTAGGCCTCCTGTCATGCCTAAAGGACCGTTCTGGAGAAGACCCTGTCTCCTGAGACTTTTCTAGGCACCAGGCTTTGCTGGTTTCTAGGCACCTACCCCATAAGCAGAGGTGCTCAGCTTGTTTTTGCCCATCTGAAGCTGGGGGCGCCCTAAGGGTGGGTGCAGTTGTGAGGCTCTAATGAAGGGGCATGGCCCCCCTCCCATCTAGTCCTTTCTCCATGCCCAGCTCTTACTGGCCTGTCTCCCGAATGGCCCTGAAGATGAAGACGTAGCAGTAGACGATGACAAGCAGGGGAAGGAAGAACACAAAGCAGAAGAGCAGCATGGTGTAGGCACGGACCGATGGCGTGAAGCTCATGTAGTCCCAAGAGCAGGAGGTCAGCAGCCCCTCGGGCACGTAGGCACCTGGGAGCCAGGAGGAGGCAGGTTCTCAGTGTTCTGGGCAGTACTGATGTGGGCTCCTCATCAAGCAGGGATTTTCGATGTGGGGTCTGAGATCCTGGAACACTGACAGCAGCCCCAGCCCAGCCCAGTACAGTGAGGAAGCCAGGGCACATGGAGACAGAGCTTTCCAAACCTATTCTGGGAGACAACTAGCAAAGCCCAGCACCACCTGTTCTTGCCAGTGTGGAGCAAAGACCTCACCAGAGCCCCATGGTCCTCCTCCCCCAGGCTTCAGCCAGCTTTCTGACCCTGCCCAAGAAGGGCTGGTGCCTTACTGCTAACCCTCTTGCCTAATGAGGCCTCACACCCCAACCGCTGCCTGTGTAGCTCACTGCAAACTCAGCATCAGATGTATGTGTCTCTTCCTGGCAACCAGGAACCATGTGGTCTTCTCCTCTGTGTTGAGAGATGGGAGCCCAGGTCATCTCCTGATAACTGATGATGCAGCTTCAGTTTCCCTGCTGCTAGTCATACCCCCTGAGCCTTGTGGCTCAGGCAGTTTTATGCCCCCCTCCTACCAGGTGGCTAACCCAAGTCTACCTACTTGCCCTTGAATGTGCCCCCCCCCCCCAGATTATCCTCCCCTTTCCTGATTCCTGCAACCCACTTACTCCAGCCAAAGAAGGGTGGAAGACTCCAAGCTAGGGCATACAGCCAGACTCCCAGCAGGACAAGTGCTGCTCGCCTTTTGGACACCACCCCAATGGTAGCCAGTGGGCGTGTGATCACCAGGTAGCGGTCCAGGGCGATGGCTGTCAGGGTGATCATGGAGGTGATTCCAAAGAGAGCCCCGCAGAAGGCATAGAACTCGCAGCCTGTGGACACAGTTCCCTGACCTCAGCCCTTGACAGGGAGCCCATCAGATACCCCAGGGGAGAGGTCTGTGGACACCATGTACTTGGCTCCTGCCCTCACATCTCAAGAGATACAGACTGAGCCCCTCTTTACCCTGCCTACTTGCCACATCTGGCAGAGGCTGGTGGAGACCTCAGGACCGGAACCTGAGTCTTCCCTGTTGCTCACTCATGGGATGAGGGCAGCTACCCACTTTCTTCCAAGGAAGAGGAAATCACCTCCTCATCTGGGCTGCTCCGCACAGTACGCATCCCCTGCCACAATCTTCCTCCCCATTCCACCAGAAAGGAGCCCTCGGTGTCTACCTGCCTCCCCAAAGAGCCACCGCTTATAGAGGCTGCTGGCAAAGACAACAGGGGCCTGGGTGAAGGACATGAGGAAGTCGCTGATTGCAAGGTTGATAATGAACATGTTGGCAGGTGTCCTGAGGCTTCTGCTCCTGTAGGGATCAGAAACTGTCAAAAGGTAGGAAGCTAAAGAATAAAACAAACAAGCAAACAGAATAAAAACAAAGACGCTGAAATAGAGAACAAGTGGGCAGCGACCAGAGGGGAGGAGGGACTTAAGGGGAAAAAGGGGGGATTTTGAGGAACAAGTATGAAAGACACAGATTGGGACTGGGGATGGGGGGAATGGGAGGGAGGGGGAGACCGGGAGGGGGGGGGAAGGAAAAAAAAAATGTACTTGAAAAGTAACTAAATTAAAAAAAAATAAAAATAAAATAAAATAGATTATATTTGTACAAAAAAAAAAAAAAAAAAAAGCCCTCAGCAGACATTTGCTCTGATGATTTCCCTGATAATTAGTGATGTTGAGCACATGTTCATGTACTACTGGCATCGCTTCTTTGAAAAAATGTCTACTCAGACCTCTGCCCATTTTTTTAAATGTATGGGTGTTTTTTTTCTACTGAGTTGTATAAGTTCTATATATATTTTGGATATTAAATTCCTATCAGATAAAAAAAAAAAAAAGAAACTGTCAAAAGGTGCTTCTGCTGAGTGCCTTCCCTCCACTATGTTGCACACATGCACACATGTGTGCATGTGTGCACTCATAGAGACAGGAACCTCTGGGCCATCCCACTGCCCAACAAATACCAGCCAAACAGTTCTGGTGCCCAGCAGTGCAGGCAGAGAAATGAGACCCTTGTCTTTTGAAGGAGGTTCACTCAGAATGAAGCAGAGAGCAACGTCTCTCCCAGAACTGCTGCTCGGCCCAGCAGAAACTGGGTTTGGGTGTCATCCATTACTTCTTCTCGCCTTGGGCACGCCCTCTGCTTGACCCACACTTTCTCCCTGGACACACCCCTCCTTTCTCTAGCTCCTCCAGGCTAGATTTTCCGGAGCGTCTTGTCCATAGGGTCCCCTCCCCATGTGCCCAAACTGTGCCTTCTTCTTCCTCAGGCACCCTTCTCACCCCTTTTCTTCCAGAGTCATGGTCTGAGCCCTGCTCAGCACACCTGTGCCTGTATTCCTTACCCTCAGGGCTAGCAAATGGTCTCAGGCCCAGGCCTCAATCTTTAAGCTCAGGGAAGGGGCCAAAAAGCAGTCCAAGTAGCTCAAGCGAGGCATGCCAATTGGGCCCCATTCACACCCTCTGTGAAGGGTGGCTGTCCGTAGGACACTGGGTCTCTGCCCTTTGAGGGCAATGGAGTTGATGACTGTGCTCCAGAGGCAGGCCCTTTCACAAACCTTGTCTCCTGTAATCATCCCTCATCGTGTCTACCCTTCCCCCATTTTCTAGATAAGGACACCAAGCCTCCCACTTGTGATGTGGTTGCTCCAGATCACAAAGCTCAGTAAGTGGTACTGCCAAGATGCAAACAGATTTGTTGGGCACGGCATATACACACACTTAATCACTATGTCGACTGTGAGGCAAAGCACAGCTCCATTTTGCAGACAGGCGTGTGGGTTTAACTAGGATAAATAAATTGCCCATAGACATTTCAGCTAAGAGGTGATAAAGGTAGGGCTTCACTTCTCTGCCTGCCTATCTCAGCCATTCAGCCTGCAAATAGGGCAGGTGTGGAAAAAACAGGTGGTTGCTGACGGGCTTGAGGACTCAGGGCTTTGGTGCCTAGGCTGCTCTTTCAGGCAGAAGGAGAATGCCCACTGGGGTAAGTGATGGTGGAGGGGAACTGACAGCAAGGCAGAATGGGCAGAGACCCAGTGTTCTTGGGACAGCCACCCTACATAGAGGGTATACCTGGGACCCAACTGGCATGCGTCACTTGAGTTACTTGGACTGCTTTTTGGCCCCTTCCCTGGGCCTAAAGATTGAGGCTTGAGCCTGAGACCACTGAGGGCTCAAGTCACAGGTGTGGCCTCACTGCCCAAGCCCGACAGTGCCCTGGCAGAGCTAGCACCAGGATTTCTGTCCTGTGTGTTGCTTTGTCTTCTCATGGCTGGCTACCCTTAGTGCCCAGGACCCAACCTCACCAACCAGGCACCTGCAAAAGGTATAGATGACCGTCAGATTGCCCAGCATTCCTGTGAGGCCTACCAGCAGGACTATTGTGCCCAGGGTATAGTGGGCATGGTCTGGAACATCAGCTGTGGGGAAGGGGACCCAGGCAGTAGCCTGAGTCCCAGGCTGTGGAAAGACAGAGAAACAAGGTCATCACATTATTCTGTCACCTTAAAATAACCCTGAGAAAAAAAGAATTAGGGTCCTCAGAAGGGCAGGTGGGGAAACTGAAGCTCATAGTGCCAAGGCTCCTTGCTCACACAGCTAGCAAGTGGCTGAGTGCAAATGGAAACGCGGATCCCCTAAAGTCGAGCCCAAGCTCCTATACCATTGCACAGAGACATAAGGCTTCTAGGACTGGGCTCAGATCACCTGTTAGAGGCTGGTAAGACAGACTGGCAAGCAGAGACATGGCTAGAATGACTACCTTTCCTTGGGAAGAAGGTCCAACTCTTCAGTGGTTCCTCTCTTCTAAGTCGGACGTGTTCCAAGTGCTCAAGACATTTAGCAGTGACATTCCAGGCCCCCTTGACTCTGGGGTATTAGAGTGGGGCAGAGCCCCTTTCTCTGGAGTTCCTCCCTCTCCCAAGTCTCAAAGAAAAGGCTATATTTCCTCAGAGTATAACTGGGTAGACCTGACACAAGATGGAGGGGAAAATTTCCCTTCGAAAAGAAAGCTTATGCCTCCCAGGGTCACTGCAGGGAGATATAAGACTATGAGGCCAATATAAAGAGATTTAAAGACACCTCCTTCCCCAGCTCCTCTCTGGGGCAATGGTATAGTCTCTATCCTGCCTTGGCCTCTAAAGTGGAAGGAGTCTTCCCATCCTGTCTAGGATGTAGGCCAGCATCCCAGGGTCCTGAGAGTACCCTCAGCCCTCCCCACTTAATGGTCGGGTTGGTGGAGATGGCCCTGGGGCTCTGGTTAGAATGATGCAGACAGCAGAGCACCCCTAATACCTCACTCTGGGCTGGACAAATCCAGAAGCACAGAGTATGCCTTCTTTTCTGGAAGGCTCCATGGGGTATCCAGCCACCTTCAGAAAGGAGTGGATACAGCCAAGGACAGGTCTGGGACATTCCAGCCCCTTGTCCTTCAGCATTGGTCTTTCTGTTCCTTAGGTGCTTTCCTTGAGGAAAGTTGTTGCCCACACTCTCCTCTAGTGGCCTCTGTGTAGGGCAGGCTCAGAGAGGTACAGTAACATGCCCAAGGTCTCAAAGCAAAGCACAGGCCTTTCCTATCTCCCTACCTAAGCCCCTGAGTTCCCCCAGGATGGGGATCAGAATGGAGGAGGGAAAGCTATGTGCCTACAGAAGCTCGTTCCAGGCTTACCGTGGGACTGATGGGCAGAGGTTGGTCCAGGCCGGAGGTGCTGCTTTGAGAGCTGTCCCACCTGCTGGGTGAAACTGGGGTGGCCACACAGCTGGGCTCTAGCGCTGGGTCCAGTGAGACTCTTGGCCCCAAAGGAGAGTTCATCCTGAAGCAGGTGGTCTTTTCTTGAGCCCACAGAGAAGTCAAGAGCACGGAGCACTCAGGATATTAGCCGTGTCCAGCCTCCTCTCAAATTTCACCCGTCCTCAAGACACCTACCCAGTGGGCCGGCTGCCTGCTTCTGCAACCAGCCTGGACCTAGCTCGAGGGTGGTGCTGCTCGGTGTCCAATGAAGCACAAAGGAGAAGAGAGTGTCACAGTTATGGCAACTCACAGTCTTTAAATAGCAGGGTGGGTGAGTGTGCATACCCAGTAGCTCCGTGCATCTGCTCCTTCAGACACAGGTCCCTGATGATGGCAGCAAGTGTGTGAGTGAATGTGTGTGAGAATGTGTGTCAGTGTGAATGTATGTGTGTATATTTCAGGGGAGATTGCCAGGCTTAGGCTTATAGACATTGGGCAGAAGGTTTCGTCCACACCTGTGACTGAACTCTCTCTTTGTTCCTGGAGCTCATTAAGAATAGCTTCTGCCACACCCCAAAAACTCCAGGACTGTCCAGTGGGCAAGTGAACCTGTGGAGCCCAGCCTCATGCTTTCCACAGGGTGCCCTACACTCACATCCAGCCCACATGAGCCATCACAGTTTCACAACCACCCTGCACAGAACCAAGACTGGTCACCCATTTCACAGATGAAAAAGCTAAGAGGATGAGTCAGGGCATACATATATAGAGAGAAAAACAGATCTTACAATCAAGGTGAGATTTTACCATGATGCATTTTTGCTTTTTGCTAATAACTTGTTAAGTGGAGACACAAACAAAAATACAAACTTGGTAAAGACCTGGGAGCTCCTCCAGGTGTGCAGTCCTGGCCCCAAGATAGTGAATGTCAGAGTGGAGGGGACCCCGGGTCTGCATTCGTTCACTCTGGGAGGAAGCAGCCAGTGCAGAGCTCCAGAGTTGGAGAGGGTGAAAGCTGGGCTCTCTCTCTAAGGGGTCTGCTGGCTTCCAGAATTGTCTTGCTCGGGAGCTATGTCCTTAGGCACAGTGCCAAGATTTGTGGAGCCGTGGAGTGGAGAGATATGCCATTTCCTCTTCCAGGAGTCCCCCCAGTCTTCACAGTTTTCCTAGAGTGGCAAATTTGGGGTTGGGATGGCTGCACCCAGTCTTAGATAGAAGTAGCACTGTCTATAGGTGCCAACTCTTGGCTCAAATGTACTTTCTCTTTCATTCCAGGTCTTCAACTTACAGAGGTTCACCTTAGGTGGTAGGTGAGGCTGAGGGACCGGCTTTGCTTTCTCTCCTTTAAGCCCAATGTGGACTTGCTTTCAAATATGGGCATTTAACTATTAATCTCAGTTGGGAGCAATTCTGAACCAACACAAAGTCCCATTTCACACCCTAACCCACTTTCTGACCTGATAATTAGGAGAGAATGCAGGTGAAGTAGCTGGCAACAGATCGAAGTGTTTGTCAGGTAGACAGCCAAGGAACGACCACACACCCAGAGTGCCAAGGGCCTCAGAGCCACGGCTAAAGTCCCTAAGAATTGAATTCCCCATACCCAGGGCCTTCAGAGCCCACATCTGCTGACAGGGTGAGCTGTCGGTTCTCCACAGCTCACACGCCACTGCCCTTGGGGCTGACGCTGCCATTCTATGGGGCCTGAGTCCATACCCTCTCCTCTTATATTGACTGCATCCTCTCTGGGGAGGGCCTACCGTGACCCTCGTGTTCCTCACCTCTGCACCCCACACCTTCCCAGAGCCTGCTGTCCCAGTTAAGCCAGGAGGGCTCTGTGAGCAGCCTCAGCCTCCAAGGACAGAATGTTGAACCCTTTTCCAGGGCCACCACTGCCCAAGCTGTCCATGCTCTAAGCCACAGGTGTGAGGTCAGGGGGCCCCTGGCTTTCCATTGTTCTCCTTGATCAGGTGACTCCTGTCTTTCCAGGTGCCCAGTTGTGTACCCGTCCCTGGGCCCTGCTCTGCCTCTTGGGTTTAACACCCCAAACTTGGCCCAGTCTCTCAAATTCTCCTCCTGGTTGTCCCGTCCACAGTCCCATGAGCCCCAGCGTCTCCAAAGATCTCAGTGCAGGGGTCTTCGAATCCTCATAGTGCTCCCCCAACCCCCTGGCTAGTGCCCACTCCCTCAGAGACAGGTCAGCATCTCTTCCTCTCCCAGCACCAGTTGCTGAAGGCAGGCTGACCACAGCATTCAGAACCAGCCTCTGGCTCCTGGTGCATCCATGGTCCCAAGGACCCCCGAGCTGACCGCAGAGCTGCCATCCTCACACGCAGCTCCTCCCCCCACACTCTCCCCTTCTCTCCTCTCTCCTCACAGCCCGCCCACCACACTGTAGCCTTAAAGCTGTTTAAAAACACAAATCCCATCAGACAAACCCATGCTTGACACTTCAGAGGCTTCCCTTGCCCTTAAAACATAAAGAAGCCCTAATGTGATGAGGCAGATGAAGGAAAATACTACAATGTCACTAGCATAATGGGGTTAAGAAGTGTCTTTTGTTGGGGAAACTGAAATACCGAAGGTCAGCGAACAGAGGCATGCTGTCCTCCTTAGTGTCTGTGTGCAGAGGTGCGGGAGGAAGGCTGCTGCCGCCAGGGGGCTGTGTGCCAGGGCAAGAACCTGCCCCTGCTACTGCCCCTTTCTAATGCGAGAGCAGCCAAACTCAGGCGCCAGGGAGTCTGGGTGTGGCTGCCAGCTGAGCAGAGAGGAGTCTGAAAGTACCAGCTGCCAGCACCTGCAGACCTTACTGGAAGCTGGATTCAGGCCATAGCAGAAGGGGGGGCCTGATCACATGAGAAGCGGAGTTCAGGTGCAGACCCTCTTGCTGGATGTAAAGGAGCCACCTTGGTACCTGGGGACCTGAGCTCTGGGCCAAATCACAGGAGACCTCACTGTGCTCTAGCCAGCCTGGCCTCTCTCGGACCACAGAACACACACTACGCCTCTGCTCTGTTACCCAGCCTCTGCTCGTGCACTGCTGCTGAAACCTTCCGCAGCCCCTCGCCTGGGTCTCAGCTCAAATACCACCCCCAAAAAGTGCCAAGGAGGCTATCCTGAATACCCAATTGTTCACAAAGCCTCCTGTTTATCCTTTGGAGTATTTGTCAATGGTGTCCTTTATGGTGACTGTCATCTGATTGTGTCTGTCTCCCTCTCTGGATCATAAACAGCTCCATTTGTTTTACTTTTGTGGCCCACTGCCCAGAAGAGTGCCCAGCACATTGTTTCAGGAAAATAAAAATCTCCCTAGTCCTTGCTTCTCAAAATGTGGTCCAAGGACCAGCCACATCAGTGTCACCTGGGAGCATGTTGGAAACGCTCCGGACCTCCTGAAGTAGGTGACCCAGTCACACAGTACATTGGACAGCTACTGGTCTAGATTCTTTAGAGGACTTAGGGGCTGATAATAGGTAGTGGGAGCCGCCCTGAGTGGACACTGAGGCAACCCAGAGATTAGCCAGCAGGACGCACTGCCACACCCAAGGCTGGACAGACAGCAGGAGGAAGTGGGGGCTGGGCTCTCAGGGGCTGGGGCTGTCCAGCAAGGCTGCCACAGAGACAGCGCTCGTGAATGGGAGCTCGAGCCTTGGCGGGAGCATGGCTGCTGGCGGGGTGCCACGATGAGCAGAACTCCGTGACTTTCCACTGCTCTCCTTTCCGGGATCCTGCCTTCTACAGATGCTACCCCGTGACCAACCTACCCGGAAGCCAGGAGGTGTTGAGATATGTGGTTCCCTGGGACAGAGAGCGGACAGGGAAGGGTGATGGAGTAGACAAATGTCACTGCTCCACCTACCCCCACCTGCCACTATAGCCAGTAAATGGTGTGGGTCCCCCTCCCAGTTCACTTGGGAATTCTTTTGCTCCTGATTTCCTAACCCCACACTGGGGCTGCTCATGGAGGAGTGGTCTGAGCCCTGGATGGGCAGCAGTGTCAGCTCTGTGGCCAGCCTCTCTGGTGCCCATGGACCAGCCTGAGCCCCCCTTTTGCTCAGCCTGTCCTGGGAATACATGGCAGATCACACTCATCCCCCCTTACCACCACTATGCCCACACCCCACACCCAACGCCAGGGAGATCTGAAAGGACTGAGTGTGCTTCGTGGTACCTGGAGCCCTGCCCATAGCTCTGCACTGACTTGCTGCCTGCTTTTCACGCCTTGCTTACACGGCTGAAGGTGGGAAAAGCTTTCCAGGTCCTTCACCCTTGAGGGAGTACCAGGGGCATAGGAATGGGAGGCCTAAGAGCTGCCCTGAAGTGGCAGAGAGGGACTGAGTGTCTGCTCAGCTGGAGGGTGGGGGTGAGAGTATGACAGTATAATGTTCTATGTTAGATCAAGCAGGAGTTATAAACAACTCAGCAGTGAATTCAGCAGACAGGTAACCCCACTTGCTTTGAGACTGGAATCAACCAGCATCACGAACACTGTCCAAAAGCCCCCAGTGCCGATTTTACTTACAGGTTTACTGAGCCCCAGAATTGCTGTTCTTAGTAGAGAAGTCCTGAGAACCCTGGAAAGAAAAGTTGATATAAAAGCCTGGAAGGCCTCTGGCCCTTGCATTTCTGTGTTTCTGGCGGTAGCACCCAGGGTCCAGGGAGGCGGGTCTCTGCCTGCCAATCTGGCCTAGCAGGCGGCTCTGCAATGCCACTCCCTCGCCATGGCCATCCTGCCCGCTGCTGGGGATCAATTTCCTCACCCTGAGGAGGAAAGGGCTATCTGCTTACCCAGAGACTCCTGGAAAACTCCTAGGAGCTGTTGCCCAGGGAATATTAAATGTCTCAACTAGCATATTCTTGTAAGCATCTGGCCAGGAGCTCACCTGGGCCCTCCTTCACCTGGAATTTGCTGGGTTTTAGGCAAACTCTGTCAGGATGCAGCTCTCCTTCTCATGGTTTGAGGGAAAGGCCATAAATGCAGCAACTGAGAAAAATTCCTTGCTTTTTTGCTGTCTTACACCATAGAGCGGCAGGAATAGCTCTGCCTTTTTAGCTGCCCTGGGCCTCGAGGTGCCACCCTGAACCCCCACCTCCACCAATGCATGCCTGACCTTCGGAAGCCAGACAAGTGGCCCAGTGGTTCTGCTAATGTCCTCAGAGGCCTCTGAGGGTCCTTTGGTCCCCGTGGCCCACCTCTCTCCATGGCTACTCCCCTCTGCAAGGTGCTCCCACTGAGTTCTGTCCTGTGCAGCCCACATTAGCAAAGGGGGGCAGGTAAGGACAGAGCTCTGGGTCCATGTCTACACAGCACTGTGGGACTGTTTCCTGTCCCTGTAGGAGCACCTATGGTGCCTCCTGGGCTTGGCACCTCCTAGTGCCCATATTCCTGGCCTGGGGTCCTGAACAAAGGCATTTCAGACCCGTCTCCTGTGCTGCTCCCGCCTGATTCATGTGTGTTTTCTCAGTGAGCTCAGTCTGGGGTTTCCAGTGTCATGCCCATCCAAGTGCCGTGCACTCACCAAACTACAGCAGCACGCCGTGCCTTAGCAATCAGTCGTAGCAGCTGCCCTGGGCGAGCTGGCTGTATAAGCACGAGGGAAATGACAGTCAGCCCCAGAAAGTGGCCTCTTCTTCCCCTTAGGTAGAGGCTTTTGCCGAGGAGGTTAGGGCTAGTTAACAGGTGTGGGAGAGGAATTAGAAAACGGAAAGTCAAAGAAAACATGAGTAAGGCCAAAAGGACAAACTTTTAACTTCAGAATTGATTATGCACCTTAGAGGGACATGTGGGTATAAAAGCAGTTGTCAAATGGGAAGCCCTGTTTTTTGCCTACCTTGAGCACACCCAGCAGCCCATGGAAAACAAGAACTTACTACTGGATTTACAAAGTAAAATTCAGGGCGGGCAAAAGGGGTAAAGGTAGTCAAAAGGTAAGAGCTTCCAGTTACAAAATATGTAAGTTCAGGGATTTAATGGAAAGCATGGTGACTTTAGTTAATAATACTATATTGTATATTTGAAAATCACTAAAAGAGTAGATCTTAAAAGGTCTTAATCACAAGAAAAAATGTTTGTAACTATGTGTGTTGATACATGTTAACTATACTTATTTTTATGATCATTTTGCAACATATACAAAGGCCAAACTATTACATTGTATACCTGAAACTAATGTAATGTTATAGGTGAATTATACTTCAATTTCTTTAAATGCACAAAATTTATTCCTTAGACCTTTGACATTTCCTAGCTAACACACAGAACCCTAATTTTTTAAACTCCCAGGTGATTCCAAAGTTCGTTGGGGGCTTGATGTGAAAGCAGGTGGACAGGGTGGTGGCAGGAAGACAGGAGAGAGGCGAGAGGTCTCTGAGGCTCACGGAGGTACACTGTGTGCTGACTGGGAGCTCAGTCCAGAGCCTCAACTGGCCTGAGTGGGGAAAGGAAGACAGGAGAGAGAACCGGGGTCCCCGAAATGTTCTGCTGTATTTGAGAACTCACTTTGGAGGGTGCAGCCATCACCAGTCCCTGATTTTGGCTGCTTGAAATTTACCACAGCTCCTGGAGATAGCTGGTCTTCCAAGAGGATGAATGAGCACCTTCCCTACCAACCTGCCGCCCTGCAAGTAACTAACCCTACATGTCCTAAAGGCAGGAGAGCTGGGGTACTGGCTGTACTTGGGCAGGGAGCTCACCTCCCTTCTCTGGGAAAGGGGCTGTGATCCATATGTCTGTCTCCCTCCTCGCTGCCCTTCTGTCCCCACCTGAGAGGGCTTGGGGAGGAGCCCCATTCTGCCACAAAGTGGGCCATGAGCCTGTCAAAAAGTGCCTTGGCTCCAGAGGGAGAAGGAAAGCCCCACTGTCCAGCTCAGGGCCTCAGCAACCAGGTAAAGGAGAAGGGGGTTGACACTGCTGGAACCTGCTGTGTTCTAGGTGCATGTGGGGTGACTCTTATCTCTTATGAAATTAAAGCACTGTATCCAATGAGTTTGGCATTGCTATCTCCATTTTATAGATAAGGAAGGAGGGAGGCTCAAAGGGCAAGATGGAGTTGCCCAAGGTCACACAGCTCTGCAATGGTGGTGCAGGCCTGGCTGACCCCAGTGTCTTTGGGGGATAGTGCAGGCATTCGTTCTGTACAAACACTGCGGCTCCAGGTGAGGCCAGGATGTCCCCTCTCCTGTTTCAGTAGCATCTGCAGGCGTAAGGCTTCAGCTCTGGAGGAGGCATACTAGAACACTCTACATATTTTCTCATGGATGAAGCAGGTGTTAATACTGTCACTCCACTCGTGAGTCTCAGAGATGCATGGCTCCTGTCACTTCCCAGATTTTTACAGCAGATGGGGCAAAGCTGGAAAGCTAGCCAAGGTCTCTTGACCAGCTATACTAAAATGAGAAGGAATATACGACATTTACAGCTTTGGGATTTTGCATGCAAAGCTGATATGTTTACAGTCTCATCAAAAGACAAAGCTAATTCAAATGCAAAGTTTTCATTCAGAAATCTTCCAGTGCCAGTTATGCAATGCTCAGATAAATGAGTGCTTCAGAGCTTGTCAGAGAATAGGCCCAGACACATGTTATATACCGGCATCACTCTTCACAAAGAACGTCTCTGTGTTTCATGTAGATTTCCATCTCACCCCTTTTGTTTTCCATGCTTGTCCTCTCTGAGTAGTCAGAAATTGCTCTGGGCTTCCATAAGTCACAGTCTGTCCCTTCCTCCCTTCCCCTCTCCCTTAGACAAATGCCCTGCCTTCCTGGGAACTGCTTAGGAACATGGTTGAGATCAACTAAATCATTTTAAAGAAGAAAATTGCTTCTTCTGCTGTTTCAGCATGTTACCAAAGGTAAAAAAAATAACAAAGTACATAATTCCTGGGGTAGATGGAGCCTCTCTGTGTGCCCTAATTAATTAATGTGCCCCAATTCTCTCTCCTATCTTTCTTTCCTGACTCAGGCCAGTTCAGACTTTGGGTTGAGCTCCCAGTCAGCACACAGTGTACCTCCGTGAGCCTCAGAGACCTCTCGCCTCTCTCCTTTCTTCCTGCCCACCATCCTGTCCACCTGCTTTCACATCAAGCCCCCAACAAACATTGGAATCACCTGGGAGTTTAAAAAATTATGGTACCTAGAGCCCACCCCGAGAGACTCTGGATTTAGTTGGCCTGGGGTGTGGCCTATACATTGGAATTTTTTAAAATGCTGCCTAACAAAAATCATAGGCGTCCGATTGCATCTTTCTGCCAGTACTGTCCATGTACACACCTAGACTCACAGGTGAGCCCGCCCCTCCCCTCCCACTTGGCTCCAAACTCTCTGTTCTGCATACTGCTGCTTCTTTGGAGGTTAAGCCTGAAAGCAAACTCTCCCACTTTCTCTGACATGTAGCTGCTCAGTTCCTATCAGGCCTATCTAAGCCTCTGAAAAAAGGTGATGATGGGGGGTTCAGGTACTTGTTGCTTATGGGCAGAGGGACACAAGAGAGGAGCCTGGTGGCAGGGGCTGTGATTAGCAGAAGCTATGTAGCCAGGCGGACTTGGCAGGGTCCCTAGCCTGGCGTCTGCAGGTAGGATTCAGGGCATCCATGAACTCAGGTGAGAAAATGCTATCATTGCTTACACTAATCTTCATCTAAAATTTAGCATTTCCCATCATTAGAAACTCAGGCAAAACTCCACAGTAGTCTTACCTATAAATTTGTCACCCAGAGAAATCACTGCTACTTTTATATGACAGTTAAATTGTTGCAGATAATGGCATAGTATTGATTTTGTTCATGACTACTTCAAAATTATGGTCCTGCTTAGACCTGTCACCAGATCTTGTTGTTGATTCTTGAAGGAAACATTGTGTTACTCCATCACAAAATGCGTTATCTAATGTTTAAGTAACACTATTTCACCATAATTGGGTTCCTTTGTAGTCCTCTGTATTTTATTTTATGCATCGAAAATACTCCAGAGGCTGCACTGGAATCCAAAGTGATCCCTGGCACAGACGAGGTCAGAACTGTGGAGGAGAAGTTGAGGCAGGGGGTGTTCAGAGACCAGGAGGTGGGAGAAGACTCCTGTCTATGCCAACTTCACTTGTTCAGCTGTGCCCTGGTCCCTCAGCCAGCCAGTCTGACCAGGACTCTCCAACCTTGAGGCCCTACCATGCATCCCAACCTCTGAGCCTGGGCATCTGGCTGCAAGTTCTGCCTTCACCTCTCCTCAAATAGGTTGTGACTCCTTGCAGCCAGGACTGCTGATCAGCACCGTAAGGGTGATAGCTTCTGAGCCATGCTTGGGGCCTTTCACTGGAAAGACAAGAGTGGCCTTCACTGCAGGCCAGGGGCCTCCAGGGAGAGCTGGACAGAGACCAAGAAATGAGAGGCAGGTGAGGGCTCACTGCCATTTCCGGGGCTTCCCATCTGTCACAAAAAGGGATGCCCAGTGCCCCACAGCATGGACCCTCCAGCCGGCCTGCTGCTCTGTACTTTGTACTTCGAGAGGCTGTCATCTCCACTAGGAACCTCAGCCTTTTCCTGATCATCTAAAAGCTTCTTGGAATCCTAATTCTGAAAGCAAAAACTTCACAGCTTCTTCCCTAGGGCTACAGACGGAGAAGCCTGCAATTTCACACCCCTTCCCTGTGCTCCGCTCTGTACGCTGGACTGTATCTGCAGCACTGGTCAGGGGTGAGTAACTGCATGATGGGATTGAAGAGTGAGTGCTCCCTGCTGCCCCACAAATCCCTGAAGGGAAGGGAATTCTTGGATTTGTTTTGTAGTTTTTTTAAATATATTTTATTGATTATGCCATTACAGTTGTTCTATTTCCCCCTTCATTCCCCTCCACCCTTCACACCCCTCCCCCACCATTCCCCCCTTTAGTTCATTTCCATGTGTCACGAGTTCTTTAGATTCTATATTTCCGGAGACTTCCGCCAAGATGGAGGCATAGGTGGATGTGCCGTGCCTTCTCCCACAACCAAGTTTAGAGATAATTAAATATTAGCAACAGAAAACACAGCCAGAACACGGAAAATTGAACTTTTCGGAAGTCCGTTAACAACAAATTCTTCAGCCTGACCGGTAAGGGGCGAAACCAGCGGCTGGTGAAGCGGGGTTGCACAGGAGGTCTTGGTCAGCCGGACTCAGGCGCAGAATCCAGATGCGCGGAATCCAGGCGCAGGGTTGGACCTAGTGAGCCACCGAGCAAGCCACCAGGCGAGCGACCGCGGGGGAGACAGCGGGGGAGCGGTGCTGCGTGTTGACTGTGGTCACGCATTTGTGCGCTGGTGGACAGGCGAGGGAGTAGGCGGGTCCCCGAGGCCAGCGGCAGTGGAGGGCACCGCCATTTCCCCGCTCTGACCCCACCTCCACATACAGCGTCATAACCCAGCGACTCTGAGTGGTCCGGCCCAGGTGAACCACCTAAGACGCTAATCCTCACCCAGCTGTGAGAAACAGCAGAGGTGTTTCCCCGCTCTGACCACGCCCCCACATACAGCGTCACAACCCAGTGACCTGGGAGTCCAAGGCACCGCTTCTCACACTTAAAGGGCCAGAACAGACCAAAAATGTCGCAAGATCTCAAAGCCCCAGAGCCCATAGATCTAAGCGATGAAGAAATAGCAAAACTCTCAGACGCACAGTTTAAAACACTGGTCATCAGGAGCCTCACAGAACTGGTTGATTATACCGACAAATTAGACAAACATATGAAGGCGAAACTAATTGAAATGAATGGAATTGCACAGGACACCAATAGCAATGAAAAGGAAACTGGGACTCAAATCAATGGAGTGGACCAGAAGAAAGCAAATAATGGCCAAACAGAAAAGAGTCAAGAAGCAAGAATTCAAAGAAATAAGGAGAGTCTTAGGAACCTCCAGGACATCTTTAAACGCTCCAACATCTGAATTATAGGGGTACCAGAAGGGGGAAAGGCACAGCCACCAGTGGAAAACTTATTTGAACAAATAATAAAGGAGAATTTCCCCAATCTGGCAAAGGAAATAGACTTCCAAGAAATCCAGGAAGCTCAGAGTCCCAAAGAAGTTGGACCCAAGAAGGAACACACCAAGGCACATCATAATTACATTAGCTAGGATTAAAATGAAGGAGAGAATCCTAGAAGCAGCAAGAGCTAAGGGGACAGTCACCTACAAAGGAGTCCCCATCAGACTGTCAGCGGATTTCTCAAAAGAGACCTTACAGGCAAGAAGGGGCTGGAAAGAAGTTTTCCAAGTCAGGAAATTCAAAGACCTACAGCCAAGATTGATCTATCCAGCAGAGCTTTCATTTAGAATGGAAGGACAGATAAAGTGCTTCTCAGATAAGATCAAATTCAAGGAGTTCATCATCACCAAGCCCTTATTATATGAAATGTTAAAGGGACTTATCTAAGAAAAAGAAGTTAAAGAAACATGAACAGTGAAAGGACAACAAACTCACAGTTATTAACAACCACACCTAAAACAAAAGCAAACTAAAAGGACAGCTAGATCAGGAGTGGAAACATAGAAATGAATATCTCAAGGAGGGTTAGCAACAGGGGAGTGGGAGGAGGAGAAGGGGGAGAAGGTACAGAAAATAAGTAGCATAGACAGTAGATAGAAAATAGATGGGGGGGCAAGAATAGCATGGGAAATATAGAATCTAAAGGACTTGAGACACATGGTCATAAACTAAAGTGGGGGTAATGGTGGGGATGGGGGGTAGGGTGGAGGGGAATGAAAGGGGGAATAGAACAACTGTAACAGCATAATCAATAAAAAATTAAAAAAAAAAAAAAAGAAAGACTGCACTGGGGTTGGGGGGGCATTTTAGCCTGAATTATATACTGTAGGCCTCCATGTCTCAGATGGCCATTTCCAACTTTTCTGTGAGGAAGAGCTGGGGTTAAGATTTGGGGGCAACAATTTGCAGGGTTGTAACAATGGCTGGAGGTATTTGAAACCTGAGAAATTATTATTAAATTAGTAATACCTACCTCTTATCAGACAAAAAAAATTCTATATTTCCCCTACTACTTGCCCTCCCCCCATCTATTTTCTACCTACCATCTATGCTACTTATTCTCTGTACCTTCTCCCCCCTTCTCCTCCTCCCACTCCTCTGTTGCTAACTCTCCATGTGATCTTCATTTCTATGGTTCACTCCTGATCTAGCTGTTCTCTTAGTTTGCTTTTGTTTTAGGTGTGGTTGTTAATAACTGTGAGTTTGCTGTCCTTTCACTGTTCATGTTTTTTTAGCTTCTTTTTCTTAGGTAAGTCCCTTTAACATTTCATAGAATAAGGGCTTGGTGATGAGGAGCTCCTTGAATTTGATCTTATCTGAGAAGCACTATATCTGCCCTTCCATTCTAAATGAAAGCTTTGCTGAATAGATCAATCTTGAATTTAGGTCTTTGGATTTCATGACTTGGAATATTTCTTTCCAGCCCCTTCTTGCATGTAAGGTCTCTGTTGAGCAATCAGCTGACAGTCTGATGGGAACTCCTTTGTAGGTGACTGTCCCCTTATCTCTTGCTGCTTCTAGGATTCTCTCCTTCATTTTAATCTTGACTAATATAATTATGATGTGCCTTGGTGTGTTCCTTCTTGGGTCCAACTTCTTTGGGACTCTTTGAGCTTCCTAGATTTCCTGGAAGTCTATTTCCTTTGCCAGATTTGGGAAGTTCTCCTCTATTATTTGTTCAAATAAGTTTTCCACTTATTGCTCTTCCTTTTCTCCTTCTGGTACCCGTATAATTTGGATGTTGGAACGTTTAAAGATGTCCTGGAGGCTCCTAAGCCTCTACTGATTTTTTTGAATTCTTGTTTCTTCATATTTTTCTGTTTGGTCATTTTTTCTTCCTTCTGGTCCACTCCCTTGATTTGAGTCCCAGTTTCCTTTCCATCACTATTGGTTTCCTGTGCATTTCCCTTCATTTCAATTAGTTTAGCCTTCATATGTTCCTCTAATTTGTGACTAAAATCAACCAGTTCTGTGAGCATCCTGATCACCAGTGTTTCGAACTGTACCTCTGAAAGTTCGGCTATTTCTTGGTCGCTTAGAGTTATTGGCTCTGGGGCTTTGAGTTCTTCTTGAGCCATGTTTTGGTCTGTTCAAGACTGTTACATATGAGGAGAGGAGCCCTAGGTGTTCACCAGGGTGGGGCCACCCAGGTCACTGTGTTTTGACACTGTATGTGGGGGCGGGGTCAGAGAGGGGCAATAGCGGTTCCCTCTGCTGCTTCCCGCCACTGGGGCCTGCACGGTCTGTCTTACTGCTGGCTCCTTTGCTGGTTTATCTGTGTGGGAATGTGTGACCGCAGTCAGCCTGCCACCTTGTGCCCTTAGTGGGTCTGCCCTTTGCCACCCCACACCTAGGATCTGCGCACGGCTGCCTGCGTGCCTGGGTCGAGTGCCTGGGTCAGTCCGGTGGATCTTTCCTGCCCGACCCCACTTCGCTGCTGGCTTCGCACCTCTTACTGGTCTGGCTGAAGTTTTTGTTGTTGTCAGACTTCCGTATAATTCAATTTTCTGTATTTTGGCTGCGTTTTTGTTGCTAAAACTTTGTTTTTAAACTTGGTGGTATGAGGAGGCACAATGTTTCCACCTATGCCTCCATCTTGGCGGAAGTCTCTTGTTTTGTAGTTTTAATGTGTGATCTAATTGATACCAGCACATACTTTCAAAATGAAATTACACAAAAAGTTTATTATTAAAAACAGTGCCACTCTGGCCAGTGTGGCTCAGTGGGTTGGGCATTGTCCTCCAAACTGAAAGCTCACTGGTTCTATTCCCTGTCAGGGCACATGCCTCGGTATCAGGTATGGTCCCTGGTCTGGACACGTAAGGAAGGGTCGATGTTCCTCTCTCATATCCATGCTTCTCTCCCTCTTTCTCTCTCCCTTCCCTTCTCTCTCTCTCTAAAAAAAGAAAAAAACAGTGCCCTGTCCTATTCCTTCTACTCCCCTGGTTCACTTCCTGGAATAGTTTTCAACCCTTCAGTATTTTTTCTGCTATTTATCTTCGTATTGATAAATAAAAGACTTACACTACTGAATCTTGTTTAGAAAGATATGAAAAGAGACTTTTCCTGTTATTGGTCAAAACCCCAAAGTAGATGTCAAGAGGCTTAACGTCCCCACATTCTAGAAATAACAGCAAAGAACTGCCTGACAGCCTTCTAAGGGCACATCAGAGGAGCCCAGACTGGCCTTGGGAACTCCTCTTCCCCACCGTGCCTCGGCATTTTTGAGAAGTGCACTGGTGTTTTTCCTCCCACAGAGCTGGAGGCTTTGTGAGTGCCCCTCCCCCCTTCTTCACCGGGATGTTTGGCTAGGCCATTTGTTGGGGGGACCCCTAATAACAGTTTCTCTAGAGAGGAGCCGAGTGGAGAAGAGGAATGGTGAGGGAGAGGAGCATCTCAGCATCCCTTAGCCTCCTGTTTTCAATCCCCCCACACTCGCCCATGCCTGATGCCCCAGCGATGAGACCCTGTGATTTACCCACTCCAGAAAAGACCCTGTAGTCCACTGTGGTAGGAAGACAGGAGGGCACCAAGGGCTCTGAACAGTGTGCTACAATCCTCTTTGTCAGCTTCTTTCCTCCCCTTACCTCTTCCCAAGGTGCTGCTCACAGCGAAGCCTTTGGCAAATCCTTTGGTGGACAGTTGATGGTTATTCCATTGCTGGTTTAGGACGTGACTTTTGTGGGGCTACTGAAGCAGGAGTATCAGTTTCCACTCATCCACCTGTTTCTAGGTTCCAGACTTCTTTTGTTGTTTCCTCTGCAGTTTTCCTTATCTTTTGAGTTTTATGCCTTTATTATATCTGTTTACTGGGATTTTAATGGATGTTTGGGAAAGAGCAAAATTAGACGCACGTGTTCCATCTTCCATCTTTATCTGGAAGTCCCCAGTTTTGTTTTTTTTTTCTGAGATATATGAGGTTGTGCATTTTATGTTTTCGCCCTTCCCTGTAGGCTGCAAGGATGGGGGCAGGGACAGGAGTGGACAGAAGGCACCAGAGCACAGGGCCGACACGCTGCCAGTCTTTGTTAGGATAACTGTATTCTGCTGTCTTTTAAAAATGGTTAGGAGACTTCCGCCAAGATGGAGGTATAGGTGGATGTGCCGTGCCTTCTCACACAACCAAGTTTAGGGACAACTAAATATTAGCATCAGAAAACACAACCAGAACACAGAAAATTGAACTTTTCGGAAGTCCGTTAACAACAAATTCTTCAGCCCGACCGGTAAGGGGCGAAACCGGCGTCTGGTGAGGGGTTGCACAGGAGGGCTTGGTCGGACGGACCCAGGTTCGGAATCTGGACGCGAGAATCCAGACGCACGGGTTCCAAACGCAGGATTGGACCTAGTGAGCAACCGAGCAACCCACCAGGTGAGTGACTGCAGAGGAGACAGTGGGGAGGCGGTGCTGCTTGTTGACTGTGGTCGCCTATTTGCGCGCGAGCGGACAGGCGAGGGAGTGAGCGGTTGGACTGGCTTTGGCGGTAGAGGGCGCCGCCATTTCCCCGCTCTGACCACGCCTCCACATACAGCGTCACAACCCAGCGACCTGGGAGTCCAAGGCGCCGCTTCTCACACTTAAAGGGCCAGAACAGACCAAAAATGTCGCAAGAAGACCTCAAAGCCCCAGAGATAAATCTAAGCGACGAAGAAATAGCAAAACTCTCAGACGCACAGTTTAAAACACTGGTCATCAGGAGCCTCACAGAACTGGTTGATTATAGCCACAAATTAGACAAACATATGAAGGCTAAACTAATGGAAATGAATGGAATTCCACAGGAAACCAATAGCGATGAAAAGGAAACTGGGACTCAAATCAATGGAGTGGACCAGAAGAAAGCAAATAATGGCCAAACAGAAAAGAGTCAAGGAGCAAGAATTCAAAGAAATGAGGAGAGTCTTAGGAACCTCCAGGACATCTTTAAACGCTCCAATATCCGAATTATAGGGGTACCAGAAGGGGGAAAGGCACAGCCACCAGTGGAAAACTTATTTGAACAAATAATAAAAGAAAATTTCCCCAGTCTGGCAAAGGAAATAGACTTCCAAGAAATCCAAGAAGCTCAGAGAGTACCAAAAAAGTTGGACTCAAGAAGAAACACACCAAGGCACATCATAATTACATTAGCCAAAATTAAAATGAAGGAGAGAATCCTAGAAGCAGCAAGAGCTAAGGGGACAATCACCTACAAAGGAGTCCCCATCAGACTGTCAGCTGATTGCTCAAAAGAGACCTTACAGGCAAGAAGGGGCTGGAAAGAAATATTCCAAGTCATGAAATCTAAAGACCTACAACCAAGATTGCTCTATCCAGCAAAGCTTTCATTTAGAATGGAAGGACAGATAAGGTGCTTCTCAGATAAGATCAAATTCAAGGAGTTCATCATCACCAAGCCCTTATTATATGAAATGTTAAGGGGACTTGTCTAAGAAAAAGAAGTTAAAGAAACATGAACAGTGAAAGGACAACAAGCTCACAGTTATTAACAACCACACCTAAAACGAAAGCAAACTAAATGGACAGCTAGATCAGGAGTGGAAACATAGAAATGAAGATCTCAAGGAGGGTTAGCAACAGGGGAGTGGGAGGAGGAGAAGGGGGGAGAAGGTACAGAAAATAAGTAGCATAGACAATAGATAGAAAATAGATGGGGGGGCAAGAATAGCATGGGAAATATAGAACCTAAAGGACTTGAGACACATGGACATAAACTAAAGGGGGGTAATGGTGGGGATGGGGGGCAGGGTGGAGGGGAAATGAAGGGGGGAATAGAACAATTGTAACAGCATAATCAATTTTAAATAAATAAATAAATAAATAAATAAATGAATAAATAAAAAAATGGTTAATTAATCACAGGCTGCATTTTTTATTTTAGCTCACTTGGTTAGTTACTGGGGGAGAGGATATCTATGTGGAACTTTTCATTGATTACTGGAATCCATGACTTGGAAGATTCTCCATAATTATCTTTGTGCATCAACATGGTCCTTCTTGAGGCTTATTTACCCAAAGTGCCTGAGGGGGACAGTGAGATGTTGGTCAGGGATCTGGAGTTCTGGACTGAGGGTTGGCATCTGCCCTCCTCCTCCACAGTGCGGTTGCTTCACACAGTACAGCCAGCCCTGCATGACACAGCATCCTGGAGTGCGCTGAATAGGAAAGCCCAAATCAGAACAACCTGCTTTAATTTGGGGACTTAAAATGTTATTTGCTTTTATAGAACCAAGTTTTTAGTTTAAAAACTAAACGTTTTTAGTTTTTAAAGCACCTCCTTCCCCAAATCCTAGGTCTAGTTGAAAAACTCAACCAGAGTTCCACAGTCTTCTCCCTAGCCCTGAACTGGAGTTCCCTGGATTTGGGTTCCTGACCTTTAGACTTGTTACACAGAAGTGATGTCTCTGCGTGAGAAAGAAGCCAGTCTGGGATCCCTGACTATTTTGTTTTCAGCCTTATGGAGAAAATCTGAGCTACATTTGTCTCTATCACAGTTTTTGCTGTCTCTGCCTCTGGTTAGTGAACATGGAGAGGTTGAAACCTAGGGGGACTGGGTGCAAAGTCTCGGGCACCTCTGAGCCCTACGATGGGGACAGGACTCCCTCCTGGGTACAGCACCTGCTGAGGACACAAAGACAGAAGTCTGCTGGAGCCAGGGACAAGGCTAGGCTTTAAAGAGGAAACTGGCATCAGGAGTGACAGAGTCTGTCCTCAGAGCCAGGCTCAGGCACACTGAGAAGGGTAGAGGTACTCTTTGGACACGTGTGTGCCTCACTAAGGACCACTAAGCAAGAACTGGTCCCAGCCCTGGCCAATGTGGCTCGGTTGGAGTGTCATCCCATAGCTTAAGGGTTGTGGATTTGATTCCTGGTCAGGGCACATACTTGGGTTGCGGGTTCAGTCCCAGGTCTGGGTGTGAAAGGAAGGCAAATGTCGTATCAATGTTTCTCTCTCTCCCTACCCCTTTCCCTTCCTTTCTCTCTAAAAGCAATGGAAAAAATGTCCTAGGGTGAGGATTAAAAAAAAAACAAACAAACAGAAGAACTGGTCCTATTGAGGAATTACCCTGCTCCTTCCCTTCTGCCTCTCCCTCAGCCCCTGTCCTGTGCTAGAGCTGGCTCTTCCAGAATACCCACTGGTGTGTTTGAGTGGGGCTGACCAGGGTGGGGCCCAGGAAAGGCTCCCTAAGGGCTTCCTGCCTGTGCTCTGCACCTTTACAAAGGGAGGGACTGTGACTGGTGTTGTGTATGCCCTCAACCCACCCTTGCTGCCACTAGATCCTGCCTCCTGCCCACCTGCATAGAGCTCCAGGAACAGGGGCACTCTTGGCCTGCTCTTGAGGGCCCACCCAGATGACATTATTGCCACTTTTAATTCAGAATACCTGGAAGTTCAATTTTAAAAACACTGAAATATCAGGGTGGGAAGGACTGAGCCAGACCCAACAGTGGAGAGAGCAGAATAGGGAAGAGGAAAAGCAGCCAAATGTGATATTTCAGGCAAAGTCCTAGCCTCTGCCTGATACTGAGGAGAACTCTGGAGTATAAATTACACTTGGGAGTTGATTCAGCCTCAAAGCAGGGAGCTGAGCCTTTCTTCACTAGCAGTAAAGCGGTGGCTACAAGCTACTCTGGAGGAACATAAAAATCTAAGCACTTTCAGTTCACACAAGGGTTAAGGAATGCTCAGGTGCTAGCCCTGAGAAGGGGCTGGGTGCACAGCCCTGATGAATGGGTGCTACAGGACATGAGCAGAACACCAAAAATGCCTCCTGCATTTAGCAAGTAATTGGAATGAAATTTCCCCCAAAGATGAGCAGTGCTCGGTGAGACACAGAATTCAAGAGTAGGAAGGAAGGTCAGTTGTCACTATAGGTAGCCTCCTAGCTTCTGCTCCACACTCTCTGGAGACAAGGAGGCTCCCTTCCCTTACAAAGATTTAACATTCGAATTTAGTCACCCTCTCCATAGCCCACCAGAGTGTCCCACCTGACCCATCAGCTAACTCTCAAGCTACTAGAAGAGCCTTTGGCCAACATCTTCTCAGATGACTGCTATGACCCTAGTACTCACCTCACCAGCCCCCTCCATATTCACTCTTAGGAAACTTTCAGCAAAGAAGTTATCTGACGTGAAAAATTTCTGGTGAATCTGTCTGCTTCTCCCTTTTACCAGGTTTTAGAATTGACAAGTGTAGGGGTTTAGAACAAACCACCCAAGATGTACCTCAGCAGTATGCAGTGAGTTAAAAGCAATGGAGACCCTGTAGGCCCCAGATAAATTTCTGTCATCCCCCCCAACTATCTAAAACAATTTAAATTAAGGGTCTAGCACATGATAGGAGTAATCACTAGAAATGACTTTTTACCTATTTACTTATTTGTATGACAAGGCAAACTAATTCCTGAACATGTGCTCTCCCTGAAGTTACCTTCTGAGCCTTCAAGGTGCCTTACTTTCCTCATCCCTAGCTCAGAATGTCATTTCTGTCTCTGAACCTCTCTTGTAGCTGGGGTCTCTGACTCTCATGTATGTTGGGTTCCTATACACATATGCATGTAAATGAATTTAGTTATTCATTTAGTTATCTTACTAATCTGTCTCATGTCTATTTGATTATTAGGCCAGCTGTGAGAACCTTGAAGGGAGAAGAAAGTTTCTTCCTCTTCTACACCAGCAATGGATATAAAATCCTGAGGCTTCCAGAATTTGCCTTTTCTGCTTTCTATGTAGTGTGTCATTTATCCTCTTTTAGTGTGTCCTCTATCCCTGAGGGGTCTGGGTGCAAGGCCCACACCTGCTGTTTTCACCACTGTGTCCCAAGGTCACTCACTTCTAGGGCCCAGAAACAGAGGGAGGTGCTAAGTGACTGTGCATTGAACAGAGCTGATATCACAGGGTGGTTTTTATAAAACAAAGTGTGAAGAATAAGCTTTGTCTCAGTCTACATTATTTGGAAAACAGTCTGAAGCAAAAGCTTAGGTGCTAACACTTTTGGGGAGAGTAAGTCCCGGGGAAGCAGGAGTGAGGCAGGCAGAAAGGCAGGGAAGCAAAGGGAGGGCTTGACTGTGCTGGCCACAGCACTGTAATAAGGTCAGTGATTACTTAGCCATCTATGATGTCTTTAGAGGGGCAGTATGAACCATCGTGATGCCAAGAAATCTGCCTTGGAGAAGGAAGGGAGAAGCACTGACCAAACTCTCATCTCTGCATTGCTGCTTATTGAGTGTCCTGGACAGGAGCCTCTCCACCCTGCGCTTGTGTGTGGTACCCACCAAGGCCCAGCTAGCACTGAAAGAACTGAATCCCAAGGCCATGGTGGCACATCTTTGGCATTGGCCATTGCCTGTGGCTTAAGCTAGACAGTAGGCAGAAGCCGGTGGCACAACCCACCTGCCCTCCTGCAGCCCGTAGCTCTGCAGACTGGCCTTTCAGGTCAACAAGCATGTTGACCGCTATGGGCTTTTGGCTTTTCAGTGTCTCTGTATCTGGAGTTCTGGGTACCTTACCTTGAGACCAGCCTTGAGACCGGCCCTGGGACTCAACTGACCATGCCCCCCAGCCCCTGTCCCTTTCAAGTGAGTGCCATTTGTCAAGTCTGGAATCCTCACCATCCAGCCCTCAGAGATCCCACCTTGGCACCAAAAGACTTTAAGCTGCCTAGAAGCCCCTGGGGCAAGACCTTCCTGACTGAGTGGTTCTCTGGGAGGCAGAGAGTACTCATTTCACAGATGAGGCACTGGTATAGACCAGAAGCCAGCTTCAGCATACCCAAGGACACCCTGAAAACAAGGACACCCTGGAGTCCCAATCTGGTCCATCCTCCTACTCTCCCTCTCTGCAGTCTTAGAGCATCCCATGAGGGAGGCCTCAGGCCACCCCAGGGGCCTCATTGCAACCACAAGGTACAGCAGAGAGCCACTCTAGACAGAGCCCTGCATCTCTCAGACCTCAACACCCCAGGCTTGGAGTCTGCAGCTACAGATAAACCAGGCAGGCAGGTGCCTTATAGCAGTGACAATGCCAGTTTAGAGACTTTGCTACCTGAACCACTGCAGGGGAGGCACCAGTTACCCCCTCCACAACCTTTCTGGGTCCCCTCCTTTCCTGGTGCGTGCCAAAGCACCTGACTGCACCCCCAACCTAAAATTCAAACCCGTCATAGCTTTGATTCTCCCTCAGAAAGTCCATACATTGAATGGACAAACTCAAATGTAGTTCTTCTAACCCAAGAAATTAATTGTAAAGTGACATCTACAGGGAGAAATACATGCAAACAGTGGGAAATTTTTTACAAAAGAAAAGAACGAAAAGAGGCCCATGTCTTGTCAGATATAAACAAAATATTCACCAGAAAATCACTGTAATAAAACACTGTGGGAGTAACAAAGATAAATAAACAGATCGACAGAACAGAAAGTATACAGACCAGAGACCCACACACCCGCATATTTGTATGTCACAGGCCACACTTTCAAACTCTGGATAAAGAACAGACTATTCCATAAATGATGTTGTTAAGGTAATTTTCATCCATTTTAAAAAGAAATAACTTTTCACGGCAAACATTTAGTAGTTTTTAAAAATCAGTCATAATAACAGAGCAAAAACAATACAAACCAAACCAACTAAGCAAAAAATTTTAGGGATATATTTTCATAATTGTATAGATCTTTCCAAAACATTTCAGAAAAAAACAAAGCCACACAGAAAAATATTGACAGGTTTGTCTACTCAAAAATATAAATTTTATTTACAAAAAAATGCAACAAACACAGGCAAATTATAAGTACAGAAAGAGCATTGATGACATGTGTAACAGACAAGAAGCTGATATTTAAGTTTCATTAAAACAAATTGAGATCCCAGTAGATATCTGGAATCTGGGAAAAATATGTAAAATAGCCAATCACAAAAGAAACACTAATGGCCAATCAGGATACAAAAGACACTAAGGCTCACTAACATACAAAGAAGTGCACATTTAAAAAACAATGAACAGGCTTAAACTCTTCAGCAGTTTTCTTTTTTTTTTTTAGTATATTTTATTGATGATGTTATTACAGTTTTCCCAATTTTCCCCCTTAACCCCCTCCCTCCTACCCCCCCAACCCTCCAGCCTTCCCCCGCTTAGTTCATGTCCATGGATTGTACATATAAGTTTTTTGAGTCCTCTATTTCCTATGCCATTTTTATCTCTCCCTGTCTATTTTATGCCTACCAATTATGCTTCTCCTTTCTTGTACCTTTCCCCCCTATTCCTCCCTTCCCCTTCCCCACTGAAATTCTTTTGTGTGATATCCATTACTCTGATTCTGTTCCTGTTCTGGTTGTTTGCTTACTTTTTGTTTTCATTGTTTATTTTTTCTTTTAGGTTCATTTGTTGATAGTTGTGAGTTTGTGGTCATTTTATTGTTCATATTTTTTATCTCTTTTTCTTAGGTAAGTCCCTTTAACATTTCATATAATAATGGCTTGATGATGATGAACTCCTTTAACTTGACCTTATCTGGGAAGGACTTTATCCGCCCTTGCATTCTGAATGATAGCTTTGCTGGATAAAGGAAGCTTGGATGTAGGTCCTTGCCTTTCATGTCTTCAAATACTTCTTTCCAGCCCCTTCTTGCCTGCAAGGTTGTTTTGAGAAATCAGCTAATAGCCTAATGGTCACTCCTTTGTAGGTAACTCTCTCTTTTCCTCTTGCTTCTTTTAGGATTCTCTCTTTATATTTAATCTTGGGTAACTTAATGATGATGTACCTTGGTGTGTTCCTCTTTGGGTCCAACTTCTTTGAGACTCTCTAAGCTTCCTGGACTTCCTGGAAGTCTGTTTCCTTCCCAGAGTGGGGAAATTTTCCTTCATTATTTATTCAAATAAGTTTTCAATTTCTTGCTGTTGTTCTCCTTCTGGTACCCCTATAATTTAGATATTGGAATGTTTCAGGTTGTCCCAGAGGTTTGCAAGACTCTCTTTACTTTTTTTAATTCTCGTTTCTTAATTTCGTTCCAGATAGATGTTTATTTTTTCTTTTTGTTCCAGGTTTGACTCCTGGTTTCCTTCCTGTCACTGTTGGTTCCCTGAATATTTTGCTTTATTTCACTTTGGGTATCCTTCATTTGTTTTTTCAGGTTTTGACCAAGCTCAATCAGTTCTGTGAGCATTTTGATACCGGGGCTTTAAATTCTCCATCAGATATGTTGTCTATCTCCTCATCACTTACTCTCTTTCTTGGGCTTTGCTCTGTTCTTTCATTTGGGCCATATTTCTTTGTCTTGGCACACCTGATAGGTTGTAAGGGGGTGGAACCTTAGGTATTTAATGGGGCAAGGCACCCCTCTTTGCTACTCAGCAGTGCTACCTGTGGGGGAGGGGCTAGAGAGGGAACAGTGCAGCTCACCTGCTTACCTGCTTGTCTCTAATGCACTTTCCAATAGACTCTCATGTGAGACTGGGAGTTTCTCCCACCACTGCAACTGCCAGAGCCCACAGCCACTGCCGAGTCTCAGTTTTGCCTTCAGCCAGTCAGGCCCATGCAGCCTGCAGCCTCCCCACAGCCGGCCTGCTCGCCCCATTTGCACCTTGCTGCTGTTTTTCTGGGTCAGCCTGAGGGGTCCACTGCCTTACCAGTCTGGTTGATTTTTTCTTTAATTTCTTCGTTGTCAGAGTTCCCTGAAGTTTGATCTTCTGATGCTTTTGGTTGTTTATTGATTTTAGATTGGTCGTTATCCTCCTTTTGGTTGTGCAAGGAAGTGAAGGGTTTCTACCTATACCTCCGTCTTGGCTGGAACTCCTCTTCAGCAGTTTTCATTTCTAGTTATAGTGGCTTGTATTAAATTAACCATCCTGCTGATAATAGTTACAAATCCTACACAAAATATCTTTTCTCTCTCTCTTATTTTTACTTTACTTTTATTTTGTTGTTATTACAGATGTCCCCATTTCCCCTGTCCCGCCTTTGCTCTCCTCCACCCACTCCGACCCTCCCTTCCCTCAGGCCACCACCACACTGTGTCTGTGTGTATGGGTCATGCATATATGTTCTTTAGCTAATCCTTTCACCTTTTTTCATCTAGTCCCTCCTTCCCCTTCCCCTCTGACAGCTGTCAGTCTGTTATTGTCACATGTATCCATGCCTCTATTTCTATTTTGTTCATTAGATTCGACATCTAAATGAGATCATATAGCATTTGTCTCTTTTCAACTGGCTCATTTCACTTAGCATAATACTCTCCAGGTCTAGCCATGCTGTTGCAAAAAGGTAAGATTTTCTTCTTTTTTACAGTCACATAGTACTCCATTGTACAAATGTACCACAGCTTTTTTTATCCACTCATCTACTGATTGGGCAAAATATTTTTGAAAGCAACTGTTTGAAGGGGTTTGAGAGCAACTAAAAGCAGGCAGAAACCAGAGAGAGGGTATATGGTCCTTGAAAGAAAGGAAGAACATGGAGTGAGATTCTTGTTTACCCAGCTTTTCTCCTTGAGATCACTCACTCCTCAGATTCTGCATATCATGACCAGAGTGGAGTGGGTGGAGGTGGAGTGGGGATGGGAATAGATCTCAAGCAGAAAGATGCCGACATACTGAGCTGAGGAATCAGAGGTCAGGGCTTCAGAGTAGCTGAAATTGTGGGGTGGCACAGAGGGAATCTCAGAAACAAGGGGATAACAGAGGGAAAACCCCCAAGCGTGTGTACAAATTCTCAAATCCTTGGTTGACTGATTCCTAAACTGTATATGTATAATGAAGACTCCAAGAAATTCAGAGGAAAGCAAGAGCTTACCAGAAATTTCAACAGCTCTCTAATGCTAGAGAAACAAGAGTTTGGAGCTCAAATCCCATCAAATTAGAAGAGCTTTGCAGACACTTTGGCTTTCTCATTGAAAACCCAGAAAGACCGCTTTCTGGGATGAAGGACTATAGCCTGGGACTAAGAGCAAAATTGAAGCAGACCTGCTCTAAAAAGTCTAAAACTAAGGCTTCATTGGACCAAAATATCTGCCTATGATTTAGCTTCCTCCAAAAATCAAACTTGACACTCATAAGTGGAAGGTAACAGAATTTAAATTTTAAAATTGTACCAAGCACAGTATTCACAAGCCAATAAAAATTTGCCAGCCATAATAAAAAGCAAGAAAATGTGACTCATAATATAGTGGGAAATGGTTACTAACAGCAAACCAACTGGTGATAAAGATGTTGGAATTAGCAGCCAAGTATTTTTATTATTTATTTATTTATTTTTAGAAGGCAGGGAGGGAGGAGAGGGGGAGAAACATCGATATGAGAGAGAAACATGGACTGGTTGCTTCTCCCATGCTCCCCAGCTAGGGGACTGAACCAGCAACACAGGTATTTGTCCTGACCTAGAATTGAACTGGCAACCTTTCACTCTGTAGAATGCTGCCCAACCAACTGAGCCACACTGGCCAGGGCAGCAGCCAAGCATTTTTAAATAAGTACTATAAATATGCTTAAGAATGTGTGGGAAAATAAATATGAAAGGTAAGAATATGGAAATTTCAGGAGAGATGAAAATTCTAAAAGCGAAGCCAAATGCAGATGCTAAAACTAAACATAAACAATATCTAAAATTAAAAAAATAATATTGAAAGACCCTAAAAGTAAATTGGACTGCAGAGGAAAGAACCAATGAACTTGAAGACAGTCAATAAAAACTATTCGAACTGAAGAACAGAGAAAACAGATCAGGACAAAAAAGAACAGAGCTTCAGTAACTTGATAAATGAAGGCTGCATATTGTAATTGTTAGAGAAACTACTAAAATTATAATGTGAAAAGCTCTCGGTGAAATGGCAATAAATTAGATAAAATATAATACTTGAAAAAATGTTCAATTGACCCTAAAGAAAGCCAGAGAGGTGATACAAAGAATAAATAAAACAAATAAAAAATAAATAGCAAGGTGAAATAAATTCAACCATGTAAAACTTACACTAAATAAAGATTACTAACATAAATTAAAAGCAGAGGATAGAAAGTGGAGGAAATGAGTGAAGGTGGTCAAAACCTACAAACTTCCAGCTCTAAAGTTAATAAGTTCTAGAAAAGGTGACTATAGTTAACAATATTGTGTTGTATATTTGAAAGTTGCTAAGAGAATGGATTTTAAAAGTTTTCATTGCAGGAAAAAAATGTGTAACTATGTGAGGTGATAGATGTTAACTAAACTTATTGTGGTGATCATTTCACAATATATACCTACTCATATATCAAATCATTGTGCTGTACACCTTAAACTAACACAATGTTATATCTCTGTGAAACTGAGGAAAACATTAAAAGGCATAGATGATCAGATTGGATAATAAAGCAAAATACAAGTATTTACTGCTTACATATAAGCTGAAAACAAAATGGAAAAGCTGTACTGAAACTGATAAAATATACACCTAAACCTAATACAAAATAATATTGAATGTAAAATGTAATTTAAAAATAAAATTTGAAAAGCGACTACACTGCAGCTGGAATCCTGGCATCACAAAAACCCCACAAAATCTGATATGGCTATACTATTATCAGACAAATTGCACTTTAAGGCAAGGAGCAGTATCATAGATAAAGAAGGGCATTTTATTATAATTTTACCAATTTATGCCAATCAACTTTATTTGCAATAGCATACCCACAGTTCTTTCTTCTTTCCATCAATCACCTACTTAATACTAGGTACCTTGAAGCCATCTAGGTTGTTGGGAAAGTGTTATGAGCTGAACTGTAGCCTTCCACCAAATCCATATGTTCAAGTTCTCATCTCCAGGACCATAGAATATGTTTGTATTTGTAGATAGGGTCTTTAAACAGGTAATAATTAAGGTTAATGAGGTCATTGTATGGACTGTAATCCAATATAATTGGTGTCCGTCTAAGAAGAGATCAGGACACAAACACAGGACAGGAAAGACCATGTGAAGAGACAGAGAGAAGATAGTCCATCTAAAAGCCAAAGAGAGAGGCCTCAGAATGAAACCAACACTGGCAATACGTTGATCTTGGACTTGTAGCCTTCAGAACTGTGAGAAAATTAATTTTTGCTGTTTAAACTACCCAGTCTGTGGTACTTTGCCAAGGAAGTCAGAGAAAACTCTTACAGAGAGCAATACCTTTATTCTCTTCTTTCTGAGCAATTTTATACCATTGAAAGGATTTACTGGTGACACCTAAATCCATTCAGATTTTCATTATGATTTAACAGGAATGCTCTTTGTTTTGTTCCTCACCTAAAGGTCTAGTTCTAATTGTGCTTTTCTTGAAGGGCCTCTCAATTTTATAGTTTTCCCTATTGAGGGTGAGAAGCATTTGCCACTCCCAACCCTGCAACTTCCTGAATTTCTACATGCTTTCTATTTCCCTCAATCCCTCCTTATGATAAACTAGTCCATTATTTTCTGGGTACTTCCCTTGCTTAAAGTATCTTGTCATAGGCAGCTAACCTTGACCAACACATGCTATTAACATTTTGTTCTTTTGTCTCTTCTCCTGGAGCTATAAGCTTACTAGGTTTATTATCTACCTTCTAAGTTACTATAGGTGATGGTTTTGAAAGTTTGATGGTTTGAAAGTTTGAAAGTTTAATGGTTTTGAAAGTGTACCAATATAAATCAGTTTTCTTGCCCTACCAGTTGATCCTTGCTTGAGTCAATGTCACAAAAATAAGGTTCTTGTTAAGGCACACTCCATCTCCCAGCATCAATTTCTTTATCAATTGGGGTATGATAAATTAAGTGAAAATCTTAATGACATAAAATTGTTACTAGAAAAACCCTGGTTCTTCTTGCTGATGCAGTAAAGAATTACAGGTCAGCAAGCCTATTAGTGTGCTTGGGAAGTCTATTAGTAAATGGGAGAGCAAAAGCAAGGGTAACTAGAGCAAGGATGGCAAAAATCCCAGGAGGCCAGTACCCAGATGGCCAGAGTCTGGATACCAAAAAGGTCCAAGAGGCCAGGAGAAGAGAGAGAGTCCTTTGTTCTGATGACTTATATAGTTGGTGGGATGGGGGTGAGGGAGTTACATATTGATTGATGGGTAAAAGTGGTGTCAGCTTTTGCCCCAGAAAATGTGACTACCCAAACATAGGTATGGGTTGGGGTGTGTTAGCCTGAATCCTTATCTTTTTAAAAATTGTTCAAATACAGTTATCTCCATTTTCCTCCTACCATCCCCCTCACCCCAGCCATCCCCACCTCCCACCCTCGATCCTACCCACCTCAGGCTTTGTCCATGTGCCCTTTATATATGTTCCTCGATAACCCTTCCCCCTACCCCCGCCCCCAATATCCCCTCGCACCTCCCATCTGGTCACTGTTAGTTTGTGCTTAATTTTCTTATCTTGTTCCAGACTCTATTTGTTCATTTTATATACATGATGAGAGGCAAGCAGTAAACCAAAGTTGTTTTATGGCCCTTATTTTGGGCACCTGTTCCTGGGCCCTTACTTCTGCTTCCTGTTTCTGGGCCTTGGGATGAACATAGAGTCTCAAGATTTTCCTTTCCCCAGCTTGTGGAGATGATACACACAGAATTTCAAGGGCTTTTCCCCTGCACTATCATAGTTTACTTGTGTTGTTTGGAATGCCTGGCAGCCTTATCAGACCAGACTCAGGATTACTGGGTCACGGATGAGGCATGTCATCCTTTGCTTTTAGCCTCCTGTATTAAGTTCTTTGTACGGATAGCAATGGTGAGGGCCCTGCCTTCATTTCCCCTCTGGTCACTTATTCCTAGCTGCTACTTAAGTGTTAAAAGGCGTTGCCACCAATCAGGATGCTAGCAGCTGGCCAGCAACTGGCCAGCAACTGCAGCACTGTCTCAGAGCTCTTCCTATGCTATCTCCTACAACAAAATAACAAAGCTTATTTCTTGTTCATACTGTACATCTGTTGCCAGTTGCTGTGGTACCTGCATTTCGTACCCTCTCATGCCAAGATTTAGGATAAAAGAGCAGTCATGCCAGACTGAGAAGCATAGATGGCATTGTAGAATATGACATATTGGCAATTAGATGTTCTGGCCCTGAAGTGACACACATCATCTGTTCTGATTGGCCAGAACTAATCATGTAGTTCCCTAGCCAACCACAAGGAGGCCAGGAAGTGCAAACAATCAGGTACCCTGAAGGTGGATAGCAAGTATTTGGTCAAGAGCATATCCAACTGCATATGAACTATATAATCAAATATATTCTAGGTCTGGTGAATAGAGTAGCAACTTTACTAGAGTTGCAGCCCCTCATAAGCCCATTTCCAGACCCAAGAGTCCCATGACCAGTTTTTTTGACAGCATGAGTACATACTGTGAAAATTTCTCCTAGTCTTCCACCAAGGAACCTGTTGTGCTTTTGCGAGGTAAATGTGCCAGGTAAAGAGGTAACTTCTAAATTTTCCATTAGAATAGAGCCTGACTCTGAGATAAAAACAATCCCTTAATACTCAGACCACCAACTTGGTCCACCAATTAGGGCCTTAAGGGCATCAGGTTAAAAAAAAAGACCGGATTTCTGCCAAGATGGAGGCGTAGATGGAAGCACTGTGCCTCCTCCCATAACCAAGTTTAAAAACAACAAAGTTTTAGCGACAAAAACACAGCCAAAACCACAGAAAATTGAACTTCACGGAAGTCTGACAACAACGAACCCTTCAGCCAAACCGGTAAGAGGGGCAGAGCCAGCAGCAGAGCGGGGTAGGGCAGGAAAGATCCACCGTACTGACCGGGGCGCATGACCCAGGTGCACCTGCAGCCGTAGGTGGATCCCAGGTGTGGAGAAGCGGGCAGATCCACTGAGGGCACAAGGCGGTGGACTCACTGAAGGCTAACCAGGGTCACACATTTGCGTGCAGATAAACCGGTGAAGGAGGGAGCGGTAAGACAGACTGTGCAGGCCCCAGTGGCAGGAAGCAGCAAAGGGGACCACCATTGTCCCTCTTTGACCCCGCCCCCACCTACAGCGTCACAACACAGTGACCTGGGTGGCCCTGCCCTGGTGAACAACTAAGGCTCCACTTCTCATACCTAACAGGCACGAACAGATCAAAACATGGCTCAAGAAGAATTCAAAGCCCCAGAGCCAATAAATCTAAGCAATGAAGAAATAGCCAAACTTTTAGAGTTACAGTTCAAAACACTGGTGATCAGGATGCTCACAGAACTGGTTGATTTTAGTCACAAATTAGAGGAACATATGAAGGCTAAACTAATTGAAATGAAGGGAAATGCACAGAAAACCAATAGTAATGGAAAGGAAACTGGGACTCAGATCAAAGGAGTGGACCAGAAAGAGGAAAAAAATGACCAAAGAGAAAAGAATGTAGAAACAAGAATTCAAAAAAAATGAGGAGAGGCTTAGGAGCCTCCAAGACATCTTTAAACATTCCAACATCCGAATTATAGGGGTGCCAGAAGGGGAAGAGGAACAGCCACGAGGGGAAAACTTATTTGAACAAATAATAAAGGAGAATTTCCCCAATCTGGCAAAGGAAATAGACTTCCAGGAAATCCAGGAAGCTCAGAGAGTCCCAAAGAAGGTGAACCCAAGAAGGAACACACCAAGGCACATCATAACTATATTAGCCAAGATTAAAATGAAGGAGAGAATCCTAGAAGCAGCAAGAGATAAGGGGACAGTCACCTACAAAGGAGTTCCCATCAGACTGTCAGCTGATTGCTCAACAGAGACCTTACAGGCAAGAAGGGGCTGGAAAGAGGTATTCCAAGTCATGAAATCCAAAGACCTACATTCAAGATTGCTGTATCCAGCAAAGCTTTCATTTAGAATGGAAGGACAAATAAAGTGCTTCTCAGATAATATCAAATTCAAGGAGTTCATCATCACCAAGCCCTTATTATATGAAATGTTAAAGGGACTTACCTAAGAAAAAGAAGATAAAAAAGATGAACAGTGAAAGGACAGCAAACTCACAGTTATTAAGAACCACACCTAAAACAAAAGCAAACTAAGAGGATAGCTAGATCAGGAGCAGAACCATAGAAATGAAGATCACATGAGGGTTAGCAACAGGGGAGTGGGCGGAGGAGAAGGGGGGAGAAGGTACAGAGAATAAGTAGCATAGACAGGGGGAAGGCACGAATATTATGGGAAATATAGAATCTAAAGAACTTGAAACATGTGGTCATAAACTAAAGGGGGGAATGGTGGGGGAGGGTATGTGCAGGGGGGAGGGGAATGAAGAGGGGGAATAGAACAACTGTAATGGCATAATCAATAAAATATATTAAAAATTAAAAAAAAGAAAACCAATTAAAAAAAAAGACCATCAGGTGATAACTGAAGCTTTAACCAAACTAAACAACATGAACTATAAAGCAGCAATCACCAGTGTCTTAGTTTCTGAGTGCATAGATAGAGCAGATGGCTTGACTGTCATGGAACTGCTCCCCAACTTAAAGAGTGAGCCTACTGTAAGAATTGCAATAGGAATCACCAAGTAGAAGCCACTGGAGCAACACCCTTCCTGGCCAAAGGAGGAAATGAAAAGGAAGCTAACTCCCTTACTCCTAAGATTTGAGGTTGTGGGAGTGGTGTTGCCTTGTCTCCTACACTTGAGCCTTTGCTCCCACCTGGCTTTAAGAGTGTGCGCAGCTCCAGAAAGTGAGTCAGTGAGAAACCAGTAGAGACTCAGATAGGAGTCCTCATGTGGTACCTAGGGATAGCCAGTCACCAGGGACCAAATCCAGAGCATTTGCAGAGTTCTTCTTGGGGAGGAAGTGAGAGACCTATTTAAGGGCAAGTAGGAGTGAGTTCACAAAGCCAAAAAAAAAAAAAAACCATCTAGAAGGACAAGGAGAAGCAGAGTCTTCTCAGGAAACGCGTCTGTTCTTCTGTAACTAGAAAAGCATTGTATATAACCAATGGATGAAAACTCCTCATCAGAATATCTCAGGGTTTTTTCCCCCAGTTTTGGTTCATTATGAATACATAAAATTTTGAGATGTAGAAGAAATAGTTATGTCTGTGTTCACCTATTTTATTAGTTACTCATATATATTTTTTAAATGTTTATTGATTTTAGAGAGAGAGAGAGCCATCAATGTGAGGGAGAAACATTGATCAGTTGCCTCCAATACGTGTTCCAACTGGGGATTGAACCCGCAACCCAGGTATGTGCCCTGACCAGGAATCGAACCCCCAGCATTTTGGTGTAGGGGATAATGTAGTAATACCAGCCAGGGCATAGTTACTCATATTTTAAGCTACACATTTTGTAAAGCAATATTTCAATCTATATATTTTTTCCATTCTGCATTTTGTCAAACAACCCCAGAATCTTGATCACCCCCAAAGCTTCCTGTTGAGTCATCCAACAGGTTTTTTAAAAAACTTATTTCTTGAGAACAACAAAACCAAAAGCTTTGAAAATTTTCAATTCCCTGCTTATCGTCAAAAAGGTCTCACGGAAACAAGTTTTCAAATGGTGCACTTATCGTAGGCAGAAATGAGGACCCACTAGACCTTTCTGTGAAGGTGTGAGGCTGGTGTGACACTGAGGGGACACCCAAAGAACTGTCTACCAAGGGTGGTAAAAGCAAATGACCCTGGACTGACTTGTGAAATGGTCACAACAGATTGTGTGACAGACAAAGAATCCAAAAGTGCTGCTTAGGTTAAAAAGAGAAAGATTTGATAGATTAAAAGTAATGTAAGTGTCCAGTCAACAGAATGCAATGTATGACTCAAACCAACATTTGGAGACATGACTGGATATTATATGTTTTTAATAAATGATTGTTTATTTAAAAAATAAGATAATGGTATGGTGCTTATGTTAAAAGAGTCCTTTTCTTACAGATAGTGTTTAGCATTTACTTTAAAATAGTCCAGTAGCAGAGGCTGGGGAGGAGACAGAGGTTGGAGAGAAGAATAAAGAAGAAACAAGACAGGCCATAGCTGATCGCTGGTCAAGCTGGGTGACATGTACCTAGGAGATGATTATACTATTCTCTCTATTTTTAAGTATGACTTATCCATATTAAAAATAAAACAAAGAAACATAGAATATTTGCAAAAGTTTGGTTTTCAAACTCAGGTAATTTAAAGTAAATTTCATAATCTGAGATAGCTTTTACTTTTTTATTAATTTATTGAGGTGATGTCAGTTAATAAAATTGACACTTAGAAGGACTAGATTATTATTCCCTCTTCTCTGAAAGAGTCTATGAAAACAATAACTCTCAATATTGGTGTCTGTGTTGGTAATTGAACTGAAGTCACACATTTACTAAATAGTAGAGTTTGGATTTGGTCTCTGGCAGCTTCACTCCAGAGCTTTCTCCCTTAATAACCATGGTACTCTGAGTTGTAGCCAACCACCTCAGAACCTCAAATTAATTTAAAACACAGCTCTCTCTTCTGTCTTGATTTAGATTAGGACTTGTATTTGGTCAGCTAATCAGGCAGAAGTGACCACTTATGCTGGAAAGTGGCCTACCAGCCTTGAACATTCAGTATGCCACAGGCATTGCCAATGTCTTTTTTTTTTAATATTTTATTTATTTTAGAGGGGAAGGGAAGGAGAGAGGGAGTCTCCCTGGGGCGTAAATAAGAAAAGGAAAACAAGGGTCAACCTGGAAATTCAGTTAAGTGAAGTTCAGTTAAAAGAAGTGGAGTTCAGTTAAAATAACTGCTATTGTATTTTGAGGAAATAGTGTATTGGTCAGCTTTTCTGTGGTAACAAACAGCCCCTAATCTCAGTGATTTATAATGATTCATTCACATTGCATGTTGGGAATTGCACATTGCGAATCATTCATTTACATTGCATGTTGGTGTATGCAAATCAGTGGTAGTAACTTCATTTCATGTCCTCATTCCAGGACTAGCCTGAAAGAACAGCCCCTGTTTAGGATATGCCATTCTTATGGCAAAGAGAAACAAGCAAGAAACAGGGCTGAATCATCTAGTGGCTTCTTAAGTTTCCACTCAAATGGGGCGTGTATTACTCCTGCTCATATTCCAGTGGTCAAAGCAAGTGTCATATTGCCAATGATGTGGGGAAGTGCACTCAGCCTTTGGGAAAGCGCTGCAGATCACACATAACCCTCTTATAGGGAAGAGAACAGATGGTTGGAATCAATAATCCAATTTCCCGCATAGTCTAAAATGTTAACTGCAGTAGAGTGTAGGAATATGGGTATTATTTTTCCATTCTCACAGTTTCCCTTTTTGAATTATTTATATAATTTTTATAATTTAAGATCTGTTCTGTTAGGGTGAATTATAATGTCTACTATCTGGCCTTTAATATGTTGAAGAGATTTGCTGACTGAAAATCACACCATTCATCTTGTATCAATCAATCTGTGTGAAACTGGAAAGTCAGCATTTGTGCTGCCTGTTACTACCAGAACCAATAAGTAGAGACAAGGATTGAATCTTCCTATGGGTACTTTATTTAGATGCCAGTGATCTGAGAAGACAGTGGGTTATTTACCCTTAAAAACCATCTTAACATCTCATCTCAAGCAGACCTTTCTATAGGAAGAAAGGGTAGGTTAGGGGTTTGGAAGAAAGCTTAATTGGATAAGAGTTGCAGTCCAGGGCAATTTTCCTTGTATTTCTTTATTTGTTGATCAATGATTCTTTATCTGTGTCCAGACATTTCCTCCCTGGAAAACAATGGCTTGCAGACACCTGGGGAACAAAGGTTGAATTGCTTGTTGACATCTTGGAGTCATGTAGCTCATGTATTCCAGTTCCTGGAATAACAGCTGTCCACATGCATTAATCACTTAAATCTCTCAACTAAGGCTAAAATATTTAACTCTTGAGCTCCCTTAATATATGCACTTGATTATTTGTTGTTGTTGTCTTGTGTAAAGATTTTATTTATTTATTTTTTTAGAGAGATTGGAAAGGAGAAAGAAAGAGAGGTAGAGAAACATCAAAGGGTTGCCTCCTGGCCTGCAACCCAGGCATGTGTCCTGACCAGGAACTGAACTGGCAACCTTTTGGTTCTCAGGCCAGTGCTCAATCCTCTAAGCCACACCAGCCAGGGATGTTTTTTTTCTTTTTTATTTTTATTTTATTTTATTGATTATGCCATTACAGTTGTTCTATTCCCCCTTTTCATTCCCCTCCACCCTGCACCCCCTACCCCCACCATTCCCCCCTTTAGTCCATGACCATGTGTCTCAAGTTCTTTAGATTCTATATTTCCCATAATATTCTTGCCCCCCCATCTATTTTCTACCTATTGTCTATGCTACTTATTTTCTTTACCTGCTCCCCCCTTCTCCTCCTCCCACTCCCCTGTTGCTAGCCCTCCTTGACATCTTCATTTCTATGGTTCTGCTCCTGATCTAGCTGTCCTCTTAGTTTGCTTTTGTTTTAGGTGTGGTTCTTAGTAACTGTGAGTTTGCTGTCCTTTCACTGTTCATCTTTTTTATCTTCTTTTTCTTAGGTAAGTCCCTTTAACATTTCATATAATAAGGGCTTGGTGATGGTGAACTCCTTGAACTTGACATCATCTGAGAAGCACTTTATCTACCCTTCCATTCTAAATGAAAGTTTTGCTGGATAGAGTAATCTTGGATGTAGGTCTTTGGATGTCATTACTTAGAATACTTCTTTCCAGCCCCTTCTTGCCTGTAAGGTCTCTTTTGAGAAATCAGCTGACAGTCTGATGGGAACTCCTTTGTAGGTGACTGTCCTTTTACCTCTTCCTGCTTCTAGGATTCTCTCCTTCATTCCAATCTTGGCTAATGTAATGATGATGTGCCTTGGTGTGTTCCTTCTTGGGTCCACCTTCTTTGGGACTCTCTGAGCTTCCTGGATTTCCTGGAAGTCTATTTCCTTTGCCAGATTGGGGAAATTCCCCTTTATTATTTGTTCAAATAAGTTTTCCACTGGTGGCTGTTCCTTTTCCCCTTCTGGTATCCCTATAATTCTGATGTTGGAGCATTTAAAGTTGTCCTAGAGGCTCCTAAGTCTCTCCTCATTTTTTTAAATTCTTGTTTCTTCATATTTTCCTGTTTGGCCATTTTTTTCTTCCTTCTGGTTCACTACCTTGATTTGAGTCCCAGTTTCCTTTTCATCATTGTTGCTTTCCTGTGCAATTCCCTTCATTTCAATTAATTTTGCCTTCATGTTCCTCTAATTTGTGACTAAAATCAACCAGTACTGTGAGCATCCTGATCACCAGTGTTTTGAACTGTGCATCCGAAAGTTTTGCTATTTCTTCGTCACTTAGATTTATGGGCTCTGGGGCTTTGAGATCTTTCTGAGCCATTTTTGGTTTGTTCGCACCAGTTAAGTATGAGGAGCAGAGCCTTAGATGTTCACCAGGGCGGGGCCACCCAGGTCACTGGTTTGTGACGCTGTATTGTGGGGGCAGGGTCAGAGTGGGGAAATGGCGGCCCCCTTTGCTGCCTCTTGTCGCTGGGGCCTGCTTGGTCCCGTCTCACTGCCCACTCCCTCACTGGTCTATCTGCGCACGAATGTGGGACCAGTCAACCCACTGCCCTGCGCCCTTGCTGGGTCCTCCGATCGCTCACTGGGTTGCTCAGCAGGTCGCTCACTGGGCTCGCCCTTTGCAACCCCACACCTGGGATCCGTGGGCCTGAGTCCCTCTGACCGAGTTTTCCTGTGCAACCCCGCTCTGCCAGCTGCTGGCTTCGCCCCTCTTACCCGTCAGGCTGAAGAATTTGTTGTTATCAGACTTCTGAAAAGTTCAATTTTCTGTGTTCTGGCCATGTTTTCTGTTGCTTACATTTTGTTGTCTCTAAACTTGGTTGTGTGAGAAAGCACAGCGTCTCCACCTATGCCTCCATCTTGGCGGAAGTCTGAATTTCTCAGGGCTGTTTTTTTTTTTTTAAGAGTTTATGTATTCCTACAGAGAGGGGAAGGGAGGGAGAAAAGAGAGAGAGAAACATTATATGTGAGAGAAACATCAATCGGTTGGCTCTTGCACATTCCCAACTGCAGACCCAGCCCACAACCCAGGCATGTGCCCTAACTGGAATAAAACCAGTGACCTTCCAGTTTGCATGCTGGTGCTCAACCTACTGAGCAACACCAGCCAAGGCTTAATTTGTTTTTAACAGAACTCAGGATGCTTTGCCTTCACCTTCACAGCATTTGTGACTGAACCCCTCCCTCTCCTAGGGCATAGAGAAATAGTCACACCATATTGATAAGTGAAACTAGTCAATCACAATATGATCCTTTTTGATATATTTACATATAGTAGAAATATCACTGAAAATATATCCAGTACAATGCTAACAGTGACTTCCAGTCAAGATGGTGGCATAGGTAAACATGGTTCACCTCCTCACACAACCACATCTCAAAATTACAACTAAAATATACAACAACCATCACTCAGAACCATCAGAAATCAAGTTGAATGGAAGTCTGACAACTATAGAATTGAAGAAATCACGTCCCTCCAGACTGAGCCACAGAGCTGGCAGGTAAGTACCATATCTGAGACTCCATCAACCTGGCTAACACTGTTTGCTCTGCCCTGGAGATCCTCTGATACTCTTCCCACCCAACTTATGGGCCCATACAAGCTGTTAACAGAGAATTTTCCAAATGAATGGCTGGTCTTGTCTTATGCTTCACAACTTCCTAAATACTCTAAAAATAAATAAATAAATAACAGCTGGCCTCATTGAACTCCAGCTCCCTTACCTCTTGATAAGTGGCCCCAGGGTCAGCACTAGCAACAGCCAGCCTAAATTCACAGCTTGATTTCACCTGGGAACCTCCAAGCCCAGCACAAATAGCAGCCATCTCAGATTGCTTTATGGACCAGGCAGGGTAACCCTGGGCAAAACACAGGAGGGGGCTGAACTTGGCCTGCACCACCAGGAAACACCAGAGCCCAATGGACAGCTACAGATCGTGTTGGAGCACCATGACCCTGCCCCTGCATATCTGATCCAAATGGAGGGTGGATACTGGTGGTCAGTGGTCACAGCCAAACTTTTAGCTGGCTGGCCTGGGTAAATCCCTCCCACTGACTTGCCAACAGCAATGAAGGATTAACTACAAGAGGAGGGTGTACTCAGCCCACACAAAGGGTGCGCCTTTAGTACCCAGCTTGGGGGAGGCTATGCCACTGGACCCTACAGGACACTCACTACATTAGGCCACACTACCAAGGCATGGAGTCAGAGTAGCTCTATCTAACACATAGAAACAAACACAGGGAGGCTGCCAAAATGAGGAGACAAAGAAACGGGCCCAAATGAAAAAACAAATCAAAACTCCAGAAAAAGAACTTAACAAAATGAAGGTAAACAAGCTGTCAGATGAAGAGTTCAAAATAATGGTTATAAGGATATTCAAGGAACTTAGGACCTCAGCAGCATAAAAAAGATCAAGTCAAAAACGAAGGATATACTAATTGAAATAAATAACAATTTATAAGGAAATAATAGTAGAGTGGATAAAGCAGAGAATCAGATCAATGATTTGGAATACAAAGAAGCAAAAGCAACCAATCAGAACAACAAAAAGAAAAGGAATAAAAAAACAACAACCTGAGAATAGTGAAAGCAGCCTCTGGGACTACTTCAAATGTTCCAACATTTACCTCATAGGGGTGCCAGAAGGAGAAGAGAAAGAGCAAGAAATTGGAAGTCTATTTGAAAAAACAGTGTAAGAAAACTTTCCTAATTTGGTGAAGGAAATAGATATGCAAGTCCAGTAAGCACAGAGAGTCCCAAATGAGATGGACCGAAGGGGCCCACTCCAAGACACATCATAATTAAAATGTGCAAGGTTAAAGATAAAAAGAGAACCTTAAAAGCAGCAAGAGAAAAGCAGATACTTACTTACAAAGGAGTTCTCATGAGACTGCAGCTAGTTCTCAAAAGAAACTTGTAGGGGACCGGTTTGTCTTGGCCTGGCAAATGTGACTCAGCTCTGTATGGAAAACCTACAGATGCAATGTGGTGGGCAGGAGCCAGATCTTCAAACCGAGTTTTCCCATGGGAATCAGGCCTAGAAAATACTTACAGACTGTTATGGCTTGCTCTTGCTAAAACCCCATTACCCTGGTCTAAAGCAACAAATGTATATTGTTTATCCTCAAGGTAACTCCCAAAACCCGAGTGAGCACTCCCAAGGACAGAGCTAATGAGCTCATTGCCATCCCCTCTGCATGCTATTTCTATTTCCTTGATTGTACCTAGAATGTAGATAATAATGCTCTGTGTGATAGATAATAAATCTTTCTTTGATGTAAGACCCAAGGAAGACAATAAAAGCCTGTCTAGGCAGGGGCCAGGGCACTCCCCTCTTGAGGGAGTGGCCGAGGCACCATAGGCACTCACCCCTTGAGAGAGTAGTCGTGCCTGTTCCCTTTTTCCACACAGGGTTGTTGTCACCTGTGCATGTATACCACAACAGGCGGACTCTGCTGGCCGGGGTCTGCAACAGAAACTTTGCAGGTTAGAAGGGACTGAAAAGAAGTATACAAAGTGATGAAAAGCAAGGAGCTACAACCTAGATTATTCTATCTAGCAAAGCTATTATTTAGAATTGAAAGACAGATAAAGTGCTTCCTGGACAAGGTGAAGTTAAAGAGTTCATCATCACCAAACCATTATTATAAGAAATGTTAAAGTTACTTATTTAAGAAAAAAGATCAAAACTATGAACATTAAAATGGCAATAAATACATAAATATCAACAATCGAATCTAAAAAACAAACTAAGCAAACAAGCAGAACAGAAATAGGATCTTAGATATGGAGACCCTTGGGATAGTGGCCAGTAGGGAGGGGGGTCTAGGGGAATGGGGGAAAAGGTGAAGGTATTAAAAATACAAACTGATAGTTACAGGGTAGGCAGGGGGATGTTAAGAGCAATTATAGAAAATGGAGTTGCCAAAGAACTCATATGCATGACCCATGGACATGAACAAAGGAGAGGGATTGCTGGACAGAGTAGGGGGTTTGGGTTGGGGGGCCTTAGGGGAAAAAGTTATGACAACTATAATAGTATAATCAATAATTTTTAAATTAAAAACAAAAAATAAAATAGTAATGGTTTTCTTAGGGTGGTTAGATAATTAGTGACTTTATACATTTGCAAGATAAACAAAAATCCTTTCTGTTAGAAAATTATATCCTACCCTTAAAATTACTCCAATAAAATTTTTAGCACAGTTTCCTGCACACAATCAATAATAATCAGATTTAGGAGAAAATAAAATAATAATAACAAGAGTCAGAATAATGCTCTCCCTCTAGGGAGAAACCCAGCCCTCTCTTCTTCCATCTTCTCCTCAAGCATGTTACCTTTGCTTTTCCCTCTCTAAAGCTCCAAGGGCCCTTATTTTGTTTCTATAACTTGTTTCCTGAACCTACACAGGCCAGCTGGCTAACTCCTACTACCTTTGTGACTTTCTATGTAAACTTTGTTATCATTTGAAAAACAAGAATCATAATAAATAATAATCAACAGAAAGAGACTCACAGATACTTCAAATTGTGGAATTATTAGGTTAACACACCTCTGAAATAAACTGTAACCACATTTTGGAGAACATATAATCTTGTTAACTATCCAGTAATCCAGTCTCCACTTTTCTTCTTCCACCTCCATGTAATCTTTATTAGTTCCCTCCTTAATTTCAAATGTATAAAAGAAGCTGCAAAACTGTTGTTCTTGGGAGCATTTAAGATTTTGCTCTCCAGCACACATCATCAGTTTGGCTCAAGTAAACTCTTACAAAATTTTCTACAGGTTTGGACATTTCTTACATCAACAAAGGCCATTTCCATTCAGAACACTTCTCCTTTCACAGGAGCTTAATACAGTAATCAGAGGCTTTCCCGAATCTAAGCAAGAAGGCGAGCTACTGGGGGAGCCAAGACAGATATGATGCAGTATCTGCCAGAGCTCCCAGAGCTCATAGTGGGGAGGTACACTGACATCTAATGACTTTGAACGGCAAATCAATGGCTTCACTTAGTTATGATAAGTGATTACTCCTATTTGGGGAAGAAAGATGCATTTGAACTGATCGTTGAGCTTGGGTGAGTCAATAGGTCACATAATACAGTGTGACCAGGGCTATGCTATTAGCTCCCAATGCCCCAGGTACAGGCGAGGAGGGAGGGATAAGTCCCCGCTGGCTAGGCAAGGATTTGCTAGATGCATCAGAGTGCCCAGGAATTTGGAAAGGGAGCCCAGGGCCTCAGAGCAGCCAGCCTCCATGGTCTGGTATCTGCCCACGGCCCTGCCACCCCACGAAGGCCTGCCTGGAGGAAAGTGGGAGAGGCCCCTGCTAAGATTTCTCTGGGAAGTTGGGCCACCAGCACTCAAGGTTTTGCACTGCTGTGAAAGAGAGTCTTGGAGGGACTAAGATAGCTTGGTGTGAGGGCCAGAACATAGGGAGAGAAACAGGAACCTAGCTACCAGGTCCACAAACTGTGTGAGACCTAATCCCAAATACTTCGCTCATTGTTCACATCTGTAAAATGGATCATCCATAGGGGATCTTATGTTCTTCAAGTTCTTTTCAAGTTTCAGAGTTCTTGCAATCTAATCCTAAAGATCCACGAACAAATAAAATCATTTTGTGCAATATAAATGAAAAAGCAACATATTTAATGTATATGATTGTAATTCTTTAGAAATAACATACTTTAAGTAGTATACAATAGTTATTTGCTTATTTCAGCCACCTGTCTGTATAACAAATTCCGTTTGCCCTTCAGACTTAAGCTCCACCCTTCTCCCCCTGCATCTGCTCTTTATGAATTGCATCAGTTTGCTTTCAGATGCATTTGGCCAATGGGAAGAACCACAGGAATACAGAACCTCGCACTTATGCCCTGGCTTCAGGAAGTTGCACTAATCTCCAGGAGAGATGGGAGCCACCTGCAAGTTTATAGCCAGGGTCGAGACAGCACGGTCATCAGCAGGAACACAGGAGGCTGTAGCGCAGGGCTTACTTGGCCACAGCCCCGCACCAGCACCTGGTTAACTCATAGTGTAGGCAAGCACTTGGCGCCGGGACTCTGAGCCAGGGTCCAGCACCAGCTCCAGGAAGGAGGTTTCACCCGCTCCAGCCCCACCCAGAAAGTGAGATTTTTCGAAGGATGGGAGTGTTTACTGGCTGGGGTACGGGTGGAGAATCAGCGTCCTGGACTAAGCTCCTGAGGTTTGCAGAAAGGAGGAGGTCAGGGAGGGACGAGAGGGCTCTTTACCCTCTACAGGTCCCGACTGTGACACTAACAAATTAGAACTTTTCAAAGCAGTGGCAGATTGGAACCCGTTACACTGTGTGTCCCCACTTAGTACTGTCGGAACACTTTGGGATCCTCCACCAGCCCAAGGAGCGGAGAGCGCCCATTGCGCAGACGCAGAGCTAGAACGCGGAGAGGGTGCGTGACTTGCCCAAAGGGTGCTCTGCAGGCGCAGGCGGCTCAGGTGGGGATCTGGAAGTCCAGCTCCCGTCTATCCTTCGGACTACCCCAGCTGGTAGAGAAAGCCATTGAACCTCATTGAAACGCCAGGGCTTGGCCAAAACACCCGATGTGGGCCAGAGCCCGCATCTCTGCAGGAGCTCTCGGCATGGACGCTTTTGCCCCCTTATCGGCCCGCTCCAGGATGTGAACTTTCCTCTTCACCTGGAGACAAAGCGTTTTGACTCCTCAGTGGTTCTCACACTTTGGTGAGTATCAGAGTCACCTGCGAACTTGGTAAAAATGCAAAGGCCCAAAAGCCCACCTACTACAACTATCCACAGCTTTCGTGTTTGTTAGTAGCTCCCCAGTGATTGTTGGAGAACCACTGACTTAGAGCAATGACTGTATTTTTGTCAGAGATGCTGGACCACCTGAACTACACAGGGAAAAGCTCTCAACACCCTCTAGCCATTCCGAAAGTCACGAATGTCAACCCAAAGATCTGCTGAATCTCCTCAAATTACCGTATAGATATGCTCTCCAGTAAAAGCCACTTTGAATTTTGAGGAAACTTAAGGAATGAGTTCCAAATGAGACAAAAAAAAAACGAATGTATAGCCTGTGCTGGTGTGACTCAGTGGACTGAGTGCTGGCCTGCCAACGAAAGGTGGCCTGTTGGATTCCCAGTCAGAGCATAGGCCTGGGTTGCAATATGCAGGATCCACAGTTGGGGGCGGGCAAGAGACAACTGATGGGTGTATCTAGCACATCGAGTTTCTTTCCGTCTCCTGCCTCCCTTCCCCCCTATAAAAATAAATAAATTAATTATTTTTAAAAAATTAAAAATGAATGTATAAGTAATAACGAGTAGCAACATAATTAGTCATGGGGTAATTCAACTTAAAACCACAATGAGATGCAATTTTATACCCATTAATTTGAAGAAAAGAGGAAAGTAACAAGTATTGGCAAGGATGTGGAAGGATTGGAACCTTATGCATTGCTGGGCTACGTGTTCTTATTTTGTTACGTATGAGGAGAGGTGCCTTAGATGTTCACCAGGGCGGGGCCACCCAGGTCACTGGTTTGTGATGCTGTACGTGGTGGCAGGGTCAGAGAGGGAGCAGTAGCGGTCCTCTTCGCTTGCCCAGTCCACCTCACCACTCACCCCCGCCTGTTTATCTGAGTGCAAATGTGCGAGCCAGCCTCCCTGCACCGCCAGGGCCTGCTCAGTCTCAGTGCTCGTCTCTTCACTGGTTTATCTGTACGCAAATGTGGGACCCACCTCAGACAGCCAGCCGTGCCTCTTCCCTGGGTCCACCTGTAGCTAGCCCACACCTGGGATCCACGCCCTCGCTACCTGTACACTGCCCGGGTCGGGAGATCTTTTTTGCCTGACCTGCTCCACTGATGGCTTCGCCCCTCTCACCGGTTTAGCTGAGTGTTTCGTTATTTTTGGACTCCGTATTGTTCAATTTTCTGTGTGGTTTGGTTATGTTTATTGTTGTTAAAACTTTGTTGTTTTTAGATTTGGTTGTGCGAGGACACAAAGTGTTTCCATCTACACCTCCATTTTGGTGGAAGTCCCCTAATATCTCCATTTTAATATCTGTCCAATATCTGTGGATTTTAATATCTGTGGATTATCTGTGGATTTTAATATCTGTGGATTTATCACGGTCTCCTATTGGTGACTGCTTCTATTACTTTAATTTTGCACTGTTGTCAAGAATGTTATAATAAATCTCCTTGAATAAATCTTGGGGTACACCTACTGCTATTTCTTTAGGAGAGATACTCAGAAGTAGAATTTTAAGGCAAAGCACAAATATAATTGAAAGGGCCATTGGTATTAGGGGTGAACTAAATCCTCAAAGAATGGTAGGAGTTTGGACCCTAAAACGGCACTTGCTGATCCACATGCATGGCCTGCCTACTGGCAAAATCTCCAGGGGGACAGCCAACAACACCTGCTCAGGAGTCCAGGACCCCAACCAAAAACCTTTAGAGGAACCTTTCTCAGCGTTTGAACCAAGGTCCCTGCAGAGCACTTTCACTCCAGCTTCTGGGCATCTCCTAGAGAATTGGTTGAGCTTTATATTTGGTTGTTTATTTGATTAAAATTCTAGATTTGTTGAATATACTTTTAACCTTTGAAGCCCTGCCGCCACGTTTGATATTTTGGTGCTCTTCCTAGAGAGCAGGACCTATCACTTCCCAGGTGAGGACCCACTCTATTAACTTGACTTTCTTGTCGGTCCCACAGCTGTGTCATATATTTGCTGGTTGGGCACAGGGTGCAAAAGCTGAAAGCTGATTTTGTGTTTCTGTTCTCTCCCTCCTCACTCTCTCTGGTACACAAGGGCAGCCCCATCCCCTTTTTGAACAGTGGGACCCCCTCTTGCCCTCCATCTGAACCCAGGCCGGACTTATCCTTGCTTCCTGGCTCCACCCTGTAAAGATAAACCTTATCCCTTGTTCCAGAGCTGCTCCTCCCTCTCTCAAGGCCAACTGCACTCCTTATCTGGAGTACAGGTCCCATCTATTGCCTGAGCAGGGAAGCTTTATTCTATAACTAAAACTCTTGCCAATTCAAGAAAAATGCTTGAGGGTAGAGAAGGTTTAAGGAGGGAAAACTTCATCCTCTTCTGGAATCAGGAGTCCTGGAGCCCCATGAGGGTCAGCACAGCTTTGTAACAGTATAGCCTAACCCATGTGACTTACTCATGAGCAAACTAAGGCCCAGAGATGGGTGTGGCAAGTCCAAGGCCACACAATGAGAAAGTGTCACAGCCAGGACTAGGATAGGGGTCTTCCCCTGCCCCCTCTGCTGACTAAAACCAAAGTCAAAGGCTGACTGTTTCCATGAATTTGGCAGGTGCAGCACCTCTGCATTCCTGCCATACATCATACACCATACTTATGAGGATAAAATGGAGTGGATCCCATGTTGTCCCAGGCACTGTAATTGGCTGAGGGATAATAGTACAAACTAAACAGGCCCTTCACTTGCCCACACTTAGCCTGTATAGGTTCATTTATTCTTCACAACCCAGCCAGGCAGGTACTATTGTTATTCTCCATTTTATAGATAAACTGAGGCCAATGAAATTAAGTAACTTGCTTGCAGTCTCACAACACATAATGGGGAAAGCTGGGATGTGAATCTAGGCTGCATAAACTAGATATTTGTAGGTGCAAGCATATGAGAAGCTCCAGATGAAGGCAGTGTCTGAGCTGAATTTTGGAAGTTTTGATAGACTGGCAAGGGAGAGAGATCAGGAGGACAGGGAGAACCGCATGAGCCTCAGGCAGATAAAGGAACATAGAGCCACATCTCTGTGCCCAAGGATCCCAAAGGCACTGGGTATACTTCTCTGCTGCTGTACTCCCATTTTGACCCTAGCTGTGGGGTACAGGAGGGCCCTAAGGTTGAAGTTGGTTGCCTTCAACTCCTGCAGGAAGTGGCTACCACCGGCAGGGGGTAGGGCAGAGGGACCCTCTTTGAGCACCATCAGTACAACTATCCTGCCACTGGGTGACACTGCAGCTCCTCAGAAAGGGAACAGTGCTCTCAGAGAGACTGGAAACAAAAAGGAGTGGGGGTGCAGAGCCAATAACTCTAAGCGGTGAAGGAATAGCCAAACTCCCACATGCACAGTTCAAAACACTGGTGATCAGGATGCTCACAGACCTGGTTGATTTTAGTCACAAATTAGACAAACATATGAAGGTGAAACTAATTGAAATGAAGGGAAACGCACAGGAAACCAATAGTAATGGAAAGGAAACTGGGACTCAAACCAAGGGAGCAAACCAGAAGGAAGAAAAAAATGACCAAACAGAAAAGGATGAAGAAACAAGAATTCAAAAAAATGAAGAGAGGCTTAGGAACCTCCAGGACATCTTTAAATGCTCCAACATCCAAATTATAGGGATACCAGAAGGGGAAGAGGAACAGCCACTAGTAGAACACTTATTTGAACAAATAATAAAGGAGAATTTCCCCAAGATGGCAAAGGAAATAGACTTCCAGGAAATCCAGGAAGCTCAGAGAGTCCCAAAGAAGTTGGACCCAAGAAGAAACACACCAAGGCACATCACAATTATATTAGCCAAGATTAAAATGAAGGAGAGAATCCTAGAAGCAGCAAGAGATAAGGGGACAGTCACCTACAAAGGAGTTCCCATCAGACTGTCAGCTGATTGCTCAAAAGAGACCTTACAGGCAAGAAGGGGCTGGAAAGAAGTATTCCAAGTCATGAAATCCAAAGACCTACAACCAAGATTGCTCTATCCAGCAAAGCTTTCATTTAGAATGGATGGGCAGATAAAGTGCTTCTCAGATAATGTCAAGTTCTAGGAGTTCACCATCACCAAGCCCTTATTATATGAAATGTTAAAGGGACTTACCTAAGAAAAAGAAGATAAAAAAGATGAACAGTGAAAGGACAGCAAACTCACAGTTATTAAGAACCATACCTAAAACAAAAGCAAACTAAGAGGATAGCTAGATCAGGAGCAGAACCATAGAAATGAAGATCACATGGAGGGTTAGCAACAGGGGAGTGGGAAGAGGAGAAGGAGGGAGAAGGTACAGAAAATAAATAGCATAGACGGTAGGTAGAAAATAGATAGGGGGGAAGGGCAAGAATAGTATGGGAAATATAGAATCTAAAGAACTTGAGACACGTGGTCATAAACTAAAGAGGGGGAATGGTGGGGGAGGGGGTGTGCAGGGTGGAGAGGAATGAAGGGGGGGAAATAGAATAACTGTAATGGCATAATCAATAAAATATATTTTAAAAAAAGGATTGGGGGCATCCCTGGGGCCCTCCTCTGCAGGAATTTGGTGTTCAAAGAGGTATGAGAAATAGCTCCTTCCTTTCGGGAGCCCATGGTGAGGCAAAGGAAAACATGGGTAACTAGTACATTGCTCCAATAATAGACATAACTGTTTCAACAGCTGGTTCCAACTGAGAGTACCAGGGAGAAAGTGGCATTTGAGCCTTGATGTAAAATTTGTGGACTGGCCATTCTAGGACAGGATGGCTGTGATGGCACTGGCTCCCAGGGCACTGCACACAGACATGGGGATGGAGAAGGGGGCTTGCATAGTCTCTATGAAGGCAGGGGTTGGGAGCTGGGAGTTGGGGGTGGCAGAAGGGGGCCTCTGTACACAGAGGCTTCAGCACAGCCTTGCCAAGGCACTCTTTATCTCCATGAAGCACTTAGCTCAGAGACAGAGGAGAAGCCCCTGATGTTAAATGACTGGAAAGATGCTGGAAGCCCCAGGCAGGAATGGAAGACAACTGGCCTCCTGCCCTCTTGCCGTGCCTCCTTGGGGAGCACCTTCAGTCCCACCTTGCCGTAGGACCTGGGTCCAGATATGGCAGTTCTTGGGGCTCAGTGACTCTGCCTGTAAAAGGGTTTTTTCATGTACACAAATATATTGAAAAGTGAAAAAGGTTAATCAGAAGCCACAGGGTAGGAAAAAATAAATCCAGCAGCAAGAAGAACAGCCTCTGATGTCTCCTGCCGGTCTGAGACCAGCCCTGGTCTTCTTTTAGGAGATGGGGCATTGGGGAGGAGGACCCCCTCTCTGGCTTCAGGCCTGGGCAAGGCCCAGAAAATACCGTTGTCCTTGGAGAACAATTCATCTTCACGGTGTCTGTAAAATTTGATGGGCTGACCTTAGCAACACGGAGATGGTTTCATATCTATCTGGTAGACACACTTTCATTACATTTTTAAAGGTAAACAAAGACTCCCTATTTACAGAAAGTTTGTTCAGAAGTTAACCCATCATGGTGTTGAAACCCACATCCTAGCAGTTGAAGTAAAACTGGCTTCATAAAATCAAACACGAGGGGAGAGAGACTGGCTGCAGTTTGTGGCTAAAGCCTTCAAACCACTGGAATAGTCCTGAGGGCCTTTGCTGGACTCTTGCCCACCTGCATCCATCACCTGAAGGGGCCACCTGTTTCTGCTCAATCCAACAACAGGAACTGAGGGGTAAGGGAGCCGGGAGCTGTTGGCCAGGGCCCAGTGTATCATTTCAAGTGGATATTCCCATACTTCCTTTTACTATTTGCAAGTAATGCTGGTGAATGGTGATAAGGGCTCTTGGGGGCACCAAGGGTTTGCCAGGTTTGCCAGGCTGCTCCTCACACTGTCCTCCACCCATGTCCAGCCCCAGAACCAGATTTTCCCACCTAAACTGGTCACCTTTTAGAGAGATTTTTTCCTTCAACCCAAAGACGACTCTAAAAAAGGTACAAAGGCTTTTCTACAAGCTACATGTATAGCATGTACAAATTTTTCATTTAAATAATGTATTATATAGATCAATTAAATTGCAGTTTTCCAAAGATGCTTTTATTTACACATTTCACTTGAAAACAACAGATAATTATTAGAATAATAACGAGGGGAGGAGAGGAGGATGCCTGTGAAGAGGTTATGGGGATTAAGGGAGATAAAGCTTTTCTACTCCTGCCCTCCCCTCTGCCTTTGCCCCTGTTTGCTCCTAAACAATTACTTTTTAAAAAGTACAGAGTCTTGCGGCAATAAATGAAGAAATGCATCCCTGGCTAATGTGGGTCATGGGTTTGGGCATCATCCTGCAAACCAAAAGATCACTTGTTCAATTCCTGGTCAGGGCACATGCCCTTGGTGCAGGCTAGGTCCCTAGTTGGGGGTGTGCAAGAGGCAACTGATAGATGTTTCTCTCATACATCAATGTTTCTCTTCATCTCTTTCTCCCTCCCTTCCCCTCTCTCTGAAAATAAATAAATAAAATCTGAAAGGAAGAAGGAAGGAAGGAAGGAAGGAAGGAAGGAAGGAAGGAAGGAAGGAAGGAAGGAAGGAAGAAGGCACTTGGCCCAGGTTTTGGGGTACCACACTCTGTAATCAGATTGTATGTAATTTCATTCCCAAATTGATAACTGGCCAGATTTGATGCACAATTGCTTCAGCTCTGCACACAGAAAGCTGACCTTGGAGGAGGGGCCATTGAGTTCCTCCCCTTCTCTCCAACACACACACACACACACACACACACCCCATAGACGTATTATCTGCAACTGTATGTCCCAGGAGAGGATTTGGGGGACCTAGGAATTTATCTATCCCTCTTTTGCCCTGCAGAATACTTTTAATCTCTGTAGGTTTCCTGGCACCACTGAGTTCTCTTTATCAATTTAACACATATGAATTTAAGTAATTGATGTTTTGTCTGGTCTTTCCACCTGAGTTTACTGTTGATTTTGTCATATCTTCCTTGTATATTATCTCTAATACATAAATAATTCATATAAATAAAATTAAAATGAGTATTTCCATTAAAAAATGAGAAAAGATGTGATAAACACAATTCACAAAAGGTTAGAAAATGCCCAGGGTTAGTGAGGTGTAACTGGCCCTCACTTTCTATGACTATGCATATAGTTTTATACGGTTCTTTCAATCAGGCATAGTTTCAAAATTTTGAATGTGTACTCTTTAATCAAGCAATTCCACTTCTTGAAATTTATCCCATGGAAACATTTGCCAAACTAAGCAGAGGCAGATGTACAAGGATTTTCCTTGTAGCATTATTTACTATATAGTCCATCAAGAGTAGGTCAGTTAGCCTTGGCCAGGCAGCTCAGTTGGTTGGAGTGTCATCCTGTACACCTAAAGGTCGTGGGTTTAATTCCTGGTCAGGGCACATACCTAGGTTGTGGGAGGCAACAGACCGATGTTTCTCTCTCTCTCCTGTCTGTGTATGTATGTGTTGCCTGAGAGTGGGCTGCTGGAGCCCACTCTGATCTCAGAACAGTCCAGAAGAGACAGAGGGTTAATCCTTGCATGTACTGGCCATTTATTTAAGTGCAGGCAGCAGTTGGTGCATAAATACACCTGCTCCCTCCCTTCTCAGGTGGAGTAACATGGAAGCAGGTATTCTACACTGGCTTCCAGAGTTCTATAGCATGACCTCTAGTTGCCTACAATAGTAACTTGCTTGATAACATACTCTGTATTGACTTTCTTCCCTATCTTACTTTCTCATGCCCATCCTAGGGTTTCCAGGGACCCCTTCTCAAATAAATTACTTTCACTTAAATCCCTATCTCAAAATCTGCTTCTGGGCTTACTCAAACTAAGGCACTGTGCTTTGTTAGCCAGTAGGAAACAGGAATCAGCCACGGTATAGGATCCAGAAGGTCTGAGAACAATGATCACACACCACATGGCTCCTCGATGCCCAATTAGAGCTCCAGGACAACCTAGAAAAGAGGACGTATCAAACTTCCCTCAGTTTCAGCGTTCTAGGACAGGGTTGGTAAACTTTTTCTGTAAAGGGCCACCAGTAAATATTTTAGGTTTTGTGGGCCAGGTGGTCTCTGTTGCAATTGCCCAGCTTTGCTATTGTAGCATGAAAGCAAAGACGTACAGCAAAGAATGAGTGTCTGTGTTCCAAAAAACTTTATTTGTAAAAGGGCAGCAGGCTGTAGTAAAACTGTAGTTTATTGACCTCAGGACTACAGAGAGAGCTGGGCAATTAGCTGACCTGTATGGTGTGCTAAGGGCAGGGCCAGGGGCGGGGGAGGGGAGGCCAGTGCTGCCTTAGATTCTATGAGTCCAGCCACAGGACTCTCTGCATTAAAGTCCCATGGCTGTGTAACCAAGCCAGGAAATACTATAACTCTGTTAATAATGGTGCACTCAGTGTATTAGTTTCCAAGCTCAAGACAAGCTTTCTACTTCACTTTTCTGCTAATAGGCCACTGTTCCTAATAAGGAAAGTGGTGCCCTGTAAGAAAAAAAATTAGGCCTACCAGAAGGAAAAACAATTTAATATTTTAAAAGATACATAAAATGGTGAATTCAACTGATATTCCAAATAAGACAAAGAATGCAAAACTTGATTACAAATGATTTATGAAGCAATAAATGGAGTCTTTTGCTAGAAACTGAAGGTGTAATGTTGATAGATGACTGTGAGAAAGACTTTGTTTATGATACTAAAAAGTACAGAACCAAGTTCACCAAGAGGGAGTTGATTTAAAGATGGGTGAAGGTGTTAGTAAAACAACTATTCTAAATAATACAGATCTCCTGATCTGGTGAATTACATTTTGGAAAACCTGCAAATAAGCTACAAAGCTGCAGATGGTTACCCTTTTCAGTTCCCAAAAAGAATTCTCTATAGTGAGCTTCCTGTAGCCCCTAAGCCATGTTTAGACCTAGTTTTTGGAGAGGTTCATTTGTGAGCTTACCTAAAAAGGCAGTGAGCCCCAGAATGAAGAACAAGTAGTATCTGACTATTTTCTTTTTGATGATGTTTTTGGGCTGATGCATAAGAAAATGAAGAAGACAGAAGGTGTGACAGAAGCATATGTTGAAATATTAATCTTTGCGCTTTTCCCTGTTCCCTTCCTACTACCTTCTGGCCCTCCAAACACAGTCAGCCAGGACCTTCCCACAATCCTGCCTTAAGGTCAGATGGGTACAGGTATCAAAGAACTCTTAGAGTTTTAAAATAGGCTTTTGGCATTCATGACAAAGATAGCACTTTGATAGACAACATATTGAAATTCCCAAAGCTTTCTCTGGCCTTCAATGACCAAAAACAAACGAACAAACAAAACCCACAAAAGAATTCAGGGCATATAACTTACACCACAAATAACTGTTTTGGGAAGTGTAGATAAAATGACAAATTAACCCCAACTCACACATAGGAGAAAAAAGTTCCACTGATTGGCAAAACAAACTTGAAGAGATGGTAGAAGGGTTCAAGTCATTGTTCAGCAGAGGGGAGGGCTGTTGGCAGGGGCCTGCAGGATGCCACTTCAGTGAGGGGCTTGATCATGGCCTTTGCTTTTCTGGGCGCCACTCCTCCCACCTGCCTGATGCCGCGTGCCAGTAGCACAGACCCGATTCCTCTAGTGCTCTTGGGCGATGCTTTGAGCAGTGTCACCCTTTATGCTAGAAAGCTGGTGGGCACTATGGGGAAAAAACAAAACAAGAAGAAAGTGGAGGAGGTGCTAGAAGAGGAAGAGGAATATGTGGTGAAAAAAGTTCTCCACCATCGAGAGGTAAAGGGCAAAGTGGAGTACCTCCTCAAGTGGAAGGGGTTCTCAGATGAGGACCACAGGTGGAAGCCAGAAGAGACCCTGGATTGCCCCGACCTCACTGCTGAGTTTCTACAGTCATAGAAAGCAGCACACAAGACAGATAAATGAGAAGGAGGCAAGTGCAAAGCTGACTCTGATTCTGAAAATAAAGGAGAGGAGAGCAAACCAAAGAAGAAGAAAGAAGAGTCAGGAAAGCCATGAGGCTTTGCCTGGGGTCTGGAGCCGGAGAGGATTATTGGAGCTACAGACTCCAGTCCAGAATTCATGTTTCTGATAAAATGGAAAAACCTTGATGAGGCTAACCTGTTTCCAGCCAAGGAAGCCAATGTCAAGTGACAACCCAGGTTGTCATATCCTTCTATGAGGAAAGGCTGACGTGGCATTCCTTTCCCTTGGAGGATGATGACAAAAAAAAAAGATGACAAGAATTTACTCTTCTGAGTACCAGCCCCTGTCACATCTGACTGTGGGTTTCATGTGGAGTGGGGAAGGAGTTCTACTTGTCTTGACACCATAGAGGTGGCTTGAGAAAATGTCCTTTGACAAGCCAGTATAGTTTCTGTGTCCTACGGCAGCCCAAATGTTTTTAAGCCATTCCATATTGTATAGTTTGCACACCCATTCGAGTGGAAAGGAATGAAGATGTTTCAAGGCAACCTATGCTGCACTTTGCTGAGAAAAGCAAAGGGCCTTCTATGAAAGACAAAACTTTCAGAATGGGGTGCGGGAGAGCAGAAAGATACTGCAGATCTTCAAAAAGCATCTCCACAACCCATAGCTTTCTGCCCAATAGCGTTAACTGCATTTTTACAGCATAGCATGTGTGTAGTTTTTTTACTATTACTGGTGACTATTTGGGGGTCGGAGGGGTGGAATGGGAAAGAAGGAAAATGGGTAGGATTGTTTTAGTTAAAATTTGGAGCCCTGGCTGGTGTAGCTCAGTGGATTGAGCACGGGCCTGCGAACCAAAAGATTGTGGTTCGATTCCCAGTCAGGGCACATGCCTGGGTTGCAGGCCAGTTCCCAGCAGGGGCCAGTTCCCAGAAGGGGTCGCATGAGAAGCAACCATATATTGATATTTCTCTCCATCTCTTCTTCCCTTTCCTTCTAAAGATAAATAAATACAAACTAAAATAAATAAATAATTTAAATTATTTTTTAAAATTTGGGTCCATTTTGGGGAAATGGTGAAACAATGTATAGAACAAATAATTAATGATTTGGTTGTGTGTCCAAAATATTTTATCTTTTCAAAAAACACCATTGCCAACTAATTGAAGACTGTGAGAAACTATTTAAAAGCCGCTAATGCCTGAAACTTACAAGACAAGGTGTTCCCTGCCTGAACTTAATGCTGTTCCCAACAAAGGACTAAGCCAGTTGATAAATTCTCAAAGTTGCCATTTTGGGGAGTGAAACTGGTTGAGAAGGGCAAGTCTTTTATTGGAGCATATACATAAGCAGGTCATTCTATTTTAGAGGTGCTAATTCTTGAAATTGATGAGACCCTTTCTTTTCCAATTACGATGCTATAAATAATAGCTTGTCCATTCAAGTTACTGGTTGGGGTTTTTAGGGAGGGGAAGAGAGTGACATAGGAGGCATGAGAGTAAAGAGAAGAACACATGCTCTTAGGGTAGAAAATTCTTGGTGCCTCTCTGTTTTTTGAACTTTGGACTCTGAAACCATTGGTGGCAGGGTTTAGTCATTGACAGCACAAGTTCATTGAATCACTTGAAGAGTTGGATTATTTCAACAGCCCTGGTCTCAGGAGAAGATTAAACTTTCATGCTAGGGCAGTGGTTCACTTTAAAAACACATTCACACAAACCTTTTTTTCCCTTGAAAAATATTTTATTGATTATGCCATTACATTTGTCCCATCCACCCCCTTTATTCCCCTCCACCCTGCACACCCCTCCCCCACCACTCCCCCCCTTTAGTTTGTGTCCATGTGTCACAAGTTCTTTAGATTCTATATTTCCCATACTATTCTTGCCCTCCCCTTGTCTATTTTCTTCCTACTGTCTATGCTACTTATTCTCTGTATCTTCTTCCTCCTTCTCCTTCTCCCACTCCCCTGTTGTTAACCCTCCATGTGATCTCCATTTCTATGCTTCTACTCCCGATCTAGCTGTCCACTTAGTTTGCTTTTGTTTTAGGTGTGGTTGTCAATAACTGTGAGTTTGCTGTCCTTTCACTGTTCATCTTTTTTAGCTTCTTTTTCTTAGGTAAGTCCCTTTAACATTTCATAGAATAAGGGCTTGGTGATGATGAACTCTTTGAACTTGACATTATCTGAGAAGTACTTTATCTGCCCATCCATTCTAAATGAAAGCTTTGCTGGATAGATCAATCTTGGTTGTAGGTCTTTGGATTTCATGACTTGGAATACTTCTTTCCAGCCCCTTCTTGCCTGTAAGATCTCTTTTGAGAAATCAGCTGACAATCTGATGGGAACTCTTTTGTAGGTGACTGTCCCCTTATCTCTTGCTGCTTCTAGGATTCTGTCCTTCATTTTAATCTTGGCTAATGTAATGATGATGTGCCTTGGTGTATTCCTCCTTGGTCCACCTTCTTTGGGACTCTCTGAGCTTCCCGGATTTCCTGGAAGTCTATTTTCTTAGCCAGATTGGGGAAGTTCTCCTTTATTATTGTTCAAATAAGTTTTCCACTTATTGCTCTTCCTTTTCTCCTTCTGGTACCCGTATAATTTGGATGTTGGAACGTTTAAAGATGTCCTGGAGGTCCTTAGCCTCTCCTCATTTTTCTGAATTCTTGTTTCTTCATATTTTTCTGTTTGGTCATTTTTTTCTTCCTTCTGGTCCACTCCATTGATTTGAGTTCCAGTTTCCTTCCCATCACTATTTGTTCCCTGTGCATTTTGCTTCATTTCACTTAGTGTAGCCTTCGTTTTTTCATCTAATTTGCGACCAAATTCAACCAATTCTGTGAGCATCCTGATCACCAGTGCTTTGAACTGTGCATCTGATAGGTTAGCTATCTCTTGGTTGCTTAGTTGTTTATTTCTGGAGCTTTGATCTATTCTTCTTATTTGGCCATTTTTTTTGTCTTGTCATGCTGTTATGTCGTGAGGGGCAGAGTCTTAGGTGTTCACCAGGGTAGGGCAACCCAGTGTCTGGGTTTTGACACTGTATGAGGGGGCAGGGTCTGAGAGGGAATAATGGTGTTTGCTCTGCTCTCTGTCAGATTTCAGTCCCTTCTGCTGCTTCCCCCAACCAAACTGGGCCTTTTTGGTGCTGATTCTCGTGTGGGCGGGCTTGTGTACATTCTAGGACCCTGTAGGTCTCTCCAACAAACTCTCCTGTGAGGCTGGGAGTCTCTCCTGCACTTCAACCCCCACACTGCTTGAGGGGGTTGTGTTTTCAATTAGTGTTTTGAGGCTTTATTTCCCCAAGCTGGAGCCCTGGGTTGTGTGGTCTGTCTCACTCCCTAGTTTCACTTGGTTTATCTGCATAAGAATGTGGGACCGTCCAGTCAGCCAGCTGCCTTGCACACCATGCCCCACTTCATAATCACTGCCTCACTGGGTCTGCCCGTTGCCACCCCACGTTCAGGGTCTGCCAGTCACTGCCTCAGCATCCAGGGTCTGCTCCCTGCCATCTTGCGTGCCTGGAGTTTGTCAGCTGCTGCCTTGCGCACCTGGTGTCACTGCTTTTTTTTTTTTTTTTCTATAACCCATCTCCACCTGGATGCCTGACTCTGCCCCTTCTACTGGTCTGGATGAATGTGTCAATTTTAACTCCTTGGTCATCAGACTTTCATACAGTTCAATTTTCTGTCAGTTCTGGTTGTTATTTTGTTTCTAAATTTTTGTTGTTCTTATTTTGGTTGTGCAAGGAGGCACAGTGTGTCTACCTACACCTCCATCTTGGCTGGAAGTCATCGAAAACATTCTTTCTTTCCCATAGAATAGTCTTGGCATCTAGTTGAAGTCAATTAACCATAAATGTAAGGGTTTATTGTTAGATTCTAAATTCTACTTTCAGGGTTGTTATGAGCAACAGAAACCAATTCTGACAGATTTAAGAAAAATGGAATAAGGAATAAGCCCTATGAAATATAAACAAAAAATCACCAAAGAAGATATATCAATGGTCAATGAACACAGGAAAAGATGGTCACCATCTGTTATTATGAGGGAAATGTAAATTAAAACTATGATCAGATACTATTACACATCCACTAGATCAACTAAAATGGAAAAGACTGACAATTGTTTATGATTATAGGGATAAACTAGAACTCATATATTACTTTTTTGTTGTTTTGTTTTTTAAACATTTTATTTATTTATTTTTTTAGACAGGGGGGAAGGGAGGGAGAAAGAGAGGGAGACAAACATCAATGTGCAAGAGAAATATTGATCAGTTGCCTCTTGCATGCCATACCCCAAACCGGACACCTGGCCAGCAACCTGGGCTTGTGCCCTGACTGAGAATCTAATTAGTGACCCTTCACCCTGTGGGAGGACTCCCAACTCACTGAGCCACACCAGCCAGGGAACTTTTTTTTTTTAAATGATAGTGTGGGTGGAGGAACAAACTTTCCTCTACCCTCAAGGTTCTTTTGGCTGGTCTAATAATCAAATAGACATGAAAGAGATTAACAAGAGAAAATAATCAAATTCAACACATACATATGTACAGAAATCCCACATGCACAAGATAGTCTGAGCCCCTGCACACATGAGAAGTTCAGAGACAGAAAGTATGATTGACGCATATAAGACATCCTGAGCATCCTGGCCAAGTGGCTCAGTTGGTTGGCATGCCATCCCATACACCAAAAGTTTTCTGGTTCAGTCCCCAGTCAGGGCACATACTTAGGTTGTGGGTTCATCCCTGGTTGGGGCACATAAGGGAAACAACCAATCCATGTTTCATTTCTCCCTCTCTCTTTCTCTTTCCCTTCCCTTCTCTCTGAAATCAATTAACATACCCTCGCATGAAGATAAAAAAAAAAAGTTAATTATTATTTTTTAAAAAGACATTCTAAGCTAGGGATGAGGAAATGGCCCTTGAGACTTCAAAGGATCATTGCAGGATAAGAGCAGGTTTTTAGTAAATAAAAGTTTACTTTAACATATATGTGAGTCAAAATGAGATTATCACTGATAATGCTTTATGGGCAAGGCCCCTAATTTAAGTTCTTCTATGTAATTAAAGGGAGGGACTGAAGTCTCTCTTGAGCCAAAGCTAAAATTGCCTTTAGCTCAAAATAATTCTTGTCCCAGTGAAGCACATTTTTGGGTGGCTCATTCTGAACCCCTGCAATTGCTATCCTAAGAGTATGAAGTGGTATGTCATTGTGGTATAATTGCTTTTTTAATGGATAACCTCACAAAGCACGGACTATGCACCAAACCCTGTGTGATCATCAGCTTTCCATTCCATATCCAGGCCCTTTCGAGGCCTAAGTATGGTTGTTTCAACAAAGCAGAAAATTTCCCCAACACTGAGGACTTAGCTTAGTCTTTGGCATTCATGCCACATATCTCATCTCTCAGCCTGCATCCCAGATTCACACTTCGGCCTCCTATACCAACACTGATATATAAAAATGTATGTCCTTGACAACATTTGCTTATAAAAGCAAAAAAAAAGTCTACCATAACAAGGTAATTGTACCACAATAGGGGAATGCCAGATAAATTACAGCACATCTTCTCAATGGATATTATGCAATGATTAAAACATGATGATTTGAAGTCTTTGTTGAACCATTGAATCACTGAGAAACATTTAGTGGATAAAGATATCTATAGTTATACAACAATATGTATTTATATAAAGGCAGGAAACACCCCCCAAAAAGTTGCTATATTAGGGTATGGGATAATAGGTGATTTTTTTAATCCTCACATGAGGACATACTTATTGATTTTAGACAGCGAGCAAGGGAGAAATGGAGAGAGAGAGAAATATCAATCGGTTGCATCTTCTATGCACCTTGACCAGGGATGGAACTCATAACCTATGCATATGCCCTGACTAGGGATTGAACCTGCAACCTTTTCGTGTATGGGATGATGCTCCAACTACTGAGCCACCCTGCTAGGGCTACATTTTTCTATTTAATCTCTGAGCCACGTATCTTCTGTTTCCTGTTCCATAACCATTTTTCACCCCTCTGCACCCACTGTGTGCCCCAGAGACTAGCTAACCTGAGACAGAAGCAGCCAGATCTTCCCTCCTCCAGCTTCCCCTTGGTTTTGGCCAATGAGAAGCAGTAGCAGGAGATGGCACACAGAGGAGAGAGCACCTGAGGTGCTGATTCCCCAGGTCTCTCTGCAGACTTTCTACTGGCTCACTGGGTCCCGCCACCAATGGTCCCATCTCCCATAATGTGACCCTTCACAAAACCTCTCTGTCTCCAGATTTTGTCCTCTAGACCCAAGGGAGGTGTCATCTGTTTTCTGCCAAGGCCCTGACCGATATAATCCCTAAAGAGACAGGGAGTAACTCATTCAAATGGAAGAGTTAGTAAGTAGTATAACCAGGTGGAAAAACAGGTCTGTCTGTATCTTTTCTTTTTAATTACTTTATTGTTGTTCAATTACAGTTGTCTGCACTTTCCTCCCACCACTCCCCCCACACCCCAGGCAAACCCACCTCCCTCCCTTGTTTCCACCCTCCCCCATGGTTTTTTCCATGTGTCCTTTATAGTAGTTCCTGAAAACCCTTCCCCCCACTGTCCCCTTCCCCATCCCCTCTGGCTATTGTTAGATTGTTCTTAGTTTCAATGTCTCTGGTTATATTTTGTTTGCTTTTTGTTGTTGTTGATTGTGTTCCAGTTCAAGGTGAGATCATATGGTATTTGATCCTTTACCACCTGGCTTATTTCACTTAGCATAATGCTCTCCAGTTCCATCCATGCTGTTGCAAAGGGTAGGAGCTCCCTCTTTCTCTCTGCTGCATAGAATTCCATTCTGTAAATGTACCATAGTTTTTTGATCCAGTCATTTACTGATGGGAACTTAGGTTTCTTCAGCATTACTAGCCATCAAAGAGATCCAAATTAAAACCACAGTGAGATGCCACTTCACACTGGTCAGAATGGCCATTATAAACAAGTCAACAAACAAAGTGTTGGAGAGGATGTGGAGAAATGGGAACCCTGGTACACTGTTGGTGAGAATTTAGACTGGTGCAGCCACTATGGAAAACAGTATGGAATTTCCTCAGAAAATTAAAAATAGAACTGCCTTTTGACCTGGAAATTCCACTACTGGGATTATACCCTAAGAACCCTGAAACAACAATGCAAAATAACCTATGCACCCCAATGTTCATAGCAGCACAATTTACAATAGCCAAGTACTGGAAGCAGCCTAAGTGCCCATCAGTAAATGACTGGATCAAAAACTCTGGTACATTTACACAACGGAATTCTGTCTGCATCTTTTGCCAAGTCAGACTGCACTGTCCAGGAGGGAGATTGCTTGAGGACAGGGCAAGTTGGGCTCCTGAGATGTGATCCAGCACTGAGCATAGGGGATATACTCTTTGCCTGCTTAATGCCCTAGACCACTGCACAGCCAGTGCCCAATCCCTCTTCTGTCTTTCCTGAAATTGGTGTGTGTACCCCTCATTATTAGCTGTCACTGCATTTGTCCAGGAAGCTTTTGCAGATCCCAGAGGATTCTCCTTAATGGCCCCTTTAATGGTTTTTAAAACATGTTTACAAATTCCTGGACATTCTTCCATTGGGAGTGGAGTCTAATTCTCCTCCTTCCCCTGAATATGGGCTGCCCCTGGTGATTTGTTTCCAACAATTACAATACAGAAGAAGTGATGTGGCATCACTTCTGAGGTGAGGTCATAAAAGTTGATCAGTTTCTGCCTGCCTCTCTCTTCTTGGAATACTCATTCATGAAATCCAGCTGCCATGCTGTGAGGAGACCTGGGCCACCTGGAAAAGCCATATATGGGCTGGGCAATCTAGCTGTTAAAAAAACCTTTGACTCCCAGCCATGGTTTGACTACACCTACATGAGATAACCCACTGAGAACTACCTAGCTGAACTCAGCTTTCTCCAGGAATGGAGAGATAATGATAAAACAGTGTCCATTGTTTTTAATATATATATTTCATTGATTATGCCATTACAGTTGTTCTATTTTCCCCCTTCATTCCCCTCCACCCTGCACACCCCTCCCCCACCATTCCCCCTTTAGTTTATGACCACGTGTCTCAAGTTCTTTAGATTCTGTATTTCCCATACTGTTCTTGCCCTCCCCCCTATCTATTTTCTACATACTGTCTATGCTACTTATTCTCTGTACCTTCTCCCTCTTTCTCCTCCTCCCACTCCCCTGTTGCTAACCCTCCACGTGATCTTCATTTCTATGGTTCTGCTCCTGATCTAGCTGTCCTCTTAATTTGCTTTTGTTTTAGGTATGGTTGTTAATAACTGTGAGTTTGCTGTCCTTTCACTGTTCATCTTTTTTTAACTTCTTTTTCTTAGGTAAGTCCCTTTAACATTTCATATAATAAGGGCTTGGTGATGATGAACTCCTTGAATTTGATCTTATCTGAGAAGCACTTTATTTGTCCTTCCATTCTAAATGAAAGCTTTGCTGGATAGAGCAATCTTGGATGTAGGTCCTTGGATTTCATGACTTGGAATACCTCTTTCCAGCCCCTTCTTGCCTGTAAGGTCTCTTTTGAGAAATCAGCTGACAGTCTGATGGGGACTCCTTTGTAGGTGACTGTCTCCTTATCTCTTGCTGCTTCTAGGATTCTCTCCTTCATTTTAATCTTGGCTGATGTAATTATGATGTGCCTTGGTATGTTTCTTCTTGGGTCCAACTTCTTTGGGACTCTCTGAGCTTCCTGGATTTCCTGGAAGTCTATTTCCTTTGCCAGATTGGGGAAGTTCTCTTTTATTGCTTGTTCAAATAAGTTTTCCACTTGTTGCTCTTCCTCTTCCCCTTCTGGTACCCCTATAATTTGGATGTTGGAGCGTTTAAAGATGTCCAGGAAGTTCCTAAGCCTCTCCTCATTTTTTTGAATTCTTGTTTCTTCATCCTTTTCTGTTTGGTCATTTTTTCCTTCCTTCTGGTCTACTCCCTTGATTTGAGTCCCAGTTTCCTTTCTGTTACTATTGCTTTCCTGTGCATTTCCTTTCATTTCAATTAGTATAGCCTTCATATGTTCCTCTAATTTGTGACTAAAATCAACCAGTTCTGTGAGGATCCTGATCACCAGTGTTTTTGAACTGTGCATCTGATAGGTTGGCAATTTCTTGTTTGCTTAGATTTATCGGCTCTGGGGCTTTGAGTCCTTCTTAAGCCATGTTTTGGTCTGTTCTCGCCTGTTATGTAGGAGGAGAGGAGGCTTAGGTGTTTACCAGGGTTGGGCCACTCAGGTCACTGGGTTGTGACACTGTTTGTGGGGGCAGAGAGGGACTTACCTAAGAAAAAGAAGTTAAAAAAAGATGAACAGTGAAAGGACAGCAAACTCACAGTTATTAACAACCATACCTAAAACAAAAGCAAATGAAGAGTACAGCTAGATTAGGAGTGAACCATAGAAATGAAGATCACGTGGAGGGTTAGCAACAGGGGAGTGGGAGGAGGAGAAGGGGGGAGAAGGTAGAGAAAATAAGTAGCATAGATATGGTAGGTAGAAAATAGATAGGGGGGAGGGCAGGAACAGTATGGGAAATGTAGAATCTAGGGAACTTGAGAAAGGTGGTCATAAACTAAAGGGAGGGAATGGTGGGGAAGGGGGTGTGCAGGGTGGAGGGGAATGAAGGGGGAAATAGAACAACTGTAATGGCATAATCAATAAAATATATTTTAAAAAAGAAAAGGGAAAAAAATAAAGTATTAAGTTCCAGTTTTTAAGAGTTTTCCCAAGCTGGCTTCTTTCTGTGGCTCCTTAGAGGCAGTTTGCTGCTTCAGGATGAAGCTGAACACTTCTTTTTGGCTGCCAGAAACTCATTGAAGTGGACAATGAATGCAAACTTCATGCCTTTTATGAGAAGTATATGGCCACAGCTGTTGATGCTGACGCTCTGGGAGAAGAATGAAAGGGTTCAAATCAGTGGTGGGAATGACAAACAAGGTTTACTCATGAAGCAGGGAGTCTGTACTGAGTAAGGGGCATTCCTGTTTTAGACCAAGGTGGACTGGAGAAAGAAAGTGCAAATCTGTTCCCAGTTGCACTGTGGATGCCAATCTCAATGATCCCAACTGGGTCATTGTAAAAAGAAAAAGGCGGAGGAGAGGGGACTATGGAGATATTCCTGGTCTCACTGATACTTCTGTGCCTCATCACCTGAGGCCCAAAAAAGCTAGCAGAATCTGCAAACTTTTTGATCTCTCTAAAGAAGATGATGTATGCCAATATGTTTTGAAAAAGACCCTGAACAAAGAAGGTAAGAAACCTAGGTCCAAAGCACCCAAGATTTAGTGTCGTGTTACTCCACGTGTCCTGCAATACAAACATCATATATTGTTCTGAAGAAACAGTGTATTAAGAAAAATAAGAAGGAGACCACAGAATATGCTAAACTTTTGGTCAAGAGAATGAAGAACCTGAGAAGAATGCTGGGAACAGATTGCCAAGAGTTGTAGGCGATCCTGAGAGCTTCCACCTCTAAGTCTGAGTCCAATCAAAAATGAGTTTTTGTAAGAATAATGCATAAATAAGAATGGAGATTTTTTTCCTGGGCAAGGAGATGCTTCTTTATTGGTACTGGGGCTGTTCCTGAGGGAGTGGGGTCATTGGATCCTCACCCTCAGCTACTTCCTCCTGCAGGGGATACTCTGTCCCAAGGGCACCTCTTTCATCAGCTTCTGTAACAGGCAGGAGTGGTAGGCAGTGGCATCCTCCCCAGCCAGTGGCTGCAGCACACGTGCAAGTAGTGCTCAGCAGTCATCTCCAGCTCCTCTACCTCATACAGAGTGGTTGGGTCCAGTGAGTGGGCATTGATGAGGCTTGCAATATACTCTTTGTACTGTGCCTGGCAGAGACCCGCATAGCCAGTGGAAGACTCCTTGACACAAGCTTCATCCTGGACAGATTTTTTTTAAAACGAGTTTTCCTAAACTGAATATGTCACCAGATAACATGTCCTTCCCACTAGAGAAGTTGTTAATTTATTCATTTATACATTAATTTTCTCACTCACAACATCATACAGTGTTCCCTACATACACAGTGGTAGTTTTTAAGAATATTAAGAACTTTTTAGAACTCTAAGCCTAATTTTATAGAGACAATTTTTGCTTAAGTTAACCAAAGTTGGTTTTTAATTTTGCAATGAACCCTTAATAGAATAGCAGTTCACATAAAGTGTGAGATGCAAGCAAATAGACTCTCAGGGAAAAGGAAAGAATCTGAGGCTGGTCATCTTCCCTGGATAGGGCAGAAGCTATTTGTGGTAGGCAGTCTTTCAAGATGGCTCCTGCTATTCAGGCTATTGTGTAACGTGGACCCATGATTTGCTTCTAACAATGAGTTTGATAAAAGTGATGGGATATCACTTCCAAGATTAGATTACAAAAGACTCTGACTTCCACCTTGCTCTATTGCCTTCTATGTTTGCACACTTTAATAAAGCAAGCTGATATGTTGGAGAGGTCCAAATGACAAGGAACTGAGGGTGACTTCTGACCAAAAACTCTTTTTTAAAATTTATCTTTAGAGGGGAAGGGAAGGAGAGAGGGAGAGAAACATCAATGTGTGGTTGCCTCTCGTGAGTCCCCTGCTGGGAACTGGCCTGCAACCCAGGCATGCGCCCTGGCTATGAATCGAACCCCAATCGTGTGGTTCACAGGCCTGCGCTCAACCCACTGAGCTACACCAGCCAGGGTGACCAACAACTCTTAAGGAACTGGATCCTGTCAACAACCATATTAGTGAGCTTCATCATGGATTTTTCATCAGTCATATCTTCAGAGGAGACCACAGCCTTAACTAATACCTTGATTGCTGCCTTGACTAAAGGGTGCAAATAAACTGTGCCCAGATTCCTGCCATACAGACATTGTGAGATAACAAGTATGTGTTAAATTCCTAAACTGAGAGTAATTTGTTATGCACCAATAGATAACTAACATTAATTATTTAGGGATGGGAACTTTCAAGTCATAGCATGTTGCTTACGGTTTCCCATAATGAAGTACTCTTTGAGACAAGGCTCTGGGGTACCTAGTGGCTGCCACAAAAAAATATCACACAGGAAATGAGGAATTCAAGAATTATGCGTGATGGCATTGCTTTAAACTCTATTGGACAATTTAAGGAAAGAGATTGGTAAAAACAAGGTCATAAATTACTTTTCTGTTTCTACTTCCTTTTACTTTTATTCTTCCCTTCTCTTATTTTCCCCTACCTTCCTGAAAAATGCAATCCTAAAAGTATTAGGCAGGGCAAAGGAGGGAAGGCATTTGTGGCCAAAGACGGTGGAACTATGGAGGCACAAGGTAGAGTACTGCAAATGAATTGAATAGGGAGAGCATTTGCATAGGAGGGCTGTCCAAATGAAGAGTCAGAACCTGAGCTGTCAGAGGAAGGCATTCACATAGGATTGTGGTCTTGCATAGGTGTCAGAGTCAGAAGTTTGAGAAGGACAACACGCAGAGGAGGAGCTCAGTGAGGTGTCACAGCCTGAGCAGGGTAATGAAAGTGTGTTAGTTATCTCTTGTGGCATAAGAAATTACCCCCAAATTTAGTAAGTCAGAAAAATAATCTTTCACTACCTCATTGTTTCTGCAGGTCAAGAATACAGATAGGGCCTGTTTCCGTTTTGTGCCAAGTGGGGCCTTGGCTGGCAGACTGATTGACTGAGGGCTGAAATCATCTGAAGCATTGGCTGAGACTTCTATAAGGTGGCTACTTCATTCCTGGAAAGTCAGTGATAACAAATTGGCTTCTTTCCATGTGGGTCTATCCAAACATGGCCATCTTCACAGGACTGTTGAGTGGCCTCATGAAGCAGGAGATAGAATAGAAAATCCTGAGACACAGCAACTGTCATAATTCAGCATCCTGCTTTCTGAGAATCACCTTGTGACAGCTGATGATAATTAGTACTGTGGTTTTCTTCCTGAGTGGAAAATCAAGGAGGATTGTGGGAAATTGCATGTGTAGAAGTTTAAGTAAAAATCCTCTGAAGCCTGTAACCATTCAATAGAAGGGAGCCATTCCCTGGCCAGAGATGGCCCACTCCCATGTGTTGGGAAGTGTACTTTCCTTAATAAATTTCCTGCTTATTTTGCTTTACAATCTCTGTGTTATTAGTCCAATTCTTTGTTCACAATCACCAAGAGCCAGGACGCCATCTCCATCTGAGCCAGCCAGGAGGTTTTCTGTGAAAATGCCAGAGTGGTAAGAGCCTTTTCACCCCCTCCAGTGGTTGGAAGAGACTTTCATTCTCTCTGTCTCCTTTATGCCTTGGGACACTGGCTCTTTGAAGAGAGTTTGTCACTTTTGTGATAGGTTGGGCAGTTAAGAGCCAAAAGGGCACCTGCCACCTAAATGGACTCCCAAGTGAGAATTACCTGGTCATGGATTAGGATTAGAGACTAACTTCCCACCAAGCACGAGACAATATCCACGCATGAAGGCACTCTAACACATAACATTGCTCCTTCCCTTCAGATTTCCATTCAGAACCATTGTAACTCTTGGAAAGGGTTGCCAGGTGCACATCCCTTCTTTGCTATGTCCTCTTGTACTATCAGCTTCATTTACAAGGCAACCACATTCCTCCTAAGACTTGCTTTACCCACTAAATTTTGGCCTCTATTTGTACCTCTTCCCTGTGTGTCTACATTTGCTGAACTGAGGCCAAGGTTGGTGAGCCCTTTAAAATCCTTCTGGAGGCCTTCCCAACCCAGGTTAGGTTTGTAAAAAAAGATAAGGAAGAGCAGACATAGTAATCAATTACGAAATGCAGAGGAACAGAGGAAACTAGAAGTTAATCAATTATGAAAACATTTCAAGTAGCAGCAGAGGAAACTAATTCAATTTCAAGGAAACTAGTTTGAGGTAACCAATTATGAGGAGCAGAAGAGACTAGTTCAAGTTAATCAAGGATGAGGAACAGAGAAGAGTTCATCAATATCCTCTAGTACTTTAAAAGCAGTTTTTCTTTTGGTCTTAGGAAATGTTTCAAATGACTGGTAAAGTCTCCTCCCTACAACTCCTTGCAGGAGTTCAAATTAGCCAGTCTCTTGAGGCAGACCATGTCCAATTTACTGAAGCCTCTGAATTATATACCAGGAAAGAGGGTACAATTAGTCCATGGCAACTCTAGTTTGTTTTCTGCTGATCAGCACACTCAAGCCCTCTTAATTTCACAGAGATGTCTGGTAGCTTAGAACAGTGGGATAATGGGGGATGCCCTATAACCCAATAGAGAACTCTTGAGGTAAATGAAAAGGGACGCTTCTAGGGAGCAAGGGAATTCCACTCTCTTTTTCTTTTCCCCAAGTATGCCACAGACAAGATGGGTAATACACCCTTTATCCCCTTAGAATCCCCGTTGGGGTGCATTTTTAGAAATTGGGAGAAATTTGATCCTAAAATCTCAAGAGAAAGAGGCTAATTTTTTTTTCCAGTATGGCTTGGCCTCAGTAAAAACTAAGAGTTAGGGAATTTTGGCCTGAAAGTGGTAGCAAATATTAAAACACCATATCCAGTTAGACCTGTTTTATAGAAGGTTAGGCAAATAGTCAGAAGTTCCCTATCTTCAAGCCTTCATGATACTGTATCACAACCCAGTCCTTTGCTCTGAGCTAAGGGACACAGCCCTTCTAGGGGTCAATAATGACATTCCAGTTGGCCCCCTTCTCAGTTTCCCACTTGCCTCATAGGAGGAACCAAGTAGACCCCGGAGTCCTGAAGCCTCTGCTCCAACCTCAGAGGAATTAACTTCTCCATCCTACTACCAGAAACCAGTCCAGCAAGGCATACTCATAGCAGAGCTGCATATCTCCCCACCAGTCCTGCCCTCCTGACCCTAAGAAAAGTAGCAAGTACAGAAGGCCCTATGTGGGTACATGTACCCTTTTCAATAACTGACCTGCAGCGGTGCAGGGCTAGACTAGGAAACTTCTCTGAGGATCCCTCATGCTTCACTAGTGACTTCCAAACCTTAACCTTTGTCTTTACATGTTTTGGAGAGACCTTTATATAATCCTGACCACTTGTTGCTCTCCAGAAGAAAAGCAACAAATCTAGGAAAGGCCCACACACACGCATGCCAACCACATGCTCAAAACCCCAATGACATAGGACCCACAGCTCAGGCATTCCCAGATCAGCATCCTGAATGACACTACAATACAGTGGGAGGGAACAGAAATAAAGACACTATGATATAGTGTTTATCACCATAATAAAAATTGTATTAAAACAATAGTGAACTATGATAAAATCAAGGAAGTCATGCGGGGAAAGAAGGAGAACACTGCTCTTGTCTGTAAGCAACTGGTGGAGGCATTCTGGAAATATACTAATTTAGATGCATCCTCTCCAGAGGGCCAAGTACTAGGAGGACAACACTTTATCAGACAGTCAGCCACTGATATTTGTAGAAAGCTTCAGAAATTACAAATGGGCCCACAGACTCCTATAGCCCAGTTAATAAATATTGCCTTCTCAGTCTTTAACAATCGTGTCTTGCAAGAAAAGAGCAGAGCCAACATAGGAAAAAGGGGGAGGAAAGCAAGCCAAACCAGCGGTGCAAGCTGTTAGCAGCACAGTTGGCAATGCCAGGCTATCTCAAGGTAGCCCAGGAAAGCCACAAAAATGGCAAGGGCAAAAAGATTGAACATGCTTTAAGTGTAAATGTTCTGGACATTGGGCGAGGGATTACACTAGGCAACCCCCAGGACCATATCCCGTGTGCAAAGGTGAAAACCCTGACCCCTGGCACTGGAAAGTAGACTGTCCCTATTCCCAGAGTGGAAAAGGGTCATCACCTAGGCCCATGGCAGCACAAGGACTGAGGGCACCCAGGGAGCAGATCGATCCCAGCCTACACCAGCATTTTGATCTCTAATGAGGAACCCTGGGTAACTCTGGATGGGGCAGGTAAGAAAATGAACTTTCTTGTTGATACTGGGGCCACTTATTCTATCCTCAATTCTTACGCTGGACCTCTCTCCTCTAGGTCAATTAATATTATGGGTGTTGAAAGAAAATCTTGAACTTCTTTTTATACATCCTCTGTCATCTGTCAATTTGAAAGCCAAATTTTTAAACATTCTTTTCTAATTATTCCACAATGTCCTATACCATTACTAGAACTAAACTTTGGCCAGATTAGGGGCCATTTTGAGGTGTCAGGAGGTTCCAGTTAAGATCTATAAAAGTATGTTAGCTGATGAAAGAAAACTAGCAAATGGCATCCAGAACAAATTTTACAAAAAGTAGGTCCCATAGTTTGGGATGCTGGAGTTCCTAGAAAAGCTAAGACAGCCCAACCAGTTCAAATTCACTTAAAGCCCAGGATGGCCTATCCCAGTAGGAAACAGTGTCCTGTCAAACAGGAGGCCCTAGAAGGTCTGCAGCCCATCACAGAGAAATATGTAACGCAGAGTTGCTAGTGCCCTGTCAATCCATCTGAAATTTTCCAATTCTCTTCTGTTCTTAAATTGACAAGGAAATACAGATTGGTCCAAGATTGAAAACTAGTTAACAAGGCTGTGGTTGCCTTCCAACCTCTTGTAGCCAACATTTACATCATACTCACACAAGTACGAGCCTATACTCAGTGGTACACAATTTTAGACTAAAAGATGCCTTCTTTGGCATCCCTGTCCACCCAGATCCCCAATACCTGTATTGTATTTGAGTGGACAGACCCCAAAACAATGACCCCTCAGCAATATACTTGGATGATACTATGACAAATGTTTAGAGATAGCCTTCATCTATTTGCAAAAGCATTAGAAAATGATTGAAGGGAATTATAATTACAAGAGTGAGCTGTCTTACAATGCAGCCCTCAAAAGAAGCCTCAGATCATAGTACCATCCAAACTCTGAACTTTCTTGGGGACTGGGGATATTGAATCTCTAAGAAAAAGGCCCAGCCCTGGCTAGTTTGGCTCAGTGGATTGAGCGCCATCCCATAAACCAGGGAGTTGCTGGTTCAGTTCCCAGTCGGGGCATATGCCTGAGTTGCAGGCTAGGTCCCCAGTGGGAGGCACGTGAGAGGCAACCACACATTGTTCTTTCTCTTCCTCTCTTTCTCCTCCCCTTCTCCTCTCTCTAAAATGAATAATAAAATCTTTTTTAAGAAAAGAGAAAGAACTTCCGCCAAGATGGACGCATAGGTGGAGATGCGGTGCTTCCTCACACAACCAAGTTTAGAGACAACTAAATATTAGCAACAGAAAACCCAGCCAGAACACAGAAAATTGAACTTTTTGGAAGTCTGATAACAACAAATTCTTCAGCCTGACCGGTAAGAGGGACGAAACCAGCAGCTGGTGGAGCGGGGTAGCACAGCAAAACTCGGTCAGACGGACTCAGACGGGTGGAATCCAGGCGCAGGGTTGGACCTGGTGGGCAACTCAGCAAGCAATCTCAGGGAAACAGCGAGGGAGCAGGGCTGCGGGTTGACTGTGGTCACGCATGCCTGTGTGGATAGACGAGCGAGGGAGTGGGCGATTGGACAAGAGCCAGCAGCCCCAGAGGCAAGTGGCGGAGGGTACCGCCATTTCCCCGCTCTGACCCCGCCTCCACATACAGCGTCATAACCCAGCGACCTGGGAGTCCAAGGCTCCGCTCTTCATACTTAAGGGACGCGAACAGACCAAAAATGGCTCAAGAAGATCTCAAAGTCCCAGAGCCTATAAATCTAAGCAATGAAGAAATAGCAAAAGTCTCAGCCGCACAGTTTAAAACACTGGTGATCAGGATCCTCACAGAACTGGTTGATTATAGCCACAAATTAGACAAACATATGAAGGTGAAACTAATTGAAATGAATGGAATTGCACAGGACACCAATAGGGATGAAAAGGAAACTGGGACTCAAATCAATGGAGTGGACCAGAAGAAAGCAAATAATGGCCAAACAGAAAAGAGTGAAGAAGCAAGAATTCAAAAAAATGAGGAGAGGCTTAGGGACCTCCAGGACATCTTTAAACGCTCCAACATCCAAATTATAGGGGTACCAGAAGGGGGAAAGGAACAGCCACCAGTGGAAAACTTATTTGAACAAATAATAAAGGAGAATTTCCCCAATCTGGCAAAGACAATAGACTTCCAGGAAATGCAGGAAGCTCAGAGAGTCCCAAAGAAGTTGGACCCAAGAAGAAACACACCAAGGCACATCACAATTATATTAGCCAAGATTAAAATGAAGGAGAGAATCCTACAAGCAGCAAGAGATAAGGAGACAGTCACCTACAAAGGAGTCCCCATCAGACTGTCAGCGGATTTCTCAAAAGAGACCTTGCAGGCAAGAAGGGGCTGGAAAGAGGTATTCCAAGTCATGAAATCCAAAGGCCTACAACCAAGATTACTCTATCCAGCAAAACTTTCATTTAGAATGGATGGGCAGATAAAGTGCTTCTCAGATAAGATCAAATTCAAGGAGTTCATCATCACCAAGCCCTTATTATATGAAATGTTAAAGGGACTTATCTAAGAAAAAGAAGTTAAGAAAACATGAACAGTGAAAGGACAGCAAACTCACAGTTATTAACAACCACACCTAAAACAAAAGCAAACTAAAAGGACAGCTAGATCAGGAGTGGAAACATAGAAATGAAGATCTCAAGGAGGGTTATCAACAGGGGAGTGGGAAGAGGAGAAGGGGGGAGAAGGTAGAGAAAATAAGTAGCATAGACGGTAGATAGAAAATAGATGGGGGGAGGGCAAGAATAGTATGGGAAATATAGAATCTAAAGAACTTGAAACACATGGTCATAAACTAAGGGGGGGTAATGGTGGGGACGGTGGGGTAGGGTGGAGAGGAATGAAGGGGGGAATAGAACAACTGTAACAGCATAATCAATAAAAAATAAATTAAAAAAAAAAGAAAAAGGACCAAATTACCAGACAGAAAGTAAACTGTTTTTTTCAAGATTACATTTACTTATTTTTGGAAAGAGAAGAAGGGAGGGAGAAAGAGAGGAAGAGAGAAACATCAATTCATAGCCTCTTGCATGCTCCCAACCAGAGACCCAGCCTACAACCTAGGCATGTGTCCTGACTGGGACTCAAACTAGTAACCTTTTGAGTCGCAGGCCAGTGGTCAATCCACTTAACCACACCAGCCAGGGCAGAAAAGTAAACTATTTAGGATATATTCTCACCCCAAGATCTAGACAACAGTCAGAAGAAGGAATAAAAGCAGTCAGTGACCTAATACCATCTGCTACCATACAACAACTCTGCTCTTTCTTAGGAATGGCTGGATATTGCAGAATTTGGATCCCAGGCTTTGGATTAATTGCAAAACCTTCACAGGAACCTATTAAGGGACCAGATACCAAACCCATTATATGGGGAAAGAAACAAAATCAGGCTTTTAATAAAAGTAAGTAGCCCCTAGTTGAGGCCCCCAGCCCTAGGCATCTGTAACTTAAACAAGACTTTCTGTTTATACATAGCAGAGAAGCAGGCAATAGCCTAAGGGGCCTTAGTCCCATGAACCTGGACTGGTTGCATATTACTCTAAAAATCTAGGCAATGTAGCAACAACCAGGTGGCCTCCATCTCTAAGAGCAGTTGCAGCCACAGCTACGCTAACAGAGGAAGCTGCAAAGTGAACTCTCAGGCAGAGGTTAAAAGTCTTAACTCCATATCCGGTACAAGGAGTATTAAATATGAAAGAGTATTTCTGGCTAACAGGAAATAGGTTGACCAAATATCAGGCCCTTCTGGACGATCCGGAAGTAACTGTAAAAACCTGTAATAGCTTAAATCCAGTCTCCTTCATGCCTATAGAATCATCTCCAGACTTGATGCATTCCTGCTCAGACATTATTAATCATACCTATTCCAGGAGAACTGACTTGCTAGACCAATCAGAAAACCCTGATGAAGAGTGGTTCACTGATGAAAACAACTTGCATAGAATGGGCAGAGAAAGGTGGGATATGCAATAGTTAATGTGAAGCATGATCCCTTCTACCTTCGACCTTGGCCCAAAAGGCTGAAATTTTGGCCCTTGCCCAAGCTCTTATTCTAGGACAAAGAAAAAAAAAGGGTTAATATCTATACAGATTCCAAATATACCTCCTTTGTTCTGCATGCTCATACTGTCATATGGAAAGAAAGGGGGATCCTTACTCTTAGGAATTCTACCATTAAACACAGACCGGGTATCCTAAATCTATTTGAAGCAGGTAAGCTCTCTGAGCAAGTGGCAGTCATGCATTGCAAAGGTCACCAGAAGGGTATGTCCCCTATCTCCCAGGAAAATAGAAGGGCAGACCAAGAGGCAAAGAAAGCAGCGCTAGGGACTATTGAACAGCTGAGCTTATTCCCCTCTGTGGATGGCTCAGATATCAAGCCCAACTATACATCTGAGAAATAATTAGGGCTTTGGAGCAAGGGACCATCCATGAAGGACCTTGGATATACATTTGCCAAAAACTCTTCCTTCCCCAGGCCTCCCAGTAGAAATTTTTAAAGGCTTTGCATGACTCCTTCCACATAGGAAGGGATGCCACAAAAAAAATGGCTTACAAATTATTTGTAGGCAATGTACTAACAACTACCATAAAGGATATTTGTCAAGCCTGTGCCCTTTGTGCCCACAACATCCCTGGGGAAAAACAAAAAAACCCTTTCCCTGCTGTTAAGAGCCTATTCAGTGAAGAAGGACCTATCCGGGAGAAGACTGGCAGATTGACTTTGTCAAAATGCCTCCCTGTAGAGGATATAAATAAAGAATAGATACCTTTATTGGATTGACTGGGGCATTTTCAACAAGGGCAGAGAAGGCCACAGAAGTAGCAAAAGCTCTCCAAAAGAAAATAATATCCCAATTTGGTCTTCTATGCTTCCTATGAAGAGGTAATGAGCCACCCTTTACATTAAAGATTATTCAATCAATCTCTGAGCCTCCTGGCATAAAATATTACTTTCATTCTGCTTGGAGACTTCTCAAGGTCCTTTGAGAAAGTAGGATCGCAAATCAAGCCTTGAAAAGGGCATTGGCAAAGCTCTGTCAAAAACTTTGGAAAATTTTGGCCCTGGCTAGTGTAGCTCAGTGGTTGAGCACGGGCCTGTGAAGCAAAGGGTCATAAGTTTGATTCCCAATCAGGGCACATGCCTGGGTTGCAGGCCAGGTCCCCAGTGGGGGACACATGAGAGGCAACCACACATTGATGTTTCTCTCCCCCTCTTTCTCTTTCCCTTTCCCTCTTTCTAAAAATAAATAAATAAAATATTTTCTAAAAACTTTGGAAAATTGGGTTAAATTACTACCTATAGCACACGTGAGAATCAGGGGCTCCCCTGAGGTCAATACTAGACTCAATCCACTTTACATGCTAAATTGTAGGAGTTTCTTAACTCTAGATCTAATATTTGATACAGAGACCCATCAAATAGCTAAGTATATAATAAACTTAGGACAGGTACAAAAAGCACTACAGGTATATGAAAATAAGGTTTCAGTTGCTCCCAAAGGAGAATTCTGGGGGATTGGGTACTTCTCAAAATTTGGAAAGAGGGACCCTGTACAGAAAAACTTAGTCCTAAATGGAAAGGACCATACCAGGTTGTCCTAAGTACCCCCATATCTGTGAAGCTACTAGGGGTAGATAGTTTTGCCCATATTTCTAGAGTAAAACCACAGATCCTTCCCCAGATCAGCAGAAGAAATGGACTCTACCTATGCCTGTGAACCCTTAGAAGACCTCAGATTCCTGTTCAAAAAGAAGAAACCATAAAGGTGAGTCAATATTAAACCTCTTCTGGCTAACAATCTGCACTCTTGCTACTCCTTCTTAGGTCAATAACTCCCTCTTGCAAATTACCCAGGATTTGTTCTGGAGCAATACTTCTAACAATTGATGGACTGCCATCACCAACCAAGTTATAGTGGGTGAGGAATAATCCCTAATAGTACTTTGGGCAAACAAACTACCAATAGATAGTCCTAACCTCTGGCCTTGTATCTTTCCAGTCTTGAACAGTGCCACATCAACAAAATGATGCTCCAAGGTTTTCAATGAACCCCTAAGGAATCCAATGCCAACACCTTACAATACCAGGTGTCCATGCCAGTCTTAGGAGCTCCTCCCCAATCACTAGATAAGATAGGGTGAGAGTTTCACGGTTCTTAGCAGGCAGGGTTTATTGTCCTATTCCAGCAGGAATTAAATATGGAAGACTGGCTACCTTTATCAGTAACCTCCCCCCCAAAAAAAAATTTCTGAGAACCAGGTCTCTCAGTGGGGAGTTGAAACAGAAGATGGAAAAAGAAACCATGAGACACTGTAGCTGTCATCAGTCAGCATCCTGATTTTTGGGAAAAAAATCACCTTGTGACAGCTGATAACAATTAGCATTGTGGTTTCCTCCCTGAGTGAAAAATCAAGGAGGATTGTGGGAAATCACATGTGTAGAAGTTTAAGTAAAAATCCCATAAAGCCTGTAATTGTTCAATAGAAGGGAGCCATTTTTTGGTCAGAGATGGCCCACTTCCATTAATAAATTTCCTATTTGCTTTGCTTTACAATATCTATATCTATGTGGTCAGTCCAATTCTTTGTTCATGACCACCAAGAGTCTGGACCCCTTCTCCATCTGCAACACTCACAACATGGCAACTGGCTTCCCTGAGATCCCTGAGATTCTCAGTGATCCCTGAGAACGAGCCAGGAAGAAGCCATTTTTTTTTATTACCTAGACTAGAAAGTCTTGTAGTGTCATTTCCATCATATTTTATTCATTAGAAGTGAGTTACTAAATTCAGGTACCAGTCAAGGAGAGGGGTTCTACTTTTTTTTAAAGATTTTATTTATTTATTTTTAGAGAGAGGGGAAGGGAGAAAAAGAGGGAAAGAAACATCAATGTGTAGTTGCCTCTCACACCCCCCCCCCCACTGGGGAACTGGCCTCCAAAGGGGTTCCACTTTTTGAAGAAAGGAATATCAAAGAGTTTGCAGACACATTTCCAAACCATTACAGAAGACATGGAGGGGCAGTCTGGTGCGTGGGCTCAGAGCCTAAGCAAAGTGAAAAGGGTATACACACAGAGGCTGGGGAGGGGGACAGCTAGCATTGGTGTCAGAGCCCCAGCAAAATGAAGAGATACACATGCAAGTGTACGTATCCATGCACGGATCCATGCAAGGATACACATCTTGCATGGATACACATCCATGCAAGAGATACACACTGGTGTGGGGAGCTGGACTTCAAGTGTATTTGAGGAATCCTGTGAAGTTTCTAACATCTAAGGATTCACCTGGAGATTTCTGAACCATTCTTGGTGGCACATCTAGTCAAAGCAGTTTTTGGGAGATTATCTTGGAAGTGACATCATCAAAGGGGTCCACAAGCCAATGATGCAACCTGACAAATTCTGAGAGGGAGCTAGACTAACAGGGAGGGAGGGGACAGAGAAGAGCAAAAGAAAAACTGTCCTAGGAGCATGTCAGTAACAGGGACGGAGAAAAATTCAATGAAATAAAAGTCTAGGAGGCAACAAGCTCCACGCCTGAAGGTTCGACCAGCGGCTGTAGTGATGCAGGTGTTCGGAGGTCCAGAAACCAGGGCTCTGCAACCCAGTGTGGGCTCTTGGCTTCACACAGGAAAGAATTCAAAGATGGGCCAGCCGAGGGTTTAAAGTGAAAGAGAGTATATTAGTAAAGCAATGAGACAGAGAGCGACTACTCCACACACAGAGCAGCCCCTCTCTAGTGGGTTTTAATTCTTTTTTAAAACTTTTTCTATTTTTTTTAATTATTGTTCAAGTATGGTTGTCTCCATTTTCCCCCATCACTCCCCCAGGATCCCAGCCATCCCCTTAATTCTTTTACTGAGGTGTATTTAATAAAAGGGTAGGGCATTCAGTGAGAGGAAGGAACATTCAGAATTTTTCAGGGTGGGGGGAAGATGGAGACTTCTCAGAAGAGCCCTCTAGGCCATTGTGTGTCCCTAGATGGGCTGTCCTTTTCTGATCATGGTGGGGAGAGGTATGGTATTTAGCATGCTACTGTGTTACAATGAGCTTATAATGAGGGTAAGGATTGCTGCAAGGTGAGACTAGTTGCCATGTTGGATTGAGCTGGTCTTCTGTTGGATCTAAGCCATAAATCTGTGGGGGATTGGTTTTACTGTGTCCTAGCACTTACAGCCCTTTGGCCACATACCCTATTCTATCTCAGTTGCAGTGAAGAGGTGATGACCCTTGGCTGTGGTGGAGGGTGAAGGAACAGAACCTCAAAGGGGGGCATTCCATTAGGCAACTCACTGCTAACAAAAACCCTGGAACTGAATAGCCCAGGTAACTGCTATGGAATAACAAAGGCCAAGAGAAAGGAGAAAGGAGGTATAAACAGGAAAGTGGAGTCTGGGAAAGTCCTGGAACTGAATCCTTGTATCTGGGCCTGGGCAAATTTCATGTCCTGGCGCCCGAAACTGGATGCAACATTGAGAGACAACGTGCATTTTTCAAGGCGGAGTTAAAAACAGGGTAGGCATCCTTTCTCAGTGGTTGAGACTAGTAAGCAGTCTCTGTAACTGTCAGGCAACTGGCCCTGGGCAGGGCGAGATAAAACTTGTAGCTGCCTGGGATGGACCTTATAGTTAATCAAGGTGTCCTGAAGCAGCATGGCCCTTAACTCACTGGTGCCTCCTAAAAACCTTTTGGGAGGAGGGAAGAGAACTGTGTAATTGTCCTCATTTTTTCAAAACTGATAACCAATTCCCTTTCCACAATCTCAAGGGCACTCTTGGAGGTAATTCCGTGATTCCAGAGACAAGTGCACAGCCCGAGGTGAGTATGGGAGACCCTGTATGAAAACATTTATTCTCCAGGGGAGGCCCGTGTGGAGGGAAGCCAAGGCCTGGGAAAGCCGAGGGCGCACACAGCTAATTATAATTGCAGGTACGAGCTTCGTAGAATGCTATCAGGGGTCGTTGAGGGGTTTGGGAGTAGAGGGAGTAGGCCATGGGCCAGAGGGTTTGGGTATTCTGTGTGGATGAGCTGAAGCTGGACGAAGGAAGCGATGCAGGTGTGAGCTTGGGGCGGGGGGAGGGAAAGGAGAGCGCTGCAAAGACCCGAAGGAACCGTGAATCTGGGGGCTGAAGCTCTGGTAGCACTAGACTGTGGCTAGGTAGGCAATGCAGCTCGTGAGCCGCCATTAATGGGTCTCGGGTGCCCAAAGCCGGCTCCCCACGGCAGGTTCGCGCCCACGCTTTCTCGGACTGCGACGCCGCGCCACGATGAGACGCAGTGGGCGTCACGGGAGGCACGGAGGTGCGAGGTGTTCGTTCATCTAGTCGGGGCTGGGTAAGTGCCCGTTGCTAAGCCCTTTTGACCTCAACAGCCACAAACAAGGAGGTCAAAGCCCAGAGAGGGTGGCCAGCCAATCTCGCAGCCCCCAGTCGGTCCCCCACTGCTCTACAGCAACCGACTGCAGAGGCCGCGCGCTTTGGGACCGAAGGAGCCCTAGGACCTGCCTTCACTCATCGCTCTGCATCTGCTTCTCCAGCTTCGACATTTCAGCCCGGTAGCCTTGGGGCCATCGACCTGCCCAGAAAGTAGCCGGGAGGTCATTAGCACACCAAAAGCAGGCCCAAATGGTGTCTCTGTCTTGTAAATGCAGAATCCGGCCCCAGGGGAAAGTGGAGCCCCAGGGTACCCCGAGCTCGCTCCAGCCCATCTCCCACCTGGAGCACATTTATTTGAAATGAATGTAAATATTTTGAAGCTTCCCTTTTGTCCGGGTCTTGCTCTTTGAAAGCAGGCTGAAGCCTCTGGAATTAGTAAACAAACCAAACCTGCTTTTGGCTGGGTGGGAACCGGATAAACATTTGTTGCGCTAAAAGAGGGAGGAAGGCAGTACGTAGACAAACGCGGGTAAATTATTACACAGCGCCGGCCACTCTTTCAGAAGACCATTTTGTGCACACATTCCAGGACAGACCCTGATTTGCACCCCACAGTGTTAGGGGTGCTGTTGCGTGGCCTTTGACCTTAGCTGCGTGGCTTTCCGCCCCCGCCTCGAGCAAAAGAAACTAGGTCACTGGTAGAGGCGTTGGTGGGCGGAGCCAAGCCTCAGTCCCATCCCGGTCCAGCTTGGCTGGAGCCCAGCACGGTTCCACTGTGGAACTGTAGGCAATCATAGTACCCGCAAAAGAAAATAGTAACTTGGAGCACTGACACTCCACCAGGCACTTTTTCGGAGCCCTTCACGTGGATTAACCTGTGAAAAGACTTAAGTCATCGGAATCGCTTCTTTCTAGAAAGGGTACATTACCTGCTCTCCATCCACCGCATGAGGTGAGAACAGATTGGGCGGCGCGCCTCGGTTGTTTATGGGGTCCCAATTGTGCAGGTATGCCACCCACGGCCAGGTACTTGTGTGTGCTGGGGAGGATCTGCGGCTGTCACCGGGGCACTATTTCGTGGTCCTGAAACGCTGCCAGGCCTCCACAGTCCTCAACTTCAAGGTTCTTTAATCCACTAAATCCTCCAAGCAGTTGCTGTCTGGTCTCCCAAAAGACTTGCCTCAAGCTGGGAAAGCCCAGTAGAGGAATGATCATTTTTCAACCACGGGAGCCAGTAACACTCATACGTAATGAAGCAAGGCACACAAAAGACAGAATTCTTTCCCACTCTCCCTCAGCCCAGGCAATCTCAGACTGCCCAACCTACCCAAACTATGGGCCAGGCTGTGGTGTATACAGAGGAAAGGTGGCTCACTGAGGAGCTGTCATACTCACTAGAAGTCTGGAGTTGGTCACCAAAAGAAATCCCAGCCTGAATTTTTCATAAGCATTTCTTAGAAATCCAATTCCTCCTTTTTCTCCTCCCCAAGGGCAGTTGTGGATGCTCTGGACCAGCTGAAGGGCACAGGGAAGGGAAGAAAAATATAGTAGAGGAGCCCCCCTGTATTCCAGTGACAGCATCTGGGTGCTGTCAGAGGACCCAGTGGGCAGGGTAGGAAGAGGCTGCATCACTTGGTTAAGAGAAGACACTGTGGCCTCCAACTGGTGATGCCTAGCTTTGTATATTTTCATCTGCCCCTCTACCCTTGGTGCTCACAGAGATCATTCCTGACTCCTCTAACCTGGCCTTTTTCCTCTGAACACCTCTGAGATCTCAACTGGAGCCTCACTTCTCCGGAAAGGTCTGAACCTCCTGCTTGAAAGGACAAGCAGGATAGGGTTTTTCTACCTGGCATATTTAGGACCAAGGATAGAACATGCTTCATGCCTATAACCCTTGGAAAAACGGACACCTCTTAAGTTGCTGGGTGACCTTGGGCAAGTCATTTATCTTTGTGCAGTATTCATTAAGTCTCCCATCAGTGAAATGGTGGGGTAGTACATCACTGAAAGGGAGATGTAGAGATATCTGCACTGTAAACTCTGCACCTGGAAGCCTGTTCACCTGTTACTGCAATCTCTCCTGAAGCTCCACTATTAAGATGGTAGGGAGAGAGAGTAATGTCACTGCCACACTGTCATCAGTCCTGGAAGTGAAATACCTGAAACCTAATCACCCTGGCATCCTGGTTTGGGTGAGTAGCAGTCAGAGGCAGATTAGCTTTCAGAGCAGGTGAGGTCTCTCTCCTATCGTGCTAGGGAGGCAGTCAACTAACACCATCTCACTGCTAAGATGGATCTTGCTTCCAGCAGGGTATCCCACTGCCTTCTGCATAGGAAGTGAGCCCAAGGAAACCTTCACTAACATTCAATACCTTCCTTATTCTGCTTCCGCCGTTTCTATCTTAAGGATATTAATCCCCAGCCTGCCCATGGTTATCAGAATTCTATTCCAGTATTTCCAAGATCAATATGTAAAATCCTATTATCCACTTTCCAAACCGGGACAAAATATCATATTCCTGGTTTTCTGTGCCTACTTTTAATTTAGAACCTATGGAAATAAGGAAGAGAGGATGATTGACTTACATGGGAGAGTGTATGACACATGATAGGGGACTGCATGAGTCCAGCAATGGAGGCTTGAAATCTTTGAGCCATGTTGTTAACAGCAGGGGAGGAGAGGAGGCGGGAACCAAGAGTGTGTTTGGGTGGCAAAAGGCTGTAAATGACAATACAAATACCAATGGATATGCACTAATTTCTGGGAGACAATGGGGAGTCATGAAAGTTTTTTAAGAGGAAAGTGCCTTACTAAGTTTATGTTTAGAAATACCTACTTGGTGGTACAAGAGTGGATTAATTTTTTAAAATACACTTTTAAGTTCACAGAGCAATTGCATATATATGGGATATAGAGCTCCCATATGCCTTCCTCCCAGGCCCCACATTTATTATTGTAGTGTATTTGTTACAATTAATGAGCCAATACTGATACATTAATTAAAGTCCATAGTTTACATGAGCATTCACTTTTTGTGTTGTACAGTTCTCTGGGTTTTGAAAAATGAATAATGTGGACCCACCTTTACAGTATCGCACAGAATCATTCACAACTCTGCAAAATCTTGGCACTTTGCCCATTCATTACTCCTCTTCCTCCCTCACCATGAGCCCCTCCCTGGCTTGATAGCTCACTTATATTGGTAAGTCTATTTTATATTTTCCTTCAATAAATATTTACTGAACTTCTTTATGAGTCCTCTAACACAGAAATACAATGCAACTAACAAATTTACTTCTAGTGGCTGCATTAAAAAGGTAAAAAGGTGAAATTAATTTTAATAACATTCTACTTACTCGATATATTTAAAATATTTTAACATTTAATCTGTATAAAAATTGAGATACTTTATATATATTTTTTGTACCAAGCCTTTGAAATCCAGTTTATATTTTATATATCCAGCACATCTTAAGTTGGTCTAGCCATGCTTCCCATGTTCAGTGGACACATGCGGCCAGGCAGTGCATTACTGTGTGGGGAGAAAGCAGGGATCTGAATAGACAATGTCCCTGCCCTCACGCAGTTTATAGTCTAGGGTGGGAGGCAGATAATAAAGAAGTAAAATAATTTCAGAGAGTGTTGTTATAATTCAATGCACCTGAATTATACAGAGACGAGGAAGCTGATTTAGATTGCTAGAAGCCGATTTAGTCGGGGAAGGCCTTCCAAGACTGAAATCCAAATGAGAGGCATTAAACATCAATTATCTATTGCCACAATAATGCTGCAGAACAAACCATTCCAAAATTCAGAGGCTAACATAATAACTAGTTATTATTGCTCATGAGTCTGTAAGTCAGCTGGGCAGTTCTGGTCCCAGGTGGACGCACATGTGCATCTGTGGGTGGCTGCAGGTCAGGGAGATGGCTATGCTGATTTTGGCTAGGCTTGCATGTTTGGGGTCTGCTGGCTGTTGACTGGTGTTGGATGACCTCAGCTCTTTTCAATGTGGCTTCTCACTCTCCAGCAGGCTAGCCCAGGCCTGTTTTCATGGTGGAAGCAGGGATCCAAGAGAGAATGTGGAAACATTCAAGAATTCTTAAGGCTCAGAACTATATCGTTTCTGCCATGTTCTTTTGGCCAACCCAAATTACAAGTTCAGCCCAGATCTGTGGAGGAGCTGCAAAGTCACATTGCAAAAGGTGTGCATATAGGGAGGGATGGAAAGTACAAGTAATTTTTGCAATTAATCTCCCATATGACTTAAAAAGCTCTCAATTTCACCAGGAAGTTATAAAAATTTTAACTACTTATGTGTGCCCAATATTTTATCCTCAAAATATAAACGCAAAAGTAAAACTGCAGGGAGAAATTGGCCCTGTCTGGGTAGCTCAGTTGGTTAGAGTATTGTCCTAATATGCCAAGGTTGTGGGTTTGATCCCATTGTCAGGGTACATGTAAGAATCAACCAATCAATAAATGAAAAATATAAGAAAACTTTAGAGAAAAAAAAGTTACAGGGAGAATTTGACATAATTACTCTTCAACTGGGAGGTTTTAATGTACCTTTTGCAATTATTGGTAGGCCAAGCACACATAAAACATTAGTATATCTTTGTAAAGATATAGAAGAGTGGAACACAATTTACTAGGTTTTCGGTCAACTAATACTTATAGCACAACTTCTGTGTGTGAGGCACTGTTCTAGATCTGCTGGGCAGATAGCAATGAACAAAAGCCAACAATCCCTGTCCTCAAAGAGTTCATATTCTAGTGGAAGAAAACAAAAAATAAACAAGTTACTTATATAAAACAAACATGATGATTACTTTGGGGAAAATGACAGGTAAAGGATGTATGAAGTGTGGGGGGGGCAAGGTAAGGAGCAGGCACTACTGGGCAGACACTTGAGTGAAGAAGACCTGAAGGAGGTGAGGGAGTGAGTCACGTGCATATCTCCAGAACTAGTGAAGGGAACAGCAAGTACAATGACCCTGACAGGAGCTGGTTTGGCAGGTTTTAGAAGTTGACAGAGGCAAACTTGGCACTGTGGGAAGAGATGGGAGTAGTCAGGGGCCAGATCATGCAGGACCTTGTAAGCCATGCTAAGGATTTTGGATTTTCCTCTTGGTGATGGGAAACCCCAGGAGGGTTTTTTTCTGGAAAGAAGGGGTGAACACGGTGGGGAGAAGACAGCTATTTCAAGACAAGAGTCAGGTAGCTGGGCTTTAGAGATTGCTGGGTACCAATCCTTGTCAGGCAACATGTCCCCAGGTAATTTTCCTAGTTTTGTCTTTCAACTACCTACACAGCAGTTTATTTCCCAAGAGATATCACCACCTCTCTGGAGCATATTCCAATTATCCTGGAAAACAAGGTAATTGGGATTACAGTAGTATTATTTTTTCCAGTCTCAGAATGAAAACCTATCCAGAGCAAGAACAAAACTCTAACTCCAGAAAGCACCCCTCTCTCCATTGGGAAAACTGTCAACAGTTTATGGAACCATTTATTCAACAAATATTTGTTGGGCACCTGCCATGTGCCACACGCACACATTCTAGGTACTAGGGATACAGCAGAAAACAAGACGGGCAATGATCGCTGCCCTCACAGGGATGATAAACATGTCAGAGAAACATACAAAATGTGACATCACATGAGAATATAAATGCCCTGGAGGAAAATAAAGTAGGAATAGTGAGCATTTGGGAATGTGGGTGTTCAAATTTAAAATAGGTTGGTCAGGGTGAGATTAATTGAAAAGTCACATCTGCCCACATGGGCAGAGTTGGAGAGTATCACAGAGAAAGGACAGTGCCTGGCCCACCTCTTGTAGGGCCTTGTAACACAACTATTATAAGGTCTAAGTGTACAATTTATACTTTTATTTCACATTTGATGACAAGGAAGGATTTTCTGTAAATGTGTTAATTTCTGATTTCCAGTTCTCTGAACTGAGTTTTATAAGTTGTAATATATTTTACTAACATTATCAGAAAAAAGACTGAGCAGCTCTATTTAGCAACTCCAGTTCTGAGAGTTCCCATGTCAGGAGTAGAACGAAGGCATAGTAATGGCAAAACAGATTTTTCTGTTTTCCTTGCAGGATTTTCTTTACTTAGCTAAAGTCCACCTAAGTGGAACCCAAGGTCAAGGGGATTCTGCCCTCCTCCATGCAGCATAGAGGAGGGGGTCCTGCTGTACCAAAGGGTACAAGCTTCGCACAGATCCGGGATTTCAGTTTCTGGCATAAATATGACAACAGGGAGAAAAAGCCCTGCCCAGCATGATTCGGTTGAGCATTGTCCCTCAAAGTCAAAGGCTGCTGGTTTGATTTCCAGTCAGGGTAGAAGCCTGGGTCACAGGCCTGAGAGGCAACCAGTTGTTTTGCTCATACTTCGATATTTCTTCCTTTCTCCCTACCTTTCCCTCTCTCTAAAATAAATTAAAATTTAAAAAACACCCAGAAAAAAAGTCAGATGTTTGAGAGTTTGCATAGAGGCAAGCTAGCAAAGAAGAAAGCACCTAGCTACCTGCTGTGTGAGAGGCAGATCTGAATGAAGAGAACCAATCTAGATGATGGAGTATAAACTGAGGGAACTTAGCAAAGAAAAGCAAAATAAAAATAAAATAAAGCTGGTTGCCTATGTGTTATTTAAACTGGAATCCAGTTTGCTCACTTTGGCGTGGAACTTGGGGCCAAGTAAAGGGAAGAGGGGCCTTCAGGGCATTTGCTTGCTACATTGGAACCGAGGAGGTAAAGCCTGCAGGCCTAGAGCCTGGGCTTCCTCCAAAAGGGGTCCTACGGTGGGCAGGCTCTCCACTTGTCTCAAGTGGGGGGCATATAAGGGTCAAGAGGTCTACCTTAGCTCTGCTCCATACTCATATACTAAACTTCCACATACTTAAACACAATTTTTTTATACTTTTCAAATCATATATCATTTTCTACCAGATCCGAGAATGTCTACAATAATGGAAATCAAATATTTAAGAAAAAGATCAACTCCCTCATCAGTTGCAATGCCTTGAGTGAACGCCAACCTCTCCATTTTCTTGCCTGTAAAATAGTGATTAACAGGCAAGGACGCATGCGAGGCTTTCCAGAAGAGCCCAGCCTCATACATACTTGACACAGAGTAGGTTCTTAATGTCCCCTCTTGCTCCTTCTTCATCCAAACAAACAAACAAACAAACAAACAAAAAATCAAGCTGTTGCCAAATGCTATGCATATACTTTAAATCAGCAATTGTCAACCTTTAATGTGTGGACCAGCCACCTTGGGGAATCCTGTTAAAGTGGAGATTCTGATTCAGTGGAGTTTGGTTGTGAACAGGAATGCTGTGTTCCCAACAAGTTCCCAGGTCAAGCTTATGCTGCTGACTAGGGAATCATTCTTTGAATAACAAGAATTTAACACTACTAAGTTCCATTACTTAACACTATTACCATATAAAAAGCCCTCAAAAGAGCTCCACAGATTGTCCATTTCTTTTTTAAAAAGGAACTCTTCATTTTAGCTTAGTGCCATCACTGACCCAGTCAGTTCCCAGCACCAACCAGGCCAGGGCACAATGAATTTATCCTGTGGTCCTAGAGGGTTTACAGCACCCTTCTACAGAAAGATCTTGAAATTGTTTCTCCACCACTGTAGGCTTTTTGATCTTAGCCTTTCCCTCTGATAATTACCCCATAACTACCACCTACCATAGTGTTATTTAAATAATTATAGTAAGGGCAGTATGCGCCTCAGGGGGGAATCTTCAAACAAACTGATAAAACAAGATTCTACACTGATTTTTTAAAAAAAGACAAAACTGACCTAAGTATGTGCACACCAACCACAGTGGAATATACAAACTTGTTATAATTTCCATTTTCATGGGCTAAGAGCTGATTTATTTTGAACCAAAGAAAGTACCAATACAGCATTTGGAAAATTGTAAATGTCAGAATATTAATTTTGCAAGCAGTGGTGTGAAAGTTAAATACTTCAACCACGCTAAGATCCATCTCAAATTCCTATTGGGAAGGGCTGCAGGATATCAACTACTTTTTCCTTTATTCGGAGTTTTCTGAATATATTGGAGGAACTTGGTATTTTCTGGGTGCCTTCAAAGCAAATTACCCGTTTGTGGAAGAGGTTTTCCACTGAAAGCAATGAGCAATTTTCTAATTTCCCAGATGGATCTCCATTAACAGCCCATCAAAAGCAGGGCTGTCGGAGCCCCAATAATCGTGCCCCTCTCGGGAGAAAGCGACTGCGCTACTCTTGAGAACTGTTTTCCCTTACAGCCTTAAAAAACAAAACAAATAAAACAAAAACACCTTTCTACTTTTATAAATATGGGTGATATATTGACCCGCGAAAAATCTTACCTGGCACAAAAGATTGCATACTGAAAAAGACTTTTTTTCTATCTCCCACCTCTTTGTCCTCCCCGACAATCATTGTTTAACTTTTTATTATGAAAAATTATACACAAATAGAGACTGAAATAATGAACTCATGTGTACACATCACGCAGCGTCAACAAAAAACATCCCATTGGCTTGTTTTATTCTTTTTCCAACTCAGTTTCCATGGGAGTTAAGGTACATTCCAAGTACCAGCATCAGATCATTTTATCTGTCAAAACTTTAGGATGTCTTAAACAAACAAACAAAAAGCCATATTACCGTTATCACACACCCCAGAAGGTTAGTGTTAATTCCTTAATACAACCCAATATTCTCGGGGTCACTTTTAACGGGTGCGCGAGTCGGAGAACTACGAAGGTAAGGAGCGAGGGGTTGGAGCGGACGCATTAAAATGCTGCGGCCGGCGGGTGCCCAGCGTCCGGGGCCCCTCTGCTTCCGCTGTCGTTACCTGCGCCGGGCCAACACCAACCAGGCCCGGTTGATGGCAGCTCTGAGACCCGAGCTCCCGATTCCCCCACTCCCGAGCTGCTGCTGTCCCTGTAGGCCCAGCGCAGCTGCACAACCCACCGTCCCCAGACACCGGCGGGTCCCTGGAGGGGAAACGATTGACACAGCTGCTTGCACTGTGCCCCCGACCCTCCCCCGCGACACGTGCATCTGCCGGCGGGGCCGGGATCTGGAGTTGGCTACCGAGTTCGGCCAAGCCACGGCCGCCGGAGGTGCTCGGCCAGTCGCCCGCTCCCGCGCGGAGATCTGGGCACCCGCGACCTCGCAACCTGGACTACAACTCCCGTCGGGCCTCGCGGTCGGGCCAAAGGCGGGCACCGGAGCGTGCGGGGCGCGGCGCCTGCGCGGCGGTTTGAGTAAGCGGCCGCGCGATTGGCTGCGGGGTCAGGCGGCCGCGCGGAGCCTGTGGGAAGCGGAGTGACGGAGCGAGCGGCTGTTGGAGGAAGGAGGTGGGGGCCGGGAGCGCAAATGGCGTTGAGATGGTCCAGGGCCCTGTTCAAACTCCAGCGCTGACCATTCACCGGCGGAAGCGGCGGCGCAGGAGGCGGCGGCGGCCCAGCGGGAGCACGTAGCGGGGCCCGGTGGCCAGGGAGGCCTAGGCCCAGACTCGGTTGGCGGCGCTCAAGGCTAGGAGGGAAGTTGCGGTGCCGCCGCTCCCCCCCCACCCCTCCTTCATCGGGTTTCCTATTTACCGCGAGCGGAGTCGCAGGTTTTGACGGTGGTGGAGCCCCTTGGCACTCTTCGCGCACCAGTGGGCCCTGTTCTTCCGTGCGGGACTCCGGCGCCCGCCCGTGGGCCGTTGGGGGCGGGAGAGGCGGAGGCGGCCCGAGGCCAAAGCACCCGCTTGGCGCCGAGGGTAAGTGAGGTTCCGGGCGGCTGTCTAGGGCCGGAGCGAGCCAGTGAGGTTGAGGGAAGCAGGATTCTGGCTGGGGGTGAAGATAGTCTCGCTATCTCACCCACCCGGCTTCTGAGGAAGTTGGGTAGGGGAACCTGAAGAACTCTCCTTTTCCTCTATTATTTGTCCCTTTTCTGAGTTCTTTCCGTGTGGCTGCATTTACTTCCCACCCCAACCACGGTCGAGTGAGTTGGTTTCAGCCCTGACTCCTTGGCCGTCTTCTCCCTCTTTCCTGGCCGCTACCGAGGCCTTACACTGCCCTGGGGATTCGGTGGCAGAGGCTTCCGGGGCGTCGGAAGCGACATCCCTTTCCTGGGCGGTGGGGGCGGGGAGGAGAAAAGTTGCGTGAGCTTCCAGCCGGAGGGGGGCGGGGGTGCCTATCCTGTGGCGCACCGATGGGCCGCAGGTGAGGCTTTCTCGGTTAGCTTTAACCTTTCCGGTTTTCATTCCTAAAGGGAACCCCTTAAACCTTTGGGGAGCCGAAAGACACTAGATGTGGACGGGGTTTGGCAAGTGTGAGGACTTTTTATCCCAGAGCACTTCCCTGACAATTCGACCTGGCTTTGGGCTAAGGAAGGAAAAAAACCAGCGACCGAAAAAGACTGGTTTTGAATCGTTCTTTCCTTAGTAGTAGGATGATACAGTCTTTTGGAAGTCGAAGCCTGAACAAGATAGCGTGGATACTTAAAAGAATAAAAATATGAAATAAAACGTAAAATGTCAAGTATATTTGCACAACTATTTTGAATTTATACGTATTTTACATTAGTGACTTTAAAAAAAGGACTGTAAAGGAAAGCAAAAGTAGGGGATATTATATAATGAACCCCCGTGTAGTTATCTCAGATTTAACAGTAACTCCACTAAAATTTTCTCGTTTACATGCCTTACATTCTACACCCATTAACGTGAGAGAATCGTTGACATTATTTCATCAATATTTCAATATATCTTTGTAAAAAGACACAAATTCCCTTTAAAAGTATAGGCATTTTTCTTTAAAATAATTCCCTTAGGTGCATGCAGACTTTAAAGTTACAGCAGATTGTAGGACTACTGAATGCTTTATGGTTCTAGGACCATTTTTGCAATGCATTTTTCTGGTGTGGTTCTAAAGGAGCTCAAGTTTAGATTTTTAGCTTGGACTTCAGTCAACATTTTTAGGTCATTACCGTGTAAGTGTATCCAAAACATTCCAGCTTCATTGGGGTGTATGTGTAAATGTAGGTCTGTAGATCAGGGCTCTATATTATTGTAGGAATGAAAACCACTTTATTTTGTAATTCTTGTAGCTGCCAAATGTACTTAGTTTTGGTTAGGATATATCTAGAAAGACAATAAGATTTTTTAGTGTAAATCTACAGTAGAAAGGAGAAAAGATCTCCTTAGCAAAAAGTTTTGTGATGTGTTAAAAAGGTTTTCAAACAAACTATTCATGGAGTCTTAATGTAGACGTGTGTCTACATTAAGACACGTCATGGAGACGTGTGTGAAGATTAAATTATTTTGTCGTATTAGAGTTAGCTTCCAGTCATACATGAGAGGAGGAAGTCCTGTACTGAATGTATATGTGATAAAGTTAATGAAGAGAGAACATTTAAAGGTAGATCAACTCTTATTCAAGTATCATTCCAGTTGTTTTAATGGTGAAGATATTTTCAGTCCCTTAGGCAGTTGTTCATTTTTTTCTAGTTATATTTAAATATTGATATTTAAACTTTAAGAAGGTCAAAGAGTAAGAAATGGATGAGTTGGAAGCGCTTAAAAAGTACTGTAACTTTTTAAGTTTTTGATAATTTTGATTTATGTCCTAAAAATTTTTGTCCCAGTAATTGTTATTAAAATGTAGCTAAATCAGATAAATCAATGTATCTCTTATAAAGGGAAGAGAAAATTAAAGTTATGTTTCTGTGCTTCCTTTAATAATCCATGGACCACTGTAATACGCTGGAATTCACCAGCTCCAGAAAATGTCATTTCAGCAATGAGTGCAACGCTGTAGGGACAAGAAGACAGAATAAGTATAGTCTCTTGTGCTTATGGAGATGACCAACTAAAGAATATTTTTCAAATCACACTTCAGATTACATTAGATCAAGAATTAGAATTTAAGGTTGGGTTAAAAGCTGCATGTTATATGTAAAAAAGCTCACAATTCCCCCCCATATTAATAAGTGTTCTTAAATTTCAAAGAACTAAATTTAGTCAATTATTTGGTATTTTGTGCTTAACTTTTATATTAGGGAAAATTACCTTTGAGATTGTTTTTTAAGGTATAACTGGTGTTCTTAATAATAGTAGAGTCATTTGAAACAAAAAATGTGCTGTTCTACTATAAGTTGGTTTTTGTATATGCTGTATTATATAAGTCGGTTAGTCTTACTCTAAGGAACATATGAATACATACTTATTAAAAAATTGACAAGCAGTAGAGTAAAAACTGAGCTTCTTTCTTTACAGCCTCTCCCCATATTTATTTCACGACTTTAAAAGATTTTTATCTTGAAAATTGAGAAGTCACTCAAGGAGAATTCCTTAGTCCTTATTTTTGCATTGTGTTAACATTTGTGTATTTGGTGATTATATATTTTCTTACATTTTTTTCTGCAGAGAATATGAAACAGGTGTCAAAATGACATCCAGATTTGGGAAAACATACAGTAGGAAAGGAGGAAATGGCAGTTCAAAATTTGATGAAGTCTTTTCCAACAAACGGACCACCCTTAGCACAAAATGGGGAGAGACCACATTTATGGCCAAATTAGGGCAGAAGAGGCCCAATTTCAAACCAGATATCCAAGAAATTCCGAAGAAACCTAAGGTGGAAGAAGAAAATACTGGCGATCCTTTTGGATTTGATAGTGATGATGAGTCTCTACCAGTTTCTTCAAAAAATTTAGCCCAGGGTAAGGGTTCCTCATACTTAGAAACAAGTGAAGCTGCTCAGCTGGAGGATGTCACTTCTGTACTTGAAGCTAATAGCAAAACTACTCATGCAGTGGATGAAGACAATGTTGTGATTGATAAATGCTTACATTTGGAGGATACTTCACTTGAGAAAGAAAAGAACGCAAACCGAATCTTAGAAGATGATGCAAGCGAAAGTAGTTGCGCTAAAGTAATGACATTAGGTAAGTTTCGATTTTCTGTATTGTAAGCCAAAGAATTTTGTTAAAGGGTTAACTTTAAATGGTCAAAGCATTTAGTTAAAGGATTTACATTGTAAAATACCATACTTCTTGGGTTTTCTTCCTGCATTTATGATTAATGGGGACTACAAATAATTTTGTAGAAGATTTAAGAACTTCAAAGAAACCAGTTAGGGGTTGAAATTTTACAAAATACCTGGATAATATTTCTAGGTTATATCTCATTTTGGGAACAGTCTTTTATAAATCCTTAATTCCAGTTGCAATAAGAAATATCTCTTTTTGCTGTGTTAGGATTACACAGTATCTCATTTTTATTACTGTGGAGGATTTGGATGGCTACTGATAATGAAAATGAAATGAGCATTTACAATGAGGATTAGGTTTAGGCGTGGTCGGCTTTCCTCCAAAACTAGTTTAGAAAGATTAAGGAGGTATTGAGTGCAAATGCTGAAGAATTGAATTTCATGGCAAATTGATATTAGCTTGTAGTCTGTTCTGCACAGGTAGTAATTTGTATTAATAGATTTTAATTCACAAAATTAGATGTATTTTTAAAATGTTAATTTGTAGATCTGGCAGCTAGTGTTCATTCCTAAAACAGTGTATTTTATCAGTTGTACTCCTTTTGTAAAGGATTTGAGACTTATAATAAATGATAAAAGTGCAGTGAATTAAAACATTGGAGTGCTAAGATCAGAGGTGGCAGGGGAGAAACACTTGCATCTTATCAGCAATTGGACAACAGTGCCACTGTAGTTGAAAACAAACCTTAGTTCTTGACCTATATTACTAAACTTGTGGCAAAGTTTAGTAATATAGGTTATATAAATCTCATGTTTTGAAAGAAGACAAAACTTTAGTACTCAGTTCTTAAGAGGAATTTGTTCTTTGGAGGCTTTTAATATTGGGAGGCTTCAAACAGTATGATAAAAGACCCCCTTGCACAGTTTTTAGTAAAAACGCTGGAGCTTTTTTCACTCCCTTGAATGAGAGGACGAGCCAGCTCTTACTGTCATTCCCTTCATCCTCCTGGTTAATTCTGATTGGACTCTCCTTATGCTTTGGTCATGTTTTTCCTGAAGCATTATTCATAACTTAGGTTAACTTTGCATAAAAAAGCAGAGCATAAAAACTTTCCCAAAATCCGTTCTTAAAAATGTATTATAATGGAGCCAAAATGAGCTTTATTGTATACAGATATTAATTGATTGATTGATTGATTGATTGCTTGATTGCCTGCGGGACCATGCTCCAACCAACAGAGCCATACTGGCCCAGGCCACACAGCTGCTTTTATTTATTTATTTTTAGACAGAGAACAAGGGAGGGAGAAAGGGAGAGGAACATTGATCAGTTGCCTCTTGCATATACCCAACCAGCTGAGTCACATTGGTCAGGGTGATCCAAAATGAAATTTTAACTCAGCTCTTCTCATTTTATAATCAAGCTCAAAGAGCTCAAGTGCTTATCCAAGGTCAGCTAGTAGGAGAGGTGGGATGGGATTGATTTATTGATTTTTCAACACATTGAAAAATGTGTTGAAGAACAGTTGGAAGAACAGTGGAAGAACAGTTGTGTGTCTTCCACTTTGCTAAGGCTCTTGAAAGGCTATATTCTTACTGTCATATCTTGTCCTCTGACAGTTGACCCACAGTGTGGGGCAAATAGACTAGAGGAAGATGAGGCTGGGGAAGTGATAAAATTGGTCAAGGAAGGCAGACCCCAGTCTTCCCTCAGGGCTGTCTTTCGGAGGATAATAGATTGTCGTCATTGGCAGGTAGGGGGTGTCAAAAGGATGAATGTTTATGTAGAGGGAGAACAGGAAAGTTAAATATTCAAAGGCAGCAGCTGCATATATTGCTTTGCTGATGTTAAATCTATATATGAGGGAGACCTCCAAAAAGCAGAATTATCTTCTGGAGGGAGGGTCCCGTGTAGTACAGGCTTCCCTTGCTAGGCGAGTGTTCTCATCCTAGTTGGTACAAGCTGGTGTTGTGAAAGGCTGCGTTGGGCTTCAGTGAATTTTTTGAAGACTTTCAACAAGCTTGCCCATTTCATGATGGGTGATTTAGGAGTGCACCCGCCCACACCATACTGTGTTCAGCAGTTTTTGACCAAAAATGCCATGAGCCCTGTTCCCCACCCTCCCTATTTACCCAGTCTTGCCCCTACTGACTTTTGTTTCCCTGCATGAAAAAAGTCCTCAAAGGGAAACATTTTGCCCAGGTGGAGTAGGTGGAACAAAAAACAGCAGAAGTACTAAAAGGCATCAAAATTGACAAGTTCAAAAACTGTTTTGAGCAGTGGAAAAAATGTCTTAACGGGTGTATTGCATCAAATGGAGAGTAGTTTGAAAGTGACTGAAGTTTAAGCACTTAACAATAAATACATAAGTTTTTTTTTTAAATTATATTTTTTAAAGAGTGAAAGGGAGGGGGAAAGGGAGAGAAACAACATGTGGTTGCCTCTTGACTGCCCCCTACTGGAGACCTGGTCAGCAACCTAGGCATGTGTTCTGACTGGGCATTGTTTCAGTGAGCCTTTGATTCACAGACTGGCACTCAGTCCACTGAACCACAGAAGTCAGTGCTAAATATACTTTTTTAAAAAATTAATTATTTTTCAGGGAGAGGGGAGGGGAGGTAGAAAGAGAGGGAGAGAATACATCCATGAGCCAGAGAAACATCTATCAGTTGCCTCCTGCATGCTCCCAACCTGGAACCCAGCCTGCAATCCAGGCATGTGTCCTGCCTGGCGATTGAACCAAGTGTCCTTTCTGTTTGCGGGCCAGTGCTCAATCCACTGAGCAACAGCAGACAAGGCCAATATTTTACAAATAAATTATGGGTTTTTTTTTTTATACAATACCTATACCTCATGTAATGTATTGTATATGTCCAAACTACTATTTGAAGTTCCATGGGAATTGGAAACCGTTTTGTGTAGAAAGGAGATACTAGCTTCCTAGGCTGATGCAGCTAAATGATAATTAGTTTTGTTGCTGATACTGTGGCTTGACTGGCAATCCAAACTCCATTATAATGGGCTTGTGAGTAGAAAATGTATACCAAAATACGGATAAATAAATGTTAAAGAACATCTTGTCCCTATTCTTTCCTCCTTTGCAAGGCACCTATAGTTGGAGGGCTGTAGCACTGGGAATATTTCATTTTTATCTCCTCTCCTTTGGCCACTCAGAGCTCAGCAACCCTGGCAGCCCCTTGTAGGATAAGAAGGGACCTTTGAGGGAGTGCTTTTAAATCTCATGGTAGTCTCATCCTCAATTGTTCTTACAAAATTTAGTTCACAGGTTTACAACTTGGTTACAGTTCTGGGAATACTTCGATAAGTTACAACCTTTTCCTTTGCCTCTGCCCTGTAAAATTTGGTTTCCCTGTGTCTGAATTCTTTTTTTTTTTTTTTAATTTTATTTATCTGTAGAAGGGAAGGGAAGGAGAGAGGGAGAGAAATATCAATGTATGGTTGCTTCTGGTGCATCTTCTGCTGGGAACTGGCCCCTGCTGGGAACTGGCCTGTAACCCAGGCATGTGCCCCAACAGGGAATCAAACCATCAAACCGCGATCTTTTGGTTTGCAGGCCTGTGCTCAATCCACTGAGCTACACCAGCCAGGGCTGAACTCTTGAATTATGTCTGTCAGATTGTCATTGCCTTTATTCTCATCCAGAAAGCCTTCTAATTTTTATAGAATTTTAGAAACCCAAACCTAAGTTTTTGATAAAAGGAAACTATAAATGTAAAGTGGTCAAAAACATATTTATTTACTTTTAGAGAGAGGAGAAAGGAGGAAGGGAGGGAGAGAAACATCAATTGGTTGCCTTACTTAATGTGCCCCATCCGAGGGCTAATCTGCAATCCAGGCATGTGTCCTTACCAGGAATCCAACTGGCAACCTTTCACTTTGCAGGTTGATAACCAACCAACTCAGCCACACTGCTCAGAGCTCCTAACGTTTTTTGAGTTGGAGATCCTTCTGAAAATGATAAAATTTTGGGCTTAAGATAAAAGTACTTGTATACCTACTTAATGTCATAGAAGTCTCTGAAATCCTTTGCAGGTCATGTTCAGGCATTTTATTCAAGAACCTTTGAGAAGTTTTATTATCAAGCTTATTCAGAGTGTACACTTTCCATAGTATTCTTTCCAGTAGAATGTTCCTGTTCATTCAGACCATTTTTCACTGTATAGTTAGAGTAGTCCCCCCTTATCTGGAGGGGACATGTTCTAAGACCTCCAGTGGAATCTAGAAATTACAGGTAGTATTGAACCCTACATATACTATGTTTTTTCTTATATATACCTACTTATTGTAAAGTTTAATATATAAATGAGGCATAGTAAGAGATAAACAATAATAAACTAGAACAGTTATAATAATGTTCTGTAATAAAAGTTTCATGAATGGCTTTGAGGTCGTTATTAAGTAAAGTTTACTTCAAACAAAAGCATTATGAGACTGTGACAGTCATGTGATCAGTGGAAAAAGGCTTCTACTAAGTGACTAATGGATGGGTAGCTATATAAAGTGTGGATATGCTGGAAAAAGGGATGATTCAAGGCCCTGCAGGTTGGAGCAGGATAGTGAGATATTTTATCATGCTACTTAGAAAGGCACACAATATAAAACTAACAATTTCTTTATGTCATTTTTCATTTAATAATTTTGGGTCCTGGTGACTGTGAACAATTGAAACCATTGAAAACAAAATTGCATGTAAGGGTGGAGGGGTTTGCTGTTGTATATCACATCGGTGGAAAGGGCTTATCTAAGCTCAAACTTACTATATCATTTCTCCTGGAATTAAGTTTTAAAGTGATCTCTTTCTCTATAGGGGGGTTTGTGGTTAATTTTTAGATACTGTTGAAATTCTTTGTTTTAAATATTTTATACTGGATAATAGTTAAAAAATTACGACTTATTTGAAGAGGAAACTCAGAATGGTGAGGTCATGATAAAACATAATGGTTGCCATTTTCCAAATAGATGCTTTTGCTTGATGGGTAAGGGAATAAGAAGTAAGATTAGAGACTGAGAACCACAAGGAATAATTGAGTTAGTAAAATGTTCTAACTTTTGACTTAAAACAACAAAACTAAGCTAAAAACTTAACCAGCTTCGGTGGTTGTCAGCATATGGCAAATTTTATTTCATTTATTATATATACTGTTTTCCATCTTCCATCCTCTACCCTCTCCAGATTTAGGATTTCCTATTTATAAATACTTCAGTTGCAGTTGCTATTAAAGCCATGGGATCTTAATCAGGTGTGCTGCTTAAAAATGACTGTTAATAGTACCTAAATGTTTGCCCTTTTAAGACATCTTGGAATATTCTTTAGTGTAGAATCCAGAGCTGTGTGCATTAAGGGAAAAAGAAAGCTTCTCTTATATTTGTATAAGGTTATTCCATTTTCCATCTGTGCTTTCTGCTCTAGATTTTTAATCTGGAGTCTAGAATAAAGTGGGCAAAGATTTATATGTCTGTTTGGCACACTTCACTTGCCAGCCAGCTGGGATTCAGTCTACACATCCTGCCAAATATTGAGATAACTACTGCATAGGTTTTTGATTAGCATGACTGATTTTGTAGCAAGTAAATTTTGTTCCATTTGCTTAAGCTGTATGGAATATGTGTGTAAGTTAGAGGGATGCTACTGTCAGAAAGTTAAGAACTTCGATTTAGAATTGAGGATGATTTTTAAAAAGGGAAATGATTGTTCTATTTCTGAAAGCTTAAAGTAGGCCAGGAACTTACGACCTCAGATGAGATTGTCATCTGCTCATTGGATAGATGAAGTATAGGCGATTAATGAGATTTTTATTTTATAGGATTTTAAAAAGATTTAAAAAGATTTCATTCATTTATTTTTTAGAGCTAGAGGAAGGGAGGGAGAAAGAGAAACATCAATGTGTGGTTGCCTCTCACATGCTCCCACTGGGGATCTGACCTGCAGCCCAGGCATGTGCCCTGACCAGGAATTGAACTGGCAACCCTCTGGTTTGCAGCCTGTGCTTAATCCACTGAGCTACACCAGTCAGGGCTGGTTAATGAGGATTTAAATAATTCTGAAAATAAGTATCAGCAAGAGTTACTTGCCTTAATTTATGTATTGAATGTATTTGTTGTATAAAATATACTTAAGTCATACCTAAAATCAGCTTCTTTTAAGAGAAGTGTGTAGGACTCTGCCATAAAAGAGAATGAAATCTTACCATTTGCTACAGCATGGATGGACTTAGAGGGTATTATGCTAAACTGAAGTAAATCAGTCAGAGAAAGACATACTATATGATTTCATTTATTTGTGCACTCTAAAGAACAAAATAAATGAGCAAACAATTGAAACAGATTCTTAGGTACAGAGAACAGATTAATGGTTGTCGGAGGGGTGAGAGTTGAGGGACTGAGTGAAAGGTGAAAGAATTAAGAAGTTACAAATTGGTAGTTACAAAATAGACATGAGGAAGTAATGTACAGAGTAGGAAATATATTGACTGTATGGTGCCAGGTGGGTACTGCAAATATTGAGGGAGTACTTTGTGAAGGGTATGAGTGATTGCATGATCACTGTGCTGTGCACCTGAAGCTAATACAAAATAATATTGAGTGTAAACTAAAGGTAAAAAGAGAAGTGGGGAAGATTCCTATTGTTTATCAAGTTCCTACTTGTGCCAAGTTTTTAATACATCAATTGATTCTGAATCACAACTATGAAAGGCAGGCTTTACTCCCATTTTTTGGCGGGTAAGGCACAGTTCAGAGAGGCTGAATAGCTTGGAACTATTAGGTGGAAGCTCTGAGAAACATAGAAAGTATTCTTTTCATATAGTGCTGCTTTATTTTGATGTGAATAAATTTAATTTTATCATATTTAAAGTATTAGACTGTCGCTAAATGATCTGTTTTGTCTTGAGGTTGGAAATAACTTTATTTTGACAAAGAACAAATTATGGGTTCTCTCTAAGCAACTAAAAAAAAATTTTTATTTTTTTAGAGAGAAGGGAAGGGGGGAGAAGGAGGGAAAGAATTGGTTGCCTCTGATACACCCCCAACTGGGGACGTGGCCAAAAACCCAGGCAGGTGCCCTGACTCGGAATCAAACTGGCAACCCTCTGGTTGCAGGCTGGCATTCAGTCCATTGAGCCACACCAGCCAGGGCTATTTAAGTAATTTTTAAAAATAATAAAAATCATGGCCAAACTATTTATGATACTTAATGAATAAAACTGACCTTCTTTTTACAGGTAATAAGTATATTCTACTTTTTAATTTTTTTGTGCTATATTACAAATGAAAATTCAACAATATGGAAATTCTGAAGGAAGCACTGTAATTTTTTTTTAATTCTCGCCTAAGGATATGTTTATTCATTTTGAGAGAGAGAGAGAGAATGAGAGCTAGATAGAGAGCTAGATAAATACAGGCCCCTGCACTGTGGATCGGACCCAAAACCTAGGTATGTGCCCTGACTGGGGTTTGAATCTGCAACCTTTCAGTATACTATCAACTTTTCAGGGTGATGTTCCAACTAAGTGAGCCACCTGGCCAGGGCAGCACTATAATTTTAATTAAATTCATTTTGTTTTAAAGTAGAACTTTAATTTTTTGTAAAAGATTTTCTTAGTAAAAAAAAGATCGTTCTTACGGCTTGAGCAACAGCAAAAGTGCAGGTGACAACTGCACATTTTTGTATAGTATAGTACTTGATGCTTTTCAAAATTTTCCTTATGTATTTCATATTAGAATTTAGACCGGGGGTAAATTTTCCTTATGTATTTCATATTAGAATTTAGACCGGGGGTAAATTTTTCTGGTGTAGCCACTGACTCTTCAGGAAGCAGTCCTCAACTTTTCCAGAGCCCTGAAGGTAGAGGAGGATGAATTTGTTCATCAGAAGATTTGGCGGAGGCCTTTTTTCCAGCTGTCTAATTCTTATTTGGTGTCCTTTATGTCAGGAGTAGCCAACCCCTGGGCCTCCGACTGGTACCAGTCCTGGCCACATAGCAGGAGGTGAGTGGCAGGAGAGCAAGTGAAGCGTCCTTTCTGAAGAAGATACTGCTTATTCACATTCTACTGTGCAAGACAGAGATTGAATAAAAAATGAGAAATGTGTTGGAAATTATGGAAAAGTGTAACGTGCTATGAGAGTGTCGATGTGAGCTCAGTGGAAGGAAGATAAGATTGTTTATGGATAGAAGCGTTGTTTTGTTTTCTCCTATGCAGTGATAGAAGTTAACTCTGAAAAGGAGAAGGTAGGGTAGGGATAGTGTGGGGGCTCCAAGGGAGAAGCACAGGGTTCAGCTATGTTGCAGAAAGTGGAAGAAGCAGCTGTCTAAAGAGAGGATTTCTGGGTATTATTGGGGCCTAAGTTGAAGTTTGACACTAAAAACTTGTCACTAATTCACTCATTTTCTTAGTGACTATGTCCCCTCCCCCCAGTAGGACTTATTAGCCAGAACCCGAACAGAATAAAGAATGTTGGATAGGATAATTAGAATTATTCTGAATTGGCATTTTATCTGACAAGATGTGGAATGAACAGCTATTAGAAGAAAGAAAATTTCCCAGAGAGTGATGGACTTGTGGAATTTAAAATGTACAGTAACTGCACAGGCCTGGTTGGTAAGAGAAAGGAGAGAGAGGGTGAGTATACTGAGAGTCTTAATAAATAAAAGTCAAGAATGGGATTATTGGAACAAGCAAAGAGTGTAGTTGGTAGGTTGTATTAAAGTATTAAAAGTTGTTTTTTTGGTTTTAATACTTATGAAGTGAAATCTTTTAGGATATAAGTTTCTGGCAACATTGTAAGAACTGGTGGCTGAGATGGAACGTAGAAGACTGTTGATAGGAAGTTAAAGAACTGGGAGTTTGGGGCTTGGGATTTGGTGGAGTTCAGGATGATAACAAAACTGGCATGGAGAGGTGGATTATAAATCTTGTGTAAAAAATACTGTAAGTAAATGAAAACTTAGAGGTTGTTAGGTGATAGCTGTGAGAAAGATTAGAGGGTAACTAGCTAGGTGGCACAAGCCTCACAAGAATGGGCTTTTATAAGAGGGTAGCAGAGTAACAGTTTCATAAAGAAGCTCTGGGGAGCCAGCATACCATTGACCCCCAAACATTCTTAGTTAGGTTTCAGCTATGACAAGGAAGTGGGAGGAGAGCGAATGAGCCCCAAGTACACATGAGCATGCTGATGACTCAGAGCTGGATACTCTGGATTTAAAGCATGGGTGGGGTGGTAGTGGTGGGGGGGTTGTTGGATTGTTGGATTACAAGATTGGAAAGACATACAGATGCATTTTGAGTATTAGAGTATGAGGAAAGGTAGATGACAAGATGTGTTTACATTTTGTATCATGACCCAGAGAAATGGATGAGAGGCATGGTGGCTCTAGAACCAGATTTTACTAGAGCAGTTTTCAAACCTTTGTTTATAAATCATCTGAATAGTTTTTTGAAAACTGTCCCCACTTCATACATTTACCCCCTTTCCCAGAATATTTTTAAAGTTTTCATTTTGATGTATTAGTCAAGGTTCCAACTGGAAACAGGTGTCATGTTCCAGTTACTCTTATTAGAAAAGTTAATTTATGAAGGGGTTGGAGTTAATTTATGAAGGGGTTATGAAGTTATTTAACAGAGATGTGGGAGGAATGTTAGAGAAAGCAAAAGGTATGATACCCTGACCTTGGTTAGCTGCATTGAAGCTCATATCCCCCATTTTCATAGGGACAAAGGATTATCTATCTGAGGAGGCTATCGTTTGTAGAAGGGCCTTGTAAGGAAAACACTAGAGGAAGGGGTAAAAAATACCATATTCAGGCCATAAGATGCACCTAATTTTTAGAGGAGGAAAATAGGAAAACTTTGAAGCAAAAAATGTGGTGAAATATTTAATAACATAGATACTATAATATTTCACCAATGTAAATGTAAACAACTCAACAGCAGCATTAACAACCATTATTCCGCCCAAATTGGGGGTGGGTGGGTGTGTCTTATAGTCCGAAATGCCCAGTACCTGAACCTAAATTCTTTCCTTCCTTTGTCTTCCTGGGGCTCCTCATGGGTTGAATCCATGGTAGCCTGGGGGGTAAAGAAACTATTTTTACAAGTCACCTCCTAGGGCTGAGATTAGGGTGGCGAGTAAATCTGGAAGGACTAGTGGAAGATATCTGGTGTATTATCTAAAATAAGAACCTAAACACCAAACTAGAGTTATGTGGAAATATATACAATTATGTATTCACTGTCTAGAGATAGAATAATAGACTATTTCCATCACCTGAAAAGTTCCTCTGTGGTCAGTCTCTTCTGTCTCCAACCCCTGGCATCCACTGATCTGTTTTATGTCCCTGTAGTTTTTTGTCTGTTCCAAAATGGCATATACATGGGCTCATTTAGCATGTAGCCTTAACAGTCTGGCTTTTTTCATTTTGCATAATGCTTTTAAAGAGTATTCAATGCCATTGCATCATTAGTTCATTACTTTTTATTATTGGGTAGTATTGCATGTGCATTTGTCCCATGATCCATTCAGTAGTTGAAGGACATTGGGATTGTTTTCCGTTTCTGGCAATTATGAATGAAGCTGCTATAAAATACTCACATTGAGGTTTTGTGTAGATATGTCCTCATTTCTCTTGGGGAAGTACTAAGATGCGGGATTTCTGGGCTTGCAAAGGTTGTAATTTCTTGTAAATACATTTTAAAATAAAACTAACGTGTCCTTTAGGTATCATAGTGATTTCTTTTAACCTTTTTATTGTAAGATAAAACATGCAGAAAACTACATAGCATGATATATAGAAATATATATTTAGCTTAATGAATTATTTATAAGAGCAATAACCTTATACCCACCACCTAGGTCAAGAAACAGATTTTGCCGGCCATTCCAGAAGGTCTTCCATGTGACCCACTCCTTTACCCACCAAATAATTGCTATTCTGTCTTTTATCATAATCTCTTTGATTGCAAATGCTGTAACTATTTACTGTTCACCTTCATACATTAAAAAAAAAGTTCTTTAACAGCCAGATTTATAATGCTCCTTTTCCTTTTTGAAATTGTAGGTCTCTCCTACCTCCTCTTCAGAATTTTATACTAATGAATATGTGTAGTATTTTAATGGTCATTTCCCCATAAATCTTTGAACAAACTGTATATTTATATTTAAACTTCTAAGAATTTCTATGATTATAATGCTCTGGGTATTGAAGATTCTTGATTTTTATGGTCACAATTACTAGTGTATAATTGATCAAATATGAATGCTGTACATTTTAAAGGGAAATTGATTGGAAATGTACCTCTTAATCACATGGTGGGGCTTTTTCCATTTAGTTCATGTATATGGATGAATATAATTTCAATAATAAGACAAGCTTTGACATCCATCTTTATTTTTTTGTCCGTGTAAATATTGAGAGACTGTATTGATAAAAATAATGGACAGTTACAGCAGTTTCTATTTGGAGAGCAATAATTGGGAAGCAACTAACATGCAGAGGATTTGTTACCTAGATGTTAAAGTTACTCAGTTATTAAAAATAGAAGCCAATAGTTAGAGCAGTGTACCATAGTAATATTAAAGATAGGTGAGTGATAGGCTGTTTTTCATAATGTGGGAGAATGATTAATTACCAGTAGGTGGTTTGTGGACCAGAGTACATGTGAGGTTGAGGATTTAGAAGTGAATTTCCTTAAAACTTAATTTCTTTGTATATGAGGTCTGTCCCGAAAATGTCCAGCCACTGTTAATATAATGAGAATGATTTGTGTGATATCAATGTAACCTAGCAGTCGAGGAGAGTGGACTGGAATGCAAATGTGTGAACAATGACTACTTCACTGTACTAGTCAGTGGGGGTGCTGGACACCATTGAGTGATCATGTGCATTGTGGGGCCGTCGCATTCAAAACGACTGAGCGAGTAGAGTAACAAATCTGTGTCAAATTTTGCATTAAACTTGAGCATTCCTCTGTGGAAACTATTGGGATGATTCAGAAGGACACAGCTATGGGCAACTGGTAATTGGCAGCTTCATCACAACAATATGCCTGCTCATGTGTCACATCTTGTGCAGAGTTTTTTGGCACAACATCAAATCACCCAGGTGACTCAGGATCCCTACAGCCCAGATTTGGTGCCCTGAGACTTCTGGCTTTTCCCAAAACTAAAATCACCTTGAAAGGGAAGAGATTTCAGGCCTTCAATGAGATTCGGGAAAATACAAAGGGGCAGCCAATAGCTATTGGGAAAACTGTGTAAAGTCCCAAGGTGCCTACTCGCAAGGGGACTGAGGCATCAATGTTCCATGTACAGTGTTTCTTATGTCTTGTATCTTCTTCAGGAAATGTCTCTGTTTTTCATATTACATGGCTGGTTACCTTCTGGACAGACCTTTTTGGAAAGTGTTAGTGTAACTTGAGGGGCCTGAGGATCTAATTTAAAGAGTTAATTGCCACCTAGAGTTAATTGCCACCTAGAAGGGAGGCCCACTGGTTGAGGAGTTGCTGGGGTATGTGTTGTGCTTCCTGTTATATTGGTAAGCAGGTTGGGTAGCTTGAGCAGGAGGCCACACGCTCAGGTGGGCTATGGTAGTTGGCAATATGGCTGGCTCTCAACAGGCTGTGTGGATGTGGGATTAGGGGAGGCAGAGTTGACTGTAGTGGACCAAGTTGAGTAGTACTTCCAAAGTTCTATGTTTCTCTCTCTTTTTTTTTTTTTTTTTTTAGATTTTATTTATTTATCTTTAGAGGGGAAGGGAAGGAGAGAGGGAGAGAAACATCAATGTATGGTTGCCTCTCATGCATCCCCTGCTGGGAACTGGCCTGCAGGGAACCTGCCTGCAACCCCGGTATGTGCCCTGACTGGGAATCGAACTGCAATTGTCTGGTTCGCAGGCCTGCACTCAGTCCACTGAGCTACGCCAGCCAGGGCTCTATGTTTCTTTTTAAAATTACATGTAAAAGTTGTGTTTCATAGGTATGTTTTATGAAATATAAAAATGTTTTAAATTACCAGTTGAAATGTTTAACATTTTTAAAAGTACTTTTTACTTTCCAGTCTTTGAGTAAAATTGATCTAGTGTGGAAGATGTGGCTATTTTTCCTGTGGCTTTTTCGGTGTCTCTAATAAAGAGCCACATATCCTTGTTGACAGTGAAAAAAATAATTTCTTTTTCATAGAAGCAAATAATTTCTTACATAACTTTTCATTGTTTAATGTGCCATAGCATCACGTCTTTTTATCCTTAACTCACACATCACACAAATGGGAGCAAGATTCTCTGTGTGTGTGTAATATGTTTTATATAGAGAGAGAGTATTGTGCCTTTAAAAACACTTAAGGAAAGAGTTTTAAGATGTGTACTTAACTATTTTTAGATCTACCTTGTTCTTGTTTTTTAGCAGCTTCATGGTTTTCCATTGTATGTATGTACCTTGTACCTTAGTTTAAACTAGTCTTGGAATTTTGACTATTTTAAGTTTTTTCCTATTACAAATAAATGCTACATTGATCATCTTTGTACTTACATTTTGAAGCATTGTGTTTCAGTATAGGAGATGTTTCTAGGAGTGGAATTGCAAGGGCATACATTTTCTTTTTTCCCTTCTTCTCCTATTAGACTAGACTTTGCTAACTGAAAAGTAGAAAAATGTTTATTTGGGGGGCATAATTTAAAAATTTTAGGATATGTACTTTTTTTTTTTAATTAAAATTTTTTTATTTGGAGGCTTCCCAGTCACCGTTAGTCATCTCTAGGGTGACCATTTATTGTCGTTTCAGCCTTTCTGGTATAATGCTATGCACATCTGAGTAATTACGTGTGTGTGTGTGTGTGTGTGTGTGTGGTTAAAATCCACATGCTCTTTTGCATCTTTCTCTTTCACTTACTGTATTTTGGGAATGATTCTCTATCAGTATATAAACATTTTTTTTCTGGCCTCCATTCATGTTTTACTTAAGATATGGCTGCATGTTGTGTCAGTTTCTATACATGCTATGAATTCCTTAACTGGGTCTACCTTGATGTCAGATTTTTGAGTTGCTTTCACTGTTTCTGTGAAAGTGAAATTTTTAAGTTGCTTCATTTTTCAAACAAACACCATTTAATAACTGTGACCATCAACCAATAACTTAAGTGTACTGTTTATTATCTCCAGAATGGGGTACAGGCTCACATTTTCTTATCTGAAACTTTTGGTGCCAGATTTGTCTTGGAATTTAGAATTATTTTGGAATATAGAAAATGTATACATTTTACATTAATCCATCAGGGTCTGAGGTGTCAGTCAAAGATAGTTTTTCTTCATAAAAATACCATCCTAATATACTATTAATAGCCTCACTTAGGTAAGGTCAGGTTTTGCTTCAGAATTCATTATTCATTATGAGAAAACATTTAGTTTTCAGAACTTTTTGGATATTGGAGTTGTGGATAAAAGCATATAAACTTGTAATAGTACCTTCCTCAGATGGTTGTTATGAGATCAAATGAATTGATAGAAAGTTTTTAGACAATACAAGGAACATGCTGATGGTTTTGTGAATATAAATATAGTTCAACTTTGTTTTACGCTGATTTTTTCCCTAGCTTTATTGAGGTTTAATTGACATATAATGTTGTGCACTTTGATTTTTTAAAAATATTTTATTTATTTATCTTTAGAGGGGAAGGTGAGAGAGGGAGAGGAACATCAGTGTATGGTTGCCTCTCCTGCGTCCTTTGCTGGGAACTGGCCTGCAACCCAGGCACGTGCCTTGACTGGGAATTGAACCACGATGCTTTGGTTCACAGGCTTGCGCTCAATCCACTGAGCTACACCAGCCAGCGCTGTGCACTTTGATTTTTAATTCTGAATGAAATAGACTCTCTCGTTGTAAGTTATTCATTTCTATTTTTTTGTATTAATTGCTTCTATATCTCTAGTTTTTTTTTCTGTTGGGATGTTGGATTTAGTGATGTGTAAAAATTCTTCATATATTTTAAGGAAATTAGAATTTTATATTTTCCTAATAACTAATGAGTGCTTGTTTGATATTAGCATAGTTTGGTGATGATTGTTTGGGTTTTCTGCTTATTTTTATTTTTCTCCTTTTTTAAAAAAGATTTTATTTATCTATTTTTAGAGAGAGGGTAAGGGAGGGAGAAAGGGAAAGACACATCAGTGTGTGGTTGCCTCTTGCATGCCCTGGTGCCCTGCACAGGGTGGGGAACCTGGCTCATCAGTGTGTGGGTGCCTCTTGCATGCCCTGGTGCCCTGCACAGGGTGGGGAACCTGGCTCACAACCCAGGCATGTGCCCGGACTGGGCATTGAACCATTGACCCTTGGGTTCACAGGCTGGTGCTCAAGCTACTGATCCACACCAGCTAGGGCTTGCTTATTTTTAATTGGATTGTTAATTTCTCATTGAACTTCAAAAGTTTTTTACGTATTCTGGATACAGGGCTTTTTATCAGATATATTTATTGCAGACATTTCTTCAGGTCTGTGGCTTTCTCTTAACAGTATTTTTTGCAGAGAGATGTTACTAATTTTAATCAAGTCCCCTTTTTAAAAAGATTTATTTTTAGAGAGAGGGCAAGGGAAGAGGAAAGGGAGGGAGGAAAATACTGAAGTGCAAGAGGTACATCAGTCTGTTGTCAGTCTGTCGCCTCTCACATGCCCCCAAACTGGGGACCTGGCCTGCAACCCAGTCATGTACCCTGGCTGGGAGTCGAACCATTGGCTCTCAGACCAGCACTCAGTCCACTGAGCCACAAGCCAGGGCTGATCAAATCCCATTTTATTAAACATTTCTTTTATGAGAAAGAAGTATACTCTCTTTCCTAGGCAGCTCCTTCTTTGTTGAAATATTTTTGCTTATCAATTCTTACAGTTTTTATTGATTCAATGATTTCTACACATTGAATAATTTTTTCTCTTCTCCCCAGCTAGGTACTTAGATATTTAATTTAAAAGCAGTTTGTATCCTGACTGGTGTGGATCAATTGGTTGGGCATTGTCCCACAAAGCAAAAGGTTGTTAGTTTGATTGACAATCAGGGCATATGTCTGGGTTGTGGTTCAGTTCCCCATCAGAGTGCACATGAGAGTCAACCAATTGATGTTCTCACATCAATATTTTTCTCCCACTCTCCCTCCCTTTCCTTCTCTAAATGAATGAAATCTTTAAAAGCAACTTAGACGTGATGGCAGCATCCATTTACCTTCCAAGTTATTTCATGGGTTATGATATACAAAGCCACTTATTTATTATTTGTACAGCCCTCTTAGCAGAAGTTGTAGGGGTGTCTGTGTGTTTTAATTGATTTGAAGGGGAGATAGAAACATTGATTTGTTGCTCCACCTGTTTATGTTTGGTGTATTGGGATGACTCTCTAATCACCTGAGGTACCCCTCCAGGGTTGAAGGTTTTCTTTAAATTTAATTCTCAGCACATCATGTGATATACATTTGTGATATACATTACATTTTTAACTGCTCACTTGGATGTTTTTATTAATGTAGATTAAAAGATTAAGTAAAAAAATGAAGGTCAGCAATAAAAAAGAAGATAGTTTGTCTACTTTAGTATTTCAGTTTTTTTAGCGGCCATCACTATAGCTAGTGTGATATAATACAACTCAGTAGGGGTCTTTTTGTGAGGTCTTGGGCCATTGGTTTAATTGGTAGCCTTTGCTGTTTGTTAACCTCTTTCCTCATCTGTTTGGTGAAAAGTGAAAGAAAATATTTTCACTTTTTTTATAAGAAGGGTGAAGGAAATATACAAGATCTGTCCAGAAGGTATCCAGCCATGTAATACGAAAAAGAGACATTTCCTGAAGAAGATACAAGACACAAGAAACACTGTACATGGAACAATGATGCCTCAGTCCCCTTGCGAGTAGGCACCTTGGGACTTTACACAGTTTTCCCAATAGCTATTGGCTGCCCCTTTGTATTTTCCCGAATCTCATTGAAGGCCTGAAATCTCTTCCCTTTCAAGGTGATTTTAGTTTTGGGAAAAGCCAGAAGTCTCAGGGCACCAAATCTGGGCTGTAGGGATCCTGAGTCACCTGGGTGATTTGATGTTGTGCCAAAAAACTCTGCACAAGATGTGACACATGAGCAGGCATATTGTTGTGATGAAGCTGCCAATTACCAGTTGCCCATAGCTGTGTCCTTCTGAATCATCCCAATAGTTTCCACAGAGGAATGCTCAAGTTTAATGCAAAATTTGACACAGATTTGTTACTCTACTCGCTCAGTCGTTTTGAATGCGACGGCCCCACAGTGCACATGATCACTCAATGGTGTCCAGCACCCCCACTGACTAGTACAGTGAAGTAGTCATTGTTCACACATTTGCATTCCAGTCCACTCTCCTCGACTGCTAGGTTACATTGATACCACGCAAACCGTTCTCATATTAACAAAGGCTGGATGTTTTCTGGACAGACCTTGTATGTGTTGTTTGTATGTGTATGTGCATCCATCTTCAGTAAACATACATAGATAGTGTTGTCTTTTGGGGTGTTTTTTTTCTTTTGAAAATTGTTTATTTATTTTTAGAGAGGGGAAGGGAGGGAGAAAGAGAGGAAGAGATATCGATCAGTTGCCTGCCCTATGCAAAACCAGAAACCAAACTCACAACCTAGGCATGTGCCCTGATGGGGAATGGAACCAGCAAACTTGCTTTTATATTTTTCTCACCATCTATTCTCTTTTCAAAATGGATTATTTTGAATTAAGCTTAGGCATTGTATTTCATACATAAATGTAATTCTTTTACAGGTATGGTTTCAAAAAAGATAACTACAGTACTACTGTAAAGTACTTATGTACATTGGTGAATTTTTATGTTTTAAGCTCTTGAACAGGCTATATGTGGATAGTACACTACTCAGGAGATACAGAGATGTCTTTTCACTCATCCCCATTCCTAACTAATGGCAGTTATATTTACATATAATATTTTATACATAATGTAGATTTGCCACATTCTTTTTTATAGTTACATAGTATTTGGATATGTACTATATGATAATTTAGTTTTTTAATGATGGGTATTTGTATTGCTTATGAAAAACAAAAAGTAGAAAACAGTGTTGTGAGTTTCCTTGTTATATTTTATACTCATGGATAGTTTTTGTAAATACTTACAAATAAAACTGCTTGCTTAAAGGAAAGTTTATTTCTTCGACATGTACATTTTTAATTTGAGAAATACTACCAACTTGCTCTTCGTAGTGGTTGTGCTAGCATATGCTCCTATGGAAATGTAGTTCTATTTTTTATCGCTATGCAGTATTTCTTTGTATGAAAAGATTACTCTCTAGATTATACTGTTAATATTTAGATTTTATTGTTTTGCAATGATGTTGCTGTGAGCATATTTGTTATGTTGAATGATGTGGAATTGCTAATATTTGATTATTTTAAAAATGAGTTTTATATGGTTCAGTTTAATAGGTCTTTTGGTGCATATATGCATGAGTTTCTCTTAGGTAAGTACTTTTTAAGTGGAATTTCTTGGTCATATGATGACTTACGTTTAACACTGGTCATGTGGTAATATCTCATGGTTTTAAATTGCATCTTTCTAATAACTAATGAATGAATATAAGCACCTTTTAAAATACATATATATATTTTAATATGTTTATTGGATATCCTTTCTTATCAAGTGATTGGTCAAGTCTCTTGATATCTTTTACTGTTGAGTCGTTGGCATTCCTTTTGTAGTTTGTATACCTCCCATTTCTACTATAGTTTGTCTGGTAGTTCTCGTAAGTAGTGGGGTTTTCTGTTGTTTTTTTTTTTTCTAGTGCGTGTGTGTTTAATGTGCAGATTGGCTTTTGATGAAATATCTTTTCCTTTATAGTTAATGCTTTTGGTATCTTGTTTTTAAGAAATGCTTTCTGTGCCTGAGGTCATAGAGATACACTCCTGTTTTCTGCCCTGGCTGGTGTAGCTCAGTGGATTGAGCGCAGGCCCGCGAACAAAACAATTGCAGTTCGATTCCCAGTCAGGGCACATGCCTGGGTTGCAGGCCAGTTCCCAGCAGGGGATGTATGAGAGGCAACCGTATATTGATGTTTCCCTCTCTCCTTCCCTTCCCATGTAAAGGTAAATAAATAAAATCTTTAAAAAACAAAACAAAAAAACCCCTTTACCTTTTCTCCTTCATTTAGGTTTTTGATTTATCTGGGTTTGTAGGAAGAACTCTTTAAGGAAATTGACCTTCTAAAAATACAATGAATTGCAATTATATTTTCTACATTTTGTTACTTTTGACAAGTGTTTTTTTGCAGGGCTGAAATTTTAGATTTTATGTAAATTAATGTGGATTATGAGTTATCTATCAGAGAAGGAACTTCCTCATTCTAGGGTAATGCATTTTTAAAAATTATCTTTAGTGCCCTGGCTTGTACGGCTCAGTGTATTGAGCAATGGCCTGTGAACTGAAAGGTTAGATTTCTAGTGGATTCCTGGTCAGGACACATGTCTGGGTTGTGGACCAGGTCCCCAGTAGAGGGCATGTGAGAGGTAACGGATGAGGTGTTTCTCTCTTTCTCCCTCTCTTCCCATCTTTCTAAAAATAAATAAGTAAAGTATTTTAAAAATTCTTTATAAAATATATCTAGTTCCAGTTTTTGTGTTTATGTCTTAGATTCATCTAAAATATATTTTTGTGTTTGAGAGAAAATCCAACTTTTCTTTTTCCCACATATTTAAGTACCTTTATTGAATAATCTATCTTTTCTGTAGAGATTTGAAATTACAGTGAACATGTACTGATCTCCTGCATTTGGTTTGCTCTTTCACTTGTTCTTTAAACAAATAAAAATAAAGCATGTTTGGAAACTTAGTAAAACTACAGATGCTCTCCTGGAAAAATGTGTGCATAAACATTTTTTTAATACAGTTTCACTAGATTTGCATAACCTCTGAAAGCCATTCATAGATCTTTGATTAAACTTCTCTTCCTACTTTTTAAATACTTCAGCAAGTTCACTTCACTCACTGAAGCCTTGCATTGGGGCATCAAACTCATTTTTACTGGGACCCACATCAGCTTGTGGTTGCCTTCAAAGGGCTAAGATAATTTTAGGACTGTCTAAATGTAACGGTTAAGGCATTGAAATTACATTCGGCCCTTTGATGGCAATTGCAAGGTTGATGTAGCCCCTGGTGAAAATGAGTTTGACACTCCTGCCTTACATCATCTCACCTGTTTAATTTCCTCTATATAAAACTGTGGAGGAGACTTCCGCCAAGATGGAGGCATAGATGGAGATGCCTTGCTTTCTCACACAACCAAGTTTAGAGACAACAAAATATTAGCAACAGAAAACACAGCCAGAATACAGAAAATTGAGCTTTTTGGAAGTCTGATAACAATGAAATCTTCAGCCTGACCAGTAAGAGGGGCGAAGCCAGCAGCTGGCGGAGTGGGGTTGCACAGGAAAACTCGGTCAGACGGACTCAGGTGCATGGATCCCAGGTGTGGGGTTGCAACGGGCAGACACAGTGAGGGTGCAGGGCGGCGGGGTGACTGTGGTCTCTCATTCCTGCGCAGATAGACGGGCAAGGGAGTGGGCAGTGAGACGAGGCGAGCAGGCCCCAGAGGTGGGAGGCAGCAGAGGGGGCCGCCATTTCCCTGCTCTGACCCCGCCCCCACATACAGTGTCACAAACCAGTGACCTGAGCGGCCCTGCCCTTGTGAACACCTAAGGCCACTGCTCCTCATACTTAACAGGCACAAACAGACCAAAAATGGCTCAAGAAAATCTCAAAGCCCCAGAGCTTGTAACTGTAAGCGACCAAGAAATAGCCGAACTTTCAGATGGACAGTTCAGAACACTGGTGATCAGGATGCTCACAGAACTGGTTGATTTTAGTCACAAATTAGAGGAACATATGAAGGCTAAACTAATTGAAATGAAGGGAATTGCACAGGAAACCAATAATGATGAAAAGGAAACTGGGACTCAAATCAAGGGAGTGAATGAGAAGGAAGGAAAAAATGACCAAACAGGAAATATGAAGAAACAAGAATTCAAAAAAATGAGGAGAGACTTAGGAACCTCCAGGACATCTTTAAACGCTCCAACATCCAAATTATAGGGGTACCAGAAGGGGGAAAGGAACAGCCACCAGTGGAAAACTTATTTGAACAAATAATAAAAGAAAACTTCCCCAATCTGGCAAAGGAAATAGACTTCCAGGAAATCCAGGAAGCTCAGAGAGTCGCAAAGAAGGTGGACCCAAGAAGGAACACACCAAGGCACATCATCATTATATTAGCCAAGATTGGAATGAAGGAGAGAATCCTAGAAGCAGCAAGAGCTAAGGGGACAGTCACCTACAAAGGAGTTCTCATCAGACTGTCAGCGGATATCTCAAAAGAGACCTTACAGGCAAGAAGGGGCTGGAAAGAGGTATTCCAAGTCATGAAATCTAAAGACCTACAAGCAAGATTACTCTATCCAGCAAAACTTTCATTTAGAATGGAAGGACAGATAAAGTGCTTCTCAGATAAGATCAAATTCAAGGAGTTCCTCATCACCAAGCCCTTATTATGTGAAATGTTAAAGGGACTTATCTAAGAAAAAGAAGTTAAAAAAAGATGAACAGTGAAAGGACTGCAAACTCACAGTTATTAACAACCACACCTAAAACAAAAGCAAACTAAAAGGACAGCTAGATCAGGAGTGGAAACATAGAAATGAAGATATCATGGAGGGTTAGCAACAGGGGAGTGGGAGGAGGAGAAGGGGGGAGAAGGTACAGAGAATAAGTAGCATAGACAGTAGGTAGAAAATAGATAAGGAGGGCAAGAATAATACGGGAAATATAGAATCTAAAGAACTTAAGACGCGTGGTCATAAACTAAAGGGGGGGAATGGTGGGGGTGGGGGGTGCAGGGTGTAGGGGAATGAAGGGAATGGAACAACTAATGGCATAATCAATAAAATAAAAATAAAAACAAAAATGTGGATACACTCATTGAAAAATACTGATATACTTATATTTTTATTATTAAGGGAATCATTTGTTTCCTTTTAAAACCTAAGAATTCTTAAGGGAATAATGGGCATTTAATTTTTTATGTGAGGTTGCTCACTTTTTTTTTTTTAAGATAATTAGAATGAGTCTTAGAGAAGTAATATGACTTCGCAAACTTTTACACATCTAGTTGTTGGCTTAGCTGGGTGGTTCAACCCCATGCTATTCAAAACTCTCAAGTTCTGTGTAGTGTTCATTAGGATAAATTCCCTCCCTTGTGTGTTACCTAATACATTAAAGATTGAGTAACTATCTAGTGGTGTTAAAATGTAAAGAAGTCAAAAGGCATTAAGTATCGCCCTGGCTGGTGTAACTTAGTGGATTGAGCACGGGCCTGCGAAATGGGGTTGCCGATTTGAACCCCAGTCAGGGGACATGCCTGGGTTGCAGGCCAGGTGCCCGTTGGGGGACACATGAGAGGCAACCACATATTGATGTTTCTCTCCCACTCTTTCTCCTTTCCTTCTCCATTCTCTAAAAATAAATAAACATTTTTTTAAAAAGGCATTAAGTATCTAATTGCAGATGATGCTCAGTTAAGTCTTGTACCAAACTTTCTGCATGTCAGTGTTGTGCCGTCTAGCTTGAGGAAAACCAGTAGGCCTTAGAATGTGGTTATGGATTCCTTGCATGAAACTGATAGACACAGGACATAAGGGAGTTAGGTTACTTTTTTTATACTCACTGGAGGACATGCATACCGATTTAGTTTTTTGGTAAGAGAGGGAGAGAAACATCATCAATCAGTTGCCTCTTGTACCCAGGCTTGGCTGGAGACTGGACCTGCATGTGCCTTGACAGAAAATTGAACTGGTGACCTTTTTTTTACTGGATGATGCTTTAATCCACTGAACCATACCAGTCAAGGCAAAAGCATTTATTTTATATATTTGGATACTCTTGTCGAGAACTTGGACAGCTTTTCTTAGGCAGAACTTTTTGTTGATTAAATTGGCTTCTATTTGTGTAGTGTATTGCAGAAGTTTTAAAAATATGTAATATACTGTAATAATACAGCTAACTGTAGGGTTGTTTACACTATATAATTAAATACATGAATAGATTATACTTACTAATACAATCTAATTATATTTTTTAGGTGTAACTTGTTTCTGTAGGGTGTATTACTCTTTGCACTTAAAACAGATTTGTAAGATAGGCTCACAACTCTTATATAAAGGCAGCTTATTTATGAGATAGTTACTGTTAAGACATAATATGGACTCGTTCTGATCTTAGGGTAAATGGATATAATAAGTGAAGCTTGGAGTAGTAATTTTTAAAATTTGGGTAATAAAGTTTATTGTTCATTTAAACTTTTTATTTTAAGTCAGAAGGTGTTTATTACATAAAATAATTAGGAGCAGCCTAAATAAATTTTGTGACATTAAGACAATGGGATGTGCTGTACAGTTATAAATATGATGTAGTATGACATTCAGTTGACATCTTATGGACCTTTGTGTAACTAAATACTAATCATTTCCATAAACACTTAGTACTAAATAGTTCCTTCAGTAACAAGATAAAGTAGTCTGGGTCAGTGGCTTCCTTTTTCAACAGGTGAGGGAATTAAAGTCTTCAGAAAAACTACCAAAGTTAGGGGTCTTACCCGAGCTCTAAAAGAACTAGTTTAACCACGGAAATAATAGTTTCCAGATTCAGCTAATAGTGCTCTTTCCATTTGTTATAAAAGCAGTCGTATTATTTCTTCAAGTGTGAATTTAGACTTGGCCTCACTGCAACTCCTTTTATTTATTTATTTTATTTTTTAAAGATTTTATTTATTTGTCTTTAGGGGGGAAGGGGGGACGGAGAGAGGGAGAGAAACATCAATGTATGGTTGCCTTTCGTGCTTCCCCTTCTGGGAACTGTCCTGCAGGGACAGTCCTGCAGGGAACCGGCCTGCAACCCAGGCATGTGCCCCGACTGGGAATCAAACTACGATCATGTGGTTCCCAGGCCCGTGCTCAATCCACTGAGCTACACCAGCCAAGGCTTGTAACTCCTTTTAAAGTATCAGATGTCACCCTGGCAGGGTGGCTCAGTTGGTGGGTGTGTGGTCCTGGGTTCGACTTCTGGTCAGAGCATGTGGCTAGGTTGTGGGTTTGGTTTCTGGTTGGGATATATAGGAGAAGGCAGCCAATTGATATTTTTCTCTCACATCTATGTTTCCTTCCCTCCTTCTCTCTAAAAATTTATTGAAAAAATGTCTTCAGGTGAGGATAAAATAAGAAAGTTTTCTAATGTCATAGTAGTCAGCTTTTAAATTTGGTTTTTAATATTTTATGCTTAGTGATTGGAACTTCTAAGGTTATGATATTATAGTTCCTAGCCTTGAGCTGGGAAATATCTGAGAATAAAAGATATACCTATAAGTTAGATGTGTTCTAAAGGTTAGTAAATACAAATGTTAGCAAGTTAAATAATATTTAAACCCACTGGTTAGCATTAATAGGGACACTTTTATTTTTTGGTGTAAACATTTACCAGTGTTTTCCTACCAGTGAGTGCTGGGAAAATTAACATAACATCAGTTTGAATTGTATTTCCATCTCTCATTTAGAAAGGTTAACAAAAATGTCTCTGATAAAAAAATAGAGACAACAAGAATGATTCCTCAAGTACAATATGAATAAGCAGTTTAAAGTTTACTCCTGGCTGATATGCATAAATAACCACTTTAGCCACTTATGCATATCAGAGCCACTATTTAAAAAAAATTATTGGTTCTGACCATTGTGGCTCAATGGGTTAGCTATTCATCCTGCAAAGCAGAAGGTCACTGGTTCAATTCCTGGGCAGGACACATGCCTGGGTTGCAGGCTCCATCCCTAGTGTGTTTGAGAGGCAAATGATTGATGTTTCTCTTTCATATCAATGTTTATCTCTCTCTCTCCCTCCCCCTCTCTCTGAAAAGAAAGAAAATCTTTTAAAAAACCAACGTCTTTGAAAAGATTTAAAAAATTGTTGAAGGGGGGTGGGGTGGGATGGGAGAAATAGATTTAAAAAAATGTACTTGAAAAGTAACTAAATAAAATTTAATTTAAAAAAATTGTTGAAGTCATATGGCTATTAATTAATATGAAGAAAGAATGGAAAGCAGAGAAATAGCTAAGTAGACCTGATCCTGTGACAGGTTTCTGGACAGAGCTGATTTGCCTGATGCGTACTCTTACCCTAGAGAAGTGCAAATATATCAGAATGTTTTCATTTATTGTATTGATACTGTTTTTATTCTACTAAATACATTTTAATTTTAAGCATTTTTATTTGAAAGACCTATGTGCTTCTGAGGTTTGGCTGAGTCATTTACACGTCATTTTGAATTGATCCAGTTCCTTAGCACTACTGAAATCTCTTGAATTAGAGTAATCTCTTGAATTAGGTTAGTAATTTTAAGGGACCTGGGTGCCTATGGAGAGGTCACTAGAAGGCATGAAAGCTATATATATACATACAAAAAATGTGAAAGGGGAAATGTCAAATATGTAAACATTAATTTTATAATTTAAAATTATTGCAGTTACTTCAAAATTAATTGATTCTGTGCTTTTAGTCAAATATCCTTATTTGTTAACTTACTTTGATGTCTCTTGTCTTTAATCCTTTGACATATTTTTATTTTTATAGATAAAGTGGAGAATTTTAGTGATGAATATGAAAAGAATAGTCACCATATTTACAAAAATGCTGAAGACATTACTAAGAAACTCAATGCAGAAACTATAGTGGCTTCTGGATACAAAGCTGATGAAGTCAAGGAAACAAATGATACTTGGAACTCCCAACTTGGAAAAAGGTCAGACTCTCCATCAGAAATATCTCTGATTAAGGGATCTGTGAGAACTGGTTTGTATGAATGGGATAATGATTTCGAAGATGTCAGATCAGAAGATTGTATCTTAAGTTTGGATAGTGATCCTCTTTTGGAGATGAAGGATGAGGATTTAAAAAATCGATTGGAAAATCTGAATGAAGCCATTGAGGAAGAAGACATCATGCAAAGCGTCCTTAGGCCAAGCAACTGTAGGACGTACTGTAGGGTCAATAAAGCAAAATCCTCACAAGGAACATCAAATTTTGATAAGCTATTAGATGGCACCAGTCAGGCTTTAGCCAAAGCAAACAGTGAATCAAGTAAAGATGGCCTGAATCAGGCAAAGAAAGGCAGCGTCAGTTGTGGGACCAGTTTTAGAGGAACAGTTGGACGGACTAGAGATTACACTGTTTTACATCCATCTTGCTTGTCAGTTTGTAATGTTACCATACAGGATACTATGGAACGCAGCATGGATGAGTTTACTGCATCAACTCCTGCTGATTTGGGAGAAGCTGGCCGTCTAAGAAAAAAGGCAGATATTGCAACTTCTAAGACCACTACTAGATTTCGACCTAGTAATACTAAATCTAAAAAGGATGTTAAACTTGAATTTTTTGGTTTTGAAGATCATGATGAGACAGGAGGTGATGAAGGAGGTTCTGGGAGTTCTAATTACAAAATTAAGTATTTTGGCTTTGATGATCTCAGTGAAAGTGAAGATGATGAAGATGATGACTGTCTAGTGGAAAGAAAGACAAGCAAAAAAAGAACTAAAACAGCTGCATCATCCTCCTTGCATCCTCTTCCAGAAAGCAATGATAATTCCCAGGACAGTCAATCCAGTACTAATAATGCAGGTAAGATTTTAAGAAAATACTATTGTAATAAATCCTTGTCAAGCTTAAATCAGCAGCTATGTAGTTTCCTCCTAGATACTCAACTTTAACTTATGTTTTGTTTTAATAGAAGTACTGTTTAGAACAGGAGTGCCCAACCCTTTGGCGTCTCTAGGCCACACTGGAAGAAGAGTTTGTCTTGGGCCACACATAAATACACAAATACTAATGAAAACTGATGAGCAAAAAAAGGTCCATGCATAATTTTCATGTCCACCACCACAGATAAGCAAAAATAGTCCTCACATAATAACCCCAATTATGCAGCGGCCCTTCGATAATCTATTAAAATCATCAAGCAGGTCCCAAGTTTGTGCTCACTAATATAAAAAATTGTACGTATCTATGGGAGTAAAAAACAGAAAACTCTACGTACAACAATTAAAATAGCAAATTTAAAAAATTGTATGCATCTAAGTAGTAAAACCTACTATATAACTAATGTTTTAACTAAATTTACAATTTTGTGTTGGGCCTCATTCATAGCCATTCCTGGGCTGCAAGTTGGATATCCCTGGTACCTTATCCAAAGGTACAACATTTTAGATGTTAATAATCAAGTTCTACATTATAAGGAACTAATTTGTAGATTGTGGAGTCTTTCCATATTTTTGAATTATACCTTTAGTACTTGAGAATATTTAAGAGAGAGTGAGTATGTGTATGTTCAGGGTTAGACATCTTAATGTTTCAGTTTTGAAAATTCGAATCCACTGGAGACATAAGGATAGATTTTGGACATTTAGAACTACACTGATAGTAGATGGTAGTAATGAGGGAAATAATCAGAAAATTAAAATTGATTAATAGCTGTGCATTTGGCTCAAAAGTAATCAACTAATGTTTAAAACATCCTAAAGAAATCTTAAGTTTAAAGATTTAATAAAAATTAAATCTTTAACTTTTTTTTTTTAGAATTGAGAATGGATTCATTTAACTTTCTTTTTCTTAAAATGTATTTATTTAACACGTTTTAAAAATGATTTTATTTATTTATTTTAAATCTTTAACTTTTTTGAAGGTTAAAATTAAATCTTAAAATTTTTTCTCTTAAACTGATTTAATAAAACTAAAAAGTGATAGTGAAGTATTCATTTTTAATAGTAACAATTAAATTTGTTTTTTAATATAGTAGGATCAGTAATGGGTCCTCAAGGAGTTGATATACTTCACTGTGAGAGACAAACAAAAGGTATAGGTTAGCTTTGCTATAGTTAAGTCATTAGCTGGCAGAGGCTTTGTGAAGTGGATTGACTTTTGAGTGAGGAAGAATATGTGAAAACCTCTGGGACAGTAGCTATATTTATTTGTATTAGACCAAATGCAGTTTTTCTGCATTTGTTTATTTATTGCATAAAGCTTTTGTCCTGCTAGGGTCAGAGGAAGATGGTGAATTAGAAGTCTAATAGTACTCTTCCACATAGGTTTTCACATAGAGTGTAAGTCATATTTGAGACTGCCTACTATTTGGCCTTATTTGGCCTAAAAATAGTTTTGCTAGATTAGAATTACTGTTTTTTTTTTTTTAAAGATTTTATTTATTTATTTTTAGAGAAAGGAGAAGGGAGAGAATGGGAGAAACAATGCGTGGTTGTACCTCGCATGCCCCCTACTGGGGACCTGGCCTGCAACCCAGGCATGTGCCCTGACTGGTAATTGAAACAGCAACCCTTTGCTTCGAAGTCTGGTGCTCAGTCCACTAAGTCACACCAGCCAGAGCTAGATTAGAATTACTATTCATTTCAAAACTGGAATTATACAGCCCTCTAAAGTGTTCACCTCTGACTCCCCTGCTGCAAAAAAAATAAATAAGTGTATTGTCAGAATTTTCAATGTTGTCTTTAATGTCTTTGGAAAACTGAAAATTTAAGAATCTTGCTATATAATTACTTGAGATCTGACTGGGAAATCAGATTTAAAGTTGCTATCTCAGGGGGATGATAAGTAGCAATGTATGAAAACTGAGCTGTCCTGCTACAGTTTATGTAGCTCTTTTGCTAACCTTGATAGCAAATTACCTGCAATTGAAAATATGTGACTGAAATTTACATCTTGGGATAATGTAACTTTTTAAACTTAAAAAAGTGAAATCAGCTCTGGCTTGTGTGGATCACTGCATTGAGTGCTGCCCATGAAACGAAGGTTCAAAGTTTAGATTCCCAGTCAGGTTGCTGGCCAGGTCCCCAGTTTGGGGCATGTGAGAGGCAAATGATTGATGTGTCTCTCTTACATTGATGTTTCTCTCCCTCTCTTTCTCCTTCCTTCCTTCTCCCTCTCTAAAAATTAGTAAATAAAATCTTTTTTTGAAAAGTGAAATCATTAGGCTCTTTCAAACATTTAAGTGGATATCAAATAAAATTTAAAAATTAGAGACCATTTGAGTTGGCGTTTGAGTCTTCATAGAAAATATAAAATAAATAGCAAACATTTTTAATATTTGATCTTGAGAAAAGTTGTTTTTCTCCTAAGCTTTAAAAAAACATAATTATTTGGGAATTAATCTAATCTTTTCTTAGTTTTGTGTGAAGACCCCTTAAATTATTGAACTACATTGTATTAGGTCCTTTTGTATCTTTTGTGAAAGATAGCTATCCTTTAAAATCTTTTAAAGTATATGTAAGTGGGCATTCTTTGAAGGCCAATATGACCGCGTCCTTAAATTCTAGGAAAATACTACAGATACCACTTGATTTTGTGTGTGTGTGTGTGTGTGTGTGTGTTTAGACTATGCCAGTGTCAGTGCCCATATCCAGGAGTTACTTTGTAAAAGAATTGATTTTACCATTTATACAAAATAAAACTGGAACAACTAAGTTTCTTATTTTTTTTCTTGATGGGAGTGGTGGGGTGGGACAAGTACAGTGAGAATGGGAGAATGAGACTGAATATTGTTGGGAATATTTCCTATTTTGTCAACTGTGTAGTGCTTTTATTCCTTTCTTATTTTTTCTCCACAATATGCTCCCTCTCTCCCCATCAGATGTTTAGAGGTCGTTTGGTAGATAATTTCAAGTATTAGAAAGCTAGCTACTTTTGATTACCATTTCAGAAAACTTGGACTTTACAGAGGACTTACCTGGTGTACCAGAAAGTGTGAAGAAGCCCCCAAATAAACAAGGAGATAAATCAAAGGAAAATACCAGGAAGATTTTTAGTGGCCCAAAACGGGTAAGTAAAGCATTATCTATGAGTTACATTATTTGTTTATTATTGGAGGGCTCGGTGTTTTATGTTTTTTATTTGGAAATTACTGACAAACATGGCAATTAAATTTTCTTGCAAAGAATAAATGCAAGTCATTTTTTTAAAACACTGGAACCATTTCTTTCAAAGTGTGGTAAAATATATTATATGCAAATAGACAACTTGGTGACATTAAATGCATTCACAGTGTTATGTAACCATCACCATTATCTATATCCAAAACATTTTAATAGTGTCTAACAAAAATTCTGCACCCATTAAACAATAACTCATATGACTCTCTGTACCTTTACTTCCTCCTCCCAGTCCCGGTAAACACTATTCTTTCTGTCTCTGTGAACTTGCCTGTTGTACATAGGTACCTCATGTAAGCAGGTTATTTTACTAAGTATAATCTTGTCAAGATCCATCTATACTATAGCCTGTATCAAAACTCCATTCCTTTTACTGGCTAAATAATATTCCATTGTCTATCCATTTATCTGTTGTGGGACATTGGGTTGTTTTTATCTTTTGGCCATTTGAGTCCCTGCTTTCAATTCTGTTGGATATATACCTAGGAGTAGGATTTTCGGGACACATGGTAAGTTTTTGTTTAACTGCCCAGCTATTTTCTACTTGGGCTGTATGATTTTACACTCCTACCAGCATTGCATGAGGATTCTGATTTCTCCAAATCCTCACCAGTATATATTTTTTAGGTTGTTTTGTTTTGTTGATAATAGCTATACTAATGGCTGTGAAATAGTATCTCATTGTGGTTTGACTTGCATTTTCCTAACCAGTGATATTGAACATCTTTTCATGTCCTTGTTGGCCATCTGTGTATCTGTTTTGGAGACATGTCTAATTCAGGACCCTTTGCTCATTTTTGAACTGAGTTGTTTGTTTTTATTGTTGAGTTACAGTTCTTTATATATTCTAGATATTAATCCCTTATCAGATATATAATTTGTACATGGATTTCCCCATTCTGTGAGTTGACTCTTTACTCACTTGATAGTATGCTTTAATACACAAAAGTTTTAAAATTTTTATTCTTTTTATTTTAAGATTATTTTATTTTTTATTTTAGAGAGAGGGAAAAGGAGAAAAGAGGATGAGAAACATCGATTGGTTGCCTTCCTGCGTGCCCCAGGGGACCAAACCTGCAACTCAGGCATATGCCTTGCTGGGGAATCAAACTGTGGTGACCTTTTGATTTGCAGGGCGATGCCCAGCTAACTGAGCCACACTGGCAGGGGACCCAAGTTTTAACTTTGGCGAATTTCAGTTTATTTTTTCCTTTTGTTGCCTGTGCTTTTGGTTTCATATCCAAGAAATCATAGTGAAATCGAGTGTCATATAAGCTTTTCTACTGTATTCTTGTAAGAGTTTTAGTTTTTAAACTTACATTTAAATCTTTGATTCATTCTGAGTTAATTTTTGTATATGGAGTGACGCAGACATCGGCCTACCGTGTACGCGTCATTATGGATGAAATGAAACATTTGCAGGGACTACCAAGTCCTGTGGAGGAAAAGGGCAGGCATGTCTTTTCTCTTGAGGGGAGCAAAAAGCCTTGGCCCTCTCCAGTAGTGGCCTTTATTGGGTTTCTTGGCACATTACATGGTGGTCCTCATTTACTATGCACAGGTTGCTTTAAGTGGTTGGTTACCTTTTACAGAAAACAAATGAGAGGATGCCACTAATCAAATCACAGAACAGGGATATTTGCAAATGAAAAGCCAAAAATGTTTGCCACAAATCTGGGTCAGGGATTTTTTAGCAAAAAGCAAGACTCAAAGTGGCCTAGGTACATGGAAGGTTTTCTTAGACTCCACTGGGGAAGAAATGCCAATTAGCCACAAAGTTAGGCAGTATAGAGCTTTATTGGAGTTTGCGCACCCGGGTGAGGTTCTTCAGTCCACAGAGTGGGGCCGGGGAAGTTGCACGCTCCTGCAGGGGATATGGCAGGGTTTTATTTTGGGTGGCTCTCTTTGTGGGAGCTGGGGATTGGTCCCCTTTGAAAAAAGTGGCAATGTATCATTGGTGGTGCTCTTCGGGCTCAGGTTGCTATGCGGATAAAGCCCGCCCTTTTGGCTCTCTGGTTTGACGTCCTCCGTCTTTTCCGGTTGTAGTTCAGCCGCCATTTTGTCCTACCTCGCCCATCCTGACAGTATATAGCAGGCCTGATCCCCCATGGGAGAACCTATCCATGGGCATGGGTCCTGTGCATCTCCCAGTGGGAGCTGGGCCCATACCATGCAGAATGGTCTCATACAATGGTATAAGCAGTGGTCCCCAGCCTTTTTGGTACCATGGACCAGTTTCATGGAACACAGTTTTTCAAGGAGTGGGGTTGGGGAGTGACGGCAGGGGTGGGATAGGAGGCAGAGCTCAGGTGATAATGAAAGGAAAGCTTTGCTCACCTGCCGCTCACCTGCTGCTGTGTGATGTGGTTCCTAACAGGCCACAGATCAGTACTGATCCATGGCCCAGGGATCGGGGACCCCTGGGTGTAAGTTAAGGGTCCAGCTTCATTTTTAATGCATTATGTGTCATTTTAATATAGTTTAGCATAGTATTGTGAATAATTTGCTTGACTTTACCTTCTTATTACAAATTTCTTAAATTAGCTTGCTTTATAGTATTAAATTTATTTGTTATTAACATCACAGTTAGAAGTTGTCTGAACCTTTTATAGATTGAATTAATTTTAAATAACTGAGAAATGAGTGCTTTTTTATGGCTTAATTTAATTTTTACTTTTTAAAGTCTCTGTAAAGAGGAAATTGGGAATCTTGTCAAAGTAATTGGGCTGTACTCCTGTGCCCCCAGGTGCCCCACCCCCAGGTGAAAGAAAATGTGCTTAATGCTAATTTCAACAGCGCTAACTTGTTCTGGGGCTAGGATCCAGAGTGGTATGGTTTAGGCTGTAGTCATTAATGCTTAGGTTAAGTTTCTGGTTTATTGAAAATTGTGTATGGCATGCATTGATTTCCAGAGCAGCGATTTAAAGCAATCTTTATTTTGGTCTCAGGACCACTCTACAGTCTTAAAAAAACTACTGAGAATCACAAAGAGCTTTTGATTATATGTTATATCAATATCAAATTAGAGAAATGAAAATATTTCAAACATATTTAACACTATTCTACTTTAAAATAACAGTAACCCATTACATATTAACATATTTTTATGAAAAAAATTTCTTAAAAATAGTAGAATAACATTGTTTTACATTTTTTGCAACTTTTTTTTAAAGTTTGGCTTAAAAGACAGCTGGATTCTCATATCCCCTTCATTCCATATATTTCATTATATTATTTTGGTTGAAATATGTGAAGAAATCCAGTCTCACACAAATACGTGGTTATATTTTCAGTAGCCTATTCATGTATCTGTCAATAATCTGTGATACTACACTAAACTCAACAAATAGGATTTTCTTAAAGAGTAATTTCTTAAAGAACTTGGGATCTAAAACCATCCCAGTGATCTTTCTGTGCTGTTATGTTGAAATCTATTAGTCTGTCTTGCACATGTGCCTGCTTGTAACATACATTGGTCATTTGGAAAATTCTGGCTATATTTATGCAGATCTTTCAAAGGGGGTCACACGTCATTATGCAGCATCAGAAAATTATGTTAATATCGCTGCCAAACTCATAACAAAATCTTATAAGACCAGGACTCTAACCCACCACAAAATTCTTTTAAGTATTGGGAAGCTCTCAGGTTCACAGTTCTCCAAAATGTTAGTTTTTGCTTAAAAGTTGAAAATGTTTTATTGGTAGGAATTATTTCAGGGAATATGACTGACAGTGAGGGGCTCACTTTGTTCAATTTGAGAAAATGTCTGCCTAATAAAGTCTGTGTAGGCATAGTTTGTCAATCTTTCAAGTAAGGAATGGTGTGCCAGAAAAGAAAGTGGCTAGTTTAGCTTGCAACTTGAGCAGTAATGTTTTTTTCTTTAACTGAACCACTATACCTTGTACACAGCAGAAGAGTTTTATGCATACTTGTTTTGTCACACAGAATATTAGTGCATTCAAGGGTTGTGATTTGATAGATTATTAATTTTTTCATCATGGGCCTTTTCTAATGTGAACATGGCATTTTATTTTTTAACTGTGAAGTAGGTGGCAATGAAGAATCTGACTACTTAGTACACTTCGGAGTCTCTACCCAGTGTGGTAAGGCACCAACAGCTTTACCACAATTGCTTTTGTGCTATCTGTACAAATGTCAACATTGTGAAAAAGGCAAGTAACATTATTATTGTGGAAATGATTTTGGCTTTGTAGACAACCAGAAAGTTTTGTGGATCCCTAACAGATACACTTTGAGAACTTCTGAATTACAGCGTTCTGCTTTATTTTCCTCCCTCTGAACTTTTTTATTTTGAAAATATATGAAAGAGCAGTACCATGAATTAATTACCCATATTCCTCTACCTAGATTGATTTCCACATAACATTTTTACATAATTGCACACATACGGTGTTCTGTTTGTCTGTCTCTCTGTCTTTCTCTATGATATATACACATTTTTTTTCCTGTTTTATGTGGAAGTAAGTTGTAGGTAGTATTCGTTTCTTAAGAAAAAGGACAGTCTCATGGCTGTTTTTGGTGATGTGATTATAGTATTTGTGTCTTTATTCTTGAGCACTCACCTCATCTTTTAAAAATTTCCCATGGAACTGATTTTTTTTTTAAAGAGCCCAGGGTATTTGTCTTATAGAATGTACCATATTCAAAATTTATGTGATTGTTTCCTGATGACAATCCTGATGTAAGCTTTTATACCACTATTAAAGTTAGAATAGTGTCAGAGAACACTGGAAGTTAAGTCTGATAAGCTTAATTGGGTTCACATTAAATATATTTTGGCAAGAATACATCAAAGTGATATTGTATATGTTGTTTTACATCAGGAGCCACTATTCTTAATATGCTTGACCACCAAATGAAGGTTGTGATCTCCAGTTTTCTCCAAAATAAGGGTACATTTTTTTTCTTTTACAATTTATTTAGTAAGTAAGCTTCTGGGTACTGCTCTGGTACCATGTGAATATCTAACCTCCATTATTGTTTTATTTCAGTATTTTAGCATCCATTGTTAATCTTTGCCTGCATCATTTATCACACTGTCAGTTGAAAAAGAGAGTTTTCTAATTGCTATTTCTTCCACATTTAATAACTGGAATTCTGTAAAGAGGAGTTCTCCTCCTTCTGTAACTGAATGTAGGTCTGCCTGTGTACTGCTTCAAGAGCCCATAACTTGAGAGGCAGGTCCTGAAGTTAAGGAAAGTGATTTTTTTCAGGTCCCAGCAACATGTAAGATGGAGGGCTTGTCTCAAAGCCCATCTTAACATCTCAGTGCAGGCAGGGGTTTTTATAAGGAGGGAGGACAAGGAGAACAAAAAGATCGGGGGGAGATGCTGTGGACCTGCAGACAGTATCCTTTCTGGTCCTGATACAGATCTTTAATGTCAGCATTCTGGAACCAGTCGGTGCCAGCCAGATTCCTGCAGTTGGGTGATCTGTGTCACCTAAAGTTGTGGTCATGGCGTTTTTTGTACAAGCAGGAACTGGAACTGCTGGCACTTGCAATATGCTTACAAAAAAAACAGTCAGTATGTGAGTTTTTTTTTTTTTTTTATCAGTTTGTTGGTACATTTTACTGTAATTCCATTTCATGGTAAATCAGAATTAGTATAAAGGCTTCATTTCCTGTTACACCTCACCCCACTCTCTATCACAATAGACCAATAATTTTTACTTAATAAACATACTTAAATAGATTTGGCCACTGTGAACCTTTCAAGCTATCTCTTGTGTTCTTTTGCTATAACCCCATCATCTTTGAACACTTTCCTAGCTTTCTGCACAAAAGATTACCCAGGCTTATCTTGTACTTTATGTGTTTCAATCATGGAATCTTCCACTGATCCAAGGATCCTTGGTTTTTCTGCATGTGTGGATTAGTATTTAGAACCTGGATCAGAGTTCTGGGCTCTTTCATTGGACACATCTATGAAATATGTTGAAAAATAAACTATGAGTTTGTATCGATAGTTTGATTTTAAGTTCAACATTGTAAAATTTTGTACATAGCTTACTTGCTGTATTCTACAGCACACATTACTTTTAAAATTATGTAATTTACCAGTATTATGAATACTATGAACAGTAAATAAAGATTTCTTTACAGTTCTTTTTATCTTCAGATTATTTTAGTAAGGATGAAATAATAGTGATGGGTTCCCACAAGATACTTGGGTTATGGGTTTGGTCCCCAGTTGAGGCAAGTGCACAAAGCAACCAGTTGATGTTTCTCTCTCACAGGAATTTTTTTCTCTTTCCGTTCCTCTCCCTCTAAAATCAATAAGTATGTCCCCCAGTGAGGGTTAAAATTTTTTTTGAAATTTTATGTGCTTATGTTAACTCAATATTTATTTGAATTCATTTGTACTGATTTGTGTTCACCTTTTTAACTTTTGTTTTAAAATTAACATTGGAGTCACGTTTTGTTTTGGGGGGTGGCTAATGAATGGCATAGAAGGCAGCAGTATACATGTACTTGACCTAATTATGAAGGAGTATTTCTGGGTTAAAGTAAATCAGGTCATGCAACCTAGTAGGCAGAAGACCTATTTACTGTTGATAGATAATGTCAGAGGAAATATTACTTGTTTATAAAACCAAAAGATCCTTGAGGTTAAACTCATTTGAAAGATGTAACATGGTTAAAGCCCTGCCTTAAAACTATAGTCCTAAATATTTCCTGAAGAGGCTTATTTCAGTAAATGTTTTAATTTCCTTTTTTTTTTTTTTTTACAAAAAAGATTTTATTTATTTTTAGAGAGGGGGAAGGGAGGGAGAAAGAGAGGGACAGAAACATTGACGTGCTAAAAAAAACATCTGTCAGCTACCTCTCACACGCTCCCAGCTGGGGACCTGGCCCACAACACAGGCAGGTGCCTTGATGGGGAATAGAACCAGTAGCCTTTCCGTTTGGAAGCTGGTGCTCAATCCACTGAGCCACAACAGCCAGGGTTTAATTTCCTATTTAACCTCCCATTGCAGTATTTTTTAATACCCTTTTAATTTTAAGTGGAATTTAGAATTTTAAAATGTAGATACTACTACCATTAAGACAGCTCAGTAAGCTACAAAAATGAACCTTTGATCCTTAGTCTTTACTTCTTTTAAAAGGAATAAAAAGTATTTTAGACCCCATGAAAGTTATATGTTATGATGAAAATATCTAGGAAAAGAATTTAGCCCTGACCAGTGTGGCTCAGTTGGCTGGGCATTGTTCTGCAAAATGAAAGGTCTCCAGTTCAGTTCTTGGTTATAGCATATGCCTGGGTTGCAGGTTCTGTCTGGGTCGTGTATGAAAGGCAAGAGATTGATGTTTCTCTTTCGAGTTGATGTTTCTCTCCCTCTGTTTCTCCCTATTTCCCTTCTCTCTAAAAGTAAAATAAAATAGTTTTATAAAAGAATTTAGAAGCCTACTTCAGGAAGAGAGCAACAAGAAGTTTAGCAGCATAAAATCCCCAGTGTTTGTAAGAAATAGGTCATCCATTTGCCTTTAAGACATTAAAAGACTACTTAAAAGTTGTTAAAGATAATCATTGAGAAACAGAAATAAGGAATTATTTTACCTATTGAGATTTGATGAGTATAAAGAAACAGGAAATAGATGGGGTCAAAGTTTTTTAATCATTAAGTTAGGTTACATAAATTTATATAGTAAAAATAATAGAACTGTTTTATATATAACAAATTAGGATTCATGTTTTCTGTGCAAAACTAAGATAAGCTCAGTTTCCAAAGGAATTTTTATGTAGGTTATCTCTCAAATCTCCAGAGAAAGAAGAAAGGTGGGGAGCGCTTGTAAGTGGGTGTAGGAAATATTCTCAGTAGTTGTTCCACTTCTCCATTATAATAGAAACAGCATCCTGTAGCTTATAGGTCAGTGGGAGTATCTGGGTCTTCAGGACACTAATGACTTAATTTTCAAATGCTAAAGAGGTAGCCAGCCCATTGTTTATAGTGGCAGGAGTTTTCTTCCCTACCTATCAGGCTTAGCCTCACCACTGGAGGTGTTTTGCACTGAATAAGTCTTTGTTGTGGAGGGTGGCCCTGCATATTGGAGGATTGGCAACATGTTTGATTTCCACCCACTAGATGCAACACCACTCCCCTGTGGTATGCCCCCTTCCCCCACCCTCTCATTTCAACCAAAAATGTCTTCACACATTGCTAAATGTCTTTTGGAGGGTCAAAATGGAAGAAGCCCTTCCCATGTGGGGTTATGAATGATTTGAGAGTATGGTGCAGACCTGATGTCCATTACTCCTAAATACTTTAGCGTGTAGTCTCTGTACACAAGAGCACTCTCTTGTGTAGCTATAGCATGAAGTCTATCCAGAAATTATCCAGCAACTTAATAAGAACAGAGACATTTGTTGAAGAAGATAAAAGATACAAGAAATACTGTACTTAGGACAATGACACCTCAGTCCCCTTCAAAGTAGGCACCTTGGGACCTCACACAGTTCTCCCCGTGTCTCTTTACTGTTCAAAACATTCTGTAAAATCCTTTGTTGGAGTTGCCATCAGCTGCCTTGTATTTTCCTGAATCTCACCAATGGTCTGAAATCTCTTCCCTTTCAAGGGTGATTTTAATTTTGGGAAAGGCCAGGGTGCCAGATCTGGGCCAAGTCACCGGAGTGATTTGATGTTTCACCATAATCTATGCACAAGATGTGATGCATGAGCAGGTGCGTTGTCCTGATGAAGCTGCCAATCACCTGTTGCCCATAGTTGCAGCTGTTTATGTGGTATTACATTTCAGTCAATGGAGAACATTGAGGTGTAGTACTCTTTATTAGTTATTTGGCCTCGAGGGGTGTACTTGTGATTGACAACATCTTCCCAATCAAAAAACACAGTTAACATGGTCTTGAACTTGCTGCAATTTTGCTGCACCTTCTTCAGGCATGGAAACCAGGTGACCTCCATTGGGAGAACTGGGCCTTGGTTTCTGGATCATAGCTGTAAACCCATGGTTCATCTCTGGTTGTGACCTTCTTGAGGAAATGTGGTTCATTGGTAGTGGTTTGAATCAAGTCATTAGCACAATGTTCCTTCATGGAACGAATTTTGCCATGACATGATACATGCTGAGAACCACCTTCAAAGTCAGACACAGTAGTTTTTTGAGTCTTCAGATCAGCTTCTAGTCCTTGCACTGTCAGTTGCCGATCTTTGTTGATTGCAGTACATGTTCAGCATTCTCAGGTGTTCTGCCTGTTGCAGGCCTTTCAGAAAGTCGATCACTTTTCAACAGATTTTTGAACATCTTTGAAGTTTTGTGCCACACTTTTATTTGCATTGCACTCGTATTGCATTGTCCCCCTAAGCCTCCTGAATCATCTGAATAATTTCTGTGGAGGAATGTTCAAGCTTAATGCAAAATTTGATGCAGATTCATTGCTCTACTCACTCAGTCATTTTTAATGTGATGGCCCCACAGTATACATGCTCATTCAACAGCATCTGCTGCCTCCCACTGACTAATACAGTGAAGTTGTCATTGTTCACACATGTGCATTCCAGTTCACTCTCCTTGGCTGCCAGATTACATTGATGCCATGCAAACTGTTCTCATTATGTTGACAGTGGCTGGAATTTTCCTGGACAGAGCTCATATACCCATCAAAACCAATGCAGTAATATAGTCTAATACAAAAATTAATTCAAATTTCACCATTTGTCTCAATAATGGTCTTTATGGCAAAACAAATCACCTATTCCAATCTCCCAGAGAGCCCATGATCTAATCCATAACCATATGTACTGTATTTAGTTGTTATAAATCTCTACTCTCCTTCATTCTGTAACAACTGTGTCTAGTTTTTTTTCATGTCTTTGGCATCTTTGAAGAGTTAAGATGAGTTATTTGTGTAATGTGCCTCAATTTGTGTTTGTCAAATGCTTCCTCGTGATTAGATTTTGGTTATGTGTATTTGGCAAAAATACCACAGAAAAGATGCTGTGTTCTCACTGCATCATATCAGATGGCACAGTGTCAGTTTGTACCATTACTAATGGTATAATCACTTGGCATGGTATCTGTCAGGTTCCTAACTTCCTCATCAAACTTTGATCCACTAATTTCAGCATTGGTTTTTTTAATTATTTTTTAAATTTTATTTAATTATTTTTCAAGTATAATTTTCTGTCTGTTTCTCCCATCCCATCCCAGCCCACCCCATGCTCTCCACCTCTTTCCCATTTCCACCCCCCTTAGTTATTGTCCCTGTGTCCTTTCTATTTGTTCCTCTAAATCCCTCCCCTTTTTCCCCTTAAATTCCCTCCCCTCTCCCCTCTGGTCACTGTCCCCCTGTTTTCTATCTCAGTGTCTTTGTTTTTATTTTGCTTTCAGCATTGATTTTTGTTTGGATCAGTTTTTACTCTGATGGTGGTTTTGTTTTTTTTCCTTATTACACTATTTCTTCTGCAGTTATTAGTATTTGACTTTCTGCTCTAAGGTAGATCTTTTTCTCCCTCCCATATCTATAAGAACACATGTATTCATATATTCATTATATAATATAAATATATTCATGTATTCATTCCTTTATGTCAGTGTGAACATGAGTTCTTGTTTTATTAAATCATGTATTACTGTTATTTAACTGATAGTTTTAGAATTTGCCTGTGAATGTTACTTCACAGTGACTTTTAACATGTCCCACCATTTGGCATTTTCTTATACACTATGTTCAAGGCCCATCATACACATCCCAAGCCCTGTGTACAGCCATGGAGCCAAGGACTCCTGTTTCCTTTTTCTTTTGTTCTGTTTTTTTAAAATATTTGTTTATTTTTATGGTGGGGAGGGGAGGAAAAATAAAGGGAGAGAAACATCTGCGTGAAGAGAACCATCAGTCATTGTGTCTCTCATACAGCACCCAACTAAGGACCTGGCCCACAATCCAGGCATGTGTCCTGACCTGGATCAAACCAGCATCCTTTTGGTTTATAGGATGATGCTCAACCCACTGAGCCACATCAGTCAGGGAGACCCCTATTTTCTTTTAGTGGAGAATGGTATTTAGAAATAAAGACCTGGTCACTAGGTATGGTCATTTCCTATGGGGTGTCATTGCCTCTAGATCTTTTTTGAGTTGACAGAGCAGGAAAATTATATGCATATTCCCTTCTCTCTCACACACATACCCTTTTGTTTTCATATATGTTTAGAATCAGGAGTTCAAACTGATAACTTCAATTCTAGTTCAACACCATAATGTCTTATTCTGACCCTTAGCACTTTCTAAATTTTTTTCATCTGGTTCCTCCTATGTTCAACATGTTTATGTATTTTGTCAATCCTCATGTATACAACCAACTTTCTTTTTCTTCTCTCAAAGATTTTATTTTTAGAGAGGGGGGAAGGGAGGGAGAAAGAGAGGGAGAGAAACATCGATGTACAATAGACACATGATCAGTTGCCTTTGATCATGGCACACACACCCCCCACTTGGGGCACTGGATTGCAACTCAGGCATGTGCCCTCACTGGGAATCAAATCAGTGACCTCTTGGTTCATAGGTCAGTCAGTACTCAGCCCACTGAGCCATAGCAGCCAGTGCTGTATATAACCAGTTTTCTGACCACACAAACCATCTCCACAGGTTTAGTGCCACTGACCAAGAGGTCCATCTTCCCTTCCCTCATTTCCCCATGTTGGAAAGCATTAACTTTTAAAAAACATATATTTTATTGATTATGCTATTACAGTTGTCCCATTTTTTTCTCTCCTTTATTCCCCTCCACCCCCCTTTCTACCTGTATTCCCCCCTCCCTTAGTTCATGTCCATGGGTCATACATGTAAGTTCTTTGGCTTCTCCATTTCCTATACTATTCTTAACTTCCCCCTGTTTATTTTGTACATACCATTTATGCTTCTTATTCCCTGTACCTTTTCTCCCATTCTCCCACCCTTCCCCTCCCCACTGATAACCCTCCATATAATCTCCATTTTTGTGATTTTGTTCTGTTCTAGTTGTTGGCTTAGGTTTTTTTCTTCTTTTTTTTTAGGTTCAGTTGTTGGTAATTGTGAGTTTGACATCATTGTCATTTCACTGTTCATAGTTTTGATCATCTTCGTTTTCTTAGATAAGTCCCTTTAACATTTCATATAATAAGGGCTTAGTGATGATGAACTTCTTTAATTTGACCTTATCTGAGGAGCACTTTTATGCCCTTCCATTCTAAATGATAGTTTTGCTGGATAGAGTAATCTTGGATGTAGGTCCTTACCTTTCATGACTTGGAATACTTTTTCCAGACCCTTCTTACCTGTAAGGTTTCTTATGAGAAATCAAACAGTTGTATGGGAACTATTTTGTAGGTAACTCTCCTTTTCTCTTGCTGCTTTTAAGATCCTCCTCTTATCTTTAATCTTGGCTAATGTAATTATGATGTGCCTTGGTATTTGCGTCCTTGCATCCAACAAAAAAGTTAGGAGACTCTAAGCTTCCTGGACTTCCTGGAAGTCTATTTCCTTTGCCAGATTGGGGAAGTTCTCCTTCATTATTTGTTCAAATAAGTTTTTTGGTTTCTTGCTCTTCCTCTTCTCCTTCTGGCACCCCTGTGATTTGGATGTTGGAATGTTTAAAGTTGTTCTGTTCCTAAGCCTCTCCTCATTTTTTTTGAATTCTTGTTTCTTCATTCTGAGCTGGTTGAATGTTTATTTCTTCCTTCTGCTCCAGATGGTTGATTCGAGTACCAGTTTCCTTCCCTTCACTGTTGGTTCCCTCTATATTTTTAATTTATTTCACTTTTCATGGCCTTCACTTTTTACTCAAAATTTGTGACCATACTCAGCCATTTCTGTGAACATCCTGATTACCAGTCTTTTGAACTCTCTATCTGATAGGTTGGCTATTTCTTCATCTTTTAGTTCTGTTTAAGGAGCTTTCATCTGTTTTTTCATTTGGGCCATACTTTGTGTCTTGGCACATCTGTTACATTGTAAGGGGCAGAGTCTTTGGTAATCGCCAAGGCAAGGCAACCCACTTGGAGCTGTGTTGTGGCACTGTATGTGGGGGAGGGGTCTGAGGGGAAATGATGCAGCTTGCCTTTCCCAACCTAGCTTTCAGTCACTTCCCCTGTTACCCACAAGTAAATTGGGCCCTTCTGGTGCTGATTCCCAGGTGGGTAGGTTTGTGTACATTCTAGGACAGTGTGGGTCTCTCCAATGAAGTCCTGGGGGGCTGGGAGTTTCTCCTGCTGCTGCAACCCCCACAGGTTTTTACATCCAGAGGTTTTGAGGCTTTATTTCTATGTGGTGGAACCCTGGGTTGTGTGGTCTGTCTCACTCCCAAGTTGTTCCTTCCTGTTTATCTGCACACAAATGTGGGACTATCTAGTCTGCAGCTACCACCTTGCTGTGTGTCCTCTCCACCTGGCTGCCCTTCTCCACCCCTCCTACCAGTCTGGATGATTGTTTCTTCTTTAACTCCTTGGTTGTTGGACTTCCATACAGTTCGATTTTCTGGCCGTTCTGGTTGTTTTTGTTTCCTTCTTTTGTTGTGTGAAGAGGCAATGTGCATCTACCTATATCTCCATCTTGGCGGGAGGTCAGAAAGCATTAACTTTTTCAGCATGCCAGCTGTGAATTTCCTTCAACACCTCACCAGCGTGGGTTGTTTATAACAGTATTGAGGGCTGGCTGGAGCAACACATGAGGCAGAAAGAAGATGAGGAGGGTGAAGAAAACTTCTGGTAAGAACATAGTTGAAATGATTACTCAGAAGAGTTGTTACTTGTTGCCCTGACCGTTTTGGCTCAGTGGGTCAGGCATTGTCCAGCAAACTTAAGGTCGCCTGTTCAGTTTCCAGTCAAGGCACACGCCTGGGTTATAAACCACGTCCCTGGTTGGGGGTGTGCAAGAGACTACTGATTACACATTGATGTTTCTCCTCTTCTTTTTCTCCCACCCTTTCCCTCTCTCTAAAAATAAATAAAATCTTTTTTAAAAGGTGTCACTTGCTGGGGAGAAAAGTAAAGATAGGGTTTGAGAGATTGGATTGGGACATATCTGGATATAAGTACATGTTTCACCATACAGGTTTGTTCATAATTTGGCGATTTTAATGCCTTTTAAAAAAAAAATGCCATCATATTTCTGATCACTGGCTACCATTTCCCAGCATCCTGTTATTTGCAGTTCTCATATGTGTGCTGGTATACTTAGTTCTATTTTGCCTTCCTTGATTTTTGTTTAAATTTTAGCTTTTCATTCAGCTGCTGCCCATCTGCCTTCTTCATATTGTTTTACTTATGGGTACCTTTTTTCTGTGTTTGGAAATTTACTGACCATGCTGGGATCTAATCATTAAGACGTGACTGGGAGATTCACTGTATTCTCATGGACTAGATAGAAACCTGAGACATACAATGGATGTGCAGTGTGAAGAAAACAGAGATTGTAGCTATTGGTTTGCTAATGAAGGATACTGGCTGAAATAAAAAGTAAAAAGCCACAGCTGTGAATTTGGTGATCAAAAGAGCTGTTATAGCTGAACATGTTCTGGCAGAGCCTGGATGTGGAAGTGGGTCAGTGTTAGCTGGCTTTTCTTTGTCACTTTTTTCTATTTATTGATTTTAGAGAGAGGGAGGGAGGGAGAAAAAGAGAAACGTTGATTTGTTGTTCCACCCATTTATGTGTTCATTGGTTGATTCTTGTATGTCCTCTGACGAAGGATCGAACCCACAACCTTGGTGAATTGGGGCGATGCTCTAACCAGCTGAGCTTACCAAGCCAGGGCTCTTTGTCATTGTATTTATTCAACATACTTGTATACTACGTGTGTTTCACTGTGCTAGGTGCTGGGAATACAAAAAGAATAAGATGATTGTCTTAAAAATTCTGTCTGGTGAGGTATGTTTTTGCTGTATGGAAACTTTTCAGTAGTCTTAGTATTTCCTCAGTGTGTTTGTTCTGAAGCAGAAGCATTTACCTTCCTTTCATACAGATAGTATTTAACTTAAATTTTAAGTCACGTAATTAGATCATTGATCTGTATTACATGAAAACTTTGGAAAATCTGTATCATTTTTTCTGTGTAGTCTAAATCTTGTGGGGTTTTTTTTTCCTGTAGTATTTTATTCTGGAAGGATTTTAATGAGTAAAAGTACTATTAATATTTTTATTTCCTTTAGTTCAAGTGCCTTTAAAGTTTGAAAGTTCAAAATATTTCACTGTAATTTATTTTCTAGAAAATGAAGTTTGAAATGAGACAATCAAGAGCCTGGGAACTTTGACATACATTTGACACTTTGCCGAAGAGTGTGCGTGTATGTGTGTGTGTGAGAGTATTTATAGTATGGAATTTATTTTTCCAATTTTTCATATACTCTGTGGTTCATCAGGATTCAGACATTCAGAAAACGCTCTTGAACTTTTCTTGATTCTCTGACGACTTCATGCTAATGATAACCACAAGTTAACATAAGGTGTAATATAAGGTGGGAGTGTTTTGTAGGTGGTCACCATATTTTTTTCACCTTTAAATTTCCAGAGTCTGAAATGTACGAGGAGTTCATAAATGTTTGTTTCTGGAATTTTTGGAAGTACCTTTCAATAAAGAGTGGACAATTTAGTACTAAATACTATTTTTATATGTCTTTGAAAATCAGTAAGCCTATTAAATTTCAAAAGATTTTAGCCATCATTCTTCAAATATTTTTTCTCTTTGTCTCTGTCTCCCTTTGGAAATTCCAGTTTACACTTGTCTTATATCAGTCAGCCTAAAATCATCAGGTAAAACATGTAGTCTGACAAAATCAGCCTACTTACTGTAACAAAGGATATTGTGTATCAGTGAAGCCATGAGGCATTTTACCAAAGAAAAATTTTTGTAGGATTTGGGGGGGAACTGGGGATTTTAGGTGAAGTTCAAATGAAACTGTTTAAGGAGAAAAGTGGTACTGTCTGTGAAGGGCTCAACATCAGGTTGGCTGCAAAGTAGGCCCAGGGGTTCTCTTTACTTGGGAACCATGATATTAAAGTAATTGTGGAATGTTATCTCTTAAATCTCCTTATTTGAAGCTCTGCACCTCTCCAAAGGTATTTAGATTGTCCAAGAGAGTGTGGGACATTTGAATCTTAAGATTTCAAACAGCAGAGTTTCTGACAGTTTATGGTTACAGTAAATAAAGTTTCACTTGAAATAAGCAAGCAGCTGTAGTAGTCAAAGAGGGTATTTTTATAATACTACAGCTATAGCATGTTCTTTGGAACAATACTGTTTCCTATTGACTTTACAGCTTTTCCCCCTGTCCTTCCAGTCTCATGAATGACAGAGCAGAGTTTTATAATTGTAGTTCATTTTTGCCTTGTATACTTTAGAATCTAAAGTTCAGATGTTTAGTTTCTATTGCTACATTTTCAGATGTTCTGCAATGTCTAATCTGCTATTAACCACAACCATTATAATCTGAAAGTTTAGTTTGGGTCTATTTTATAGCTTTCTTATCTACTTAACATGTTCAGTGTTTCCTATACCTTATGTGGAATATAATTACAGTTATTTTTAATGGGCTTGTCTACTAATACCATCATCTGTATCATTTCTGGTCTGTTTGTATGGTTGATTTTTCTCCTCACTATGAGTCACATTTTCCTGCTGTTTTTGTATGTTTGATAGTTTTTTTTTTAAAGATTTTATTTATTTATTTTTAGAGAGAGGGGAAGGAAGGAGAGGGAGAGAAACATCAGTGTTTGGTTGCCTCTCACCTGGCCCCCATTGGGGACCTGGCCTGCAATCCAGGCATGTGCTCTGACTGGGAATTGAACTGGTGACCCTTTGGTTCACAGCCCACACTCAATCCACTGATCTACACCAGCCAGAGCTGTCTGATAATTTTTGATTGGATGCTAGTTATTTAAACTTATACTTTGTTTGGTACTGGGTATTTCCCTATTAATTTTTGGCTTATTCTGAGTGTACCTTTGTTATTCTTTATCTTTATGAGGCTTGTAAATTTTAAATGGGAGACCAGCCTTTTTAGGGTTCACCTCCTCTCCCCCAAAACATATTACCTGGCTGCCCTGAATTAAAAGATTTTCTACTGTAGCTAGTAGGAATATGAACGGTTTTCATCCCTGGGACAAAACAGTTTAAGGACTATTTCCTTTGGTTTTGGGGGGAAGTCCTTTTCCTTGCCTCAAGTACTTTTTTTTCCCACACATTACTTCATCATTACTCAGCCACCACTAGTTGAGGAGGACCCTCTGTAACTTTCTGAGTTCTTTGTGCAGCTCTCAGAGAAGAGCTGTGTTCCATGCACTCTAGATACCTTCATCTTCCTGGACTCCAGAGAGACTGCTACTGGTTGGACTCTGCATTCTCGCTGTGGTAATTATAGGGCTTATATCACGTGTTTCCCCTTCTCAGGGTTTATTGTGCTGCCTGATATTCATCGTCTGAACACATTTCGTAAAGTTTGTTCAGTTTGTTTTGGGTGGAAAGGTAAATTTGGTCTCTTTACTCCATCTTGTCTAGAAATGGAAAGCCTAGATTCATGATGAGTTAGGAAAATTGCTATGTTCTATATCCTGTAGTCTAGAAAATGGTTTTTTTTTTCCCTTGATGATGATTTAGGAATATAATGATTAACTCCAAAATTAATGAACCATTCTTGTTTCCTTCTCTTTTTTTTCTCTTCTAGCCTTGCTTTTGACTTGATCTGGAATTTCATATTAAGTTGAAATATAGTTGTATCCTCTTATGTTTAGTCATGATTTATATATTGCCTATATAAAAAACATTTTAATCTTTTGGTATGGTTATGTTTTAATCTTTTTCTGTGCCTCAGAGCACAGAACTGAGGTAGTATTGCTATTAAACCTTAATTTGTTATTGACGGGTTATTAACAATATTTAATTTTAGGGTATAAATGAAGGATATCTTTATCCCTTCCCACTTTGTAAAATTGCCTGTATTAAGGTTATATTAATTTTTTATTGCTCTTTGATTCCTTTCTTTTACCTGCATTTCATCTAGTTACTTCATGGGAATTAAAATTTTGTTAACTGATAGAATAATAAATGATTCATACTTTTTCTACTTTATAAGTTTTTTGAGAGAACTTAAAAACTTTATTTGGAGATAATTTTTTTAAGTTATTTTGGAAATAATATAAAAATTGTGGAAGAGTTATAAAAACAAAACAATACAAAGAACACTTCTTTTTTAAAAAAAGATTTTATTTTTTAGAGAGAAGGGAAGGGAGGGAGAAAGAGGGGGAGAGAAACATCAGTGTGTGGGAGAGACATATGTATCAATTGGTTGCCTCCCGAACATCCCCAACTAGGGACCTGGCCTAGAACCCAGGCAATGCGCCCTGACTGGGAATCGAACTGGTGATCTTTCTGTTTGTAGGCTGGTATTCAGTCCACTGAGCCATATCAGCCAGGACCTTCTTAGTCTGATTACCTTATAAATTTATTTCTAGTCATAGTTGACATGCAATATTATGTTAGTTTCAGGTATACTATTGATTCAGCGTTTACATACCTTGTGAAGTGATCACAGTAAGCCTGTCCACATACACAGTTATTACAGTGTTAATGACTATTCCTTACATTGTACATTACATCCCTGTGACTTATTTTATAACTGCAAGTTTGTACTTAGGCCCTTTTCCTACACATCTCCTCCCCCAAGCATCAGTTTGTTTTCTATATCTATGACTTTGTTTGTTTCATTTTGTTTGTTCATTTGTTTTGTATTTTAGATTTAACATGTAAGTAAAGTCATGATATTTCTCTTTCTCACCTAACGTAATACTCTGTAGGTGTATCCATTTGATTTTTTTATTGTTAAGTAATATTGTAAATATATACACCACATCTTTATTTGTATCAGTGGACACCTAGGTTGCTTCCTTACCTTGGCTATTGTAAGTAATGCCACAGTGAACATAGGGCTGCATATATCTTTTTGAATTACTGTTTTCATTTTCTTCCAATAAATACCCAGAAGTGGAATTTTTGGGTTGTATGGCAGTTCTCTTTTTAATTTTTTGAGGAATCTCCATACCGTTTTCTGTACTGGCTGCGCTAGTTATAATCCCACTAACTGTAATAGGGTTCTCTTTTTCCCATATCTTTGCTAGCAATTGTTGTCTCTTACCCTGATTATCTTAACATTTGCTTTTTCATTTGTTATCTCTCTGTTTTTGTGTGTGTTATATACACCCATACATATAAACACTTACTTCTTTTTTCCTGGGTATGTTATAAATACCATAGCCCTTTACCCCTAAATACACTGTACATTTCCTAGTCCAGTTATGTCCCCATCACAGTAATCAACTTCTGCAAATTTAACATCGGCTGGCGTTGTTATCTATTGTGTCACTTTTGTCAGTGGACACAATAATGTCCTTTATAGCATTTCTCTTCTGATCTAGGGTCCAGTTTAGGGTGAGCTACTCCATTTAGCTGTTACATTTCTTTATTCTTTAACATGGAATATTGCCACAGTCTTTTCTTCGTCTTTTATGACATTGACCTCCCCTGATCCCTTTTAAAAAATCTTGTCATTTTTGTTTATTCTGAGGTTTCCTCATAATTGGGTTCAGGTATTCATTCTAGGTCTGGATTCTGTATAAGTGATGTTTTCTTTCCATGTACCACATTTGGAGAATGTTAATTCTGATCAACCAGTCAAGAGGTTGTCTATTCTCCTACTGTATAATTATCTTTTCCCCTCGCAACTAAAAAGCAGTCTTTGAAGAGATAATGTAAGACTATTCAAATACCTTATTCCTTATTAGAATACTCTCCAACTTAGATTACATTTCCTGATCTGGTGGTTACTATGCTGCTTGTAAAATATTATTTTCCATCTCTCACACTCCTCTGTGTTTACTAGTCCATTCTCAATACTGCTATAATTGTGAGCCCACCCTTCACCTATCTCTCTATCTGTCTGTCTGTCTATCTACCTACCTACTTACTTACTTATTTATTTATTTATCTTTTATTAGTATGGACTCATGAATACTTATTTTTGTTTTTGAAGTTCAAATTGATTACTTATTTGGGGGTTAAATTTGTCTTTATTTAGCTAGTGGGACCTCTTCAGGCTGGATCTTTTGTCCATGTGACATGACATAATTTTATGAGCATTTCCTTTTTCTGGCATAACATAATGTTCCAGGTTCATCTTGTACCTGTTTGCTCCAGCCTTGAAATCAGGCCTATTCTCTGAGGAATTGTTGTTCCATTTAGAGGGATATGATACTAGAGACCAAGATCTGGGCTCTAGGTGTACTTAGTGCTCTTTGGCCCATTTAGCAGATGGTGATAGGAAACATGCATATGTATGCTTATACATTAACATACTGTCATATATGCATATAGATTCTTGCATATGTACATATTTGTTCCAGAAATCATGAGTTCACATTATCCCCACTAATAATCCATCCCCACAGGGTTCTTTCCTTGCTTTCTATCTGAACCCTGACTCCCATCAATGTCAATACATTTACTCAAACCTATAATACATTAAAAATAGTTACAGAATTTCTTTGTCCATTCTGCTACAGTGAATTAATTTAATGTGTTCAGGATTTCTTTGCAATCCTGCACATGCTCCACTTTAACCCAGTGCCTTACTAGTAGAGGGTATAAAGTCGAATACTGTGTTCATAAATTACTTAGATTAGTTCTATCTGCCTGCCTTTTGATTTGTCTTTCTGTTTTCCCTTTAATGTGTCTTTTTCTCACTTCAATTACAGGTAGGTTTATTTGTTCTGGCTTGCTTTCAGTTTTAGTTTTTTTCCCCCTCTTCCATTTTTAATGATTTATTCTTTTGAATATGTACAACATTAAAATGCTTCTAGAAGTCAAAACTACAAAAAGGTGAGTTCAGTGAAGGGGGTCACTTTATTGAGAAATATTCCAGTCCCTCATCCACCCCTCGTAGGGTTTCCTGCTTTGTCTTTTTTGTTTCTTTTTATATAAATAAGTGCAAATTTTTAAATTTTTCTTTATTCTTATATAAACAGTAACATCTGTAAATGCTTTTTTGCACTCCACTTTTTAAATTTAGTAATAACTTGCAATCTACTCTGGATTTATAGAGATCTTCTTGAGTATGTATATTTACATTTTTTTAAAAGTTGGTTTTGGACTATATTTTGAAATTATAAATTGTTTCTTGTTAAGCCTATTCGTGTATAGGTTAGATATGTGCAGTAAGGCCGCATTTAACATTGTTGATAGGGTCTGCAACTTTAATTGAAAACATATAACAAAACTAGTTTTACCATAGGTTAATGGATGTAGATAGGAGTTAAGTTCTTATGGTATTGATGATGGTTCTTTCATCAGTGTTATAATGAAACGATGTTATTATATTCAGCACTTTGGTTCTATTTGAGTTGGAGATTGTTCAAAGGTTGTTGTGTCAAGGGTTGGTTCAGTTGCTGTAAGAGAAGTTTCAAGTTAGTATTTATATAGGTAGCTTATTTTTCTGGCTTACCAGTTCTTAGGAGTTTATCTGTGGACTGTTTTCATCTTGTATTGTTGCTGACTTCCTCTCTTGTAGTGTTTTACCATTTCTAGACTATTGCAAGAGTGTAGAAGGAATGAGAAAGGGTAGGCAATGAATAGTCCTAGAAGACCTGGACCCAGATTTGCCCACACAAATAACAAGAGATGTTGGATAATCTGGTCAGGTATCTGTCAGTTAAATATTCTTAAAGAAAAATGAAGGGGATAACGAATATTCTCTGAGCACAGGTGTTTCAGTGTGTTTACAGTTTCTCTTTTTGTATTTCTAAGTATGATGATCCTTTCCCTAATACAACTGGTCCATTATATATTTAATGGTATTTTTACTTGTAAAAAGCTGATACCTATTTCAGCTGATATTTTTATCTTGGCCCATTCTAATATTTTTAATAATTGTTGAATTAAAGACTGAGTTGTATTTTTACAAAGTGCCAAATGTGGAATTTTGTGTTTTGTTACCTGGGCTTTTCAGAGTCCAGGTTATAATTCTGATGAACAATAGTTTGCTTTTATAAACCTTCTACTACCAATTATACTTTTGAAGTTACACTCACAAATAGCAGAGCTGTACTGCACATTATTCTTCAGGTAGATAATTAAGTTTTCTTATAAAAACAGCAGCATCTTTAAAAGGTTTATCTGTAGTAAATTGAATCAGGCAGTAAAGAAAGATTTTTTTTTTAGCTCTACTACTTCCTTGTACTTGTGGAATATATTCTCTTCATAATGCTCTGTATTACATCTAGTTCTTAGCAGTACTGACATTCTTGGTTTTAGTTTAGTGATAACTGGCAGTCTTCCCTCCAAATAATTTAGTTCTCTAATTTTTTTTAATTTTAATTTATTTGTTTTTAGAGATGGGGGGAGGGAAGGAGAAAGACAGGGAGAGAAACATCAGTGTGTGGTTGCCTTGAACTCTCTGTACTGGGGACCTGGCCTGCAACCCAGACATGTGCCCTGACCGGGAATTGAACCAGTAACCCTTTGGTTTGCAGGCTGGTACTCAATTCACTGAGCCACACTAGCCAGGGCTAGTCCTCTGAATATTTAACAAATTATGAAATTTTAATTTTATTTTTGTTATAGTTTAGAACATTTTGAAATTATATGATTGTGCTCAAAAGTTCTAAAAAGCTAAAAGTTACCTTAATCTTTGTAAAACTTTTACCTCAAACTTTCTCGGTGTCTAACACCCATTTTTAAAACAAAATTTCTTAACAGTTTTTTAAAAGGCCAAACCCAGATTAATTTTCTCTTTTGGATTGCCATCAAAGTACCATGCATACATGTACATTGCAGCCCTTTGCTTTTTTCAGAAGTCACTTAGTTTTATTGTAGAGCATGCTGATTGAATGTTGGTGAGAATGACTGGTTGCTTTTTTTTATATTCTTGAGTGGATGAGTCCTGATTAGCATACTGTATTTGTCCTCATTTAGTACAAGTCTTTGAAATTCAAATCAATTTAGTAATAATGTTTAAAAATCTTACATGACCCAAAGGAGTTACTTTAATTTTTTACCCTTTTGGGAACCAGTTTAACAAGGGATAGCATAATACTGCCATTTTTTTCTTAGCTTTTCACGAAGGAACTCTTCTTTCTTCTGCTTTTTTATTGTGATTTGGTTGACACACCAATTTGCTAACTACAGTCTTGGCATTATAATAGTAAAAAACTGATTTTTGTTCATTATTTTGAGAGAAACTGGGTTTTCTCTCATTGATAAATTCTTCTCAAGTCTGTCACTGACATATTTTTTTCTTAGCTATAATGGAGTGTTAAGATTCTCTTTCTTGTCATACCCTGGATAATTGAATAGTAAGAAGTAGTATGTTTAAGATGCTTAGGACTGAAATATGTTAGTAGAGTATTCCTAAAGAGCTTTCTATTTAATTTATTCTAAATAATTTTCCTCATTAGATTACAGAATAAACAGAAATCACAAATAACACAGAAAATACAAAGAATCTGGTTAATATGAAGTGTCTGCTTTTTAAACCAGAGTAAATTAACAAGATTAAGGATAAGCCTGGTGGGGCAATCAGAATGGCCCAATTAAAACTTAGGTTGCTGAATGGTAAGGATGATTTTCATTTTCTATGAAAAGTTGACTGTTTTCTTCTTGCAGATACTGTACACAGTAACTTTCACTGATTGACATTAGCATGTGACATAGTGTTGTGATTTTCATATACAATTCATTTAGGTGCATGTAAATTGTCATGTTGTTTTTAGAATAATGTAAAGCTCTCATTCCGTCATTGTCATATACCTGTGGTCCCCCTCTCCCAGTGTGTATTAGCCACATTCATATATGTTTTTTATCTCACTAATTTTTTAGGTAGTAGGATGTGTCTTCACTCCTCCCTCTCCCTATAATAAACCTTATATTAACCGTGTACAACTTTCAGTTAATAGTCAAAAGTTATCATTGGATCTGTTTTCTTTCAGATTACTTATTAGCATTAAAATGCTAAAAACATCATCAAAAACATTAAAATTAATAGGTCTTGGCTGGGCTCAGTTAGAGCATCTTTCTAGTATACAAAGGTTGCAGGTTTTATCCCAGATCAGGGCACATACAAGAATCAACCAACGAATACATAAATAAGTGGAACAAGAAACTGATGTTTCTCCCCGAGTAAAATCATTAAGTAAAAAAAATAAAAAATAAAATAACTTTAATAGTATTACTAGATAAACAAAGTTTATTGAATGTGTTCTTTTAATATAACTTACTCAGTTATCCTCTACATAGTTTTCAAGCGCTTTTGAAAAAAATTCATGTGGTACCCTCTAAGGAAAGTTTTCGTGATAGGCCCCTATGCCATAATGTCTGCTAGGCTTCTCATTTTTTGAGTCCAGTTAGCCACAGGAGCCCTTCTTAGTAGGTGCCCTTTTTTCCCTTTCAATATTTACAGGGTTCGTCCATATTTTAGCATATAATAGGATTTCCTTCTTTTTTATGGTCAAATAATACTTGGATGTGCAGCTGTATCTCATGTTTTCTTCATCCATTCATCCGTTGACCAGTTAGGTTGTTTCTACTTCTTGCCTATTGTGATAAAATGCTGCACTGAACATGAGAATGTAGATATATTTTTGAGATCCTGATTTCAGTTCTTGTGGATAAATAACCTTAAACTAGTAACCTTAAACGCCACATTATGTGGCGGTTCTATTTTTAATTTTGGGGGGACTGTGTTCCATAATGGCTTCACGATTTAAATTATCACCAGCAGTGTTCATGGAACCAGTTCTAATTTGTCTGCATTCATGCCAACACTTGTTTTTGTTTTTTTTTAATACAGTGTGATGTGATACTGTGATTTTTTTGAAAGGTTTTATTTATTTTTAGAGAGGGGAAGGGAAGAGAGAAAGAGGGAGAGAAACATTGATCGGTTGCCTCTCACATGCCTTAACCAAGAACCTGACCCACAATTCAGACATGTGCCCTGACCAGGAATTGAACTGGCAACCTGTAAGTTTGTGGGACAGCACCCAGCCTGCTGAGCCATTCCAATGCAGGACTCATTGTGATTTTGATTTGCAATTTTGTTTTATTTTTTATTTTTAATATGTTTTATTGATTATGCTATTATATTTGTCTTATTTCCCCCCTTTATTTCCCTGTACCCTGCATACCCCCCTCTCACCCACATTCCCCCCCCTTTAGTTCATGTCCATGGGTCATACATGTAAGTTCTTTGGCTACTGCATTTCCTATTCTATTCTTAATCCTCCCTGTCTGTTTTCTACCTACCATTTATGCTACTTGTTCTCTGTATCTTTTCCCTTTCCCTCCCCTCCCCACTCCACCACTGGTAACCCTCTATGTGATCTCCATTTCTGTGAACCTGTTCCTGGTCTGGTTGTTTGTTTTTGGTTTTGCTTTTGCTTTTTAGGTTCAGTTGTTGATAGTTGTGAGTTTCTCATCATTTTACTGTTAATATTTTTCATCTTCTTTTTCTTAGATAAGTCCCTTTAACATTGCATAAAATAAGAGCTTGGTGATGGTGAACTCCTTTAACTTGACCTTATTTGAGAAGCACTTTATCTATCCTTCCATTATTAATGATAGCTTTGCTGGATAGACTAATTCTGGATGTGTAGGTCCTTGCCTTTCATGACTTTGAATACTTCTTTCTAGCTCCTTCTTGCTTGCAAGGATTGTGTTGAGGAATCAGCTGATAGGCTTATGGGAACTCCTTTGTAGGTAACTGTCTCCTTTCCTCTTGCTGCTTTTAAGATCCTCTCCTTTAGTCTTGGCTAATGTAATTATGGTGTGCATTGGTGTGTTCCTTCTTAAGTCCAACTTCTTTGAGTTTCTTCTTCGACTCTGAGTCGAAGTTCCTTTGCCACGGCTTTCCTTTGCCAGATTGAGGAAGTTCTCCTTCATTATTTGCTCAAATAAGTTTTCAGTTTCTTGCTCTTCCTCTTCCCCTCTGGTACCCCTATGATTTGGATGTTAAAACATTTAAAGATATCCTGGAGGTTCCTAAGCCTCTCCTCATTTTTTTGAATTCTTTTTTCATTCTGTTCTGGTTGAATGTTTCTTTCTCCTGGTCCACACTGTTGATTTCAGTCACGTTTTCCTTCCCACCACTGTTAGTTCCCTGTACATTTTCCTTTATTTCACTTAGCATAGCCTTCCTTTTTTCATCCAATTTGCAACCATATTCAACCAGTCCTCTGAGCATCCTGATTACCAGTGTTTTGAACTGTGCGTCTGATAGGTTGGCTGTCTTCATTGTTTAGTTGTATTTCTTCTGGAGCTTTGATAATTTCTTTCACTTTGACTTTTTTTTTGGGAGGGCGGTCTCCGTGCGCTTTTATGTAGTAAGAGGCAGAGCTTTAGGTATTCACCAGGGTGGTGCAACCCACATGGCTGTGTTGTGAGGGAGGGGTCTGAGAGGGAGCAGTGGCACTTGCTCCGCTCTCTGCCAGTTTTCAGTCACTTCTCCCGCTACCCACAATCAAATTGGGGGGGGGCGTGTTGCTGATTCTGCGGGTGGGTGGGTTTGTGTATGTTCTAGAATCCTGTGGGTCTCTCCAGAGAACTCTCCTGTGAGGCTGGGAGTTTCTACCACTGCTGCACCAACCCCCACAGATGTTGGCAATCAGAGGTTTGAGGCTTTATTTCCCGGAACTGGAACCCTGGATTGCTAGGTCTGTCTCACTCCCCAGTTATTCCTTACAGTTTATTTGCACTCAAATGGGGGACCACCCAAGTCAGCCCGCCCAGGTCTTGCAGTTGCTGCCTTGGAGTGAGTCCTCTCCACTAGCTGCCCCTCTCTGCCCCTCCTACTGGTCTGGGTGAATGTTCGTTTTTTAACTCCTCGGTTGTCAGACTTCCATACAGTTTGGTTTTCTGTCAGTTGTGGTTGTTTTTTGTTTTCAATTTTTTTGTCCTTTTGTTTGTGCGTGGATTGCGAGGAGGCGCAGTGTGTCTACCTATGCCTCCATCTTGGCTGGAAGTCTTGAAATCTCCCTTTTTTCTTTTAAAATGTATTTCACTGATTATGCTGTTACAGTTGTCCCAGTTTTCTCCCCTTTACCACCCTCCACCTAGTACCCCCATTCCTTCTAGTGGTCTCCAACTCCTTAGTTCATGTCCATGGGTTATACATATAAGTTCTGTGGCTTCTCCATTTCCTATAGTGATCTTAACATCCCTCTGCTATTTTGTACCTACCAACTGGTACTTCTTAATTCCTGCACCTTAACCCCATTCTCTCCTTTCTGCCTCCCAACTGATAACCCTCCATATGCTTTCCATATTTGTGATTCTGTTTATGTTCTGCTTTGTTTGGTTTTTTAGAATCAATTGTTGATAGTTGTGAATTTATTGCTATTTTAATGTTTATAGTTTTGATACTCTTTTTTTAATACAGTTTCTTTTAACATTTCATGTGATAATGGCTTGGTGATGATGAACTTCTTTAGCTTTACCTTGTTTGGGAAGCACTTTATCTGCCCTTCGATTCTGAATAACTTTGCTCAGTAGAGTAATCTTGGCTGTAGATCCTTGTCTTTTATCACTTTGAATACTTCTTTCCAGTCTTTTCTAGCCTTGGAGTTTCTTTTGAGAAAGCAGCTGACAGTCTTACTGGGACTTCCCCTGTCGATAACTAACTCCTTTTCTCTTACTGCTTTTAAGATTCTTTCTTTGATCTTTGGCCTTTTAATTATGATTTGTCTTTCTGTGGGCCTTTTTGGGTCAACTTGTTTGGGACTCTGTCCTTTCTGCACTTGTATGTCTATTTCATTCACCAAATTTGGTAAATTTTATTTATATTTTTATTTTTATTTATTTTTTCAATTTCGTGCTCTTCTCCTTCTGGCACCCCTATGATTTGGATGTTGGAATGTTTGAAGATGTCCCAGAATGTTTCTTAGCCTATTATAGTTTTTTTGAATTCTGTTTTCTTCTTGTTGTTTTGATTGAATGTCTTTTTCTTCCTTACATTCCAAATCGTTGATTTGATTCTTGGCTTTATCCCCTCTATTGTTGGTTCCCTGCAGATTTTTCTTTATTTCAGTTAATGTAATCTTTGTTTCTGCCTGGGTCAGAAATGCTGTTGAAGTATCCAGTGAGTTCTTTGAGCATCCTGATACACCAGTGTTTTGAACTTCTCATCTGATAGGTTGCTTATCTCCATTTTGTTTAGTTTTTTTTCTGGAGTTCTGTTCTTTCATTTAGGACATATATCTTTGTCTCTTCATTTTGGCACCCTCCCTGTGTTTGTTTCTATGTATTAGGTAGCACTGCTTTGGTTGTCTGTCTTAGTAGCATGGCCTGTTGTAGAAAAGCACACTTTTAAGTTGTATGGGGTGGAGGCTTAGGTAATAGCCACCCGTGTTACCTCTCTTTGGCTCTGCGTGGGGGAGGACTCGGAGAGGGGACCTACTGCTTGGCCTCTGGAGTTCTGCCTGGGAGGAAGCTGTCACCCCCCGTATGCCACTAGTGCCCTTTTATCTGTTGTCCTGGTGCTGAATTCCAGAGGGAGTGAGGGGATTCCAGAGGCCTGTAAGTCAGTTAATGGGCCTTTTAGGAGGAGTCTCCCAAGAATCCTGCAGTTTCTTCTGCTGTCCCAGTCCCCACTGGTTTTTATAACCAGGAGTTATGGGGACTTCTCTTCCTGGTGCTAGAACCCTCGGCTGGGTGGTCTGATCTGGGGCTGAGATCCCTTGCTCCTGAGGTATCTCCTGATTTTTATCCACCACATGTGGATGTTGGACTGCCCATTCTGTGTCTCTGTGCAACTTGTACCACTCAGCTGTGCTTCTTTACCTGTCCACATCTCAGCTCCTTCTACCCATCTGGATGAATGTGGCTTCTTTAAATCCTTGTTTGTCACACTTCCATACAGCTTGATTTATGATTCTGGGTGATAATTTGTTTTGTGGCCTAGTTGTAAGTTTTTCTGTAGTTGCATGAGGCATGTATACCTATATTTCCATCTTGAGTAGAAGTCACCAAATTTGCATTTTTTCTTTTTTATTTATACAAGAACATTTATTAGACTATATAAAACCAAACTAATAGAGTCATGCCAGTGGGCTGGCAAGTGAATTTCTTCTGGGTTGAAGGGAAAACCTAAGTGAAAAGTGCAGACTGATCTGAAGGAGGTGTCTGGGGGTGGGTGGTATGTGCCTGTCCTCAACTTTGGCCCTGGCCCAGCCTAGTAGGGATGAGTGGGTTCTGGCAGCAGTGACTCCAAGGAACTAGACGAATAGGATAGGAAATTGATCAGGTACATTCTCTCAGTGGTATCTGGATGGGGACCTTGGGACCCTCCCCTATTGTCTCGTCTTCCTTCTCTTTTTTTTTTTTTAATTTATTTTTTTTATTGATTATGCCATTACATTTGCTCTATTCCCCCCCCCTTCCCCTCCACCCTGCATACCCCTCCCCCACCATTTCCCCCTTTAGTTCATGAACATGTGTCTCAAATTCTTTAGATTCTGTATTTCCCCCTACTATTCTTACCCTCCCCCCTATGTATTTTCTATCTACTGTCTATGCTACTTATTTTCTGTACCTTCTCCCCCCCTTCCCCTCCTCCCACTCCCCTGTTGCTAACCCTCCATGAGATCTTCATTTCTATGGTTCTGCTCCTGATCTAGCTATCCTCTTAGTTTGCTTTTGTTTTAGGTGTGGTTCTTAATAACTGTGAGTTTGCTGTCCTTTCACTGTTCGTCTTTTTTATCTTCTTTTTCTTAGGTAAGTCCCTTTAACATTTCATATAATAAGGGCTTGGTGATGATGAACTCCTTGAATTTGGTCTTATCTGAGAAGCACTTTATCTGTCCTTCCATTCTAAATGAAAGTTTTGCTGGGTAGAGCAATCTTGGTTGTAGATCTTTGGTTTTCATGACTTGGAATACCTCTTTCCAGCCCCTTCTTGCCTGTAAGGTCTCTTTTGAGAAATCAGCTGACAGTCTGATAGGAACTCCTTTGTAGGTGACTGTCCCCTTAGCTCTTGCTGCTTCTAGGATTCTCTCCTTCATTTTAATCTTGGCTAATGTAATTATGATGTGCCTTGGTGTGTTCCTTCTTGAGTCCAACTTCTTTGGGACTCTCTGAGCTTCCTGGATTTCCTGGAAGTCTATTTCCTTTGCCAGATTGGGGAAGTTTTCTTTTATTATTTGTTCAAATGACTTTTCTACTTGTTGCTCTTCTTCTTCTTCTTCTTCTTCTTCTCCTTCTGGTACCCCTATAATTCGGATGTTGGAACGTTTAAAGATGTCCTGGAGGTTCCTAAGCTTCTCCTCATTTTTCTGAATTCTTATTTCTTCATTCCTTTCTGTTTGATCATTTTTTTCTTCCTTCTGGTCCTCTCCCTTGATTTGAGTCCCAATTTTCTTTCCATTACTATTGGTATCTTTTGTATCACCATTCATTTCAATTAATTTAGCTTCCATATGTTTCTCTAATTTGTGACTAAAATCCACCAGTTCTGTAAGGATCCTTATAACCAGTGTTTTGAACTGTGCATCTGAAAGACTGGCTATTTCTTCATCACTTAGGTCTGTCGGTTCTGGGGCTCTGAGTTGTCCTAGTGCCATTTTTGGTCTATTCGTGCTGTTAAGTGAGCGGAGCGAAGCCTTAGTTGTTTACCAGGACGGGGCGACCCAGGTCGCTGGTTTGTGACGCTGTGTGTGGGGGCGGGGTCAGAGAGGGAGCAATGGCGTTCCTCTCCGCTAGCCCAGCGCATCCAGTCACTCACACGCCTCGGGCTTGTTTATCCGATCCTAATTGTGCGAGCCTGCTGCACCGCGTGGGTTTCCCTTCTCACTGGTTTCTCCGCACGTAAATGCGCGCGACCGACCGACCGACCCACCGCGCCTCTTCCCTGTGCGCTCCGGCAGCCAGCTCGCTGGCGATCAGCGCCCTCGGTTGCCTGCGCACACCGCGCACCGCCCCGGGAATTTTTTCTTGCTAACCTGCTCCGCTGCTGGCCTCGCTCCTCGTACCGGTCCAGCTGAGTATCTAGTTGTCCTTTGGACTCCGTATTGTCGATCTTCCGTGTGGCTTGGTTGTGACTGCTGTTAAAAATAGTTGTTCTTAGATTTGGTTGTGCACAGAGGCGAGGTGGATCCTCCATCTACGTCTCCATCTTGGCGGAAGTCCCTCGTCTTCCTTCTCTTGAGGCCCTGTTTCCTCCCTGGGTCTCTCCAGGATCTGGTGTTCTTTTAGCTCAAGCATGGTGGGCTTCTTCTTGGCAGCAAAGTGCTTTGTCCAGCTGGCTATGGATTTGTCAATGGTTCTTTTTTGTTGTTGTTCTTTTTTTAAAATATATTTTATTGATTATGTTATTACAGTTGTCTCATTTCCCCTCTTCATTCCCCTTCACTCGGCACACCCTCTCCCTCCTACATTCCCCCCCTTTAGTTCATGTCCATGTGTCTTAAGTTCTTTAGCTTTTACATTTCCCATACTATTCTTGCCCTCCCCTGTTCTTTGATATGCATTTCTCTTAATGATTACTGATGTTGAACATTTTTTCCATGTATTTTGTTGGCCCTTTGTCTTCTTTGGAAAAATGTAAGTCCTTTGCTTATTTCTTGTGGGTTTTTTTTTTCCTCATTCTTTTTTGCTGTTGAATTGTAGGAATTTCTTTTTTAATTGACCCTTGAACAATTTGGGAGTTAGGGGGTTCTGACAGCACACCCCCTCTGCAAGTCAGAAATCCACATATAACCTTATTTTTTTTTAATTTATTAATCTTGGGGAAGAGAAACTTTGTTGTTCCACGTATTGGTTTATTTATTGGTTCCCAGCTGGATGTTGTTCTAACCACTTGAACTACTCAGCCAGTATAGAAACCATGTATAACTTTTGACTATCCAGAAAACTGTAGTCGGTACTTAGCATGCATGGATTCAGCCAACTGTGGATTGAAAACAGTATTTCAGTCTACAGGTGGGAATTGGAAAATACAGTTTTTGATCCACTATAGGTTCAGTCTAGTGTTGGTTCATCTGTAGATGCAGAACTCAGATACAAGGGCCAACTGTATTTACTGAAAAAAATTGTGTATTAGTAGACCTGTGCGGTTTAAACCCCTATAGTTCGTGGGTTGACTGTATTTTGGATAGTAATCTCTTACCAAATATATGGTTTGGAAATATTTTCTCTAGTTCTGTAGGTTGCTTGTTCACTCTTAATCTTTTCCTTTTTTTTAAATTAAATTTAATTTTTTTTATTGATTATGCCATTACAGTTCTATTCCCCCCTTCATTCCCCTCCACCCTACCCCCCATCCCCACCATTACCCCCCCTTAAGTTTATGACCATGTGTCTCAAGTTCTTTAGATTCTATATTTCCCATACTATTCTTGGCCTCCCCCCATCTACTTTCTACCTACCATCTATGCTACTTATTTTCTGTACCTTCTCCCCTCTTCTCCTCCTCCCACTCCCCTATTGCTAACCCTCCATGTGATCTTCATTTCTGTGTTTCACTCTTGATCTAGCTGTCCACTTAGTTTGCTTTTGTTTTAGGTGTGGTTGTTAATAACTGTGAGTTTGCTGTCCTTTCACTGTTCATCTTTTTTACCTTCTTTTTCTTAGATAAATCCCTTTAACATTTCATATAATAAGGGCTTGGTGATGATGAACTCCTTGAATTTGATCTTATCTGAGAAGCATTTTATCTACCCTTCCATTCTAAATGAAAGTTTTGCTGGATAGAATAATCTTGGTTGTAGGTCTTCTCTTTCTAGCCCCTTCTTGCCTGTAAGATCTCTTTTGAGAAATCCACTGACAGTCTGATGGGAACTCCTTTGTAGGTGACTGTCCCCTTAGCTCTTGCTGCTTCTAGGATTCTCTCCTTCATTTTAATCTTGGCTAATGTAATGATGATGTGCCTTGGTGTGTTTCTTCTTGGATCCAACTTCTTTGGTACTCTCTGAGCTTCCTGGATTTCTTGGAAGTCTATTTCCTTTGGCAGATTGGGGAAATTCTCTTCTATTATTTGTTCAAGTAAGTTTTCCACTGGTGGCTGTTCCTTTCCCCATTCTGGTACCCCTATAATTTGGATGTTGGAGCGTTTAAAGTTGTCCTGGAGGTTCCTAAGCCTCTCCTCATTTTTTGGAATTCTTGCTTCTTCACTCTTTTCTGTTTGGCCATTATTTGCTTTCTTCTGGTCCACCCCATGGATTTGAGTCCCAGTTTCCTTTTCATCGCTATTGGTGTCCTGTGCAATTCCATTCATTTCAATTAGTTTCTCCTTCATATGTTTGTCTAATTTGTGGCTATAATCAACCAGATCTGTGAGCATCCTGATCACCAGTGTTTTAAACTGTGCGTCTGAGAGTTTTGCTATTTCTTCATTGCTTAGATTTATAGGCTCTGGGGCTTTGAGATCTTCTTGAGCCATTTTTGGTCTCTTCGCGCCTGTTAAGTATGAGGAGCAGAACCTTGGACTCTCAGGTCTCTGGGTTGTGATGCTGTGTGTGGGTGTGTGGTCAGAGTGAGGAAATGGCAGCCCCCTCTGCTGTTTTGCACTGCTGGGTGAGGAGCTGAGCCTTAGGTGGTTCACCAGGGTAGGGCCACTCAGGTCGCTGGGTTATGACTCTGTATGTGGAGACGAGGTTAGAGCGGGGAAATGGTGGCGCCCTCTGCTGCGCTCGCCGCTGGGGCCTGCTGGGTCCTGTCTAACCGCCCACTCCCTCGCTGGTTCCCCGCGGTCGCTCGCTGGGTCGCTCACTAAGTCCACCCGTTGCAACCCTGCGCCTGGGTTCTGCACGCCTGAGACCGTCTGACCGAGTTTTCCTGTGCAACCCCGCTCCGCCAGCTGCTGGTTTCGCCCCTCTTACTGGTCAAGCTGAAGAATTTGTTATCAGACTTCCAAAAAGTTCAATTTTCTGTGTTCTGGCTGTTTTCTGTTGCTAATATTTAGTTGTCTCTAAACTTGGTTGTGTGAGAAAGCAAGGCGTCTCCACCTATGCCTCCATCTTGGCGGAAGTTAATCTTTTCCTTTTCTTTGCAGAAACCTGTTAGTTTGATGGAGTCCTCCTTGTCTGTGTTTCTTCTGTTGCTTGTGCTTTTGGTGTCATTGTCAAGATCATTATTACCTATCTTTTCTTGCACTTTTTCCAGGAGTTTTACAATTTCAGGTTTAATATTTAAGTCTCTGATTCATTTTGAGTTGATTTTTGTGTAATCCACTTTCCCAGCACCTTTTTTCTTTATATTTATTTAATTCATTTTTTATTTTTAGAGAGGGGTAAAGGAGGGAGAGAAACATCAATGTGTGGTTGCCTCTCACATGACCGCTGCTGGGCACCTGGTCTGCAACCCAGGCATGTGCCCTGACTGGGATTCAAATTGCTAACCGTTTGGTTCGCAGGCTAGCACTCAGTGTACTGAGCCACACCAGACAGGGCCCCAGCACCACTTGTTGAAGAGACTATTCCCATTGTGTAATTGGTCTTGGCACCAAAAGAAGATCATTTGACCATATATATGTGGATTTAATTCTGGGCTGTCCATCCTGTTCCATTGGTTTGTATATATTGATAATACCTCTATGCCAGTACCTTAATGTTTGATAATGGTAGCTTTGTAATGTGTTTTTAGGTCAGGAAGTGTGAGTCCTCCATGTTTTCAAGGGTTTTTTGTTGTTGTTGTTGTTGTTGTTATTTCTCAAGTTTGTTTTGGCTAGTTAAGGTTGTTTAAGGTTGTTTGTGGTTCCATATGATTATTACTTTTGTTTTATTACTATAAAAATACCATTGATAGTAATACATCGTATCTGTAGGTCACTATAGATAATGTGGACATTTTAACAATATTGTTTTGCAATTTATGAAGACAGAATGTCCTTCCATTTCTTTGTGTCTTTAGTTTCTTTTAAACAGTGCTTCATAGGTGTTGGTATACGTATCTTTGGCCTCCTTGGTTAAATTTATTCCTAAGCATTTTTATTCTTTTTTTTTTATCCTCACCTGAGGACATTTTCATTTGCTTTTTTTAGGGAGAGGAAGGTAGAGAAGAAACATTGATGAGAGAATCAGTGATAGGTTGCCTCCTCATGCACCCTGACCAGACATTGTATGCACTCAAGCCAGGAATGAACCTATAACCTAGGCATGTGCCCCTAGCAGGAATCAAATCTGTAAACCTTTGGTTATGGGACAATGTTCCAACCACTAACCCACAGTGATCAGGGCTGCATTTTATTCTTTTTGATGCTACTGTAAATGGGTTTTTATTCATTTCATCTTTTGGATTGTTTTTTGTTGTACAGAAATGCAGCTGATTTTTATTTGTGATTTTGTAATGTGCAACTTTACTGAACACATTTACTAGTTCTAAAATTTTTTTGGTATGTATAATCTTTAGTGTTTCTAACATGAGATTATGTTATTTGTGAATAGAGGAAATTTTTACTACTTTCTGTTTTATTTTTTTTCCTGCCTGATTTCTTGTGCTAATATGTCCAGTACTAACTATGTTCAATAAAAGCAGTGAGAGGGTGTCTTTTTCTTGTTCTTGATGTTAGAGGAAAAGCTTTCAGTTTCTCATTGTTGAGAGTGATGTTAATTGTGCTGTGGAATTTTTTATAGATGCCCTTTATTATATTGAGGTAATTTCCTTCTATTCCTGGTTAGTTCGTGGAGTGTTTTTATCATGAAAAGGGGTGGAATTTAGTTGAATGATGGTTTTTATGTACCCGTTGAGATGATTGTGTGATTTTTGTCCTTCTTTCTGTTAATGTGGTTGGTTGATTTTCATGTTGACCCTTCTCTGCATCCTAGAGAGAAATCCCACTTGATCATGGTGTATGATTTTTTAAAAGATTTTATTTATTTGTTTTAACAGACAGAGGAAAGGAGGAAGAAAGAGAGAAACATCTATGCGTGAGAGAAACATTGATCGGTAGCCTCTCACTCACCCCTAACTGGGGATCTGTCCCGCAGCCCAGGCATGTGCCCTGTCTGGGAATTGTACTGGCAACCTTTTAGTCCACAGGCCAGCACTCAGTCCATTGAGCCACAACAGCCAGAGCATGGTGTCTGATTTTCTTTTAGTGTGCTATTGAATTTGTTCTAGTATTTTGTTAAGGATTTTTGCATCTATATTCATCAGGGTTATTATCCAGGACTTTTGAGCTGAGTTAGATTACTGTATCAAAGTCTGCTTTTAATGGTATTAACAAAGTGTTTTCATGTCAGTTACTCTATTTGTTTATTGCAGTCTCTCTGTTAGTTGGGTAGAGCATATATTCTAATTTTTCATATGAGGACTCTGTACTCAGAATTGTATATGATCACATAGTAATCGTTATAATTAGTATTATCAATAATTCTTGTGTAACATATATTGCTTCAGGCACTCTTATAAGTGTCTTACATATATTTATTTAAGCCTCAAAACAATGCATTGCAGTCAGTGGGTACTGATATTAATCCTATTTTACAGATGAGAAAAATGTTGAGTGACAAGTAATAGTAGAGCTTACTATTTATTTGGATTTTGTTTTTATTTTTTTTTAAGATTTTACTTACTTTTAGAGAGATGGGAAGGAAGGGCGAAAGAGAGGGAGAGAAACATTAATAGGTTGCCTCTCACACACCCCAACTTGGGACCTGGCCTGCAGCAACTCAGGCATGTGCCCTGGCTGGGATTCAAAACAGCAGCCTTTAGGTTTACAGGCTGGCACTCCATCCACTGAGCCACACCAGCCAGGAGTGAATTTTAATCTAGACTGTCTGGTTCCTGAGTCTGCTTTGTTGACTGGTGTGTTGCCACTTACAATTAACTAGAAGGGTATTAAGTATTAATTTAGTATATAACCTTGACCTGCTCTGGTATTTTGTTAACCTTTGGAACAAGATAACCTTTTAATTCCAAAGATTTCCTGAAATCAGTGCTTTAAAAAAAAAGTCCTTGAGGTTTGAGGCACCTGTTCTTTCCAAAAATTGGTTATGACTGTGCTTCAGATATTATAGGTTGCTTAAATGAAGAATCTCTCACCTAGTAGGCATATAGGTTATACAGCATATGCTTGAGTGCCTCAAGAGGCTTAAGTTATTGCATCAGTGCATAAATTGCTTTAGATTACTAATGCATCATCACTTTCTGGAAACATTTTACACAAGAATAATGGGTCTGTATACTGAATACAAATGAGATACTTTCTACATGTAATTTTCACAGTAACATTCTTTTTAACATTAAGATTTCATAACACATTTAGCCCTGGTGGGTCAGTTTGGAGCATTGTCCTGTACACCAAAAGGTGGTGGGTTCAATCCTAGTTGGGGCATGTATGGGAAGCACTTATCAGTGTTTCTTTCTTACATTAATGTTTCTCTCTCTCTGTGTCTCTTTCCACTTCTCTCCTCCTCTTCCCTCTCCTTTCCACTCTCCTAAAATCATTAAACGTATCTTTGGGTGAGGATTAAAAAAATTTCTTGACACATCTAATATGTGAATCCGTTTTAACTTTATCTTTTAAATACTAGTTCTTGTGGAATTTACACTGTTATCTTGATGTCATACATGGTTATTTCAAAGGTATATTTGCAAAAAAAGATAACTTTGTATGAATCTTAAGTATAGTTACATTAGTTTGTTGCAGGCTAGTAAGGGAAGATGGTGATTTTTTTTTTTAAGAATTTTTTTTTTATAGAGAGGGTAAGGGAGGGAAAAAGAGAAACATCAGTTGGTTGCATACTCTCAACTGAGAACCTGGGCGACCTTTTGGTTCACAGGTTGGCACTCAGCCCACTGAGCCACACTAACCAGGGCAGGTGGTTGATTTGTTAATACAGATTTTTCCCAATCTTAAAGTAGTATTTCTCCTCTTGTACTCTTTTTTTTTTTTGTATGTATGGCTGAAAATTTGATTATTGCACTCTTAATAAAGACAAAATCTCAAATGAGATTCAAAACATTTATTTGAAGATTAAAGGACAAATATTAACATTACTTTTGTAAAAGATGGACAAAATAGTTTTGCTTTTTGTTTATTTAGTCTCCTTTGAAAGTAAGGATTTGTACCTTTTGTACAGCTTAAATCCTATGGATTTAGTTATACAGGCTCACAGTTCTTCTCAGTTCTGAAATTCAAATGATTAAACTGAAAGTTTTTTTCATTGTTGTACTTGATTTGCCAGCAAATTACCCTGAACTGAGGTGAGGCAATACCCTACTTAGTGTAAATATGTGTACATTTTCCTACAGAAATCATAGATGCTATTATATAGTACTGCTTTAGAATCTACTGTGTTTTGTAACATGTGGCATATGTACCATATTTACCTTTATAAAATTTGAAAACTTTTGAATAATGGCACTCTGGCCACAACAGTTTTACTTAAATGAATATGAGCCTTTATCACTTGTCGTAAGCTGCCTGATTTCCATGGTTGGAGGAATGTGGGCTGAATCAGCAGCATGAGGAATAAGGAACATGTTGAATGAACTATATTGATTAATAAGTTAGTACAAGTTTGGGAAGAGTTTTAATTTCTTCTCTTGGATGATAATGGTTGTTCAGAGTACTGATTGTCAGTTTTGTGGCAAATTACCACAGTGACTTCGTCAGGCATTGTCATGGGAGTATGGTGGGAATACAAGCCAGATACTGTGTAACCTGCTGTGGCTAAGGTATATGCTTATGCATTTGTATTATTCATTATGATCTTATTTATGAAATAAGACAGTTTTATAAGAATGTAAAATATGGAAACAGTTGACCTTTCCCCCCCCCTCATTTCTATAGTCTCCTACAAAAGCTGTATATAATGCCAGGCATTGGAACCATCCGGACACAGAAGAACTACCTGGGCCACCAGTAGTAAAACCTCAGAGTGTCACAGTAAGTGAACTGTACTTTTTAATTTTTTAAATTTTGTGTTATTTGATTTGCTATCTTTGTATATAATTGGAAAGTCCCTGACTTTCCTGTTTAACTGATTATCTTTTATTATTTTTAGAGAGAGGGGAAAAGAAGGAGAAGGAAAGGGAATGAAACATCAGTTGGTTGCCTCTCACATGCCTCCATTTGGGGACCTGGCCCATAACCCAGGCGTGTGCCCTGACCGGGAATTGACAACCTTTTGGTTTGTGGGACAACGCCTAGCCCACCAGTCAGGGCTAACAGTTTCTTTTGGAGTTCCTAACTAAAATTTCGAGGCTTCAGTTTGATTCTTTGGAAAAGTAAGGAGTGTGGACAGGATTACAAAAATTCTGTTATTAGGTTATAAATAAAAGCCTTAAAAAATATTTAACCACTTTTTACTTCTGACCCACATCTTACGGAATTATAGTATTTAGTTTTAAAAATGCAAATTAGTCCATATTTGAAATTTGTATTAAATATTAAGAGCTGGATTATAAATTACATCTTAAATCAATCTTAAAGTGACTTTGAGTGGTTAATTTGCTTTTTAGAGGACTTTTTTTTCTGCATTTCTATAATATCTTTCACTTCAAAACACATTTGAAAAAGATTCTTACCAAATTACTTTCTGCAGAATAACTGGTAGGACCATACATTAATACTTCTAGGTAATGGTAGCAGCTCAGTCATCTGGAGCTATCAAAGAGTGAGTTCCTTATAACAAAAGTCAGGAATAGAGATATTTCTAAAATATAATGTATAGTTAGTTCCCTCTCTTCTTAAGTTGGGTATATTAAACTCCTTTTACTAGTATAAAACACACAGTGTGATTTAGCAATTAGTGGTTCCTTTAATGGTCCTGGAGACCAATAACAAGTAACAGATTGTGTGAAAATGTTAAATTTGAAAAGAGCAGAAGGAATTCCTGAGTGCTTCTTTTGTAAGTAAAATCTATATTAATCTTACCTAGTAGTGAATGGAATTTTAAAATATCTTTTATTATTGCCCTGTGACTGGATGGCTCAATTGGTTGGAGAGTCATCCTGTAACCAAAAGGTTGCCAGTTTGATTCCTGGTCTGGGCATATGCCTAGGTGTTAGGTTCAATCCTAAGTCAGGGTGCAGGTGGGAGGCAGCCAACAGATGTTTCTCTCTCACATTGATGTCTGTCTGCCTCTCCCTCCCCCTCTCTTTCTCTCCTGCTCTCCCTTTCCTCCTCTCTCAAATGAGAATGAAATAAACCTCTAAAAAAAATGCCTTAGGACCTTTCAGAGGTGTCCTCCCGTTTTTTTTTTTCTTAAGCTAAATTTTGCTAGGTAGAAAAGATGTTACTATTTTTATACATTTTAGAATAACTAACCACCTTTTTCAATAGGTAAGGCTGTCTTCAAAGGAACCAAATCAAAAAGATGATGGAGTTTTTAAGGCTCCTGCACCACCACCTAAAGTGATAAAAACTGTGACAATACCTACTCAGCCCTACCAAGATATAGTTACTGCACTAAAATGCAGAAAAGAAGACAAAGAAGTAAGCAGCCATATAGTTTTACTGCACGTGGATAGATTTCTGTATGTAACATTTAGCTTTTTAATGTCTGATATTCACAGCTTAGAGTCACGAACTTAATCTTGTATTAGTACTACAGTGTTTTAAAAAATCTTTTAGTTGCCATGTAATGATTTTATACACTTAAATAAAGTACAGAAAACCCATAGATTTAACTAACTATGCTAGTTCATAGTTAAAAAGAAGGTGGGCTTATTTTTTCTTGGCAGTTATACACTGTTGTTCAGCATGTGAAGCACTTCAATGATGTGGTAGAATTTGGTGAAAACCAAGAGTTCACTGATGACATTGAGTACTTGTTAAGTGGCTTAAAGAGCACTCAGCCTCTAAACACACGTTGCCTTAGGTAAGTTGTTCTTTTTATGTTTAATAATTGTATGTATGCTATAGCTCATTAAAATTTCCCAAGTGGATAGAACTAAACATTTGTGATTTAGTTATCATGGATATAGTTTATAGCCGGTGATAATATGTTAAAATATGATTGATTTCTTTAAGGGGCTTGACTTTACACGGACAAAGGAAAGTTGGATGGTCATAGCTTTTTAGCATAGAATATACTTAAGTTTCCAGGTTCTTGAAAGAAGTGTTATGTTAAAGAATCTTTTAAGTTCTTTTTCAGTCCAAAATTTTAGACATGCATGTGATAATTACATTCATTTAAGCATTTTTTCGTTTGGACAATCTTTTGCATACTGTAGTGGATTGAATATCTTTGAATTATCCAATCACAATATAGCCAATGAAATATTTATATATTCATGTATCAAAGGCTTTATGAAAAGCATCTGAAACTTTCTACTTTTAATGGTAGTAGAATGTAAGAAATACACTGAAGACGATTGTTTGTTATTTATATAGTTTAATATAACATACCTAATTATATATTATGCATGAATAAATTTTTAGTAATTTAGTTTGCTTATCGTTATATTACCATCTGCACAAGCAGTACTTTGACACCCACCCCCATTTGCTTGTTTTAGTATTGTACAAACAAAATACTAACGCACTAGCTATTTTTAGTCTCCCTAACCTAGTCTGTTTTCTCCCAGTGTTATTAGCTTGGCTACTAAATGTGCCATGCCCAGTTTTCGAATGCACCTGAGAGCACATGGAATGGTAGCAATGGTCTTTAAAACCTTGGATGATTGCCAGCACCATCAGGTATTTTTAAGTTTCTGGGGTTGAGAAGCAATATTTTAAAATTACACTCTATTTGTTTATTGACAGATATCTTTATTTGATATTCACATACAAATATTTCCTGGGTATTGGTTGAGCTTGCTAAATATGTAGAGCTTCATACCAGAAGTTATTGCTTAATAAATCATTTAAGATTATTTTCTTATGACAGTTTTCCCTCTTGTAGTTTTATACTATTAAAACATTATTCAGCCCTTGCAGGTGTGGCACAGTGGATTGAGCACTGGCCTGAGAACCAGAAATTTGCTGGTTTGATTCCTGGTTAGAGCACATGCCTGGGATGCAGGCCAGGTCCCTAGCTGAGGCATGTGATATAGGCAACCAGTGAATGTTTATGTTGCACATCAATGTTTTTCTCTCTCTCTCTCACTCCTCTATCTAAAAATAAAATTTAAAAAATTATTCAGGTATCATAGCTAACATACCATATCATACTGGATATTTAATTCTATGGGCACTGATTTTCTCTAATCAGAAGGTACTGGAAAAAATTTTACTACTCTTTGATATTAATAGCATGACAAAAAAGGTTTTGAATTTTTTTTTAAAGAATTTTTCTGGATGTTGAATTTGGCTCATTGCAAAAAAATCATTTTTATTTCTACTTTGATGCATTCTCTCAAAAATATGTAATAAAAGTCGTGTTTAATGTTTCTGAAGTTAAAAATATTGTCACTAATTATCAATAGTGGTATTTTAAGAGGGATTTATTATATTTTTGTTCAGGGAAATCATGTTTCAAATGCAGAATAGTATACATAATCTAATACTTAGTCTTCTGAAATGGAAAGCAATGTACTTAACCTTAAGTGAGAATAACTTTATTACCAAGTTGTAATACATATAGAACAATGAGAGAGGGAAAGAAAAAAACTGTTTCCTTTGTTACCCAGTTAGAAGAGGACCAAGGCGTTATTTAATGTGTTCTTGGGGGGAATCTCCCAAGGCCTCTACTTGTGTCATTCTAATTTCCAAAAGTAATTTCCTATGTAAGCATTTGATTAGTCACTTAGTCTGAAATCTCTCTACTTTGGGGGAATTAAAGTTTAAATGTTTACATAGTTAATTGTGTTTCTATGCATTGAAATAAGTATAATAATTACAGTGTTACTATATGTTGGACTAATGTTACCTAAACTATATCACTTTTATTACTTGTAGATTTTACAGCCTATTATAAGCAAAGTGTGCTGATTCAAATGATTTTGAGAACACATAATTTTATTTTTAATTACTTGGTTCAAACAAATCTGATTGGTTTATTTTAAAGAAATTATCTAAATATGTTTATTTGGGCTTCTTATTTTTATATATTGACACAGACTCAGTTTTGTTTATTTTACAGGAAAAATGTAGCTAAGTTTCTGATACAGTTTTAAAACAAATTACTGATTTTGTTAATTGAAATTGGGCTTTATCTGCTTAATCATAAAGAGTAAGAGTGAAATGTATTGTAAAATAGGATTATAGAGAGAGAGCTGAAAACAACATGTTTTGTAAACTCTTCCTTTAGCATGGAATGACCAAAGAAATATGTACCTCTACTTACATTCTAGCTTTGGAGCATTCATGTAGGGGAGATCTGTAGAAATCAAAAATTTAAGCAGCAGTACTTTTTTTGTTTGTTAGTTTGTTTAATTCACATATCTGTAGAATATTTTAAGAGGTAGGGGTTTCAATAAATAACATTTTTAAGGCTTCCACCATGTCAATAAATGTCAAAATGATCTTATTTCCTGAAATTGCCACTAATTGATTACATTATATTTTTTGGGGTCTGTTGAAGAATCTGTCCCTTTGTACAGCTGCCCTCATGTACATATTGAGTAGAGATCGTTTGAACATGGATCTTGATAGAGCTAGCCTAGATCTAATGATTCGACTTCTAGAACTGGAACAAGATGCTTCTTCAGCTAAGCTACTGAATGAAAAAGACATGAACAAAATCAAGGAAAAAATTCGAAGACTCTGTGAAACTGTACACAACAAGCATCTTGATTTGGAAAATATAACGGTGGGTTTCCTCCTTCTTTCCACTATAAAATGAAAATTACTTCTAGAAAGTTTTTAATTAGTCACAGCAAGTGTGTAACTTTGGACAAATCATTTAACCTCTTGGTTTATAATTCAGCAAATTCTCCTAAGATTTAGTTCTGAGCATAATTTCTGTTTGAAGTTCCTAAACTAGCTAATTTTATATTACATTTTGCCTAGTCCTTTTCTCTCTCTTTTTTAAATATAGAAACTACATTTAAGCTAATTAGGAATTTGAATTCTCATTCTCTCTGGATCTCTGCAGTAAAGATTCAGAGAATTTGCAACAGCCATTTTCAATGAGCATTCACTTATTCCAGAGTATCTCAGAGTGTCTCATTAACTGCTTCAAAGAACCAAGGCTCAGAAGGAACATTCCAAGACACCTCCCTCTCTGGAGCAGTGTACCTCATAATCAGGGTCATAGCCAGTTGGCTACCCTTATTCTCAACAAGTCTCTAAGTTTAAGATGACTGTGCTGCTTTTCATTGATTCCAGTTCTTTTTACTTTTACAATCAATAATAGCCCCTGAGATTAATGGGCCAATGGAAGATAATTTGTCTCGTTGCTTTGAAAACATAAGATTATTCATATATAACCTGACTTTCAGGTATTTCCAACATCAAAACTATGTAAACAGTATTTTTTTTCTACTACCCACTAAACCGAAGACTGTGCTAATTGCCTCAAAAATGATAGACTCATTTGTTGTGCTAGCCATATATGACTTAAGGATATTGCTGTGTTTGGAGAAGGTAGTAGAATAGAGAGTTTGTGTAAAGTGGGGTTTGAGGGGGAAAAGCAAGTTATCTCTAAAAGACAAGATACAAAATTGACATGTACTATTAAGTAGTACTTTCATGTATTAAGGTTAGACAAATAGTATTTTTATGATCAGATGGTAGATAAATGGTCCTTCTACCTCACTACTGTTTTTATACTACTTTACAAATTTATTAGTAATTTCTACTTGCTTTTAATATTTTTACAACATAGACAGATTTCTACTAATATAAAAATAACTTGAGCCTCTAATTCTTATTTGCTGCATAACTGAATAATAAATGAGTCTTTATGAGGTTTTATTTATTTGTGTGTTTATTTGGGGGGGGACAGGGGAAGGTCTTCCATATTGTTCAACATTTAGATTCTTTCCAAGTATTTGGTATTGACTAACATTATAAACTTGTTTATTGACTTTCCTTCATGGTTGTTGAATTTATTAGGATGGTAAATGCCAGCATAGTAATTTTCTTACATTTTGTTGAATAGTTTACTCACATGATTAAAACCAGAACAGAGTTGCTAATTTTAGAATTAGCAACAAAGTCCCTCCTAAGTTAATATTGTGTTTGTTTTAAATCTTACGTAGACATTGTTTATACTGTGACTGTCCCCTGTGCATAAGTTTTGTTTGTTTTATCATTTAATTTCTTTCTTGAAGTATATTGCTACTCCCGATATGCCATGGATAATTTAAAATATTGCTGTTATAATGTTTTCAGATATAACTCAGATAATAGAGCCAATTTGGCTGTGCTTTGCCTCTTTGAGGACTATTTCGGTTTTCAAATAAAATGTTTGAATTGTAGGTTGTGTTAAAATGCTAGTTTATAATACACTGAAAATAGCCTAAATGTCAACAATTCTCTTAATGCCAGTACAAATGATAAAGTTCCCATTTAGTATAAAAACTTAGGAACCTTTGCCATATTAACATCAAATTATTATCCCCTTTTTTCCTAAATAAAGAATACTTCATTAAGCTTCAGATTCGCTATGACTCATGAGCCTAATATACCTGAGCCAATCTCATTAAATTAGTCTTTCAGGGAATTAGAATGAGAATTGGGCAAAATGGATTGTTTTTGTGGTATTGAATTTTAGTTCTGTATTTGTCACTTAGGACATCAAGCTTGTTAAAGAGTACGTTAAAATGTTCTAGATGTCTTCTAAATCTGTAATACTAAGATTTGCTGGTAAGATGTGTTTTTTGCATAGCTAAATACCTAATTTATATTCAGCTCCAAATAGGTCAGCAGGGCTTAATGTAAATTTTCATCTTTCAAAGAAAAGAAGCTTTGGGAAGAAAACCAGGTCTTTTCAGCTTCATGCTAAAGTTGCTAATGCAGTAAGAACCAGATTGCTCTTTGTTGGGGGCTAGCTGTATACTTTTTAAAAGAAACACAGTAGAAGTTAAAATAATAATTAAAGGCAAATAAAGAGAAAGAGAAACTTCAGCCTGGCTGTGAATAGAACTTACTGTTCTATGTTTCCTCTAGTGGTGGTCCTGAATCATTATTTTATGTATAATTTTGTCGTGGTGGCCACATGATGTGTATCCAAGCTGCTCACTCTGCAGTATAAAATTTGAGCCTGGTAAATCTGAAACATGAAAAGTAACGAAGGATTTTTATTTGGAATAGATTAAAAAACATATATATAATAATAAGAAAAAGATAAGCAGCCTTCAGGTAAATAAGGAAAGAAGAATTGATAGGGGCAACACAGTTAATTAGTATGTGAAAAATACTGAAGTTTATTATAATTGGAAAAATACAAACCAAAGCAATAAGATACCATTTTTTTTTTACACTTAGGAAAATATTTAAAGTGATAAGCTTTTGAGGATTCAGGGCAACTGATAAATCTACACTTTGCTCCTGGAGCGTTACTTGTTATGGCCTTTGTGGTATATTAACCCAATAAATTGATGTACATTTGAATGCATGTACACTTTAATTCAACAGTTCCACCCTTAAGTCTCTATACCTTAGAAATATCACCAGTATATATCATTGAACTGATAAATGATAGACTAGTTTTAATAATATTTTTTTTCTATGAAAACAAATCCATAGTTAAACATTTCTTCAGCTTTTACTTACTATTCAGATAAAAATTAAAATCACTTCAGTTTTACTTTTAGAAGCACTTGCTACATTATAAAGAATACTGTGGGAAAAAAAAAGAATACTATGAGCTTGTAGCATGCAGTGAACTTTTCTAAAGAAAATCTGTAGAAGTGTTGCCTCAGAATTATTGCTAAGAGTGAATATTCATTAATGGTACTTCTGATTTTTAGACTGGGCATTTAGCTATGGAGACGTTATTGTCCCTTACTTCTAAACGAGCAGGAGACTGGTTTAAAGAAGAGCTTCGGCTTTTGGGTGGTCTGGATCATATTGTAGATAAAGGTAAGATAAATGCATGTATAACATTTTTATATATTACTTAAAATCTGAAGAAAATATTTTATTTACATAATTAAAAATAATGGCATCAGGTTGAAAAGATCTGTTCTTTTAGTAGCATCTTGCAAATCTCTTAACTTTTAAAGGAAATGCTATTAATGCTTTGAAATTGGGAAGTTATAAAATAATCACAATACATTAGTCTCATACATTTTAACATCTCATAGTGTAAAACATAATAAATAATGTTCAGGGAGGTTCCAGCATATTCATAGCATGTGTATAGAAGGTTTTTAATGTTAGTTAAGGGGGCTAGGTATTGAGATAATGAGACATACTAATGTATTTCCACTTACACTTCTTTTCTTCTAGTGAAAGAATGTGTGGATCATCTAAGTAGAGATGAGGATGAAGAGAAACTAGTAGCCTCATTATGGGGAGCAGAGAGATGTTTACGAGTTCTAGAAAGTGTAAGTATGGATAAGTATTTGAGGAAAATTCTTTAATCTTAATTGTGACTGCATGAGACTGTTAAATCACTTATATAGTTCCAGGGTTTTACTTTTTTAAAGTCCAGATTGAAATTGTATTCTTTGAGCAACCATTGTTAATGAACAAGTTAAATGAAGAGCAGTTTAGTCTTCCAAGAATACGTGCATGTCAAGTTTGTTTCTATTGCCAAGTGTTATTAATATGTTCTTTCCTTAATGTGGAATTCTGCTTAAATATCTTGTTTGAGGAAAATACTTAAATGCAGTCAGATTATTTAAAGAAATTAATAAGGATTTTCTTGATTTAGCCCTTACTAGAGTCAATTGTTTGTAATTGTTTATAGTAAATTTGGTATTGAATGATACTATTGAACTAAGTGCCATGAGTATATTTGTTTTGCTCTTATGAATAACTACCCAGTTCAGTGTAGTTTAGAATTTATGCTGCCCGTGAAGTTCAGGATGCATAGATTATTTGTTGATCAGTTGTAGTAGCTAAGTGCTTTTTGAAATCTGGGAAAATAATCTAGTACAACTGAAAGTTTCTAGCCCTGGCCAGGTAGCTCAGTTGGTTAGAGCATCATTCTGAGACATGAAGGTTACGGGTTTGATCTTGGGTTAGGGCACTTACAAGAAGCAACCAATGAGTACATGAGTAAGTGGAACAACAAATTGATATCTCTCTTGATGTCTTTTTCTGTTTCTCTCCCTCTGTCTTAAAACAATAAATCAAAATTTTAAAAAGTTATGGCATTGTTGAAATTAAAATCGTTTCTTCTGGAATGCATTAGGTACATTTCATAAACATATGCAGAGATGGGCAGAAGTATGTTTATAGTTGTTCATGGGTAAATAATACCATAAATAATAATACAGTAATAAACTGTTTCATATACTCACAAATGTAAACCTACTTTTGCCCAACCCTGTATATTTGTTTATTCTAATGAATCCATTTAAGAACTTTATTGTATAAGTTAGAGACTGCTCTTTTAATTTTATTAATAGAGTGATCGCTCTATTACTTTAAATCTGGAACATGTGGATTGTTATTCCCTTACATGACAAGGACTGAATATTCTCATCTTTATGTATTGTAGAGCAAGCACCAGGCATAGTGTGTTGTATGTGAATGAATAAAAGTTATGTATTGCCACAATGATTTCAAGATTTTTCCTTCTAGGTAACAGTGCATAATCCAGAGAATCAAAGCTACTTGATAGCATATAAAGATTCACAACTCATTGTTTCATCAGCTAAGTAAGTTTTTCTGAAATATGCTTTTTATTTAAAGCATTTGGATTGATCACAGAGGAAATATTATTGTGTCACTTTTCTCCCTAAAATATTTCTGTCTGTTGAATTCTGTGTACCAGAAGTAGTATAGCATAGCATAGCATAGCATAGCATAGCATAGCATAGCATAGCATAGCATAGCATAGCATAGTAAAGTAAAGTGAAGTACAAGTTAGGAATACAGATTCTGGAGCCAAAAAGACTTGAGTGTGGATCCCTTCTTTCTAACTTCAGTGTCTGGAACTTTGGGCAAGGCAGTTACCATATTTTTTGGACTATAAGACACACTTTTTACCATATTTTTTGCCTCAAAATTTTTTACCCTATTTTCCTCCTCTAAAACCTAGGTGCATCTGGGGTCCACTCCATAAGATGCACCTAGGTTTTACAGGAGGAAAATGGGGGGGGGGATTTTTGAAGCAAAAAATGTATGTTTTATAGTCTGAAAAATACAGTACTGGCTGCAAGTTCTTCAGGGGTATTAATCGTATCTACTTACTCAAGGTGGTTGTTTTAATAAAAAGAATTAATATACATGTTATGTGTTAAGTTATGTATAACATTTAAAATGTTTCTTGTATGTTTATATATTATGAAAAATATATTAGGAGAGTTCACACAGTGTGTGAAGTCTAGAACAATGCTCGATGTGTAGTAAACACTAAGTATTAGTCCTTATTTTTATTATACGGGAACTTCACTATTCCTCTTCTGCCCTTTTGTTACACCTGTTTTTCCAGATCTGTATGTAGCTTCTTCCCCCCATTCTGCACTCTCTCAGTCCAAGTTTTATGACATTAGGCAAATGATATCACCGCAGTGCAGCAGCCTCTTTCTAATATCTCTACCCTAGTTCTTGATATCTCTGGCCTCTTGCCTGTCCAGTACAGTATCACAGAGGGTTAACCTTCCTCAGATCTCTGCTTTATAAAATAATCCCAAACTCCAAATCCCTGTGGTTACTTTTTTGCATGTATGTCCAAAGTCCTTAGTATAGTGTCAGAGGCCCGCTAACTACCTGACCCTTATTTTGGAGAATTTCATACATGACAAAAGGAGATGAAATATGTAAACATTATTGAGCTTGAATAATCATTGATCATATCCAATTTTGTTTCCATCTGTAACCCTGTCCATTCCCCCTTTTATATTATCTTGAAGCAAAGTACAGATTTCTTATCATTTCATACATAGACACTTAAGTACATAAAAGCAGAGTCTTTAAAAATATAACTACTTTAGTATTTAATACCCTATATATTAATTGCTTAATATTATCATATGTTTAGTCAATATTCAATTTCCAGTAGTCTAATTTCTAGTAGTGTCTAGTTTCTGATAGATTTTCTTAATCTATAAATTTCCCCTCCATTTCTTATGTTCTGTATTTTTGTAAATTTTGTATCACCCTTAGTGTGTGTACCCTTAAGGCATGTGTTCTAGGTTTTTTTGGTTTTTTTTTTACCCTGTTATACCCTCCCTTACCAGAGAGTGTTGTTGCAAGTTAAATCTATTTCTTTTTCTAAAATGTCTTGTGTATTTTTACTCCTTACAGGGATAGGTTTTAGCTGTTTTGTTGTAATTAGGAACTTTGCCTCAAATGTCAAATGTCTTAGGAGTAGAGGTTAAAGCTGGATATTTGTGAAAGTTCACTCATCTGGCTTTTTAAATTATTCTGTAGAACTCTGATAAATGCAAGAATAGCATACTTGCATTCTCCACTTACCTCTCAACCCAAACTGTGATATAGCTCAGTACTACTTAAAGCATTTAACAATAACAGCATGGTAGTTCTGGCTAATGTCCCTAAACATATAAGTAAATGATTTTAGATGAGACAATGAGGAATACCTTTGTAACCAAAGAATATGATATAAGGAGTAGCTAGAGGGGGAATAGATACAGTACAGTTTTCTTAAAGGGCTTTTTGTGTTTGTATCATACAGTAAAATCAACTGACAGAGTCAGCTTATATCATCTCTCATCTTTCATGTCCTTCTTAATGGGCATGGTGATTTAAGGAGAATCTTTAGAAATACTAGGCCTGCTTAAACATCACTTTGTTGTTGTTATTTTGGGTAGCATGGTGAGAATCCTGGGGTGCAGCTGATACCTTGATGTCTGCCAGAACACAAACATGTATCAGTTAAATGACCTCTTGTCATTTGCTGTAATGTTTATGAAATATTTAATACCCATCTATACAAGGGTATTATGCAACATTAATATAAATAATATTCTCTACTTGCTAAGAACATGCATTGTAAATGAAATTCAAAATATTTGGTGTTAGCTCTTAAAACTTTTAGCTTGGCCCTTGCTGGCGTAGTTCAGTGGATTGAGTGCCAGACTGCAAAGCAAAGGGTTGCCAGTTCAATTCCCAGTTGAGGCACATGCCTGAGTTTTGGGCCTAGTCTCCAGTAGGGGATGCACAAGAGGCAGCCACACACTGATGATTCTCACCCTTTCTCCCTCTATTCCCCTTTCTCTAATAAATAAATAAATAAAATCTTTAAAAAAAACTTTTAGCTTGTTTGGGGAGGGGTTGTGGTGTGGTAAGTTACTTGTGTTGGAGAGATTGGTAAAGTGGGAGACTATAGGTAGTAATACAGACAAAAACTTCTGTATTAAGTTTATAGTTTAACTTGGCCTGGAAAAATCAAAATTATCAATTTTTCCCAAAATAAATCAAATGTTGCAGCTAGTGTGATACCAGACATGCTTGGTACCTGATTGAATTGTTGATACATTGTAACTTTGGGAATAAAAAAAATAAATGAATTTGGCAGCATTTATGACAGATTTGAAATATTAAAGTCTTAAGTAAATAGAAATTTTTGGTATAACTCTTTTTGTTTAGCCTAATAGTCTACATTTTGTTTTTTCTTAAGAGCATTACAACATTGTGAAGAATTGATTCAGCAGTATAACCGTGCTGAGAACAGTGTATGCTTTCCTGATAGTAAACCTCTGCCTCAGCAGAATGTAACTAATCATGTGGGCAAAGCAGTGGAAGACTGCATGAGGGCCATCATTGGCGTGTTGCTCAATTTAACTAATGATAATGGCAAGTAATATTTTTTATGTATGTTCTCATTGAAAGAATGTCTATTTACATGTAAAAATAAGTTATTCCCCTTATTTCTTAATGTAGTAATTTTTTAAATTGCCATCATGTATGTAATTTGCTTATTTATATATAGATTTAACTATTTTTAGTTGATAATTTGGAACCAGCCATGTATCTTGGCTTGGGAATATATAATAAAAAATGTATTTCAAAAAAGAAATATTTCATTTCTAACTTTAGTACCCTTGTTAATAAATATGGTGTCATACTTATTATTATAAATATGGTGTCATCTTTATTGGTGTCATAAAGAAGAATCAGTAACGGTTTTCACACTCGTATTTTGTATTTTAGAGTGGGGCAGCACCAAAACAGGAGAACAAGATGGCTTGATTGGCACAGCAATGAACTGTGTGCTTCAGGTTCCAAAGTACCTACCTCAGGAGCAGAGATTTGATATTCGAGTGCTGGTGAGTTGAAGTGACTATTTCAGAAATGAGTCCTTAAGTACTTGATTGATGATAAAAACTTCATCTTAGTTTTGGGGTTAGAACCAATTATTTGCTATATCATGGGTTTCAATAGATCTTTATGAATATAATTTCATGGTACAAAAGATCTACGAAGGGCCCTATGTACAAATAATAAATATACGAACTAAAAGTGATTTTTTAAAAGCGGTGAAATCATTCTTTGGGAAGACTTTACATGCTAGTTTTTAATCAATTTTGTGGATGGCAGGATGCTGATTAGGTGTGTAGTTGCCAATAAAAGTTATGTATATTGGGTTATTTTGCTTTTATTTCTCAACTAGTAATAATGCACATTTTAATTTTTGTAGGGCCTAGGTCTACTGATAAATCTAGTGGAGTATAGTGCTCGGAATCGGCACTGTCTTGTCAACATGGAAACAGCGTGTTCTTTTGATTCTTCATTCTGTAGTGAAGGAGATGATAGTTTAAGGATAGCTGGACAAGTTCATGCTGTTCAGGCTTTGGTGCAGGTAAGCAACAAGTTAAAACAAACTAACAACCTTAGTTTGTTGCATCTTTCCAATTTCCTTATTAATTGTACCTTCAATCCCCTGTGCCCCCACCTCTCTCACTCTCATTTTTCTTTCACCAGTTCAGCAAGGGGTACACTGGTTTAGAATGAATACCCTTACTTACGTTTACTCTCCTGACTGTATTCAACTGTTGTAATCACTTCTTAGGCATTGTTAGTGAAAAGCATAAACAAGGCATAATTGTTTATGAGTCAAAAATTGATTATTAATAAAAAAAATTAGGAATCATCATCCAGCCTCACCTTATCCAGTGTAAGTCCTGAATCATTTATTGGTCTGACCTAAATGTGGGGCCATACTTTTCAAAGTACATCTGTGAAGTAGTTTTCTGGCTTAGGAATTGTGTCAGAAGGTATATATTTAAAATTGATGTCCCCAGTTCACCCCATTCCAATCACCACACACACACACTTCCTCCCCCCAAACAACTATAAGTTATTATTTCTTGATAATGGTAGGCATTATAATTTTTACTTTTTGCCAGTCTCATAAGTTCCTAGCTACCTTTGTCATTTCCTTAGATATCCTTTTGCATATGTTCAGAAGTGATAATGAAACCCTTCATTGTTTCTGAAGCCTTTGGTAACCTGTTAATCATTTTGGCCTCTTTGAAACTAATAATGCTTGAACTGTGTCTTCCAAAAGTAATCTACAACAACTTAATCTTTTTCTTAATTGTAATTAGAAGCCCATTCTCTTCTCTTATTTTGATCTCAAGCCTTTATACTCTTGCCCTGGCCAGTGGGATCCAGTAGTTAGAGTGTTCACTGGTTGTGGGTTCAGTTCCTGGTCAGGGAATATACCCTAGGTTGTAGGGTACCCAGTTGTATACCCAGTCCAGGTGCATTTGATCCTCAGTCTAGGCGCACATGGGAGGCAACTGGTGCTTCTCTTTGCATCGATGTTTCTCTTTTCTTCTCTCCCTTCCTCTCTCTTTAAAAACAACGGAAAAAAGGTCCTCTGGTGAGGATTTAAAAAAACAAAAAAGACTTCTTTATACTCTTAAAAATTATTGGGAACTCCTGAGTTTTTTGTTTATGCGTGCTCTGTCTTTCCATATTTACCAAATTAGAAATCAAAACTGTGAAACACAGGCACCCGTTCCATTCAGCCATTACAGCAGTGATATAATCACATGACATGTATTCTGGAAAACTCATGACAAAAATGAAAGGAGTTACCTTGACCTTTTGATACTGTTATGAATGCAATTTTGACCTCACAGACTTCCTGAAAGGAACTTAGGGATCTTTGAGCCAATTTTAAGAAGTACTATACTTTAAAATGTAAATTTTATTTTGTAAGGGTATTAAGGTTTATATACCACTAGTCTATATACTAAGCAAATCTTGGAGATCTATTTGGCATTTTATTTTCAAGTAGTTGCCTTGAATAAATTGGGGTTTTTCCTAAATCATCATACCAGTATGTTTAGTGCTTTCTGTATGATCAGCGCTGTACCAGCACAGGGGAAATAAAGTAAGTGAAGGCAAGGAGTTTGATGTATTCCCATTTTGACTTAGAGCTTCACTGTGTACTTCCACTGACAATTGCACTTCCATTTTTAATAATATTAGTTGAGTTCCAGTTCACGGTCTTTCTCTGAGATCTTTTGCTCGTTACTTTTTCACTGGCTTTTTAGTTTATCTCTTAAATTTTCTTTTAAAGTAGCCATGTTGCTTTTACCCAATACTATGTAGTTTTAGTCAGTACTCTTTCTTCTTTTCAGTTAATCCATCCATTCTGCTTGGGTTTTTAATTTTTTTTTTTTAAATCAAGTTTTTGGGTGTTTTGCTTGAATTTTTTTGCAGTATTATCCATCAAAAGAAAATGATAAGATTTTCATTTTTACAAACAGAATGCCTCCATCATTAGTAAACACACTTTAATTTACTTGATTGAATCCCAATAGCAATTATACTTTTGTTTTGGCCTTCACAGGATGTAGAGCAAGGATGGTCAGAGCAAGGGCTTTTATTGATACTTAACCTTTGGTCTACTACCATACTACCCTGAACATGCCTGATCTCATCTGGTATTTAACCTTTTGATCAGAAAACATGCTTCCTGGGGTTAGTGATGTTTAAAAACAAAAAAACTTTATATTTGAGTACATATATGTTAGTTGGTGATGTCGTTTTAATGATCTTCAAAAATAATTTTTGTCAGCTATTCCTGGAACGAGAGCGAGCAGCCCAGTTGGCAGAAAGTAAAACAGATGAGTTGATCAAAGATGCTCCCACCACTCAGCATGATAAGAGTGGAGAGTGGCAAGAAACAAGTGGAGAAATACAGTGGGTATCAACTGAAAAGACTGATGGTACAGAAGAGAAACATAAGAAGGAGGAGGATGATGAAGAACTTGACCTCAATAAAGGTATACTTATTTTGGGTGGTGTATTCAAATAGAAAATAGTGGCGTATTTTTCTTCAGAACATACTTTTAATTCATATGTTACAATCTTTTATTTAATCTGTTTTATGGCCTCTTTACTTCAGTACACACAGGCTTTGATATTTCAGTGCTCATAGGAGTTCTTTGCTGGCTTCCTGGCAGTGAAGAAGGCATATGTGCAGTTCCAGAAAGGTCTGCCTTTCCTTCCTGGGCCAAGCTACTTAACTGTAAAGAGAAGCAGCCAAACAGTTTGCTCTCTAAAGGTTTTTACAATTATGAAATTTTGAGATTCTTTTATTGGCCTCACTTTATAAACTGAGATCTACTGTCAAAAATCATCGTTCTCTTCATTTCTATGTTTCCACTCCTGCTCTAGATGTCCTTTTAGTTTGCTTTTGTTTTAGGCGTGGTTGTTAATAACTGTGAGTTTGCTGTCCTTTCACTGTTCATGTTTTTTTAACTTCTTTTTCTTAGATAAGTCCCTTTAACATTTCATATAATAAGGGGCTTGGTGATGATGAACTCCTTGAATTTGATCTTATCTGAGAAGCACTTTATCTGTCCTTCCATTCTAAATGAAAGTTTTGCTGGTTAGAGCAATCTTGGATGTAGGTCTTTGGATTTCATGACTTGGAATACCTCTTTCCAGCCCCTTCTTGCCTGTAAGGTCTCTTTTGAGAAATCCGCTGACAGTCTGATGGGGACTCCTTTGTAGGTGATTGTCCCCTTATCTCTTGCTGCTTGTAGGATTCTCTCCTTCATTTTAATCTTGGCTAATGTAATGAAGATGTGCCTT